>NC_134949.1:109304043-110663210 GCF_965638725.1 Aptenodytes patagonicus
TTTCTTCATTGAAGCCTATATCTTCAGATTATTCTTGCACCCTAACGGAGCATGCAAAGCAAAAGGAGCAGACAATATTTTAACAAACAACGATCAGTGTCCAAACTCAGAGGAAAAGGGGAAGACAAGGGGAAGACAAGGGGCAGACAATACAGCCTTCCTTGAGACTCCTGAAGCAAGAGTTTCATGCTATTAGTTCTAAAGGCACAACAGGGTCACAAAAATAATGATAGGAACTTAAAATGTTCCGCTAACATCTGCCCTACCACCAAAGTCAACAGAATCATTATTTTCTGTTTTCTGAGGCTTGTGGATAATGTTGGTGATATACAATATTAATCAGAACCCAAAGTGAAAATGGAATCACTCCATTAGCTGTAAATTACATGAAAGATACTATCCACAACTCTTTAAACTCTCAAGTGCACTGTGAAAAGGCATTCATTCAAGAGCATTTTCAGGGAAAAAAGGTACCTCAGAAAAAAACCATAATTCCTCTTCTGCTGTCCCTTCTTGTAAGGCAGAACTACGTTAACACTTTATATACAGCTACACTTGTGACCAAAAGACAGGAAAAAAATGAGAAAGACGAAGTCCCCTTTCTGCTCTATTTGCTTCTCTTGTTCACACCTAAAGGTTTTAAGTTGTTTGGGTTGGGTTTTTTTTGTTTGCTTGGTTGGTTTTTCTCTTATTTTTCTTTTTTTTTTTTTTTTGTCTGGTCTGGTATCTCACCAATCAGTCTTTACTAAGACAAGTAAGGAGAACATGGCAGTGAAGGCCAAGTTGCCACATATGAAGAAATTGTCAAAAAAATTAATTTTTTAACTTTATGAATCCATCAAAAAAAGTCAATTCTCTAGCTTTTTTCTTTGGGTTTTGTTTGGTTTGGGTTTTTTTTTTTAATTTCTCCACTGATCCCTCCTCTACTTCCTGATGCACCATTCTGCATTGTCATCATTCTCCTGGCAGTGAAAACAAAATAAAAAAAGCAGTACCATGATGTCTGAAATTAGCATTACTCCACAGAACAGCTCTGCTTTGGGGAGGTACAACACATGCAGATACTTCTGCAGAGCTCTTTCCATAAGGCTGTTTAACAAGACATATTCACCTGTAAAACAGCCCGTAAATCTTACATGCACTAAAAATCGCTCGTGTAGTAAACAAAATTAATGGTGCCGTTCTAATTTTATAATAAGTGAACAGTTTCTCCTTCATGCAAATATAAGTTGATAATGAATGCATTTAGTTCATCAACCTGTTCATTTTCTCATGCTTCCCCTTCTCTTTCAGTCCTGAGAATTACATCTACATGAACACATTATCACTTCAAGCCAGAATAATCATTTAAACTTAACAAAGGTCTGGATGAAACACATCCCCCCCAGTTTAAAAGCAACAGGAGACTTTAAACTCACATCAATCATTCAGAATAAAAAGATATATATGTGTGTGTATGTATACATAAAAATATGTATATGAAAAATTATATATGTACGTTAATTGTTCAGAATAAATATACATACACATATATGCATATGTACATGTATGTTTATGTGTATGGTTACATATATACATGTATATTAAAAGAATCCAACCATTCTATGATTAGACAGTTTTAATTTGAAGCATGAGCACTGGATAGAGAATTATTGTCTATCATGTATCAGTAAATAAAGAAAAGATATAGATGAGGTTGTACGTTATAATTGGAAGTAGGACAGGTTACTAAGCTTGTTAGACCAATTATAACTCTCTGCAAATCCACTAATAAGGACTAGATGACAGTAACCTTCTTAAAAATGTCATGTTCAATACTTGTAAGTTTTTCCATTGACAGCATGGTCCAATTACAAGTCAATTCGTAAAGTTCAAACTGCACAACAGCCAAATTAGCTGAAAATGGTCTTTCAAAATATAATCCTGTCTACTGAAGGGAACTAGCTGGAGCTGTTTCCATCAATGACCCATCTTTTTGATACCTAGCGTGAGGGAAAAGTCCCTTTCATTGTTATCATTGAGGTTGGTATTTCTTTTTCCAAAGGTGAAAGAATTTCTCTCTCTTCCCTCTTTACTTTCCTTGTCACTCTGTGCAAAGAGAAGACAATTTTCAACCTATATCCAATATGTTTGAAAATTTTTATCCACCTCTTCTTCTTATTATTACATGAAAAGTCATAGGAGGAGACAAGCATAGATAAATGTTTCAAATGAGCATCATCAAGACTGAAATTTAGTAGAGGGAGGCTGGTCTCTTGGTTAGAGCACTGGATGTGGGATAACTCAGCTTTTTATGCCACTGAAGTCAGTGACAAAAGACCTGTGGGTTTCAACAAACAACATTACAGTCAAAGGATCTACATTCCCTTTAAGACCTCAGCAAATCAGTTGATTTCTCTGCATTTCACAACACACAGTCTCTTTTTCCCTACCTTGACTTCCTTGCTTGCTGACTAAAGAGACAAGTTCTTCAAGGCAGTGAGTCTCCCACTTCTCAAAGTAGTATACTTGTAGGACACTGATTTGAAACTTCTGTAATACAACTAAAGTGGATTAGGACTGGCCAGTAATAATTTATGGGTACAATGTAACCTGAAAACTGGAATTTACTGTATTTGGCAGACATTTACTTTACTTGGCTAAATTAACAAGCCAATCAGGAAATGGATAAAAAGGAAAGGCAATGACTTCTGGTATTTCCTCATGTTCAGGGATTTCTTTAAAAACCAGAAGACATTTACAAGGGCATTTGCCTCTAGTTACTCTGCTTGTCTTTCTTAAGAAATTGATTTCGGATAGGGAGGCATACTACAGAAAAGTGTGAACAGTGACCTTTGTTGGAATTTAATTTCCAACTTAAGGAATTTAAGGAAGATTTTAAAGACCAGAGAAGAAAGAAAGACGAAGAGGGAAAAAAGACCATATTCTCAAAAGTCAGAGCTACTAGATTTCTAGTTAAGACAGAAAAAAATCTCTTCTATTAATCCTTAGTTCTATCAAGATTAAACAATAATTTATTTTCTAAAGGCTCTTCTGGTCGCAGCGTATGCAAAACAAAAGGGTTGGCTACTAGGGAAAGGTCTGGGAGTGAGGGGATCACAGAGCAGCAAGAAGTCAAGGTCAGAGATCTCAGGGGAGTCCACTCTGCGGGATCAGGAAAGGGGATGAAAATTGTGCCAAATCCTGAATCATGGCAGTTACTTTTCACAGAACTAAGGTTTTTAGGGTATTTTTAAATCAGAAAAGCATTTCTGCTGTAGCTGTGCTGCTGAAACAATGTTTTTAAAAATCATTGCCTAAATGTAAAAAGCTGGATTCAAATTTCAAAAACCCTAATATACTCTTGCTCTCAAACATCTGTAATATATTGCGTTTTATTTTTCTGTGCTATATCTTTCCGACTTCTTGCTTTTTGTATGCCAACAATTGCTAAATTACATTCTTTGATAAATGGTGGCTACAAGTTGTTCAATATTTTCTCCACACTCAGCTGTCTCTATGCTGTTCAATTTTGTGGACATTTTTAGACAGATTTGATCTAACATTTATTTTATTTTTCTCTTATATGTGATTTATTATTCGATTTGGGGTTTTGTCTTTTGTCTTTGGAAAAAAACATGTCCTTCCAATTACTTCAATAGCTCAATAAAAATAAAGAAGGGAAAAGTATTTCCCCCAGATGTCCAGCTTACCTAACCTTTTATTTCAGAAAATAAGGAGAAAGAAAAAAGAAAAAGTGAAAAGTTTGAGGTCAGTGTCTTGTTCTCATTTCGCCCATTACATGTACTAAGAACGCAGCTAGAGGAAAAAACAGTACAATATCTAAATGTTATAATGACTAAATAGCTCTTTTCAAGAAAAGAAACAAGATGAAAGTCACACTCATAAAGCACATCGCATTGATTTTCTCCTGAATACAGTAACCTACAGTTCCAGCAAATCTAGAGGTCTTCTCATCTTCAATAAAAAATTAAGACATCAACAGTCTATGAGATGGACATATTTATTCATCTGTATTTTTACTCCATTCTTAAAACTTTTTGTGATCATGGAATACTAAAAGTTATCAGAGAAGAAGCATACGTTAAAAAAAAAAATACACAAACCACCTACACACCCCCAACATATAATGCAGATTTCCAATTTTCAAAAGAAAAGGAGTTATTTTTACGCTACTTAAATTCAGAATTTTCTTTTTAATTTTATGATGACAATAACAACAACTGCATTTTTTTCCTTCGGATAAACTGATGGATTATCACCAGTCATTTAGGTCACCTAAATGCCAGCTCTGATTTTCTGACTGGAAAAGCTCCTCTGTGTGACAGAAGGCTTAGCAGGATCATTTTCTCCAGAGAATAATGCAAACTATTAAGTTCTCACAGACTAAGAGACCCATTCAAAGCAAGGATACCAGTATGTGCTGTAATGCAGCATGCTTCACCACCTCCTTTTCAACAACAGTGTTTTCCAAAAGCCACTGAAGGAGAAAGAAACCACCATCATCACCTGAAATTCTTAGTGGGATTTTGAGTCTCCTGCATTGCTGCCTAGTCTTGAAGAGTGGCCAACAGATGACAGAGAAACATTGGACCTTGGGAGTTCTTTTAGATTAGGATACAGTTTAAAAAAGCTAGATACATTCTCATGGCTAAATCCATTTACTTCTTATTTTCTGACCTCTCATTTGATTGCCTTTATTGAAATGCCTTTGCATTTTATAGTGAATATTCTTTTTTATATGTAAGTTCTGCACACTCTTCTCATGGAGATTTCTAAAATATCAGTTAGTTGCATTTGGAGATATAATCAGAATACACATATTCCTAGATAAGTCTTCATCTCTTTATTTGTATAACCATTAAAGATCTGTGCAGTCATGCATATGTAATTACATGGAATTCAAACACGTGACCTTCTATTATTTATTCTATCTTTGCATCATTCTATCCACAACACAAGTTCCTAAGATGACATCAGGTAATTTCCCTCAGAAAGAGATACATTTCGCTTACTAAACTCATTGATTGATCTTCGAAAAAACAAGAACCGTTTTGGTTCTGACAATTTAATACATTTTTTCCCTCAGAGTTTAAGAGAAAAACTACAAATTAACTGGTATGCAAAAAAAAGTATGTGATTTTGCAATGATAAAACAATGATTAATTTCTTTTATTGCAATGATAACATTAAATGTGTATAAAATATAATACATATTGTGTATATATGCTATATAATAGGGATTATGCATCTATATAGTGATTTGTAATCATTTTTCCTCTTAGAACATAAAATATGTTCTTGAAGATACAATTGAAAAGGGGACAAAAATGCGAATTTGGAAGGGTCATGAAGAGGTCAACTGCTGCATCCTCTGGGATTGAAGCAGCATGAATTATGTTTGGACCTCTCCTAACATTGCCTAACATATTGTTAAAACCTTTGGTGACAGGGACTCCAAAAGCTCTCCAGGTAATCTGTTTCAGTGCACGGTTGTGCAATGGCAAACTGTTTTCCTGACATATAACCTAACCATCATATGTAGGAGACTAGCCCAATTACTTAACCCTTCTCATACCTTCCATGAGTATAAGTAACAATGGAACACGTACTTCTTTAATATAACCCTTTGCATGTTTGAAGACTTGTTATTTCTTTTCGGTGCCTAAACAATCACGTTCTTCCACTGGCTTAATATATGGTTTCCAACTTCCTCTTTATTCTTTCCTTTTTTTCCCCTGGATTTTCAACAATTTATCCACACTGATCTAAAATCAGGCAAGATATCCAGCTGAGGTGGCACTAGTGCAAAGTGGAATAATTACTTACGATGCCTTCCACTTAGCTCTTTGGCTGTGCATTCCAAAATAGCACTTGGCTCTAATGGAACAGCATCACATTGTGTTCAAGCCCACAATGACCCCTTAGTCCTCCTCTCCATATTGTTGTACACCTACCTATTGACCATTTTGGTTTCACGTATTTATTTTATCCTTTCTGAATACAGGACTTCACCCTTGTCTTTAGAAGATTCTCTTGCTTTAAAGTTACTTCCCTCATTTATTAAGGTCATCTTGAATACTAATACACCCCCTTCCAATTCCATGAATAAATACTAACACGACTGTTAATCTATAAAGAACAAACCTATCTCCAAGCTACAGACTGTACCACATTATTTTTGTATATCTGCTACTCTATTGAAGAATATAATGATTCTTGACAGCAGTAGCAGACGTTCAAATCCAAGACTAACAAGGTCATAAAGGACTTCAGTTGTGTTCAGTGTGTCTACATTCAGCCCATAATTAGCAAAAAACCCAAAAAACCATAAATAAGCAACTTGTTAAACAAAACAAAACTAATCCATCTTACCTAATGTCTCTCCTACACACACTATAAAACCTGTAGGCAAGCCAGACAAACTACATGAGCTAATGCGCAGACCCAAATGACAAAACACTACTATATACTACTGCATCTAGCAAACCTATGAACTGACCATACATCCTGGGCAATAATTGTCAACTGTTCTGTTACTAAATGACAAACAGAAAATCAAAACAGCAGCTGCTGTATGTTTATTGTGCTCTGTGAGAAAAAGTAATGTTTAGAGAAGTTGCTTTTAAAGCAGACTTTTCTGTATAGGACGCAGCAACTCTAGAAACTCTATTAAATTATATTTTACTTGGTGAAACTTTGAAAGGCAATGTGACGAAGGAGCACAGGTTCCAGCGTTTTGGTTTTCCCCCCACCCTCTCACTCTAGAATTCAATGCCAGGTAATGACAGAATATTTTCTGGTGTTCAGAATCATTCCTTTCCAACCCAATACAATATAGATCTGTAAAAGAGTAATTACTGAACCCAGATAATGAAAAGCAATTCATATACTGGAACAGAAAACTAAAATGACTGTAAGCATCTTTCAAACTTCCTAATATGCTGCTAAACACATTAAATATTTTAAAACTGCGACTAGATTATCACATGCAATGACTTTTATTATGCGATACTAATCACAAAATATTGAAGAACATGCAGCTCCATTTTCTTTCTGAAAAGTAGACTATAAATATAGTAATTTTGTTCTCGATACTCATTATAACTAGCATGATGGAGATCAGCAGAAGCATCTTATAATCTAAACATCACCAGAGTTCAGGATTCCAGCTGTAGCTGATTCACATTAGCAGCTGGAACACATAACACAGCATATTACTGTAGAGTGAAACTAGAAGATGAGTATAATCATGCCCTAAAGGCTTCTTTTAAAGGCATCCAGATAACATGATTTGCCTGTCCCAAAATGCAAACTTTATGTATGTTATAATACAGCTGGACATGTAACTTCTACAAGCAATGCAAGTTGCAAGTAAGCAATTTCATCATAAGCTGGGTTTCCAGAAAACATCACACAAATTTTACTTACAAATAAATAATATAGTTTGTGAACAAGAGTAAATATCCCTGGTTAACGGGGGAGGTCCCGGACGACTGGAGGCTTGCCAACATGACGCCCATCTACAAGAAGGGCCAGAAGGAGGATGCGGGGAACTACAGGCCTGTCAGCCTGACCTCGGTGCCGGGGAAGATTATGGAGCGGTTCATCTTGAGGGCGCTCACAAGGCATGAGCGGGACAACCAGGGGATCAGGCCCAGCCAGCACGGGTTCATGAAAGGCCGGTCCTGCTTGACCAACCTGATCTCCTTCTATGACCAGGTGACCCGCCTAGTGGATGAGGGAAAGGCTGTGGCTGTGGTCTACCTGGACTTCAGCAAGGCCTTTGACACTGTCTCCCACAGTGTCAAAGAATGTCTCCCACAGCATTCTCCTAGAGAAGCTGGTGGCTCACGGCTTAGACAGGTGGACTCTGCGCTGGGTAAAAAACTGGCTGGACGGCCGGGCCCAGAGAGTTGTGGTGAATGGAGTTACATCCAGTTGGCGGCCGGTCACGAGTGGTGTTCCCCAGGGCTCAGTACTGGGGCCGGTCTTGTTCAAGATCTTTATCAATGATCTGGATGAGGGGATCGAGTGCACCCTCAGTAAGTTTGCAGACAACACCAAGTTGGGCGGGAGTGCTGATCTGTTCGAGGGTAGGAAGGCTCTGCAGAGGGACCTGGACAGGCTGGATCAATGGGCCGAGGCCAACTGTATGAGATTCAACAAGGACAAGTGCCGGGTCCTGCACTTCGGCCACAACAACCCCATGCAGCGCTACAGGCTTGGGGAAGAGCGGCTGGAAAGCTGCCTGGCGGAAAAGGACCTGGGGGTGCTGGTTGACAGCCGGCTGAACGTGAGCCGGCAGTGTGCCTGGGCAGCCAAGAAGGCCAATGGCATCCTGGCTTGTATCAGAAACAGTGTGGCCAGCAGGAGTAGGGAAGTGATCGTGCCCCTGGACTCGGCACTGGTGAGGCCGCACCTCAAATACTGTGTTCAGTTTTGGGCCCCTCACTACAAGAAGGACATGGAGGTGCTGGAGCATGTCCAGAGAAGGGCAACGAGGCTGGTGAGGGGTCTGGAGAACAAGTCTTATGAGGAGCGGCTGAGGGAACTGGGGTTGTTTAGCCTGGAGAAGAGGAGGCTGAGGGGAGACCTCATCGCTCTCTACAACTACCTGAAAGGAGGTTGTAGCGAGGGGGGTGTCGGTCTCTTCTCCCAAGTAACAAGCGATAGGACAAGAGGAAATGGCCTCAAGTTGCGCCAGGGGAGGTTTAGATTGGACGTGAGGAAAAATGTCTTTCCTGAAAGAGTGGTTAAAGATTGGAACAGGCTGCCCAGGGAAGTGGTAGAGTCACCATCCCTGGAAGTATTTAAAAGACCTGTAGATGAGGCGCTTAGGGACATGGTTTAGTGGACATGATGGTGTTGGGTTGACAGTTGGACTTTATGATCTTAGAGGTCTTTTCCAACCTTAATGATTCTATGATTCTATTCTATGATTCTATAATTTTTATATTTCATTTTATCAAGGTAACAGAATATTTTAAGAAATACATATAAAAACAACTCCGAAGTAGTAGAATGAGGAACTCCATATGGCTGTAAGTGTGGTTGTCAGGCAGAGATACAAGTATTCAGTTCTGCTCTCAGATCTCTTTTACAGTTATTTCAAAACTTACACCGAATATTTGAAAAGCTTTGATATTCATTCAGCACCTCAGACAAACTATCAAAATTGTTCAGGATGCAAAACGTGTGTACCCACATACTCGCCCAATTTCCGTGTTTATGTCAGGTCTCCAGAAAGAGTAGAAAGGAAGGGATCCTGCTTGGATACACTTAGCAAAGTACTTAGGCACAAATCGGCTGTCATCACGTTAACTGTGATTGGGCACAAGCAGCTGTAAGCAGTGAGCTTATGTTTCTCCTCACATCTGCAGATCAATGCATGCAAATCACTTCAAACTGTGCCTTGTCCATTTTGCTCAACCCAAGAGCAACCTGTGACATTCATGTCTCATGTTAGGTTTTGGGTTTGTTTTTTTTTTTTTTAAATGTATATGCTATCCTACATGATTACAAATAGACATTTTCTGAGTCTACTATGCTTATATATATTATTTTCCACTCACACTCCACAGCTCTGATAACCTACAAAGCTTCAAGAGTTCTTGTATTTGAAAATAAGCCCTTACACAGCCAGCACGAAATCAGAAACTTTATAATCAAGAGCAAGGAGCTAGGTGGGCAGACAAACAGCTAGGGTTCTCCTTACCTTACATCTACATACAACTAAGTCATCCACTGTAAACACTAAGAAGGTTTTGAGAAGCCAACTGGCTTTATTGCATGGTTACTTTCCCTATTTTTTTTTTTTTTTTAATAATATCACAGCCCACGGGATCTCTGTATAAAAAGTGTTACATCACATCCATAATGGATCACCTGTGTGAAATGCTTTCTTAATAAAGTATGTATTAAGGGCCACTGGGACAGCTATTGAAGCACGTGGAAACAAGCACATATCTTAAAGGATAGAGAATTAAAACCTTGAACAGAAAAATAAGATTTTTTAATTATTATTATCCCCCAAATATTATCAATTTAGGCTTTTCCAGACATCAGAAGACAAACTTGGGTAACTGACAAGACTGATGAAAAAAATACTATAATAAAGTAAGTGCAGAGCTCAATCGATAGGATTTTCATAAGTTTAAATGGATGCCAGTAAATATGTTCTAAATCTAAGCTCTTCTTCCGTTGGAGAATGGGAATTTCAGATGTGACTTTTCAGTGATAATTTTATTCAGCCATTAAAAATTCTACACAGAATTTTCTTCATCACCACTTGCAATCACTGCAGTTGCCATGTCAAGAAATACACTGGAAAGCTTTACTCCTTGTCTTGACCTGATACATTATAGCCAATCCTCTTGAGACCTTATGGAGAGTAGGTTTCAATATTATGGAACATGACGACTCCTTTGGAACTAGTGAGGCTTACAGGATAATTTAGAGATATTAAAATACCTTCACAAATGAGGGACTATATATAATACTCCTGAAAATAGCTATTTGTATGTGATGATAATTATTTGGTGACATTTATTTTAACTAAAAATGGATCATATTGTTATACATATTAAAAATATACATTCATTTCTGAAGAGTAATGAAACATTTCTTCTCAGCAATTTTTCATTTATCAAAGCAAATTAAAAACCTTTAAACTTATCTATACAGTAATCAAAATATAAAAATATAATTTATGTCTTTATGATAAAAGTGGTGAAGATGTAGTAGCAAATTAACAATGGTGTTTTGTTAAGACCGCTAAAGAACAAAATAAAACTTATGCCAAAGTAGTAGTAACCACACTCAAACGACTCAGTTTCAAATACATACTTAGTCATTTATTCTCAGAAACAAGGTAGGAAGACACATTGCTTCCCATGTGAATTATTTATAGTGTCTGCACCCAGTTTGGATGATGTGGAACTTAAGGTGAATCTTTCAACTTGATCATATTGCTATTACTGAAGTTATATTAAAAAAGAATTCTCACATTTTTTTCATGGGGTTTACTGCCGTTTTTTCTACGTTTTTCTGACAGTTCAAGAGACATGGGTAAACTGTAAGAAAAAAAATGCATACTATACCTATACTATAGTACTGCATACTATACCTAAAATTCAAATTTTTGACCATAATTTATCATCTGCTATTCACAATCATACCAAAAATAAGGCTAACTACTATCTTTTTCTTTATATTTGGCATTATAAAAAAGGACTCCATTTCAGTGTTGGAAATAGAAAAGACTCATTGCCACTCCATTTTATCAGCCAATACCCAATTTGATGCCTACTAGTGCTGTTAAGGTGAAAAGTTGCCTTGGCGAGACTTGTCGAGCAAGACTCATTTTTGTGGCTTGGGTGAGACATGTAAATGAGTAATTATTTTTATACAGGTGCACTGTCCAGAGATAAATTTCATCATTACTATAGATCTTTTTGACCTCACACCATCTTTCATTGCATGTTTGAAATTTTACCTGACTATATGCATTACATTCACAATCGACTAGTCATATTAAAAAAACATTTCATTTCCTGTATATAGTTCTAATCTCCTGCTATGGTTTCGAACATATATATGTGTTGAATATACAAAGTAACGCAGTAAAAGTTGTCAGCTATTCTACAACTTTCGCATAGTTATGAGAACTACAACTGAAAATTCACAAATTCAAACAATTCACAATTCCAGACTTAAGATTTTACACCCAGCCTCCAGCCTCTTCTTGTATAAAGAAATTGAAGCCAATAGTTCTCTATTAGAAAGAGACTGGAGGAATGAGTATGCAGAATCTACAAGCATATGCCTGAATATTCAGAATTTGAAAACTCATAAAACAGCCATTAGATTTTTAAGGCAGAAAAGAAAGTAATGTTAAATTCAGAATTTAAAACATTGTTTTAAAGAAGCTTAAAAAAAATAAAAATAGTTTTGAAGAAGCTGTAATTATTCCAAATATGATATTCTCAATATTAACCTGAGCCCCAATTTTCTTTGATCTGAGCATTAAAAACATTTCTATTCCTCCTTTAATTATACTGTCACTCTACTGAAATTCTTTGTAGGCAAGATTCATTTAAGGGTTGATCTGCATTTACAGCAGCTATCAGTAGACCTGGCTCTCCATGTCACTCCGAGGTTACTACATGCAATAATATGCCTAAAGTGTTGGTATGTAAAAAGCTAGAAGCACTGCCTGTGAGGGAATATGTAATCTGGAAGCTTTTTACAGCAAGAAAAAAAAAAAGTGATTTTTAACACTGGGGACTAAGCTGATGGGCTGAAAAGCTCTGCTTAGGTGGTCAGCAATTAACATTAGAAAATTACATTGATATTTAAACTCTCTTCAGCTTGCATTTCATCTGAGTTAGTTTCAAAAAGAGTGGCTCTCAGCTTGCCAGTCTAACAAGAACATTCACAGACTTCTGACATGAGCTGTTGATGTGGTTGTCACAGCTTTGTTCTGTACTGGGGCCTTTCATCATGTGCCCTTCACTCTTGTCTTTAGATGTACATGTTGGCCATACCTCCAAAATAGACCAGGTGCATTTCATGAACGGCTCAGTTCTATCTATGAGTCGTCAAAATAAGGACTTACTAGAGAACATCTTTACCAGGGTGTGTGTACACAAAGTATAGTCAGCATATGCACCTGGCAAGCAGACACACAAATGATGGTACATGGTCCACTGTAGAGACAGCGCCAAATGAGAGCTTCTGAATGACTGCTAGAAATAACTGAAGTGAGAAAAACAACGTTCTGCAAGTCCTGCCGCTTTGGTGGAATGAAAATGGAAAGACTGAAGCATCATAGCTTGTAGATAGCACAGGATCTTTAAAAACTGAGCCTAGGAGATGTAGCAAGTCAATACTCTAAGATGAATTAAAAATGATAGATGACAAAAGAAAAAGTTCTTCAAAGTCAACAAGAAAAACTAAAAACCATGGAGGTAAAAAAGATGAAACCAGAGAGACGAGGGAAAAAAGCCAAGACTAAGTGAAAAGAAGGGGAGAAGATTAAATTCAAAGATCCAGATCGGAAAGCTCAGAGAACCAAATGTATCAGGTGTGATAGAACAAACTATCATAGAAATCTCAAAATTTCAAACTCCAGTCAACTGTATTTTCGGCATTTCAATATTGAGAAAGTATTTCTAAAGTGATAAGAGATATAGTATATAAGGAGGTAGACTAAGACTTTACAATAACTGTAAATGAATACTTAACATAATAACACAACAATGAAGTTTCCATATGTTATTAATAATTACTTCCTTACTATCATTACGATGGTCTCTGCCTGTGCTCCTTCCTTCTAACACTGCCACAAGGTTGTTACATTACTCACCTTAGAAAACAAACAAAAACCCTCTTATATATAGTAAACAAGCATGTTTCTTTTACTTCTCATTTCTCATATTTCTTTTTCCTCTCACATCAGTGAAAATACTCCCAGAATTTAAAATATGAATGTATACCTATTTATATATTACATATGCATATTATATATTTCATATTATATATACTAGGTATTGTGTATATATTATTTTAATATATTCTTTTATGAGAACCATATTCTATGTTATATAAACTTATTCATTCAATATCCACAGCTTTTAAAGACATATAACATCCTATATTATATTCGATAAAAGCATATAGAAAGCAATATATGTGAGATAGATATATGAATAATATACTATATAATATATAAAAGTCTGTGCATATACACATACATTACTGCCTGTAAAGTATAATGCATTTTGGTACATTTGAACAATGAGTGAAATCAAGTTAGAGTAATGTGTACAGTCAATTGAAAAAAGAAAGATGAGAACACTTTCATGGAATACTTTTGAGAAACTTTTGAACGATATTATTTTAGGAAATTAAAGAAACTAAGTATAGTCAAAGTGACTGTTTACAGGAAATGATGTGATTCTTGGGGTAATCCTCTTATTTATGACTTCTAAAGTAAAATATTCTACTATGCCTATGATGAAAAAAGTGTTATAGTAAAGAAATGATTTGGGAACCCTGTACATTTCTGAACTGTACAACAACTGCATGTTGAGTCTTTATAGTATTTTGATTCAGAATGTGAGTTTTATAACATCCTGGAAGAACATATACCAGCCAAATAATTACCCAAGGTATTCCTCAGTAATGCAAACCAAAACCCTCCTGAAAGAAAAAAAAAAAGGGGGGGGGGGGGGGAGAAAAAAAAAGAAAAAAACCCAAACACTAAACTAGCCCACAAGGCAGATAAACAAGTTACTACTGGGTATTTCTAACTCATTCCGTGACATCTCTGCCAACATGCATCTTCTAGACAACATTATTACACAATTACAATGAGCTAAACAAGCACACAAACCCCCTTTATAGCAAAATAGTGTTTATATACAGCGTTTAGCTTCAATCAATGCTGGAAATAGAGGAAACATTTTGAAATGTCACCCATTTGTAGCAAAAACATCATACAATAAAGGATCCTGAGTGAAAGAATACAAAAGAACTCAGAAAGGAGGGTGGTGTTGCTATTTTTGTTTGCTGTTGGAGTACAGCCAAAAGAGATTTGTAGTTCAGTGAATGAGCGGCAGAACAAACTCCAGCTGCGAACATGTGCTCTGCGAGATTCAACCAGGTCCCTAGCAGCTAACTGGGTAGCTCACCAAATTATACCAACATGCCCTTGCCTTGCCCACCTCTTGGAGCACGCCAAAGCAGATGGTAACAACAGAGGCATCCCCATTCTTACCCTAGGAAACCAAAGAAACCTTTCAGGGCCATTCCTGCGAAGTTCATACATGCACCTCTTTCATATTCAGTACAACTCTTGCAGTTTAGAAGAAGTTTGCACACGCAGTCAGTCACAGCATAAATAGAAACTGGCAACACAACTATGACTACTCCTCCTTAAAAACCTCATAAGCCGCCTCTTCAAAGAGATTTATGAATAATGGGAACTAAATAATTCATGGCACTGCAGATGCCAGTCCAAATAGCCTCTTCCTTTTTAAGGTTTCAGTTTGTAGATGTGCGATCAAAAGCCTTCATCAGTCATGATAGTGGCATTTGTACTCAGCCCAAACAAACCGTATTTGCATCTGAATGTTTTTCATTGAAATGAGAGATATAATATGCAAGCCAAGTTCCAACTAAAAGGCATTTTATGCTATTTAAATTCAGTCAAATTAAAGGCTGAATGCAACCTAAAAGGTCTACTCTCAGAACACTAATTTGACACATCATAAATAAGACGCATTTTTTTGTTAGAGTATCTCAGCACTTGTCTGAAAATTTTACACAGCATCTTAACAGTGCTGCCTCTTGAGCAATAATAGAGAAAAGTCCTGTATATAAAGTAATGAAGTAAACAGAAACTTAACACACTGCCACCAGTTCAAAGATTTCGTTTACTCATACACAGTTACATGAAACCAAGTAGGTAAAAGTAGTTGCTCTGCGAAGGCAACATTAACTTGGAAGAACTTGCTACTACATTTTTGAGCAAATAGATAGGTCTCGTACATCAAATTCTCACCCTGTTTTATTAATCCTGTTTATTAGTAAGGTGAGGATCATTCTTTGCCACGTCCATTGCTCAGCTTTACTACTACATTTAAAAGTACCACAAGCAGTCCCTCAAAAAATAACAAAGGCAAGGAACCAGTCCATAAAGATCTCAATTATTAAATGTGGAATAAGTCACAGGAATTTCACCTTGGCAAGAGAAAAAGCAGTAGGATCAGATTAAAATTCTTGTTCTTGCCAAGGGGAAATAAATGCAACTCTCATAAATTGAGGTTAACACTAATTTTAAAAAGACTATTAAGAGCCTAAAATGCCCTTCTCTTATGAACCTTAATGGGAATAAACAAGATAATTCTTTTTAATTTTCATGGTGGTTTACTGTAAATCCCTTACTCCCCCCCCCCTTTTTTTTTTTTAAGAAATTCTTCCCATTGTATTTAGCAATGACATGAGCTGGTGAAAGAAGGAAATTAGATATTATGTATGACATGACCCCATATTGAAGTATGTCACAGGTCAGTGTTTTCATTTGAAGTACATCTGGGTTGGGTTGTTGTTTTGTTTTGTTTTAAATAAAAAAAAAAAAAATCAGTTTACTTTGCAGAAGACAGAACCCCATGAATTAGTTATCCAAAATACATTATATTGAGGTCTTAATTTCAAAGTCCTTAAATTTAATTTAGTAATTAGTATATGCGCCATACATGAGATACACTACGATGATCCCAATGATGTTTGTATTCATTCATATACAATCTATTTAAATATTTAGAGAATGCATGATTTTAAGGTATCACTAATTTTGACATGGAAAGAGGTTACGCGAGTAAAAGTTAATAGCAGGAAGAGGAATGTACTCTAGAAAGCAAGGCTAGTCCACAGCATGAAGATACAGACTTCTCAGGAAAACAATAGGGAATGGCTTGTGGCAGACTAGCACACCACAGCACCAACACTGTGAATGCTAACGAGTAAAGCCAAGGAATAATGCTGGAGCATCATATATTGGAAGATGACACTGATGAGGGCAGATGTAGAAAAATGATTATCAACTTCAGACCCCTAGAGCAGCGTGAATGAAATCACATCCTTGTGTTCTGGGAAATAAAACAGGCAACTTGGATAGAAATAAAGACAGCCTTTAATTATCTAAAAGTAAATTGGGAGCAGCCCATGATAATTCAGAAGTGGCGTTATTATAGAACACAATGCAGAGTTAATTCAGAAATCAGTTTGTTCAAAAACATCAACAGCTGGGTTTAATAATAGACACAATGAATCAGAAATGAAGAAAAGCTTGAGACAGAAGATTATTGAGCAATTCCAATCATATTATTAGATTTACAACTAAACAATGGCAAAGAACCTGTATGTTAGAATTATTTAAATAAAGGAAAACAATAATTTGTATTGATGAGCTGCAAGAGTGTCAGAAAATGAACTTTTACAGCATTACTTTGTCTAGTTGTCTTTCAGAGATGTTTGCTTATACTTTTACCATGGCAAAAGGTAACTTTCCCATTCCTTCATTATTTTTAAAATAAAATAAACACTGTCTTGACACAAGACCAAAATATCATTTGAATGAAAAAAATGCTTTAATGTTAAAAAAGGTTTTAATTACACAATGCTACATTCTGATATTTCTATTCATATTCAGTAAGATCTCCTTCTGCAAATTCTCTCATTGTTTTTATAATTCCCATGGCATATGATGCTTAAATTCCATTACATTTGGGAAAGCATGGGAAGAGCACAATTAGACTATCAGATGGTTAAAGCCAGTACCACTGGCAAAGCAAAAATAGTGGCTGACTGCAAGTTTAGTTAGAACGATTGGATATTTTATTAACAGAATTATCAAGTTGAACTTTGTAAAACACATGGTCAAATTTTACATATAAAAATAAATATGCAAAGCAAATACTGTAGTGCCCTATCTTGTTTTGCAGACAACAGAAATGAACATTTTTAAGTTTTTTGTTTTGTTTGGTTTGGTTTTTTTAGAGAGGAGAATAAGGCTGTGTTGTTTGGGCAAATCTTAGCAACCTTATATCTTTCTAGCTAACCAGCTAACCAGTAATCTTTCCAGCTATAGTTATACTTTAAAAAAATGTTTTCCTGTACATACAGTTTAGCTTTCAACTATCATCTTGGTTGAATTGGTAAGTGATGTTCTGTAAATTGGCAAATAATAAGGTGAACAACAAACATTAGCATTTGGAATACATGCATCAGGTCTGCCTAACAGAACAGATTAACAAAAACTATAAAAATCCCTAAACTGGGTTTGATGATATTGTTCTGAAGTCAGAGAATATATCGACAGGCATAGCACCGTGACACACTGCCCGCTAACAGATGAAAGAGAATTATTTCTCAGAGAACATGAACTAAACAATGTTAAAAGACTTCCTGTTTTCAGGCCTCTCTATCAACCCCACTTTTCTGCAATGGCCCTGTATTATGTCCAGATCAGATGAGGTGAATGAGATTCACCATTTTTGACCTCATTAAAAGCTGTCCTTTACTCGTCCAACGGAGTCATCAGAAAATACGGTGCTTTCTCCAAATGCTTACACAACAAGGTCTCCTACTAGGTATTACCACTTCTACAGCCATTGAGGTGTTCACGGCACTTTGCTGACAAGTACAAAGCAAGGGCTTGGTTCTCCTCTCATTTCACTACGAAGTCTGGTCTACACTGTGCCAGCCGCAGTGCTCTGTGGCAGTATATGAGTGAGCTTGAAAATACCCACCTTCGGTTCTGCTGTCAGCGCACTCATGCCAGAACAAGGTGATTGCAAAGCCTCCCTGGAGAACCATGTAAATACTTGGTTAAACTGTCAACCAGCAGATTAACAGCAAAATGTATTCTCATATACGCAGTTATTTTAGTACTGATTTCCAGTAAGAATAAAAGTAACTCTACGATGAAAGGAATAGCACTGAAAAGGTGGTGGTTCATGGTACAGTTTCTGAAACTTACACAGACATTAGTTCAGGACCACCACTTTATTTTATTCCACCCTCCTTCTCTGTCCTACTTTCGCCCACAATGGAAGTACGCACGCAGAAAGAGAGACTACCATGGCATCTTCTTTGATGAACCATTATTTTGGCAAGTTACAATTCATAGCGATACTTTCAAAAAGAAAAACTGAACAGCTTCTGCAGTCAGCATTTTGTCTACCAAGCAATACTGAGCACCAAGTACTGTATGCTGAACGTTGTTTAAAACTATAATTTCAAATTAGATTCTCTTCAAAGAAACAAAAAGAAAAAGAATGCCAACAAAAAATTGCCCCTCAAGGTAAAATGCTGGTATCGGATCTGTGTGAAGCTGTCAACCAGAAAGTAACCCAAATATAAATATTTGGGTTCTGAAAAAAACTTATGGCAAACATACAAGTGCTAAAACTATATTTGATTCAATATTTTTGTATTCTGCATTTCTAATATAGGAACTGGGAATGGAAGTATCATTTGCACAGAGGCAACATTGCATAACCTTCCATATTTCATCATATGACAAATAGTTCCAAAGATATTTTCACTACCAAGTATTCCTCTACATAAGTTGAGCTATGTAATATACAAATAAAGTATGTCTCAATAACAGTCCAACAGAAAATTTGTTGGAGGCAATGAATGAATCCCTTTACAACGACACATATGAATATACACATTTATTCATTGAAAGTTAACATTTTTATTCAACATAGTTGTTCCTTCTATGATTCAGACATTTTGTTTCCTTTAATGACAGAAGTTTTTTATTCCTTTTTGTTTTGTCTTCTAAGTAAAAAAAAGTCTTCCCATTGACTTTATAGGGCTATATCAGAACTGTAATCTGACATTCGAAGAGAGAGGAAGAGGAAGGAAAAGGTTTTGGCTTGTGCAGCATGAACAATATTTAGTTTGCAATTGAAAAAGTATTTTAAGCAAAAGGTGTACATGCAAGAAACAATTCAGGCTGGTTGATGGGGGAAAAAAAAAATCTAACACCCACTGAATATGACAGGGATATTTCTATTGACTTTAGTAGGCTATGAATCAAGCAATAATTATACCATCAGATGACTGAAAGAAAATAATAGTGATTTAGGAAAAATAAATGGGGAAAAAGGAAACAGCCCTAGAATGATCTGTATAATCTGATATCAACCTTGGCTAGACGAAATTGCATTTTTCAGCATCCTCTAATGCAGCAATATGTACATGTGACTACTGATAATTATTATATACTTACCAGCTAAGATGGATGATTATTGTACAATGTAAATCATTGATAAAATAAATTAACGAAGAAATTTTATCAGCGAGAGTATTCACAGCAAATAAAAACAATTTCTTCAAAGACTTGCTACCCGAAGTGATGAATCATACAATAAGATCCAGGGATCAATATACAACCAATACTGTCACAGCAAACAGCTACCTCATGAAGTTAATCCAATAAGAAGAAAAAAAAAAAAAAAAATGTATCTTAAGGAGCAGAGCAAGCAGCCATAAGATGGCCTGGCTCTTGACAGGTATTATGCATGGCCGATCTGTTGTTCTCATCAGTATCTTGAGAATCAGTTCAACTAAAAGGGAACTTCCAGGAAGGTGATCACTGGCTGTCAATGCCATGATTTTACTCTCAAAACTGCCACATGCCATTTCACACTTTCACCCTAAAATTCAGTGACGTAGCGAGAAGCAGCAAGTAGCTTTATCAGGGAATTACGTTTCTAAAAGCTGCATAGTTCATTCAAGTATAGAAAACTATTTGTTATTCTAGATTTTTGAAAGGAGTAAACCATCTGCCACTGAGGAATACAGGGTCTTTTATACATATATAATTATGTCTAAGACAGACAGATGAAGGTCCTCTTCAAGCCTAATTCCAGGCTGAGTGCACAGTCATCAGAAGTCCATGAAAAACTATACTAACAATAAGCCCAGGTAATTTAAAACCATGAAGTTCAGAGCACTAGAGAAGACATTAAGGACATAAAAGTATAAGAATAAATAAGAGAATTAAATACCAGATCATATTGACATGATACATTTTTTTAACATTAAGCCTTCTTATACTGGAACTATAAAATTTTAGAAAGACATATAGATTTATTTAGACCATAATCACATTTTGAATTAAGTGACCATAAATGTAGAGTGAATGTTCCTGTCCTCTGTCCATACCCCAACCACTTGCACCCCCCCCCACTCACTTTTCTGCCAGGATCAGTACATTTTGAACTACGTGGAGAGTCAGATGAAGGAACTGATGCAGCTGAAACAAATTTCTTTGCATTGCTGTGTTTTGGATTCAGTTGTGCTTTGGACTCAGTTCTCTTTGTGGATCTACTTACAACCCACATTCCTTCACTGTATGTAACTATAACCATTTTATACTTCACTCTCATAAAAAGCCATACTGCCCTCCTCTCGCATCTTTAATCTGAAAATATTATATAACATGCATTACAGTTAATATCAGGAACACCAAATAGCTATCGGATATAATCTACACCTTGTCTCATAAATAGAAATGAATACTAACATAAGAAAAACAAATAGGAAACTTTCAGCATTTGCAAACAGGAGACATTTAAGATAAAGTTAATTAACTCAGTGAATTTGCTAAATTTGACAGAAGGTTAAAGTTTTAGCTTTAGAAGAACATACTTTAGACAGATCATAAATATACTAGCAGTAGTAGAGCTACATTAGATAGATCATAAGATTACTAACATTTATAGGGTTATTACATATTTAATTTTGGACTGAAGCGGTCCAAAAGAATGTAAGGGGCTGGGAAGTATCGGAGAAGGAAGCCCACTTAATATATGCAATCAGCCAATTAACTTATCAGCTGGGAAAAAGTTAATAAAATGAAATATATAAAAATGAATATATAAAAATGAAATAATGAAGGGCATAGCGAAAACTATCCAATTTCTTTTGAACTTTATTCCCTGAGTGTGAAAAATCTGCTTCTATGAAATGATACTAAACTTTCAACTGCAAAAAGGAGCCACTTTTGCAAGGCAGTGTTTAATTAATTTATGGAGTTACTGCTGTGAAAGTTCATTAAGACAAATATTAAAGCTGCTTTTTAAAAGGGTTGGATAATTTTCTGATGATAAACAATACTGGCAGCTTTGCAAGCAAAGACAATGACGTAAGAGTAATTAAATCTCATGCTTCAGGGTATAAGTAGAATCCCTCTGCCCCAAGTACAGCATGAACTACTATTAATAACATTTTCTTCATCCCATATATGTAACCTCCTAGGTGAATTAAGTTATCTGGCCTGCCTCTTAACCTATTTGCCACTGCCAAGGGCAGCGTATGAGACTAGAGAAATCCATGGGTTGACTCAGTCTGGCAGTGCCTGTGTTTCCACGTGAAGCGCTACAATGCCATCAGAAAAGTAAATGCAGAACTAAGTCTCCCTCCAACTACCTACTACCAAATACCCTTCATCTAGTCTAACTCCAGAAGACTACACCATCATCAGTATTATCCACATAATGCTAAGTCATTTGCGATAAATAAAAGTGAGGATGACAAATTGGCAAATACAAGGAAATGCAGACTAAATGAATTTTACATTTTCCAACTATGTTCTTGAAATTCCTATACTGTTGGTTATTTTTTGATGGCGTAACTGAGAAGAGAGCAGAGAAAGAACATTATGCAAAAAAGGTGTTGGAAAACATAGAAAGTGTACATTGCATACTTACCAAATACTTAATTGCTAAAAAGAATTACAATTTTTAAAAATGTATTTGGGCACAGGCAGTGTAACATGTATGCATTACTTCCTGCTGTAATATTTCTATGCCTTCCCCTGTGCCCAAACACTTCAATAAACTAAAACTTTAGGAAACATGTATAAAAGCCATTGATCCAGCAAAAACAATAAAAGGGAGGAAAAGTGGAAGGAAGCACACATATGTGGAAAGCCATAAAGAAATTGCAAGGGCACGCGCTTCCTCAACCTCTCACACTCCTCTGCTCTCGCAAACAAGCAACAGGAAAGCAGCAACACTGACTACAAACAGGTTGCAGAACCCCTGTAACAACGATCTGAGTAAATGCATTTCAAGTTAGATTCAATATTCTCCCATACCCCCAGGCTTTCAGGAGTTGCCATCTGCAGCCGCATCACTATAATGTGCCTTTCTGAGTTACTTTGTCCACAGTTTCTGCACTCTATGAATAGAAGTTATATCTATATTCAGAGTTCACATAGTAAAAACAAAATAAACAGCTTCTTCCTGTGACAATTTTCAACTCAGCTACATAAACAAGATAAAAATAGAAAATAAACTGAGAGCTTTTCTGAGAGTTCCCTCTATTTTTTACTCAAGAATTAAAACTAGTTATCTGCAACAAAAAAAAACCCAAATCAAAACCCCCACCTCCCTCTTATTGTTAACAGCTTTGTGTTATTAATGATAGACTTAGTTAAAATAGATTAATAGTCATCCTATCCATTTGGGTTTAACTTATATCTTCAGAATTACTAACAGGGGCATGATTATAGAAGACAGTTTTCAACAGATACCCGGATTCAGAGCCTTGTTCACTCCATTTACCTGATTGCAATTCATGAGCTCAGTCAAAGCATTTTCTGTTAAAGCAGCTGATTATTTCATTTTATTCTAGGAATCCTAATTTTTTTTTTTTTTTTTAATGCAGAAGGAAAACATATAGGCACTTATTTCTAGTGTCTAAATTTAGTATACCAACAGCTTCACAACTGAACATGTTTTGACCAGGGGTTTAGACCAGATGACCTTCAGAGGTCTTTCCCAACCTAAACTGTTCTATGACTCTGATTAAGTTGCAAGACAATTTGTAGGTAGAGGTAAAATCTTTTATTAAATCAGTTGGTAGGCATGGAAAAAGTAACATGAATTTACCATAAAACAAAGACTAGGAAATAAAAGTGTGTCATGGTTTAACTTCAGTCGGCAACTGAGTACCGCAGATTAGTATAGTGGGGGTAGCTCAGAGTTTCTACTCTTGCTGTTCCAAAGGCTGTAAAAAAAATTACCAGTGTGCAGTCAGCACAGTGTGGTAGAGTATCCTGGCTGCTCTATGGCTCAGCAGAAAACACTGGCATCCATCCATCTTCACCTCAGCTTTATAACCCTTGTTAAAATCTGAGCATTATTTCTCTCTTGCACTAAGTGTGATGGCAGACATGCCAGCTTCAAGCCTGGCACCACAACACACAGGGCTAGGAAGTTGCTCACTGGCTAAGAGCATTAGAGCCATCACTGCTGGCAGCTATAGCCTGGTTTCCTTTAATAAACTGTACATATAAGCCATCATGGAATCCTTTGAAGAGTGAGGAGCTAGTCACTCCAGGCAATCATCACCTCAGAAATGTCATTATCATGGTCTGCTCTTGCAGCAGATGGAAAACTTTCTCCATGAGGGTAGTCAAACAACTGAGGAAGCTCTGTTTCTTGGAGACACTCAACTTGTTCAAATGCAGGCCCATAGTAACCCCATCTAACTTCAGAATTGCGACTGCTTTGCTCAGGGGGATGATCACATGACCTCCAGAGGACCCTTCCAGCCTAAGTTACTACACCATTAGCTCCATCAAGAATCACTAATGTTACATGCAATAATCTCACCTTCAAGTCTGCATTCCTAAACTTCAGCTTTATCTCGGGCATTTTATAAGAAATGATGTTAGGTATATCGAAAGACTAAAAGGACTTTTGATCAGAGTAGAAAAAGAATGCTTTATCTCACCATACAATTACAGTTCTTCTAATATTTACTAATTGCCCTGATTCTTGAATCACCTAGAGGAAAAAAGTTAAAGCAATCCCTGAATTATATTAGGAATTAAAGATATTATTTTTGATGAAATTAAGATTTGAATTGGCATGGAACCTCAAGTGGGGCTGGGTATAAAAGGAATCAATTTTTTTTCCCCTCTGGTTGTAAATTAAGAATTTTTATAAGAAGAAACCTTTAATCTTGCATTACAAACAGGTTATTAGACATGATATACAGTAGGAGACTCTGAGTAGATTAGAAAGAGATAAGAATGGTATTAGCTCCATAAAGTTGTAAATATGTTCTCTATAGTTAGAATTTTAAAATTACTTATTCATTTTGCATGATACTGTAAACTAGTTTATGAAGGGTGATTTACAGATACCAAGCAAACACTAAGGCATCCCAAACCCAAGAGTTCGGCAATCTTAAAAAACAAGAAACTAGAACAGTCTTGCAGTGCTCTCACCACCAAACTTTTCCTCAGAGAGCCAAAGTATAGAAGGGTGCTAACAAGCCAGTTTGGATTTTGGTAATGGAAGAGTCTGCTACAAAGATGGTCAAACTTAGCCAGGAATTTTGACTCATGGTCAAACTTAGCCAGGAAAGCCCTACAGCATACAGAGGCCTGAAAGAGTTACAATCCATGATGTAGTAAATAACAAAGAAAACACCAAAAGACTTTACCTGCTTCCCCTGCTTTAATGATAAAAACTATCATATTTTCACCACAGAAAGTACTCTCCACTGTTTCAAATGCTGGCTTAATCCAGCCACACTATCTCAGATGCACACAGAGACCAGCCTTCTCATTCCAGACCAAGACTAGCAGCAAAAGTCCAGAACACAACATTGCTTAACAGTGCCTTTTATTAGCAATTTTGTAGGATGTTATTATGCTCATCATCAAATGCTTCTGTAATTTATATAATACAGACTACTCAATTATTTTTTTTAGCGTTGCTGTCAATACATTTGTTAAAATTCATCAATGTACTTGATTTCCATAGCCACTTACGAGGCTATGGAAATCCAACATGTCACGAATTCTCTCCCTTTTGCTCCGCTTCTATCTAAAAACGCATTCTTCTGCCATAGTGCCAATTCATGTTCTCCCTCTCTAATAAATAACACTCAAGTTCTTGACCTTCAGGGCTGCAAACTGTTATTGCATCATGTCACATGTTAGATTACAGGTGCTAAGACTGTGTTTGTCTTTCCATGTAATTGCAACTAAAAGAAAGTTACAGTTTTAAAGGAATTTATAAAAGCTAGTACAACAAGATCAATATTTTACATCTGAGGTTATTAAATTTCTACTAAAGATCCTATTCATCAAAAACATCTACACATGTCTTCTTCCCACTTTTAATCTCTTAAGATACACACGGCATTATACGAATAAGTCAGAAAATCAAAGAAAAATATCCCTGCAAATGGTTATGGGTGGCAGTTTAACACTGGTATTGATTAAGCACCTCGAATATATTGGAACTTGACAGAAAAGTCTCCTGACCCTAGAAATCAATGCAAGATGAATCTACTTAGACTTTTCTTCGCAGATTGGGGAACTGCGCCGTTGGGTGTAAAGACAGGCTCTCAGCTCTACCACGGGGAGGGATGCTGCCGTGTGCATTACAAAGCAGCTTGCCAACTGGTGCCGAGTGCACCCTGATGTGTCTTCACAGTTCTGCTTCACACTTCTCCTGCTTCTTACGCATCCCCATGTAGTGCAGCTCTGGCTGCTGTGGAGCGAGGTGCTGGGTTTGGGCCCTTTTATGTCAGCAGTATGGAAAGACAGGGAAAGGGAAGTGTTGTGCAATGTATGCTACTCAAAGTTAGCCACCTCACTGAGATGTCTGACTTCAAAAAAAATGGCATCTTAATCAGTGGAAAAGCAGAGGGAGTCCAGAGCATTTAGGTTAGGCTTCCTCTCTGACTTGCCTTTTCGAGGAACCTGTCTCTCCCTCCATTTATTATGGAATCTCTTAAAACCGGTGCTTATGGGTGGGTGACATGGATATTTCCCTGCACATACTTTTGGTGTTGAATTAAAGATGCTTTTCTCAAGACTCTGAAGACAATAATCCATTCGATAACAATTTATAGGAAAGAAAAGAGAGAACTTACAAAAAAGTCTGTTGCTTAGTATCAGTACTACTCCTGAAAATCTGACAGTACAAAACATGCATGCATGCAGCTTAAGTCATTAGTTAAACTAGGCTGCAACTTTTTAATTATCCTTACAGTAGCAACAAATGGCTGGACTGTACATTGGAATTTGGATGATCACTTCCATGAGCAGAACAGCAGATGGTAAGAGTCTTGCTATGGTTACAGACCTTACTGCATCGAGCATTATACAAACACTGGAATACACACTCCTTGTCCTGAGAACTGCTAAGCTGCTGAACAAGAGAACCAAGTCAGCAAGAAAGTTGTGTAGCCCCTTAGCACGTGCGTTGTATGGCTTTACAAGAAAGGAGCAGAATGCGTGTCTGAGAAAATGAGAAAGGTATTTCTGAGAAAAGGAGGAGTGGATAACAGCAGAGGAATGCTACAAAGCAAAGCAGAAGAACAAAGGCAGAGGGAAGAAGAACAAAAGGAAGGATAAAATAAGCAGGATGCATTAGGCTAAGGCTAGTCTCGTAAAAGGATCAAAATGAAAAAAAAAAAGGCAATAGTATTCGGATTGAATAGTGACAAAACAAATGAGAGGAAAAGAACCCTCCATGAAATCCTTTACTCAGGTTAGAGCGAACGGTGCCTGGAAGCTCCCTTCATGCTGAAACAGTTATCCCCCTACCTGTGATTATGAAAAGTGTGGGACTGACTCAAGAAAGACCTAAAGTCTTTTCTTTATTCTTCTTGGGAGGACAAGGGTGAGGAGCGTAGAAAACAGGGGTCAGAATAATATGAAAGAAATCTCCACACAGTTTTTACTTAGCTTCCTGACAATGTCTTCGACTCCTATCAGAGGAAGTGAGGGCAATATCAAAGCATGAAAATACCAATCATCTGTTCAAATATGACCTTTTCTGTGTGCTACTGCAGTGGTTTGGACATATTGTACAAATTAACTTACAGAATAGGGGTCATAATATTCTTGAAACTTCTGAGAAATTGTGTAAAAATAATGAATACAAGTGTAAGTGATGGCGATTTCCATATTTTCTAAATGAATTTTCACCTGACCAGTGTGTTACAGTCTAAAAACAAACACAGCTAGCATGCATTTGGTTAGTTAGGCTGCTACTACAAAATTATCAAAAGCAACAGACACTAGTTCAGCTCCGATATTAATCTGCCACTGCTTTATTGAAATTCTTAGGCAGCTCTTTCATGCACTGTTTTTTCTTCTTCCACCCGCCCCAAAAGAGGAATGTTGAGTAGAAACTGGGGAAAACTCAGGAAACAAGTGTATATTCTACCTCTGTAGATGTTCTGTCTTATATAACAAATTGTTTCCTGTAGGAGTGATTTAATCAGCTATTATTTTAAAAATAGTATTATATTAGCTAGGAAATAATATAATAAAACTATGCAATAAACACCATAAGTAAGCAGCACACTACAAGGAGAGACTAGCAAGAACAATGTCTTGATTTACTTGGGAACAGGCAAATGATTGACCACAGTCACCTCTTTGGGAGAGGGAAAGAGAGAGGCCAGTACAGTCTTCCGCTGGAAACACAACTGTATCAACATGACCAAGGTGTGATCATCAGCAGGAAAAACACAACTCAGGAAGAATAATCTCTTTTTCTGCTCATTTGAAAATATTCTGTTTTAGAAATTAGAAGTGTTTTGTTTCAATGAGTTGCATTTAGATTTCGTAAATTTACTTAATGCGCAACTCATTTTTATACCTTCACATAGTGAAAATTAGGAAAAAAAAGGTACATGATTCTGTGTTACATATAAAACTGTTCAGTTGCTCAAAATTACCGTTTTGGGCAAAGTGGGAATGGTTTTCATTCCATGCAAGTTGCTTTTTCTAATGTGATTTTTATTCTTAATTTAGAGAAAAACCTGTTTTCAGAAAGGTTTAAAAGCAAGGCGAGAAGGGAAGGGTATTGTTCCAGTTCAACTAAAACTAATGGGATTTTTCTGAGATAAACCTTCACAGTTGTTTTGCTGTACTAAAAATGTTTACATCACTTGGAAGCTTTAAGGAATCTCCACATAATGACCGGAAACCGTGTGAACAGATTATTATGGAGTCAAAATTAATAGTGTTGACAAGAGCAATGTTCACTTACTGATGGCACTGCAACTTGCACTCAGTGGCACTCGTGCAGCCTCCTGTCAAATTAGGAGGCAGAGGGAGCAAAGTAGCACTTCCTTGCAAAGGCTGGCACAGATGCATCCTTGGACTAGATAGAAGTCACTAGTCCCAGGATTAAGAACTGTTAAATGTAAGCATGCCTCCATTTTGTTGGCCATACTGTCCTTTACTGCACAGTTAGCCCAGAGGTTAAAAATCAATACATGCATGAATAAACATTAAGACTTTTTCCAAGTGGCACATAATGTAATAGAAAAAGAAAAAAAGAACACTCATTCCAGAAATACGCAGCACTTTATATAGATTTTTAATTTAAACATTTGTTCTATCAAAAAAAAGTAAGCCAACAAAGCCCAGGATTATCAAACATCTCTCCTTTTCCTTCAGCTGCTTTGCAAGGGTTTGTCAGTTTGTTATTGTATACTCACTCCTCTTTAGACTCCTACATGTATTATTTAATTTTTCTGCTGGCCTGTAGATAACAAATCTGTTGTCAGCCTGTCTGTACATGTCCATCAGATATGCACAGGGAATAAAATGGTTAGAACAGGAGACAAAGGGCTATTCCTTTGCTTCTGCCTGAGAAAAATCAGATTCAGTAGAAGCTGAAGCCAGCTATACCTCTTACAGTGGCAGCAAGTTGAAGAATGCTTTCTATTTGCAAATATGTGTAGCACAGAGGGACAGACATTGCACAATAGATCTCTCTAACTGTATGGTCTTTAAAATAGGCTGTTGCACTTTGAAAAACATAATTTGCAGATACTGATATTTTAACCATCCACAAGGAGGAAAGTAAAACATACGTATAGGAAAAAAAAAAAGTCTATGAAACTAAAAATATCACGCATCCCCCCCTTGAATATTTTGCATTTGTTTAAAGAGCATCCTCTTCAATGACTACTTTGCAATGCATACAAGATGGAGACATCTGAAATCTCTTCTTTATAAAGAGCAGATTACCACACTTAGTGAAATCCACTGAACCTCCAGTGACTAAAACTCCAATGTATTCATTAAATATCACTAGAAATTTACAGGTGAAAGCTTCTCTCACTTCACCTGCAGCACTTAGCTGGAAAGATTAAATCAAAAGCTCACATAAATATGCTTGCAGTGACATTCAGCTTTGTGCTCTTCTATTAGTTTATTTCCCAGATTAATCAGCATTTGTAATGCACTTCTGACACTTGCATGAACACAACATATTGTAATAACGCTGACCATGATTAATATTTCTTCATGTGTACTTGCTATTAATCCAATTATTTATTAATGATACACTTTTATGAAAAACACTATTTCATGTATGAACAGCTCTAAATGATTCCCATATGCAGTGGTAATTATTTATGATATTATGAAGAATTATTTCATATCTGCACTTAAACATCTCATTTTTTTTAAGATAATACTCAATGCAAGGTGCAAAAGAAGACATGCTGAATTTGTTAACTACACTGGTAACTAATTTGTTAACTACAATAACAAAGATATTAGTTAACAAAAAAAGAATATTCAAAGCTGTTGTTAATCTGAGGAAAATAGTACATATTCACACACACTCTCATTGACAAATATCTACAAACAACTGACAGGTATAAGTAAGTGGCATAAATTAAGGGCCACTCTCAAAAGCACTAACAGGTTATCCACCCAGAAGAAGAAACCCATCACAGGACTAGTAATTTTCAGACTCTGAAGGTTTGGAATTTCAAGTAATTCTTACTTCCTTAAAACCATATGATCTAGAATACATCTTCACCACTCTTAAGGGAGCAAACAAGGATATATTTCTATTTCAATAAACAGGGGAAAATGTATTATCCTCAGAATAACTGTAGTCAGCAATATTTATGAAACCATCTTTTGGGCTGGAGAGAACATCAAGGGCTTTTCATGAAAGAAAAAGAAAGAATTAATTGAGTAGCTATCCTCACAGTAAGTACCAAATTCCATCATTTCATTATATATCCTTTTCTGAAAGAGCACAGAGTTCCAATTTCAGCAGAAAGATGTAGAAACATGTTATAAGAGAGGCACATTATAGAGAAGCAATGTGAGGAAAGAAAGAAAAACCACTGGAGTGCAAGAACCATCAACCTTAAAACAGTAGCAGGAACATCAGCAAAGCACAATGTTAGTCAGAGACGTTGTAGCTCACAGCCAAATGGAGACCGAGAGAAGCAGCTTTCAAAGATAACAGCATGGAAGCATTCCAGAGGGGAAGTGAACGCGTGCCCCTCTCCTGTCTGACGGACAGAAGAGCTCACGCAGCTTTAGCTAGGAGCTTAAGAAACAGTACCTTAAACAATGCTGACACCACCTCAGCCCGTGCACTGAGCCAAGAGAGAAGAGGAGAAGCAAGAGCTGCCATGCAAACTCTGACTGACACCTTAGCAAAACAATTTCTAGTCTGTGCTGAGAAAGCACTGGCAGAAGGAGCTAAACATCACTGGAGCTGAGTCCAGAAAGGAGAAGATGCTGAGAGCAGCCTGTGCCTGAGGTATAAGACTTAACAGCTGACATAGGAGAAACAGGCATCAGCAATTCCCTGAAGCAAGAAAACCATTTGCTGCTGTCATCTGCAAGGCGTGGGACCCAGTTGTCCCACTGTGCCACAAAAGCGAACCAAACATCAAAGGACTGGCTGAGAACAAGGAATCACAGACAACTTGAGACCGGTAAGGATCCACCAAAGTTAAAACACTTTGGATACTATCTAAAGCTCTTTCTTCATTTATGTGTTTGGACACTAGATAGTAGGACACACGATACAAAGGACTCAGGGCTGAGTCCTTAACAGAGGAAGTCCTTGAGAAGAGGCAGAAAATACTAAAGGCTTATCCTCCACAGAAAACAACAAATTGATCAAGGAAAATTTTCTTTGCTGAAACTGTCATAACCTATCATGTCATACAGATGATCTGACAATTCACATTTATATAAAAAGATATAAACAGTTTAGCCCCTTTGTGACAAGCATTTCAAAGACAAGTTTGGTTTGTTTTTTTTCCCCCTCTCTTGCTAGATTATGGTGGTCTTAGCCCTACTGATACTAAATTCCAGAGCTGTCTGTTGTGCAGAATGGCCAGAGAGTTGGATCGAAAAGACACATTAGAAAAGTCTCTCTTTTGGCTCTCACATTAAGTCTTGCCAGATGTGCTCAGCGGAGGATATCACAGACAGCAAAATGGGGCATGAGTGACTATGTACCAAGTTCACATCAGTCATTCTCTGCCTAAATCTTAGTCTAGTTCAGGTCTGCTGAAATCTGCACTCAGCTACGCTGGGCGTTTCCACCACTAGGGAGTTTGTGGGTGTCCAACAATGATTCCACCATGCAATAAGGGGAAAACCTCTGTTGCCCAGATTTAAGCAGCTGTCTGTATTCTTACATGACATTTTGGCCTTATTTCAATATCTCCTAAGAAAGAATAAAAGAATTTTTTAAAAGTTGGTTCCATTCCTTTAGTCCTTTGTTCCAAACTGATTTTCAGTGTATTAAATATGAAAAATAGTTGTTCTGCATCACTGAAAATAGGACACTGAGAATTTAGACAGGAAATTTTATGGGTCTTATGAAAGGCAGGATATTAATCAATATAATGATGACATTTATTCAAACAAATGACCATAATACAAGGCAAATGTATTAGCCACCCTAACGAGTAAGATGAAGGACACCACCAAATAACCAAAGATGTGCTTTGTTCTTAAATATGATTGCAGGATCAACTGTTCTCAAAGGACAAGACAAATGGACAGATTTTCCAGATTCTGACACTATGAACAGCTTTTATACCCAGTGTCTGAAGAACGGGTGTGGTGGGTTGACCCCAACCAGCACCTAATGCCCCATCCAGTCACTCGCTCACTCTTCCCCTGCGGGATGGGGGAGACAAAAGGAAGGGCAAAAGCAAGGAAAAAAAGTGAGTTGAGATAAAGAAAGTTTAATAAGTAGGAAGAAAAAAACCAAACCCAAAAAAACTCCAAGTGAATCGAAGACAAGTGAAAAAAATGCAAACCAAAAAAACCCTCAAGTGTTGCAAGAGGCACTCACTGACCACCTCCCATGAGCAGACCGATGCCCAGGCACTCTGAGCAATGGCTACCTTGGAACCTCCCCCCCTAGTTTTATTGCTCAGCATGACACTATATGGTATGGAATATCTCTTTGGTTAATTCAGGTCAGCTGTTCAGAGGGGGGCAGAGTGAGAAACAGAGAAGGCCTTGATGCTGTGCAAGCACTGCTCAGCAGTAGCCAACACACTGGTGTGTTATCAACACTGTTTTGGTCACAAATGTAAGACACAGCACCATACAGGCTGCTGGGAAGAAAATCAACTCCACCCCACCAGACCCAGTACAAGGAGTTAAAGACCCTCTCTATATTCAAACTATAAATCTTTTGTCAGGAAAAAAGTGAAATGAACTATGAATACCTAAAACTGATAAAATATCAGAGCCTTAACAGTTAGGCACCAGTGAAACTTCTCTAATAATAAAATGACAGCAAGTAAATTAACAGCTTGGAAAGAGATTTCATTGGGTAAAATTTACCAGGGGAACAGGCTGTGGTAGGAGGATGTCTCTTTTGTAGAACAGATAACTTATCTCTCATAGTTCCACCCCAAAAATTCTGAAAGGGGAAACCACAGTGTGTATTTTCTGGAATGTTTACTACAGTAAAATTAGGGGAAACCCCAAACTTTTTCATTACTGGAAATGAGGTGAAAGATGACGGTACACAAATTGAAAGTAACAAATCAAATTATTTGTTGACTTTGCTGTAACTCATAAAATGCAAAGAGAAGAAGATGAGAATATAATACAAATTTAAGGTAGCAGTAGTTTACTACTTCACAAGTTAGTCACTATTGTATAAATCCCATACTAGTAAGAAATATGTCATGGTGATGGCATAATCACCTAATACTTCTCTTCACATTTGAAGTTCACATATGATTTCCATGAAATCAGAGATTGAAGTTACAAGAGTCCAAGATCACTTTGTCATCTTTCAAGCACTCTGCTAAGTGAAAAGCCATCTGATCAATGGAAAGAGAAATGATAACAGTCTGCTCCATAAAGACTGTTGGGCTCAGAATAAGATTTCTACTGTTTGCTTTGCCACTCAGTGACACGAGGAAACCAGAAAGAATGCCCTTTTTCCAACGGCAATATCTACACTCTACTTGCAACACACCTTAATACAGAAACTTCTCTTTCCCTTAAGGGCAATGCCTCCTTCCAAGCGTACGAAATGAGTTCTAATCTTAACAAATTCTAATCTTAATCTCAGTTAGGCTGCCTATTTCTTTATTCAGGATGTCACATAATTTTACTTCTGATTGCAGCTCAACTCTTCCCAGTATCTTCTGCCTAAGAGATTCCACTGTTCTCTTCTACCTTTTCTTCGATGCTATGTATTTGTGCCTACACCAGTACTCCTGCCCCTCGGCACCTAGCTACACAGCCCTTTAAATTTTTCATTAAACCAAACCTTTATGAGACCTAACAAAGAATTACATAATGTCTCATCCAGCAACCGATACCTTTCATCTTCCTGGTCACCAAAAAATTTTGTTGCTATTGATTCTTCTTCTAGTACCAGGTCAGACAAAAGAGAGACACTTTTCTCCACTTGTACTTCTGGTACACCAACAGCAGCAACAAGCCAGCAGTTGCAACAGCCTGCATAGAATTTCACTGTGTATAAAATATATTACAGGTATATAGTTAATCAAAAGGTGATATTAAATAGGTTCTGGCAAGGGATCCTTACATATAGTAGATAATTGATTATTTTTTTCCCTAGATTCAAAGCAGATTTTAATACTATAAAATCTTTGGCAACTATTTGCACAGGATAACCACAGGATTTAACAGATTGTAACATTATAGTATGCTATATATTATCTGAATTTTTCCTCACTAAACTGACTACTGATGTAAGAGCTCAAGTCACTTGATAGTTCATTCTGTAACACGTTCCTGAGAATACCATTATCATCATGACCTAAATAAGTTTGCAATTAAATTTTTTTTTAAAAAATATGCCTACTGCATAAGCGTTACCAAAAGATTTTTGAGAAAAAAAACAACCAAACATACAGTTAACCACTGATATTCTCAGAATCCTAGTCAAGGAAATTAAAACTCTAATTTGCACTGACACTGTCATCTATGGTAGATACCGGGAAACCCAATTACATTTAAAGAAATAAAATACCTCTCCACCAAAGACCCAATTTGATGTCTCTTTCTTTTCATGCTGCATTAGTTCATGCTATAACAGGCTTTTGTTAATAGCTGTAAGAACTCTGGATCCAAAACCATCAGGTGGACTTGTTAGATCATCTACAGAAAAGTTTACTTTTTCTCCTGACATCAAAATCAACAGGCGTCAGATTTCTCTGAGCAAGCCTGACATTCCTGCTCAGGCATCCAAAGCAAACTTTTCAATAAAAAATACACTGATTGAGGATACCCTCAGGAAAAAAAATATTTATAAGGGACAGGAAGCCAACTGCTGAAAACATATATCACTCTCTCTCTCTCTCTCATCTATATACAAACACTTCAGAAGCTAGAAAGAAGCTATAAAACCTAGTTTGGGTATTAATTTCCTATTTTCTTCTGAAAACTAACTCCTCGTAGCAAGCATAAAATAACAAGTAGCATATCTTTTTTCTGCTTGCTCTATGGTAGCCAGCATATGGGGTCCTGACCAGGCTTGGGCTGAGGGGGACAGACGCTATCACCACCTGCTACTTGCCCACTAAACAAAGGGTGTGTTTTGCATTCTTCAGTGGCCTTGTTCCAAAATCCAACAAATGCATCTCAGAAGCATTATGTTTATAGTAAAATTCTTTGAAATTCATACTCAGAACTAAACAAGGACTTTCAGAGCAAACATTTTTATTATCTGAAAGTTTCCGTAGCCAGTATGAACTTTCACTAACTGAAATAGGAATATTTAGCTGTAACACTTTCAGAGTAAAATACATTTTAATGAACCCCTGGAGGCATGAATCATAGCTCTTCTCTTTGTTTTTCTCCTCAAAGTTGGAGAAAATAATTTTCTTGGAGTAGATCCGTTTTGCCCAATGACAGAGAAAAATGTAACTATGGGCAAAGGAATCGGGCAAATTTTCAGCCTCCCTCTTCAGTGCAGTGAAACAGCAAATCACTGCAGTTACAGCAGTGGTTCAGGTCTCCATCCCCTACCAACAGAACAGCACTGCTGTGCTCAGGCTTGGAACCACCGGCATTCAGCAATGGTCCATATGTGAGATTGCTCTCCCTGTGTTAAGTGAACAAAACTGGAAAAGGCATTTAAATTAATTTTATGAGATATCTTAATCACACTGTGCTTATTAATAAAAAAAAAAAAAGGTTTTCACTGCTGGAAGGAAAAACTCTAACATTTCCAACTCCAGTAAGAAACAACTGGACATCATCAGAAAATTATGACTTGCCCCGAGACAGCATTAGATTATGTAGTAATTTTCATGCTCACGAATCAAACAATTTGCAAATGGAGGAACAAATTAAAAAACAACTATAAAACCAGGAATCTTGGTGACCTGACAATATGATGATGACCCTAAACTGCTGAAAGAGTTGGAAAGCAAAACACCACGTTTGGGAAAGGGCAAGGTTCTTAGTAGGGATAGTGTCTCAGAAACAGGTTTTGACCATTTTATAGAAATAATTGAAAACTCACAAACATTACTATTAACGTATTAAGCCAAACAATTACTTTAACACCAGCAAATCTGCCCCAGCAACTCTGATGCAAATTTGCCTGCTGTCAAAATCCCAGGTAAACAACCCTAGATGCAGCTATTTTATGTGAAAAGGCATTCTCAGTTTTAAAAGCAGCAGCTTCAGAAGAACCAGGCTTACATAATGCCAATTGTATTGGGGTGGTGGGAAATATTTATCATAATCAAATTTGATAAAATCATACCTGTTGCCTTTTCTGACAAATGTTTTGGACACATTAACACAAGTTATTCAATTAAGTGCATATTAAAAATTCAATCACTGTCATACTTCAAAGTAATTTTTGCTGACAGATAAGAACTACAGACATTTTAAATTTATTCATTATTTCAGCATTGTCTTCTAAAATTCTCACTTTTTAATATCTGAGGTATTCTGGGCGAGAATGCTGAAACATTCACATTTATGAGGAAAGTCCTGAAAAGACCTGAAAAAGTTGTTATTTTTCTGTACAGCCTTCATCTTTTGAACATGACAGACTTTTTACACATCCAGTATGCTACATATATATACATATGTTGCCCTAATGTAAAGACTAGCAGCTACTACATTTTAAGAGCTTTCAGAATAGTGGGTGGTAAATTCATAGCTGGACTGTCACAAAGTACTTTGTAAAACAAATTATAGAGTTCATTATTATTGAGGGTTTTTATCTGACGAAAGTCCATTAAAAAGTGAATAGAAAAACAACAGATGAAAACATCTTTTTGTTAAAGTTTGCTCAAATTTTATTTAAAACATACTAGATATTATATAGACTTACACATAAATTGGCAAAGCTTTATGAAATTGAATTTTAAAATGTTATTTAAACACCATATCAGGAAAATAAGCAAATTTCTTATTAGTCATAGCCAAGTTATGTAGAGACATCTTTTTATTATATAAGCAAGATTCTTTACAGTAGTTACAAGGGCTGAATATAAAATATGCTGCTAATAAAAATAATTATGGAAATTTATTAGATAAATATAAATATTAAATTCAGAATAATCCTTTTGCTTCCTGAAATTAACACATTTATCTTGTTCTTATTTTGAAGAATGCAGAGGGCCACCGAAGAGCTCTAATTTCTGTCTCTGGAAAAGGATATTTTGTATCTGCAGTCTTCACAGAAAAAACTCTTAAGTAACTACCCTGTCTCTCTCTCCTTTATCTCTCTCCTTTCAAACTTCTGTTTGTCCTTTCAAGCTTTTTAAAGAACAAATTCAAAACATTCTTAATTGCACTGACTTAACCAACTACTACCCTTTCCCATTTTGTTTTAATTCCAGCTGTGCCCCTTTGCTCCAAGTTTTTGAAGTCTAGCTAATCTAAATTTCAGATTTTTATTTTTTTTTAAACCTTGTGTCCCCCCTTGTTTTTTTAATGGCTTCATTTCTTTCTGTGTTCTAATTTTTCTTTCAGTGACCTTCAGCAGAGCCTCCTCATTTCACCCCAGCTCTCTGCAAGATTCCTCAAAACCATTGTACTTGACGTAGGTCTCATAACTGCATAATCCCACCCACAAACTCAAATAACATATATTCATATAACATCTCTAAGCTCCTACCTCACCAATCCACCTCTTTAGTCTAGTTCTGTTCTACCATGTCCAAATTAAAATCTCATTAGACTTTTCTTCTGGCCTTTTCTTATGGATGTCTTGCATGCATCTCAGATATATTATGGCTCAACTGAAGCTCTTCATTATGCACCCTCCCTTTCCCCACCCCACCCCCTGCTTTTTTTAATCTCTTTCGTGACTACCGCCTATAGTAATAACCACCTGCAGCTCAGCCTTCTAAACTAGACTTAAATCACTATACTGATTATACCCTCTGCTAAGTCCTTCACCTTGCTGGTCCACAGATGCCTTTTGCATAGCCTCTCTAAAATACAGCTCTTCTCATCTTTTTATACAGAAAAAAAGCTCATCCTGGCTTCTGCATGGCAGCATTCCTTGTTTTGGCCTAGGTAAGTGCAGTTTTGCACTGCTGAAATCCATTCCAAATGTGGCTACCACCAAAGAAAAGGTTTATCAGCACAGATAAGCATACTGCAATACCCCATTAGCGATGGCTGCTACAATATGAATCCCCTGGATCATCTCAGGGAAGCAGCACACTGTTGCACAACTTAAAGAATGTTTCCATCCCTTTCATTCTGAACCCCAGTACAACTATGTAAATCCCCAAGGAAGCTCATCTGTACTCCATCAGTGCTTTTCTAAAGCCATTTGCATAATTTTCTTTATTGCATCAACATAAGCTTTCTTCATTTCCACAGCCCTCTTGTCCTATCCCATTCTCTACCTCAACGTTAAGATACCAATTTCTACTTCTCAACCCAGGCTGGAAGCCTCCAAAGCCCATCTAATGGAGAAGACAATTCTACAAGCTGGCAAACCTAAAGTGTTAGTCTTCTTGAAACAGCCCCTTAAAATTCACCTTCCTCATGCTGTCAGAATCACAACAAAGGCTGTTACAACACTGAAACTACAGCCCACTGTGCCAGCCAGGATTGTGATACCATCTTACTGCATTCTATTTCTCTGTTTGATTCTGGTTTTTTGCTTTATAGTTAGCTTTTCTATTCTTGCAAGACATGGACCTTCTTTTACCTCTGTGTTTATAGATCAAGTAGTACAGCATGCCCTTATCACTTATGCAGTGAATGAATGAAAAATACTAATGTAAATGAAGTCTAATTAAAAACCTTACTGTAACTATACCTTTTTTAAATCTCAATAAGACACAGCTAGTCTGGGAAACAGCTAGAGCATGACTTATATTTTAGAACCACATTTTTAAAAAGAAAAGCTTTATGAAAATCTTAGATACGTTTGTACCAGAAAGAGCTGGGGGAGGGCAGGAAGGGGCTTAGAGGGAAGAGGTTTTTAAAATCAACATTACTCTGTAGCAAAATGATTCTTACACATTTTCATTTAAAAGCTGTGTCTAGCTGACAATGTATTCAACAGTTCATATTTATGCTCATATGAGAACTTTCTATCCCAAGAAAAAAAATTCTTCATAATATATTTTATATTCTGGTCTCCTGATTATTTAGACATTCAGCATCCATAAACAAGTAGTTTATCCATGAGATCAGCTATGTGATACCGAAACTTAATGGACCCCTGAGAAATATCCTTCACAAAAAATAACAAAAAAATAAGAAAGTTGATTAGTATGCTTATACTTGGCTTAAAGCAAAGCAGACAAATTGTGCAAGAACACGAATGTCTCTTAAGGCCTCAGATTCTGCAGTCGTATGTGCATTTTTGTAACTTTGCTGCTTCATAAAGTACTGCTCATTAAGATACAAGCCTATGTCTAATATCAGTGACAAAGGCATTATTTCAAATGTGGTAACTGAAAAGAAACGAAAATAACGCAGAAGCTTAAAACAGTAAAGGACAAATCGTTTCATAAGCCATTGTCAAAATACTCCTTCATAATATATCAAGCCACAGTTTCCAGTTGGCAATGCCACCCTTTTATATGTGTAACTATACATAGAGATATAAAAACATATCTGTATTTCGCCAAACTACTTCTCAAGTCACAGTCATTTAAAACAGCAAACATGCAAAGACCTTACGGCATGCTTACCCTTTCAGCTTGTCCTAAATCTGCAGCCCAGTGTTTGCTATACCAAATAGGACATGGCTTTGCTTTCAAAAGGCACCCTTACTGATTTCTTTCCACTTTTCTGTGGATTTGCTGCTAGAATTTATAACTAGCACTTCAAGCCTTTTCTCTCCCTCGTCCGTACTGGTTTAACTTCTTTATGATGGCAGATAATTGTTTTGGCCTTAGGCAAGGAATGTACTCTCTGCTTAGGAAGATGGCTTCGCAGCATCTTTATAAAGGAGCTAAATGAAGAAAAATGGGATAGTTGCAGAACATTACATTTCTTTACCTTATCAATTATTGAAGAAAGATTTTTTTATTTAATACGGTAAGAATACTAATAAGAGGTCAAAACACAACACTAGGCTCTTGGTATTAATGGTAGTAAGAGTCACGATGAACAACAATTCAAAACAAACACTATTTAATGAACACGATAGACCATGATTGAACTAACACTTAAACTACAGAAAACAAGCATTGCTATTAAAAGAACAAAAGAAAATAGAAATGAATCCAAGTACTTGAAAAACTGAGGGAGTACATCTTCTGTAGAATCTATACCCACTTCTTCACTGAATCATAAATATATCTTATTTTTACTGTAATGAGTACAATCTGAGATGTTACAGCAAGAAAGAAGTTTATAACACATAATAAGCATCTATACTTAAATGGTAATATTCATTAACAGGGACAATAATTAAATTGATTCTCAAAGTTCTGTGTATCTGAAATGGCAGGCTCAAAGATTTTTCAACAGAGGCAAACACATATTGGATCATTCCCCACTTAGATGTAACCAAGAGAACAGAAGCAGCAGATGCTTAAAACCTTCTTTCAGGAATGAAAGTGAAGGTGGATTTTTGCAAGGCTGAGGGGTAGAGGTGGGGGCCCTCTGTACGTGACCCAGAATTGTATACTTCTGTATTTTGCTTCCTGCTTCTCTTTTTAATATGATATCAATAATTATCAGATAAGCTGGAATTTTTTTCCTGTGTTGAACCCAGAATGAAGAAGAGAAAATGCTGATCACAAAGCTAACACGTAGAAATAGAAAATACCTAAAAGACTTAGAGCACTGGAAAAGAAACAGAGGCATCCTGTTTCACCCCTTTTCATCACCTTAAGCAGTTCTATCATCAAAGCTATAATTCTTTTTCCTATTTCCCATAAAAGTCTGCACCTCCCACGGACAGCAAATATCATTACAGGAATACTTGGGGGAAATCTCTCCACTGATACTAATGTTTTCATTCTGTAGTGGAAGCATCAAAACCTAAACTTTACAATGGTATGTTAGAACACATACAGCCTTTAAGTTTCCTATATTTTGATTATTTTGCTCTTCCTTTTTTTGCTCCATTCACTCAATACTTAGAGTCCTTAAAGTTACTAAAGAAAAAAAAAAAAAATCAGTTTGAATTCACTCATAATCACAGCACTACCATAAATTTTCAAATTTATTTCCCAGTTTGTTAAAAAGTACTTATAAATAATGATGCTCATGAAAACGTTAATTAAAAATTCATAGTATTGTCAAATGTTTTAAATAGATGAGGCTATTCTTAAATCTCTCTTAAGTGCTTAAAAGCCTGCCCTTTTTGCTGGTATGTTTTCTATGTTTTTAAAGCAGAAGTTTTTAAACCTAAAGATGGAGACTTGATTTTACAGAGAATACAACCCAAATTGGTTATTGTTAACACCAGCCCTTCTTCCAACATCCTTTCTGAACCTTTTCCTGTAGAGGCAAACTCAGAAATACCACACTGGCAGCAGCTGAGGAAAAAACCACGAGCTATCCTTTGGAGATTTCTGCTGGCAGCTGACTGCTTGATCTATTTCCCACTAGTGTTAAGAGTACAATATGTCAGCAACAAAACAAAAAAATCTAAAATCTGGCTTTGCTGACATATTTTATATTCAGTTTGGAAATTAGGATTTTTTCCAAGGAGATTTGATTAACAAGTTTCAGACTGATATTTAAACAAGTATCTCTGTTTTAGCTCTTGAGAAAGAGACAAAGATGCACAGAATTCATACAGTTCAAAATTCAGGTATCTTCTCAATCACATACATCAGAACTATAATATGCCTAAAGTATTTTAATTCAGAAGAGTTTACACGGTTTTCATGAATTCCTGAATGACTACATGGTAGCTCTAGTATTTAATAAAGGTATGCAATGAAATCCAAGTGGCTGACATATAAACCTCCAGAGGCAGTACTAACCTGAGGCTGGCAAGCATCTTCTCTTCTGCTTTGGTTGAATGACCTTTTACTTGACCTACAAGCATGAGTATCACTAAAGAATATCAATGTGAAGTGCAAGTAGCCAACTCTCTACTACACAGGTTCCCTGGACAGTGGCTGGTAATGTTAAAAGTGGAAGTTAATGTTAGAAACAAAATTTAGGCTTTGCTTTCTGGATATCTGCATTTGTTCTTCCTAAAAATTGACAGATTTATCCCCTTCCCCCCCAGGCCTTGTCTTCTGAAGTTAGGCTCTTCCAGAACTACTGCACAGAGAAACAAAATATTGACATGGCTGCCTGATTGCCGTGGAATTACTCCACAGAGGAGAATTCTGAATTAATATGCAACATCATTTTAGCTTTAACATTTTGTGGTTCAGACACTAGACCTTGCAGTTTATTGCGTCTGTGAACTGCATTCGCTTCTGCCAGAAAATAACCTTCTATTTAAGGCACTTGAGGTTGGGAAAAAAATTATCCTCAAACAGATTTCATTAATTCAGGCGAGAGAAAGTTAATATCCCATGACACAACTGATTTGTTTGTAGGGGTGTTAAATGCATCATTTCCCTAATAAACTAAACCACTAGAGGAATGTGTAGAAGTTGGTGTTCCTTCCCTGAACTCATAAAAAAGCAGCAGTGTCTGCCAGGTGAACTCTGAGGAAAAGTACTGAATGGATCACACACTGATAAGCATTTCTAAGAGAGGTAAATGGATTTATATACTTATCTTGATAACAGAAAGAAAATAATCTGTTTGAATTCTTTTGAGTGGTCTCTTTTCCAGGATCCAGAAGCATCCCAAATACATATTCACTAATTTACTATAACGTAATAGTGCTTTTATTGTGCCCTCAAAAGAAAAAGCCTTTTCTACCAGTGCATTACCTGCATTACAGTTTGGGCATCCAGACTTAGAACTCCAAGTCCCTGCATTTCCATGTATATGGGTATCACTTTAGAAATAATGGGTTTCAATTTGTTGATCTTTATGAAGTTCCAACTTATCATCTAATCAATACTAAGATGAAAACAAAACCAGTCATCTGAATAGCACAGATACATGACATGATTAATTCAGCTTTTAAAAAAGATAGTCTTCTGGAATGGGTATAAGTGATAACATTTGCAGAAAAGAATACACACTTATTTGCGTAAGTGCAACAAGAGACATGCTCTCTTACATTCACATACCCCACAATAAAAGAGATTAGGGTCTTACTCTACAAAGTCTTCAATTTAAGAAATGCATCCCATCCTACACGCCACAGATCAACTCACTTCTGAACTATCCTTGCTGTCTAAGGGGGATTTGAAAGCCTGCAAAGGTTTCAAAGGTTTCCAAACTCCTCCTATTTGTATCTTAAATTCTGTGAGAGCTGGCTCTGTTAGCCTTCTGGTATGGAAGGCCAAACATATTTGTTGGAAACAAAGAAAAAAACCCCACAAACCCAAAACCTCCCAAACTATGTACTTCCATGTTGCTTTCCAAAACCACTGCCTTTAGTCCTTTTAATTTAAACGGCACATTCTCATGATGGGAAGATCATAGTCCTTCAGAAAGCTGAATAAATGTAAGACGACAGCTAAATATTTTTGACGTGTCAAGATATATTTTAAACATATCATTAAGCAAGACAATTGCCTAATGGATCACCATAAATTTTAACGTTGTCACTTGGAAAAAATCTCTGCATACATCAGCAGGGGAAATATCAAGCTTTCTGTTTTCATCTGTCTTTTCTAGGGAAATATGGATGTAAAAACAATCAGCCCTCCTACAGTCTTCTGCAGTCTCTTTTGTTCTCTGCTGAGTAAAGAAGCAAACAAGACCCCTAGATTTTACTGAACAACAGCTGAAATACAAATCTAGTTGCCTAGCCAACTCTCACACATTTTAAACAAGTATGTTTCACTGCAAATGCCTATGAAGACCAAAATCTTGTGCCCTTGCATGTTCTTACATCACCTCTCAGAGGAATACAGGATTGGTCTCAAAGAAACTGGAGACATCATTTGTACCAAAGAATTTTGTATTAGGTAAGGCTGGACTTGGAAACTGTTAGGATTCAGAGACCAGAATGGGCATATTACTTCAAAGTCAAGGGACTTTTATCCATAAGATTAGTAAGTTCCACATGTCCAGACTCCTGGACCAATGCGCATGATGATAATCTGTAAATTTTTAGGGAGCTGGACTGGAAGTGCTTACAAGTGCAACAACAGAAAGCCAGATGCATAAAAGACCAAGTAAAAAGATTAGAAACATTCCCACTCATTCTAGCTTAGCTGGTGCTTCACAGGTGCTTCACGTGGAATTTTTGCATTACTTGTGAGACAGTCATGGTCAGCAATTTACTTCCACCAACATCACCAGATGTATCAATGGCAGCAGCATCAGATGTCCAACTTTAACTGCGAACAAGGGAGGCTTTCTTCAAGTGGGCCGGTCTCATCCCAATGCTGAGACCTCCACAGACAGTACCGATACCATGTCCAGATGCACAGGAATTCTGTGACTGCTCAGGTGCCAGCTAGCACCCCTCAGTGTGCATGGGCAGAGGGGCATTTTAACCCTGTATCATTTTGCTCAAATGTTAGGAAGGTCTTTGAATCATACTGGTATTTCAGCCAAAATGCATGAGGTATTGTACAGCTACTTCCACTGCTGGGATAGTTTGGTCAGGGAAGTACCAGCAACCTGACTGCTCTGTGAATTCCTTTTGGCTATTTAAAACACTCCCATTACAATGCCCAAATCATTCACTCTCTCCAATGGCTCTCAACTTGCAGCAAGGTACATAAAATAATGATAATCCAGGAGAAATACAGCTGTGCTTTCCATTAGGATCTTAAGCCATACAATAATATGGCCGGAGTGGCTTCACCCAGGTCCAGTTCATACCACTTGTATGAACACTCAAGACTATCAGCACAGAGCCACCTCATGTCCTGTGGGATGACAAGGATCACAACAAACAGTCTCTTGTGAAATAAAGAAGACACAACAGGACAACATTTTGCAGCAATAGCCTAATAGCCAGTTTACCTGGCCTGTGGTACAGCCAGGACAACCATAGCCACAGCATTACTTCCTAATGATCCTCTCTGACAAAGACGTGTATGTTAAGGTCAGATATGGAAGCGTAAGCATCATAGTACAGAGGGGAGGTGGAGCAAATGAAAGGAGCACAGCATGTACGGAAGCTAAATCCAGCTGAGGTGTAAGATATAGGAGGTGTGAGCGTAATGAAGAATATAGCCATATGAGTTGCTGTTTCCGTCCTCAAATTTGGCAGACCATGGATTTTCACCAAAATGTACGAATGTCATCATATTCAAGAGAACCAGAAATTTTTATTTGTCATCCTGCAAGGTGCTTAACTGAACCAAGTGATTTTGGTATCTCATGATTGCAGGGACTGGACAGATGCTTGTATCCACATGTTGAACAAGCATTTTGTTTTAAAAATATGTATTTATACATACTTTATAAACACTAGCTGTGATCTTGCATCTAATCTTACTTTAACTGTATTTGTCCTCCTTTCACCTAGATGACAATCAAAAGAATAAATTTAATCAACAGTATTGCAAACCAATAAGCATTTTGAAAGGGTCAAATTATTTAGCTTGAGTCATAACATAGTTGCCCATGAACAGTGTTTGACAGAACTGTATGATCCCCAGGGCAGCAATCCAACTTTTAATACTGCTGTTTTACCAAAACCGTAAATATTTTTCTGACAGTGTCAGGTTTAACATTCAGCATCGCTATAATTTCTGCCCTAATCCATGAACAGTTTAAAGGATTTGTAGTCTCTTAATATTTCATCTGCTGTAATTACAGTTGTTTTAATGTGCTATATCTGTTTCTGCAATACAGTAGGGTCTTGTTCTCCAGAAAAAAAACCACAACAAAAAAACCTAACATACTTTAAAGTGTAAATCAAAACTGTTACATAAATGAAGTAAATATTAATTACAAGACTCAGCTGCTCAAATAGAAAAGAACAATCAAAACTTGCAAAAAATAGTTCAGCTCCATGATTATTTCAATAGCCACTATTTATCTGACAGACGACTACACTACTACAACCTGTATACTGTGTAAAAATAATAGCAATTAAACAGGAAGAAACACGTCAGACCAACAAGCTTAATTGAAATTGAGGAGATGGAAAAATCTAATTAACTTTGCAAACTAGTTTTGTCTTTGTCAATTACCTTAATTGTACTAGTGGAGTACAGGTTATGATCTTCACTAAAATTTTAATCGCAAGAACATCTCTGAAATCGCTGAAAGAAAAACAACTTCTGAATGCTTCTTAATTACGGCAACACATAGCATGAAGCAGCATCACATCTGTTGAGACACAATGCTTCTAAGGTTAAAACCTTTGAAACTTTGCCTACCTACTCAACTGGTATAAATATTAGAAAATTGGGATGTCATTAATAATTAGTATTTTAATGCAATACTTATAAATAGGAGTTTGGTATTCCCCGAACCTTGGGTTGTTTACCTAAGAGTAATCTTATTTCACAAAGAATTCCCACTGAAACAACAGAACGGCCAGCGAAAATGTACAAGGGATTTGCCATGGCAATACTGTAGTAACAGCTGCCTGACTGAGGGTCAGCAAGAACAGATCAGACCTTTTTGCAAGTACAACTTCATGACCGCAGCTACAGCTGGTGCTGACAATGCTTAATTTGCTAAAGGGGGACTCAGTTTACACTGTGACATGTATGAAAACATACTAGAATCAGAAAAAGTTGGAGACTCGGGAAAGGAACCTGGAACTGCCCATGCATATAACCTCTGCCCCTATTTCAGAGGCTGGGCAAATGCAACGTAGGGATGGGACATAAGAACTGCAGCCCAATATTGAGGAAAGATCCTAAAGCACAGAACAGTTATTTTCCTTCCAAATTCAACTCCTGATAGTACCTACAGTTTTGTTTCCTAACATTATCAATAAAAGAGAGGCAGCTTCCCGTCAACATCCTTATCCTCAAGGCCTGTGAAAGACTACCTCCTTTAAGACAACAAATGAAAGCAACTTCTTTCTATCATTTTGCAGGGGGTTGACCCTGGCCAGCAGCCAAACACCCACCCTGCCTCTTGCTCACTCCCCTCTTTTGCAGGATGGGGAGAAAAGAGAAGGAAGGCAAGAAGTCTTGTGGACTGAGATAGTGACAGTTTAATAGGGAAAGCAAAAGCTGCATGTGCAAGAAAAGCAAAATTCCCTGCTTCCCCATCGGCAGGCAGATGTCCGGCCACCTTCCAGACAAGCAGGGCCTCAGTGCACATTAATGGCTGCTTGGGAAAACAAACACCTTAACCCCGAATGCCCCCTCTTCTTCCTCCTTTCCCTGAGCTTTTATGGCTGAGTGCAACACCATATGGTATGGGATATCCCCTTGGTCAGCTGGGGTCAGATGTCCTGACTGTGTCCCCTCCCAAGCTCTTGCCCAACCCCAGCCTATCAGCCTCTGCGGGGGTAGAAAAAAGAAGGCTTTGAGGCTCTGCAAGCACTGCTCAGCAACAGCCAAAACACCGGTGTGTTATCAACACTGGTTTAGCCACAAATGCAAAGCACAGCACCATAGAGGCTGCTATGAAGAAAGTTAACTCTGTCCCAGCCAGACCCACTACAATTTTAAGGGAAAATGCAGTCATGACTCAAAAAAGCAACCTACGATTAAGAGTAATCCCAAAAATCAGCTCTAAAGACCACAACTTTTTGTGATACAAACGGCCCAAACCAAGCCGCTAAGATACCTGTGAGCCAAAAATATTCTTTAGATCTCTTAACAGCTTTCAGACCCCTATCACAGCCTGTAAACCTGCTGCCTACAAAAAAAACCTTAAGATTCATTCCAAAGCTTTTCTGACAATCCTGTTTGTTTTTTTTTTTAAACAGCTGACATTAGCAAAACAAAAATTTTTGATAAAATAATTCTATCAACAAGATTGAATGCAAGCACGCAAACAATGTAATTCAGAGTAAAAACTGTAAGCAGTTGGAAATATAAGCAAATGAAGATACAAAAGTCATAACCAAAAGAAAACACTGTAAAGATCAAACATAATTTTAAAAATTAAAAAGTTTATGTATTCCTCATCCTCACTGTCAAAAGAATCTTTTATTTTTTGACAAATGTGTATTTTCATCAAATGTTGCCTGCCCCACTGCAACACTTCCAAGCTAAAAAGCAAACTCCACATCCCTTAAGTGAAAACTCAGTTCTCTGTAACTAAAATCAGCCTTGACACCAACACAGTTACAACAGATCTATTGCCTTTACATAGAAAAGATGGATAATTTTGTCCTGCTTGTTCCTGTAAGAACCTCAGCTGAAAATGATAAAGTCTAATTTTTCTCCTAAATGTATGAATTCTATCAGCTTGAAGTTCCAGCTGTCAGGCACCTGAATTAAGTATTGGATGGGACATCAGAGAGATCAACTTAAGCCCTCCCATATCTCAGAACACATCGTATAATCCCATTCATAGAGCTATCGGCCATCATCTTTGCTTTTCAAGGATTCCTGCCATTGCTGTTCCTCTTGAGATCTACCTCCTTCAATAGCACATTTAAGTTGAAGGTACACAGAGCTTCTTTCAAATAAATTGTGCTTTATTGTGTGGCATGGCTGCACTAGAGGAGACATCCAGTGATAACATGACAGTTCCTGCAAACTGATGGTGGGACTGCTCTTCAGTCCCATGAGAGAAAGGCTTCCAAATCAGTAGATGTAGGAAAAGGAGATAGGTACCAAACAGCAGGTTGAATCTGCAGGAGGAAAGGAATCGGGGAAGATAAGCGTGGTGCAGTTCTTGAGAACTCAAGAAAAAGTAAATAAAGCTTCTGATGAAAAATATACAACAGTTCATTTAACAGTCTATACAAGTTTGAAAGCCCAAGAGTTATGTTTAAGGCTACTGACGTCCCCTAGAGAAAGGAAAATTTTATGGATTAAATACTTTATCCGAAAGAGAAATAGATCAGCTGCCACACCACAACCTTGCAGCCTGAGGCAGAAATACTCAATATATTAAATTGCTATATAAACAACCCATGTCTGAGAATAAAGTGCCCTAAAAACTAAAGGAAAAAAAAATCATCCATTGAAAGGAGCATCCATTTTTTCCCAAAGTTTGCTGGAATATATTCTGAAATGTAGACTATGCGAGGGATCCATTTGGCTTTCAGATATACAAACACAATGATAATTCAATTTTCTTTAATTAGTGTTTCATACTTAGCATTTAAGAGCAGAACTGGGCTCCCTAAATATCAGCATTTCTGCAATAGTTTATACTGTAATATTACTAGGCTTATCTCTCTAGTCTTCTGTTTAATTAAACTGTACTTTTTAAGATACTGGCACAGCAGTTCCAAAAAAATTAAGCATCTCACACTCTGTTCTGAATTTGTTTCAAACCTCTTGCTTTTCTAATAACGCTACCTCCAAAAAGTGCAGCTTTTAAAGTACTTCAATGGGATTACAGCTGGCCTGCTAATTCTGCCATTAAATTAATTCAGAGAAGCTCTCCACTGCAGTTACTTCTGTAACAAATAAGACTCAAGTATAAAAGATGCATTAAAACGTGTCTTGGTCACAATGTAAATGCAGAAAGCATTACAGCCATCTAATCTCAAGGAGAAGACAGACAAGAAAGACTGTAGCAAATTACATACTGGAAAAACATATATATTTATTTTTGGCCCCGTACAGATAAAAATCTAACATTTTGCATTTGATTTATGTAGCTAGAGGGGCATCTATTAGAGCATTTTAGACTCCAGCTGTATGTATTTTTTCCTCAGGAACTCAAATTTCAATAAGGTGAAAGAACAAAATAAATGATACCTGTTCCACAGAAAGGAAAAACAGCATTGCAGAAATCAAGCGAAGGCAAATGTCCCACAGCCAGTAGGTGGCAGAGATGAAAACTGAACTCCAGCACTGTCAAGATTGCTCTCCCCTTTCAACCTTGCCTGTACTGTTCCAGCACATGCATCAGTTAGATAACTTACTTTATTGCAGAATCACATGCATAGCCTACACATTTTAATAATTCTGTAACAACACTGAAGCACTTTGTGAAGGAAGAAGAGTACTGGTAATGAAAAGTCAGGTTGCCTGGGTCACACGTATCCCAAACAAGTCTCACAATAGCTACTCACAACACATTTACATCAAAGATAAAAAGGGATGAAGTCTTTGCTTTTCCAGCATCACCTTCACTGAAGTAACGGTGCTAGGGTATTGAAGTAGCTAAGTACCGTAAGCAATGATTCTCTTCCCTTGCTCCCCTAATACAGAACAGTAGGCTATATGTAGAGAAGGGACATTTCCCCTCCCCCATCATTTAAACTGCATAAACTGTAATTTTAGTAAATCAAGCAAAGAGCTAATCAAGTTTTGATTTGCTAATTACTTCTCAATTTGATTAGAGCTGGCAGCTAATCATCTCTGGAAATGTAAAGTCAATCTTTCACTCACATTTGCAAATCAGGACTTTAGTGTAAAGAATCTGGGATATTGTGCATTACATCCTCATAATTTTTTTTCATATTTCAGTGCTTTTAACAATAATCCTAATTTTTTGTTATTGTGGCAGCACTCTGAATAAAAACTCTGTAGAATTCTATGTGGCCCTGAGAGTGAGCCATTGATAGGAACTGTGGTATTACTAACATTAAAGCTCAAGAGGTATGTACGCTACATTAAACAAATACAATGCAATTTAAAAGTATAGTTCACATAGGAAAAAAGGTATCTGCAAAGGATGAACAGACCAACACAGAATTTCAACAACCAACATTTTTAGAATAAACTTGTCGAAGTAGCGCTACACCACATGCAGGAAAAAAAAAAAACACCAAACATTTACCTTATGTAGAATAAACAAGTTCAGCAGGGATCAAGAAATTAGGCAATGTGGTTTCATTTTGTTCTGAAGCAACAGTGAAATGGGAAAGAGAATGGAGTTCTGCTCTATTTTGTTTCTGTGAAGAGTTCTTGGCATGGAGTATCTACCTGTATTTTTCCTCATCTGAGTTGAGGACAACCAGCCTTCTAAAACCACTAATTCTCTGCTGTTCCTCACTGCCTGGCTGCTGCAGTGCCTTCCTACATTAGTTGTGCTAAGGGACAGATGGAAAGTCAATGCCCTGAAAAATGTATTCTTACAGATATCACAACAGCAGTTTTTGACCAGAGTAAAGCCCAAGTACACTTTGGTAGACAAAACTCAAATTAGGCATCTCCCTGCACACTCTCCTGGCTATCCCTTCCCTACAGAAGAAAGCAAGGGCAAGATTAGGATGGGATGATCCTGCTTCTTGACTCTCCTTCACACCGTTTGCAGCTCCAGTATCACTAAGCATGAAGTCCTTTCCTTCCTCTAACCAAGCCTACCTAGACTGGGCCACTGCTGCTTCTATCTTCCCCAATATGAAAGGTAAGAACGGAAGTCACTGATGGGCAAGTACGAGGCTCCCTCCAACCAGTGTGAGAGCCTGACATCTCCCCCCATCCAGGCACTGTCCAGCCTCCTCCTAGACGCCATACACTAGTGTCACATGTCCGCAGCACTCTCCTAGCCCCACATCTTCCTTATCCCCAAGCTCTTATCCGTAATATAGTCATAGAATCATAGAATAGTTTGAATTGGAAGGGACCTCTAAAGGTCATCTAGTCCAACCCCCCTGCCGTGGGCAGGGACATCTTCAACTAGATCAGGTTGCTCACAGCCCCGTCCAGCCTGACCTTGAATGTTTCCAGGGATGGGGCATCCACCACCTCTCTGGGCAACCTGTGCCAGTGCTTCACCACCCTCAGCATAAAAAAATTTCTTCCTTTTATCTAGTCTATATCTACCCCCCTTTCGTTTAAAGCCATTCCCCCTTGTCCTGTCGCAACAGGCCCTTGCTTCCTTACTGATATTTCTTTAGGCTTACATTTGATGCTTAAGTTGAGTACTGCAGCCACCAGACTGACATTATTCAAGTCATCCACCGTCCTCAAGGATTATCACTCCAGATCCCCATCTTCCCCGGCCACACATTATATCCAGTTCCTTGTGTTACCCAGACTCCCTTCAATTCCAGCATTACCCTGACACCTAGGGAGAGCACAAGCAGGGAAGCAGCAGCAGAGAGGAATAAACAGCAGGCAGCAACTCTGAGGATTGCTTCAGAACATTTGGGAGGCATCGCAGAGAAGGGTATAGACATGTTTAGTGAAGTGAAATTCTGAGTACGGCTTGCTTCCTTCCTTTCCAGTTTCACACTTCAAGACCTGCAGATCTGCACCGTGACAGAGACCCAATGAAACACAACCACAGCTGTGGGGAAATCAGGAAAGGACAAAGTGGTGCGAGATGACACTCCTTCAACTCAAACTAACAGGGAAGGGGACATGCCAACAGTCATTTATACCTAATTTACTAAAAAAACAGTCTTGTCTACCTACCCTATTGAAGATACTGGGACAGAAAAAAGAGAGTCAGAAACAACTGAAGAGCTGTCAGTTGTTAAAGTGCAGCTTAAGTTAAAAAAATAAAATACATGAAGTGCATCAATTTTAGCGAAAACACATTTCAAAGAAAAACTGCATTCAGAGCCTGTCAAAAGCATTTTACTTGGAGTTTTTCCTACAAAATACTTGGCTTTTTTTCTTTTACCATTACTTCTCCTTTAACATTTTAAAACATCTTTTATTTGTATTACAGACTTCTGAAAGATAAGATTAAAACAAAATATTTACTACCATTCAAAAGAAATTTTAACTATTTAATTTATAATTCATTTAATGAGGAAATTCAAATGGTGAGGCTTTGTTTCAAACTTGAATGATTTTTGTAGATCCTCCATGAAATAAATTATCTAGCCAGCTGTATCTAGCAATCAAAAATAGCCAGTATTTAAAAAGGATTTAAAAATTGTCTCTACTGTCTATAATCTCTGTGTCCATACTAATTTCCTCAAAGTTGCGGATTTCATTGAATTACTATTAACACCTTTTTCCCAGAAAAGGCTGCCATCTATCTATTCTGCTTTCTAGTTGAACACTGGAACATTAGAAGAGGAAGTGTTTTGGCTGAGGAAAGTGAATACTGAAGACACTGTTTAACAGTGTCACCAATTCTTTGGTGTGACAGATTTCAAAGTTTGAGTACCATCAATGCTTTAGAGTCTCTCCTTACAAAAATGACTGATTACTCATAACTGATATTACTGTCAAAAGGTTTACAAATTCATCATCGGTACATTAATTTTAGAAAACAATTAAAATACATATTTACAACTGTAGCTTCAGCAATATTTATTATATTTTAGTAATAATCAAAATGTAAAAGGTAAGGAACTCTCTATTCTCTTTACCAATTGCTATGAAATCATAGCAAGCACATCTCTACTTGTCTGTCCTTCACTTTCCCCCTGTAAAAGAATTATGCATAAGATATATTCTTAATTATCCTGAAATTTAATTTGGGACAAGAAACTAATAAAGGTAACTATGAAACCTTCTAAAACATGGCAATGCAGACTTTGTGACATTTGATATAACCCCTATTATACTCTACAGCAAAATGCCAGGTATCTCCCCGCTGAACAGTGCAACCGCCCTTCAACTTAGTTTCAAATGCAAGTGAAATGAATTAGATGAACATTTTCCCTCTGATATAATGTTGTAGGTGTTGCCCATTAAAAATAAATGTCATATTTAATTTTTATACTCCATAATCTAGTATGTGTTTCCCATCTCCAATTCAGAACACAAATACCAGAAGCTTTCCAAAACATACTCAAAAACACAAGATAAAAGGACTTTGGAACCAATACCATAACTCCACAGAAATCTTTCATTTTGCTGTTATCACAGGCACAGTCTAAACTTGGCTATTTGTTATTTTGGCAGTTATTTCAAAAGCTGTAAAGCACAGTTAGAAAACTACTTAGCTATTTTAATGGAAACCACATGAGAGAGCACTGCTTATTTTTGCCAGCAATGCTCTTCAAAAAATGTTGTGCCTATAAATTCATTTGTTATGATACTATTGATGAAACATCCTGCATTCAACCTAACTCCCAGGTCTCAAGCAACTACCAATAAAACATGTCATTTCACATTTAAGTTATACTTAAAGTATAACTTAAAAACTTAACGTTTAGTGAAGTAAAACTTCAGTATGAAATACATTATCCATAGAAAGGCACACTTACAGAGTTTTCAAAGCCTTTGAAACATACAGTTGAGATGATATCTATTCAACCAGCTATTTTCCAAACATCAAGAAAATAAAACTAAAGATTGTTTCTGTAGGTAATTATAACACTACCACTCTTTTCCATCAAAGAGGAACACAACTCTGCAATTCAGGTTGGGTAGTAAGTGATCGAGTGCCAAAGACTCACCGCAAGTCTTTTAAACACCAATGGTTCAAATCAGTCCATCTATTTGATCTCTGCAACTTCATTCCTTTTTTACAAAAATGAAGGTGTTATGAAAACCAAAGACTTACAAGCGCACAAAGAAAAAAAAAAAAAAAGAAAATCTGGTGACAAACCAGCAAACCAGTAATAGATAGGGTTTAAGCTTTTTTCTTGTAGAAAGCCAGAATACAACAGAAAGACACAGGTTGTATTTCTTGGGGAAACTAATTTTTCCAGCAAATTCCATTTATTTGTCGAGGAAAACAGTCTTTGTTCTAGCCATTGCTCCAGTAATTGCCTCTGCCAGTCCACGTAACAAATCACTGGAATGATTCGTATCTATAATTTAATAAAAAATTCATAACTTAAATGAACTAAGGAACCAGGATGTTGACAAGCTTACTTTGTGAAGAACAAAGAAATTATGCTAAGGCAAGATATGAACTTCAGACCCTTTATCATGAATCATACATCAGATTTCATAGGAAAATTAGAAGTAATGAAGCCTACTATCATTCCCTTACCTTCAAATGAATACTCCATTCATTAGCAATCAAACTGTAGTGAATAAAAGTTTGCTAAAGATTTAATTTTTATGCATCTGTGGTCATAAAAATCATAGTGGAATGGCTGTTGATCTCCTGCACATTTTATGATACATTTTTGATACACTTGCTGGATGGCTATTTCTGGTGGTTCTGAGAGTTCACCTGCATTTCCAAAAAAAAAAAAAAAAAAAAAAAAATCAAATTCTTCAGTGCATCCTGTACTTTTTCACGTTACTCTCCCATTGACCACTTGCACATCCTTTGAGGCAAAGTGACTTTTTGAATTTTGCAAACTGAAATCCTTGCTTCCCAATGAACCTTTGTCAAATCCACAGCTAGCTGACAACCAATTTAGTGTTCACAGCCTTAACCAAAAAAATTTAAGACTTCTAGTTCAAGATATATATTGGTAAAATACACCCAAGGGAAGTAGAGAACATACAAGAAACTGGTACAAAAACTTTACATTTAATCTGGAATATTTCAGTTTGGGCACATAAAGGAAAATCCATGGCAAGGATTTACAAAAAACTTAGGAAGACACAAAGAATTATTTTATGTAATAGCAATCAAATTTGTAACGATCAAATTATCAGATTAGAGTAAGATTTGGATAGAGGTAAATTAACACTCATGCTTTTGCTAGGTTGTTTTGTTGGTTTTTTTCCACACATGACAATTCTAACAAGAAATCACAGGTTCACTGTAGCAGGAAATTAGGAAGAAAAGTTTAAGTACTTTTACTTCAACTGAAGCAGTTATTTTCCAATAAGACTTCATCTTGTTTTGTTTACCTGTTATATAGTGTGGCAGAACGTAATGCTGTGATATTGAAAGCAAGCTAAGGATCTCCTCCTTAAACAGATCTTTACCTCCTTTACAAATTCATTTTTCACCACACTTGTTAACATAGTAAGTCATCCATTTCTTAGTAGCTGTATAAATCGCTTGCTCACATTCATGTTAATCTTTCGAGTATCTAACAAGATGACTCATGTCAAAACAATTTGATCATATAATTAATTCCTGATCAAAAATATTGCTGAAAAACACCACAAATATTTTAACTTGACAAAAATATCATGTCTTTATTTTCCATTTAACAAACACACAAAAATCTGTATAATCATACTACAGTAAAATAACTGTCCTAATTAACACGTGACAAGATATTCTGAGTTGAAACCTGCTGTAATTATTCCTCTGTAAACAAAATATGTAAAAAGTCATTGAGATGTACATCAAGAGAATGAAAAGGTTTCCTTATTCTGTAGTTACTGAGAATGAACCAGAAGTTGTAACAATTTCTGCTTCATTGATTTATGTCTACAAGAATGTAGAAAGTTTTAAGAGAAGATAGATCACCCAAGCTCAGCATACTTGAAAACACGATAGCTAGGGCACTCTCCTAAGAGAATGCAGATTCAGAATATTGAATAGCTTTAGGAAAGTCAAACCTGAAATTTTGTTTTAAATTGTGTTGTCCATTTGAGAAAACATATCTTTCAATTCTCATCAAAATTTTCCCAGCCATAACTCTTTGAAAATGCTGTATATCTTTAAGATAAGACATACATACCTAGCAATTGTAAGCACAGACTTCTTGCAGAATTAAAAAGAAGTACAATACTTATGCCTTGGTCAGTCTTACCATGTCCTAATCCTTCCTCTTAGGTTTCCATATACATGGCTTGAATTATACAAAACTTCTAGGGAACCTAGTTTGTGGCAACCAGTTGCTCCAAGACAGAAAAATAAGACTTAATTGATCAAGAAATTGTTCTCAAACTGCAGAAAGAACTATAAGGAACATTGTTTTCCAAACACAGACATGTATACTGATCACCTTAAATATGGGATGCATTACTGAATTGTCTAGGGTCTAATCTTGGCTATCTCAGTACCTAGGACCATTTTCTTTCCCAAGCACAAATAGACTTTATTTCTCATTAATTCACTTCCACAATGATAACTGCTTTAAAGCAAAGCTGAGATTTGGCTTCCTTTCCTTTAAGAGAACCCTGTGTTCTGTTTCTAGACATGTCAAATGAGTTGGAAGAAGAGTTCTAACAGATTAATCCAATGACCAGCTTTTGCTTCTTCACAATAGCCTAGAATTTTCTACAATCTCTCAATAACAGAACAGTTTAAAAAAATGAAAATTTAAACGCATTGTGGCTTATATTAACCAGCTTACTAAATAGATAATCACTGTTACTTTGAATATGTCCAATCCCCTGTTCCCCATTTTCTCTCCCTCAAGTCTATCAACCCACAGAAATGAAACACTGAACTCCATCTCTGGACTATGTCTTGGAAAGAATTAGGAAAATTCAGACAATTTTAAAAAATATAAAAAACTACATAATTTTGCTCTGTTGTCAAAACCAAATACAATGTTCCAAGATAAAATTCTTTTTCAGTGACTCCATTAACCAGTTCTCTGGACAGATTATCAGACTCTCCACAACTAGTAGTATTCTCTCACAGAGTGAAACAGCAATCAGAGGTAGCTGTCCCATATCTCCCAGTACAGAAGTTAGTAGCACCTAATAATATGTTTTTCTCTTCCCTATTCTGATTCAGTAAGGATCCAAGAATAGGTTGAATTGGGACATTAGAAAGTCTGCACATAGAAATATAATGAATGGCTATCTTTTCTACATTATCAACTAAAACTGCAAACAAAACACTCTGAGTGTTGTAGTAGTCCCTCACTTATGATCAAAATTTTCTTCTTTTAAGCTGATCAAAGAAACAGAGGTAGGCATCGATCATAACAAATCCCAGCAACTGATTTTGTAAAATTGGTCATGCTAAATTAATCAAATCTATTATTAACATAGATTTCAATGGCTGCCTCCACCGAGACATTCTGGCTATCATTTTAAACATGTCCTAACTCCCTCCCTCCCCTGTTGTCTCCCCCAAGTCTGCCAACCCACAGAAATGAATCATAGTTGAACAAGACATGCATGGCAGAAACAATACCTTGCTGTTTTCTCATGCACCAGAATTGATAGGAACCAGCTCACAATCAAGAGGAAGCAAGCATGACAGAACTCAAGGACTTCTGAACTATGGAATGCCCTTCAGGACCACTGCCTCCCTCAGAACCACCCTGGCTCAACCCTGTCCTCTCCCATCCCCTGTCATGCTTTTCCTTCCTCCTAGATATCACAAGATACTGAAGTAACAGGCACTATGGGGCAAGAAGAGGAGTCTGGAAAAAAAATGCAGTGCAGTGGAGATGAAAATTTGAGAATAGTAGGAAGTATAGCTACTGTGGGTCAAGAAGCGGCAGTGACAAAGGGAAGGTGTACATAGGTGGTTGGTGGAAGTGATGAGCTGCCTGAAGGATAAGTTAGGCTGGTACTTTTTGTGGTCAACTTTTGTGGTACTTTTTGATGCCCTTTCTTCTTTGCTTGCACTGAGGAGGAGTACACAGATTTGGGAGCCCAAGTACCTTAAAATCATATTAATGTGCATACCATGCTTTCAAACTATGAAGCACAGCATTTCTGGCAGTATGCTTTGTGGCAAGAGAGAACTACTGGGATGACTAAATGGAGATTGTTCAGGCATGCCCAGAATCAGCCAAGAGCACAAGAACTAACATGGCAAAAGAATAGTGGAGATTTCTGGATATAGCCACAGAATGTAAAGATTAACGAGTCAATATATCATATTTTGACATTGACTGATGCACAAAGATGACGTCTAAACAGTGACTATATATAATTTTGGAATAACTGATATGTATGTGTTCCACAGAGACAGATTATTTAATTGTATATATTTTTGCAGTTTGCAAACCATTCTTAGTTAGGCATCTATTTCTTTCATTATGATTCATTATAATTTGACCAAATAAGGTAAAGTGTATCCCAGCAGGAGGCTGAAAATGAACCTGGCTGATTCCAAGTTGTACTTCTCCCAGCACTCAGGACTGAAGTGTTCATAGAAAGGGCTTACAAATAGGTTATAACTGGACAAAAAGCAAAAAATAACTACGTGAGCAAAGATGCAAACCAGAATCTTGCTTTAACATTGAACATCAGTAAAAATTTCTGTCACCATCTATACTGGAAATCCCACAGAAGTCTATACTTTCAACAGGAATGAATTTAGGTGCCTTCATAAAATTTACCATAAAACCCACAACTCAATAGTGCAGTGCTGTCAAAAAAACCCCACATTTTTTCCCTTTACATTTGGGATCAGCAACTGAAAACAAACTACCATGTTCAATTAATGGTTTAAAAAGTGAATTGTCTTCACTGGATGCAAATACAACATTTAAAAATCTTACTACAATGACATAGAAGTTCTTTCATAGACTTTCAATGCAAACACTGATAAACCACATAGTCAACCTATATTTTATTTCCCCTTCTCTAAAAATGAGATACTACCATTAATTTATTCTCAGTTTTGTTTTCTTCTTGATAAAGAAGCAAACATCTTTTAGAGTATCAGGTGAGCATCCGTCACTCAGATGCTAGCACTGACTGTCATTCCAGAAACACAGCATGTGATGTGATCACAGTAAAACTAATCTTGCTTCCCAGGAATGTTTTGAAGGACAGGTGAAACGTAGTTTCTTAGTTCATAATTCAATTTATTTATTTTAACTTTACACTTGTCTTTCTCTAGCTGGTACAAATTATGTAATCTAGAACTACCCTGGTGGCTTGATAGGCCATTATGAACAATAATATAGCAGCCTAAAGTCAAAGTTGCTTTTCTTCTTCCAAGTGTCTCAGGAGAAAATGTTCCTCTACATCAACATAGTTTCATGTATGACACTGGTGGTCATACTTTTTAGATAAATTAACAGAAAGAGCTGTTATAGCTTTGAGGCTTTATGAGAAAATGATACCATTTTAAAATTACGCTCGTCTCCAAATAGCCAGGCCATAATGAAAGTGCTATGAAATGGCTATGAAAAAAGCATCAGGAAGGCAATTAAAGCTGGATGAACAGCATTTACTAAAAGACAAGAAGTAGAAAAAGCTGCAAACAACGTTAATCAAAGTTCCAGAGGGAGTCATAAATCTAGAAGATTTTTTTTGAAGGACAGAAAAATAATTTCTTGTAAGAATGAAGCAACCACAGATTGCTCAAGTTGTTAACAAATAAATGTTTGATAATATATGTTTTACTCGCTTGTGTAGCAACAAAAAGTTTACTGGAGTTATAATCTGCAAGACGACTTTTTTTTTTTTTAACCTCATTTGCCCTTTAGGCAGCACTTTCAGCAAAAAACAGCAAGTCAGTTGCTGAACCACAACATCAAAATAAAAGGTTTGCTACTTATACTACTTCTACATTGTTCTTGAGGTTGGATAAATTGTTAAAATCATGACAGAGAAACAATGTACTGGGAAAACTTGAAATATATTATCATGAGAGCCTGGTTTATTTGTGCTGAAAATTTGTCTAGACAACTAAAAATGAAAAAGTTTAAAAATAATACTGGTTGGCTCATTATAACAATAGAAGTAGTTTTTAAAGTTCTTCTATCAGTTCTCCTTATCCAACATAATTTTAAAATGTTTAAAAAATACTGAAATGTTTATTATATCATATATGGAAGTAGCATCTGTTACTTCACAAGTATGAAAAGAAAGAAATGTAGGATGGAGCAATAGTTGAGAAAATGAAAGATAATTACCCTTCAAGGGTGACATATTTGATTTATTCCACTGAGAATCATTTCATTTCATCATAAATTATACTGTTAGTTCAATATTTTGAGTACCCAGTATTGGAGGGGACACCTGGGAAGACCTAGTAAGAGAGTTGCCAAAGAGGTAGTTAGAACTTTCAGTGAATTACATAAATTAAATACTGTGTTTATAATTATTTGCATTGGGTGAGTTGTTACTTTGATACCATCTGATCTCTTCTACTGTTTCTGACCTCTTCCTCCTAACAGCAGGCATGTTACAGGCATACAATTTCTGAGAGAATGTTTTTGCAAGAATCTTTTTTTGTTGAGTTTTTGAATCTTTGTTTTTGTTATAGAAGTCCAAGGTCAATATTATCAAAGCAAATATATGGAAATCGAGTCTTAAAAAGACTGCTATCAGTTCCCTCCCCTCCATTCGTGGAGAAAGAAAAACAAATATATTCAGCTTTAAATTTTCCTTTCTCATGCAACAAAACTGTATTATAAATTACACATGACAGCTGAACACCCTAAAGAATCTCTCTGGGTGCATGACAGCTGAGTTACATATTAGTCAAATATGATAGAATTAAGTGTCACTTTATATTACTTTCAATAAAACTGATGAATAGATTAAATTAAAAATTGCAAAATCTCTGTGAAGTTTTCATTTAAATTGACCAAAGGAAGAAATGCAATGCTGAGGATGTTGGTCTACTCATTTTTCAACACTGCTGCTTCTAAATATTGCAAACTATTTAAAAGTGCATAGTAAAATTTAAACAGTAGTTTATTTTGCACAGGATATATGTGTGTTGATTCTATAAGAACACACTCTATACAGTTAAAAAATGTGTTACCTCATTACAGTATCCCCCTAAACAGCAAATCCCTATAAGCAAAGTAAAAACACAGCCTGATGATCATCATGGATTTTGGGGTAGTCAAAGAGTTTCTTGGTTACTCAGGGCCAATAAAATCCTCAGCAAACAGGTGGGCATTTGAAGGGTTACCTACAGTTTACAAAAAACATGCTGTAAGAGAAGAAAAGCAGGTGCCAGAATAAAGGAAGTTTTCGGGAACTCTTTAGAAAAATGTAGGCTAAAAACCTGTAAGATCTGGAGTTAAAAGTACTCAGACTAATTTAGCACTATATATTTTATAGAAGAAATATCATAAAATCTTTTGCTAAAATATGAAGCAGCATACAGAATGTTTTAATTACCCTATAGTGAAAGGAAAAGGCATCATTCTGCTTTATTTTCTACTATTTCTTGTCACTGTGTATTTCTTAGCCTTGCAACAATTATTGCCACACAGAGCAATCCTTAGAGCTTATCAGGCCCTTCCAAAACATTTGGAAACTTTTCTTAGTAATTATCTAGGGATAACACAAATAACATGAAAAATACTAGTAGAATCAGTGAAAGTTCTGAAAGCCATATGCTTCTCAAGTTCTTCATGTGTTTCTGTGTCCTAGAAACACTTAAGCTGGTGCTAACACAAAATGTTTTAGTGGGAAAATTATATAACAGTAACAAGAAAACTACTAAGTGTGAAATACCTGATTCTTATGAGAAATAAGCTACTGAACTTCATTAACAACTTTTTTTATTGCAATTCCTGTCTTCTAAAAAGTTGTTGGGAATATAACGTTAGAGGGAGAGAAGCAGTCTTTCCAGAAAGGAGAATCTAACTGATGTAGGTCAAAACTGACATGCCAAACTTTACTTGGAACTCAGCTGCTGCCTACAACCAGTGCAGAATATAAGGCTGGTGTATTCCAGCTGTGAAATATCATACAGTTGTTATGCTACCCAAGCATTTCCTATGCTGCAATGAGAAAGGTTGGACAACGTGTTACCACACACTGCTTTTTAAAAGCTTGAGAGTACTCTGCCCGCTTAAACATAAGCAAAGGAAGTCAAAGGTGAAATAATGTTTTGAGTCTCTTGGAAAGGAAGCAGCAAACACTCGGTGGCCTCGTCCATTGCTTCAGGGGTTACACACATCAACCTAACAGCTGCACCTTAGTTACCAGTATCATCAAAAGCATTAATGTGGTCACCTCATCTTTATCCATCAATGGATAAAAGCTGTTTGTGTTTTTAGATTTGGGCAGAGGTACTGAGAAATCTTAAAAACCTCTTAAATACCTCTCCAATCGTGTTTATTCAAATTACAGAGGTTTCAGTAAGAAATGACAGCTAAATAGATCGCATACAAATAAATGGTTTCCCAAGTTAAGAATCTGTACTCCTTAACGTGGTATCTCCAATGATACAAATGGAAATGTAAACATGAGTGACAGTCTGTAGTATGTGAGTGCTAGAAAAACAGTCACAAGATGGGAAGATCTAACAGGGACCCAGAACGATTTTGAATTAGCTTTATTACTTACATACACCTGGTAAGGTGGCTAGACAGGAGCTAATTTTAACTGTTTAGATATGCAACATCATTTGTGTTTGCAGAATTGAGAATAAGCTATGAAAAGCAGGCCATTAGAGGTATGGTTACCAAGAGCTGTTTTCAAATTTCTTCAAATAACTTCTAGATAATCTTGGTCTTCTCCAAGTGTAAAGGGTAAACACTTGCTGGCAACTTAGCCCTAAAACAGCTTAGGAATTTTAGTCAAAGAGGATCACTGTATTCTAGAAGAAATGGATAGAGGAGAGGTGACAACAGGAGTCTGCCGGTCTCCAAGGCCTCGTCTAGTATTCGGCACTCTGATTTAGCACTATATATTTTATAGAAATATAGGCAATCTCTCCTGAGCATCTACCTTTCTCCTATGACAGTCCTTGCTGCAGACTATAGCTTACAATAACTACAGAAACTCATATAGAAGGATTTTAGGTTTTTCCCTTTCTAAATGTAAACAACATTTAAGGCATAGTCATTGTGTATTCGCATTAAATTTACTATCAACATCTCTCTAACATGTGAGGAACCAGCACATGGCTAGTAAAATTTCAGCCTCCGGTGAAAAAAAGTTGTGTTAAATTTATTAGTAGGAAAGATTTTATGAAGGGGTACGAAGATAGGAAAGTGTCAAGAAAATGCCTCCTTTTCTACTTTGAGGTCATAAATTATGTGTAAACTTAAGCCTGTCTAACTGTAACTGTACATATGCTTATTTACTACTTAGAACCTGAAAGTATAAAAAGGGGACAGCTCATTTTGATTAAAAAAAGACTCTAAATATAAGCTAGACATTGACAATAAATCCAGTTGTTCTGATAGGCTTTAATAATTCAAAATAGGGCCTAACAGAAATTTGATGCTTGCAATTTAATCAACCTAGCTGAAAGAATACTTGGAGGGCACAGTACTTCTAAACACTAAGGACAATTGTGAGATATCACCCAAAATGGTAATTCAATGACTTTCTTTGATGCAACGTAAGTATCAATCATCCGTTGCAAACAATGTACTGTTGGATAAAGTGTATTTATGATGTTATTTACAACATCAAGGTAGATTGTGGGCAATCATATTCAGACTTTGGCTTCTGGATAGGTCAATTTGCTGTACTATCTTTTGACTAGCAAAAGATAGTTTTCTTGTTCTTGAAAACCAATATACAGGTTCTGCATCTATGCAGGGGGCTTAGATAAGTAAACACGTAAGCCCCATCCAACCCTTTATTTTTGCGATTCAGGAAGAGTTTCAATGTTTGGAAAAAACCTCAAGTAATACCAACAGACTTACACCGAAATACCAATAATCTTTGTTATAAGAAAAATGAATGCTAATTAGCCTTCTAACTATATATATCAGGATTAAAAGATGCAGTAAACTAACTTTGTTATTACTGTGGAAAATGCAGCTGGAGAATACACAAAACATTCTTTTTGTTGGTTTTACTTACATATTTTGCAGCTTCATTTTTTTTCCAGACTAAATTATCCACATTGCAACTACATTGGGATTCCTTTTGTGTTTCAATTGCTCCATAGCGTGCTTATTTCTCACCTTGTTGTTTACAGCGTATGAAAAAGATGAGGCAGGCGTTGCACATAAGGCTGACACTCTGTCAGCCATAAGCTGGTCTCTGGTCAGCATCTTTTTTTATATATGCATGAGGTAAAGTATTACTGTTAGAAGAGGTTTCCAAAGAGATTCAGAAGTAAATTAAAGAAGCTATCCAGCTGGTGATTTTAATGAATAGGTAAAAATAATGAGAAAGAATAATCAGACACAGAACATTATTTCATTGGAAGTATTTTCTGATTTTCTTAAGCAAATAAAATATGCATTTTTAAGGTTAAATAACAAACTAGTGTCCAGCATGAACTTAAAAGTAATTTACCGCTTCTGTGATCTAAAACAGAACATATCGTAACGCTATTAAATCCACACTGGGTTGGGAGTGGGGGAACATAACAGAAAAACAAATTTCTCTCACATGCCTGCAGATGATGTTTCTAGAATACAAAGTATGTTCTACCAATAAATTGATAGGATGAAATTTATCAGAAATCTAATTAAAACAAGTCAAATGTGTAAAATTAAAAAGAAGAAATACAAAATCTGTCCAAGCTCTTCACCAAATTAAACAGGAAAAAACCCCAAATTGACTAGCATTTGTTATTGTTTCCTGTATTTCCTGTGTAAGAACAGCATGAGTTATTTTTTCATCTTGAGAATTCTTGTTGCAGTTAAATTGTGCCCTTTGAAGAAAATCTGTGCACCTTATTGAAGACAAAAGATGTGGGTCTCTAGTGGACAAGTCAAACACGGGCCAGCAGCGTGTCCTTGCAGCAAAGGAGGCCAGCAAAAGCCGGGGCTGTATTAGTAACAGTGCAGCCTGCTGGTTTAGGGAAGTGAGTCCGCTTTCCTCTCTTCAGCTTCTATGAGGCCACATCTGGATACTGTTTCAGGCTCCCCAGTACAAGAAAGATATTGACATACTGGAGTGGATCCAGTGGTGGGCCACCAAGTTGGTCGGGGGCTGGAGAACACAACATACAAGGAGACTCTGAGAAGGCTGGGCCTGTTCAGCCTGGAAAAGCGATGATCAGAGGATACAGAGAAGATGGAGCTAGACTCTTCTCAAGGGTGTGCAATGATAGGACAAGAGGCAATGGACAAGTTGAAATGTGGGAAATTCCAATTATACATTAGGAAAAAAGGGGTTAAGGGTTTTTTTTGTTTGTCTGTTTAAACCATGAGGGTGGTTAAATACTGGAACATGTTACCCAGAGAGGTTGTGGGATCTCTGTCCTTGGAGGTTTTCAAGACTTGGCTGAACATGACCCTGAGCAACCTGACCTAATTAGACATATTTGGAGCAGGCACTTGGACTAGATGACCTCTGGAGGTTCCTTCCAACTTAAATTATGACTTTACTATTCTACTAAGGGAACATCCAAATACAGTTTTCCAGAGTGCTCCAATTCACTAAAGATTTAAAGAATTTTTCTTTGGACAGCAAAACTAATTGTCCTCCTACAGATTTGTCTTTCTTACTCACTAAATCTCTTCCCTCCAGCATAAAAATTCCCATATCCCTTCCATGAAACACCCACTGTACAAGAGATAACACATACCATGGTTAGACAGGAGCTGATTTTCTAGCTGGTATATTTGTACTGACCAGTGAGCTAGCTGCTTCCAAACAGAATAAAAATATTCCCCCCCCACTATAGACAGTTATTATAATTCTCTTGCCACTGCTGCTTTCATGGAATTCTGGACACTGAATATCTTGAAGACCTCTAACCTTTTGACAAATGCTTTTGAAGCTATTGGTTCACAAATTCCCAGCGACGGTGAAAAGACAGGCAGTGCACATAGCCCCTTAGGAAACCACGTTCAGAATCACTGCTGGCTAATACACAGGGCAAGCAACTTGAACTATGGCTCCGCTTACTCCCTGTACTTTCTGACATCTAGTATTGGCTTTGATTTAGCATCTCAGAAGTGGCCTTTGTGTTTCCATACAAGAAAGAGTGAGATATTTCCTTACTCTTTCTTTCGCTCCTGTCAAAGGCCAGAAACAAATCCTTAGACACCAAGGTTTGTCTTTCAAAATCAAGTTAGATCAGGAATCGTGAAGACGGTATTACCAAGATTGCTTTAAAAACAAACATCCATTCAAACCAGATCATGTTAAATCACTAACTTCAAGCAAATCATTTTTCCATAGTGCAGGCAGTGAAAGTCTAGGATTACCATAGGATTAAACAAATATAAGTGAGTCAGCCTACCACAGATCAAAATGTATAGGCATTGGGGAAATTCTGTGTTCTTCCTCTACCACATTCATAGTATTTCATACTTCTAGTTATATTTTTATATTTTCCGTGTATACATGGTACCGTTACATGACAGTCAGTGGCTGGACAGCAGTTTATTTCTTCAGCATTTTGAAACTGCATAAAACTGTTTTTCTTAGAATTTAATCTCCGTCAGGAAAGAGGGATACTTTCCGAGAGAAACACAAAATACCCTTTTTTGCTTTTAATCCTTGTCTTGCATTCCTACTGCTTCCTGTACTGTTGGTACATTTCTCTGGATTCCCAATTTGAAGAAAGTAATTTATTAGGTAAGATTTACGTAAAAAAACCACACTTTGCAAGATCCTTACTTAAATTTGAGAACTGACATTTCAAGACTGAGAACTGTTCATTGAACTGGAGACTAAGTCTTTTCAGACTTCTCCACTGGTCATAGAACAGCTCTGCTTTGCTTCCCCCAGAAGAGGCAAAGAGACACAGATAATTCATCTGGCAGCGGGTCTCTCTGTTGGCAGTATGCTGTACAGACAATTTATGATCAGCCTGAATAAATACATTTAACTTTCACATCATAAATAAAATTGCCACTTCAGGAATAACCACTGTCTAATATTATTTTGCTCAATAAAAGCCTTAATATAACCAAAACTAACCACAGAAGAAAAAAAAATTAATACAAAAGCACCAAAAGTATGTGCACCATATTTGAAAAAAAATATAGGCGTAAACTTTGTACAAGTCTCGATTTTCCTGACACAATATTTGAATTATATGTGATGATTTTAAAATTAATCTTTTTAGCTACCCACATTTATTTTTTTTTTAATCTGTATTTGCTTCTGCCCACAAGTTTGTCTACGCTTGTTTCCTAGTCCCACCGCCATCCCTTGCAATCTGCAGCTATGATTACTTTTCACAGACGCACACAGCTAGTCTAAGAGGGCAAGTAAGCAGATGAATCTTACTAAAACACCAACAAGCTTTCTCAATACCCATCAGGAGAATCCCTTAAACTTGAGCAACTGAGACTTTCCAGAAAGAAAGATGAAAGAAACTGGAGAAAATGGACTAGAGCATCCATTTTTTTGATGTCATTATAAAGCTTAGAAAGCAAATGCAGATTGGGGTTTTTTTTCCCCTTACAAGCTTCCCTTCCATTTTTTGGTACTGAAATTGAGGAGTAAGCCAGGCTGGTAATTAATATTTGCTACATTTGTGATATACTAGTAATTTGTCAAAACTTATTACTTGTCCAATAACAAGTTTTTACCTGCGACAGGTATTTTTTGTTTTTTTTAAAGCATGTTGTGAATCCAACAATAAACAAATTCTGAACTCTGTATATGGTATTTCGTTACAGACAGCATTACTATAGCAGAAAAAAGACAAAGGAGAATTAAATCTTAAACTTCAAAACTGTTTTCTGCATTTAAAATGCATTTGATACACATGATGAGATGACTGACACTTGCAATTATATGAATATCTGCTGGCTACCTTTTTTTTTTAAACTTCATTCAAAAGAGGGAATAATAAATTTTAAAATGCTGTAGAAGTGAAATTATTAGTGAAAAACAGGAAACAATACTTACTGGAGGATGAAAAGGCTTTGATGTGTCAAAATTAAAAACTTTAAATTTGCCACATTTTTGTTTTGATGTAAGCCAGCATATTAATATTGGTTATTGTACGTGTTTTATATCCCCAGTAAGTGCTATTCTAATAACTTGACAGCTTGATTTCCTTGATCTTGTTGAAAAGCAATTATATTATGGGTTATTTGCTGAGCTGGTACTTCCAGAGCAAGCTCAAAATTTGTATACAAGGCCTTATTTCTCTTGCCAGATTGCTTTTTAGTACCAAATGTACTTTTAATGCTGGGTTTATGCTTTTCAAATTTTCTACAAGCCTGGAGAATTGTCAGGATCTTCTAATATGTTCTTATTAAAAATACTTCGGAATTGTTTTGCTGTTGAAATATATTCTGCCATTCATCCATTAACAGAGATCTGTCCACTACAAGAAAATCTTCTTACATTTTTGTTTTATTTTAATTTAAACAACACAAAACTTGGGTAGTGGCTATTACATAGCACAGGTTGCACAGAACACTAACTCTACCTCTGTAGATATCGGCTCTTTAGTTCCCTTCTCATTCCACTGCCCACTCAAATACTCTGGCAGCAAAATGAATAAGTAAGTAATATCAAGGTAAGGTTTGCCTGGTGAAGGTGATTCAAGGTAGAGAAGATTCAAAGCGATACTATCCTGTTGAGTGCCTACATCACGCATCACAAAATACAAATTCATCTACTGGAACAGTTGTCTAAATTATGCTTATTTTGCAGTTAATGAAATGGTATAATTCACCATTCAGTATTAAGCACTTTCAAATGCAATTAGACTTTACTAAATGTTTGTTTCCAGTTCTAATTGCTTGCAATGTCTATTTCTCTTTTTTTTTTTTTTAAGGAGAGCTATTTGAAGTGCTTTTTACAACCTTCTTTATGTTATCATTATTATATTTGTATGCAGAACTCTACATATTATAAACACATGCAACACACAGAGGAATACTTCTATACTTTTCTATTCAGACTACAGAAATTTTTTCATTTAGCCCATCCAGCCAATCTGTCCTGCCCTTAAGTGTAAGTAGGTAGAGAGAAAAATAAGTTAAGACTGTTCCTATGTTCATTATATGGAAGAGTCAGGTCACACCTCAACAAATTATCACAAACTAGTTATATTAAATAGCACTTTAAAAAAAAAAAATCTTTTACTATTACTTATGAAGCGGATCTAACAATAAATATCTATTCATACAGGGTATCCCTGTACCTAGTTATTATACTTTTATTAATTTAGAACATGGGTTCTCTAAAAACAACGATCACGTTAGAACTTACATTAAAAACAGTATCAAACTAAAATTGAAACAATTTTTTACTTTGTAATTCAGCTCTTCTTAAGCAATTTTTTGTAATCCATGATGTTAAAATACACATTTACATCATTTGAAAACAGCACAGTGTCTCATTTGCTTCTGCTGTATTGCAGGAGGATATCTAAGGACTGCAGTGATGATCTGCACATATAAAATGTTACATTTATGCTCTTTTTATTAATGCATTCCCATTACAGAACCCATTTGCAGGGTTCCGAAACCAACCTTAAGAAGCTGTTGACGGTTAAGACCTAGACAGAACGTCTGAACCCAGAGTTTTTTGTTTTATTTTTATCTTGTTAGTCCGGGAAAAGAAAAAATAAATCTTTGCTTAGTTTATTTGGGGAAAAGGAAATGCATGCCTCATTAAAACAACCACAATCTCTAATATAACATTATTGAAAGTAATAAATAGCCAGTTTTAAGTTTTAGATAATAAAACTGTTATCAGATCCACCAATAAGTAATTGCATCCTCTAAAAATCAAGAACAAAGGTGGTGGCAAGGCTCATCCCCCCAGGTAATTTCTTTCTGTCCCTATGACTGAATGAGTGTCATTCTCCTATACTTCTTTCAAGCTTCTACAGCCACAGCTTCCTCCCTTTTTACAATTTTCATGCTGAAGCTTAAGGAGTAGAGATAAGAGGTATGAGGCAGAGATAAGATGAAAAAGGGGTTCCATGGGAGGATAAGGGAAAGGGAACCCTTTAGGGTTGAAATATATTCTTGGCTGTAGCATTCAAAACAAGCCTTTTACTATAGTACTTCCGGTTAACTACATATCATTTTCTCTTCTTTTTGCTGTTCTGCTATGAAGATCATCCTTCACACTTCTGATTTCACGAAAGACCGTACTCCCGTATGGATGAACACAGTGTCCTCCCTCGAACATGACTCTCAAGGGAAGTCAGAAAAGAGTCTACAGGCCCTAACAGTTTAATACAGTAAGATCCATCTCTCAGTAGAGATAATGTTGGGAAGAACTCTCTGAAGATAAAGGGTCTGGTTTGTTTGGGGGTTTTGGGTTTGTTTTTTTAGGTTTTTTTCCTAGTTTTTTCTTGGTTTTTCCATCTAAGCATTATAATTTGAAGTTTCTAAAACTTATATACATACACAATTAATACACACACACGCGACATACGTATATGTATAGCCAACATTGCTAATACTGACAAAGATCAAAAACTACTAATGAAGAAAATGGAAGTGATAGCTCTTCAGATCTTCAAAGCAGTGACTTGAAGTTTTCAATATGAATGCCAAGGAGTAATAATACTATACATTTTTACATTTATTTAAAAGAAGAAAGGAGCAGGCATAAAGTTATTTGAAACAGACACTTTATAAGTGGCTATCCCTCTTTTGAATATAATTTCCATCAGGTACGTTTTCCACATCCTGTACTACCAACAGTAACAGCCAGTTAGACGCAACTTAGGATCAAGCTACTGATAGGTTGCTGCTAACAAGATGCCTGATGCATGAAGTTTCTCCCATATGTTGCTAAATTATCATACAATAAGGATATTCATTTCCTGAAATCTAAACTGAGTATTAGTTAGTATGGAGTCAAAATACCGTATTTTAAACTCATTTTTCCAGAGGCATTATAGATCATGCAAAATTATATCTTCCTCCTCCTCTGTTGCAGTTCTCATTTTCTCCCTCATGAGCTGTCCAATATCTGGCAGCTCATTCCAATCCCCTGCCCTGCAGCTCAGAAAGCTGCTCTAGTTCAAAAGCATAAAGAGAACCCAACACAGTGGCTCTGGGGAAAAAAAAGGAAGGTCAATGGCTGCGCATCAGGCACAATCATCAGTTTTTTGTATGACTTTTTTCCCTGACTTCCATCATTTGATAACATGTCATCACCAATTGGGTATACAACTCTGAAAGAACATGCAGTAGTTAGAGATTTGCTGTGTGACCAGTGGAAAGGGCCAGAAAGGTAATCCAACACTGAAATACCAGCTCATCAAACAACGTGCTGTGGAAGTTGGTTCTTGCTTCCTCCTTTGGTTCACAGAACGTATAAAGTGTTAAGTGAAGCAAAAATATTAAAAATAACTTTTTTGCCATTTCAGTTCTCATCTAAAATTTCTCTCCCCCTCTCCAACCTTTTCTTACTTTATATGCAGCTTTAATTACAGTGCAACTATTGGCACTTCCTCCATAATCATGATACTGTTGCAGGGGTATAAACAGCCCATATGTCAGAGGGCATCAGGAGATTTTGGTCAAGACCTGCCAAAGAGCGTTAGAAGCTGCAGTGGAAATTGTGCAAAACCATGTTGCCTATTTGAGATCACATCTAGATAATTTCCAATATACTGAGCAACTTGGATTAAAAAAATCTGCAGTAATATTTAAATTATCTGTTTAATAATACAACATTGACAGTCAGGCTTTTGCGACTCATCTGATTATACTGATACTATGCTGGTGCTCCTGAGAAAGACAATGTATACTTTTAAGCATCAGTAAAACAAATTAGCCAATCTTTTTCTCATCAATAACCTATTATCTTCAGCTTTTACAACAGGAACACATGCTTACATGAATCAGCATAGAAACCAATTCTTTCAGTATGAGGCAAGAGTTTTTATATAAACGAAATTCATTTTCCAGAACACTCAAGTTTCACCTCTTCTAATTACGGAGAGTTCTTTCTATACCTTTAGAGCTAACATATCAGCTGAAGATGTTCATGTCTTACATGAAAGTGAAGGCTTTAGAATATTAGTTACACTGACACCTGAAATGAATGCTGCTTCTAACAAGCCATCTCTGCACTTACATTACATCTTTTATCCAAACTTTACTTCATCAGACAGGAGCCGAAAGTCAGTGTACTTAGATGTGAATTTATTTACCACTCAAGCTTTCTACTGATATTTTCATCTAAATTTAAACTATCTTCAGTATGGATAAGCAGGGCTTATTAGTATTTTTATAACTTCTTTGTCTAGCTTTGTTGTAAGAGTTCTCAAAAAACCCAAAAACCTCACAGTTGAGCCAAACAATTAAAGATTAGAGAAAGTGGGAACAAACTCTGTTAATATTAAAGGTTTCCCACTCAAGAAAAAGATATTACTAACTTCCCTGGAATTTACATTTAAGGTTGTAAACACACCACCAACGAAAGTTGGTTTCTCCTAGTAAACAGCCTCTCCAGCCTCTCTCTTCTGTCTGCATATCCTCTTAACACATTACAAAGACATGGAAATTTTAAATGAATTTGACTCCTGACTTTCACAGTGATGATGGGAAAATAGCAAATAATAGTACACTAATGCTCCCTGATAAACTAATCTGAAATATTTGCAGCTCTTGGCAGTTACTCCTTGTCAACACGTGCAATGGCAACACTAGATAGTTAGCAGCCTTCCCCTTGAAGGCTGAGAGAGTGACCATCATGATCTTATCTTGATCGAGATACTTCCTGATCGAGGGTGAGCCAGACCTCTGGCAGTTTCTGCACAGTACATTATCTGGAATAAAACCCTTTCCCTTGCCAGCAGGCACTGTGCTACACTTCTTGCAGCTGTCTTATCTATTCCAGATTATAAGAAGCCTTTTCATGAGTAAGGCAGGGTAGCAATTTGGAAGCTTTCTCAAAAGCTTGAACTTACAGACCCACTAAATAAGGCTTAATGTTTATAAATGATATGTCTGAGTAACTCAAAGCCTCTGGAAGAAGCTTTCCTGTCTTTTTGTTAGAGAGACAGTGGCTTTTCGGTGCCTGGCTACAAAAAAGTGATCAATTGACTTCAAGTCTGGAATGGTTATGAAAGGGGTTTGTAGCACAGGACAAAAGCCTCAAATATATGCTTTTCTTTTAAACACAAACCTCAAATATTTTTTGCCACTGTAGTTGAGTTATTACCTCAAAGACACTCTCAGAACACAACACTTCATCTTAAAACTGTCACTGAATTCAATGGTGTACTCTGAGGACCACTGACCTTTGGCTATCTACCTTTGGAAAACAGTTTTTACTTGCATGTTATTGACAAGAAAAAAATGGTAAAGCAGGGCCAGGGCCAAGCCTAGGTCTGCGTTTCCATGAGCAAATTATTACAGCTGCTGGCATATTTCCTTTGATAAAAAGCTAAACTGCCCTTTTCTAAGTTCAAATCAACCTTTTGATATACAAGTAGTTGGAACTGTAGACTGGTATGAATCAATTAATTATCATCATAACATCCTTGAGGTGTGGTGTTGAGGTAACAAAGTCTATTTGTCTTGTGTTCAACATCATGTGACTTAGGGCTTTATGGGCAGAAGATGGATAAATACCTACCTCTACAGTGCTCATATAAACTCATGACCCACCACATCAAATTCAAGCAACTTACCACACTTCCCAGTAACTAATCAATTCACTAACACTCTGGTTCTCTGGCTTTTTAAAAAAAAAAAAAAAAAAAAAAAAATCTGTAAGAACCAAACTGTCCTAGTTTGGTTATTATACCATATTTTTAATTAGTATTTTATAAAACCTGTGTTAGGAAAAATGCAGTGACAAGTGATGAAAAATATTAATGAAAACTGAGCTCAGTGAGTAAAAATCATTGGTACTGCATAGTATATTGTAAAGACTTAGTCTTCGTCAGCCAACTTAGAGTGACCCGTGAGCATTAGAATTTTAGCTGGTAGTTTTGACTAGGTATCGAGAGTATATATTTTGAAAGAGACCCAGATAAAATAGTTTGCTCACTGCTAAAGTATTTGTTATATTTTTCAGTATGAGAGAGTATGATTTCCAGGACTCCTGCACTCCAACCTATGTACTTGAAATATTGAGTATCTTCTACCTAACTGTACTATTACTAATGATATTTCATAGTTTCTATTTGTTAGTGCTGGAGTCTTACTCTATACCACATCATGCATATTTTGCCCAAATTTCTCTCATTTCTAATGCTGAATCTGCATTATCATCAAGATGCAAATCATCTTCCACTTTTTCCTCTCTTTTGTGTACTAGGTACTAAAGCATTCTCAAAGCAATTTAGGAAATTATTTGTCACTGATTGGTTATTTGAGAGAGATTTCTTTATTTAAGCACATCTTGACAGATAGTGATAAGGTGACCTAATCTAGTTCAGTGGCTGACCAGTTATAGTCTACAGAGGCATTAGGTAATTACAAAAACAAACAAAAGACCCTGTAGTGAACTAGTCACAGAAATAAGACAGGCTTTTGTGGTTTGCCCAGGAGCAATGGGGAAGAAATAAAGGGAAGAGCTTACTCGTGTCATGTACCCAACTTTGATCAAGGAAGTTCCCCTATGTTGTTTTGTGCATTTTTTGTTTGAGTAATGAAACTGGTTCCAGCAAAAATATAAGCAGAATTCCGTAAGCGTCATCCATCCTTTCTGGCCTGAACAGACAGGCCTGCAGCTTATGGGCATCAATGGCACTGAAATTCTGTTTATGTCATGGTGGTTTTTCTGATGCTTTACCACCAAAGCCACTATTGCAAAGGAGTAACAGTCTATAACACACAAGGTCGGTCTAGCATATTCTCACTTCTTTTCCCTCTCCCTCTGCTTCTATAAGCTATTTGACCTAAATTTAGTATTTGGATATGACATACAATCACTTTCAATTCAAAGATGAGAGAGCAATTACAAAGTATAGTTTACCGTTTTCTACAAAAGAAGGATAACACTCTAAGCAGGGTCCATTACACAGTGCCTAGGGTTACCTCTAACAAGAAGACATCAGAGGCAGAAGGTAGACGGAGATCCTCGAAAGAGTGAAATAGCTGTGGACAGTCTAAATGGCTATATCAGAGCTGTACTTCTAAAAGACTTTCAAAAGATATACTCATGACAATAAAAGGCTCCTATAATTGTTTGTTGCCAGCATTTAGCTATTTTTACTCACAATAGGACACTGTCAAAGGAGATGGTCACATTCAACATATCCCAAGATTTTTAAAAATAAAACTGCCTTGTTTGTGTGTTTGCATGCATACATGGATGCTTGTTAGGTTTGAGATGTTTTCAAAAGAGAAAGGGAGAAAGGCACATCATAAGCTTATAAGATGCCTTCAAAATTCTACTACTTACCAAAGGGCATAACCCATTTCTCTGTATCTACTTTACTTATCTTCAGTAGTCCAGGTGTCTCATCAATTACTTTAGGCTTTCTATATCTCCCAGTGTTCCAGATACAGTTTTTTGAAGAGGAGGTGCATCTAAACCTTATTTTCTTTTTTGTAAGTGTGTCTGTAAGCTAACTCCAGAACTGCTGTGCTAGTCAATGAGAATCTTCTCGAATAGCTAAAAATGTATATGCAAGTAAATCTACTAGCTATTTCACTGAAGTAAGAAAATTCAGTTTAAATATATTTTAAGAATGCAGAATGATCTATAGCAGCAGGTTTACCGTACCAACTATCAGAAGCTTTATAAACATGCTCTAATTCTGCTTGCTGGTTTGGAGCAAGAACCGAAAGAGGAAAATAGAAGGTTAAGTTCATTAACACATTCACATTTTTGCAGCTGTTTTAACTTGTTTGGCTTAATTGTTTGGCTTGAACTGCTGCTGAACGTAAAGGTTGCAAGTTACTCCTGATTCAGTCTGATACTTCTTATTTACTCGCAGAACAGACAAAATACTGCCCATACTAGTATAATCTTCCTGTTATCCATATAAGTATCTCTACATAAAATTACTGAGATAATTCCTAGATACTGCATTCTTCATTCTTGCCTCAGAATGAGTCTATGCTGCAGCGTAACAAGCTATCCTAGCCTAGATTAATTTAAGTAACTCAAGTGCCAATAGCAGTCTCCTTTAAGCGGCACAGACTTCAGGACTGAATGAATCCACCCCAGTTCTTGCCAGTGCAAGTCAGCCCAGACTGAATGTTTTCTGCTATAGCTAGATGAATACTTGTACTCAAATAGCTCAGGACTGTACGATGATGCAACTACCATACTTTAAATATCTTATGGGCACCCTTTTATTTAGTGCCCATTCAAATTTCTGAGCTCAGCTTTCAATGAAGCTACTTTCCAGCATTAGATGACGAATTAACTCTGTGTAGATAAACCTCAAATCTCAAAATATTCAAGTTAGGAAACTTCAAAAAACAACTAGATCACTTGTATGCTTGTTACGTGTTTCATGGTTCACCTAACTAAGCTTCAAAATAGATTGAGACTGATGTTTGCAGACTAATGTACTCAGTAAAGCTTATACAGTATTTGTATTACTCCATCTGAACAGACAAGCAATCTTCCCCTGCTGCACTGTGTTTCTTTGTGCTGAAACACTGCAAGCGGTTAGAAAGTATTTCTACTTTTATATGAATACTTAGTGGTCATATTTAAGAATAAGAATCAGTACAATTTTTAAACAACCTGCCAGATAAATGCATTACAGAAATCAGTGAGTTACGTTGTACAAACCAGACGGTTAACTATCAGTTTTAGGTTCTTAAATATACAGTAAGGTAGACTAGGAAATTATTGTCAATACTGAGGCTATATTAGATAGGTAATTGAATTCAGTTTCATAAGTTCTGAAGCTTTAGCTTGCTACAGTTTTTTTTATATTAAAGTTTCTTAATGCTCATGTTTTAACAGCTTTTGAAATTACTCGAGCAACATAACAAAAAGCCAAAGAACAAAAATAAAGCCACAGTGCTCCCACAAACACTTTATAAAACTCAGGAGGGAGTGCATTGCTTTTAAACCAAGGAATTCTTTGGTGCCAGTATGACTCCAACCTCAGCTTTCTGTAGCATGCTTCACTCACCATACATGCAGAATGCGCTTCAATTTCATCCTTGGGTTGTATACATGTATCCCTGGTATTTTTAGTAGCACTTTAAAGGTATAAAATCTATTCCCCATGCCCTCATCAATTTGAAATTACCATTTTAAGGCTGATTAAATAAGGATTAGTGCCAATGTTCCACTTATTAGTCTGTGTCTTCAACTGGAACTGATGATGTAGTATTTGTCAATAACTAGTTCACAGCCTTAAACTCCACAAAACGAAACCTCTGCAAGACAGTCTGTCAGAAGATTTTGTAGCAGGCTCCTATGTAGAAGAAAACCATCTATTATAGGATGATACAAGCTTAAAGTGGCATGTATCACAGCTGTTTGATTACTACCAAGAAGATGACTTGCATCCCCCTTACAGCCCTGTATAAGAATCCAACAGTGATGGATTGAATTTCCCTTGCTTTAGCACGATGATGGATTACCTCAGCAGTATGTGTAAGAAAGGTGAAGTCTGGTCCAAAATTAACATCATGACTAAAAGATGCTGGCCTAAGTTGTGATTTCCGGCAGATTGAATAGCTAGTGAAACATTTTACAGACCTTTCAAAAGTCTAAATGATGAGATTATAATCTGAGAATTCTCCATAAAGATCCGTATTACACAAGCACCTGGAAGACATGGATCAGGCAGCAGGTTCAGAAATTCAATGAGTTTGTTCACAAGGTCTGAACTCAAACATGTTCTACTGTCCAGAAACACACCATTTCAATCACTTCATATAAACAGTATGTTCCAACTAACAAAACATCATAGAATCATAGAATAGTTTGGGTTGGAAGGGACCTTTAAAGGTCATCTAGTCCAACTCCCCTGTCGTGGGCAGGGACATCTTCAACTAGATCAGGTTGCTCAGAGCCCCATCCAACCTGACCTTGAATGTTTCCAGGGATGGGGCATCCGCCACCTCTCTGGGCAACCTGTTCTAGTTCATCATACTATGAACTGAGATCTAAATTATCCTGTTGGTCTACTAAGTGAAAAACAAAAGTATCAAATCAAAGTTGTTAAATCAGTGTTACTACAGACTAAGGGAGAAACAAACAAGAAAATCCCCAATGATTTAAATCTTGCACTGAAAAGTCCCATTTTGCCAAAAATCTTGGCGAACACTAGTTTTTCACATATAAATACCACTACTTCAGTGTATTCCTTAAACTCAAACACAATTTTGCCTGTGACATTTAGAAGCATTTTGGTTTTTTTCTTTACATTTTGGGGTTCTTGGTGCAATGGACCTACATATGTTGTAGCAATACAGAAAACTTTGACTGGACTCTATTCACGTAGCACTTGCAAGTCATTAAACACAACTAGTTAACTTAAAACCTTCTCTAAATTGTATTGCATTATATTTCATGTTGTAATTTGTCATAACATTTTATAGTAGTTATCAAGATAATTACATTTTGAGGTAAGGTTCAAAGAGCAGGGAACATAGCAACATAAATTAAAAGGGTTTTAAATAACTAGATTTTATTTAAATCCCCAACTGTACTCAGTTAAACAAATTTACCTTTATCTAGAGCAGAGGTATGCCTATGTTTTAATAAAAGCCTAAATTGAAAACCTTTAATTGTAATTGGTTTTAATTTTTAAGTTTGAGTTTTTACAAAGCCGCTGAAAAGATAGGGTCTGAATTTATGTCCTACTGACAGTTTAACTTGGCAGGGGTGGAGAGGATTGTTTTGTTTTAGCTGGGTTCCAGCTTCAGGTGATGCTTTACTAGCATTAACTTCCAATTTCATTGAGTTCTCTATATACAGGTGTGTGAATATGGAACTAGAGGAATTCTAATAATAATTTAATGCGCCCTTTGACTAAGGAACATTTTCTTATGCAAAAGGCACCTAAGCAGTCTTAAAAAAAAAAAAATGACTTTAACAGTCATTTGGTCCCAAACTTCACTGAATCCTGAACCACCACACTAAGGTACTAACACTGTGCTGGAAACATCTTCCTCACAGCTAGGGCAAGACAGCAGCAGCAGCAGCCTCCTGCAGCCAAGAGACATCTCCATGTCTAAAAGGCAACATATTACTGATGAGCTGCAGGCCAGGTAACACTACTCTATGAAGTAAAAATCATAAAAGCATTATAATCCTCCCGCTATTTGGTTTAATAAACAAATTTTGCAGCGGTGGTATAGCAAAGGAAAGAAACGTGCAATCCAACTCACCTAATTTAAGGTGTCTTGCTCAGACAGCTAAAGACCCCTCCTTTATAGAGTTCATGGAGAAAAAACAGCATTTTGGTTTCATCCATCTGACTTATTTTAGGCACCTACTCAATATTGGGATGACTTAGACCCTAAAAATGCCTGTTTCTTTCCTCTGAATATTAAGGGATTGATAGTCTAGACAACTATATTAGCTGGCATATTCATGACCTACAGGAGGAAATAAGGAATAGTAATGAAGAGGAACTTGCTTTCTCCACTGTTACGTAAGCTTAATTATGACAGTACCTAACTAGGCAGTGCTTTACCACCTTCACAATTTTTTTGGTTTAACATCGAACTACAGTGGAGAGACAAAAACCAAAACATGGCTGAATTGGGCACATTTCATCTAGAAAAAACTTTAACAGGAGTTTCATTGGGGAACATTTATAAAAAGGCACAATAAAATAAACATTTCCTTCGTATCTTCTGCAATACCACCTAGCCTTACCACACAGGCCGCAAATTGCGGCATTCCTGAAGTCATCGTAAACAAATTGCTTGGACGTTATAATTTACTGACTTAAGCACATTATAAAACCTATTCTGATCCAGATGCCTCAACAGAAAATGGATGCTACAACCTGCATGAAATGTGGACACTCAGTTCTGAAGAGGGGAAATGCACTTGTTAATTGGTAGGTGTTTACTTAAACTCATATCTTCTCTTCTATTTCATCTCAAATTCAGAAGAACTACCAAGTAAAAAGGGTAGTCAGCTATATCCAGTACGCCGCTAAAAGCATTTTCAGTATTTTCAAAAGTCTGAATAGAAGGGTTAATACTTACAAATTATCTACTATCTTGCATACTCCTGTGGTAGGTTATGATAGCCCTGGGCTACTGAAGTCTCATGAAATGCATCCAGATACGGAATCCTGCTCTGGAAAAGCTTTAACATAACTAAGCAACCTATGTCCCCTTAAACAGGAGGTAGAAACAGGTAAGAAGTCAAAAACTAATGGACATTTGAGCTGTTCCGATACATTTAACAAATCTTTCCGATAAAGGAAAAAGGGTAATGAGGAGAGTACTACTGAGAAAAGAAATATTTGAGTCGAAGAAAGTATTTTCCCCATCTATTAGGATTTTTAAATCCAAACACAACTTAAACTCAGCATTCATAACAAGTAGTTTTGTAAATAGCAAACCTAATGAAGGCTGCTTTTCTATGCATTGTATTCTATAACTCCAAATTACCAGACAGTAAATGTTTTTATTTTATCTCAGGTCATACTGAGATAATTTCTACTGCTTGTCTTCATATTATATCTTCATATATATATCTTCTTATATATATATATATTCATATTATATCTTCATATATAATATCTGAATATTCAGATATTCATATCTTCTTGTCTCTAGACCTGCTAGATGGCACAGAGCTGTTTATGGTAGAATACCAGGTAGCTCACGCAACCCCCTCTCCCCTGCCCCAGTTAGGAATCAGCTAGTTTAAGTTACAGTAAAAGCAAGGTGGTTAAAGAGCATATGCTTGTGCAAATACCATGATGCACCTAACACACCATAACTTTTTTGATACACGTTTCCTTAGTTACAATTCTGATATGAGACAGGAAAGCCACCCTTGACAAATCTGCATGCATTTCAGCAAACAGGCAACACATATCAAACTTCAGAATTTTATTTCGCACCAACAGCAAACATAATCAATAAAATATTTAAGATCATTTTCCTAAAGAAAAATCTGAGAATTGGAAGGGCTCATCTTCCAGTGATATTTGTCTTGTATTACATGGGAAACAGTGACTATGCTAGCATATGCTTACTGCTGAAATCAAGAGGTTCTGGGCATGCTTCATGGGGCAGCCCATATGCATTTTCTAGCAACAATACACTTGCTAAGTTAGCTACATTCATATCACTGATAATTCTAACAAAGGAAAAAAAGACAAATCTCTCCCTGAAATTGGAAGAAGCTATAAGTGTTAAGCACTACAATCTGATTTTTCTACGTGCACAGCCAGCAAAAGTTATAGTCATTAAAGCACGGTGAACATGTGAGCTTAGAGTGCATCTCAGTAGGCATATGAGGCATGAAAAGTTCAAATCTTGCTTTAATCTCTTAAGGATGTTTTCAAAAAAGAAAAAATAGAATAATTTGCTCTAAAATACATTTCCCTTACACTTATTGAGTACTTAAATTTTCAGAAAAGAAAAAAACTTGGCACCTTATCTGCCTTATCTATGCTTTCCTCACTTCTATTCGACTATTTCATGTCCGTATCTCCTTACCCTCAGAAACTAAACTAGATGCCTTTAGAATCCATCAATGCTTCATGCTTCAATAACCTTTCCAGTATTTTTTTCCATACATTTATTACTCTGTGTAAAAATGTTTCACTAGAGCTGTCTTTTTCTCAACCTTTCCTAATCTGTTTTGATTATTTCCCCCCCTCCTTTCTTCCTGCAAGAATAAAGAATTCATTTAACATTAGCCATCCTCTCCCTAAATATATGTTTCGCTAAAATCACCGTAAAATATATTCTTCTTTTTCAGTCAAAATAAGCCTCTTCATCTTTCTTCATAAATTAAATCTCTGAAGCCTGGTATTATTTTTGTTTCTTCTCTTTGACCACTGAAGAGAAATTATCTATGAATCAGTACTGAAAACTTCAGCCTGGGATTTGGTCTAAACATTGCTTCCAATAAATTAAGAATTCTTTCTTTTGAATGTGGATAATGCTCAAGAGCATTTCTTTTTCCAGTCACAGTGCTATGTTCTTTATATTGATTTTGCACTCCACCAGGCAAGCAGAGAGAAAAAAAACCACTGCCATTTTCTTCAAAACTGCTGCAGCCCATTACCTTTCAGTTAACTATCTCATAGGAAAGAAACATTTAAAAATATATTTAGCATAATTATCCCTATACCACCCTGCCAAAAAATAAGGAATTTTGTTCTTATGGGGACCTTCATTTTCAACACTCATTACAGCTTTATTTCATCTTCAAGGAAGTTTCTGTATCCTGAGTCTCTTCCAAAGAATGTAAATATTACAATTTAAAAAGTCATAATGCAGTTTTGTAATCTAGAAGCAGCTGTAACATGACACATTTGCCCTGGAGCTTTAATTTGATGACACTCTATGAGAAGTTCCAGTTGAGAAACAGTTAACAGCAAAGAAACTGTGTTTCTATGCATGTTAGTACAACAGGTCTTTGATCGTGATCAAGCCCATGGGCACTACCATTATATAGATATTAAATTGCATCCACAAAATCATATAGAGATGGTTGCTAAGCAAAATATTCAAAACAAGGAAATGCCAGACTCAAGGCAGCCTGTAAAATCCAGTTCTTGTATATTATGATACAATTCCTAATTAAACAGTAAAATATTACCTTTCACCATCAGGACTCCTGCATATTACAGTGAATGAGTTTGCTGCGAACTTATTTTCATCCTTATGTTCACCGCATAGCCCTATACTTTAAAACACAAACCAGTATCTAATTAGCATCCGGTATATGAAATAATTACTTTCTTTGTGAACATTTCTACTGTGTTCCACTGATGTATTTAAGGAATTCACAAACACCATAAATTTATCTTCAAACTCCTTTTATGGAATTGAATATTATTCTTGAATCTGTCTTACAGTTGTGTTCAAAGTCTCAGTGTCTGGCAACCAGGTGGAGCAGCTGCAGAGAAATTCACCTTAATCCAACACTCCCAAGTCTAGACCTATTCAGTACTGAAAGCCTCCTTCACGAGCCATGGCCATCAAAACTAGAAATCCTCCATGTCAGTGCTTATAAGATGTCTGCATGATTAACTGCTTATATGTGTTGATTATCTCATTTTGCCTTCATTCATTCTCTATCTCATTATTTAATTGCAATGTCATGGATGATTTGGTCTTGTTTTATATCAAATACCAGAAAACAAAATAATCTCAAACACAGAGCATTCAAAAATAAGTCTTACCGCAGAGCTCTCTTGAAGTTATATTCTGGATAGTGAAAAAGAACTGTATCAGTCACAATAGATAACAACATATTCATATAAATTCAAAGCACTCCCTTTCCAAGGATTTTGAAATATTTTTGAGCTTTACTGGATCACTCTTCAAGACATAGCTATAGAGACAGTATACCACCCTTCTAACCAAAGAAGAAAGAAGCATAAACACATGCCATCAGTTTCCACTACACCGTACCATTGTAATCGCTATTACTTTAACACTTGACTTTGCTTCAATACCTCCATTTGCAACGTAGCTGTTGCTACATTGAAAATACACCAATACCAAACAAGCAGGCAGTACCACCTACTGCCTGTACTTCAGTTTGCTGATTTTTCTACCATTTTTTTATTAATAATTTCTAAAAAAGGACCTAACATGAAACTGATACTACATTATGTTAAGTAAACAGCTTTTATTTTCACTTTTGCTTTTATCTCACAAAGAAAAATGCACATGTATGGGTACATTGTAACAAATCAGTTATTGTTGGAAACTAGCCAACAATTCTAAACTAAATGGAGGTAAATTCCATAAAGGGGATTAGATAACTGGATTTTGGGGTACTGACAGCACTTTACTACCCTCTAATAGTGTTATGGATTCACGGATGTTTAAAACAAATGAAAATAAATAAACCAAATAGCATTACTTTTTAATGCACAATGAACAACTAAAGATATTCTCATCTTCCATTAGCTTACCTCTTCCCCATAATGCCATCTGTTTTTACATAGATTCTGAGGAATTTCATGTGTGTGACTGAAGGTGTTATCGCTCCCAGCTATCTTGCAGAAAACTTGGAGGGACACGATTGTCACAACTGAACAGGCAGCAGAAGTGGACGTGAATCTGCTTCTCAAAGTACCATTCTTTGGTATATTAAACTGTATTAGCCAGCATGCTCCCCTGTGGCAGTAACCCCCAGGAAACAGCTAGCTGCTAGCAATGGATGGTGGCACTTTACATCATCGCTGCTAAAGCCATCAGAATTCACAAGTTAGGATCTTTAGTCATAGTATTAACAGCTATGCTGAACCACGTTAACTTCCTGTGACCAAAGAAGGCGGCATCAGGACCTAGTGAAACTGTGCTGGACTTAGAGAGTCTGGGATCTATGCTTGGGTCAGATGATAACCTCCAGCACAGCTACAGACAGGTAGCCTTACTTCACTTTGTGTTTGGTTTCTTCTCTCTCCCTCTGTCTGTCTTTCTAGTTTAGACGGGTTCAGTTATGGAACAGTTCTTGTTCTAGAAAACATTCTGTGGAAATGTTTTGGTAAGTAAAATGGATCACAGTTACATTGGGCAAAACCAGTAGAGTTTGGGTGGCGGGGAGTTGCAGGGTGACCCATGAGGAAGGAAGCCATGAGTTGCTCTGTGCCAGTCGCAGCCAGCTCCAACACTGGGACAAACACACCAACATGGCCAGAACTGCTGCCCACGGCACCCCAGCACTCACATGTGTGAGTGACAGCAGCCACCACGAGGGCAGAAGACACGTGGGGAGAAGTTCTTGGACAGAAAAACCGAGTAGACACTGAAAGACGCTCCGAGAGACACACAGAGGACAAAACTTCAGTTAAAGGAGGCACTTGGGGACATCTAAGAGATTCCCGGGGTATGCAAGAGAGAACAAAAGAGACTCCAGAAGAGAGAAAGCAAAGGGAGATGCCCAGGGGACCCTGCAGCCATGCATTCAGGCTGAGCACATTACGGCAGAAATCCTTATGCTGACACACGCAACTTCTCTGCCAGACCACCATGTCTCCTGCAGGGCACTGAAATCCTTTAACTTGTAAAAGTGAGCATATGTGATTAAAGTCTTTTGGCATCAGTGTCCATTTAGTCTCCACATTATCAATGTGGTCTTAAACTACAACTACAGCATACACTCTGAAATACATGGAAGTTCATCTTTTAGTATTGGTCAGACTATTTCTATAGGACATAGGTTTTCACTGACATCCTCACTACAGAATGGGAAGATGCAACTTTTCCCCATTTTAATTAGTTACTCTTTCTTGAACTATACCTCTACCTGTGTGGTAAATGTAGCTTTTATGTACTGAAAAGGCCTTCGTTCTGACACACTGATCATTCTGATGTCTTATGGGCCTGGGGTGTATTTCAGAAACAAACATCCGGCAAGTTTCAGTTTTCTCATGACAGAGATCCTGTTGGCACTATCATGCAGCTAACATGGGTGTATTCCCTCTAGATTTCAAGTTGTCTCTGGAGATCACTGTGCTTGTATGCTTCACTGTTTAATATTATTACCCATTGAGACTGACTTTTTGCAGATTCTTTCAGTCTATAGAATCAAAATGTGAATAGAATGCCTACCTGAAACATGCTCCGGCTGAAGACTGCCTGCATACCGTATTCATTCAAAGATACAAGTTTTACACCTTTCTCACAGAAAATTCTTGTATTTGAAGACCTAATTGGAAGAAACCCCATTCTGCCTAAATACTTATGGGTGACGCACTAAAGAAGATTGATTTTAAACCTTCCCCAGGATTATCTCCTCTGCAAGAGGAGCCTGGCCCAACGCTACTGTCATATCACGTCAGTGAGCGAGTCCTAGAATCAGAGGAAATAGTTTCCCATCACATTGAGGCCTGAGCAAATAAGGAAGTATTTGAGAGGCCCTAAGGAATATCCCTTACATAAGCTGATCCCTGAGTCATATGTTACTTGGAACAACCCTGCCCGAGCCCAGCTTCTGCCCCTAGGATAGGGAAATTGGGATCAGACTCTTTGCTGTTATCACATGTTCTCTGCTTCCTATGGCCCATAAGTCTTGCTGTAGCCCAAAGTGGATGCAGAATATAGGAAGTGTCAAAGCAGCCAAAAGCCTCTCCTTCCCTACCTCTATTTCTGCACTATGCAGACTGACACAGAGTGCAGGGCCAGCACTTTAGCTTTATCTAGTTACCCTGCCTTTGAAATTTGTTACTTATTTGTGGGGGGGGGGGGGGGACACACGATGACAAAACAAAACACACACCCCCCCCAACCAAACACACAAAAAAGCCAAAACAAACAAGCCAAAAACCTCAGTACGCATTCCCCACAGCAAAATATTTGGATTATTTTAAGTTAAGAGGGAGAGGAAGAGGAAAGATAGAAGGGAAAGCCAAGACTCAAAACGGAAAATGGTAGAAAGAGTGAGTATGTAAATTCAAATTATTAAAAGTTTAGAAATGCAAGGGGAAGGATAAACCTTAGATTTTAGCTGACAGGAAGAGCGGTTCCCTAATTCCATCAGGGCTGTGAAAGTAAAGTCCCCAGAACATCTGAAATAGGTCCAACCAACCACCAAGACAGCTTTCTGGCAGTTGAAACAGCAGCAGATGGGGAAAGGGCAACATCTTTCAAAACTCAGGACGAGCCTCTCAGGTCAACAAGAGTTCATAGCTGACTTGGGCAAAGCCAGGCTTACATCCTTTGTTCTGAGCTTCCTCTGCTAACTGCTCACTAAAAGCATGAAAAATATCAGTGCAATTCTTATAGAAGTGGTATGTTTATCTACTTGAGCTGAGAAAATGCCCTGGCTAGCAAGTTACTCCCTTTAGGCATATTTTCCCAGAATATACTTGATGCATAAATTCACACTCAGACATTTACCTGATTACAAGTAGTTGCTCATTATTAGAATACAGAATTTGATTAGAATAAAATTTCATACGTACCTGTCTCTGGGTGGGTTCTACACAACTATGTTAGTTTAGATGAGCAGCTCTTTCTTACAACAAATCTGATCATTCCCGCTTATAATGCTTTGGTTCACATCTTACAGCAGTCTTGAAAGGCACAAATAGATTCCTTTAAGGTGAAACTAAACTAGATGTACTCCAAGAACACCTCTAGCGCTCTCCAACCTCTGACAGGTGCTTCAGTCCACAAAACTAAAGCTAATGCAAAACCAAGCTTTCAAAAAGGCACGCAGCATGGGTGTTGTGTCCTCAGCATCAGCTGTTCCAATCTACAGCTCCCTTCCTCTAGTACCACACTACTTGCTAACGCAGAGACGGCCTTTGATTTCACAGCAATAATGTGCATATATTTTTAGTTTGGTCTTTCCTACATGGTGTTAGAGATAAGCTTTCAGACTTCCACCTCCTCACTTAAAACACATGCCCTGTACATTACAGTTGAAGTACACAGTACTGGAAAAATGCAGACATAGGCTTTGTGATCGCCAAAGGAAGACCCATTTCCCCAAACTAAACCAGGACATTATTCAAAAGGAACTTGCTAATAAAACTAATTCACCTTGGATTATATCAAAAAAGGTTTTTTTTTAATTTCTATTCACGCACTTTTCTCATAATACATTCAACACAATTTAATTGCTAAATAGGACATCAGACAAGCTATGAAAAGGCTGTACCAACTAATTTGCATCAAAACATATAAATACAAAACAAATTATTTAAATCTGTCTGGATGAAGGTTTAGGAAATTGTGGAATATCTTAAATTCTGGCAGCCCCTCCAATTTCATCTAAGTGACTGTTTTTAACTATTTATGCCAGTTACAGCCTAAGAAAATTCTCCCCTTTTCCTCCAGGAAGACCCATTACAAACTGTTGCCCAGTGACAACCTTCCTGCTCCTGAACTAAATCATATTAAACAAATGTTCCAACATTTATTGTCTGGAGTCCACAACTGACATTCTGCACTTGAGATGGGCATGAATCAAATCATGCCCATCATTACTCTAAAATCATTATGCTGAAATTGGTAGTTTCTTGAACGAGGTATACTACTAACACACATTCTATTAGTAAGTTACTAAGAAAGTCAACCTACCTGACCTGGGCAGCAGTGCAAGTGCTCAAACATTAATTTCTCAAGCTCACTAAGAAAAAAAAAGGGAGTGAAGAATTGTCAAGAAAAAAACAAACAAAAAAACCACACCACCACCACCACCACACTGTAAGACTGAATAGATTGATTGTATTTAAGACGATGAGAAAGTAAATCTGAATCTCTCTTCCTCGTGCTTTGCAACCAGTATTTGTTACATTCTCATGCACATTTTCATTAGAAAAGCTAATTGCTTTTTCACTGATGATTTGGATACTTTAATTTGTATTATTTTATAAACATCCCATTGACATTCTTGTATAATTTGTTTTGCATGCAGATAAACCAGGAATGAAATAAAATTTAGTAAAAAAGTTCTCACCAGAAAGTTCTCTAAAGACCTATTATCTTCTCTCCTATCTTACCATTTATAAACCTCAGACCAAAGGTGTGTTTTATAACAGTCTGAAGTCAAAACAAATTTGCAATTAGATGGACAAGTACAGAAGAGACATGGCAGAGTTGACATCATGCCTTCATTAAAACACACCCGCATTTTGCTTTTTATACGATACATAAAGAGATGGTTACTTTCAGCTCATCATCTGACCTTTGTTGCTATGGTGTCAAGCAAAGAAAGGAAGCATCTCAGCCAGCAAGGAACCATTTAAAATTCCACAGGTTTCAGGCAACACCTTGAAAATGCAGCGAGAAATTACAAGCACTGGCTTCTAGTCATGGAGCTCATCTGATCTCTTTGGAAAGCACGGCTAAATAAAAAAGCATTCATTATCTGCATTTTCATACTTACCATGGAAAAAAGAAAATCTAGATGCTGAGCAGGTTTAGATATTTCTTTCAGAGAGTCTGTGAGTTTTTCCTATACAAAAAAGTAATAACTCTACATTATTTACTTTTCTTAGATTTGCCCTACTGATACCAACATCTAATCCCTCATCTCTAGAAACATTATCCATTAACTGCTTCAGTTTACAAACTGCTTAAATACTACCCTTTAGGAACACCTGTAACAACCAGGCAGAAGTATGCATCAAGCTAATAGCCATATGATGCGTACATCATTTGGCCACTGTATTTGAGAGTAAAGGCGGCAAACATTTGAAAAACTTTACAGGAAGTTCTAGTAGTAACAGTATTTCTTCCTCCTGTAAGGTCACATTATATATTCGCTAATTCACAGTTGTCGGGGAAAAAATAGCACTCTCCATCCAGATTGCCTGGTAAAGCATGAGTGAGGAAAAAAAAAATATCTAGATCAACTCTCAACTCCAAAGAACCTTTTGAATAATGAAAACACAGACTAGTCAAAATGGAAGCAACTCCACAAGATGTCAAAAGATAGTTTATATATGGTCTGCAGTAAAGACTGTCTTGCTAAGCAATTTTTATTTTCCTTGTACTTCATATTCCCATTAGATTGTCTATTAGACATCCTGGTGGATTAACAGCCATGGGCGTACACAGAATTGTGTTATTTACCTCAGACTCCTCCCAGCTGCATGTGTTACTTTACCAAAACACGTTTACATTTACTAGTATGCAGTGGTGTAACTGACAATCAACTGACAGGTAAGCAGCTTGTGAAGACAAAGATGCTTGCTTCAATGAACTGTGTTTCAAGGTATTTTGTGTATGTCAAACTATGGTTTCAGAGACAGAAGAAGGTAGGTACACAGTTGCTTGTTCTTTCTTCAGTAACTTCTGTCCACACAAAATCTGACAGTATTTGAGTATGTCCACATTTCAGAGGTAAAAGAGTTAATACTTGTTTTCTAGCAGACTATTGCAGCATTTTCTTTCTAATTTGAAGAACTGTATGATTGTTAAAAGAAGCATCTTTACTAAACTCCTTTGAATACATTTATCCTTTCTCACAGGAAGAGGTTGTAAGAATCATAGGACTTCAACAAGTCACCCAGAAGGTACTGTGTGCTTCTGAAGGACATTTTCAGGCTCTCGAAGAACACTTTTTCAAGCTCCTGAAACATACCTGGCAGTACACAAACAGTGGAAAAACCCCACCTGTTCTGTATATAAAGCATTATTCTTCATATTTTCAGTACCTTAAAATCTAGCTATTATGGCCCTATTATTTCAATTTCTGAAATGCAGATAAAGTGTGGAGGATAGACGGCTTTCGCTAGAAGTGGTTCTTTTTATTTTATAGTTGATGTTCTGCTGTCAAGGACAGAAATAACCATTTGTGTTTAGCAATGATGACAACTACATTAAGTGTCACAGCTTAAAAACACACACGGAACACCACAGCATACTCTCAGATTGTCGCTACAGAACTCATCCCCCAAGATCTTAAATCATCACCACTCACTTGTGTCATTTTCAGAAGCCTAAGGGGAGGGGGGGGAAATCAGACTTTTCCATCTGCCGTATCCACATTTTATAAGTGATTACAAATTGATAAGGGTGCCCTCAGTCTCTCTCTTTGTTTACAGAAAGCACCATAATAGTAAACTGAGGATGAAGAAAAGCAGAAGTTGAACAGGAATGATGAAAGGGGATTCAACTTAGAAAATCCTGTGGACCAATAATGAAGACTGCCACCTTCATGGGTGACACAGACAAACTGAAATCTGTTCTCTCCCAGACTTAGACCCTGAGTTTGGCACAAAAATTTTCATGTTTCAGGAAAATATGATGATTAACAGTACTCTGATGTGAGTCTTTGCATTTTGCCAGAGAGCAAAAATAATTCTTTAGACCAATGAGTAGGACCCTGCCGGGGAACAGGCACTTGATCTCTAGCTGCACCTACATTGCCTCTCCATTTTGTCAGCTGAAATATGAAAGCTGGAGGTGAACCACATTTCATCTTTCCCTCCACCCTCCCTTCCAGGGGTGCTGCTCCTTCCTCTCTTAAGCAAAATCGAGCTAGCTGGAGTGTAAGATCCGTGTTGGTTTATGGTTCTCAGGAAGGGAATTTTGTTGAGATAAACTAACCGTTACTCCAAGGACATCAAGAAAGGGAAGGAGCAGCAGGTCCTAACCCCTCTTTGTACTAGGGTGTGTCAGGTACCAATCCCAGAACTGCTGTGCGCTAAGTCTGCCTGGGGATAGCAAGAGAAGACAGACACCGTTAGCCTTTGCTGCAATGCACAGAAAACTCATTTATGCTGTCTAACGTCACTACTGTTACAATAACATTTTGGCATCAATGTGTAAAAGAATCAACTACAACAACCCATCCTGAAAACACAGACGTATTAAAAATATACAAACGCATATTGTACTGATGTGTTCTGCATTCACCATGTCTGAAACTCCATCCCTTCTTTGACATGTAGTGTTCATTCCAGTAACACGTGTGGATTTTTTTTCTCCAAAACAAATTTTCAATAAAATTTAAAAAAATGATCTCTTTAATGCAAAACCACCCACGTAGTACATATAGGGTACAAACACTAAATGTGTGAAGATGTATATTACAAAAAGCTTTCTGGTGCAAATTGTGACTATAGAAGAAAAAACTAAGCCATATCCTATAATTTGATATCGCAGTTGGAAAAAAAAAAAACAAAAACAAACATAACACCATAATACAATCTTAATATGTGAAACACAGAACAGTAACAAGGGCAAACATCTTTGCCAAGGTTATGGGTCAGTTCAGAGCAGCATTAAGCAAAGAAATAAACGCAGACATGAGAGTTTAACTAAAGCACATCCCCAGGTTTTCTGTATTTCATGGCATGGGTAATTTATTTTTAAGAGTGCTAATTCTCTAGAGAGAGAAAAAGACCAAGCCAACAGCAAGTCTTCCACTTACTCCAGCCACGAAGGACATTAACCTTAAGAGTTCCTGACCAGACCACAGCTTGTGGCACTAAGTTTCCTTTAAATCTGAAGCTCATTCTCTTTAAGAACCGATAGCAGAACAGTTCCATAAGAAGGAAAGCTGAATAGATTTCCAAGTGCTGCTTGGCTGGTTTGGGTGGGGTTTTTTGTGCTTTTATATCTCAATAACTATATTCCTATAGCATGCATAAAATCATAGCGGGAGAAATCTGTTCTCCAGCAAAGTAGTTTTTCAATAGTTTTGCAGTGCTATGGTTATGCACAAACATAAGCATTCAGATAGAGTTGGTGGGTTTATTATTTCGTCTCCTGGTACCATAATTTCTTTCAGCATAAAGAGACTAATTTTCTTCAAATAGGACTTCATTGTCATTCACATAACAAGCTAAGTTGATTTAACAAACTCTGCTTAATCAAAAATTAAATTATTCAGAAGGGCAAAAGAATATATAATGTACAGGGTCTATTCCTACATCAGCAGCAACTGCACCTCCAACAAGGTCAGAGAACACTCTTCCAGAAAACAGAAGCTACGCGCTAAACCATTTACTGAGAGTACACTGATTATTACAGATGTATTCAGTATTAATAAAGTATCTGACAGCACTTTGTTTTCTTCACCAGTGACATTGTCAGAAATGGAAAGTCAGTTTAATAAATAAAACAGAATCATTGGGGAGAGTCTGTGGCACAAATTAAAAAGGTGCTTTTTAAAAAAATTATTATTTCAGCACTTATTTGGCCCTACTTCCTTATGTTGCTGGCTTGGCTAATTCTGCCCTTAGAGGTTTCTTCCATGCATGGTGTTTGGTCTTTTACCAGAGCCAGCAGGTATGTGATGCATTTGGCAGGTATAAGACTCAGAGGATGTAAAATTTGGAATCCTTCTTCCCCTGCCCCCCAAAATTATAGGTCTGCTGATCCTTCCTTGGCAAATATTTATCTTGTTTGGCATTTTATCACTGGTCAAAACAATAAAACCTTCTCACAGGCCCAGCAAGACTTCTGTGATACTCATGGCCTTTTTGCTACTGTGTCTTTGCACCTCATGCAGACATGAACCCAAAATATTATGGATAAAATTTAATCCCTTTTAGAAAGTCATGAATTTTTGGTCTTCTCTGTCACTTTGAACAGTGGCAGACCAGAATACAGATCAAAACTTCTTTCTTCTATGGGTTACAGAGTTTAGCTACTAAATATTTGTCTATTAAATAGACAGGTTGCCTGTTCCTCCTGTTGCATCCTATGTTTCCTCACTTAACTGAAGTCAAATTTACAGACCTGCGATCTCCTAAATACAGTTGAGAGTAGCCTTAGGATATTGGAGGCTCAAGCCATTAGAATTTGTTACCACATCATCACAGGATAATAAAAGAGAAAGAAAGCAAAACCAACTTTGCTAAGCCACGCATGCACAAAAACCATGAAGCAGTAATGAGCTCTAAGTAACTTGACCTCACTTTCCCCGAGGCTCATTTTCTATTGTGGGGGACATAGTTGTCCATCTATTTGGAATTCATTGAAAGATTAGGGCCAAAACACTCCACAGTCAAGACAGGGATGCTAATCCTATCCAACTCTTACATATCACGCACAGTTAGCAATTGTTTCTTTGGCCTTTACAAACAGGTCTGGCTAGAAAATGAAGAAAAATTATTTGAATGAAAAATTAAGAAAATTAGTTTCTGGCAAACATTTTATACTCAAGAGATCTAGTTTACTTTGATAAAATTAAATTTTAAATACCACCTCTTTTCAAAAATGAATTGGTTCCTATGGAGGCAACAGACCTAGAGGGATGTCCTTGAAAGGACAAGACATACGGATAGGGGTAAAGATACCATCTGTACACTACATGAGACATTGTAAACATCTTTCAGTTTAATTATATATTTTACTACAGATACTAAAAATAAAGATGATATGCAGAATATTAAGCTTACTGAAAGAGAAGAACAATTCTATTTTATCTAATCATATCTTTTACATATTTTGTTTTGCTTTCTCCAGAAATGCTCGTACAAATCATACTCCCCAAAAAGCTAAAAAAAAAAAAAAAAAAAAAAAAAAAAAAAGAGCTTTATCAGAGACTATATATCCTACCTGTTTAAAATTCTGGCTAAATTAATTTCATTGATCTTGTACAATGATATCTGGTGAGGTGAGACTTCCGCTTTTGCCTTTCCACAGCGTTTGGACAGCAGACACAAACACAGAAGTAAGGAACAATGCGCAGTGAATTACAAGGGACTATATTGCTGGTGAGAAAGCTAGTTAGAAGTGATGCATCCTCCTCCCTTCCACATACTCCACAGAAGTTTGGTGACTCATAGCCGAGGAGCACTGCACACATCCTAAGGCTTTCAATAATTCAGTATCATGCAGTATCTAGCTCACAGGCAGACCTTAGCAAGATTCATGGACTTTCTGTGTCTTACCCATTCCTTTTCAAGAGTTCAGTCTACAATGTAAAGATACTTTTTACAGAGCAACCTCAACAGGCTCTGCTCTACAAGCTGTGACAACCGCTCACTTCTATTCAAACACTGCTACGGCCAGTTCGTCCAGCTGTTAGAATACTCAGCATAAAACAGATACCTAGACCTTGGAACAGCAATAGAAATCCAGGTTCTCACCACTCTGGTTGCACAGTTTAAGGGGTGACCATTACAATCTTTTTTCTTTCCTCCCCTCTGATCCAATGACCCTTGAATTTAAAGAAGCCATTTAAGTGGCCCCAGTCTAGTACTATCTGTAACATCTGTCAAGGCTTGAATCCTGGATGTTTCACCTCACCAACTATTAGGATACTGTAACAAAAAAAGATGCAAAGATCTCCTCTTTTGTGTTTAAGAAAAGCAACCAGCCAACCAAAACCTCAAATCATTGGCAGCAATAACGTAAGAGTTCATTGTCAGGGGAGCATTCCATACTGAGAATCCTGGAGAAAGGTATATCCAATAATGTAAAACCACATCCCTAGAGAACAGCTGTGTACAGAAGTTTCCTGCCTGTTGATTTTACCATTCCAAGGGCTGAAGGGTGGGAGACATTAAACCACAGGGACATTCACAGTCCTGGTTTTCCCTTATCTGACCTAGACTACTTTTGTCTTTTTTTTATTATTATTATCATTATTATTTTGAATGCTAAAGTGTTAGTAATACTGTACTGTGAAGCAAAAGGAAAAACTGTGGGACAGATTACAAACTTCTCTCCAATGACCTGTTGCACTACACTCTCGTTGCTTTACAGCCTGGAAAGGTACTATAAACTTATTTGACAAGGAATCTGTGTTGTAGAACATGGATAAAGAAAATAAAAAAATACTTTGAAATAAGTAAAAAAAAAAAAAGACACCTATCTACTGCAATTTTGTTTCCCCCTTGCCCCCCCGAGATTCACGATTCATGCAGTCAGCAGCATATTATAAAACTACATGAGGATAAGAAAAGCTAGTAGTATCAACCAAATAGCCCATGCGTATTTCTTGAACAGTGATGAAGTGTATTTATGAATAAAAACCTTACTTCATTGGACTAAGCATGTTCTTAGAAACTAGGTCAAAATCTATTCACCTTGACACACAGCAGCAATTTTCTAAGGCTGGAAATGTCAATGCCTATCTTGATTTGTAAATCTCCAGGCAAACTGCTATCCATAAACAGGTATCAAGGCTACTGTGTGAACTTCAGAACTCTCAGGAATCGAGTGGCAGCAGCGATATATTCCAACAGAAGAAAGAAAAAGTTAAGCTAATACATTTCAGTTATGTGTATTTACCATTTTGATTTGTCCGTAAGTGACAATGTGTTACGTATATTGTCATCAAAGTACAAAATAATAATAAAAACTAATGTTTTTGTTAATTTTGGACTTCACTGCTTGAGGGGAAGGACATCTAGTATAATCTGTTTATACTTATATATGTTTGTAAGTATGAACATACAAACAGGAAGTGAAAAGGGAAATTGCATCATTGTACTCCTGCTTACAGCCTAATGAGCTTATCTCATCTCCCAGATTCTTCCCTATTATTTTTCAATACTCCCTACCCCACAGACTGCTTTCAATATTTTTTCCTTCTGCTGTTGCTTCACCTTTCTACTACTTGTCCTTCTTGTTCGTCCAGTAGAATATCAGGTTCCAAGAGTGTTTGGGTAGTAGTCACTTCATGTTATGTCTTAATTTTAAGCGCTTCCTACTAAAACTGTTTTTCTTTCTAGAAAATATGTCAAATAGAGGGTAAGCAAAGAATCAGTTTGGACACCCTCCCAAACAACAGAGAAGTAGGTAGGATTCGTCAATATAAACTTCCAGTACAAACATAATTGGTACAAGCAGAGGGTGCCTAATTTCACCTTACTCACTATTCATCTGGAAAAAGAGATATGGGGTGGAGCAAGGAGAAACAGCTGCAAAATGTGTAAGTAATTTACTGGCTGACATACTTTGATAAGTACACATGTCCATTGCATTATTTCATGGAAAGGTTTGGAAGACTGAGAAGCGTGCAAGTTGAAAAAATTTTCAAAATCTATCACCTCAGGCAGTATATAATAATTAAGGACATTTCTATCAAACAAAGGAAGTAGAAGCTATAGATTTTTTTTCTTTCAGCAGAAAGAAAATCCACACATTCTTCTGTAGAACTCTAATTCCAGTTTAGGCTGCTTATGCATTCATAAACTGAGAATTGTCATACAAAGTGAAATTGTAATTGCTTTAGTATTTCCTGTGTTTAAGCGTATTCCAGTACATTTAAACAGTAATTCCATAAAGAATAAATTATATCCATTAGCTGACTTTATTGGACATACTTGAAAGATAATATGATTGCTATAATTGATTTTTTTTTTCACCATTTCGATGAAAGCCAATTTAGTATTGAATTCTCTCTAAAAGAATGGTTTTAATAGTGCACACTTTGATAATTTTAAAACAAGTACTCATTAAGTCATTTAGCTAAGATTTTAATAAAGTATGAGGGACTATATCAGCATGATTTATGTTCATTGCATTAATTGTCAATTGTATCCCGGTCATATCTACAATGCAAGATTCATATTTATATTCAACAACAAGTATATTCTGTAAAGCTGCACAGATCTACCCACTCATTGCAGACAAGACCTTAGCATAGAACAAATCATTTAAAAAAAGAAAAAAGTCAGTCTGCTTCTGTCCCTGACATTCCAGGTAGGAAAGTAATAATGAATGAAACACAAAACAAAAATAAAAAAAACCCCATGGGAATAGACAAAGGCACTATATGTTGCAGTTGTAAAATAAAGATCATGTTACGTATTTTATATTGGTTTTATTACAAAGTAAAGTTCTGTCAGCAGAAAGTGCCATACCTCCTTCAAAGTCTTTCAAGTAATGAGCAAAATGAAAGTAGCAATACCACGCATACAGTATCATGGTGATCCTAAACTCTCAGGGTTCATATAGGATAACGTTGGACAAGTAAGACGTTATACATAATGTCACAGCTTGATTCTTCCTCCCAATCTTGCCACCACCACTTTGAAGCCTTAAAAGTTCCCTTTGGTTACAAACAACATCGGACAGTTTCACAGGCGACAAATTACCCTTCATTTACAGGCTTGGGTGGGAACCTAGTGAAGGACACGGTGTCCTTCATGTAATCCTAAATTCAGTGCCCGAACTAACAGCTTCAGCTTAGAAAAAAAAAAAAAAAAAAAGCCCTCAATACATACACATGCAGCAAACCAGAAAAAAAACCCAAAGCCATTTAAGCACATATGAGCCTTGCTACTTAGAATTGCACAGGTCTACTGTCTTCCACATAATGGTTTTATTTGGCAACTTTACTTGTCAATCTAACAGAGACTTATTTTATACTGTGCTTCTGCTAAATTAGAGTTGGAGAAATGTATTCCACTCTCGTAACACTTAAAACTGTAAGCAAAGCCAGTTGAAAAAAAAATGAGTTTCTCCGGGATTTAGTTGTTCAGCAGCTGAATGGCCTATAGCTGAAATGATAGCTGTCAATTTACGTTCCTACGTTGTTGGACAGAATACCAGTTTCTTTAAATTGATGAAACTCATTGTAACCAATTTTCAGCTCCTATCAGTCATATCTGGAGCTGCACTAGTATGCTGCTGGGTACTGGAGTGTAGCAAGTATCTTGAGATAGTCAGAGAGTAAAAATATTTACCGAACTTATATGAACAATTGGTCAAGCCATCAGTAACGTTCCAATAAGACTAGGCCTTGGGGTTTTATTAAAAAATAACTTTTAAAAGTTTCTAAAAAAATTATTTTTATCAACATTTAACACTATACATTTTTAGTTGCTGTCTAATAAAAAATAAATGCAAAGTTCTGTTTTGGTATGCCTGCCAATCCTTTAGCATAACAAACAGGTTAAATGTTTGTGGGGTTTTTTTGGTTTTTTGTGCTGGTTTTTCTTCCCCACCACGCAAGCCAACTGAGGTCTGATTCATTCAAATACTCTTCTGTCTACTGTGACTATCAAAATCTTGAAGTGCAATTCCAAAACATATTCAATTTCTGCATGGCTTTTTTTTTTCCCTCCCTTTTTTCTTTATACAGTTAAAGAGTACAGGTGCTGAAAGATACATTGAGGGAAACAAAAATAATTGACTTACTTATTCACTCAATATCTGGCTGAGAAAAATGGCCTACAAGAATTACCTACCAGATTACATTCTGTAAGTGCACACAGTTCTGATCAGGTCTATATCCTTATTGTGCTAACAGATGTACAAACACAGGTTTATAGCCTGAATAGACTATAGTCTGTTGTAACAGCAATATATAGCAACTGGTCATAAACAAGCAGAGGGAATGCAGAAGTAAGGACAGGTAAGTGAGCAAGTACAAGGAAGGACAAGCAGTAACTACGTATGTTTGCATAGATGATACAAAGTCATTTTTCTTATAGTCCGTTATGATTAGAAGATACTGGCAACTAATACGCATCAGCAACCCCCTCATGGAAGTAGCAGTTATCGTCTTAAATTTCACTTAAGATTGCCACAGACATAAGTAGGGAGGAGACAGAAGAGAAAAGGAAGGCATGTACAGAAGTTGTGATGACATGTTCACATGTGAAATTATACCATAGCAAAAACAAAGCCTAGAATAGGGGGCAGGGAGGGGTGTGACATAGTCAGAAGAAAATGCTATGAAAAGTGGTGTCAGCAGTACTCTATGTCTGATGTGATGTGTAAGTGGGCAATCAGGCCAGAAAACTCTGGAGGCAGAGGCTGCAGAAATGAGGCAAAAGGACTCAAATAAAAACTTAGATGCTAAGCAGAGAAGCAAAGAGAGAGCTCCTGGGAACCAGAAAATGAGGAGGCATATGCAGATTGAGGCAGGGGCTCGAGCATAAAGCCCAAAATTTTACTATTTTGTCAGGCTGTGGAGAAACCCCTATTTCAGCAAAATTTCAGTTGTATTGGCAAACTATGTTGCTCACCAAGACCAGACCCTTTTAGGCTTAGTATTGGATCTCCCTGAAGAGTTCTGGGGATAGCATAAGCCAGTGGGTGGCAGATATCTTGATTCCGAATAATGCATGTGCCCCCCATATAAGGGATATCAAGGCCATTACTCAGAGCTATCTTTGTCACTAGACATGAGTTATTAAAAAAAGAAAAAAAAAGATCATTTATAAATAAGTGTGAGCTACGATAAAAAGGCATAACAACATACTAAACCCATCATTAAAGATTATGCTTAACAATGAAGATCAATAAAGACATACTTAGCACCTCCATCAGTGACTTTGCCCAGTAGCAGTACATCTTGAGGAGCTCTTAGAGCTCTGTCTTTGCAAAAAAAGGAGCACCAAAAAAAAAATATTCCAGCTACCCAAAGCAATTGCTTTTAATGACCTGCCCCACTTCAGCATGATAGAACAGACGCTGTAAGCCCCTAGATCTCTGTAATGAGGAATGGAAATACCACAGGTTAACAGAAGTAATTTCCCGTCGGCTCCAACTCCACACTCAAACTTGTGAGATTGGTAATCAAGTATATTCAAGTACGTACTACAAGATTAGTACATACTCTTGATTTTGAAAAGGTGCTTTCCTTTATTTACAGATACCATAAAACAGCAGTTTTAATTAACATCGCATAATTTCACAAACAAAAGATAGTTATTTGTCAAGGTTGATATAAACTTTTCAACAGTTTAACATTTCAACATTTACAAACCTTAGCTTGTTACAAGCTTTGCCTGAAGTCCAAACACTTAAGAATCACTTTGCAAAACCATGCAGCCAATCCTGCCCTTCCTCTCACTTTTTCCACACAGACACAGGCTTTGTCAGCACTGGCAGCATGTGCATGCTGTGAGTGACAGCTAGCAAGGGAGGAAAAAAAGGTTTATTGTCTAGCAAATTAGGCCTTTTATTTGATGGATTAATATTTTCATTTACAGCCGATCATTTGATAGTTCACACACATCATCTGTAGAAGGGGGTTAGTTAGACTAGCTTTGTGCCTAAGCTGAACGCACAAAATCTCTGCATACATCTCTAAATATACACCAATTTATATTTTCAACAAAATTCTTAACTTGATATCTATTGCTCCTTCTTGCTTTATTTTTGGTATAAGTAATAAGCATAAGTAATATGCTGCACATGCAACTGACGAGTTAACTTCTACAGTATATAATTTATTTCTCTAATAATAATTGTCTAAATCGTAATTGTCAGCACCAAAACATACAGTAATGATGCCTTGTTACCTAATCGCTGTACTGGAGAATTTTTTCTGCTCTCCTGGTGACAGTGAAATCCCTGTCCAATAGAGTTAAAACACTGTCTATTAATAAAGACTAGTTCATGCTTTTAATTTTCCTGTGTTTAATATAGTACAAACATCAATACTGTGCACCTATAACAAACACACAAGTAACTCAAAGTACATTAAAAACACAGATGTGGATAATTATTCTTTAACAAGTTCATTGATTGCAGTAGATGGATTCAGCTAATTACCAAAAGGAGGCCCATGGCAGAATAGAAAATAAAATATGTGCCTCAAAATACTTCTTCTTTCAATGCTGCTGCATAAAAGTTTAATAGTATGAATTGCTTCAATCCACACGCATTGATGTGTCCCAGCTTACTTAAGAAAAAAATGTTTCTATCCAAGACTTACCTTTGGCAGTCATTTCTAAAATGAAATGGAAACTCACTTTGTTAGTCTTGCAACAGGCGCCAAAGATCAAAACCCAGCTACCACAGATTTCAGCCCCTGTGAAAATAATGTAAAAGCCTAGGAGAAAGATTCCTTCATGTTCTTCGGGGAATGCTGGCCTACTTCACAAATGTTTTTTTTTTTTTCCTAAGCCAAGGGGCCTACACTGTTTCTTTTCAAACAAATCATGGATAATTTTAAGTAGGTTATTTGTAATAATATAGCTCTCATTTATACAGTTAAGAGTGAGACTAACATTTGGACACAGGCAGGCAAAAAAGGAAGGGCGTTCTATACCCACATTTCATAAAGTTGAAACTAGAGACAACACTATATGGTGAACATGGCTTCTATGGAGAGGAAATAAGGGCTGAGAAATAAAGAATAAAGCTTGGAAGACAGTGTAAATATGGGTTAAGAAATAGAGTGGAGAATGTTAAGGTCTACGTTTTCCTCCTCTTGGTGGACAGATACCTAGGCCCCTTTCAGAATAGCTGGCTGTATCTCAATTTTTCCTCCTTGTGAACAAGGAACTGTCAGTCTCTGATACCAACAAGTAGCAAGCAGATACAGAGGGGAGGACTGCAAGAATAGCATAGCTTCCAGCAGCTTTCACGTAGTCTGATGTCTAAGGATTACCCAGAACAAAGTGCACTTTTTTTGTGTTGAGAAACCCTTGATGGTTTTAATTTCCATTATCTGTTTTATATTTTTTCAATGCATTCAGATTTTGGCCGTCCACAATACTCTATAGCAACAAGTTGTAACAGTTTCACTTTGAATAATCTGAAAAAGTACTCCCTTTTGTTTTTTCCTAATTTACCAATTTTCTGAATTACCAACAAATCACCATTCAGCACCTATATATCTGTATCGTAAAATTTAATTCTAAAACTATTACTTTTTCTTTAGGACTCAGTATTTTAATATTCCTCTATTTTTGCAGTCCTCTATGTTAAAATCCTCCCTCAGTCATCTTTCATTTCCAGCCTACTCCACAGAAAAGATATTCTCCAAGTATTTTTCCCATTCTACAGCTTCCTTATACATAAGCACATAATTCATCTAAATCTATAATTTCACTTACCAAGCATTAAACCTCCAGAATATACAGATTAATTGCAAGAAATCCCTTAAGATGACAACTGGCTCAGCCCTTGGCCCAACATACCCAAAGCAGCTGTGAAAAGAAGCTAATGAACCTCTCTTAAGGGGGCATACACCTTTTCATACTGATAATATACAAGGTGCTAAGCCTGAGGGCATAGTCCTCCCAGGTGTTTTATACCACATGATGCTTCACCAAGCTGTTGTAATTCCCCCCACCATGCTGTACTGGAATGCCTCACACAGAAGTGGCTGAATTGCCCACAGGTACTTTCTATTAACGTCAAGAGGCACAGAATTAAAGTTGTAAGGACCTATTGCCTTTGCCTTTTTATTTCCTCCTCATGTTGAGTTTTATGGAACTACACATCCTGAAAAAGGCATATGATGTCATTGTGCAACTTAAAACTGTGTTAGTGAAAGCTGGTTTTAGGATTCTGACTGGGTATTCTTGCCAAGCATGTTAGAGGATTTCCATAGAGGGAATTTTGGGGCTGTCTTTTGGGGGAAGAGGGAGGGCTCTAGCCCAACTGACAGTGAGCTTGAGGAAAGCGAAACCACTGTGAAGGCTACCTCAAATATTGAATTATTTATTTCAGGCTCCTCGGAGAGACTACCTTTCCAAGGTATCACTACCACGATTTAGCTGGTAATCCATTAATTTAAGGTAAAACAAAACCAAACCTACCCCGAAAATATTTAAAACACAGTAGACATATTCCTGGGTTGTCTTCCTATCTAGTGTTTTCAGAATAGGATGGGAACGATCCTAATACAATCCGGAATTCCAGATGTAGAAAAACAACACCAAAAATTGCAAACAGAGAAAAGGAAAAAAAATCTAATTATGTGATTTCATGATGAAATCATATAAACAGAAATACTGGATGGCAACACTGGCTTCAAGTCACTAAGCTGCTGTGCAGCTCTGTAACCCAGTAAAGTTGTTGCCACTGCTAATAACAGTTCACAAGCTCTGTACTAACTCTGCAAGGCCTCAAGACAGGGCCTTGTCAGCTTTTGTCTAGATTTGTTTTAGGCTTGCCTAGAGCATTATTTTAGCATAATAAGCTGTAACAGTAACTGTCTAATTATCGGGTAGCTCCTACCTGACCTTATTTGGCTTCGCTTTGTACAATGGTGTGGTGTAAACCCCACTGTTATTAGAATTTTGATATATTTTCATAACTAATGGAAAATAGTAGCGAGTTGTTACTCTGCATATAGCAAGCTATCTATACATCTAGCATAAAAATGCAGCATAGAGGAGTGCAGGCATGAAATGATAGCAAAAGTCTTCCAAGTACAGACAGAAGACCCAGGACTGTAGAAAAATCTTCAGTAGTCAATTACCGGTCACTAAAGGATGGAGCTCCTTGGGAGCTGGATCATAAGAGGAAAAAGAACAAGCATCCAACATTTGTAAAACATACCATCTAGGATGTAATGTGGGACTGTAAACCAGTGAAGAAAGAGCAAGGTGTACAGCATGTTACAACAAGATGTTAAATCAGCCTCAGAGGAACCCCGGAGTGATGGGGAAATAAAACATCTATAACATACTCATCCTAGTAAAGGACTTAGGATGCTGATGTCTCATTGCAACCCACTCTTACCTCCGTTCCTGCTTGAGCACGACTGAAGCTGTCGAGGCCCCAGAAAGAGACTGGAAGGTAAGTATAACATCAGAGCAAAGAAGAAGATATTAGGAAGTGTATGTAATAATTTTAAATGTATTATTATTGAGACTTTCTCTGTAATACCGTTTTTCTACTTTATTTCTATGTAACTGCAACAGAGCTCATTATTAACTATTTGATTAGACTGTTAAGATTTCAGTTAGACTAACAATAAACTCCTTGCTTTGCACATAAGGTGTGTTTTTTTGGTCCACATAAATTGCAAAAACATTTAGACGCAACAACTGCTAGCAACTATAACAGTATCTCACGTTTCCAAAAGCAGGGTAAGTCTATTTCTTCTTTCCTCTCTACCTTTTTAACAATTCTAGGTGTCTTACAAGTATATTAAAAAATTAGAACTGTAGAAGTTTTGACACGCCTCACCACCACCACCACCAAATGCTTAATCAGTCTGTACAAAGCTCTCTGCTATGAATTTTCTCAGAGCACTAGTCTCTTTGGCATGCATTTGCCTTGAAGCTGAGCCATAGGCTAAACCAGTTTCATTTTAGCTAAGCATCTCAGATTGAACCAAGTATCTGTAAGGGCAGAACACTCAGTGCTTCAATCCCAATGAAAAGCAATGAAATAAAAAAACATTTTATGTTTGGGATGGGATACATTCAAGTGTCAGGATAGCTGTCAGCTACCATGAATCCATACTATGACTAAGCTAGGCAATATTCTTATTTTAATAGTATTATACAGATGTTCTGACAAACACTACCTGTATCTAACAATCATTTAACAAATTCAAAATTAGGCAGAAAAGTATTTTATTTTTATTTTTTAGCTTTGTTTATACAGATTTTGCTACTGTTATTCTGAACCTAGTCACATCTTGAATAAGTGCAGTGAAAAAGATTTGTGAGAACAATGCAAAACATAACTCACTTCTGCTCATTGGGTACCCACTCTGGGATAAACTGAAGCCATCTGTTTCTTACTATTCCTGCCATTGTGAGACCACATACATACTTTATTGTTTCCTATGTACAAAAGCACAAAATTATCAGACACGCTGCAGCAACAGTTTCTGCTTAGTAGATCAGGCAAGCAGGCACAGAAATTCTCTATTAGAACAGGGCATGTCTGAGATCAGCAGTGGAGCAACATGAGCGCGGTTGTGTAGCCTATGCCCTACCTGGCATGTGCAATGAAAAGGCCCCTCATTTTTCATCAGTGTCTTAATCTTCACAAGTATAATTACAGCACTCCTCAGTAACGGTAAATACAAATTATACTCTGTTCTGCAAGACAAAGATAAGCTGTTTTTTATGTTTCAACAAAAATGAATGTATGATTGGAATAAAAAGATATTTATCCCAGCTTAAATATTAGCATTATATAACAACTTTTAAAATACCTGCACTGAAATTGAATGTTCTTCAGCTCAGCATCCTAACAATCATCTTATAAAACTACAGTGGAGATAAAAACATGCTTTTTCTCTTTGTTACAATACTCTTTCAGGGGTATGAAAGATCAGCCATAAATCATGTATGCTGTTTTGTTTTCCTTATAGTGTATCCTTTGGATACAGAAAGTTATTTAAATAACACCTGATATAATTTCCCATTACCCAAACAATAGCTTGATCAAGTCTTCACTGTGATTTGAAAGTGTGTGTTAAAGACAAATAATAAATTGCCATCTATTTACTATCTTAAGTATTTGAATAGTTCACCTCATATTTTCTTGGTTAATTACTGACTTCTGTACTGCTGTGTAATTGAAATGATAAATAAAAAAAAGTATCCAGAGTGTCTGAAATCGCCATGTGAAAAATGGGAAGCCTTTTGTACTCCAGATAGAGCAGCCTGTTGCTTAATAGTGTTTTGGAAACAGCATGAGTTCACTATTGCAGACCCAGCTAGCAAGTGAGAAACTTCTGAATTTGAAACTCGGGAGTGTCATGCTTCCTTCCAGAATTATTTAAATGGAGATTTGCCACAGTTTACAGTTTATAAACTAAATCCCAAGAAGTCCTACCTAATCCTCATTTTTTTCTCCTATAGCTGGCAAAACAAGTTTCAGTCGTGGTAATGCGGTTACAATCTATTTGTATATATTGTTTATCACAACAAATAGCATTTATAACAATGCACAGAGCAAGAAAAATACATTTTGCACTAGTTTCGTATGTTTATTCTTGCTGAGACAGGAAGTCATTTACTCTGCCTTGCAGAACATTTAATCCTTTTTACCATTCAGATCCAACAGGGTTTAAGGACGTACAACATCTCATGGGGCAGGACCTGAGAGCATTCCAAGAAAAACCCTATGTTAACCAGCTTTACAGCCCCAGCAGGGCTCCACTTCTGGAATGATTTTATCTGTTATTTTTAGAACTGATAATTAGTCATTTTCACACACTCATTTCTAAAAACTGTCAAAGAAAACTGACAAGTGTATGAAATACTCTATTAAAAATTAAGAGAGGGATATGATTGCTTCCTCTTACTTTCTAATAATGTAACAATTAAGCAGGATTGTTTTGTACAGAGGACATAATTTCTTCACATTCACCAGTTCAAACTGTCAGAGCTATAATATACCTTATTTGGCCTTGGTATACTTATTCCTTCTTTCTCTGCACATTAAATTGCCTTGCAACTTTTTTAAGAGGTAGACGCATTGGCAAGGGAAATGGTGCTTTTAAAAAAAACACCACCCAATTAAAAAAAAAAAAAAAATCCCAATCTCTCTGTGGGTTCGCTGTATTTGATATGCACCACCTACTGTGCACCTCCTGTTTCAAACCTTTGGTACAGGCGTTAGTTAATTCTCTCTGTTGTGTGTAGTTTTAGATGATATTCTTTTTGAATTTGGTACTTAGTTTTGTATTCAGTTTTCTAAACCATAGCACTGACTACACTTAATTTGTCTTTATTTTCATTCTACTAAGAAACAGGTGTTTAGTAGGCACAGGCTGTCTCACAAGGAGGGGAAAGGAGGACAGTCAAATTAGTTTTAGCTCCCTTGTCGAACCAAACAACAGAAAAAAAGAACTAAGCTAAAATATGGAGAAAAATCAAAGTAAAAATCCTAGTGTAACCTCAGTAAATCAGCAGGTGCTTAATTGCTTAAAAAGAATTAGAAGGTGACAGACAACAGGTTTATACTAGACTTTCCCAGCACGGCACAGAATTTTGAAGAACACCTTGATCAAATCTCTTGCGTCGGGAAGGCCAGCGTTAAAAGGGAGAGTGTTAAAGTCTGAGCAGATGCAACAGGAATACACAATCCCTACTGTTTCAAAATGTAGTTTATTGTAGCCGACACATGCTGTTGGATCTCCATCCCGTAAAGATTATCACATCACAGCCTGACTAGCCTGAGGTCTGGACCTTGCACCGTATTTGCTACTGGGGAGGCAGTTGCAAGAGGGGAGCGTGAGGAAGGAGGGCAGAAGAAGAGATCTGTCTGCCCACATGCAACAGGCTTGTGCTCTGTTGTTTGTCTTAGAAAACCATACTGTGCTTGCACTAATCTATAAAAGGTTAGGAACGGAAATATAGAAATGACGCATTTCCAGCCATTCATTCATCAATTGCTAAACAGTTCATATGAAAGGGACTCAATACACACTGTTCACATTACACTGTACTTAAATTCTTTCAGATTATTAAGTAGAAATCTGCTTCTTCTGACAAAAATCTGTTTGGCTAAGAAGACTTTTCATTCCCACCTTTCTGCTTTATTTGCTCATCACATTAAAATCACTATTTTTTTACATGGAAAGCCAAAAACAAAGCATAAAATATATTTACATAATATTTTACATAACAAGCTCCTTTTGAGAAATGAGAATATTAAAATTTCAAAAGTACAGTCACAGCAAGTGGTAGGCGAGCAACGAAGATAAATCAAATCCTATTTCTTGCCATGCTGTGAAAAGACGGCTGGCTTTTAATCATCATGATGTGCCATATGCAAATTCCATCAAAGAAGAAGTTTGGTAAATGTTATATTTCATAACCACAGGGAAGGAAGCTATTTATAAACATCAATTAAATGATATAATATAGTCTAAAGCCATTAAAAATAAAGCTATTAATCTAGGTAAACATTACTCTCATATGGAATAGTTTTTGAAATATACTTTTTCAAATGCATATTTAACTAAGAAAATATTACATTTTTTCTACTCAAGGCCATTCTAACCTGTCTCATAGTTTCCAGGTTAATAATGCACAAAGCACTCATAAACCCAGAATAACTTTCTCAAAAAAATTGAAAATATTTCAGTCAGCACCCATGTTTTATATGTGGTCAGAAATCTGTAAAGGAATAATGAGCAAAACATGCATTATAGATGCAGCACACCATATATCTATATATGTACATATGAAGCTTAAATGCTAATTCATATTGCACTTTGCCAGTCTCAGGAAACATTTGGTGATGCAAATGTCTTCAACAGGAGATAGTAGTGAGGCCTAACACCATGAGAAAACTATTTGCAAGCCTCCAATGGAGTAAAAAACCAATCACAATAATAATACTATTATATTAGAATTGTACATCACTCGCATTAGAAGAAAGCAAACTAATTTGAAAACATTAAAAATTGTTATGTTTCACAAAATTCCTAGGAAGGCTGTAATCATCTATGTCATAGTAAGTAAAGCTTTGGCATAGAATAGTTTATCTGCCCAGTCTCAAACAAGTACGGTAAACTGAGACTAGATCTTTAAGCCCTAAATACTGGACTAACACTTAAAAATACCCTTCTTTCACAGAAAAGAAGCTAAATTCAACAGGTTTCAAACAGACATTCTACAGCAAAGCATGAGGGATGGCTAATGACAGCTGGGAGAAGCCTTCTTCTAGTAATGGAACTGACAGGCTACCCACTGAATGCCCCAGGGAACACACGAGGATACAATACTTTACTGTTCTATCTAATGAAGGCATGAAGGAATTTATTTCTTCTCAATAGACATCAGGCTTCAGAAACAGAATTTCTAAAAGCCCGCAGCAAAGCATACCCTTAAAAAACCCAAGAAACAAAACCCAACACTTGCAAGATACTCATTTATATTTTGCTTCTATCTGTAAAAAAATCAAATCTAGTTCACAGTCTCACCAGAAAATTTATAGAACTCTGTGTTTGTTTTCTGTGACACAGGAACAAATGTTTTCAGCTACACATTTAAACCAAAAGATTTTATTCTAATGAATTTTGTGAAGGGAGAAAAACATATCTCCATATTTTCAGCACACTCAGCAACATCTGTGTGCATAAACTGAGACCTGTCATATCTGCCTTGTGATTAGGAGAAATTTAATGCTTCACCTGTTTGTAATGTTTGTTGTTTTGTTATAACTGGTGTGTAGATTGAATGGCAGGTGACATTTCGTAAGATTTAAATAAGGTAAGAAATTAATCAAATTAATATATTCCTTTTCTAAAGTATAATGAGTCATTTGCATATAAAATGCAAGAGTCTGTAAATACAAAATGAACTCCAAATAACAGAGGACATCATAAACTGCATTTCTTACATTTTATAACATATATGTGTGTGTGTATGTATTTATACACCCATCACAGAGACAGCTTTTAAAACCCTGAAACCCTGGCTAATTTACACAGCAGTTTGGATCGTGGAAGTAATAATGCTTACCTCCTCTATGGATCACAGCATGTAAGATACCACACTGCAACATTCTGTGGGGGACCTACAGAGCTACTTATATATCAGCTGCAAAGGCAGCCTCTGATCTGCCCTTCTAGAAAAGGGACATTCACTTCCAATGCCTAAATTATATTCCAAGGGTAAGCTTCAGGTCTGATTCTGTAAAAGGAGTTAGGCAGATCCTTATTCACACATGGAATGCCACGGAGATCAATGAAAACCTGGTGGAGGGGAAAGGATCTTACCCCCTGGCCTCTTTGCAGAACTACAGCCTTGCTGAAATGTAAGGCAATCATGACATGGAGCTCCATACAGAAAAGGAAGAGATGGCATATTAACAGATCTACCAGGACGGTTAAGAATGAAGAATAAAACACTGCCTAGGTTGCATTAAAAAATACCACAGAAAAGTAGCACTTACAAATTAAACAGTAGGAGTTTCAAGGCTAGAGGCTAATTCCTATTTAACGGTGTTGCCAGTGTATGCAACAATTCAGTGAAGCAAAAGAAGTTGATTTGGTTCGTCAATAATTGAAAATCTATTTGCCTACAATTGATTTACAGTGTAACAGGATTCAGCTACTGTAATTTGTAATTGGCGCTCCTGTCTACAAAAGAAAGGACAGTCTTTTATTTATGAACTGAAGAGAGCTAGAACTTATTAAAGATGCAACACAAAGCTGGAAAATAGGAACTCTAACATACGGTATGAATTCACATAAGTACAGCAATTTTAGCCAGCTGGAGCTGAGCTATAGCACTAGCTGCACAGGTTTGGCTTTGCACAGGGGATTCAAGTATTATTGGTATTTTAGTTCACATAGGTGCATAACTTATAAAAAGTCAAAATTCCATCCTCAGAAAGAAAAAGAAAAGTTGGGTAAAGAGCTATCAATACTACAGAAAGGTATAAAGGTATAAAAATAATTTTTAAAAAGGCAAGCTTTAGGCAGAGGAATAGCAGGCAGTGCCTACAACTGCAGGCTACCTGCAGGAAACCCGGACTTTCAACATCATTTGTAGATCTGAAAAAAAATTCCCTATTTTCTTCACTTCCTCTGGTAGCAACTGCATGCACCACTCCTTGCGCATACACTATGCTGACAGGCTGCTTAAAAGTAAGACCTGAGTCTATATTACAATTCGCCCTGCTAATCCTCTGCTTAAAAAAGGAGCAATACTCACTTCCCTCCTGGTGGCAGAAGAGGACTTTAGCCTGTAGCTCCTATTTCTCAGTATGCCAGGGACACCACTGGTTTAGTAGTATGAAGACTCACCAAACTTACAGCATGAATATATTCTCCTTAAGGATATGTATTTGACATCCTGTCTCAAACAAGGCAGAGGACTGGCAAACATAGAGTAACCCCTTACTCCATTCTATAATCTACCTGATCATACTGCACAATTACATATACGCGTATGCCAGTGCAGGAGCAAATGACTTTGAATTCCCTATGCCAGCCTGCCATTCTTTTATAATCGTTTAGAATTTGGCTAAACTAGGAAAGGCACTTGGAAGTTGAATTCCATGCTTGCTTCTCAGTGTAACCATTAGTGCAAAGGGTAACGGATCCTCTCTCAAGAATGGTTAGAGGAATGGGACCAAAATCAGCCTCCCCCACAGAACTGCTTTGTAAGGGTATTTTATGGGTGTATGCATAAGCATAAATGTATGTATGCACACACACATCTGTATGACATTATCCAACGGTTAAAATAAACTTTGAAAATACTGAGTGTACTAGTGTTGAGGAATTTGCTTATCCATTTGAGCCAGACTGCCAGTTAATGCTTGGGGTCTTACAGACGGTTTCTGCTTGGAGGGGAAGCTAAGGATAGAATCAGTATTTCTTTGATACAGAAATCATTGCTATTTACAAGGAGCATATGAAAAACTCTTTTCTGAATACAAGAGGAATCTTAGATTTGGTCTGGAGAAAGCACGAACCTATCAGGAACTATTAATTTGAAGAATTCTTTTAACCCACTTACAGTAATGTTACAAGTGTTTCTGTGACACTTTGCTAGGCTTCTTTACTAGGTGTTTTCTACTTCTTTTGTAGAATTTATATGCCTCTCTCCATATCTGCTTCTACATTTTCATACAATCTCACTATTACCTCCAAGCTGTGTTTTCTGCAGTTCCTATTATTTCAGCTCTCTCTTCTACAGTGAAGCTCAATTTCATTTCAGGTTTCTTTTCAGTGAGGGATGACTGGCTCTATCTTCAAGGAGGTATGAGGAACGTTTATTCTTTGCCTGTGTCTTTACTGCTTCCATCCTATTCCTACAAGTACTCACAACTTTGCATACTGCTTGCTCTCACAAGAGTTGTCCTTGAAGATTTCAAATTCCTCTTTCATTTTTAAGCATCACTATTCCACACACTTGCTTTTGAAGGCAAAAATATTTCCTATTATGATTTTGATTCCTACAAGAGATATGCAGCAACTCAAGTGTATCTCTATTAATCCTAAGGAAAAGGACATTTGGTGGAAAGAAGTGAGTGTAAACAGTAAGGACGGGGGGAGAAAATTAGTTACATGTCAGCACAGCGGGGATAGAAGCTACAACTCTGTTAAACTCTTAATAGAGATATTTAAATTAAAATACCCCTTTGAGTGAAATTCTGCACTGATGTATGTTACCTTAGACTTCCCCTGCCTCCTTTCTCTCATCCTACCAATGAACCCTGGGAAACATTTTAATCTCCTGCCATGTAGTCAGCAATCCATCCCATGACTGACTGACCCATATTCAGGATTGAAGCAGACCCTGTGGGTCAGTAGCATGCAGCAAGGGGAATGATGAGGCACTGAATCTCCACTTGAAAGGCAGACGAGATAAAAGATTACAGACAGGGTAAGGTGGATAATAGGCTCAGCTTCTGTCACTTCTTCTTGTGAAGATTCTCAAACCAAAATATTGTTAAGCGTTCTTTTCCATTAATTAAATGGGAGCTGAGGGGATATATAACCTGTCAAGGTCTGAACAGCTCAACCTCCAACACTTTCTTCAATAGAAAAACCTCACTGAGAAAATGAAGTAAACATCCTTATTAAGCAAACTCATGTTTCCTTCTTCCCCTCCTTCCCCACGGTAACAGACATGCACACAGAGGGTGCTCGTAAGTACCACCTATCCTGGATACTTCAAGAAGTAGTTTAGAGCAACAATGAAAACCAAAGAGCCCTCAAGAACAAACAACATTCATTTCCATTAGAGGACTTTTCACTACAGGAGTCACTTTGTTTTACGGAACAGACATGCTAAATCTAGTGTTACAAAGTCTCAGAGACACTAGTTTACAAATCAGTCAGGCACAGGGACAAATGCTGCTGCAGAGCTGTTTTCCGAAGGTGACTGTGGATCTGGCACCATCCTGAGTTTCTAATGGGAAATTTTGTGATTGTTGAGGATGGCAGTGCAAGGTACGGTGTGATGGGCGACCAGTAGGCTGGGTGGGAGATTCCCAAGTAGACTTCCGGGCATCTACATGTATAAACTGACCACCACTGAATCAAATACAGAGGACAGAAGATGCCACGTAAAGAGCCTGTATCAGTAATGCTAACGGTTAACAGAACAGGCTGTTTTGCAGCATTCTGCATTTCAAATACAATCACATATTATACTGAAATGTCCTTCCAAATTCAGCATGCACAAAAAGACGATAGGTATTTCTTTGCCTTCTCCAACTTTGGTTGTTTTTCATTGCTGATTCTTCCTACAGTTAAGTCTGAAAGTCATGGCACTTTGCCAAAGTGCATATTACATCTAAATCCATTTAGATGCATATTCTATCTAAATAGAGCACCTGAGGTATTTTGATGTACTTTCTTTACACAGATTATTGCTATTTGGATTCTGTATGTGGCTGTGCAAACATGCTTAGAAGTAAGAGAATGAAAAGATGTGGGCCAAAACAAAGACTTCACACGTGGGGACAAATGCGCATCTAATACATCACTCAGGAGAAAACAAATCATTTTGTTTCTGGCACAGGTTTTTTTACTCATCTATAAAATCAATTTTCAAAAATAGTGTTAAAAATAACAAAATATCCAGATAAGGCCAAGTAGTGATAAAGAGAAGGATCTCTGATTACAGGGTTATGTACTAACCCTCTTCTAACTTTTTTTGAATATCACAGAATATGCAACTGTGTTTACTGTGAATAGCTTTCAGCCTCTGACAGTTTGCATCATTATCAAAAACTTTACTTTGCTTCTACCTGTTATTACTAAATTGAATCACAGCAAAATTAAAATGACAGAAGAAGATAGATTTAAGGATGCAATAGGCAAACATCTGCTGGACTCATGCGAGAACAGTGAGGGCCACAGAAGTAAAAAGGAATAAAAAAAAATTTATGTGCTCTCTCTAAAACAGGAGATATTAATTAAGGTTGTAAAGTTATATAAAAAGACAAAATGTAGATAACGTATCTACAGATGTATTAGTCAATGACTGTTATGTGCAGTTTTACTATGTGGCCATAAAAACTAGATGTGGACAAACCTGGAATAGATAGTATGGCCTCTCTACCTCATCACTTCTAGTGATTCAAGAAGTCTACTGCAAAAATGTAAACTTAAATTATTCGTGGTTGAATTTAAAATGTGGCAGCTCAATGCCAGACTGCCTCATCTTCCAGAGACTTACCCTCCAGGAGGATAAGGGGAGAAGCAGGCAGGATGACACCTGCAAGGAGCAGGGAGCTGGACTCGATCCTTATGGGTCCCTTCCAACTCGAGATATTCTATGATTCTGTGATTCTATTGATCTTATAGTGACCTGCTGAAGCTCATAACTCATGAAGCAAAGGTTTTAATTCCATCCTCGCTACCAGACCCCAATTCAGGAAAGGTCTTCAGTACATACCTCCGTCCATTCAGTGAGCATCAAAACAGGTTAAGCCTAAACACAGTCAGGTGTTCTATGACTTCAAGGACTTACTTTAATGGGATTAAGTATATGTTAAAATGAACTGTTGCAGCAGAGCCCTCATGAAGAATACAAAATACAACAGGAGAAACCTGGATATTTCTTGAAGAGTTTTCCCTCACAAGCTTGATGTTGCCACTGTGATGGAGTGAAAGGTAATTAGACTGATTAACTGAAAGTCATTGAGGAACTTTCTTTCACTCCCCAGTCAGTGCTGCCTGCTGCACAGTGTCAGGATCATCCTGCTTTGCAAATACCAATGAAGAATACTTAATGAAGAAAGGTGAATAGAGGGTGGAACTATTTTGCCTTTTTTTGTACCATAATGTGGAACATTTGCTATTAATTCCCAATGCATATTTTTCCTTTTAAGTCATAGTTGCCACCTTCCAAGTGCCAACTCCTTGGTATTTCATGCTATGCCTGGACTGAACCCTTTTTAGAAGAATTCTTTCCAAAGACAAGTGAACAGCATTTTGCAGAAGAGTTTTCAGCAGTGAGTATTCCTGTGACTTTTAGAGCAGGACCAAAAAAAAAAAAAAAAAAAAAAAAAAGAGAGAGAGAGAAAAAAATCCCTTTTATACTACATGTGGTAATATGGCAATTAACTCATCAGATTTTCTTCTAACAGTACAAGGATTACTGATATGTTTTCCTGGAGCCTGATATATTTCAGGTCAATAACTGAAATATTTGGCCAATTATTCAACAAAAATAGCAAAAATATTCTGGAACAAAAGCTCTGGGTATGTAGACTTATATACTGAAGTATAAAATTAAGAAGTTATGGGTTGAGTCTCTTACAGCATTTAATTCACTTATTTGTTTGCAACTCCTATTCTCCAACTCATCTTCCACATGAACAGCAATAATTGTCAAGAAAAATGTCCTTCGAGAATACTTCTAAAATATTTTCTGTATTCATCCACAAATTATTTTTATTGATCTAGCACCGAAAATCCCAAATAATGATGGTAAATTCTCTGAACTTGGCATTCTCTAAGTGACTATATCAACACTTACTGCTACCAAGAGTAAGCAATTAAGGACTTATGAAAAAATAAAACAAATTCCTTTGAGGGAACTGATCTTAACCATGTATTTATATTTCGGCATGAATTTAAGCCTCATTCATGATAAAGAGACATAAGCTTATAGTTAAAAATCAAACTCATTCATTAAGTCCTCCTGCACTGCAAGTTCCATAAGAAGTCAGGCAAAACATTTAGTGGCAAGAGGAAGCAGCCTAAGACGATGATGGGTTAGCATTAACTGAATACAGAACAACTACAAAAACAAAAATAACAAAATATTCGTTTAACTAAAGAGTCTTCTTTTAACCTACAGACACGTAGGAAATAGTTATTTTTGGATTCCTACCGAAGTTGTAACATCCGTACTTCTATCCAGTGCTAGGCATTCGGCAATGGCTTAGTAATAGGTCAGAAGGAGACAATAAATGTCAGTGGCTACATAAGCCTTTTTGGTTTTTAATAAATCTGTAAGTGGACAAAACAAGTCTAGACTTTCTCTTCCACTACTTCAAAAGTACTTTGACAGGAGAAAATAAAGCATCCCACAGAAAGAATTTCTCATTACTAATGCATAGGGAACTTGGGTATCATGATTTTTAGAATGGAATGAATACCCATGGGAATAAGTAAGTTATATTATTGACTTACATGGAGGGAGTCAACACGGTTGACTTTAAAGGAACATCCACACAGTTAAATGAATATGTGGTGTTAATGTGATTATGCCTTCTCAAATGATCTTTAACTAGCAACAAAATGTGCAGGCACAGACTTTAACATGGGCTAGCAACCACCATCACATGTATCCACATTACATTTTTGGCTTGAACAGTTTCATCTGAGATCCGAGTCTTCATTACTAGTGTCACCTATGCAGGCCATATTAACAATGACCTGCTGTTCAACGTAGCAAGAGCGCTAGAACACACTATAGTACTGTTCTTTTCTACATTGAACTTTGTCAAACCAAGTATGCAAAAAAAAAAAAAAAAGAAAAAATGTAAAAATGTATCTTTTATGACTGGGTGACTGCAATGGAATTTTTGAATAGTCAAATCAAGGGGAACAAAAAGAGCACTGATGAAAAGTTGAATGACTCAGATGAGGAAAAGTTAGTTGACTGTGTTCCACCAGAACTTGCTTTTTGGTTTGAAATCCTATGATCTGGAAAGCAACATATTTGCATTTACTTTTTAATGCATTAATAGCAGCTTAATTTTGAAGGTTTCCTGTTAAATAATTTAGTTAAAAATTAATTGGTGTTTGATTGATATGAAAACAGTTTTGATTTAGCTTTCTAGCTTTATTTCTAGTAAAATTATATGATTTGCAAAGTAATATATTTTTCTTTAATTATTATCACAACAGTAGAGTAATTTTGCCAGTTTTTCTGCTGAATAATTTGATTACTATAGAAATGAGCTTTGCTTCAGCGTGCTATTGAGTTGTATGTACAGGCATTAAGATTTTATGGTCTGTCATTATAAGCTAAATATGAGATAGTAATGCGTCCCATGTCAAGGACAATGCAACATAGCATTGCATTTGGAGGAATTCTAATGGAGGATTTTGAGTTACTTTGCCAGCAATTTAAGGAGTAGGTAAATCATTTCAGATTGCCGCCCGTCACAGCATATAAAGCAACAGCATAAGTTACTGTACAACATATGAATTCTGCAAAAAATATATTTTCACTTTTACATCCTAATAATATTATTTACTTCAGAACTGCAGAAGATCCTATATTGCATAAGGGAAGGAGTAATTATTTATTAAAGCCACATAATAATTACTAAATATTCTTTTGAAGGATATAATTAATTTTTTCTCATTGTACATGTTATCACAGGCAGTTTGGAACTTTGTTCTTCCCCTTTTAATTGTTCCTCTGTTGTAGGAAAGTCTTGAATTTGGAGATTGATTTAAGAAATATGCACACAGGCTATCATATAAGAATGTTAAATTTTGAAAAATGAAGTACAAAAAGAAAGTTTGCAAAAAAATACATTTTCCACATAATCTTTTATTTTATTCCATATGCATATTTAATACAAGTGCATGCTTTAACAACTTAATTTTGTATTAGTGTTTCTGCACAACTCCCTCCTCATTCATGGCATTAGACAGTTTACGGGGGGTGGGGGGAATCAGTATGCTTTTAACCTGATAAATCTACTTATAGTCCTAAGTTTCATTTAATCCCTGCACTGGCAAGAAAGCTCATAGACTGAAAGGCATTTTATTTTACTGGTAAAGTCAAGCCTTCTGTTCAATTTCTTTTTCCTAGACTAGGGATGCAGAGGTAAAAGGAGGGATTATCCATTATCCCTACCCATTTTTATCACAAAGGGACCATACCTCCATTCACAATAGGTACAGAGACAAAAATCCAATTTGCCCTAATGTAACCTCACATATAAAAAGGCTGCTTATAACGTTGTAGTTGTATGTGAAAACTATATGAAACACCAAGAATCTCTGCAATTCGTATAATAATTTGCAGCACACACTGTTGTCACAACTTAAAACTGACTGAAAATTGCCTTGGAAATTATGGCTAATGGATTATAATAGCCTTTGTCACAAATTATGCAGAGTCGTTTTGGTTAAGCATTACGTAGCTTTATATAACACTATACTGCATTAATATGTTTATGATTAGCTATTTCAAACTGCTCAGAAACCTCTATTAATCTTAACGGACCCAAAGATATATCTTTTAAGAACTTTGATAATGTCTCCTTAAATATAGGTGTGCTGGTTTTGGCTGGGATAGGGTTAAGTTTCTTCACAGTAGCTGGTAAGGGGCTGTGTTTTGGATTTGTGCTGGAAACAGTGCTGATAACACAGGGATGTTTTCGTTACTGCTGAGCAGTGCTTGCACAGAGTCAAGGCCTTTTCTGCTTCTCACCCCCTCCCACCAGCGAGCAGGCTGGGGGTGCACAAGAAGTTGGGAGGGGACACAGCTGGGACAGCTGACCCCAACTGACCAAAGGGATATTCCACACCATATGACGTCATGCTCAGCAATAAAACTAGGGGGGAGGTTGGCGCGGGGCGGGGGGGGGGGGGGGGGGGGCACTGTCTAGGCCTTGGTCGGTTGGTGGTGAGCAATTGTTTTCCTTTGCATCACTTGTCTTTCTTGGATTTTATTTCTCTCTCCTTCTTATTTTCCTTTTCATCACAATTTATTATTATTATTATTGTTATTATTATTTTATTTCAGTTATTAAACTGTTTTTATCTCAACCCATGAGTTTTCTCACTTTTACCCTTCCAATTCTCTCCCCCCATCCTGCTGGCGGGGAGCAAGCAAGCGGCTGTGTGGTGCCTAGTTGCTGGCTGGGGTTAAATCATGACAATAAGCATGGTAGACCACTATTTAGCCCAAGAAGCTAGACCTTATTACTTAAAATGCATGGGTACTTGACAGAGAAGCAGAATTAATGTGTCAAAGAAATCCCCACATGAAGCCTGGACTGAGCTCTCCCACAGTCAAAGAAATTCCAGAATTTTCTACTTCTCCACAGAACCCTAAGAAAGATAAAATTCTCAAAACAGGTATTGCAAACATACTGACTTGAGACTTCAGGGTGAAGATAGAGACAGGAAAAGGAACTGCTACGTTGCCTTATATAACTTTCTGTGTTCTCTTTGGGTAAAACATAAATACGCAGTTATTAATGCTAAACATTCTTTCAGTTGTTAAAAAAATTTAAACAGAAAAGTAACTTCAGATTGCACACTGGTTAAATAGCCAGCAATATGCAAGAAACATCTATAGCTACCCAAATTTTTTGTCTCTGTTTGTATGAAGAATTTTAACAGCATTCAGCAGATGCTGTCATTAGATGAGATTCTCTTGATTGCTGTAGCTTTGTAACAGAAACCAGGATTTGCATACAAGTTAAGTAATAGCATGCCACTCCTTGAAAGAAGGAAACGGTAATTACAAGTGGACTTATTAATACCAAGAAATATGGAATGCCTGCTGTGTAAACATATTGAAGAGCATTGCATTCTACAATATTCTGGTTTTAATATTCCTGCTAGAAAAGGAGTATTTTTTACCTAAAACTTTCCTTTGACTACATAAATAAAAAAAAAAAAAAAATCAAGTATTTATTTTATTTATCTTAAATACTATCATGCACTTATATAAAGTAGGAAACACTGATTATATCTTAAAGTTATGTCTGTCTAGACCATTTGCCAGCACGCTATACAAAGACAATTAAGTTACAGATTTCATCGCTGGACATTTTTCTCATTACAACTCTTCATATGGTGGGACAGGTAAAAACACAGTGACAAACTTTGGGAAAAGTCTTCTAGTTCTGATAAGATACATGTCCATGCAGTTTCATTAATTCACCAGAACAAAAAAGAATGGCTACTGGGGGCAGGGAGAGATGGAAGGGGGGGGGGGGGAGAAAAAAGAAAAAAGGACAAATTGCCCTATAGTCAGAACAATTCTCTATGCCAATTTGTGGAATAAATCAGAAGCTGTTCCAACTGCCATCCTTATTAAACTTAATGATGCTCTGCACAATTTGCAGGTATCAATTTGACCAGAGATACAAATCCATGGTTTCAAAACCTGCACTGCAACTTTACTACCATTCATCTGCTACAGGTAACATGCTCCAAGATTAAAACAAATAGCATATTACATTTAAAGTAAGAGCATCTGCTGGAAGTACATCACAGAACAACAGATGTTGCTATATCAAATAACTATCAATCTTATGCTGATCCAATGACACTGTCAAGGCATTCAAAATGCAGCTGGACAAGGAAAGACACACCCATCCCAATGTTATTCATGAAAGTACTCTGGGTGATTTCTACTTTAGCTAAATAATCTTGAAATCTCTGGACATCTGACAAAACCCTACCTTTAAAAAGCCATTTAGATTCATTACAGCATTCTGTCTAGCAGTAAGGGATTTATGCTGTTTACTTGCCTTTGTGTAGCTGTAGGATTTTATGCATCCCAGTATCCAACAGTCCAGATACTGGCAACAAAAAATCTCAGTTGCTGAAATGTGAATACAACATTATCAAGGATACACCAGCACTACCATTCTTTTTAAAGCTGTATTTTAAAGATAGGATGCAATCAATGAAAGAAAGACTTCTATGAATGTTCTGATTGTTTTCAAGATGCTACACACTACTCTTGCTGGAAAACTACCACATCAAGGACTGCAAAACTACAGATTATTTGTGAGGGCAAAAATAGGTATCAATTTTAATGAAATTTTCCAGGAAAATCTTTGAAAGCTGTAGGTGACATATTCTAGTACTGAATCTTGGCTGAAACTACTGCTGACTGCTTAACCACAAGGAATCCATTGTATTTTACTTCAGTAACCAGGTTGATAAATGAGGTTCAATTGTCTATTCAAAATACAAGACTCTTACAGGAGTCATATCCATAAATCTTGACTAACACCAAGGATGTAAAAGGAAAACAGTCCTTTTTTTTTTTTTTTTAAAGTTGTCCGTATTTAATATTAACTTTTAATCAAAGAAAAATCCAAGCTGGATGAAGACCTGTTTTAGCACAGAAAACACTAAGAAACACAAGAAAGAGTCTGGTAATTTCTTTTTTTAACTGTTTGGGGGTTTTTTGTTTGGGTTTGGGGTTGTTTTTTTTTTTTGAGACTTAGTAGATTATAACTTGTGGTAATATAAATATTTTGGATGCTTGAGCACATCAGTCTACACAGCATTGCAAGCTGTGCCAATCCCACTTTTTAGCAAAATGTTGGCCTACATATACTATCTACAAGCAGAAGCAAGCATTATGTATCTTTCTGGCACACTGATATTTCAGAATCTTTCTACTTTAATATTGTGAACTACCTATGCAACTCCATACTTTTTTACTATTTGCATGAAACTAATTTTTTTTCCTTTTTTCTTTATTTTTTAAATCACTTCACAAAGTGACCATATTGTTGTCTTAGTCTTACTTTGCAAACATATAGACATACAAAATACATCCAGTGTGGTAACAACATGAATTAAATAGTTTCCACAGAAGAAAAGTAGAACATAACCTAATGAGACTATAGCATAGAACGTAATTCTTTCTATTAGATTTTCAAGGTTTGCTAAAGATTTGCTAAAGATGGCTACTTTTCCTTTGGAAACCAAATCTATTACTGATTCAGACATTTTTCATATGCAAGAGAACTTGATGTCCACATACATGCACACACAATTATAGTCCCATCATAGGCTTTGGATACCTGAAATCTGTTACCTTGATGTAGTCTGATTATAGTGAGAAACCCAATATTCTCTTACCTAGAACACAAAAGAGAAATTGTTTTAGATTAATTCATAGCATTGTTCAAATCATACATTTTGCAAATTAAAGAAGAACTACATACAACCAACAAGTTAGGTAGACTATTTAGTTCTAAAATGGTCTTTAGTATTAATACAATCCAAGAGATTTGACAGTATCTTCTGCCACAGCCTTGTCATTTCCTCTCCTTGGATGAATAAACTGAATCTTTTCAGTCAAGTAAGGTCAAAAGCCAAATCTCGAAACAAAAATCCAAGATCCATGCTCATATTTATCTTGGTATGATTCAAGTTCTTATCTTTCAAACTTTGTCCAGTGTGCATGTAAGACCACTTGTACGAATGGACATGCATATACAATTTTTCTTGGAAAGTATAAACTCAAAGGCAGTTTTTATACTCCTCACTCTACACTGATTTTTTTGTCTAATGATACTATACAAATGCTTTGGTGTAATTTTGTCTTCCATTTTCTTTTCCAATAGCCAGCCAACAATGACATATGTACCATGAGATTTTGTCAGCAGTATAAAGTATCTTGAATAAAGTGTCTATAAAGTCATTCTCAAAGAATGTCTGAAGTAGTAGTGGCACCTTATGTTTATAAAGTGTATAAACTAGGAAATAAGTATGTTTGCAAACAGTCTACCCTTAAAATGGTACACATTCTTTTAAGCAAAGGAACTTTAATGATGCCAGCAACAGAGCAACTACAAGTGCTTTCAACTGCTTGAACTATGGAATATATGGATTCCTAGGACAACTGAAACTCTGTTCCTACAAGTTGTTCAACACTTGTGTGGATTACTGGGGCCTCAACAAAGACTACAAAATTGTTCACTTTTCACCAGAGTTCACCTTATGAGAAAAATAAAGCGAAGTACCCCTTAATTTAGAGCTGTAGGCATAAACCACTGGGCCTCACTGTGCTAGAATCTACATTTTAGGGTGAGGGGAATTGGAAAACATCAACAAATTATAAAGTGCCATCATATTTGTGATTTTTCAACAACTTGCATTAAATCCTACCAAAGCTTTGAATTTAGTTTATCTTCTCATGCGCAACACAGCAAGAATTAATACATAAACAGCCAGCTAAGTATGTCTTCAAGACACAAATGCTTATAGATAATTTGAAATCTACCACCACAATCTCTCTTCCTTCAGGTCTACTGAGGTCTGTTAAGAAAGCTACTTCAACATTTTTCTTTTCATTCACATTGTCATTATCCCACCATTTAAACTAACTTCACTGGTGCTATGAAATCCTGTCCACTTATGACTGCCTTGCTGTTGGTAATTTTCAGTTCTGTTCACCTCTCTCCTTCCCCATTATGTAGCATCTCTGCCTACTTAAAGGTATCCAGTATGTTTTAACAAGCCACCATTTATCACAGGAGGTATCTAACATTGACCAACTGCTTAATCTGAAGGCTTTTAATACTTTCCTGTCCAACAGCATATGACAGAAGTGTCCTTAACCACCCTGAGAAGTTATTACTACCTCTTATTCAAACATGCACTGTCATGGTTTAAGACCATATAGACACTGTGGAGACTAAATGGACTTGGATACAAAAGCACTTTAGTCACAGATATATGTGCAGTTTTATAAATTACATGACCTCCGTATCCCACAGGAGAGACAGCACAGTCTGGGAGGAAGGGCAAGTGGGTCAGCATAGAGGCTCTGGCTATGCTTTGTGCAGCCCAGGGTAGGACCGTTGGGTCCCCTGGATGCCTCCTTCATTTTCTCTCTTCTTTAAACTTTTGGGTTCTCCCTCGTGTACCCCGGGAGTATCTCATATAACCCTGAAATCTCTCCCTCATGTGTCTCCAAGAGCATCTTCCACAGTGTCTACTCAGCATGTCTCACTAGGAGCCTCTCCTGCCACTAATGGCTGCCCCTTTTTCTTCAGCATGTCTGAGCAGGTGCACTATGGACTCCCTGACTGGATAAAGTTTTGGCAGGTGATGGAGTGTTTACCCCAGTTTCAGAGCCAGCTGGGACTAGCACAGGGCAGTGGACTGCCTCCTCCTGCACAGGTCTCCAATGTAAGTCCCCTGCCACCCACTCTGTCATTTACATCCAATACATTGCACCCCTCACCTCTGTGAAACATGTATTTTAAGAACTGTTTGAACAGATATCCTTTATAAACTTTACTTTCGACATCATCACAATCTTAATATACATTTATTAAACTCTGCCCTTGTCCCTGGGGCCAGATAACAGCAATTAACAATGTACAATGTGTATATACACTCAGATTACAGGAGTTAACATCATCACAGTCTGAACTTTTAGCTGCTACAAACTCTACTCCTTGGTCCTGCAGGCCAGATTGGGTATTGTTTCTGACATGATCAGCACATGATGGCAATTCGCTCACCTGACAAACTAACACAGGTTTTTGTTGCATTGAATGAGCTGCTCAGATGGGTTTACCACCTTTCCATCTGTGTTCTTCTGCATCATCCTATCTTTCCCCACACAGCATCGTCCACAATCCAGTACCATTTTGTTTCCAGTTTGCGCTGCAGCTGGAGCACGTCCAGCACCATCCCTCTGACTCTGCCATCATTACCACCACATCAACTTCACAACTGCTCCCTTTCCCCTGTTCGGCATTTGCACACCCTCCTCAGATTGCACCCTCCCAGCATGGGGGGCGGGGGGGGAAAGACACCTCAGCAGGCCTTACCACCCTGTCCTGCTCCCTCACCCATGGCCCCTGGGGGGATCCATCTGCCCTCCTCCTGTTCTTCTTTGGTAACTGTGTGTGGGCTCCTTGCCCCCGCAGAGGGAACAAGTCCCCACCATCCTGGGAGGAGGAAAATCAGAGGTCCCCAGAGTCGTGATGCCCAGCTGGGAGCAACTTCATTGTTTCCCAGGTCATACTTCTCTTCCTTCAATTTCCGCACTTTTTCCACCACAACCCGGGGTGCAAGGGCACAACCCCACATTCAGGCCTCCCATCCGGGGACTGGGGGGTTCCTCTTTTCTTCTTTCTCATCCCCTTTATTTCTGCGCTCAAACGTTTTGCTAAGTCTCATCCACGCACTCACCGTTTGGGCTTTGGGGCTTACCCTGGCGTTTGGGGCAGCGCAGGCCCTGGCCTTACTGACTGGCTTGGGCTCAGCCTGCAAACCACCAAGGCCTGGGGCAACGGCTGCCACGCGCCCCTGCTGCCGCTCCGACCCCATGGCCTAACGCCCACCCGCCAATGCTCCAAGTCGATATGAAGCAATGAGAGATTCCCTTTAGAAAACCACCAATCCAACAAAAAGCGGGGAGGGTCCATTGTTCTCCTCGTCATTGGACATGAACACTGCCCACGGGTTTCAAAATGAAGGATTCAGTTAGCAGTAATGCTGGTTTCAGATCAGCGGGGAGGCCGGGTGAGCACACCCAGGCCGTCGGCCACCCCAGCACCTCTGTGGTCCTGGCCCAGAATTGCCAATGTACCCAGCAAGCACAGGCTGAGGACACTTTCTTCCAGTGCCAGCGACCATGTATCTGCTTTTTTTCTTTCTCCCCACAAACGCTGCAGTTTCTTCACGCTCTGTTTATGTGGCCATGCACTGACCCAGAACTGCCTGGTGACATTCCCCACTCTAAACTTCAATCACTTAAAAACCATTTTCTGTTATCTTTTTAAACTGGATCGTTTAGACAGATCTGGGTTAGTTCCTGGTAATAGCAATGCTTGAAACGGCACAACAGAGAGTGTGGTAACTCTCAGCGGGGAAAGGAAACTAGCTTTGCTGGCAGGGGAACCCAAACCTTTCCTTTAACCTAATTCTGTTTATCCATTAGGTGATCTGGTTTTCTCAGTGAACGGCCGTGGGACAAGGGACAGGAAAGGTAACTTTTCTTCTCTCCTGTTACTGAAACCTGTGGAACAGAGCTTTCCTTAAAACCACTTCTTTTCCTGCTCCGTCTGTCAAGTTCATAACTCTTTAGTAAACACTAAAGGACTATTAGCTCCCAGGATATGTAGGAACTAGCCTGGGAACATTTCTTTTCTAAAGCTATTTTTGTAGATTTTCCTTGATAATTGTGACTAGGAGGTCAGGGATGAGTGATGGTCGGGTTGGGGGGGGGGGGGGGAGGAGGAAACTTTCCCAATGGTAAATGGTTTCTAGTGTTTGTTTCTGTGATTTTAAAGCTGTTTGGCTTCACCCACATAACTTCCAATAAGGGTTTTATTACACTGGAAGAATCTATTACACAGAATAGAACATTCTGGCAAGATTATCAACTATGAGTTGTTTTTTTTTTTAAAACAAAAAAGTATTTAAATTTTAAAATGTCAATGTGTTTTACTTAGAGGTTGCTAAATACTTTGAAGAGGGATGAAAGAGTGCTATAATCTGAAAATATTTCAAGATAAAAAATCTAAAATATTTCTTTTTCTTTCATGACTGAAATAAATTCAGCAAAATGACAATGACAGTGCAAAATGGTCATTCCTAGAATATACAGATGTACTCTTCTGTCATCCTACTTGGGCACCCTGCACTCCTACAAACTCTTTAAATTCATTATGTCAAATCCACTAACGCTCATAATGATCAAGAAGCAAAGGTTTCTTTGTTCTTTCCAAACAAACTTTCCTAAATTGGTAAAAATCCTAGCATTATAGATCTTTTCACACCGCTTGACTTTGTATCTTGTAGATTAACCAATAATAAAGAAAATTGCTATTCATTTCCTATACAGTCCTTCTAGAATATAATTTCCAGCTCCACCAAGCTTTTCAGCACACCAGCACCTTTCCAACAGCATCAAAAACTCCATGGCAATAGCCCTACCAGTGGCATATTAACACTAGAATATTATCTTTCTGAGCCACAGCCGCCCGTGCCGGAGATCTCTGGATGCTGCACTCAGTGACCCCTCCTTACAGGGAACATCAAAGGGAACTTCCACGCTGGACTCCCCTCAGGGCAAGCAGAGCAGGTTCTGAGAAAGGAAGACTTTGTCACCCGAAAGTCCTGCTACTACAAGTGTCGTCACGGTTCTACACATCTTCCCTATTCAAACAGTGGTCATACCATTCATCTCAGACATAAAATACAGGAGCTCCAGAGAAATACTCTTTCTGTTGCATCCTTCTACACTTCCTTTTCTACTCTTCCTATCAAACTGCAGAATCAAAAATGTGTTTGTCTTAGGATTTATGTGTATTATTCTGTTTTTATTAATGATTATCACAACTGCAGCCATCAGCACTGTCTCTTTCATGTTGCGTGAGAGAAATTTTAAAATGGTGTTTGCAAAAAAGAAGCAGATTCTAAGAGTGTGTATGGGGATATATTGCTTAGATCTGAAATACCAAAACACCTGCAGTTTTTAGTAGCCAGGACACATTTTATAGAAAGAAAAAAAATTAAAGCATAGGATAGAGTATTATACCCTGTATTTTCAGCTGAGAAACTGAGCAGCAGATGTTGGTGAGCCACAAGCAATTTACATGTAATAATTAGTAAGGAAAGTGCTTTAGTGTGGGATAGCAAAATGGCACTGACACATTCTGATTTGACACAGTCAAAGGGAGCAAAGAAAACTAGACTGAGGAAGAATGTGTAACGTAGACTGAAGAAACAGGAAATAGCATGAGGAAAGATCATCACTGCAGATTTCTATAAAGGTTTAGAGTTCGTTTCCATATGAATTAAAGAGATCAGAGCTTTACAACTGAGATGTAAATTGGAAGTTAAAGGTTTTATGATCTACCGTCCAGGAATAAGCTGAGTTCAATAAATATCTGACCAGTTAGCAATCAACAGCAGTGCTTATGGCATGGCACAGTATAAATTAGTAGTCTTGAATAAACAGATACATTGTTCTTAAAACCCAGTTAGGAAAATCCATTATAAAATACTCCACAGTAATGAAACAAAACATAATTTTTAGTTGTGATCACTACTGATGAGTCAAACTACTATAAATCACAAGCTACTCTAAATTACCTTCCCTTCAGACAGATGCCTTATTTAAGATCTTAAAACTGGTGATTTTATATATTGAATGTCAGCAACCTCCTTCTTAATTTCTTACTATAGATTAATCGTTTGAGCTCAAACCCAGAAGACAAAAAATAAATATTTACATCTTCACCACAGTTGTGCAGACTGCATAGATACCAGACTTGCACACAGTTCTCGGGCTAATCAGGCCTGCTTTTATCATACAAATCCTCCTTGAGCTTGACTTTGGGTTGACTTTGAAGTTTATGAGCTGAAAAGCAGCTAAATTAAGCAGAACAAAACAAGCAAATGACAGCTAAAGAAGCATTAGACCCAAGTCTATCCATTCAATTAATTTGCAGTTTTATTCACTCTTCTGTTTAACTGCTTTGTCAAAATTTCCACAGAAGTATCATATGACTGAATCTATGCTATGCACAACAATAATCTAAATATCTAAAATAAAGACAAAATAGATAATTCTGTACAACAAGACACAGTAAAAAATAAAATCCCACTCAAACTCTTACCATTTTAGTTTACTTTTCATTGTTTGCATTTGCTCTTTACTGGCAATTTTAAATTTTGTTATTTTATAAAGACAGACATGAAATTAAGACTCAAAGAGGCAGTAAAATATTCAAGAACTGAAATAAGGAGCAAATGTATAAATTAGAAAAGTCTTCAAGGGAAAAAGGCATATGAGACTCACAGGATACTGACAATTCTTTTGTCTCATTATAATATCTGATAGAATTCATCAACCCAAATAACATGTGAATCCAATTAAGATACGAAATCAGTCCCAAACAGGATAAAGTGCTGTTGCAGTCAGATCCAGCAGCTTTGTCCTCAATTACTTCAAACAACCCCCACTTGTCTTCTTAACCTTTCAATCCACTTTTCCACTTTAAACATTGTTTGAGGTGTACATTGAATAAGAACACCAATCAAAGATTGGTATAAAGACTACAGAACCCTTTTATTTTCAGACAGATTTTTTTAATTATTATGAGTATGTAAGTCATCAGTAGAGATGATACATACTGTAATTGCGCATTTCTAACAGAAGAATGAGAGAACCCACTTCTCACTCCACAAAGCTAGCTATAGTATGAGCAAAAGCAGCAAGATGAAATGTGTTGGGTAAGTTTAAAGAAAATGATTAATAGGCCTTTAGGAATATGTTTATATATAGAAGAGTGCCAATCAGTCTTGAGTCCTGTAGAGACAAATTTACTTTGCTTTTTCTTTTTTCCCTCTCCAAAAAGATAGAACATGATGTCTGTACAGGGTGCATTGTAAATTTACGTAGGGCAGGAGGAACATACAGCCTTACTTCTGCAGCTGTATTACCACTGGCAGGGTGAATCTACTCCACGTACCTGGCTTGCATCTCTCTGCGGTGAAGACAAAACATGAACAAAAAAGTGGTTTGCATCTTCTTTGTGCATCTCCTTTAGTAAACACATTCTACTTAAGTCCCCACAGAGTTCCTTATTGTTGTGGAGAGATTCTTCCAGTAATCAAGCTAACTTAGTAAAAAATATAGCTTACAACTTCGTAAAAAATATAGCTTACAACTTCGTAAAAAATATAGCTTACAACTTCGTAAAAAATATACCTGCAGTATGTTAGCTGTGTTGCTGCCTCTAGCACAACTTAGCAGGCTTCGCTTCCTGCTAAGTTGATGGGACTATGTACACTGCACTTTGAACACAAAAACTAAAGAGCTTGAGCTAAAGAACTTCCAACAAACCCATCCAGGTGCTAATTTTTTCAGAGACATTATATTTGTACTAGGTCTGGACAGATATTTAGGGGGACAATAAAATATGTCTTTTGAACCAAATACAGTCCCACTCCTGTTCTCTAAGTCATAGAAACACTAGATCAATTCAAAGAAAACAATGAGGAAAATTGTGTTATATTGGTAATGTTACTTCCAAAATAGCTGACTACAGATTCCGTTAACTGTATTTATTTTAATGTGATTAAGATGATTAAAGTATGCTGAGCACTTCATGAACATAGTATTACAAATCACATGCAATAACAAAATCTTATTTTCCACAATTTAAATTTAAGCACTGACAGAAGTAATTCTTCTTTAGAAAATGATTTTCTGACAAGTTTTGAAAGCTTGGATGCAGATGTACTTATCTGTCTTCTAAAGCCAAGATAAACAACAGCACAAGCTTTTTTGCATGCGTGGCTGATTTTCAAATCATGCCTTGAAACAAAATAATAATTATATATAACTAGAAACATAGAAAAATGTCCCTAATTCACACTACTGACTGGAAAACCATTGCCAATGACTAAATCAGAAGAATAGTAAAAATACATTTAAAAAAACCTCAAACAACTTTGAGATATGCATCACAAAAAATGGTTTGTACCTACAGTTTGACTTCAGCTTAATTTCCATTACTTACAATGACACATCATTAGTGTACTAATCAACTTACTATGCCACAGACTTGTAAGAAGTGTTCGTGGAAATCAGAACCATATATACTTTGCTTAAGGACTAAACAAAAAAAATAGTTGAGAGTATTTTAAAAGCATACGTCAAGTTTAAAAAAAAAGCTGGGTCAAACCACAACATCTAATTTTTCCAAAACTATTGAGATTTTTCTCCGTTCAAGTTTCACTCTTGTTCTGTTACACAGATTTTGTGTCCTGACAGACAGGCTGTAGCCTTGTCTCTCAAAGCCAGAAGGGTCAGATGTAGACTCTCAATTGCAATTTGGGGTAACAACCTAATTTACGTGTTTACAGATATCAGTAATCAAAAGCTTATTTGTTAACTCTAAACTCTGGAGTGGGTTTTCCATTATTTTCATGCTTAAATTGTAAGGTGAGCAGGTCAGAGAATTACAGGTTAGGATAGCTCTGATACACTGGCTAAATAATCATATATTAGGTCCTACACCATAAGTTTCTTTTGAAATAATCATAGAATCACAGAATCATAGAATGGTTTGGGTTATGAAAATAATGGAAAGCCCACTCCAGAGTTCAGAGTTAACAAATAAGCTTTTGATTTTTCTACATCATTTAATTCTAGTTTGCATACATCACATTTCAGTTGAATTTATCACCACTACCAAAATCACCTTTTAGAAAACAATTTTAGAGCTAGACCTAGGTTTCTCAGCTTCTGTTGCTAGAAAATTCTGATGTCTTCCACTTAGGATTACTAGTTAGCTTTCATTTCCTTTCAACTTTTGCCTCTGGATAAGCTCAACTATTCCCAAGAAGAAACACTGATCAAGTACATTTGTCATCCGAACAACTATAATAAGGTAATTCATCATAGTCTGTCAGAGTCTTATTCCAGGAAGACTGCTGCATTTTTATCCTTACTTAAAAATCTGCTGTCACTCCTGCTGAAAATTTTGGTAGACACTTTGGACATGTTTAAAAGCCCTTCCAAACTGATAGTGGCAGATAATTAAGTTATCAGCTATCAAAGTCTTTTTTCACTCTCTGCAATGTTTATGACACCGTGAACCTTTCTGGCTGGTTTAATCTGACCTGTTCAGAGTGTGTGATCCCTTGTTCCTTCCCTTTTCCTTTCTTAATGGTAGCCAGTGACCAATGTAATTCACTACGACAAATGAAGCTCTTCTGGAGAGTCTAATTGAGCAATTCTGTTTTCTTTTCAAGGTCTGAACTCAACCATCTCCTCCAATCCATTCTTCAGCACCACAGTGGCAAAAGAGTTACTTGAAGGCAAAGCAAGCTAGATTTTAGGATTCCAAACAGAAGAAGAATAAACCAACACTAGCTCAGAGTTGTGCATGGGTGAAGGTGGGAGTTGTTATTTAGGCTGTCAGTAATGCTTAACTTCTTTGTATATTCTCCGGTCAAAGGTGAACTATTTTTTTGTGCAAGCTTGGCATTTCACCAGCATGTTGGGTGCAAAATTTCATGTACTCTTCCTGTATTTTCTCTTATATTCCTCTTACATTACTCTGTGGATATAAATATTGTCTTTCAAAAGAATTCTGCTTTTTGTTCACAAAAAAATAGGGCATGCAGTTTTAGCACCGGTGAACAATCTCTCAAATGAAATGCACTGAAGGAAAAAAATACTGGGAAAGAAGCAGGGTCTATTTTCATCTTCCAGAACAGCATTAACAATAGGGAGGAGAAAATGAACTCAGTCTTGCAGATCTATTGCCTCACATACAAACACAAACAGGGCATAGTTTTAATCCTCGCACCTCGTCCATCAGCACCTTTTATCTGTGGCTTTTCAATATAGCAATGCAAGCCTAATGGACAAGGTGATCTTAAAAAGCTAGAATCAATTTCCACTTCAGTCACACCTGTCAAAAAGCCAGGGAGAGAAGTTAGATCTGATAAGCAAAATTAAAAGTAACATCAGTTAAACCTACCAGTAGATACATGCGGTAGATTGCTAGCAATGCCATGCAGTCTGTGTATAATTGGTTTATTAACAGCATTGCATTTATGAAAGACGAAGCAGAATGCCACAAGATTTATCCTGAAGCAAGGCTTCATCAAGTGTGAAAGATGAGGATTCAGCATCAGAAGATAAATGAGCACTATTCCTAATACTGTGGAAAAGGGAAGGGGCCCTGATAGCTCCAGGTGAAGGAAGGACCATTCTTAACGCTTACTTGACTTCTATTAATAGGCCTTTTGTAGGTCCTCGGTGAAAGGGACATACATTAAAACAAAGAAGTCTAGGTATGCAAGAAGCCAAGTCAGTAATATTTCAGTCTGCAAAATAGCCCACCCTCCAAGCATTGTTTCTATTTGTCTCATATGGAAGAGATAAAATGAATTAAAAAAAGACAGAAACAGACTCAAAGATTCTCATGTGTTTGGAATTAAGAACATTTGTAACTACTTCACTTGGATTCACCAATATTTAAGTAGTATCATGCTTAGTCCTTGTTCCTAGTCTTTTTACATAAATCACACAGAGGGTCACTTGTAACTGTGGCTAAAAAGTTACAGAAACAAGATTTCTAGTGAAGATCCTGAAGCAATTGCACATTGACGAATGCAGCTCATATTGCTAATAGTAATTCCAAATCAATGTAAAGTATAACTACACCATCCAGCACTTACAGTTTGGGGGACAAAATTTTACCTCAGAGTATCAGCAGAACTTAGTATTTTTGGCCATATATTTTTGCCTTGTTCAGTTTCCTTTTGCTGAAGTAGTGCTAAAAGGTGAGAACTAACAGGCCTCCTGGTTAGAATTTATCTAGTTGAGGAGAACCCAGCTGAGACAGATCTGCACCATCAGCCAGTGTGATTAGGTGCTCTCCACAGTTATCTTCAGCACCCCTCTCCTTTGCCCACACAGCAAGTGTGAAAAAGAGAGCTGCTTATGTCTGATGTATATGCTGTATAGATTACTTAAGAACAGTGCTGTGACTGTCTGACTGTCCAACTCTCATGCGAAGTTTTCCCCCTCCACTGCCCATGTTCTCCCACCACAAACTCCACAGCTGGATCACTGCTTGCCCACTCTGTGGTGGCAGATCTTGAAGCAAACAGATCTGCCAGACAAGTCGATGTTCTAAAAACCTTGGCTGTAAATTGCACACCCTCTGGTTTCAGCTCTTCCTCATGCCATGAGGAATGCACTGGCATACTTCCCTCCCCGGGGCCACCCACCAGGCAAGGAAAAAGTTCAGAGGTGCAAATGAAAGCAGCCCCTGACCAAGTGTAAATGGCCTTAGCCCAGCATATCCTTCTAAAAATGGCAGAGCCTCTCATTTTCAATTCAGAGGTTTTTCTTTATTTGGTTTTTAATAATCTAGTTGCCCTTACCAGTCACAACTACCCTGAGCTACAGGCAGTGCTAAGAAACAGAATCACCAATTGTGGGGAAAGATTTCAAAAGACTCAGAGAAGAGCTGAGTGTTCATATTCCACTTGAAGACAATATCTTATTCTAATTTATTCATATTCTGAAGAGAAAATCTAGTGTCTACTATGTTGTAACTATTTAGTATTAGGAAAAACCTTATTACTCATACGGCTGTTATGAAAATTTGCCAAGACTCTAATGAAGGCAAAACTGCTGGAGTACATACAATGAGTCAGAATTATGAAGAATCCCAATTTATGTTTTCAAATAACATTAATTTTTGGTGTAAAAGCCATATCAACATTACAGCAGAGCCAAGTACAGTTCTTATTGCCAAAGGGACCTGGGGACCATGACAACAAATTTCAGGACGCTGGATTTTAAACTGGAGGCACTCTTATCTCAAAACAATCATTCTATCCGGGGAGTTATAAAGACAGCCTAAACAATGTGAGGCCATAAAATGTTTGACCTCTTTCCCACAAACCGATAAATCAGGGTGCCAAAGAAGCACAACACTATTAAACTGATGAAACTATGAGGCTGATGAGAAGGACTCTGAATATGACTAGGAAGCATTTCATTTCAGATTTCCAGGGGGAATTCTCAATACCAGATAGACTGAATTCCTACTCAACATTTCTCTCTGTGTGGCCATCATTAGTTTTAATTATTTCTGACATTTTGTCTATCATACTGGGTCCTTGGAGAAAAGTAATGAGTCTCCTCATGTGAAAGGTGAAAAGAATGAAGATCATATTAAGATGCCAGAAATAATTAAACCACATGATCTTACTAACTATAAGCCCCATAAAGGATCCCATTAAACCACTTGCAACTACCAGTGTGACTACAGAAATCTCCTCATTAACTATAAGAGCCAGCTAGCAGCATCTTAATTCTGGCATTTCAATTTCATTAGTTGATTGTGTATGCTCGTTCCAGATTTAATATCAGCAATTGTCAATTGTCTGATAATAATGAGTATGTCTGTAACAGACAATTAATGAGGGCTACTTACCTGAGGAGCTGAGTCCAGTCATTTCCTAACTGTTTCTTTTCGAGTGGTTGGGAAAATAGTTTGTTAAAGATATCTTTAACCTTTTCCTGAAGGTCATGTTTGTACTGTAATAGAACTTACTCAGCTTTTTGGAAAGAATATACCAATCAGTTCAAATCAAAAGCTTTGGAAAGTACAAATTACATTCTCTCTCTTCCCAGCTTACTGGGAGAAACACTGTGTGATAGTCTCAAGAAAAATTAAGCAAAGTCGTCTAACAGTCTGTATTTTCTTATCTTAATAGAATTTTACAACAGCAATGAATGCTTCAGAAATACTACTAAGGAGAAAAGCTAATTGGCAGAAGATTATAAATTATATTTCTGTATTCAGCAAAATAAGTACAAGATAATTTATTATTATATTCAAAACTATAACTCAGTGGGTAGAGACAGAAGACTGCAAAAATAATTTAAAATACTTTTCCTCTGAGAAATATTGTTTTATGAAATATTAACATATCAATACATTTCATAAAAAACACTGATACATTAAAATAGACCATTTTCTCCCTATTTCTACACATAATGCATTTACTAAGCAATGTGGTGGATATACACACCCGCCTATATATACAAAGTAGTATAAAATAAGCAAATATGTACTCAAATTTCTACTTTATGAACTCAATTCTCTGCCTTCCACTGGCAATGTTCATACAACACCTCTTTTCTAAGGAATTAATAAAGGTTCATAAACACACATCTAAATGTAACCCCTTTGAGTAGTTCTACTGACTTCAGCAAATCGAGTTGATTGTAACTGATGAGTCTGATTACTTCAATCTTGTCCCAGACATGATGAAAGATGGACAAGAAATAAAATGTTATAGTAAACATCATCGTATTTCTAGATGACAAAAGCCTCAGAATCCAACGAGTGCTGAGTTCATTCTCCATGCTCTTTTACCATCTTTTACTATTCATAAGTTTCTTAAGTGGTACTCCTGTGGATCTTTGTGTCAGAAGAATATATTAAGCAAATTAAATTGTTACATTTCTCCTGGGGCCACCAGTTATGCTGTATATTATAAAGGGGTGATTATGTTGCCACTTTGTTATTGCCAGACTTTGAATTAAAATTAAGTATTATTTGACATATGCTTTCATAAGTGTTTGATAAAATGAATTAAAATAACAGACACTAAAACACAGGCAATAGCACAGTGGTGACTTCATGTGCTAATTGTGACTGCAGTTCTCTTATTGGTACCTAGCACTGTAGTATATACGTTTTTGAGAAACATTTTATTTCAGCTGTCAGATGTCAAGGACAACTTGTGATCAAATTTGGATGACCAATTCATGTGATATAGACAAACATGAAACAGAACTCCAAGATATTTTATATCTTCCCATCTGTTCTCTTATTCACTTGTCAGCAGACACTTGACCTAAATGCTTAGAAGTAGCATAATAACTTAGCCAATACTGGAAGAAGCTTATAGCAATCTATAGAGTCCATAACTATGGAAATAAAAATAAATAAAAAAAAATTAAAAAAATAATTCAGAGGAATTATTCTGCAAATTCTCAGGTAGAGGGCCAGCAGAACACTGCAGAGTAATTTTACTATCAAACTAGAAATGCACAAAAGGCTCGGATCTGTATAAATATTTCTGTCCATGAAAAAAACCCCACCATATATTTTTGTTAGCCAAATTTGGCAGAAGAGCCAAACTCAGTAATAAGTTATGGTCACATAAGCACAAAAATCTGAAGTTTATACTAAAATGTATCTGTTTCCTTCCAATAGTCTTGAGAAACAACTGAAAAGCCACATATATAAAAACAAAAGATCTGCAAACAGGAAGGAAACAAGCCATTGAGAATATCTTGAATTTTAATATCATGTCTAGTAATTGCAACAGTGCTCATCAGATATTGTTACAGTAGTCAGAATTAGTACAGTCATAAGCCCTGATTTTGCAAAATTTTCCTTTCAAGAAGTTTACTGAAACTAAATACAAAATCTTACTTACTTCACACTAACATGAACCCATCTTCTGGGTTAGCAAGCACAGTTCTTTGTTGCACAAACCTCATATTTACACAGCTCTTAAATCTCACTTTCAAGGAAGAAGCAGCAGCTACTTCAAGACTAACAAGTATTGCTGTTGTTGAATAAGCTGTTGGTGGCATGGGATGTTTATTACAACTTCTCTCATCACATATATGTGTGCAAAACAATTAGTATTTTTATCATCTGCCGTTATTGAAATTAATATTCACCATCATAGAAGCTAATGCTTAACTTTAAACAGGCTTTAAATACTGCCTTAAAAAAAAGCCCTTCTCTTAATTTTTCTTTTTAAAGTTTCACACACTTGAGAACTCCATTTTACTTATTAAGCTGCCCTTGGTGTGACTTCTAAAACATATAATCCAAAAAAATAAAATAAATGAAATAGACATCTTAAGCTTTCATATATCAATATGTATGTATGAAGGCATGAAAAGCATTAGGTCTTTCCATCTTTGACAGTTACCATTAAGAGGTGCAATCTTCAGAAGCAAGCAAGAATAAAAAGAAGAGCATGCCCTAATTATTACAAAGTATATCACTTTAAGATGTGTAATGGTAGTTAACAAGAAGAGAAAGAAACCCTGCAACATAGTTTATTTAGTATGGATGAACATGCTAAGTGATCCAATTAGAATCAAGTATTTCCATCCTCTAGACTGTCTTCTTATAGAACAGACTTTCATAAGTCGTATTCTTATTGAACTATATTTCAAGATCAGAAGGATCTTCATTCTCCTAATTGCAATCTGAGATAAAGAAATGACCCACTTTGCCAGAAATTAACCACTCATCTGTAAAGATACTGTACTCCAGAAGTTGTTTTATCCAATAGTAAACAGTTATTTTATGATCTGTGCTCCCAATATAGAAAATGGAACGGTAATAAATGGAAGAGTAATAGTGGCTCTTGAAAACAAATATTCTCATTAAAGACTTAGTTTTACTGAAAATGGATTAGTGGCCAGTGGGAAAGGTGTGTCATTACTGACTCTTTCTTTCTATCAACTGTCAAGATGTTAATTCAGCCATTTCGTAGAAATAACATATAGTTGCTGCTGCAGTGATTAATGGGAAAGGGACTGTCTCTGTGTTCTGATGCTTGATTTATCCTTCTAAATGCAATGAATACCACAAGGGTCTCACTGCTTACTAAACTGAGAAGTGCTGTCCTTTCACAGCTCAGAAAATAAGATCACCATCTGTTTCTTTGCAAATACTTTATCTGAAGAGATTGTTGTAAAGGCAAAATAAATTCTGAGAATAAAATAGGAAAAATGTAATTTGAAGCTGTCACAATAAAAATAAATAGAAGATGAAGATGGATGATGGTGGGTGGTCTGGCAGCCTGTCTGAAAACATATGGCTTGATCTAAGACCCACTGAAGTTAGGAGAGGTTTCTGGTTTCCTAAAGAGACTTCAGTTACAGACAAGGACTTATATAAGTCTTTAAGACTGCAGAAACAGAGTCATCTTGTTACCACTGCTTATGGGTTTTTTTGCTACTTATGGGTATGGAAGTTTGTTATTTAAATATTGTGACATTTCCAAATACATTGTATGTTATCATAAACTCCAATTTATAGCAAAACAAACTGCTTCAAGCTGTGCTGGATGTGGCAAATGGAAGCTGAAGGTGTCTAAGGAGTAAATGGATGCCAGCTTGTTAGCTGAGGGAAGAGGCTGAGGCAATGAACACTCTGAACTTGCATAATGAGGAGCTGGGTTTCAGGGAGGGCTGAAAGATTCAGGAGGCAGATGAGAAAAAGGAGCAGAAGCAAAGTTAATTTGTGTTTTTGAGAGGGTGTCCTGGTTTCAGCAGGGATAGAATTAATTTCCTTCTTAGTAGCTGGTACAGTGCTGTGCGTTGGATTTAGGATGAGAATAATGTTGATAACACACCGATGATTTAGTTGTTGCTGGGTGGTGCTTACACTAGTCAAGGACTTTTCAGCTTCCCATGCTCTACCGACTGAGAAGGCTGGAGGTGCACAAGAAGCTGGGAGGGGGCACAGCCAGGACAGCTGACCCCAACTGGCCAAGGGGATATTCCACACCATGTGACGTCATTCTCAGCATATAAAGCTGAGGGAAGAAGAAGGAAGAGGGGGACGTTCGGAGTGATGGCGTTTGTCTTCCCAAGTAACCGTTACGCGTGATGGAGCCCTGCTTTCCTGGAGATGGCTGAACACCTGCCTGCTGGTGGGAAGCAGTGAATTAATTTCTTGTTTTGCTTTGCTTGCGTGCACAGCTTTTGCTTTACCTGTTAAACTGTCTTGATCTCAACCCACGAGTTTTCTCACTTTTACCCTTCCGATTCTCTCCCCCATCCCACCGGGGTGGAGTGAGCGAGCAGCTGCATGGTGCTTAGTTGCCAGCTGAGGTTAAACCACAACAGTCCTTTTTGGCTCAAACCCACGACCCTGAGATTAAGAGTCCCATGCTCTACCAACTGAGCTAGCTGGACATATTAAGGTAAAACAGGAGCTTATGGTAAGAAGCTGGGTTTATGGATGCAGGGAAGGAGGATAACTAGAGCTGTTGAGTAATTAGGCAGTAGCCAGACACCTTAGAAAGATGTGGAGGTGGTTTGGGTAGCAGACAATAAGGACCCATGGATAACCACCAGTACCAGATTGCCAGACCGCAGGACAAGAACATTTCCAGAGCCTTTTTAAGAGGAGAGAAAAAAGGGAATGCTAACAATAGACTAATTACTATACTAACAACTATTTTTAGTGTGATTGCTGAAAAGCTGGAGTAATGTTTCCCCAATTAACTCTTCAAAAGGAGTTGCTGCTTCTGTTTCTTCTTGCCCCCGTAACACCACTTACTTTGTATCAGTATGAGCACTCGTATGGCTGCACACTGAATACCAGGGAACTAATTCAGCTGAAAAACAACTTTTGCATTCAGTTCACAATCTTGTCATGTAAATACTCACTCTAACTCAAGGTAAGTCATTATGCAGGGGTATAAGTATCTGAGGCAGCAACCACTTTCTATGGGGCATGCATACAGTGAACAAGTGGGTGTGCAATGACTTGAAGAAGTCAAGCCTCCTCTGCTATCCAGTAAAGCTAGCACAGACTGTACCTTCTTCAGGATTGAACCATAAGTGACCACAGAGGTTCAGTGATCACCTTTTCTACTCAATATTATTCGCAACACAGGCTTGCTGAAAATTGTCTATTAACTAGAAAATTACCATCATGAGATTCCTTCTCCTGGTTTCGGTTTAAGGACCTATCTACAATCACCTCTAGAGGAAGCTCTCCAATTTTTTGTTCTATACCTGTCTGTGTGTAATTCATGGACCAAAAGTAAATGAGAACTTTCAAGCAGCAAGAGTTACCAGGTTTAGTAAGGAAAATTACATTTCCCCCTTAAAATATTGTCCTTCTAAATACATTGCAGTCATAAATCTTTGGTTCAAACTTGTGTGATCTTATATGTCAGGCAATCTCCACTATAAAAGGTGTGAGCAATTTTCAGATACACGAGCCTGTTTTACCACCCTACCATTAACATTTTACCATTTACACAGTTCTACCCATAAGACCTTTGAAGCTGGCATTATGAACAGTAGGAAAAGTAAAGGCAAAAAAGTTCTTTATTTGGCTCTTGCCCAGCTAAGTCACAGAAACCCAGAAGCTTACAGTCCAAGCTTATCAGATTTGCACCACAGGTGAAATATGTTCTTTCCTCTTGTGTCACTTTTCAGTGGTGAACACCATCATATGTGCCGTGCACAAACCGTATCAATAATAGGAGACAAAATAGCATCGGCACCATCATTTAGAATTCCACTCTTCCATTCATATGTTTTTTCAATGAAAGATTTCATTGGTGGTAACATATTACAGGCATAATTACATATTGGTGATTTCTTTAAACAAAATGTATGTTATCTTTACCATGTGGCCATTAACCACTCAGTCAACGGTGACCGGAACCCTCTTGAACTTTAGCTGTACGTAGTGTCAACTATAACACAAGTTCACATAATGAAAGTGCCCTCTTGTTCTACAAGAGCAGATCGTGCTCAAAAGATATATATATATTTAGACACTTCACTGTCCTTGCCACTTGTCACTGTCACTGAAAAACATCACTGCATTTGGCATCAATACTCCAGTGAATTATGTCATTGTGTTCACATTTATAATTGACAAAAAGTGAGGTAGAGAAATACAAAATACAGAGCCTAAAGCTAAAATCTGACTACCTGCAGTTCTAGTTTGTTAAAATGCAACCTGATTAGCACCTTATACTCTTCTCCCCAGCCCCAACCCGAACAAACCCCAAACCATTTAAAATTACCAGATCTCTAGTTAGTGACTAATTTCAGCCACTTAAGCGCTTTTCAAGTGCTGACCAAAGCACTTTTAACATTATAAAGAGGCAGTGTGCATTATTAGATTAGTAGCATGACACAGTCCTCCTCGGATGTAGAAGAATTAGTGGCTACGTAATTAGAGCACGGAAGGAAGATCAAGAGAGAGATCCCAGAATAGCAAGTCTATACAGTGCTGCGGGAAATTATTTGTCCTGTTCTGGAAGCAGCCTAGCCGCATTAACATGCCGCTGTGCTATGCCAATAAACCTTTTGAGGCTAGACTGCCCTGAGTGTAACTGGATAATAAGTGACTCAGCTTGGGTTGGGAATCGACAAGCCTTAAATCTTGCATTTCTGAACACTCTGTTCCAGAGCTGAAACAAGCAGCTTAATTCCGCTTCTGCCTGACATTAGTTCTAGTAAAGCTTTTCTGTGACAAAATCTGGTTGTGCTGCTATGCCTATATCCAAGACAGGATCCATTTATTGCTAAGCTTCCTCAGTGTGAAAAGAGATCAGATGCAGTCTGTGACTTTAGGTTTTCTAGAAAAGCTTTTAGGAAGAAATTCTCTTGGGAAAGGATTCCACAAAGATTTGAGGTTTTACTTTCTCACTGCATCAGAGGAAAAAAAAAAAAAGGCAATAGCTTTTCTGGACTCTGTGTATTTACTCACAAACCCCAGCTACCTGAGCACTATAAATCAGAGCTCCAGGTTTGCAGTTTCCCTTTTCTAAGCCTCAGCTGAAGCAAGAGAGAGTAATTTTCAGAATTTCTTATCTCAATTGTACTTAATGTAGCACTAATATGCAGATGTGGTCAAATCATATCACATCTATAAGTGCTTCCTTGGTGTCCCTCATTACTTTTACTTGCAATGCAATATGTGGTCAAAATTGCTAAGCGTGTTCACTCTCCTCCTCTTTGTACAGATCCTGGCTTCTCTTCTAAGACAGGAGGCTCTCTTATCACCTGTACCTGCGTCCAGCATTCTGTCCTCCCCAAATTGTCAGTGTCCAGCCACTGTCAAATAACCTGGCAATCAGTTTTGTCAAAATGCCTTTTGTCAAAATGCTAGATGATCCTTCAGCTGGTCATTGGCCGACTTGGCAAAGCTGTTGTCTTGCTTGGCCAACTTCTTTAGTATATCCACTATACTGCCCAAGTGGACCTATTCAAATGCCAATGAGCTTTTTTAATCTTTTCACTGGCCCTAACCAGTTATTGCCTGTCATAAACAATGCCCATGGAAATGGAGAATACCACTGGTAAAAGGTTAACCCTTGAAGATCAGGTAAGAAGCAACACACATATGCATGCACGCACAAAATAGCTAGGTAAACCAACTCATGGTATTTCATAAAACTAATGCAAAAAAACTGTTTTGGTTTTGAGGCTTTGGTTATACATAAGGATAAAAATTACAAAAATCTGGTACTGTTACTCTGTTAAAAGAAACCCCAGAAGGCTTTGTGTGGCTTGGAATAAAGGAAGACATAAAACTTCTACGTAAACTCTTGGGATACTATAAAGAAGCAAGTTTTCAATTTCTGACCCTGAACACTCTCAGTAAGTATGCCCCACTTGTTCAGCCTATAAATTTTCAAGGTTATTTGGAAAGTGAAGAACAAAAGAAGTGCTTCTCATGAGAAAAAACTCCTTCGTAGCAACAAGGAAGGAATTCTTTCTTTTGGAACTCCTCCAGACATTATTACCCATACAGCTTAAAAAGTTAAATAGGCTAAGGCATTATATGTATAGTGCTTTTTAAGTACATTTAAAATTCAGTTTGATTAAAGTCCAGCGTGCAATATTTTGGGATATAGCCATAACTTCCCTTGCAGTTTTGAAAGATGTTGCTAGATATGAGCTATGGAACCAATTAGAGCACCAGTTCAGTCTGAGGAAAAATGAGCCTCCATAAATAGAGTACTTGTATCACATAAAAGAAAAAGCAGGCATACCCATAAACCCAAACCAGAACATCAACACAAAAATGAAACTGGATTTTCAAGGAAGTATGACATAGCCAAATGAAATACCTGCAAACGTATTGTGCAGAGGATTTTACGCTGAGTGTTTCAATTATCCAACATAGGCACGCCAGTAACTAGTTTACAGATGATACACTGCACAAAATACAACTGAACTATCTAGTACCAGTATAACAATGAAATTAAATCTCTCTCTCAATTCCTTCCCCCCCCTTTAGGGACTAAAACCATTCAAACAATTTACCTACACAGACTCTCTGCTTATATGCAACCCCTTTGAATGAAAAAGGAACAGTAGAAAAAAGGGGCAACAACACTGACTCCAAATACGGTTTTGTTGTTTCTGAAAATACAACAATGTGATGGTGCTACAGTGAACACAAGAAACAAACATAAAAATGGTGATCCAAGACTATTTAGACTGATTTTGGTCTGAATATCTGTTCCTAGTTCAGTTACCGGTTAGATCACTTCCCTCACAGTTATGAAATGTTATGCTGCACCTTTCACTTTCATCAGTGGTAGCACTCCAGCATGCTACAAAGACAGAAGCAGCATTGATGTTCTAATCTCTACTTTTTTTTTTTTTTTTTTTATCATTTTTAAACCTTTCCAGCTTCTTTTGAGGTACAACTTCCTTCCAGCTCACAAAGGCGGCTAATGACATCAATAGATTGCTCATGAGGGCACTTGTAATGAAATCTTTGCACAAGAATTCCAGTGTTTTTGAAATAATTCAGTATTTTTCAAGAGACAACACCAAACTAGCTTCATCCCTCCTCCCCCAAAGCAATTGAAAAAAAATACACACCCCCACACCTTTTTGTTGCGGCTTTCTGAAACATTATAAAGCAAAATCTCTTGCTTCTCTTTGTGTTGATCAGTGAGAATGAAAAAGGCTTGTACCAAGTTGGAAACAAGTCAAAATGCCCTTTCTGACTTGTTAATGAAATCCTTCTGATGTACAAAAGGCATTTATTCACCACCTTAATAGTCACACTGCAAGTAGATTTTATCTGGCTAGAGACTCGTTTATTTGAATGAGAAACTAATCTCTTTTGTGGGATTCACATAAAGGATTTGAATTTAAAAATAAATAAAAGGAATTGTTTACCTGCACATAGCTAATAATACCTTTGGAAATGCCATCTATGGATGTGGACTACTGAATCATGAAGCATTAGTCTGGCACATTTAAAAGAGTTCATGCTATAAAAGTATAATGAGTCTATGCTCTAGAACAGCACATAACAAAATGAAGACAAAGTTAAAATTAGATTCCCACCGCACTCAGAAAAATTAACAGAAAATTGTAGAAAATATTTTTAGAGAACGGGTTTGAAAATGTATGGAAAAAGCTCCTGCTTGAAGCTATGCAAATTGCATTTGAAGGGACTGATCTGACATAAGGTTGGCAATGGACGCAACTGGAGCTTTAATTGAATAAGCTCGGACATCTGTCTCAACTGTCAATCCTCCTAACAATAAGATTGATAGATGCAAGCTAATCGCCAATTAGAGGGAGTTTTTCAGATACAGGCTGTGAGTTGAGAAGCTGGATGAACTCGCACGGAGGCAGATGAAGCGAGTGTGCAGAAGAGAGAGCGAGATTTCTGTCTGTTTCCAGACAGAGACCATGAGATCTTCTTAGACTGAACTCATAGAGCAAAGCGTCACCAGCACAATAACGAAGGCTAGAGAGAAACACTGGCTCCACGACTGCAAGACCAACCTCTATCTCACCTTAAGACAGTTTTAAGCAGATGACACCCAGTATGGTTTGACTTACACAGTCATTAGCATCCCTTTCCTTTTGGGATACAAAATATTTTAGCATTACATAATATGACTGCAGTAGCTGTCTGCCTTTCTTCCTCCCCTAAATACAAACACATTATCTAGTCCTTGTATCTTTCCCACATCCTTCTTAACAGACTACTATTTATAATAAAAATCATTAGGATTCCTTTTGCTCCTAATATGCTTAAACTCTTTCTAGATTGTCCTTGCTGGCTGCCAGTTAAAAGATTATGTTCTCATTTACTCTACCAATTTTCTACCATTCCTAGTTTTGGATATATAGCCTTTATGAACAACTGCCTTTTTCTTCCTAGTTTGGCAACTGATTTTTCATTTTCACCAGCCCAGACTTTTAAAAATCTTGTCTCTCCTCTTCCCTTTCCCTCCTCCAGATTGTGGAATTGCATCTTTGTGAACACAGAATGTCATTTTTATAGTTTACAGTTACCAATATTTATTTTGTTTAACCACTGCATCCCCACCCCTTTGTGATTCACACATAATGCCGCCATGGTATACTGTAAGAATCCTTTAAAGAAGTATAATTATTTCTGGGACACAAGAGTAGCACGGTGAATTTATTCTTTTCTCTTCTCCTCTCTCCAGCATTAAAAATTTGTTCTTCTCAAGGCGCACGCTAGTTTCTTTAAATACCGCTTTTGTAAGTACATCTGCACAACTAAGTACTTCGATTTGGATTTATGTGCTTGTAGAGCAAAATTGATAACAAAGGTTGTGGCTACTGGGAGCAAACATTTCTTTCAGTTCTTGTTTATCTCTCTGTTCTAGCCCTCATGTTGATAGGAAACTGCTGGTGGAGGCAATAGTTGAGGTTATAACGGCAGTTGCCCGGTTTCAGAAACAATAACTGGCAGCACAAAACCTCCAGCATGCCATAGACAGAACTACCTTCTAATAGCTCAGTGTTATTTTCCCCAACAAACCATAAATGGTTTCTGGTGTGATTTAGTAGCCTGTAGTAGACACTAATAGGTACACCACATTAAACTTTCCCTAATAAGCTTTCAGGATAATCTACTTCTAAGTTGCCCATGACTTGGAAACATATAGCCACGTTAACCACACCCAGGATAAAAAGACAGGCTTTCCAGCTGGCTCACGAGGGTGATATTCCACTTTGACCATTGGAGCTATGCCTTTTCCAGTACCAAATGTTGCTTGGGTATTTCTGTACAGCCTAGTTTCGCTGCTCATTTTAGTTCACAGAAAAATGTCCTAATTCATTATGCACTGCTTAATGGGAAAAGAGTACTTTTGGCAGGGGGGCGGGGGGAAGTGAAAGAACTTAGGCTTATACTTTTATATCTCAGTGGACAGAGAAGTTTTCACCTACCTAAAAAGCCCAGGAAGTGACCTCCAGATACTTATGTCCACACCAAATAAATCCTATCTCTGGCACGCAAATATTTTGCCGTGGAAGTCGACTGGGCTGCTGTTTGCTGGGAATGGAAATGCCAGAGGTACCTGAAGTCCCGAGGGTTAAATAATTTCTATAACAATAATGACCAAGCCATTAAATGTACATGAATATTTAATTTCAGCTGTACTTAGTTCCAGACTTAATTGTCAAAACCACTTTGCTAAGAATATGCAAAGAAATTATCTATTCTCCTCAGTTATGTAACATCTTCACCTCCAGATTGAGGACAAGGAGTTAAATCCACAAGGAAGCTCTTTTAGTGGCTTGTTCTGCCAGTCCATTTTACCATGCTGTAAGAACTAGGGCTAAGCACAGTTGTGGCATCATCCATTCTCCTTCCCCACCCTTTCTTTTTACCCTAATTTTCACAGCTTTCTCATGATCTATTGGAAATAATTCCTCCACAATCACTTGGCTTTCTCACCAATGCTTTTTAGTTGATCCAGAAAAATCTCTGCTGTCCAACTTCAGGCTTTCAAAATACGCTTACATTCAAAGTGCAGGAATTACTCAGGGTTAAAGTCTGAAGCGTGGAGTGTAATTTGCTTTAAACATAAAATTCTTTTAATGGCACTATTGAAAGTGCCCCTAAGCACTCTCCAGAAGCTGTTAAGCCATTCAATGCATCTTGCAGTGTTAGAAACTCCACATACTCTGGTCCAATGAGTGACTACTCCATGTGGATCTTTTATCTAGAAGAGCTATATAGCTATGACAAACAGCAGTGTCTGGCACATCACATTTAAAAAATAAAAAAAAAAAATCTGTTTATTTTTAATTAGTTTTCTTTTTCTGAAGAAAAATGGCAGTTTTTCTGGTGGGTTTACTTTGTCAGGACATGTAGGGATGAAAGATTTATAATGATATTTCTTAAATAACTGGAAGATTAAAACCAAGTAAAAAAAAGCTGGACAGTTAACAACTATTGGAAACAAAACTTAAAAACACAAACTCAAAGCTGTGTACTACAGTCATTAGTAAAGAAAGGAGCGGAGGATTAAGTGACAGGTGTGGTGTTCATACCCCCAGAGGCATGCAAAATGCAAGCCTAATAGTTGTGCCTTTAGGCAAAAAGTCTTTATCAAGTTACAAATCCATTTTCCAATGTTACATCCTAGAGGCCACACAGCCAAAGAGCGTTTTCACACACCTTTTTATAACTCGGCAGTGCAGCTGACTGCTATAAATAAATACATTTTAATAGTGTAAATGAAGTTATTTGTCTGTCATTGAGAGAATTTCAACTTTGCCAAAGCCTAATTATTTAAGACACATTAATTATTTTAGTTTCATATAGCGTGTTCAAAAAGATGCTTAAATTTAAAAAAAAAATACTGCTGCAGATAAGAGCAACAACGTAGCTGAATCTTTTGCATGACAGATTTATTGTATACAATGTGATTTTATTGTATATGAAGGACTGAATTTTAACAAGTTGAATGAGTCACAAGAAATGATTTTTTTAAGCCGACTTAGAACTGCGATCAACTTTGGACTAGTGTTATCAAGGTATAGTGTGTGTGTCTTAAAAGGAAGATGAGAAGATCAGCCTCTTCCACCCTCACCTCCACCACACATACCTACTAAGGCAAATGGCATGTGGGAGATGCTTCAAATGGAACAATGTGGAAGGCAAAAGTGGAAAAAACACAGCCCTAGAACATTTTTGTGATTACGTGAGTGTGAATGCTGTGTCTAAGAAAATCTGCTCGTATATTAATTCAATGAGAGACAGTATGGGGAAGATTTTTCAGGAATACTGAACTTTCCACAGTTTCCTTTATGTGTATATATATGTCTAACCGGTACAAGGGTACACTACCACTATTTTTTCTTTTCAATCTAGAAAACAGAGTGATATTAATGTAACAAAGAAACATACAATGCCATGAATTATTCCCTTATTTGTTTTCTAATGTTCCTCTAATGTAAAGCAGGCACGGGAAAAGATACTCCCAGGTTATCTGAGTAAGGCATAATTCCAGTAGAAATACTTCTGAGCATTGTCATAAAGTGTATGCAGAATTAGCCTGCCCTATTTGCCTAACACTGCCTGCAGCAGATTACATACATGCAATCAAGCTTTGAGAAAGTATGGCACTGATTGTCCTCTTTTCAAAAAGAAACTACCATCTCAAAATGTAAGCATGAGGAATCAGTTCTTGGCCAAGCCATTGAATTTCAACATTTTATATTTTCAAGTTGTAAAAGAATGCATAGAACATTATTTATGCCTCTACGCACATACTCAGATTTTTCAGGTGTTTAACATTCCTGGTGAAGAGGTTAAAAAAAAAAGAAAGGTAGACTTGTCACAAGTTATTAAGTAACTTCAGAGAAAAAGTCAAAGGAACTGCTATGAGCTCTGGCCTGAACACTCAGATTTTTTTTCTTTTGTTAAGAGTTTCTGAAGTTTTGCAAAACACACACTGTGTTAAGTAAATATCAGAAATCAATATCAGAAATCAAAATTTTCTGGAGAATGCAGTTTGTTACCTTATAAGCACTATTATTCAGAAACCTAAATATAAATGTTTAGTTTATAACTCTTGGGACCTATGTATTGTTATACATTTTACAAGTAGTATTTTTGAACAAAAAAATAACATGTTCTCTGGAAAATGATGGTAATGAGTACTTCCTATGAAATGCAACTTACCTACTGTAACTCTAATAATGCAGGGAATGAATAATCAAAATTATATAAAACAGCAGGAAATGAAAGAATGGTAACCTTCCCAATTTCCTCCACTGGCATCACACACACTTAAAGGGCGGGGAGGGCGGGGAGAAAGGAAAGGAGAGAGAGAAAAAAAAAGGATTGGAAAAATTGGACATATGTCCTTTACCCCCATGTTTGTTTTATCTAGCAGGTAATAAATGAGAATTAAAAAGTTGTCAGTTAGTTACTTTAAAATGGCAATAACACACTGACGACCAAACTAAAATCAAGATCACTCTATGTTGGATCCTAAAAAGGGCTGTTATAGGTGAACCCCTTTTTCATTTTAGCTAGAGCTTAAGGACTTGAAAGTTACTCCAGAAAATCCACTTATTACATAGAGACGTGTCTCTTGCTCAGTGAGAAGGGAAGAGAGTCCTATGGTCTGGATCCTGCTTGTCAATGCTGTTACTCGAAAACACCTTGATGCAAAATAAACATAAACATTCATCGAAGCAGGACTGGGAATCAGGATTCCTGTCACTCCCAAAGGAGCCTAATTCACAGCAGGTCACAAAGGCAAATGCTCTCTGTTCTCCCTCTCACCCTATAACACTTGCTGCAGGGTGGTCCGGATTCAGTAGCAGAGAGTAGAAAAGCCCAACCCCAGCCTCGCTTAGCTACCTAGCCTGCAGCTTGAGGTTAGGCTACTCATTTGGATCTACACCCTGCTTGCAAATACTCATGTTATGAAACACTAATGCAAAAATGTCCAACCATCCTCTGAAGTGAGAGGTAGGATTTGAAAGGAGGGAGGCTTAGGAGGAACAGAACTGTGGTCTGCCGTTGAGCAGTATACATAGGAGAACACCAGTCATTCTGTAGCAGCACCTCAACATGAATTTTTCTCCTCTTTCCTCTCATCTCCTTGTCCCCCCATCCCCAGGCAGCTCTCTCTTACCCTCTGCATTGTTATTCCCCTCCTGGGCTTATACCATTGACTGCTCAATGGCTGACTCCAGCAGAAATGGTGTGAAACCCAAGCTAGCCACTCTAAAAAAAAAAGAGTCTGGGAGCTCTGTGCGGATGCCCCCAAGCAAGTTAAACTGTGCCCTAGCCCCACGCAGAAAAGGTTACTAACACTTCTCCTGCCTTGCAAGAAAAGTCCAGTCCTTCTGCTCGAGCGCATTACCAAGATATCTGAGCCGAACAGCAGCCTTTGACAATGAACTGCAAGTCTTCAAGTTGACACTTATGCCAGGAAGGAAGAAAAACATCAGAACGTTCTTCATCTTCCTTTTTTCCTATTCCCCTCACCTGTTTCTCATGTTCTTCTCTTCAACACACAGACATTTCAGCGTTATCCACTGACTCTGAGGTGTATTTTATCGCTCAGTATGTTGCTTGACTTGAATTTGACTCTGTATTGTCCAACTTCTCTGTTTAATGTATAGGGAACTTAGAACATCTTTACGTGGCCAAGTACAAATACATTTAATCCCAGAATTCTCTAATCCTAGACATGCACTTTAGCCTTGAAATCTATTATTTTCTGACTTAAGATATACCAATGCAGAATATGAGTAAGTAAAAAGTGAGACCAGTGTTCAAAATAATCTCATGCCAGCCCGAGATCCTTCTCATCACTCGTTCTAGTGATTCGTGCAGCAGGAATAGTAAAGTAAAAAGTGACGTCTGCAGCTACATAAAAAGGAAAAGCTATTTCTAAAAGACTAAGATTATTCACATCCTAAATCTGTCCTAATAACACATACCACATTCTTGAAAACACAGAAAGACTAGCGAGTCAATCCTGCACACACAATATTTACAACTCCTTGTACAGTTATCAATTTTAAAACACTATACATGTTTTTTCCAGTAATGAACAAGTAATGCAGATCACGTGATAAATTCTCTGCAATAAAGAGAACTCTGCAACTGCAGTAAGAAAGAAGCTACAATATAAATTGCCTAAGTTCCTACTATTTTTAAACTATATCCCCTTGCAGTTCATAGTATTATATCAGAAGAAAGCAGAAAGAAAAAATGAAGAAACCCCCCAAAACTGAAAAACAGCCAAAGCCTTTCCAACCCAACTCACAACAAGGTGAAGTTTGCATGCAAAAGTAAAGGTTGTATTCATTCATCCAACCATAAAGACTCTTCTGACCTCTGCTGCTATCTAGACACTAAGAAGAAATCTCCAAATTGTTTCCTCTAATAACAGCAGACGACTCATATGAGTAAAAAATTTCTACAAGTAAAAAAAAAAAAAAAGAAAAAGAGGCATAGACACTAGACCACTTATGCAGCCACACTGATGGAAGAAGACAACCTCTAATCACGAGCACTGATCCTGTGTATGCTGTGAATAAAGATTCTCCGGCATACCACTCAGATTCACTGAAATAAACCTACAGTTCAATGTTCACAGTTTCTAACATTTCTTATAGATGCTTGTGAAGAGGAAAAAAAAAAAAAAGGAAATTTGACCCAAGTGATTCCGGACATTTCATTCATTAAAGAAAATTAGTATGCTAGAATTATGGGGGATAAATGTTACTGCCACAAAAAGCATACAGGCACAGAAGATTCTTTTTGTTCAGTATATTTTGTTACATTTGCATGTTCAACTCAAGATTTCACACCAAGATTAAGTTTTGTGGGTCTTTTTTGACAAAAAAACCCTACCTTGCTTTGAAAAGCAGACATTTCTGACAACAACTACAAGGAACATACAGATATACAAACATGAAGCAAAAAAAGATAGGAGATGCTTTGAAAAACAGTGGCTTCCTCCTTTTCTCCACATGTATTTATAGCAAGAACATCAATCTCCCCCTCCGCAGATGATCTCCATCATCTTCTGCCTCCACACAGTAAGGTTAGGAAGCCCTTCCTTCTCACATGGCTACCAAGCACATTCCAGCCAGTAGGAAGGATGAAGCTAATGAGCCTTTTATTGACCACTGGCCTGTCCTGAGCCAGTTTCTCTAACCCCAGACCTCCTTGTTCTCTCTGTTTATAATTTGGTCTCTACGTAGGTACACCATGTAATAATATAGCATGTAACAAATGCCTTGATTTTGCCTCTTGCTGGCAGGCAGCAGGCACAACAGTTTCCAGATTGAATTAACAGTATTTCAGTACAATCACTAAATGTAACTTCTCTAAAAATCATGAGCATGACGCTCAAGGAAAAAGACAATTTTTTTTGACAGTACTAACGTTATGTTATATTCTATTCTGCTTCTCTGTATATGCATATACTTTCATATGCAACAGTCAATGATTGAGGTTGGGAAATAAAAAAGTTAATACTAGCCGATTGCCAGGAACTGAAATACATGTTTCCAAAAGCAAAAAACCAAACCAAACCAACAATAGAGGGATACAGTGCATTACAAAAAGCAATGCTATGAAGAACAAATCTAGATTTTATTTAAGTGTAAGTAGCTGAAGTTCTGAATACATTTGGATTGAATGTCAGATAATTTCTCTTGAAATCAAAAATCTTCATCAACGTGAAGCTGTTGAACATGTCTTTAATTTCTGTAGGCAATCTCAGTATAATTTCTGCTTGTCAGGTGACAAGAAGGAACAACTGCTAGCTACTCACTTGCAGACTAATTTTTATTAAGCACAATATTCTTATACTAAAGGCTAACAATTTTCTACATCAACTGAGCAAAGGTTAGTTTTCACGCCTTTCTGAATCCTACACACATTTCCTTCCCACAGTAGATGGAGGAATTTCCAAAGCTGAAAGCTATTTTGAGCAGCTTCCAGATCCTCCCTTTGTAACACCTTCTTAACTGTGATTTGCTAATCACTATGCAGAAGATTTCACTGCCTAATTAAAGGACTGGTGCAGTGATGAAGATAAAGAATACAGAGCAGGGCTGCAAGCTAATCTACAAGCAAAACACAGAAGCTACTTGTCAACAGTAAGGGCATATTTTATCGACAGCTGTGTCCAATAAGGATGAGCTATGTAGTGAAGATTTAATATTAATGCATTTCAGTCTTTCCCATTACTTACTCATTATACATACCTAGGGCATTTCCAATTCTTTCACTCTCCCTTCTTATTGTAATGTAATTAACATTTTAACCCCTCTGAAAACCCTTGGTTTTACATCATTGCAGACTTTTACAGACAGTGCTCGACAGAGCTGTAGGTCTCAGCAGTTAAGTTTTTGGCTTGTAAAATGCAAGTTCGGTGTCTAAGTCTTGGTGATGAGTGAATCTACAGGCCAAATCCATTTGGTGATGAGTGAATCTGCAGGCCAAATCCAGTATTTGCACCTTTGAAACTTTCTTTTCCTTTATATGTCTCTCCCTATATATGTATATATGTTGAAATATATATGTCTATTTATACCACTGTTTCCCAAAAGGATATAAATATTGAAACAGTTACAGATCAATAATATTATACACCAAAGACATTACTTAAGTCTTATGTAAAACAACTATTTTAAAAGAATGTCATGGTTTAACCCCAGCTGGTGACTAAGCACCAGCCAGCCGCTTGCTTGCTTACTCCCCCTGCTCCCCCCTCCCCCCCGCCCCCGGTGGGATGGGGGAGAGAATCAGAAGGGTAAAAGTGAGAAAACTCGTGGGTTGAGATAAAGACAGTTTAACAGGTAAAGCAAAAGCCTGCAGACACAGAGCATTCACAACAGCAACACAAACAAGGGGAATGCTGTTATCAGCACGTAAACCTCCGCACAACCATGACTAGAAAGACCCAACTGATGCTTTTAAATTGTTGGACTTACGTTATCGTGCCTGAGTTTGCCCTATACAACTTAAGAATAACAGTAATATGGCTTGCAATCACAGAGGTGTTTTAAAGCTGAATTCATCAGTGGTTTATAAATCATTAGGGCTTAGACAGATAAACAGACGTATTTTACAATAAAATTTTCTTGCAACAGGAAAGCTCAGGTCTGCTTCTACACAAGCTTCGAGGTGCTCATGCTCTCTCCTCTTCCTCTTTCTGACACTTTGAAGTTTTTCAGTGGGAACAGAGCAGCCTGTGAGGACCCCGAGCACATCCCACCTCCTGGGGCTTTGGCTAGCTGGGCTCTGAGCCAGCTCAGAGCACAGCTGGTGACCTTGAAGACAGCCACTGTGAAGAAAGTGAGAAGAAACCTCAGCTGGGGCTGCCCCCCCTTCCTTTGGGAGCTGCTTTTATGCCGAGCCTCTCACCCTGGTTCCCTGCCCGAGCTGTGCTGCGGCTGTGCCGCAGCCCTGCTGGTGCCTGGCCATGAGTCCTGCTGAGCTGGACCCCAACCTGACCCGGCCTTAGCCCTCCTGCCCTACAGCCACAGCAGATGGTCAGGACCCTTGGCTGAACGTGGCTACCATCACCAGGCCTGCCTGGCTCACCTTGCTGGCTGCCGCAGGATGAGGACGTGCTCGCTGAGGGCACTTTCCTGCCTGCTGTGCTGCTCCCAGCCCTGGGGCTGGGACCCAGTGGTTCTCCTCAACCCCAGCACCATGGGGCCTGACTCCAAGCCTCCCCCAGACCCTACTCCCCAGCCCACAACCCCATGGCCGCCCACAGCTCCGTTGCTGTCCCCCACCACCGTACCTACCCCACCCCAGGCTGCAAGTGACCCCCAGCCCAGTCTAGGTTTGGCAGTGGTCTCTGGTGGCACCTGGCAGGAGGTGTCAGCAGGGTCCCCACCTTGACATCACCTGGTTGGTAGTTACATGATTATCCCCAAAAGACAGTACTTGCGGATATGAAAACTCACCCAAAAAAAGGTGAGGAGTAAACCTAGGTGTCCCGTAGTCTGAGTATCTAACTAGGATCCAGCAGGTAAGAGGTAAGCAAGAGGATGGTGGTTTTACCATCCCAACAGGAGAGAAGCCAGAATCGCCCTCCTTTCCTGGAGAAATAAAGACAGACTTGAGGTAATCACCCCTGGATGTGTTTTCTGTCAATGAGCCAGGAGCGGCAGAAGGCACCTTGGGTTCAGACCTGACACGTACAAGCATCCCTTGTATGTACAAGCATCCATGCTCAACCTGTGCAGTGGTGGACTGCCTCCCGACTGCTGTCAGGCACCAGAAGCTATATGTAACGATGGCAGAGTAAATTAGACTCATGCTGACATGCCTTGACTACTGCAAGTATTCTTGTCATCTAAACCGAGCCAAGGATTCCCCGTTCTGTACAAAAGTCTGTAGCAGCAATACCCCGAGGTGTCTGTGCACTGAAAAGGGAATTTAACTCAGGGTTGTGTAAGCTAAGCTGAGAGCCAGAAACCTACAAATCAGGCATTACAATGCTAAATAGCAAAACACCTCCATCCCTTTGTGGATCTAGTCGTAAGATATAACAGCTGAAATACCTGGAAAAAGCACATGAGGAAATAAATTCTGTGTTCAGTGTGAGGACTGGACTGTGTGCTGTAAAGATTACATGCAGTCACAAGGTTATGGGAATGGTGAAATTAGAAGGAAATACTGAATAGCAGCTCGTTCGGTACTCAGCAGAAGTTAAAGGTTGTGCGGAAATACTAGTCTGTGAACAGGTAATTAAAGACTGTATTAGTGCACCTGCCTGAAGGGGACGAATCAGTGTTGCATAGGCAATCTTCATCACAGCGTTTCCTAGGCTGCGAGTGCTTGCCTTGCAACCTTGAAGTAGCCTTGGCATATGTTAATTTTCATTCCTTTCAATGTCATATTATATAAACAATCCCTGTATTAAGGTTGACTTCAGATATTTGTATAAAAAAAAGGAATTATCCTCTTCGTTTTATTTGAAGGATACATTATATCACCTTCCCTGCTCAGAGGACATACTCTAATTAAAGATTGAATTTTCTCAGGATTTTAACTAAATCTGTCACTTAGCTTATGAATTAAAAATAATTAAAGACAGGGTCTCATAAGAATTGTACTTCTGCGCCTGCGCACTTCTGTCTGATTCATTTCACTAAAAAATTGCTAGTTTTCCATTGTTCGTGCTCTCTGCCTAATTTGGACTTACTTTGAAATAATTAATGCCCATGGGAAAATTATGTTGTAAGTAAAAACAATTTTTTCCCCATTATAGTCAGAATTTTGTCTGTCTTAGAAATAATAGTTACTCCACTCCTGTCCGCAGTGGAGGAAGGCAATTGCTTGTTTACAGGCAATTTTGTCAGGGACTAGCCGGTCCCTACCAGAAGATGACATCCTGTTCATTTCTACTAACGGCTCAGAAGACACAGAAAGCATTTGGGGAAGAAAGCTGCCGTTTCACTGAAGCTTAGTGTGGTGCGTATGCTATCTGTGAGCAGGTATGGCTGATGTTCCCACTACTTGGAGCCAGACTGCTCTGGAAGATGGCTGCCGGAAGTTCCGTTGCAGAGCTCCGTTCTTAAATGTTTCTTTCATCTCACAAAGTAAAAGAAATACGGAACTTCTGAGTTTTACGATGTACTGTAAATTGCATAAAAGAGATGAATGCAATACGTGCCCTAGATACTTTCTTATTGTGTGAATGAAATTCATTGTCTCTGCATGCATTTTACAGAAATTTCAGCACATTTAATGCAGATGATCTGCTGTCCCAGATACCTGCTACCACCAGGATAGCAAATGACCTTACTTCACCAGGGTGGACGTTCTGATCCACATCACAAGCCTCAGCGCCTCTTGGCTGCTACTATTTCCCTTTCAAACCTCAATATCCCAAGTATTTTATAGTTGATTCTTTCATCAAGTAATAGCAAAAATGAAATGAAATTGTGACAAGAGAAGAAAAAAAAGTATGTTTCCGGTAGTCTCAAAAAAAACAAAAGAAAGGTTCAATAACAATGACCTTAAAAAGCTAGGAAATATAAAAAAACCCAATTTATTAACAATATAGCGCTTTTGCACTAATAGAGACAAAATGCATATATCCTCACAAGGAATTTCAGCTTTGCTTACCAAAAAAAAAAAAAAAAGAAAACAAAAAGGGGGGGAGCACACTGGCCACACAGTAGTCACACCACTCTTAACCTGTGCATACTGTGTCAATTCTGATGATTTATCAGTGTCTGTAAGGTTGAAATTCAGCTGTGTGTTGTTCTACAAAAGAAGGAGAATTAATGTCAGGAAAATATGCGGAAATACAACATAAATGCAGTCTCCACTTCTTCAGAGATATTAATCTCAGAATTGTTTATTTATAAAAATTATTTAAAGATTCATAACCACTTGTTGCTCCTTGTTTCCCCAGCTGGCAGCAAAAATTAAATATGAAACATAATTCTTGCTAATTTTAAAGATTAATCCATATGTTTGTCATCGTACAAAGTATGCAATTAGAAAAATATGGAATTCTGAGTGTTTGAAAAAATATACCACTATTCAAAAATGGAAATTCTTCTTCTGTCAAGTACTGCTTTAGTTTAGAAATGCAGTTGATAAAAAAGTCATCCTCTCTATATCTCAGTTCTTATCGCTCTCATAAGATGAGCTAATGATGTTTTACGGCAACTCCACTAACTTTTCCCTTCCCTCTGCTAGAACAAGGAAATGCAGTGGAATGAAAAAATCCCCTCGCTTTCCTAAACCTTTATGGTTATTGGTTGATTTTTTTTCCCCTTAACTTAACTGTATAAAGATTTTACATATTTTTTGCATATGCTTATACATTTCCCTCCTTTTCCCAATATAATTACTTCCCAGTTCCTTAAAATTGCCATCCCAGAACAAGAACAAAAGTTCCTGAGGCAAATTTATGATAGTTCAAAGCTCTCTCTGTCTTTTTCCTGACTGTCTGTCTTTATGAAATTGGAAGAAACGTAATTACCTTGGAGACCTCTAGCCTTCTGTCAAAATTGATTGAAATCAGCCAATAGCTTCAGATGTTTTCAGAGGAAGAGAGTCATACAAAGTCATAAACACTGAATAATTGTACAACTCTTCCTTTAAAACCCCACTAAAAACAACAAACCAACCAAGCAAACAAAACCAGTGTTACCTTAACAAATCAAATGGAAACTCTCTTGTCTCTGAGCTGTGTTTCAGATGTATGAATTTCAAAAATTCTCCTTACTCCAGGAGACAGATTCATTTAAAATCAGTCAATTTTAACGGGCACTATGGAAAGACTATGAACAAGATTCATTTTCATAAACCAGTCTGAACTTCTAACTTTTCCTTATGGTGTTCTATTACTTTTTACATATATAATGCTATTTTAATATATGTTTTTAAAAAAAAAAAAAAATCCAAACCCAAAACCACCGTTCTGGTTGCTTTTAAAACCAGACTACATGTAACTAATTTTCAAAGAACTTTTTTTTGTAAATTCAAAGTTCCTTATTTCAAAGTTAAAATAATTTGGATGAAACTACTCCCAAGATTAACCTTTGTTCAAATCATAGTGCTCATAAATGACAGAAAGATCCCAAAATCTGCAAAGATAAATCTTGTCTTTGAAATTACTGAAAGCCTTCATTAAGCCTTAATATATGCTGTCAGTTTTAAACTAAATAATAGATGAGATTTTAACATAATCAGAAGAAAACTGCTGGTACCTGCCTCTGTTACTGTCACAGTTAAATTGACATGGTAATTTTAAAAATAACGCCTTCTCTAAGTCAGTTAAAGACTGACAAGCACCCACCATTTAGAAAACTATTCTTTGCATAGAAGGAAGCACCTTACTATGAAGTCACTGGTACGAATGAGCAAATACCTCTTCTGCTGGTCCACTTGGGGAGTAAAACTTGGGTGGCTTGGTTAAATAAATAAATAAATATGAAGAAGTCATACATAACACCTTTCTCTTGGAAAAATATTCTTTTGTTACAGTAATAATTTGCAAGTATTTTATTATTTCTTATTTTGTTATTCATGGCTGCAGGGAAAAATCTACCGTAATTTTTATTAAACATGCATTTGGGGATTAGACTATATACTGTGCTTAAAACCTATACTTCATATTCCTCATACTATGAGGGCGAGGACTGCACAATGCAGACAACTAAACAGCCAGAACCTCAGGTCACCCTCCATATCATCTGGTATCCTAAAGGCCATACATAGTTTATAAGGGAAACAAAAATCGCTAGCCACTCTGGGAGTCCCAGCACACCTGCTGGTTTCAGATACGCTTCTCTCCTTCTCTCCATACCCACATGCAAAGCAAGAAGAAAAAAACCGCTGCAGCTTCTTGACTGATGGACTCTGCTGTCCATCGTCATCATCAACCCAGCCTCTTTAGACTCCTCTGCATTGGACTGGCTGAGCACTGCCACCCACAGCACACCACCGTATCTGAATCCTTTACAGCAACACCGACTAGGGCATGAGCCGATGCTCCTCCATGGAGATTTCACCATCTCCATGAGTGAGCTGACCAGCTGATATCCCCATGTGCCTCTGCTCTTTCCTTCTTTCCTCTCCTCTGACACCTATTTCAAATACTGCTGGCATTGCCTAGGATAAGAAATCAATGGCTTGGCAGCTTCTAATGAGGGCTGGGCTGAATCTCTGCTGGCCCGAAGCCCTCCTAAACTTGTCTTATGCAACAGCTAAGAGCTTTTATCCATCCAAAGTAGCATTGAAAAAGACTTCCTGCATGTGAACTTAATGATGGTGAAATGAAACCAAGTTGTAATTAGTGGCAGAGGAGGTACGCCACTAATAAAAGTTTGATTTAGAAAGTGTTGCATTTCTCTTCCGGAAGGTCACCAGGTGATGATTTTGAAGTCTGTTTTAAGATAGTCATGTTTTGTGCCTATCAGCTGCCACTGTTACAGACACATTTCACTATTTTAGCTGCAAAAAGGATTAAAATGGGATGTAATCATTTCAAGTACTTCAGAAGTAGCTCAGAGCTCTAGTTGCTGGATCACTTGATAGGACTAGAGAAAATATTTGAACACTCAAGGAAAGCAACAGCACTAGGGATAATAAAATGCCGTGACTCATAGCCCTTTTATTTTCAGGTTTTGTAAAACAAAACAAGAAATTTACAACTGAAAACACCTGCAAAGATTGCAACCCCTCTGGGTTGAGTCAAGCCCCCCGGGCTATGTCTGTAGAACCTGACCAGACCTTGAAGTCTGGAAATTCTTTCAGGTCATGCAAATGCGCCGGACATCCAGGCATAAAGCTATATAAAAATACTTTAAATAAAAAAAACCTCCATGGTCTACCTATGAAATGAAATTTATTACTCCATCCTCCTGAGGATTTATGGGTGATGACAAAACATAGCACAGACCTATTTCTCTTTTCAGCTTCCAAAGAAAATAAACAGGACTGACTAACTGAACAGGACAAAGAGAGTTGTAATTCAAGCAGTGGGAATAAGGTGTGGATATTCTCTTATATCCAACTGCTCCATGAGCTTAAGAAGCTAAACTCACCATTAACAATGAAGATTCCCCCATGATTAGAGGCCCATGTCACCCTCTTACACTAGGGGAAAAAAATAGAGTTACTAGACACTCAACTCGTCATTGACTTGACTGATTGGATAGAAGGAAGAGAGCGCGCCGGTGTGCATGTGTACCTCTGTGCTCCTGTATTTGTATGTACGTGTGTGCATGTGCATGTTTGTAAGTAGAGAAACCTCACATACTTTATTTGTGATTAATTTATTTCCTAATTCCATATGTAAAGGTGGAATGGAGGTTATTCTGCCTCTGTTTTGGCCTCCTTATACTGAAGTCTTGATTCTTGCTGTTGCTTCATGTCACATCTATCCATGTGGCACGTACTGCATATATCCAGCATGAATGTTTCATGAATAGTGGGAAGCAATTGCAATGTGAGACACAATGCATATTTCAGATGACACATGACTGATGTGTTTGGAGATCTGGGTTTATTATGTACTTGTAACATTCATCTACTACCAGAAAGCTGGTCTTTCCCCATATCGCACTGACTAAAGTCAAAGAAGGAAAACAAATGTGCATTTTGAATGTATCTGATCTTTTTCTGAAACAATGAATGAATGTACTGTCATGTTTGTTTTCTACTGTTTTTCCCCAAAGACAGAGCACAGAGATAAAAACACCACCAAAACTCTTTTGTATTTGCTCCAAAATATAAAAGTTTCTTTTTAAAAAACTTTTCATGTACCACATCATTACTAGGCTTGGATTAATAAAATTTGTTTTAATACCACATTTTTTAAGTAGAACTTTTACTACAGAAATAATTCTAGTCTTTTATTTGATATCTCCAATTCTCTAAAGACTATCTCTGTTCTGTTACTTACTATCTCCAAATGATTAAAAAGTTCAAATTTACAAGCAGTGACCCACATGCTAGCCTGCAAACAGTTGTTAAGACAGGAACCTGGGTGAGTATTTGTTGCCATCTCATTTCTGCTGTAAGAATGCCCAATTCTAGAAAGGTGGTTTCCTTTGATTTCTCTCTCTTTCTTCATACCAAAACAAAACAAAAACAGAAACAACATCCCCCACCCATACACTCACACACGTGATTTTGAAGAGGCTTCATTTGATCCAATGAGGAAAAAATAACTTTTTGGAAGCTCAAGAAGTTTCACAGTGAAGAGTTTCCCTCCATTTTATTCAGTGGGTTGTCTTTAAAAAAACATCTAACAAAGCACCTTTGTTATAGCAAAACAATATACCTGCTTATTTGCTACAAATGTTGCATATAACTAGAGGACTAATCATTCTATGTATTGCCCAAACCAAGGCAGCCCTAATGATAACTTTTAAGTTGTTTTGAAAAACCAAAAAGATAGAAACTTTCAAGAGAATGTAGAGAATGGAAATGACAAAGGGAAGACAGAAGTGGCCTTCAAAAGCCTGAGAAAATACTGGTGTCCGCAATCTCATCAAGTTTTTGCTTTAATGATTTTAAAATTAAGAGCCTGCTTTTGTATCTTCCTTGCATGAAAAGTTGTCTGGGCCATCTTTACAGCTTCTCATAGCAACCCGGTGTGTGGATGTGAGGAACTTCACGGACTTAGGTTGGAACAGGCAGCCTGCGAAGAGGCAGTCGCTCCCACATCACTGACCCACAAAGTTTTCAAATACTTTTTTTTTTTTTTAACAGCTTCTCTTTTATAGCTCATGAAACGTATTCCGTGCTTGAGACAAGTCCTGCAAGTGCTGCCACCTGGGTCTCCAGGGTAGGGAGAAAGTGGGGGGATCTGCACTGTGCACGGGTGGAGCTGCACGCCTTGCAGCTCCTCACCCACTAATAGCATTAGGAGCCCAAATGTCCCACTGAGTTCAGCCCGTGTACGGAGCCTGCCACTCCTCACACAGGAATGCACAAGAAATTGCGTGAGAAGTTTGAGCTGCCTCTGAGTTAATTTAAGAAGCTAATGAAAAAATATGAAATCAGACTCCATCTCAAACTAGCTGTCGCTTTCAGGTAACAATTCAAGCAGGTAATGCAGCTGTTCTACAGTCCCTCTAGTTTTCCCACTGCTAAGAGAAAATTTTACCACCTGGATAGATGCTTACTTGGTAGAAAAATCTCTGGACGTTGATAAATGACTAAATGTTTAATGGAAAAACCCCAGCAACAACTCAAAACCAAACAAACATGTTGCTAAGTCAATTGGTCGAATTGTGAAACTCCCTCATTACAGTTTCTCAAGCTCACCTGTTTCCCATTCAGTGTCGTAATTGTGGACTTTTCAGCTTCTGTACCTTGATTTTCAGCCCTTCTTTAAAGGGTACGATTTGCAGGGTAGAAAACACTACTTTCCTCTTTCCGCCTTTCTTCCTTTTATAGATGTTGCAGTAAGAAAAATAGAAAGCATATAGCCTGTTTATTGTTCATTATGTTTATTTATTGTATTTTAAGTGTAGTAACCCTCTAAGATGAAACAATTCTGTCACAAGTGGTAATGTTTCATGGTCAGAGAAAAGAAAGGATTCAAGCAAGCTAACAATATAAGTACATCTCAATTCACGTTATGCACAGATGCTGCTGAAAAATCAAACCCACGTGCAGCATTCGGAAAAAAAGTTTCTTAATCCTTCAAAAGCAAACCTAGTAAATGAATAGCATGCATTGATAAACAAAAACAAATCTCAGAAAAATTACATGGTATAACTATCTGTCAGCAGTTGTAGAAAAAATGAAAGTAGATATCTCTTGGAATTGGTAAACGCTCCCCAACAAAACAGCTACTTGTAATTTTAAATGAGGCCACAGGTGTTAGTTACCTAAATGCCTTCCTATGTGGCAGCTGCTTGTTGATTGGTTTTGGTGGACAGTTCTTCACATCAAGGAGCCCATCACAATTATCGCTTTTGTTGGCGGTCTTGGTGTAAGCCAAGAACTGAACGGCCATCTATGCTCCCTCTGATGCGTAGCATGTTGATGAGGTTTGCTCACGCTGTACTTGCTTGTTCAGTGGTTCAACAGTTGATTTTAATTCCCACGCTTTACTATCCAGCAAACCTACGTTCCCTTGAAAATATATATTCTTATCTAATCTCATCCGCCTCAATTAATCACCGTGGCTTTAGACAGCATCCCAGTCCTTGAAACTGAAAATGGGAGGTCAGCATCCACAAATCTCAATTCTTACCTCAGAAGCCAGAATTTTTTAGAAAAGACAATGTGGAATGACCAGCACAGCTACATATAGGATGTGAAGATATTCTTCGAGAAAAGGGCAATGAATTATCCGTAAACAAATGTGTCATGACCATACAGACTACATAGTGCTTTCCTAAATAGAGATGCTATAACATAAAATGCAAACACTCACAGATAAGGGAGGGAGGAGAGAAAATTTAAAAAGCTGAAACCTCCCCATTGTCTTAGTTCAGGAATGGAACAGAAAGAATATTGCGGCTCAATCTAGAGACACAAATCTGTATAAAGGCTGACTGATCCCTCTTCCGTATTACTGTTAACATCACTTTAAAGACTACACTTTTGCTTTCCTAAGTGGTAGTATTTAATCCATTTCCTATACACAGTAATAAAATACTGCATACACACACATGTATTATGCATACATACACACATATGTACTATAGAGTAGTATATGAAGAATTGTGCTACTCCATGGTCTTGACCAATTGGTTATTAATTGGTTATTAATTTTGTTGCCTTCAATTGAAATTCCTCCTTACCTTTCACATCCTTCTACTTACACTGAAATTTCCAACAGAAATCTAATTTATGTGTAAATATAAGAATGCTATGTCACTGTGTTCTGCTTCATAGGTGATTCCCAGTCATCACTTTAAGGCATTTCTAATGTTCCCACCATCAGAATATCTCCAATAGTCTATGGCTCTTTGAACGAAATATACAAGAAAATACATTCTTCAGTGGTATTTCTCAAACTTCTCTTTCAGAAGCAAAGAAGGATTCTCAGAATATAAAAATAAAAAAAAATAATTTAAAAAAAAGTAGGAATCGCATGCACTCATATATGTGTATTAAAGACTAGCATTATTGATCTCAAGCCTGCACACCTAGTAAGTGCTAGTTGTAAAAATGCGGATTCCCTCTCAGCTCTTATGCTTCTCAAATAAGGATAACAGCATCTATACACTCAGAAACAATGTGGCAAAAACAACTCAGTTATCACATCTGAATGCTTGAAATACGTGAAGTGTAACATAAGCGGTTAGTATCACTCTGGTGAGAGTCTTGATTTTCCATACAGACAGCTCTGGGGTATACTTCCTCGTTAATGGTACAATTTAATTTACTATGATGGTTTTGGCTGTTGCTTTGTGAGTTATTTTATGATGTTTAAAGATTTCCCATGATAAGAATACTTCAACGTATTTATAATCTTTTGATTTTCTACATGTTAATTTGGTCAGTTACCACTTCTGGTTATTGATCATCTGAGAGGGTCACGATTCTAAGCAAGTGCCCTCAATGAAATTGCATTGCAAGAAAAAAACAAAGACACTAACTAGGAAAAAATGAGACTATTATTGCCATTTCCTAATCTCAAATGTCCAACCACCATCAACAAAAGGGAGTAAGATGAAAAAAATCAGCCATGTTCAAATACAAATAAATTCAGTTTAAAATATCATCTTGGGAAAACAAAAAAGTCTGTGAATCAGTAGAAAGAGTAATAATGAAATGGAAAACAACTAGAAGGATGAACTTCTGTATTCAGTGTGTGGGATCCCAATTTAGTGGCAGTGGTACTCTGGAAAATGCAAAGCTAACTACTTTCAAAGGGCAAAGAAGTATTTTTTAGAAGAACACAAACACACCAGAGGGCATGACTCAGATTCCCTGCTTGACCACAGCTAGGCTTTCCTTGATGCTCATTGAATCCTTCCTCTTATTTTCCTGTTTTTTTGCCACAGTCCTTTTCCCCTCCTCTGTTTTCATCCATTCACTAGGCAACTTCTGCCTCTTTTTCCCTTTATCTTAGGCTGCTTTTAACACATCTCTTCAATCATACTCCCAGATTAAAAAGTGAACTGGTATTCTTGTTTATTTGGTCAAATTTTGTTGTACCCTTCCTGCCTACCGGTAGCTGAGAGCATTTTAATGAGGCCTTGACTTTCTTAACTGGCTCTATGGCACTACTGTAACCAGAGAGAGACTAAAGACTTTGCAGATTTACCACTTCTACTTGCAAGCGGGCAACTCCCCCCACCTATTTACCTCCCTGCAGGAACTGGTCATGAATTTTCTACCAGATGGTTTCCCAACCAGACGGTTTCCCCACCAGACCGTGCAGGGCTGTCACAACTGAGCTGAGGTACTTCAGTTGTCAAAATGAAATACAGCGGTGGGCCATTCCTGACAGTTTTCCTCTCTGGTCCTTTGATGTGATGTCTATCCAGACTCTGAGGAATTTCATTTCCCAGTCTCCTAAAAATCCCTGAGCTCAGCTGACAGCAATAGTGGAAGTCATCAGCTCCCAAGCCCCAAGTCTCGTACCACAGCTGGCAGAGGTGGGCTTCCCAGGTCTCCTAGCAGCCTCAACTGGGGCAGTCAGGTGCAGGGAATCACTTCATTTTCACAAAAGGATTTCCTCTTCTCCATCATACTTTCCCCTTTCTTCCCAGATTCTACACCACAGGGATTAGTGGTTTGGTTTTTTTCTTTAAAATAAAAATTTAAAACAAAACCACGCTGAGTGGCCCTGTGGCAATCCATCCATGAGAAAGAACAGAGAAGCCCAGATGGAGGAGAAGAAAACTTTCTACATTGCACAACCTTGTATAACAGCTATTTACAGCTAGAAAGAAAGTGGTATCTCTTTCCCTAATCCTCCCCCAGCCTTGTTTCAACAGCCAAGTCTTAAGTGCATGAAGTTGCTTTACTTCCACACATCTCTCAGCAAATCTGGATGGCTGTCACATAATTACTAGAGGTTAAAATAGCAGGGCTAGCAATAGAGATAACAAACTAAATCTTGTTTGAGAAATCTCTGTATTCCTTCTGTCATGCAGAATCAACTTTATCAATCATTAACTTTGTAACCTAAGCTACTTATCACACCTGTGGGCCTTCAAATGGAATCAAAGGAGTTAGTTTTGACCTTTAAATGACTGGAAAAAGGGTACTTGAGAGACATTTTCTCTGCTGTGTGATTGTGCTGCAGAGAAATTTGTGCTAGAGTTCTGTCAATTTAGTAAAGTGGGACCTCCTAGAAGGGCATTCTCCATCAAAGCCCCTTGACTCTGAAATTGGATGCCCCTTTAGCTTCCCAGCCTGGATTTATTGACTCTCCTGTAATGATGTTGGGTTGCCTTCTCTACTAGAAAAATGAAGGAGGCCTTTGAACATTAAAATAGGGGTTGATATTTTGAGTGGCTTAATGAACACTATTGCTTTGTGATTCTTATAGGCAGTTGAGTCCCTTTAATGAATCTCTGTAATATCAAAATAAAGCACAGTAACATTTAATGTTATTCTTTCAAACTCCATAAGCAGAAAATATTTATATACAATTAGAATAAAATTGTTTAAGGTGAAGAAAGCATTTCTTTGATTGGAAACATGGTATGATAGAGAAACAAGTCCAAAGTTACATGTTTTAAAGGAACTGAAATAAGTCCTGTTGCAAGTTTGGATTTCGGGTCTAAGATGAGATGAAGTGAGTCATTAGGGAAACAGCAGCAAAAGTTCCTGTTGATGAGGTAGTCTATCAAGTGATGTGTGAACTAACAAACTACTTTCTAGATGCTGAGACATGTATTAGTATCTGTCCCCCAGTCCCCTAAAAAGTAAATGCCAGAACAAAATTGCTTAAAGAGCCAATTGCATGTCGCTTGTTACTTGCAAGTAAATTCTTCATCTCCCCAGCACCGGGACGCAGGCAGGGGCTAAAGGTGTAAGCAGAAAGCAGTAACTCAAGCCAGATGAACACAGAAATGGCTATCCTTCTAGCCAAGCTACTGGGAGCTTAGCTAGACGCATCCCCCTAAAAAGTTAGTTACATTCTTTCTCCATGCTTCCTGAAACAACCAGCCCATAATCTGTCAACCAATTTGACAATATCTCTCATCTTGGGATGAGACAGCATTCAAATCCTACAGGTTAGTTTCAAATTAACTACCAGAAAACACAAAATACAATTTGGGTTAAGGAGGCTCCTCAAATATTTGCATTTTAAGCTTTACTACTTCCTTTCATGATGGTCTGCCTTTGTATATCCACACTGATGTTTCTCAAGTGATGTTTTTAGGACATGGTTTAGTGGTGGACTTGGCAATGTTAGATGTATGGTTGGACTTGATGATCTTAAAGGTCTTTTCCAACCTAAATGATTTTATGATTGTACTCTAAGTGATTTTAGGTGCAGGTTTCAATTTGACAGCTGAAAAATTTTCTACTTATCAGCTTACAATTCCTTTCTGGAAAGCAGAACAATGGTACCTTCTTATAGGCCATGATAAGTGGGCATAATGATGTAACTGCTTACTATTTCATGACAATATCCAAACTATATTTTGTCACCTTATTAAAGATTAAATCCAAAAATAATTAAAATAATAAGCAAAACAACAAAATTATATCTCTAAGAAACTTTTGCATCCTTAAATGTTTCTTGCTTGAGTGATACATTTATACCTCTCAGATTCTCCTCTAAAATTAAAGATACCATTAAAATATTTTATATAACTCTCCATATAGCTGCAAATACCAGTAACTTCATTCTGTTAGCTAGTTACTGTTACAATTTCATATTTGCTTTAAGAAATCAACCAAAAAATATCTAAGAGAAGCTAATCACTTCAGTTACATTTAAAATTATTTGTCTTCCTCAAATTGATCTAATAAAATGCACACAGAAATGTCTATGTCTTAAATTACTAGAATTATTTCAAAGATCTTTCAACACTTCAATATCCAATACAAGTTTACTGTCAGAAAGGTCTACCGTGAAATCTAATAAGCCCTTATGGATTATTCTGAAAAAGATCAAGGAACTGGAAAATGATGGACATTTCCTTACAAATGGACAAATCAGAAGGTCTTTCTTTTGTAGCGTTTTCATTACACAAGTATTTATAAAAAGAGACATTATAGTCTTCTTTTCATTCCTTTTGTTTCACTTTGGCTGGATCACAGGTAAGGTGTGGTTAAAAAAAATGCATTGCCTTTTTTATCCACCGTCACTGAAACTTTACCTAAAACAGCAATGATAACTCTTACATTGGTTACAGCTGGATATTCTGTTGAAATACAGTTAGTGCCTGGCTGAAATTCAGTTGTTTCCTATTTTACTTATATATTACTATTACAAAAAACCCCCTAACAAATTATTCAGTCATTCATAATATACTTTACTACACCATTCTACAGTGTTTCCTCAGTGGCTCCAATTCTACCTCATAGAAAACCAGACAGATAAAATTAATAAGGAAGAGTTAAGTCTTGAACCAAAAGAAACTTTGAAGTCAGTTTAAAACTATAGCTTTAAGAAGGTCTCTGCTTAATACTGTTTCATCTGCAACTGAACCAAAAACTTAATTAAAATTTTTGACAAGATCAAACAGTTTTAAAAGTTCCAATTTTTTTCTTCTCAACCTAACCTGCCTTTCCAAAGTAAAGGCTTAGCCCTTCCTAATATGTTCCAGTTGATATGAAATTAAATGTGAAAAATGAAAGCAAAGGCAGTGAGGGTCTAGATTCACAAAACTAGAGAAAGATGATTTACAGTATCTCCAGGGCTGGAGAAATTAAACTGGAGAAATTAAAATCAGAGACAGTTCTTGAACTTGCAGTTAAAATATCATCTGCAAATACCACCTCCCGCTATTTTTTTTCTTCTCACCCCCCAAGAAGAAATATTACTTTCGCTCATCTTAAACATGCATCTCGCATCTCTCTTTCTCTCTCAGAATGAGAAATCTCTGGTTTTACTGCTTGCTCTGCACCATATTGCTCATTCCAAAAGGAGACGCTGTGAGAACAACTCAGTGAGAAAGTTGTGTGGTTGCCTGTGTATAAAGGTCAAAGTTTGTGAAGTAACGTGTATTATATGAGATACATAATTAGTGACAAACCATCTCGTTTCCCCTAAAATAAGAAGAAATAAAAGACAACCACAGCTTCCAGACTTTCAAGCTAGTTTAGCTTGTGTTATCAATAGTTTTCAATTATCTTTGGGTTCCTCTATTAAAGTTGCTTGTAAACGTCCCTGAAGGTACATCTACATTGAACATAAAAGATGTCCAGAAGTGACACTGAGCACCGAATCATCCCTGATCATCCACACTGCTTGTTACTTTGATCCCAGACTCTCTTTTAGAGTGAACAAACCAGCTCTTCCCAAAGTAAAACCTCTGTTCATTTTTTGAGACAATTTACTCCCAGGTCTGCTCTCAAGACACAGTATAGATGATATTACATGCCTCCCATCACACAAGACAGTCTCTCAACACTATCTTGGCATATTTTGCTTCCTCAGACATACCCCAGCCACAGCACAGAGCAACACGTACTTTCACATCCATATTACAAAATAACAAGTTGGCTGGTGCAAAAGAGCCCTGATATTTTATGCAGTTTGAACTTAACCAAGAAAAAACAGTTATGTCTATGGACTCAGACACCATAAAGGGCAGAGGAGACCCAGAGCAAAGTGACTTGTCATGCGGGCATGGCCAGTGTGCCCTAGAGAGAACTAGTTTGAACCATTATAAAGGTAGCCCTGTTTGTGCCATTGGCCCCAGAGCCTGGGATTGCTCCTTGTCTTTTTTATGCTGTAGTGCAGACCTTCCTTGGAGGGCTACCCAAGAGCAGAAACCAGTTGAAGCAAAGTACTCAAACTAAACCACCTCGTAAATACTGGCTTACCCCAAGGTTCAGGTCAAAAGTGTTTGCCCAGCTCTGTTGACTCTTCATCAGCTGAGGGTTCATTTTCCATGGAGTATCCTTAGCTGGTGGGATCAGGCAATTATATTATCTACCCAAATGACTTGACTGGAGTGGACCTTTTTTTTTTTTTCCCAGTCCACTTACCTAATGCCTTTCCCATGAAGACTGGGGCGAAAGAGGGCTAGGTCACGCACTGCCAGTGGAGTCAAGGAAGGTGAAAATTTCTCCCAGATCTCACAGATTAAACAAAACCAATGTGGTATATTAATTTGTCATCATGGAAGACATCATAAAGCATGTACACATGCATATCCATGAGAACACTGCATTAGTATCAGCTGGGCCTAGCTATTTTTGCAGATGAATTGCGTGAAAAAGGCACTGACTTTTGCACTGAGTAGTCACCCAGCATTGGCTACAGCAATATAGAAGTGTTCTCTGGTTTCCAGTTTCAGACGGTCATCTTGTCTTCCATTGAGAGGTAAGTGATGTTTCTGGAAGTGCTTACTGATATTTATTTATTCTTCATTTTAAAATTAAATATATTCCCAGCTATCAATCTACAAACTGCTTTAATGATTTTTAGTTAAGTAACTTTTTTTTTTTTTCCCCCCAGCTAATATGATTATATGAATTTTGGAACACAGTCTTTGGAACATAGATCTTTTTCGGGATCTATTCTTTATATCGTCAATTTTATATGATACCAGCCATTTGTGACTGATTATTAGTTCTCACATTGGGTAACTAAATGTAATATTGGAAATCCATTGATAGCAAGTGCCCATAAATTCATCAATGACATGTTACCATAGCATTATCTTCCAGCACGGACATAAGGGAAGGATAAACTTCAGTAGATTTAATTTTAAACAGTTCTTCTTAAGACTGCAGTAATAGTTTAATGACAGAGAGATTTTAGAAGTAAAAAGGCATGGAAAATGAAATAAAGCTGTCCTTAAAGACTGAAAGCTCACAGAATTTTGAAGAAGAGTTCAGCAGTTGTCAATGCCAATAGAATTTAATGGAGCAGGTACAAAGCAAAAGACAAAATCAATACCTAGGTGTTTGTGCTTCATTTCTTTGTAGTTGTCAAACCTTTGAAGCTGTTAAATAATGACTTATAGACTAAGAATAGATGTCTACTTTGACATTTCCTTAATGCCATGTCAAGAATCCAGCTACTCACATGTAAAAAAAAAACCCACGTTCATATGATATGGTAAAGAAACTCAACCTCAGAACCATATGATGTGAAATTTACCCCACCTAAGTCTTCATATTGTTTTTATACAATGCAAACAAAACAATTAACACCCCCCCCCCAAAGTCTTAATTTCTAAGCCTCTGGTGAGAAAACAAAGCTTTCTCCCCATGTAAATATCTTTGAGACAAAGACACTTTAGCATGCAGGTACAGAATAAAAAAGAATCACTTTGTAGGCTTAAATGGCTCTATGATATATAGAAGACAATTCTTTAGGGATTCTCTGTTGAAGTGCTTCTCTGAAGCATGGCTCACTCAACCCTGTGAGTGTAAACTAGCTCTTTAGTCAGTTAATAACATAGTCATCTTTTACAAATCTCATACAAATTCACAGTCCCTCCATGAGAACCCAGAACATTCAAAACTATGGGATAGAGACTCTGTCCCCTCCCCACTATGTGCCTACTCCCCTTCCACTGAAGCTGGTACGAGCTGTGTCCCCATCTCCCCCTGGACTGGGACGTGGCATAGGTAAAAGTCTAACAAGTTTTGCTTCATGAGGAAGCTACCGCCTCCTGAGCCAGCGGCTCTGTGCTGTAGGGCTGGGGCAAGTCAACCCAATGGTGTCATGATTGTTGGGAGACCTATGTAAAAGGGGAAGTTAGGGCAGAATAAACCAGAATGTAAATTAACCCCACTTTGCTAACTTACAGGTGACCAGCTCTATGGCTCTGATTCATGACCCTTGTCTGATTAAGTTGCAGCAGCTGAAGAGGTTACTACCCGCCCTGCCCCCCCCCCCCATCCCCCCCATTTGGCAGTTAAAATAAACCAATAGTTTGTGGGACTTAATTTCTTCAATTGTTGCAGCTAAATCCTGCAGGGATTGTGAATCAGACCTCTCAGGTACCACTGCTCATCATCTCACATATTAAAATAAACTGAAATGTCCATTGGTTTATGTTAATGCTACCGTGGCTCTGGAGTAGAAATGCCACCGTTTCATCGTCCCCGCTCCTGCGGCAGAAACTTTCAGCAGAGGAACAGGGAGGACGGACACCGGCCGGATCCTCTGCAGCTGCCCAGCAGGAATCAGCAGAGCTCATGACTTAGAGTTCTTACTCTGACCCAGAAGTACCTTGTCTAGTTTGGGTTAATCTACTTTGTAAATGTAGCATAGGTGTCGCACTTTAAATTCACATCCTAACTTATTCTGTATTCATCCCATTATGCAGAGATACATGAGAAAGTAACACTAATCATTTCAAATTTACATCAGACTAAAAACCTAGTATTTAAATCTTGTAAATACTACTGTTTCTATTAGCAATTTAAAAAAAAAATATCCTTTTGTATAGGCATTGTGCAAGACTATCAGAGTAAAGGAATTGAAATGGTCAATAAGATTCAACTCTGAACCATCCTGCAGAGTGGAACAAGGTTAAAACCAGTCCCCTCATTCCCTCAAAAAAAGAAGGAGGTAGGGTAAAGCAAAGCAGCAAAACCTTCTTTCCAGCTTTCTATGTGCATTTAATGCCGCTGGTAGAATCCTGTAACTCTGACAGCCATTTTATTCCTTCACATATTTCTGGAATACTGAGGACGACAGATTAGGCAGATTTATTTCCTTTCAAGGTCACTCCTTTATTGATCTGAAGCTAAAGCAAAAGCTCAGACTTCCAGAGTATTCTTGCATTCTGACTATTTGGATATTTAAGGAATGTAATTGATTTTAATTTAGACAAAACAGGCAGAATTTTTGAAGATTAAAATCTTGTTGGGAAACCAATCTCTTGATACTGGAACTGATAAGTGTAGCCTCTGGTTTGTGCTCTCAATATTAGATCTCCATGACCAGTTAGGCTAGGATGGGACTTCTTTACAGGCACTCTGCAAAGGGTTTGTCAGAGAGGGTCACAAAAAATTTGTCATAATCATGCCTATGCTTTCCACAGCCTGCTTGAGCTGGGATTTCCTAAAACTCTATTACAGGTTTCTGACAGAGGTATTGAAAATATAATTGGCATAATTGAAATTCAATGTGGGGCTGATTTCGTATTTTGGATGCCTGAATTTCATTAGGACTATTCATTTTTCCGTGACAACACGTAATTAAAACAATGACTTCTAGACATTGCTGCATTGAAAGTTTTTGTTTTTTTTTTTTTTTTCTGCTACTGAAGTCTCATTTTCCTTTTAGGAAATTTTGTAGAAATACAAACTGATGGGAAGGAGACTCCAGAGAATATTTTGTCCTCCAGTAACATGTATGGATGAGATGACTTGCTAAGCAACACCTTGTTAACAACTTTCAGGTTTTAAACAAAAGCAGGAGGGGGTTTAGTTTGCATGCTGCTTGCTTTAAGAAGGTGCTGTATAATCAAAACAAGATCTCCCACAAGAGATTCTTTGGTAGCAAAGGAAGGCAGGCAGGCATTACCCCAGACATTTGATATAGAGGGTACAACAAGAGGAAGAACAAAGGAACAATTCAATACCAAATTCTTGCTGTAGCTGTAGAAAGTGCTACAAGGAATAGCAGGCAGATTAGAAACCACTGCTGCTGAAGCATCTACTTAAGCCAAAGGACAGAGGTAGCTGGTACAGGAGATGACAGTTATTTGCAAGGCATATCCTCGTCCCATGCCTTAGACGCCATCCCATCACTGTTAGATGAAGCTCGGAAATATATGCCAGTTTCTCAGCTGGTAAGGACAGGTCTTTATTCTGTCTCACAGTAAACAAATCTAATTTTTGCTGCTATGAAAGCTTTGATCATTGAAGCACTTTTACAATTTCATGACTGTAGCTTCCAGAAAACACAATACAAATGATAATGCATATGCAACGATCTCCTGCTTCAGAGACAAGAACAGCCAGTTCAGGGTCACGAATGGATAATTACATTTCCAGAGTTTCTTATTTCATGCCTTATCATTAGGACCTTGTTTGCCAGTGCCAGTTTTTGGTGCCAGTCAACAGAGAATATCAAGAGTATGTGATGATTCACTTGACCATTTAACTAATCCAGCTCCATTATTGCCAATTAGAGTCCTGCATAAAGTTAGCTCTCAAGGGAATACATGTTCAGGGAGTAAAGGAATATAATTACATCAAAACTGTTACACACGAGACTTGAAAAGTTCCACATTTTGGAAATGCATGGAAAGAAGTGCCAGCGGAGCTGCTACTTTCTTGCAGAAAGGAAGCAACCTTACGAATCCCTTGTTAGGCTGTCAGGCACCAAAAGTAAGGGAAGGATTTCGAGTCCTAAACTGATCTATAAAATGCTTGTTCATTAAAGTTATTAACTCAAATAAAATAAAATTGAACCATTGTAAGCTATCTGATCTCTTGCTTTCATCATTGGCTAGTAGCCAGTTAATTACAGTGAATTAATTATGTATTGAATTATTTTTGCTGAATCTATCGACAATTTGCATTTGGTGCAAATACTCAAGTTTTGTAGAAGCTGAAGCAGCTATACTTTATCTTTATCTTAGACCGTTTGCTAAGTGGGTAATGTCTTATATGGAAAAACAGCAACAAAAGCAACTCTGGCATAATGTCAGTGACAAACTTTAATCTGTGACAAAGCTATGTTTTAACTTACACATTATAACCTATCCTTTTGTAATGCCACAAATAAAACTATTCATATGACAGTTTAAAAAGAGAGGCGTCTATAATGATAGGTAATTTGCCATTGCAGACAAAATCACTGGAATAGGCCAGAGGCTGAACATTATTTCAAATAACTGTGCCTGAGTGTGACTGAGGACACTGAATTGGAAACATTCTCCCATAACTCTCCTCAAAAGGGAGAAAATTTACAAATATGAGAGTTACTGAAAATCCCAGTGGACTCTGAAGGAGAAAATACGTTAGGTTTCAAGAGAATCGGTTAAACACCAGATAAAAAGGGTTTTATCTGCTCTGTTGGCCAAGGCTACAGATCTTTTCTACGCACTTAATTCTTGTTTGAAAGCATATGCAAAGACGAAACCAAAACACAATTATATGACATAATTCAGTTCCACAAACAAGCACTGTAATTTGATTCTGCAATGTTAAAACATTTCATTTGTTACTATAAATATCTAAGGAAATTGTATCATTTGAGTATTTTAGAACCTCCATGACAGCAACCGACTTTTCACCTGCTCTTTTTGCACCAGCTTTTGATGGCGTATGAATTTTACCATCACTGGTATTTGTTTCTTCCTCTCTAGCTTCCTGGGCTATGATTCTCTGCTAGCCCCAGTGCATCCTTAGTTCTCCTCCTGTCTTGCAGTTGCTCTTGCGGCATGCTGTTGAGCAACCCCGCCATCTCCCCCGCCTGCCTGCTCGCCAGGCTGCTGGTGCTGCCCCCGGTTCCCTTCCTTCTCCAGCCATAACTCTCCCTTGGCTGTGATGAATTTGACTACTACCTTCAGACAAATCATTCCCAAATGCACCTCACCAACTCTACACAATCTGAAATCTCCAGCTGTCAAGCAGAATATGTGCATTTGATGATGGCTTGAAGTGTAACATTATTCCGCCTCTGAAGTAAAATAGGGAATGCTAACAGTCTTTCTATTTTATTTTAATGTTGTGTCTGTGTTCAAAAGTCTCATTAAGCAGTGCTGCACCTTTCCTTTGAGAAGGATGCCTGTGCAATGCTTTTTCCTAAGGGTGTAACAAAAATACACATGAATCACCTTTATTTGTGAGATTATCTGAAGGAAGTTCTTTGTACACTGTAAGTTCAGAAAATAATTTATATTTCATTTTGGCAGAACTGTATTCCACCTGACAAAAAGAGTAACATAAAAATGCATTGTTTGTCTACATTATTTTGGGGTTTTTTTTGTCACCTCCATGTAACATTATAGACCCGTGCTCCACTTAGGTCAAAAATTTTGGTGATGTATGAAGTGAAGACATCTCTAAATATTAAGAGAGTGCTTGATATGATGACAAGTTTGAAGAGTGAAACAGAAGCTCTTTGGTAAGATAAGGTGAGTAGCTGACAACTCTAAGGAGACAGAGCTTACTTTACTCAGTGCAAGTATACAGCCACTGTTGCAACAAAATAAAGCTACTTGGAAGGGAGAGGGATACATCCTGAAAAAGATAGTTAAATATACCTTATTCTTCTTATGATTCTAGTACTGTAAATATTATTACTAAGTGGGTGAATCCTGTGCTCAAGCATATTTAAGACAATTTAAAGAAAGAGACTTAAATTCATTTGCAGTCAGTTTCAAACTAACTGTCATCCACTCGTTTGTCACTTCTGTTAACTAGTCTCCTACCCCCTCAAATACGGTTCCAAAAGCTCATTTTACACTCCTGCTACATGTCAATTATCTGTTGAACTCTGTCTTTGTGAACAGCAGGTGATAAAGTGCAATCACATTAATCCAGAAGCATTAAATATCTTTCTTTCTTTCTCAGTACACTAGATAAAACAACTTTCCTACAGTAGATGTTTACTTTAATTTTAGGGTAGTTTTAATCTTTTGTGTTTCAGCTTCTTTATCACCTTAATGCCCCAGGTCTGGTTTTGGAAGAAAACCTCCACCTCTAGCCACAGATTACTTCTCTGAGAAGTTTCCTGAAGCTATAATTTCTGCACCAAAGTAATACAGTATGTTTATTTCCAAGTCATTGAACTAATTTTAACAAGAGAAGAAAACGGATCAGCAAAAAGTGTGTCAAACTGTGACTATTTTTGAATCATAACACTTAAATAAAATTTCCTAAATTATCTAAAATAACATTATATGTTATCTTGTCTGCAGCAGATATCATGGAGAAGCTTTTTCCAAAACCAACCAGGTTTCCTTCTGAAATAAATATTTATTTTTTAATTAAGCAAATGGCTTTTCTGTAAGTCTGTACATGTTTGAAATGATGCACGGCTCTGTCTCTGTGAGCTCTCAAGTCAAAGTAAGTTAAAGATTGGGAATAATTTCCTTTCTATCTCTATTGTCAAGAAACTTTTAAATGATGAGAACAACAACAAAAAACCCAAAATTTTATTGCCTAAGAAATTCTTTCACATCCCTGTTTAGACCTCAGTCCAATTTAGAAGACAGGAAAGTCATGCAGATCATGCTGGAGAAGAGGCAGACTAAAAATTAAATGATGGCTTCAATATTCAGTCCTGTATGTTCCAATTACAATATTTTCAAATGAAAAATATGAATTCAAAATTCAAGTTTATCACAGAAATTTGATGAGTTCATTACAAAAACATTACAAAAACAATTTCTCTGTATCGTCAACACTGTCTGATACACTTTACAATTTTGATGACAAAACTAGTACATATTAGAAAGGCATTACTGTAACTTTTTTTAATTAATAACAAATATTGGTGGAGAATACAGGCAGTATGAATGAAACTAAACTCACATGTATTAAAACTTATGGAAAACAAGAATGCCTGACCACAAGAAGAAAGCATTGTTTGTAGTGAATATATATCAACATGCTGAAAAAATACTTAATTTTGCTAATTTTATCTGCTTCTATGCCTCATAAATGAAAACTTGCATCATATAGTTAGATTACCAAAGAAAACATGTAAAATCTCTAGTATCTTCACATCTTTAGACAAAGTAATCAGGAAATAATTTATTTCCATAATGGGGAAATGTGTTTGTTGAAATTGGGTAAATTTTAATGTGTGGGGATTTTTATGTGGCAGTTTTGAATCAAACTGTTTAATATACATAGTCACCAGAAAAACATAGCTTGAGTATCATACTAGCTATAATTTGCATTTGTATTACTTAAAGGTGCACTAAAATAAAGGTGACAAAAATGGAGTCAAATTTTACCACTTTTTCTCAATTCAATCTCATACTAAAATAAATACAATTAAAATAGAAAGAGGTAATTTTTTTCTGTGTTCTCAAGTGCAGAAGGCAAAACACAAAGTGGTCTTTCAAGCGTTACTGAATTTCCCTGATGGTCCACAGGTTTATATACCTCCCAAGCATGCAAAGAACTGTGCAGCCAATACAAACCCACCATACACCTCCTGTGGAGTGATCCTTTAAGCTAAGATTCACCGCAGATTATAAATACCCGGCCTAGTGTAAAACACAAAACGAGGGAATGAGAGAGAAATAGAAAGATAGAAAGAATGAGGGAGAAAGAATGAGAACAAGAAAATGAGAGATGCTGAGGAAGGGGGAGGGAGGGAGTGATAAAAAGAGAGACAGAGGAAGGAAGGAAAGGAGAACGAAGGAAAGGAAGAAAGAGAGAAAGAGGGAAAGAAAGGAAAAAAGAAGGAAATTAAGAGAAAGATCAAGAGAGAAAAAGACTACAAAGAGAAGTGGAAAATCGCTTGTGTATCCACAAGAATCTCATGACTACATTAGAACTAATGGAAGCTTGCCAAGACTGGCACTAAATCAGTAATGTTATCTTCTTCCCAGTAGTGGTAGCCACCACAAGTAAAAGGTGACGAGAACTGGAAGCCTTCCCAGAATTTAATTTTCTCAGGAAAGCACTCAGCAGATAATTCTATTAAATTCTAAAACATTGGATAAGAAAAATATAATCCCAAGTTTAAATTGCATGTCTGCATAGACTGTGCAAGGTGATTTCTTTTTTAAATAGGGCAACACAGAAAAAGAAAAATGGCTTAAGCATCTGAGAACAGTCATTAAGAGTCTCAAGAGACAGGGAGGGAAATCTAGCAAATTTGAGTCCAGCATTCTCTTTTGAACCTTATATTGCTTTTCCTATTTAGAGGTAATTTGTTTAAGCATGCACAGTAAGGGTAACATCCGGCTAAAGGATGCAGCTTCTTATTAGAAATGTGTCAAATGGCTTATTAATAAATGCAATATAATAGGAAACTCCTTAATACGTGATACTAAAAGAAAATCAATTACATTTGCAAGTCGTAACAAATCTTATAGTTTAATTGCAAGATGTAATATTCTAGAAGGACTCTGCTAAATTTATTTTACCACTTGGTTCTAATTTTAACAGGTGGAAACCATTCAAATGGAATTTAGTGCTAACTAATTATAATTCCTCTATCTATTTATCTTTATATATTTGTGCCTGTAAAGTGCTTGGGAAGTCTTTAGTAAGTAACACTGAATGTGAATACAAAGTATAAATACCGAGTAAAGCAAGTCACGCTTCCATTGGTAGCAATAAGGTCTGCTATGTGGAGGGGCAGTGAACCTTACCCATAAGGTGACATGAGCTACTTGCAATGCTGTATTTATATGGAATCAATTATAGGTTATATTTTGTGATAAAACAGAAGTTAGAAGATGAAGTTCCTTTGTCGTTTCCGAGTTCAAGAGTATTTCTCAAAGAACAGCCAAATGTCTGTGCTTGTGTCAGGGGACAGGTGGGAGAAAGAATTAATTTTTCTACATTAAGACATAGAAACATCTCTACTAACCAGTGTAAGATACTCAAACAACCCAAAAAATTAGAATTCTATAATAATATAATACAGTGAAAAAAAGAAAAGCCACAATAAAAACCCCAAAAGCCAAAAACTTCTGCCTTAACAACATTCTAGGAAGCAAACATAAATGAAAACACAATGTGCAGACTTACAGTAGAAGCTAGTGGTTTCTTTTTTCCAAAAGAGATCTATTGTCTTTAAAACAAAAATCTACTTCCTATTATCGCCAACAAAAAATGACTCATTTTCAGTTGAATGTCCTTTCATTCACTCCCAAGACTTTTTTAATTAATTCATTGTACAATCCTAATATATAAAAATAGTCCTATAAATAACCACATCTCTTAAAGAAAGTATAAAAGAGATACAAAGCCTGATGAAGATCTGAAAAGTTTTTTTGTCCTATCATAACTATATTAGAATTCAGTATTTAAAGAGGTGTTAACTTTAGGAAAATCCACAAAGAAATTGCAAAGTAAGAAACTATTAATAAATATCTTAAGTCATTGGTGTTGAATTTTGCAAGTCTTTCTATCTAAGCATATCAAAATATTTCATGAATAATAATGAATTGACTCTAAAACCATCCTGTGAGCTAATTCTGTGTAATGACTTACATAAACAAGTAGTTTTGCGTTAATTTAGAGTTAAAGGAATAGAGCTTCATCAATATTCTTGAAGTATAAAATGGCATCACTGAGGAAGGGAGAGTAGCAGGTAGGGAGAGTAGACAGTGAAACGAAGTTACGTTTTCCCATGACAAAACAACAGAAAAGAAAAAAATTAAGAAAAAAAATCATATGGAGATTTATTATATGTTCAATATCACACACATATGCATACCTGTACCATAACAGATATTTATGAAGGAAAATTTTCTTTGTTTCTATAATCACACGAGCATATAAAATTAAAGGCAAATAAACTGCTACTACTTAATTGAAAGGAATACTTCATGTCTTCCTGAATTCAAAACTTTGTCTAACTTTAAACCATTCGATTAAAAAGCAAGAGGATATTTAAATATTTGCAGTTACTACAAGGTATTAAAATATAATCAAAACAGGAAATACCAAATAAATGGCTTTAAGAAGTGAAAGATAAGATGATGATCATTACATATTTAGGTTAAACAGATGTAGAGTGGTATATATTAGTTGTCCAGAAAGAAAAGCCAAAGAAATCTGGAGGAAAGGGGGAATTAACCTTTTCCACATCAATACAGGACAAAATTTTTAGTCATTTTCATACATATTATAACTACAATACCAGAGTTGTGCTGTGTACTGCAAGTTGGTTTGAATTTTTAATAGCAATGTATTGATAAATAGACGAGCCAGTAAAACAGTTCATGGTTTCTCATTTTTTAAAGACCAATCTGTGCCAAAAAACACTAAAAGAGAAGTGCAAATTAATATCTTATTTTCTAAAGAATGCATAAATCATTTTACACAGTATTATATATAGCACACAGACTGTAAAAAGGTTTCCTTGACCAAGTTTTGATAAAATCATCCATTCAATTCAAGTTCTGGTCATTTATACAGGAAAACTAATGAGAAAAAAGTATCTTTAGTAATTAATAGATGTAAATTTTGAAAGTACACAGATGTTTTTACAGTAACATGCTTTCTAAATAGAAAGTATCCCTATAATCCACAGTTAAGTGGACAGGCTATTTTTTCAAAACAAGTATACAATTATGAATGGATAACTTGATTTTGTTTTTTAGTCACGGTAAGAAAATGCCTCCCTTAAATCCTGTTCAAAAATTTGATTTTAGGCCTCATAAATGGAAAATTTGATTTGCAAAGTCACTAGGGAAGCAGATGTTTTGAAGACTGTTCTGAACAAAACATTAACAATATGTTTTAGTCTAAAATAACAACAAATTTACATTTTCAATTATATACTCTTTGCCCATAGTGACCCCCCCCCCCCAAATGCATGAAGGGGAATACTGTACATTTCTAGTTCCCATGGTTACAGAAAAGATGATATTTGATAGCACAAGTGGTTCTTTATAGTTTTATGTTCTTGAAAGTGTAAGACTGATAGGATTTACTCTTTAAACATGTACTTTTTCTGGACCTTTTGCCTTACTTTTATGCTTTATTGTTGCAGAATGTGTGTTCATGAGGGGGGTTTGTGTAAATAAAATCATTAACACAGGTACAGAGAGTACTCAATTTTTTAAAAAAATTAGGTGTTTCAATACTGAAACTTAGAAGAGTTGATATGGAAATTATTTGTCCTCCTCAGTAAATACTAAAACTAAATCCTAAGACAAGGAAGAGGTAAAAAATACTCTTCCTCCCTCCATGACCCAAAGAATGGAAACGTGGCAAATAAATGAAAAACAGTAATTTCTATAATAATATCTTCCTAGAAAGTAGAGAAATCAGAATATTGTAATTTGTAAAGGTGAAATTAGCACAGGAATGCAGCCTTTAATATAAAGAATTCAAAAGGTGCCATTGAAATTAATTCAATACTTCTTAATCTTGCCGTTCACTATGCAAGAATGGAAAAGTTTGGAAAAGCTAGTGTAAATCACTTGATTTTTCACCAAAAACAGACAAACAAAAAAGTGGCATGTACTTAAAAACTGAATGATGAAACTTCCTGGAGTATTTTTAAAAAGATCACCATTAAGGAGGATCTGGGACACTGGAAACTTAGAAATCTCTGATATCAAGTACTGTCAGGTATATTTTCTGAGGACAGAAAAGAAACAGTATAGTAATGAGAAAGCCAATGTTTCTGTTTTGCTGTATCCACTGCCAATATTGACTTCCCAAAATACTCTTCAGAGCAGTGAGTTGTTGGATAACGTAGAGCTCAGAAAAAATACATTCCATGATTCCTTGCACACCTAAATCCATTCCTTAAAAACTACAAGGGCTAGAGCAAGGCGTATTGCACATATGAAATAAACATCTGAAACATCCCCAAACATGCTTTAAGAAATATCATCCTACCTTAATAAAAAGCAAGAACTTTGAGGATCAAATAACACCCTTTGTGCGTGTGGCACTTAGGGTTTATCATCAGGGGGTGGGGGAGAGGAGGAAATCACTTAAGAGTGAAATGATAAATCACTCTTAAGCAATGTAAGCTGGTTTCAAAGCTGCCTTCTGCTGGGCAGAGAAAAGTTTTAATTTAATTCTTTCTAATCGCTTGCCTTAGTTAATACTGTTTCCTGACCCTTTACCATCAAAAATTGGAAAAAACAAGTCTTCTTGCTGCCAGTGAGTAAAACACACTGTGCACAGCAGAATACCAATTCAGCCTGCAAAGCTGATTCCATTCCCATTTGTTGTCTTTTTCTGGTGAAGTACATCATTAATGAAGACTACAGAAAAGCACAGTAATTTGTTTTTCATGTTAACCTCTTCAGCTCACTACTATGCACAGCAAGACAGACTGCAGCACTACTGGAATGCTGGCATCAAAATTACCCCATTTCCTTCAGGTCTGCTCACTTTAACAAAAAAATGGTGTGTGGACAACCGATAAAGGTCATAATTTTGTCCAAATAATTGATAATTGAATCTACTCTCATTACAGTTTACTGGGAGCTCATATAGGATTACAATTTAAAGAAAATGTATTCACTGAAAGCTTCCCACAGCTGGAATCTGTTTAGCATTGTAACAATCTGAAATCTAGGGTCGGGCTACAAAGACTGATTCATTCACTTTGTTGGAGACACAATTTTAAGTTCACTTTATTCACTCACTTAAATTCACTTTTCCATAATGGTTAAAAATAGTATGTATTAATTACCCAGGTAAAACTTATTATACATATTGCCTCAGTCTTGAAGGAGCTGATAAAGCCTTCCCCCTCTTTAACACATAGCATTATGTTTACTCTTCAATTTACCTAATAAATCCATTCTCCAAATTCCTTAAGTAGCAGCATAATTCTGAATTGCCTGCGAAAAGCGGAAGCTCACTTAGCGTTATCATTCCTTGATATTTCTGAAATAATCGAGAGCACTCCTGGGAGTGCTCTCAATAGTATTTATCTTTTTTTTCCCCTTAGGTTGAAAAGTCATTCGGGTTGATTTCTTCTCGAGCTGAATTCTTTCAGGCTCCTCCATCAAGCGGTGGCTGTTTCTGGAGAACTCTAAAGCCTGAGGTGGGAACTGACCTGCATCAAATGTATCAGCTACTCCAAGGCCCGTCAAACCATCAACAAGCCCTTCCTTGTCACAGCTGACAGAGCCAGGGAACAAGGTTTCCTTCCTATCATTGCCACAGCCTTTCTGCAGGCTGAGGAAGTAGATGGACTTTATTGGCCTCACAGTCTGAGATGGGGTTTTTTTGAAAACTGAGTTTCTTTAGCGACAAGAGGATTTTCTTGTGTCAGCCCCAGGGGATGACATCCATCCCCCAGATGGAAAGGTTGGTGGTGTGAAGGGGAGACATCAACTCTAAAAATCAGATTGTAGAACTATTATCAAGCTAACCACCACCTTGGTCCAGAGGAAAAAAAATGTAATCAACAGGGGCTTTATGAGACACATCTTTCCACCCTTCACCAGATAGGTGGAATAGATGGGAGAGAAGCCTCTGCCCCTCATGCCCAAGTAACATTTCTGCTTGTGACGATTCCCTCAGCTACAAACACAGTCTGCTTTGTAAACAATAATAAAGCTCAGGAAGACCTACTGCGAGCATAAACCCTATGAATGCATCTCTATGGGGTTCTCCAAATAATTTTTCAGACCACAGTTGTAACTCCATACTATGGAGACCTGAGGTGCCGATGCAAACTGAAGCCAGAAGAAGGTCATTCAGTTCAGGACTACACACCCTTGGCATTGGTGCTTCTAAGGCCAAAGTGACAGAGGGAGTATCGATATGTATGTTGATGATGATATGCATATATTCTTTTAAAATAACGTAAGACTCAAGAGTAAAGTAACAGTTTATGAAAATAAGATACGAGGCCAAGAAATGGCCCTATTCATCAATCCGAAAACTAGTAAGATCAGAAGAGAGCCATCAGGCAGAAAGGTTTGCATAAGTTTCTCTATTACTTCTCTAGAAAGAAGTGCAACTAGTTTTTGTTAGTGCTACAACATTAAAATGGAAGGCATTTTAAAGAAATATGAAGAAGTTTTTTCTCTACTCTGTGGAATACATAATCCATATAATTAAAAAAAAAAGGAGGGAGGCACATTTTCCTAAGCCTTTACATACACATACAGTCTTGCATACTCTTGCTCATGGGCTATTCGCACTAAGTTGACTAAAGACGCCAAGCAGGGATAGAATATTCATTTTTGAAATATAAATCATCAAGGGATGGATAGTCTCTGGCATTCCCTTGGGTTTGTATTCTTTGTTGGTTGTCTGTCTCAGTGGCTTCTTGGAATTGATGCCCAGACAACCCACCGCTCTTCTATACTTCTCCAGACTTGCATATGAACTTTCTATAAATGCATTTTTGAAGGTGTCAGAGACAATCATTTATTCTCCCCAGTTTTCCATTCTTCATGAGGAATCTATTATGTTTTCTACTCAAATGCTTTCTGTTTCAATAAGCAGAATTGATCATTTATCAGAGAATTTATTCCAAAGTAATCTGGAAAACATTCCAGTATATAAAATAAAACCAAACCAAACCAAAGTAAAATAAAATACCTGCAAGAGACACTTGAAAATTAAAGCTCCTGCAGCTGGTTACTAAGCAGAGTGAAGGCTTTTGTAGGAAAAACTTAAGAGTGAAACATTTTCCTGGAATCTCCCTGCTCAGGCAGGAAGGAGAGAAATACAGGGGGACATTAATGGATACACATAAGGCAATCTGAAAACATTTTCTGCAGAAACATTACATTTGAAGTTAAAATAGAAAATAAAAATGCTTATTAGATGAATGGTAAATGGTGCAAAGCAGTAGTTAATAAAAAATATAGCTTTTTTTTTTTTTGCTATTCACTGTTATAATTACTCTCTATAGTTAGCTGGTTAATTAACTTCCCTTGTTATTTGACTGGACACGATGAATGAAGAATCAACAAAAATGTCAGAGGACAGCGGGACAAAGATAGTACCCAAAATGATGCACATACACACATGCATTTGCATCTCGGCACACACATACATACATTCCTTTACACCCAAGGAAGCAGAAGGAATCATTTAGTATTACTTGGCTTATTTTTAAACAAATTAGAAAATTCATAATGCATGTACTGAGTAGTGATGCTTCAAACCTTTCTCTCTTCTGAAAATAATAAAATACTAGGGAAAGACACAGTAAGTTCTTATTTAACATGAAAACTTAAAATTATTACAAGAAGAAATATTTCATCAATATTTTAATATAATATAAAGAGAAAAGTTGAAGAATATTTTAATTTTACATGAGAAACAAATGACAGTTTTAAGAAGAACAATGCCTCAGAAGAAAAAGTTTTAGGGGAAAAAAAGCCCAAACTTTCATACGAATTATGCTTTGTGGAACTGAAAAACAGATTTAGAGTAATAAGTAATATATTACCTGTCAAGGGGGAGTAACACATTACAAAGCTTTGAGAAAAGAATAGCTGGATTGTAGTAGAACCTCCCTCATAGGAGACAGATAGTACCCAATATTTAAAATATGACTGCCTTCAAAATATTTGTCCAAACCCAATTACAGGTCATGAAGCAACTATAATTCATGTACCTCCCTTTGCAATAGTCCTATTTTCATGTGTTGAAAAACTGCTCTGACAGTCAGCTATCTACTTTTTTTTATTACTCTTGCTCCACTACAGCTAATTCAGATGATGTGTCACTTCCCATGTAAATACATGCTTTTCATATGTCTTAACTGCCAGGTACATTTACAATGCATTCTAGGATACTGAAAGTATTAGGTAATATGAAAACATTATTCAGCTTATCTCTGACTTGCAAAAACAATAGTTTGGTTTTCACACTGTCAATAATGAATGAACAATGTCATTTAGGCAACATGAAAATTGCCTGCAAAACTCAAATTTGTAAAGTGGATTATGACTGTTTGAAAAGCTGTATCTTCACGGAGATATTCTTGAACTGCTGTGTGATAGTAGGAGAGCACATCTTAGGACCGATCCCACTTTTGCGAATGAGTAAGTCAACCCCATCACAGAGAGCAATATTATCATTCAATTTTGGTATACTGTTTGGTATGCCTTTCTGTCCTGATAGGACTGTTTCCATTGCGTGTTTTTCTTTAGCAAAATAGCTCAGCCTATAGCCCTGTTTTCTGAGAAACGCAAGACATCAAAACCTTTTTTTAAATTAACTCTGGGACTACATAGAAATGAATGTTAGAATGACATGTTGAAAGAAGTACTCATGAAAAACAAACAAAACATTATTTAATATTCTGGGAATTAAATTGGAGCGAATTCAATAAAGGTTCTCTCCTCATTCGATGACTTACAACTTTAAAAATTTTATAATGATAATAATAATAATAATAATGATGATGATGATGATGATGAAAAAAGGGAGCCAGGACACAGTTGTTGAGTTATTCTGGGAGTGGTTCTGTTGCCCAAACATAGGTGTCCCATGCTGAAACACAGGTGTCCTGTGCTGTACCAGAGACTCGGGGCTATCTTGCCTGCTGTCCAGCTGTTAATCCAGACAGTCTCAGGCCTCCCACAGGTCTTGTGTCATGTCTGTCAACCCTGTGCAGATCTCTTGACTACATTAAGGCATCTTACATGGCATTAGATACCTACCTTTAAGCAACTGAATGACGTTTAAATAAATGCTGCAAAATAAAGTTCTGTAACCGTATTTTTTCCTTTTCTTGGGGACTATATAAGCATTTACTGTCTACTCCCCTTAAAAAGCAGATTATTTTGTATTTAAACATACTGTCTATAATTTCACCTCCTGAACTATAAAGGTTACTTTGTTGTTTGATTTTGACAAACAACAATATTCTTAATCGCCAGTATATTTTGCAGTGTGGAAAATCTTTTTCTAAGACTCTTGCAATTATGAATAATTTGTCATCAAAGGAGGCTTTCTGCTTGATCCAATTCTTTATGCACTATTTCCTGTTTCCTATTTCCTAAATTGGATAAGGATTTTTCTGTTTTTAAACAGTTGTCTAACAACAGACAACACTGGCTGGAAAATATTCATCTTAGTTTAAATTTAATCTAGTAATATGTGCACAGATTCTTTATAACAAACCAAACCAAAAAAAGATCAGGGGTGAAAAGAAGCCCTGTTTGCCACATAGAAAAAGAGAACCAAAGGACATTGCAAATCTAATAAAGTCTTCAAAGTGCCAGATCTTATCCAAATCAAGAGAGGAGTAAAAAGGAATTGCTTGCCTCTTCAGTGAGGATTTATTTGTCACTTGACTTGGTTGAAATACAGATGGGGAAGAGAACAAGATCCTGAACTGATGTACATCCTTATAGCTCCACCAAAGTCAAAAGAATAAACAGATTTCACAGCATCTGAGGATTAGCCCTTAAGAGATCAAAACTTAACAGATTTTTATCCCTGAAAAAAAAATACTTAGTACCTTTAAAATCTTCTATATTGGAGTTCCTACTCATAAGACAGATGGTCTGAATGTAGTACCACATTAAGCATTGGTTTGAAAGAAGAACTTTTTGCAGCAAGCCAATTTGTCCCCCAGTACTGAAACGGTTACACTGAGACAAACCAATTAATCAGAAAACTTCTTTTGCTTTAGGGGTGATACCTCTCCAGTCATTACTCTGCTTCCAGGAACTTTACAGCTGGTTGAGAAGACATGCAAATTCTACAATAAGATTGCACTGTAAACATTTTTTAATCTTTTGTGCAGGGCTACACAGACTAAATTACCAAATGAAGTGTTGCTTGTATTGAGATGAAATAACTTACACCTCAGAAAAAAATCCTTTTTTCACAGGGAAATTTGCAAGGAGTCTGAGGCTTAACAGCTGTATCATAATTTCCCACCGAAGACAGAAGTTGTAGTGCTATGGCACATAAACCTATTCATATTCACTACATTATTTCCAATGGGAAATATCCATGAGCCACGAAATGACTCTAACAATTTTTAGTGTAGCTGTTGTATAAAATTATCACAGAATAAGTTCTGACAATATGTACGGGGGGGGTGGGGTGTTCTCGTTACTTGTTTTTTTACTATTTCTTGATTATTTTCTTTTACTGTAGCTTTTTCTTTCCTGGTGTAATTCATAAATTCCCAGACAAGCTTACTTTCAGCTGAACGATCTAAATTGGTCGGTCTACAACCACCAGCCTCACCAATCCAGTGGTGGTTGTAGACAAAGGCAGGGTCTGCTAAAGAAAGCCAAAGATAAACTAATAAGCACAGCAAGAGAAGGATTTCCTTAAGCAGATTTTTTTTTCCCCTTTCCCACATGATCATGAGTTGCTGAGGGTCTGGTTTACTCCTGACCCGAATGCAGAGATCAGTAAGTTAAGTGATTAGATTGCTCCAGGGGAGTGGTTGGTTTATTTCCTTACTGAAAGTAAACCCAGGTTAGCAGATTGGTGGTCCACAGAGGATGTAGCACTTCAGTCACGTGGGCTGGAGGGGGAAAGCAAGCAGGCTATGTATGCCTTTAAGAGATTTTATTTGAACCTTATCATTTTTGCTGTGGCTAAGAAAGAAAGATGCAGAGAAAAATCAGGGATTCTTATTCTAATCATTTGCTGTGTTCCTGTTAAAAAGGTTTTGGGGTTGGTTTTGGGTTTTTTTTCCCTCTCCTTTTAATGAAGCTTGAACTCTTCCATTTTTAAACTAACCTGTGTGTCTTTATTACAACATCTCCTAAAAATCTGATATGCTTTAGGTGCATTCATATTTTGAGACCAATGAAGCTAGTATATACAAGTACTGGCAAATAAAAGTTTGAATTTTAAAAATTAAAGTTGAAAGTTTATATTTTGTTTGTTTGGAGAGGTAAATTGAATAAATTGATGAAATAGTTATTATAGAAATTTTATTAAAAGTAATTGTGTGAATATTTATGCTCTCTAGAAATAAAGATACTCTAATTGTGGGGCTTACAGAAGAAGGCTCCATTTTAAATGTCAGCTGTCTGACAGAGTTTTCTCTGCCATGATATCATAGGAGTAAACACAAAGAAAGCCAAACTCAGGAAGGAGGTCTTTGAGCCGTGACTGAAGATGTCCCCAGACCCTGAACAGTAGGCTCCAAATGTGTACGCCAGACACGCAGACAACACGACTTCTTCACTCCACGGTTCAGGTTTGTAATGAACGTATGCCATCTGCTCGTGAAGAGTTCAAACCTTTATAGATAAAATATACAGAAAAAGGAGGCAAGCCACCTAAAAGGGAAGGGCTAGGGATAAACCAGCAGCAGGAAGCCTTGACAGTGGCCACCCGCACTGCTGCGTTATGCGTGCAAGCAGCAGCAGCACTCGCGCCTGTGACTGCTCTGTGACAGCACTGGCCTGTGGTTTGCCACCAGGGCGAAGCTGAGCTCTACGAGATCACTGTTTTTGACAGCAGCTAGCCATAGACCTTAGTGCGGTTGTGTTGCCAATTGACAGTACTTACTCAATATTTCTTTCAAAAAAAGTCAATCTTCTAGTTTAAAGCATGTGACTTGTGCTTGTAATGCCTAAGTCTGGCTGCGCTCTACTGTGTAAATGCAGAAACTGTGAGATAAGACTCAGACTGACACATAGATGCCTCTTTTCTTAATTATTCTACAAAGTAAGTTCTTCTCCTCTCAGAGAAGTCAACCAAAAGTCTTCGTCAGACACCATTTCCTGATGCTGTTATATAGAACAGGTTAGTCCCAAAGAGCATTTGTGAAATTCGTGAGGCTCGCTCTTGAAGTAAGAAATGCTTCGATGTATGAAATCTAGTTTTAGGTGATTTTTGAGAATGCTCAATATAAACAAAACTCCTTGGTCCCATTATGATCTTCTTCCCTTCCAACATTTTTTTTTTTTTTTTAAATAGTCTTAAATTTTAGGTTTGTTTCTTAGTTTGGCATATCTTCATATATCTATGTTGCACAGTTTACTATAATACTATAAAAAGTTCAAAATCAACTACTTTAAAATTCTGTCAAATACATCAGGAGTTTGATGAAGACCTTTTCTTAAATATAAACTGAGATATTAAGAAGTTTATGAACATTAAAATCAATCTTTGAAGTACACTAGACTGCTAAACAAGAAATAATTATAACTAAAACGAGAGCTGGATTAAAGAATGGGTTAAATAAAATATAATTTTCAAAGCCTACAGTTAAACCAAGTTACTAGTTACTTTCTTTGTCCTCCTTTCTTTGCACAGCCATGGCAGGTCATGGCTGTGCAAATAAGAAAACTCATGTACTTCATGATGATATAAAAACTTAAAATGCATGAGGAAAGGAGAAGAAACATCAAAAAATACAAACACAAATCCTGAAATGTACTTGAAGGGTTGGTATCCTTGGTGTTCCATGTGTGTCATGTCTTTGTTTTTAACACAGGGGGTTTGGTTTTGGGGTTTTTTTTAAATTCACAAACAAACCATGTTTCCTCTAATTTCCAATATAGTGCAAAACTCAATTTAATGTAATGCAATGCAAATTCAGTTTAAGATTTGAAATAAAGTTTTTATCTTTCTCATTTTTGCATTCTTTCCATTAACAAAGGCTCTGCACTGGAATACAGTTACCAGCTGCTGATCATGCATAAGCCAGAAAATAATATAATTCATTCTCCTAAATAGAGTGTTCAACTTTCAGAAATGAAAACGTATAAATAAATAAGATCGTACCTTAGATTTTACAGAATTTTGCTTCCTAATATGTAATTAAAACTAAAACAAGCAAACAAAAAATCCCTTAATGTAACAGTAAGTATAATCTAGTCCTGTTAATAGATTATTATTGCTGATCCTGACTCATAAACTCTAGAATTTAAGCAGAGGTTCTATTTATATTTTACAATCCCTTGGTCATTAGAAACTAAGAGAATTCAAAAATAAGGTTTTCTGCCTTTTGGTGTTTATACTGCCTATGAAGAAATTATTCAGACCTTAAAATTTACAAGAAAATTACATTTTGTCCTGAAGCTCCCAAATATAATAACGTTTATCTGGTTGTGGGAGAGCAAGATATGATTTCCTTATCAGTTTACCTTCTGTCTTTCCAAAAAAAAAAAAAAAAAAAAAAATTCTCAAGGTGGAGAATTTATATTCGGAGGTCAAAATACAACCCATACAACTAAAATGGTCCAAAGCCAACTTAATTTTGGAATGGACCATATAATACAAAATGGTATGCATTTCTTCTGTGCTGCTCGAACATGGGCGATTTCGTCACTGCCCCCAGCCTCCCGCAAACACTACACCTCAGCTCACTAAGATAAAGCATTCAATGCAATTCCTTTGAAGAAAAATGTGAAAACATGCCCTGTCTATGGTAATGGGACTACCTATGCCATTTTTTTGCCAATGTTGATTACTTTCTTATAATAAGTAATTTATGTGAATGACACAACTACAGACAGAATCACTTTCTTATCTGCAGTATCGTTGTACAGATTTTACACCTTATACATTAAGGATTTCCATAGGTCAAAGTAGATACTCTATTCTCTTTTGTTAAAATGTGGACAACACAAGCCTATACACCGAATTGTTATCAGTCTCAATATGGTCCTGCTGGAGTCAATAATTGGCTATAAATTTGCCCAGGACTGACAAAATACTCTACTCCACTATACAAACAACTATGCTGTTGTATTGGGGAAAAAATTCCATTGCTGTGCTTCCATGTCTTCTTTCCAGACATTAGGTCAGAGGATGACAAAACAGGATGGTGAGATATCAATATCAGTAAAAGCTGATAAAAGTCAGAGTATCCAGTTATTCACTTAAGGGTAGAAAAATCTTCTGATAGCAATTCATTTAAACTGCTAGTAGAAAATACATAGAGGTTTCTAGCTGATAATGTTTACTATTTTCTGGCAAATTAAGAGAAAATTATAATCTTCTGCCAGCTGGAAATAATAGCATCCAGGTAATCAAACTTGTGTTAATAGGATAAGAAAGCAAAAAATAAAACCCAAATATAATTATAAACAACAACAACAACAACAAACAAAAAGAAAAAAAAGGCACCCTGAAATTTAGATAAATGTTGGATGTTTTAAATAAATATCTACCATGATGTGACAGTATACTTAATAATTATCATTCACAATTATATAAAAAGGTAAATGTTTGCCAGAATGTATGACCTTGAAAAAAGATTACACTGAAAGTCTTTAACTTAACTAAGATAAGAGATCAAACTAAATTACTTTTAACCTACTTTCTAGATTTATTAGAAAGGAAAATGGGAAAAAGGATCAAAAAATATTAACCAATCAAAAAAGTTCTATATTACAAAGCTAAGTTCAGCAGCAAGATTGTTTTGACAGCCTGCATTTCTATTGAAGAAAATGTTCTTCATAACTACCAGTTTAGATGGTTAAGTGGTATTTGATGTCTATTACTGATTCACATAGATTATGACAGAACTGATCAGAAATAAGAGTGACTTACATTTACTACATTATTCTTTAGCGGCCTCATGTACCTTTAAAGAGTTGTTAAAATATATTCTAGAATTGATTTTTTCTTTTTTTTTTTTTCCTCAAATTCAGATGAAAATTTAACCTAAGCTGAAAAAGTTATGATTTGTATCAACACTCCTCTAAAATTATCTCCACATTAAATAGACAAAAATTCTCTGCAAGCCTCAAGTTCAAGTAAGATGATTTCCTATCATCCTCAGCTGACCCACATTTAATGCAACAAGAACAACGTAGTTCACATACTGTTTACATGAAAGTTTAAATAGAACCGGCTAATAATATATAAATATATGCATGTCTGTTTTCATTGACTAAGAAAACATTGTCTTCAGATACGATGGGAGAAGAAAATAATTTCAGGATAATTTATTGACTTCCGTTTCAGTTTTTGCATTAAAAAGGGGGAAAGTGGGGGGTTCTTGCCTCCTTTGGCATTTTTTTGTTTGTTTGTTTGTTTGTTTTTTTAAGAGACTGACATATAACATGGAAAAGAGGAACAGGGTACATATTGATTTTGAGGGTAAAAGACTGCTTTAATTTCATTCCAAGTACCCTATGTGAAAATAGAGCATTAATAATAAATGCTTTCTAAAGGCTACAGATGTTATCCACACAATGAAACTGTGAAGATGAATCCTAACTCTACAGCAGAAAAAGAAACGCGTAAACCCCATGCTTGTACAGAGCCATGGAGTTAAAAGGGAGCAAATATTCTGGAGAGGGGAAACAAAGTCATGTTAGCATTAGAAAATGAAATAAGCATCTGAAGCATTATATTTTTTGTAACAGCATAAAGGCCAGATGACGTCAAAGCAAGAAGACTTACAAGGTTCAAAGAAACCAGTGTCCAAAGAAGTTGGTATTAGTCAGAAATCAAAATAAACTAAAATGTGTTCTTATTTAAAACACCTTATATAAAATAAGATTCATTTAGCTATTAATTCCATCAGCTACAATTTTCACACTAGTATGAAAATAAAATTTTATTTCCTTCCTCACCAATATTCCTAAAGTATTTTCATTCAAATATCTGTAACATTCTGGCTTATTCTCAGAGATTAACTATATACGTAAGAAAAGAGTTGAAAAAAATTGACTGCTCTGAATTTCTTAAGAGGTACAGCAAATTAATAATCACTTTAGGGGAACTGTGCTTTTTCCAGTGCTTCCTCTTAAAGCCAGTTAAAGCAGTACTGAGAAACAGGACAAGGATGCGGACTAAAGAGGGTATGAATAAGATGACTAAATCAAATATGAATTATCAAGCAAGTCTAGTAAGAAGAAGGGTACTGTACTGAACATGCAGTGCCACTTATACCAGTAGTCTTTATCTTAAAATATATAGTCTTTATCTGAAATTGTAACAATGCTGAAATTATGCCGCCTAACACATCTTTATATTATGCAATGCATTTTTCAGCACGGATACATTTTATAGGGTGAACTTTTTTCTTCGCCCTAGACAAACATCCATTTGAAACTGATTTACAACTCCCTTTACTGTTGGCGAAACACAGTTTCTTCACAAAGATCGCATCTTGAGGGATTGAGATTGATTGTTTCACACAATATATAGTGACAAAAAGATTTACAGTTTTGGATCAGAGCTACTAGTACAGGCATAGGCGTCAGGTGGTATTACTTCAAAGACGGTGCGCATTTTAAGATGAATTGGGTCCTAACGATGACCTCTGGTGAGCTACCAGGCTTAAAGTGTAAAGTCGCAATTTGTTCTGACATTGTTTCATTGCCGTAGTCTGGCTCTTCATTTCATATATTTAATAAAAAGCTGATAGACATTTTGTATCAGAGTTCAGCATTTTATTGAGGAAAAAATGTTTTTGTGACCAAATAAGCATAAAATATGCTTATATGCAAGGACTAAACCTTGCACAGCACAAACACAAAGACAAAATCCAAAGCTATGGGTTTTTTTCTACTTTTTTTCTCCCCAAAATGAACAAGAAAAGTAATAGGGGTCAAATAATGACTTTTTGTACCTGAAAAAAGCCACCAGTTCATTATAAAGAGAGCAAATATACAATAATGATTTTGAGTGCTATAGGGTTAGCTCAGAATCCTGCAACTTTATTTCTGTGTCAAACCCTACCCTTCTTTTGACAGAACTGTCAAAGGAACAGATGTAGTACGGTTCTTTTGGAGAGTTCAGCCGGAAATCAAGCGAATCAAACTGATCTATGTTTTTCCTTTTTTTTTCCCCTTTCTTTTTTTTAATGTAGAAATATCTTCCTTTTTTCCGATCCTCATCCATAATGGCTAAAGAAGTAATTCTTTCTCTTCAGTCATTCCTCATCAGTCCTAGGCCAACATTTAATAATTAATTTATACTTCAGAGACCTGTTGAGACTGCTAGTTAGTTGAGATGGATTTTATGGATAACTTGATGTGTGTCTATGCCAGACAGATGCGTACAGAGTTATAATATTCGCACCTTTAAAACTGTCATATGCTTTAGCGGCTTCTGCTTAAATAGAATTAAACTGAATAAATAAAGAATAAAATAAATCTTTTTCTTTTTCACAAGCTTTCAAATCAATTTACTTGAGATTGCTTAGAAAGCCATTGAAGGCAAATGAACGTGTTTAAAAGCATTTAAAGATTTTCAAAAGAAAGATCTGTTCCAAATATATTAATTATAAATGACATTTCTAGTTAACATAGAGAACTACAACATAGTTATGTCAGATATACTCAAATTAGTTCATTTAGAATTCTTTATTAAAAAAAAAAAGATGCTAGAACGTTAGGAAGTTATTTCAAATAATAGATGAGAATAGGTTACGATTTTGCTTTGGACTGGTGTAGTTTCCCTCCTGTAATTATTTTACTCCCGAGTGGGCATCATCACACTGCGTTGGATAGTTGAATCACTTTCAGAGTGCACTTTTCAAATGTTCATAGCCTGCCTCTTTCCATAACCAAATTCTTTGGGGTCTGAATGCTTCAGATGCATTTTGTTCTCATGCATGCCTGTTTAGAAAAAAACATCTTCTCGCTTTAAATTAATTTTATACTCCCATATTCTTGTAGTTTGTGTTTTAACATTAAGCCGCCTTCTCCTGTCAAATATCCATGCATTGTTTCAAGAGAAACATGCATTTTCATGTACAGCAGCTGTCTTAACAACTGCCAGACAGACGAATCGGAATCAGTGTGATTGTCTTGCCTTTTTAAAATATTTTAGCTTTTCTATAAGCATTTATATCATTATTATAATGCATTTTGAATGAACACAGCTTTTCAAATAATCTTTTCCCTTATCTTTGTTTTCTGCACTGATAGGCATAATCAATAATTCATCAATTTGTGAATTCGTATGTATGCCTCTTGTAATGTATTCTTTTCAAAGTTTCATTTTTCTGACATAATGAAATGAACTCCTACCGCACTAACTAGCATATCTGAATGTTTTCCTGTTCTCAGTTTCAAAGTGCCACCTGCATAATATAAGGGTCTCTTCAAACGAGCTGTTAGGAGTAGACTTCCAAGAAAGACCAGAAGAGATTACCAATTGTAAGCAGAATATTAAAGCTATTTCCTTAAAACTGGCATGTCAGAAGAAGTTTTGGTCAGCTAAGTGGAAGTTCTGAACACAAGCTTGACAAATATTTTGCAGAAATAATCAAATTCCATAAATGAAGCATTACCTTCCTTTGGCTTCCTGGTTCAGCACAGCACGAAGAACAACCAGCTCAAAATGTCCTCAGCTAAACTATTGTAAAAGCAAAGAAAGCAAAATCCATAAAGAGTGCAATTGCTGCACACAATTACACTTCTACCCTTGAAGAAAACAAAAACAAGTCTATAAATGAATTGTTTCCAAGAGGCCCAGGCATGGTGCGTGCCAAGGCCAGCAGCATGGCAGAAACGCTGCAGGCGTACCGTGCAGAAAGCCTGGTGGCAGCTCAGGCTCCCAGCTGCCTTCCAGCACTACAGTGACTGAGAGGAGATAAGCTTAGAGGATTAAAAGTTTGCCATGCCAGAGCTTCCAGGGCGTACTCAAGACCACCGTGTAGGGTGGAAGGACCCTTGTACAGCAGAGGAGAAAGCTGAAGATGATGCATCCCAAATGGGAAAAGGAGTCAAAGCTGTTGTGTTGGGGGACGGTGGCACGCTTCACACAGGCAGCAGCAGTGAGAAGGTTAATAATCCTGTCTCGCTCTGAAAAGTCCCTCTTGTAACAGAATAAGCCTTCATCCCCATCAACTAGAGGGTTAAAGTAAATTGTGGCAGCAGTCATGCTAATTATCATGTTTTCTTTTGATACAAAGGAAAACATTTTCTCTTATGTCCTGAAGGGGGGATATGCTATTGTGGCATAGCGTCACAGTGAGAGCAACGGGACTCCAGACAGGAAGAACTGTATGTCTTCGCGTAATCTTGCAGAATCTAGCTTTATACACTTACACAAACTTTGATTTTAAACTTTATTTAACCTTCCCTATGTTACGAAATGTCACAGTAACGGGGAATCTAAATAAGAGAAAATTCAAATAAAATGTAACTGAATGTTTATGATCATCTTAACTGAATGTGTATTAATTCCCATCATTGCAGACAGTTGAGGATACTGGGGTATGTACTTAATACTGTTTTTAATGTATTTAATGTAATTAATGTTTTAATACTACTTTTCTGTTTCTAAATTGTTTCATGTTTAGAAATACTTTGGGACAGTTTTTGCCTCACTACTTCTATTTAGCTGCAGGGCCCCCCTCACTAATGAATGAAGTTCAGTATTTCAGTCTCACATCTTCTGAAAAAGTTAAAGGAATAGAATATTAATGTACGTAGTCGGTACTGCCAACAAAACCTCCCCGTAAATGCAGGCCCTAGAGACTAATGGAGACCTCCGGGTCTCAGAGTACCCTGCTTAACACCACCGCTCTAATTACAGAACAGTAACTTCTGTCCTCAGCCACTGATGAAGTGACACAGTGATGAAGCAGGAGGGAAAGCAACCACAGTCTGATTCAAAACTGTAATTCAATTCTGATGTCCTGAGGTTCGAAGAATCTTTGCATCACTGTTGCGAAGTTCTGGGTGAGTTAAAGAGGAAGCATTATGCAGTGGTTTAACAAATTTCTGAACTCATAAAACTTGCAGGGTCTTTCACATGAACTAGACTTCAGGAGAATGGAGGTTGGATAACAACGTCAGATTCAACTCCTCTAGGAATTCTGCACTGTTTTTCTTTTCAAGGAGACCGAGGCATAGAAACAAGAAATCATGAAACACGGTCTACTTGCTTTTCAGGTTCAGCATTCTTATGATCCACTTCTGGATGCATACCTAGCAATAGCTGCTGTTATTTTTAGAGGTCCTAAAAGTGTAATCAACAGCCATGGCTTACACAACGAGACATGCTTCGAAAAATCTTATGTTCTGTGCTAAGCAGTTGCCATGAAACAAAGCTTCCCATTAATTCTTTTGATATTCGTTTCAACAGCACATCTTGACACTACAAGTTTTCTTCTTTGCCCCAGAACTAGATTATTGCAATTTGTTCTACCTGTTGAATTCCTGTTCTTAACTGATTCCTTTAAATCACCCAGTCAGTCAGACATGGTCCCTATCGCAAAAGAATTCCAAATATTGTAGCTCAGAATTTTGACTATACCAAAGTCTACAACATCTCTTCATAAAAGCTAGACTTACCTAAGCCTTTCCTTCTTGTTTTTAATCCTAATGGTTGGTATTTTGTAAACTGTTAACATAGAAATCAGTGGATGAATACACAGGTAATTAAGGTAGAACAAAATTACTACATTGTTCTATAACGAATAAATGAGATTTTTAAAATTGATACACATTTCTAAAATTGAACCCATGCATTTAGAGGTAATTTACAAGACACTGTGATTGTATAAACATGACAACTTCTTTTTGCTCCATGCAAATTTGTACAACACAAGTAACCTGATATAGCTGTAACATCTGAATAACTTACTGAAATATTCTATATTTTCAGGGAGGGATTTTGTTGTCTTGCAACCTTCGACATGAAAAAATAAAAAAATTTTTACAGGTAATGTTCTTGAGATAAATTAATGATAAACACTCTGAAGTGGTACTAGAGCTGGAATTCAGTTGCCTAAACTACAGGGATCTACTACGCTTTAATATACCTATACCAGCCTGTGACAGGCCTCTGTTGCCTAGGACAAAGGACTGTAGGAAGCTCTCACCCTTCCAGAGAAGCAGCTAGAGTCCAGGTGCTACTGCATGTAAAACTGCAGTAGACATATGTTTAAGTAACAAATACCACCCTAAGAAATATAACTGTAAATTATAACAACTGTACACATATATTAAGTACAGTTTGATGTCATTACTATCTCCTTCTCCGAATGGCATTTGTAAATGATGCCTAGAAACTTCCCACCCATTTAGGAAAAAAAAAAAAAAAAAAAAAGCAGCTGTATTCCTCTTATTCTTGTTGGGTTTTTTGACCACATTATATAATTTCATGAAGCTAAGTCTCTAAACTTTTATTTTACCTTTATACTTCTATCAGAAATGTTAAAAGCATCTCCACTGATACTGAGAACAGAATTCTTGTAAGCTATATTATATAGTAACATAATGGATATGGAAATCGTATGTAATAACATTATGAATACTGAAATATAACTATTTTATGAATGCAGTCTGTGAGATAACTATGTGACTATGATGAGGCACCAACATTTTTGGTGTTAGTATGTTCTGCTGCTAAAGCTCGTGGGATGCTCAACATGTGCCTATAATTCTTAAAATGAATGCAATCTGCTGAGGAAGACACCACCACCTCTTTCCAGAAAACAACTGACAAGCACAGATTTGAAAGACATCATCATTTTCCTAAGCTAAACTGATAACTGTTTTGTGAGGTTGAAAGCATAAGGATCAGAAAAGCTTCAAGTACACAAATTCTTGTGAAGGAAGGAGAGTTACCTTTCCAAGGGCGTGTTTGTGAGTTTTGAGAAAGGAGACAAGCTGACCCAGAAGAACATTAAAGAAAAGCTTGTAAAAAGTTAAGACTTCATGAGATGAGAGATGTATTAATTCTATCTAATCTATATTAGGTACCTAACTACCCTTGTAGCTCTGGATTTCAATTTCTCTAGAGTCTTTATGTAGGAGAAGGTAGTTATTTAAGGTGTTGGTATCTATACAGACTGGTTTGGGTTTCCTTGTTTTTTGGGTGTTGCTTTTTTAAGATATATTTTCTCAAAAATATATTTTCTTCCTAATACATGGTACTGTCTTTCAAAGAGTTTTTTCAGCTAATGCATTCCTTCACAGAGAAGCACGTAAGTCTTGAACCAAAATTAGATCTGCTGAACATTGTTCGCATAGTACATAAGGACCTATACTCCAGGCACAGCTGGACAGGGAAAGGCAAACTGTGATTTTATTTGAGAGATGGGTTGTCGATACAGATATGAAATTAGGAGGATTGCAGCACTTGGGGAGACAAAGGTTATGGATCAAAGGCAAACGAGTTAACTATTGCTTCAGAAATTACCACCAGTCACCTGGAGCTCTGTAACTGACAGGGTACAAGATCCCATCCTGTCCCAAACACAAAATTTATTTAATTCAACAGTTAGAGCAAGCAGAAACAAAAGCACAATTGCTACCGTGGACATACAGTAATTTGCAAAATTGTGGAAGTTCTCATTTGCCTAGGTCCTGCTGAAGCAGCACTTTTCCCAGGAACAATGAAATGATACCACTCTTAAACACAAGTATATACTATACACACACACACACACACACACACACACACACTACAAGTATAAATAATAGTTGTCAGCTTGGAGTTAAGCACATTTTTTGCTGAGAACACCTTTGTCTAAAAACAATGCATAATAATATTAAACTAGATAAATTGGTTTTTCAAAAATAATCAAACATACTTCCTTTACACTTATCTTCATGTGATAAAGGCCTTTTCATTTCAAAGCTTGGTATGCTTAACATAGCTTTTTTTTTTTTTTAAAAAAAAAAGCATTTTTAATGCTGAATATGGAAGAGTGTATTATCTTTATTGCTGAACAAGTAAGTAAGGAATTCGCTATTGCTCACAATGCAAAACTAGAAACCATTATATGAAATCATTAAATAATGGAGGGAGGGAGCTAGTCCTTTTTCTACACAACATGTAGCCAAACTCTGCAAGTCATTACCATAGACAGCTCTGGATAATAAAACAACATACATAGACTCCATAAGAGAATGAGCTTAAATTCATGGCAGAAAAATCTCTCCAAGGCTATGGAAGAGAAAAATATGTCCTCTAGCTCAGGAAGATCGTAAACCACAGCATCCTAGGAATCTGAGAATACACACAGATGCGAATTTGACTGTTTTTTCCCCTGGTTCTTTGCTCTTTTCCTAAGCATCTTTTACATTTGGCTAGAGGTTTTAACAGAGCAAGTATATTTAGGATCCTGCACGTCGGGGGGGGGGAGAGGAATGTTTAGCAGCCTTTTCTGTTGGTAATATATAATACCTGCATGCACTTATTTTCACTTAGGAGCATGTGATTTTTTTTCTCCTGAATAGAACTCTTTTAAATATTAGTCTCCCTTCAGTAGTTATATTCAAATTCAGAAGGACTATTAGTACTTAGTTTTCTTTTGGTTTTAATTATTTTGGTTAGCCTTTAGATACGCATTCCAGAAAATACACAGCAATAGGCACTACAGATGCATAAATATTATTCAAGATCAAATAATCTGAATATAGGTGAGAAAAAATACACACTGAAATGAAATACAATATGGACAACTAATTGATCAGCATGAAAACTAGGGTAGTGTTTAGGCTTTAAAGGAATGAACTGATCTCAGAGAATTATAGCTGTTGGTTTCAACAAATGGAAATCATGACCTTTTATTAGGAGAGAAAAAAAAGCAACAGTCTATCTTTTTTTCAACCTCCCTGCACCCCACAGTAAAAAGCCAAATTATAATGATGACGTCTTCTGCTTCAATTATTAAATCACAACCAAAGAAATGTTGACAAACATGGGCAGAGCCAATAAAAATTGGCACAAACAATTGGAAGAAAAATTTTCCTGTGTCTAATGTGATCATGATAAACTCTTCCCCTAATGTTTAGCAAATAAACAACAGTTTCATTAATGTATTTGTAAGATATTTTTAGACAGCTTTGTTCTTTTGATCTCTCGTCATCTCATTTCATTCTGCTTACCATTTTACTTCCACCAGGATTCCTAAGATGTACTGAGATCTCTGAACTGTTTACTGTCTTTAAAATAATTCTTTCTGCCACGTAGCACTATGTCCAGTACATACCAAAGTTTTCTACCGTGGCAGTGACCAACGTCCAAGAACTCTAATTAGCCATTAAAGCTCTAAGCTGTAATAATTTAAAATAGGATATATTGAAAGACATTTCTGAGTGGTTTAAGTTCTTTTTTATGTCATCAAAAAACTTGTGGAACCTACTCCAAGATGTCATCACATTAAGCAGATGTAAATCTGTGTAAATACATTTGAATCTGCTAAGTTTTCTATACAATCTTAACAAATGATAGCAGAGCATAGTACAATAGTGCCTTTGCATATAAACACACAACTGGTAAAAAAAATCCAAAACAAAACCCACATGCCCTCCAGAACTGATCCCTGCATTCTCCACTTCTACATTAAATAGAAACATGCCCAATATGAGATTTAAAAAAGATGCCTAAATTCTTGGTTTTGTTTTCACAGGCATAAATTTAATTGAGAAATTCCATCTGGAAGCAAGGAAAAAAATTTTCCTCATGAGGACTGTCAGGCAGTGAAGCAGGTTGCCCAGAGAGGTTGTGCAACCTCCAGCCTGGGAGATTTTCAAGTCCCAACTGAAAAAAACCCTGAGCAACCCGGTCTGACCCTGTAGCTGACCCTGCTTGAGCAGGAGGTTGAACTGGAAACTTCTGGAGGTCCCCTCCAACTGATAGTGTCCTATAATCCTACAGTAAATTCATTACTGGTATAAAACATCAAAACAAGGTGTTGTTATCAGCTTCTGAAGAACTGTGTGTTACTAAAGATTTGCCTCACTTTCAAAATACAAATTGAAGAGTCAGCTTTGGTTATGTATCTATTGTAGCCACTCCCAAAATAGTCTCATGCCTGAGAAGATTTATATTAAATATAGACCAGAGTATTTCAGTTATTTAGAATCTTACACCCAATTCTGCAGCCTTTTATCCTCAAGTGGTTCATTTGGCTCTGAAAAGTTTTTGCTTCTTAATGTGACAAAGGCAAATACATGATATAACTAAATGAAATATAAGCATAGCCTGATTACTTAATTTAATCATTGCTACAACAAAGCTTTCTTTAAATTGTAACTAATTAAAAAGTATTTGATTTTGAAGCAAATTTTTTGTAAACAAAGCTCAGCATCTACACCTGGTCGCTGTTACTAATATCTGCCATTCAAACAGATGGCAGGAATAAAAACCACAGAGGAGGTGTATTCTTTAATCAGAATGTTGTTGATTGGCAGTTTTATACAATAATTTTTTAACAAAAGGTATTTATATCAAAAAGGAGCCGAGTTTGCGCAATGACAGCTTCAAAAAGAGACATAGAAAAAAACCCCAGAAAATTCCCAATGAAGAACTCTCTCTAATTGGCATTCTTCTCATCCTGTGCACAAAGGAGAATGTTTAAAATATTTAACAGAAAAGTAAAGTTCAGCACTGTTCCAAGAGTATCGTGGGGAGAATGACCAGCAAAATGTAAGATGCTGTTTCAACAATGAAGAACGCTTCCGCTTAAAGAGAATACATCCTACTGTAAACAGCAACAATTTGGTAATTATTTTGTTCATTCACACATAGGATGTATTTTTTTCATTGAGACATTATTTTTCACTCCCATTAGCGTTTAAGAAGTTTGAAAAAAACTATTAGTATCTGAAAATTTATGATTCTTTTCCTTCTTCCTCCTCAATTCCATAAAAAAGTGCTTGAGCCAGCTCCCATGAAAACAGGAGTAAAAACCAAATCATGATAAAATTGACCAAAACATAAAATTCTTAGACTCCAGTCCCACAAAACATTTGGATAAACCTCTCCCTGCCTCTCTATTTACTAGCATCTTTTTGCTTTTTATGTAGGAAATAGTTTATATCAATCCTAGCTTATTGGGACGGAATAGATTTCCCATCTATTCCACAGCGGGTCAGTGACCTAGCCAAACAAATGAGGAAAGTGAGTACAAGCTCTTCTAGGTTAGATGGCAGCAGGCTTCCATGGAGGCTTCCTTAACAAAGCTAAGGAAGAGCAGGCTGTAATATATAACATCTCATCCAGCAGAAAATGCACTAAAAGCACCATATATCTTTATTCAAAAGAAAGACAGTAAGGTCTCGGGCATGGCCTTAGATCTAGTTGAAAAAGGAAAAGAAATGACAGGTGTGCTCACAAAACAGACAGAAATGAATAAGAAAGGAAAGCTGACATTCATCCTACAACTTACTGCCAAAGTCTTTACCAGATGAAGAAATGAGATAATTTCAAACAAAGCCACATTATCTACATCTTGGTTTCTTTATGGAGAAACAGAGAAGGCTGTTATGTAGGTAAAATGCAAGTATCACCTAAGAGCACTTTCCTCTCTTCCAAGAGTTTTTTTGATACCATTTAGAAGTTTCTCTTTGAACCATTATTTATACTCCTAATTGTATTAAAAGTGGTTAAATAAATGTATTAGTTTCAAGAAGCCTATGGATCAACTCCCTCCCTTCTCCTTGTTGAATTAAAATTGGTTATATTTTTGGGTTTTTAAGATGGTCTCTACAAATAAGTCATAAACAAATACAGCCTGCTGTAATATTAATTTACGTTAAATAATTTTAGCCCACACTTTTCTGTTGCTCACTGTTACTTGCACTGAGCATACAATAACAATCAACCTATTACTGGTGGTAACTGATATTAAAATTTCACCTAACTCAGTGTTTTCCTCATATGCTTCAGTTTCAGGCATAACTAATGCAGTATTACATTGACATTAATTAATTCCTCTTACCATTAAGCTTGAAGTTACCTAGACTAATTGTTATCTAAGAATCTCCCAGCTACCACATAAAGTCTATTAACTTAGATTAGAGCAGAGGTAATTTATTCAAAAAAGCTTATGGATTTAAGCTCTTTAATTATATATTACAACAATGGAATATAAAAGATTGAACAGTTCTAAATGAAAACCAAATCACTAACTTTTCCCATAAACCCTTCAGTCATATGAGTGAGCAAAGTTTAGAAGTCCTCTTCAGTGCTTCATCAGTAGCAATTTATGTGGTTTCTTATACTGCAGCAGTGAAAGAAACAAAGACTGTTGTGGACGTGAAATACAACACAGATTATGGAAATGTTTTATTAAATAACTACCCTTACTAATCCAGTTCACTGGCAGTGACAGAATCAAGTGTTTCCAAGTTACAATAGGGAAAAGATTTTTGAGACTTGAGAGTAATTCCCATTTTGATTTGCCTGTGCTCTGGATGGTAGAGTACCTGGAACCTGTGGTGGCTAAATGTAGTGTGACAAATGGGTTCAAACCTTTTGTATTCTGCTTAATGAAAAAGATTTGCGAGAAATTGTAATAAGACAATGCTAATTTTTCTTGCCGATGGATATTTTATCAGTTCTCAGTACTGTCCTGAAAACCGGCTTCCCCCTCCTTTTGGAGCACCTCAGGTTGCCCATTCTTGCAAAAGACAGCCTAGGACTTCTGTGAGGTCTGTGATTAAATTCCACATGGACTGAAAGATCTGTTTATACCCAAATGATTTTATTTTTGGAAAACGTATAATAGCCATTATATTCTGGGTGAATGTGATAATCTCACCCTGTTTGCAACGCTTATTAGGGAAAACGGACACGTGATTTAGTCATCGGGGAAATCTTTTCCATGGAGTTAGTAAACAGATATATTAGTTATGCTGCAAATTTATTACATTTGTTTATCCTCAGTCACTTCAACCATTTTCTAAACCTGTAAACTCCAATCATTCGTTTCCCAGTCATCGAAGCTCAATAAATAAACACAACAGCCTTTTAATTCTTAGTCATTAGGAATCCTCAGTCCTCTTTATATCAGCAAAGAACAAAACATCCTAAGTCAATACTGTCCTTTTTATGCAAGCTGAACAAAGTGGCCTGGATGATCAAAGGTCTTCTACCACTTGGAAAGAAATTACTTCCGCTGTAGGTATAAGATCCATGTCAGTACATGTCCGCAAGTGGAGGTACTCAACAAAGGATAACTGCAGCTTCCTGAGACTTCCCGTTCACCTTCTGTCTAGAAGAAGACCCAGTGTAAAAACCTTAATTGTAGAGCAGCATAGAATTTTCTTAATCTATTCATACTTGCTTTATTACATAGAGTAAAATAACACTGGAAAGAGATTAAAAGAAATGCAGAAGATAGCTTGGCAAAAAAATACCGAAAAAATCTCAGAACTAAAAAAGAATCAAAATGAAACTCAAACTGCAACTTTCTATAGGCAAAGGTGACTGAGCCAAAGTGATTGTAAATAGCTTGTAGTAAAAGTTTCTGTTAGTAACATTTGGTTGCCTTGCATATAAAATTAAGACAATTTTATATTTGTGACAAGATAATAAAAATAGGCTTTCCTTTGATATTCTGTGCCTTCTGCAACAAAGCTAGATTAAAGCAAAGGTTCCCATCTGCAAATACTTCAAGACCTTCTTCGCAATTTAGTCTATCCATTCAGATGAGCTTGGTATTACTTACCTCCTAACAGAACGGTCACCTGATGATAATCTTCCAGGCAACATTCAAAGCTTTGAATATAAAATTTGTATTCTTTCTGATTGCATTTGTAGTGTTAGATTGCATACTGGTACTGGAAGTGCACTCTTTATGTTTGACTTGTATTTTATCAGTCTTTACACACTGTATCAACATATTTAAGACAGTAAGTGTAATTCTTTTCTTCTTTGCTATGACAGTCTTGTATACAGTGACAAGTTCCTGAAGTCTCTTCCTCAAAGAGAAAAAAATCCAGACAATGTCCAGGTGATGGCATAACTCAGATGTTCTGAGTAACTCAATGGAGAAGCTTCCATCTCACAACTGATTGCAAAAAGAGTGTAGGAATTGGCATTCTTGGAGGAAATGAGCCTCTGCAAATATACTCTTGCTTCTTGTTAAAGCTAGTTTTACGACTAACGTAAATCTTGGCAGAAGGTGTAGATTCAAAGATGCTTGACAGCAAAAGGAGGAAAGTAGGAAACATTTTTTTTTGTTCCAAAACAGAAGAATTATATTGTCTAAGTAAAGATTAGATTATGGTTTACAGATGTCAAGCGGAAAGGCTTACATTGCTTCTGCAGCTGGTATTTGATGTAAGAAAATACAGTAATGGAAGAGAACTCAGCCTTATTTCTTTTGTATGAAAATCATCATAAAACAGGCTGTTAAAATGTTAAATCTTAGCCCTTTAGAACTGAAGCAGCACTCCTGCATTCGTAAGAACAAATGAATATAAAAACCATCTGTAATAATATATCATATAAGCAAGTGTATTTGTGTGTGTATTTTACCCCTTACCTCTCTTTTGCAGTACTGTTTTGTTATACTTTGCCTGGTTAAACTGAGCTGCTACAAGAAAATGTAATTGTTAGTCTTTAAAGTTTGCCCTTCAGCCAAATTCAGATGAAAAAATACCACAGACCACTCAATGGAACAAATCCAACTAGAAAGGCATACAACATTAAAGCAAGTTAAGAAATAAATCCTAAAATTTTCTATGTTAAGAAACAAATTGAAGTCTTTCTTTTTTTTCCACCCCCTATTAGAAATATTGTAATAATGCAAACAAAAAAGAAACATTACAGTTAATCTTCATTGTTATGTAGGTGTCACTTCATATACCACAAAATCCTCCACACTCATGCATCTCTTCTATTCCTTTTCCCCTTGACCATCAAAGCAGTTACAGCTAGCTAGAGACCAAAATTTTATAGGTAACTACGCATTATTTATGTGGTAATCAGTTTAAACTAATTAGGAAAAAAACACAGAACATATTCTGGACTATTATAATCACCAAACTATAAATACTTGTAAATCAGCAATGCTTTAGAACAGTTTTAACTACAAAAAGGGATAGCTACCATCAGAAAAAGGTACTTTGTACAAAGGGAATCTCATACCTGGGCACTTTATTCTCTGAGCTGATAGGAAAGGCCCATATACTTAGTACCCACACTGCCGTTTAAATTCTGATGCCACAGGCCTATTCCCTCTGCATAACGTTAAGTTTAGAAAGCTTTTGTGGCACTGGCTCTTAGCTTTTGATAAGGAGCTCAGCTCAGAACATTTCCTATGGTTAGTTTCAGATATATCACCTTTTCTCTTTTGACATTACTGTAGTTAAAATACGCAAAAAAAAATCTCTTACTTTTCCTAGCATATAAATAAGGATCACAGGAAAGTTAGCAGTCTGGACATCCTTTAGACAGTAGTCATGAAAGATTACTTCTTTTGGATTTTGCTCTAAAAATAAGCCTTTTTTAAACAGCTAAAGGTTTTTTAAGAGGTCTACATTAACGTATATACAAATGTACAACGAGTTTTGTTATTCACAGTGTTATTTTTTCATTACAAGTTTTCCTTTAAAAATGAGATTCTGTGAAATGCAGACAGCCAACTTTACATTGAAATGGAGTTTCAGAAGTAAAATACAAGAGACACAATTTTTCAACTTTTTCCCTAAGTAGAATTGTACGATGAGCCTTTGGCATGACAGTTAACACAGATAGTGTTTATCATCTATTTTCCAGATATGCACATTTAAACAGTTAAATATTAGACAAGCTGGATGTTGAAACATTCTGTATGGAGATGGAAATGGAGGAGACGCAAGGTACACAAACACGTACATACAAAAGAAGCTCTGAATATGAAGCTCCATAAGGCACATATTTTTACAAGACATTTTGAGTGTTTTCAGAAGTAAAGTCCATTGCAACAAGTTGCTAAAATTCTTTTATTCTAAATTGTGGATGTGAGATGTAGAGTTCAAGATTCTAAACTCAAAACTTCCTAAAGAAACCTTAAAATTAACATTACAGCTAAAAAAAAATCAAGTGGAAAAACGGTTACAAAATACTAACCTATACGTCTGCTGTACAAATTCTGAAACTGTTAGCTTAATCATAAAGAAAAGTAAATAAAGCACTGATACTTATTTTTTTCCAAGTATATCCATTCATAGCCTGTCCAGTCCTACAGTAACATGGTTTTAATTAATCTCAATCAAAAAGATTAGTTTACCTGTGCACTTATCTACGTGAAATGAATATAATATTACAGTATCACCTACGCATTTAAATCACAAAGCTCATCAACTTCTGTTGGCAAGGTGAAATATAAAAGCCACAGAAGGTCCTTCCCAGCCTCTGTCACTAATGATAAACAGCATTAACTGCTTCTGCAGACACTAATGCTGCTATCTTGGGAACACAGGCAGCCACCATGAGAACTTTACAGCTTCACTAATCATACCCTTGTTTGTCACAGAACACCAAATAAAATCTCAACAAGAAAAGGCAATAAATATTAACAGCTATGAACAAAGGAAGGTCACATTAATATGTAGATCTTTAAATACAAGATGCTTTCTTCATTAACTAAATAACTTGTTCATTATTATAGAGTGTCAAGGGGGCGTAAGGGAGAAAATACATTAAAAGAAAATCCCTGATTGAGAGCTTTAATATATTATGTACTCAACATTTAATATTTACAGAATAGGGATTTTTGCTTGTTCTACCTTTAGTTCAAGGTTGTAAGATGTTTATATCATCTATTTTATAACCCATGTTTGTTGTTCAGCTTTTGCTTTACCCAGAAACTGATGGGTAAAGTTTGGTTTTGGTCTGCATTTTCCTCTTCTTTCTTTTTTCTCCCCAAAGTTTTGATTTTTTTTCTAATTGGAAATAGTGTCGAGGGCATATCTGGATGCCTTCCTGTCTCTTTTTGATCACAGAGCCACAGTGATAGTTTCCATTTTTTCCCCCAAGAACTAGGTGAAATTCTCCTACCATACACTGCCTATTACTCCTTTAAAAAAATAGTATTAGGTAGCCTTGAGCTGCCACCAGTGCCCCAGTGTCTATGTGGATGTATGCTTAGGTCTTGCAATTCATCTACATCAATAATATTTTTATTATATAAATGCTTGGTGAAGGATTAGCAGGAACAAAAAGAAGTGAGCAGGCCCAAACTCCACTCTTCCTTTTATAATGCTATACCTAACCTAAATATATTGTTTACACCCAATTAGTCCACAGGCTTTATACCTACATTTTTTCCCTTTCGTTCCCCTAAGCCCCTGCCTATACCTTGGCAAGATGTTCCCGCCTTTCCTTCACTCAACAGCAACCAAGAAGGCACTCTCTGTACCAAACCCTTGGCTACAACTCCTTGCGATGTCGTGCGCTCTCTTGAGAAATGACAGAAATAATGTAAGATTAATGTGACCAGACACTCCACCGTTATTACTGCAGAAAAGTTGCACAGGCTGGTTCCAAAAGTGGTTGTGAAGTATACTAGTGAGGTCACGTATGTAAACCCTTTTGGGAGTCCAGGAAGAAAGCCCGAGTGAAATAATCACCTCGCAAAAAGCAATTGAAGAGCCTCGCATCTCAGCCCTCCTTATGCAGGAACCTTCCCCTCCCTTCTGCTGCGGTACCAACCTGGGCCCAAACACTCCTTCACAACAGCCAAAGCATCACTCAATAGCACCACATTTATGTGATCTTTCTTGTACGCAAGCACTGAAGATAAAACGAGATTATCAGAAGCTAGTGGCCTGTGAAGGGCCCAATAGTCCTTCTGTCACTGCCCAACAATACCCTTAGATATATAACCCCAGACTCAAGTGCATGTGAGAAACCTGAACATTAACAGTAGCCAAGATGTGGTTAAAATGAAAAATGGTATTTAATAATCACTTTAATATCACACTAAAAAGTCAGAATTCTTAAGATGCAAATATATTTAGGGATATATTCAAATTGATCTTCAGTTGGATGATTCTTTCATATGTATTACTTCACTCAGAATAAATTAAATCAATTCTATTTTCATGTATTGTACTGTAAACAAGGGATGTTTTTATACTTAAAGGCTTAATTTATTTTAAAAGAATATTTACACTTTTGAATTATTTGTTACTGATTTATTATTGGCAAGTAGGGAACACAAGCCAACCTTGATAGTGGCACGAATTGGTCACACGTCTAAAACTAATCATTGGAAATTAAGCATGCCCAGTCCCACCAACATTACAGATTGCTAGTGATATGCGAAATTTCAGGGATACACACCTGAAAATGTAAACCGTATTTTATGTGTGAATCAGAAATTAAAACTGTAAACTTGCAACAGGAAGTCTTCAGAGGTGTTAAGAGAAGAAATAGCTGGAATTTATTATTATGAGACCAGGCTCATCTACAAAATAAGATGAAAACATATTCAGTGCATGAGTTTCACATGTATTTTACCTATACTGGACCTAATTCCTTTCAGACTTCAAGTCCTTCTAGAAGCTTTAAAAAACAAATAAATGAAACATTTGCTTTTGTGGAAATTGTTTTAATTAACTGAAGAATTGTTTTAATAAACTATTATCTATAGTATAATGGAATGGAATGCAGGCATGAATAACATTCAGTAGGTTTATTTAGATCTATCCTCAAGATTTTCACACTTCTAATGTAAAAAGAATGAGAGTATTAATATATCAGTTTAACCAACACCAAAAAATAAGTTTAACCTTATTTAAAAAAAAATATGGTATAAAATATTTTGTCCTGCAGTGTCCAAAAGACACAAGGAGTATCCACAAAAGTCAGTAACATTTCTTTCACGTAAGGATATAGAAACAACTAGATCAAGCTATAAAGCCAGGTATCATTAGTAAATAGAAGATACTTAAGGACAAGCACGTGATCAGGACAAGCAAGTATTAAGCTTTCTCAGAATTTTCTGGTATCCTAAAGAAAGGTGTCATTGAAGGATTCCCTGTGCTGGAGTTGGTATCCAGCAATATCTTTCCATCTAATTGCTCTGAATGATTTTTTTCATCTCTAACCCAGTTTTTGCTTTTTTAGCTTACATAAACTTTTTGGTATCCACAACATCCTGTGGCAAGGAGTTCCGCAGCCCAGTGGTGTGTCAGTTTAAAGATAGCTTTCTTCTGGAGAGATGAAACTCTCAGTTCCCCTTCAACAGCCCATACTCAGGAGAGATCCCTCTGGAAAGTAGAGGGAGATTCTTGAGGAGGAGCCTAAGTTAGATACTCCATTATCTTATGGCCATTCGCCCTTTCTTTTTACAGGTTATAAAGCCTAACGGGCTTATACTTTCTGGAATACACGCGTACTTTCTAAACATGTACTTCCTAGACTGCATGCATACTTCATAAACGTATCACACACAGCTTTTTTTTCTGTCCCCACTAAAGAGATGGATATTAATGGTGAAAGGTTCAGAAAAAGATAGTAAAGCCAGTCAGCCATTCACATTGACACATGATTCTTTCCTGAGATCATTTAAAGCCAAATTCAAATAGAACAGCAGGATCCCAAAATGATATTTCAGACAAGACACTTTCAAACAAGACTGTTGTTTGATTTTCAAGCAAAAGACTTTTAGAACTCATTCATCAAAAGATAAACAAACATAAGAGACCTTATCACACAGGTACAGCAGATGTAACAGGGGAAAAAAAAAAAAAAAAACCCAAACCCACACCTTTGACAAAATGGGAGATAAAAGTAGATAACAAGAAGCAAACAGGGAACTAGATTAAAGTCGCTATTGATAACTCATTTCAATTCAGATCCATTCAGCAGAGATCTGCTTCCCAGCAAAATCTTCTCGGGCATTAAGAAGAAATCACAAAAAAGCTGTCATACCAAAACATATGGTCATGTAATAATTGAATGCCCTCCCCTATTACTCTGTTAGGACATAAGACTTTCAGTGAAGCAACTTACTTTCACTAGTCTGATCGTGAATGAAGGAAGAGCAGGTCTCACTGTAGTAGGAAAAAGGAGTAGAGGAAAGAGTTGTGCATGTGAAAGCTTCCTAAAATCAAAACTTTGCTTGTTTTGAGCAAATTTAGATACTTTTGGTCATAAATTATAGGCTTAGAAAGCATTGTCTCTCAAGGAAGGAAGCTATTAAAAGTCATAATAATGGGTGAGATTAAAAGGGGCAACTGGATGAAAGTCATGTGCCTCTCGGAGTGAGAGGCAGATCATTAGCAATGGCTTACTTATGCAAGACTTTCTTGGCTCTTTCCTTAGTGAAGAGAGACTGGTTCCTTTAGGGTGTGAGCTAGAGAAATTAAGCATTTACTCCAATTATTACTCTAGAAGAAGCCGTTTCTCTCCCTTGAGAAAGCTTACAATTTAGCAACATTCAAAACTCAAGGAAACAAGTTTGGGAAACCGAAGCCCAGGAACATTAGTTTTTCATGAGGAGAAAATTTCTTAAGAATAGAGTGCGACATAAATTTCTTGTCATTCTGTTGCATTAAAAAATAGGGTTGTTAGACAGTAATCCAAATGGATTACCCTAATACAGAGAAATATTTGAGAAAGTTGTATATATCTAATACAGTAACTGAGGCCAAAACCATGCGAAGTTCAACCTACATTGGTTTTTGATCTAAAATTCTGAGTTTGGACTTCACATGAATGCTCACAGTGCAAACTCTTATTCACATGGTCATGAAGTACCAGTGATTTCAGATGAGTTCCTGCAAGAAATTCTGTTAAGTACCATAAATAATATTATGGCTTTATATGAAAGACTTGTCTGAGTTTTTGAAGAGTGATGGATCCTACTGTATTAACACAGATCCACTGGGCATTATGATAAGTATGGGCACTTTTTTCACCACCCTTCCAAGGTACCATATCCTTCTTAGTCATCTCAGGATGCAAGAAATCATTTATATCCATTTCAAAGCTGTGTTTGGGATATAGTGTGTGGAAATGACCAGCGTGACAAATAGCAGATAATTTTAACAACTACAAAATCTCTTTTTATTGGCCTTGCAGAGAAATATAGCAGCTGTTATGCTACTGATTGGGAAGACTATCTTAGGAAAAAAATATCAAGACAATCATCCAACTTGATCACATCTTCCAGGACTGAGTTTTGGGTAATTTCTCTTTTTCTGATCCCCTCCCAAGGAGATCATGTGTACTTTTCCTCAAAACATATCTACCCTATTCTAATTGTTTCAATATTCCCAACCGAAAATTACTTTAGAAAACATATAAGCGATCACCTATTTGAGAGCAGGAGCTACAACTACCTTTGAAATTATGTTATACCTTAGTGTTTAAATTGCCAATGACCTGGTTCAGTGACACACAGGTACTACAATGACGTCAAGAGCCATCAGAGGGATTCAGCCAGAACATAATACAGCTAGGTGATGGAAGAAGCTGTCACAGCAAGAGGAACAACAGAGACACAGTCAGAGGCAATTTTTCTGTGGTCAGCGGTTCCACCACCACTATGCCAGACGCAGTGAAAATTTTCTGTGGGAGCAAAGCAAGAATCTTCAACAGCTGTCTACAAGGTACCTTGAAATCTGTAGCCAACAGACAATAGCAAATACATGGGAAGAAGTACATTAGAAATTTAATCTTGCAAAGTTTTACTTACTTTACTACTTTTAATTTCAGATATAGTCCCAGTGGAGTAAACTAGCTTACTCTTGTGCTTTAAGTTAATCATCTGCATAAACATGTGCAGGTTAAATATCAGAACCTGAATCTGTAAATTCTGTTAGAATGGGCCCTAATTTATCTGCATTTTCAGTTAAACCTATTTCAGAGGAACCAGTCACCCCTGGATAAGTGATGCAGCAACTTAGGAATTCACTAGTCTAGAGGATAAGAACTGTACTTGCATGTATGGCAATATGATAGAAAACAGTACTGTTCTGTTATAGAACAGCACTGTCACTCCCTTGTTGCAAGCAGCTGAAATGGAGCAGTTTCTTTTCCAGAAAAGACTTCTGAAAATTATTTTACAAAGTTGCTTAAAGACTACATTCAGAAGTGACTCTTGATACAATAATTCACTCACACAGAGCAGTATGGATGCTGAAACAATACAAGATAGCAGATTTTGTTTATGTAGCTGAGCTGTTTCTCAGCTAAAAGTTCAGCTTTTAATAGTGTGATTTCTATAATATACAAGTCGAATATTTTCACATGCTAAAACTGACTATTATTTAGAAGGATAATAGAATGTAGGCCCCTTTCTATAAACAAGATGTGACTAATTCTATATTACCTCAAGTAGAATCCATGTATTAAGTAGATATTAACAGAGAATTTTAGTGCATTTTAATTTCATATATTTAAAATACACGTGTTACACATCTTATAGCTGCACTTCATTATTTTCTTCCTTCATCTTTAAAACAGCATACAACTACAGGACCATTTCTTCCAAGTGAAAGGATCACTTGAAGGTCCCAGATATTTTTCCCCTCTAGTACTATCATAAGTGATAAATTACAACAAATTGCAAGCCTAACAAAACAACACTTTAAACTGTATTGTCATATTTATTATAAAATTCCTGGTTCATTGCATTTTGGCATTTTATACAACTGGTTCTGACAATGATTAACATGGTTTGGGCTTCTGCTGCTTCACCCAAGAGAAATAAAACACCAAAATCTCTGCAGGTGTGTAATGGGCCAGGGATTCACAATCTGTTCTGCAAAGTCAGACTTCAAAGACTTCAAAAACAAAAATCCTAAAGTTGGCATTGCCTCTGTAATCATTTGAAGCTTTTTGCATATTTCAAGGAATTCTAGTTTCAATGTTTTAATCAGCACTGTTATTCAACATTTTTCTGTAACAATTTAACCAACTGCATGACAAATTCTCCATTAGCATTGAGTTTCACAAACCAAATAACATAACAATGAGTAGACTTGAGACTAAATAACGGAGCAACCTAAATTATTGAGTACTTATTTGAACTTGAAAGGGGTTTTCACTTATTTGAAGCACACTGTACAACTTATCTGATGCATATCGGTGGTTAGAATTATACAGTAATTACAAAACAGCAATCAGACAGTTGCACCTGCAGTAAAGGAGCCTCAGGACAACATCTGTAATTGCTTCTGTGATTACCTGTCTAAAACTAACACAGAACTTATTGAAGAAGAGTTAAAGTTCAGGCTATAATTTCAAGTCCTTTACAGTTGAAAAAAGAACTAAAGATAAACTCCAAAATAATAAATATTTCTAAAAATGATAATACAAAAACTCTTGTCTTGTGTGTTACAGAAATTTCAAAAATTTATTTTATGATTAAATCTCTCTATTAAGAAGTGGAGAAGACAATCACTTGATACGTTTGTGTTTTTTTTTTTTTTCCTTTCTTTTAAAGTGCATTTCCTTATATTTAATATAATTTTATAAGCACTTAAAGAATTTTTTGCTCCCTATCCAAGTGGTATTTTTCTTGACATTTGGCATTTAGTTTGAAATTTTGAGTTATTTGTTCTTCAAAAGCATAGTCTCTTAACTATGAGACTAAATATTTCAGTTTTAAAAGAAGACTGAAGTAGTACTGTAGACAGCAAATAATTTTCTTTCCATTTCCCCTTAGTTCGAAATTATAAACCTTATTTCAATGTTCACTTATAAACCGGATAGTCACAGCTTCAAAATATTCATCAGAATAAAACGAGTAATTCTAATACAACATAAACCAATGGAAACTGTTTATAACATTTTGCTGAAGACTCAGTCAAAACCATTGATCTAAACCAAAGATAAAATCATCCCCTTGATCATAATAAAATAAACCATTAGTAGAAGGAATAAGCCAAACAAATCTACCATAAGAGGAAGCTTGTAAGAGTTGAAGTACCATACAGTGTTAAGCATTGTCCTTACTAGATGAGTGTTACCTCAAAAAAAGATCTATTAGATGTCTTTTTACTTCCATAGCTGTGAGTCATGCAGAATAGCACCATCCTGTGCACCGTCCTGGCTCCTGACTTGGCTGAGTGCGACGGATCGCTGCCATCTTAATGCCTCTGCTTCTCTCTTTGCTTTACATCAGCTCTTGTATCAGACCTTTGAACTTGAGGGGGAGGTGAAACAAGCAGATTGTCAGATATGAGTAAAAGTCAGAGTTCCTGAATTTTGAGGCTTATAAGTTACCTAGTTCAGCATGATTCATGCCAATTGTTATGGCTGGGGGGGTTTGTTTTGTTTGGGGGTTTGACTATTTTTTGTTGTTTTGTGCATAAGGACAGAATGGGAGAAAAACATTAAACTGCATTCATTAAATCCTTATGCTTATGATCAGCTTTTTCCTCCCCATGTGTACTTTATACTGACATAACTCTACAACAGTCTGAGCATTATAAAAGTGTTTTAGTCCTTTCTTTTACTAACATGATGTGACTCAATTTGGACTCATTGACTCTGTGTCAAGAATGAAATTTCAACTTAAAGAAGAAGTGTTCTTGTGTCTTTTAAAGATTTTCTTTTCCCCTCAACTCATAAAGGTATCAACAGCTTTAAGACTCAGATACAATTAAAAGCAGTATCTTCCATTAATTTAAAAAAAAAAAAAAAAAAAAAAAAGAAAGAAAGAAAAAGCCTTAGCTTATTCTTTATTAACAATTCCATATTTTAAAATTTTCTTTAAAATTTTAGAGCTTTGGTGCACTGCATGAGGTATAATATTGTCAGGCTGAAGGAAATTAAGAGATAGACAAGTAACAAAAGCAATTGTATTTGCTATTCTTGGAGACCCACAGAGTTCACATAAAACTGTTGCAACTACAGTCCACGTAAGGACTTCATTAATACTAAGCAAATAGTGCAGTTAAAATACAGTACTAAACATGGCTGAAATAAAAGTACTGAGTCTATAGAGAAAGACTACAATATATAAAAAGCACAGTAAAATCATGGTATACTAGGAAAAAAGGTAGTCACGCTCTACAGAAAAAAGGGCACTTAATAAGGAAAAGCCACCTACTAGAAGGATATAGGGAGCATTTTTCAGTCTTTTGCAAAGAAAAAGATTGCATACAGATTGTCTCGCAATGGGAATTTAAGAAACTTGATATGGAAACTTTAAAGTCCTGATACAAACCCCATCCATCCATTAGATAACAGCTGGAAAGATAATATGCATATGACATTTGAAAAGTAGATTTTCTACATATCATCATATACTGAATTTTTTCTGATCACTAACAATTCATAACACTCATAGGAACATTCGAGTAGTCATTAGTTGCCATTATTCTTGATGCTGAGGAAACATCACTTCAATGAACAACATATAGCCACGACTGTATCGTGTGGCCTCCGGTGTGCCTGTATTTGAAAGCCTACGGCACAATATACAAAATCAGAATGCGAAAAGTTGCTGTGTGCCATCAAATGAGAGAAAAATAATAATTTAATGTAACAAAATCCAGAGGAGAAGCCCAGGTGATATCTGCGTTCAGTATGTCCTGTGTCCACATATAATCTACTTGGAGAAGTAATTAATAAATGGACAAAGTATCTCAAAAGTGAATTATTAAAATCTGGACAGCAGAAATGAGCAACCAGAATTCATTAGAATATTCAAGTGTTACAGATTCAAATATCAGAGAATGCAAAACATAACAAAAATGATGTTAATTTCCCCCCCTGTAAAATAACAAAAAAATATTATTAGCATCATTATCAGCTAAGCATGTGTGGTAAAATATTAATTTCCTTCTCTATTACACAGAAAAATATGAAAGATGTAGGAGCTCAATAAGGTATAAATATTGGCCATTCACAGAAGGTTTGGGTTTGGTGTGTTTTGTTTTGTTTTTTCTTTTTTAATCATAAGGCATCCAACCAAAGAGGATAATGTTAGGTTTCCTTCCACTACTCATATGCCACAATTACAAAACGAAAGGTGACCTTTACAGGTTGTTCGTGTGTATGTTTTTTCAGAGTTTTACGCTCCTGTTTCTAGGTCTGTAATGCTATCAGTTTCTCTCTGACTTGTAATAAGCATGGCATAGAATAAGGATGCTAAATTTGCACATTAATTCAAATGTTGTAATAAAGTATTACCGTGTCTCCTTGATATGAAAGTTCAGTGATATTATTCCTATGATTATTAATTCCTTTGGCATACACCCAGAAGTATTTATACTGTATATAAATTAATAAATTATGCAGCTAGCAGTTAGTTGAAGTCACTCTTTCCAATTTCTGTTAATTAATAATATGGCTGTCATGTTAAACCAAAGGATTTGTGCAAAAAATCTCAAATCCTTAAGGCAAAAAAACCCCGTTAAAACTATTAGCTATCAAACTTTAAAAATGCTAATCAATACTGTTAGCCTGAAGACACTTTTGGCCTTACCTGGCATCAGTTTTCTCAAGTAATTATTTTGTTTTATCTCAAATACTTTCTCTGCAATGCTTTGTTTTCAGAGAAAATGAGAAGCTAGGGAGAACAAAGCATTCACTTAGAGAGCTGATTGTTTGGTATATATTAAATAATGCATGTATGTATGATGTTGGGTAATGCAGAATTAATACTGCAGATCCAAACAACTGTAAACTATCCAAAGGCTATAAACACTCTTGGCTGATAATGAGTTATGTCCTTGAAAGTTTCACTTTGATGGATATCTATGGGATTTTCCATTGATACAAGTCTATGGAGAAAAGACAAGATTTGAATGTGCAGCTTCAGTAATCATTTTGATGCTTAACTATTATAAATACTTTTCATGTTAAATTTGGGAATGCAAAATAAATGTAGCTTTCCACTATGATATCTATTGTACTTCATTTTGAGATGTGAGTGACAAAATTCCATTTGCCACAAGTAACACAATTATTTCATAGCAAATAGAAATGTTAATCATCAGTATGAATGTCAACCAGACAGTTGGCTTAATTATATCAAGACTTGGGGGTTACTACGTATCCCAGTTTCCTGAGGGTTAAAATTTCCTTCCTATGCAATGCTGACTGAAGACTTCTCTCTAAGACATATTTTTTAAGTTTAAAAACCAGCTCCTCCCCCTCAAAAAACCCAACCCCCTGCCCCAAAAAGACAACACCACCCCCCCCCCCGAAAATTATTAGTTTGAAATGAGAATGGTTCTGAGTTTGATTTATGAGGAATGCTACTAAAAAGGGACTTTGTTTTTCTTTGAAGTAACCGTACTCTGTATACCCTGCTAATTCTACAAAATGGCTGTTCCTGACTAAAACTCAGAGATTTCATTTTAGAAATAACCTTTACATAGAAAATGTACATAGAAAACAAGAATACAGATGAGTTCTCTTACAGATAGTATTACTGACATAATTAGATAGATTATCATATATACTTCTGCTAGAGTTATCTCTTATTGCGGTTCACATGGTATTGATTTTAGCGACCCCCACAAGAATGCTTTCACAAAATCTGGAAACCACACATTTCCAGATGATGATGCCGCCTACTGATGTGGCACTCACAGCAGAAAGCATACTACTTTTCCTTGGTATTTTGTTCCTCTGCTAGCTCTGAATTTTTAAAATACCTAAACCACAAGACAGATACTTGAAACTCTGAAGCAGGTACCTGGTTAATTACTCTGATTATGTAAGGACAGAGAAAGTTGTTAGCTAAAACAAGACAATGTACAATGTGAAGCTGTTCCATACGGGAGCCTGAGCAAATGACTATTTGCCTAATAAGTCCAATGCCTAACGCCTTCTGTGCAGCGCTCTGCGAATGCAGCCCAGACACTTCATGAGCATGGGAGAGAAACCCAGGGGTTAGCTGAATTGTGAATGTTCAGACAAAAAACAGCTGTGGTGGCTCTCACGCATCCACATTTAGATTCTGTCCGTGACCCTGTGTCAGCACAGCAGGTTTAATGAGAGTACACAGCGAACTCAGAAGAGCTATCCTATATATCTCATTGGGAGGAGCTGATCTGAGCCTACTGTAGTCCTACCGAAACAATCTTTAATCTGACTCAAGCAGCATTCAGGATTTTCTCAGTGATGTTTCTTAGCAAGTCAACAGCAGACATTCTAATGTAGCTTGACCTGTAGGATATGAAAGAGGAAAAGAATAAACAAACAAAAAACAGGTAGTAGAGAAGACAGAGTAAAAAAATCACCCAAGATGTTTTAGGAGTTCATAATTTAAAATTGCTCTGTGGTTTTCTTTTTTTATAAGCAGACTTAAGGAACAGGAACAGTGGAGCTAGAACATCCTATTTCTAAATTACCTAAAACCAGAAGAAAATGCCTAAACTATTTCTTTGTTCAGCAAAATAGCACCAATACTTTAATTTTAGCAAGAGCCTCATATGTTCGTGATTCATCTTTAGGAGATTAGAGGGCAGCTGTAAGACCGAAACATTGTTTTGAAATTCTGCTCAGTACTTCTACAAAGGTGTCATAGATGGGAAATGCTGGGATGGAACCTGGTTGAGATTTATATTTCTTCTTCAGCCTTAATCTTCCTGGAGTTTAGAGAGGCTTCTCTATAACCCTTACCTTGTACATATTTTTCTAACACCTTTTATTTTTCCTATCTCAACAAAATCCTTGTTAACAGCATGCCTTGGTCACAGAGAGAATGAGAATTCATACAGAATATGGTGGTGTTATAAAGAAAAAAATTCAACCTCTGAATGATTCAATGATGTTCTGTCTGTTGGTGTTAATAGATGTGTTACAGAATCACAGAATTCTTTTATATGTATATAATTCTGGCAGAAAAATGTTGAGTACTTAAAATGTTTATTTACGCTCCAGTCCAATTATGCTTTTTCTGTGTATCAGCTTAAGTCTCATCTTTTTTCTCAGGCAACTTTTATATAGTCCTTATGTTTATAAAATAATATATAAATAAATAGTAACACCTAAGAAGCAATGACATACCAAACTTGGGAAGCTGATTAAATAAAATTGAGAAAGTGGCAAAAATCCTCTGTTTCTCCACCTAAGATCTTCCCCCCACCCCCCCCTCAAATCAACTGGCTTTCTAATGCAGTTATAATATCATTTCTTTGCCTAATTTTAATGCTGTAAATACCTATTCTAATTGCTTAAGATCACCTGACCTTTCACAGCAGTGAAAGTCCAGAAGAGTGATTGCCCTAAGGAGAAACAATTGGATAATTCTAACCAGAACAAGTTCCAGTTCTTTGTAAAGGACATAATTCTCCTCAGTGCTAAAATTTTACAGAAGGAGATGCTAAAACATACAGTTCCAATAAATATGACCATTGTCACAGCCTGCACCAAAGCCAAACTGAGATAAACTGTACTGGCAAAAACTAACCTTAAGCCCACCTAATGAAAGATAAGAAAAGATCTCATAATTTTAATTTTGTCCCAAACTGAAGATTTCCTGAAGCTTGTAGTTTGCCACTTTTACCTAATCTAATAACATATGGTCTTCTATAATTTCTGACACCAAAAATGTAGTGTATTACATATTTGCTAACAGTGAAAAAACAGTGTGCGTGTCTGGTATAAAAACCTTAACTGTAAGTATTTCACAGCCCATTCTCATTAAAAAGATAAAATATTTCTCATTCATTTATTATGTGCATTTGGATGCGTGACATGTATTCTTTGAAAGCACTTTGTAAAAGAAAAATAAAAAAGTCTTCCAAAATAGCTAGAAACGCATTGCATAAAACCCAAAAGCACTTAAAAAAATGCAAGTTTTTAAGAACTAGGTTTATTTATTCAAAAAATTAAATTTCAGATTTAAACACACTTGAAGGAAATAAACAAAATGGTTGTAATGGAAGAGAGAAATTACTGGTTTATTTTATGTCTCTTCACAGTTATAATAAATTTATAACACCTTCTCTTTTTAAATGAGACAAGTGAAGACCTGAGAAAAATAAAGGAATTTTGAGTTAATCCTGCAAGTTACACAGCATTTTATCCTTAAAAGGGAAAAGCATGTGAATATGTTTTTTTTTTAAATTTAGTATCTGAGCAATGTCCCTGAAATCAATAGGAAAAAAAAAAAACCTTCAGAAACACTGGATTTAATTATTGATTTAATTAGTGGTAAAATTGCTTGCAATTTCAATATAACAGCTCTCAGCCAGCCTATCTTTAAAAGCATCTTCTGCCATCATTGTCCTAAAGGCCTCTTTAGGAACTCAACTGATAGGAACTTCTGGTGTGCAAGAATACCTTGACCAAGCCTCCAGCATCGCAGAACACACAAAGGCATCACAGCATTTTATACTAGCCTCAAAAATCTCCCACTCAGTGATAATCATTGAACCGAATTAAAAATTCAAACATATAACTGCTATCCTCCAGAACAGATCCACAGCATAATATTAGTATGCCAAAAGAGTATATTTAATACTTAGAACATATTCATTATAATTTTATAATTCGACATTTTATGCATCGTGCATAATGAAAAGAACATGCCAGGGCACTTATGAGCCATTGTGCTTGAAATTATGCAGTTCTGTGCAATATTTTAGTATCCGTAAAGTGACTTCTAAATAGCTATAAATAGCATCTTGTAGACATGACTTTATATATGTCAAACGATTTCGTATAAGTTAATATAAAAAACTGAGCCTGCATTCTGCTTCAATATTTATTTTATGCTTTAGAAAGTAAAGTAACTTCCCTCCTCTTCATGCAAACCTTAATTCAAATCTAAGAATAAGCCCCAGCCCTCTGCAAGAAATTAACTCATAAAAATATTTTTCAACAGTATTATTAATACAAAACATCTATGTCTTTCAAAAAGGGATTTCAGAAATATGACTGAACAAATTCTCAAATTCTCAAACTGCATTTGATTCCATATTTAAAAGGAACTTATTTAATACTTTACACAACCATAACACCAATTTTATTGATTCCTTTTGTCTGGTTGGGTTTTTTTTCTGTTAAGGAGGAAAACCAGTTTCTTAGCTCAGGTTTTGAATACTTGTATAGATGTCAACTTAATCTCAGATCTTCTTCCCAACCATACAATAGTTATAGCACAAAAATGCCATTCTAGTGTAAGGAATATATTTCTCAAGTTTCATTTTTCAGTTGAATCACTGACAATATATCTACAAACGTACACGTGCTGATCATCCTTTCCTGACAGTTTAGTTCTTTTGTTGGATACACTATTGATGTCACAGTTTAATTGTTCTGATATCACAGTTCACAGCTGTGAAAGATTTAAGGAATGACTTACATCTTTGTCACAATTTTTTTTCCTACAGTGCAACAGTTTCGTGCATGGTTTTTTCACATATACATTGCTAATATCTGAAAGAAATTCAGTGAAGAACTAGAGAGGCTTATGAATAAATTGAAGAGCATCAACACTCTTCAAGAACTGTACAGACAGGAATCCAGTCATAACTGTGTGTGTCTCCTGAGACAAAGACAGTGCTGATGAGAATTACAAGCAAATCTGATAAGTTGAAAGGCTGAGAGAGTTGGGGTTGTTCAGCCTGGAGAAGAGAAGGCTTTGGGGAGACCTTATTGCGGCCTTTCAGTACTTAAAGGGGGCTTATAAAAAAGATGGAGGGAGACTTTTTAGCAGGGCCTGTTGCAACAGAACAAGGGGGAATGGCTTTAAACTAAAGGGGGGTAGATTTAGACTAGATACAAGGAAGAAATTTTTTACGCTGAGGGTGGTGAAACACTGGAACAGGTTTCCCAGAGAGGTGGTGGATGCCCCATCCCTGGAAACATCCAAGGTCAGGTTGGATGGGGCTCTGAGCAACTTGATCTAGTTGAAGATGTCCCTGCCCACGGCAGGGGGGTTGGACTAGATGACCTTTAGAGGTCTCTTCCAACCCAAACTATCCTATGATTCTATAAGTTATCCTTAATGAACAGAAGTTTACTCTTTGTTTTGCTTTTAACTTTTTAAATCAAGTTTAAAAAATGGGAGGAAAATAGTAGATTTTTTGAAAATTAAATTTCCTTTTGAAACATTAAGTTCATGTTTTAGAAGATAACCATTCAAAATAGAAAAAAAAAATTTAGGATCAAATGGCATTTTTTATTCAAGCAATTTCTTTCTATTTCTTTTACTTTGCTTTGTTATTGTTCAGGAAAAACTGAAGGTTTTGGCTCAAGCAAAACATCATCCTGACCCCCAGCCCTTTCATTATTTTTCCCCATCACTGCTATACAGTACTGAATGGGAAAGAGGCTCTTCATTTTAGACCACATTTTATTAAAAAAAAAAAAAAAAATCTAGGGGGAAGAAAAGAAATGGAAAGAGGTTGAGACCATGACAGTGAATTAAGGGTAGCTAAAACAGAGGCTGCAGGATATGGTAACAGTAACCACGTCTTTTTTTCCTTAACATTCTATAATAGACTCTGGTGTAGTGATTTCACTTAAAAGACGCATTTCATGTAGAAATGCTCATGTACTGATTAGTAGAAAATAGGTTAAAATACTGTCATCAAATTATTCATATATTTGCACGGATTAGGCTTCTGACTTCACATGTATATGTACACAGACGTACACATGTCTTAAAGCTAGTCTTCTATAGATTCTGAGTCACCCTAACTCTCCCTGAAGCCAAAGGAAAACCCAGGAATTTATTAAGTACTTGTAATGAATATAACGTAACTTCTAATGAATATAACTACTGTAAGTAATGCTGTGGTTAGTGGTATCTGAGTAATATCTCTAACAATTTTCTATACTAAAAGATGTAGAAATAAATCTAGCAATCTCCTTCCTTTTCTTTGTGCAAGAGCCAAAAGGAAATCTGGTACTAAAACAGAAAACCAGGCAATTTATTTGGTATGTTGCTGACCATAAACTTACTTATTTAACAAGTGAATGCCTGTTGGTTAAGATTTTGAGATACCTCCACATGATGGAGCAACATTGTTGGAACTATCTCCACCCCCCAAATCACTCGTACCCAAAAGTTTGCCTTTTAACTGAATAAAAACATTTTGAATTATACAGAAAATGCAGCCAGCACTATTTTTAAACAAAAAGAAACTCTTCACTGTGGAGATCCAGTAGTACTGAATTTAATTCATAAAGATATGAATTGAGTTTGCATCTAACTTTAAGCATGAGTAAATCTCCATAAAGAAATGCAGTTAATCCTGTTCATTCAGATGTGCCTAAGTAACTTGTTATACAAGGACAGTGACCCTGTGGTGTGTGTTTCTCCGCATGCACATGTGAACTTCCAGAAAAGACTTTTTGGGCAGACGGTTAAGACTAACCTTATCATTGACTTTTGCACGACTCTCCCAATTAGAGATGAACAAATGATGGGCGCGGGGGGTGGAGATAAGCACATAAACCAAAGCTCAAGACCAAAGTATAGATATTGCTTCTAAGTCAACTAAAAATAGTCCACTTAATTTTCAGGCATTGTTAAATAAAAACAAAGTGTATTTGGAAATGCCATCAGCAAACAGAGGATACCGGCATTCTTGATATCTGTATAGACCAGTAGTTACTCACATGGGTTGAATTTATATCCTGAACGTTTTCAAATATTTCAACCTTTCAGAATACTACCCTTAACTTTTTGGCAAAATAAGTTGAAAAGAACAGGTCCAATCAATTAACATTTTTGTTGAATGCTGTTTTGGGCATTTTTGGTAAATAGCATATTTTGTAATACATTAGTATATGGAAGTACAGTAGCATAAAAGCATATAGTACATTTTACTAGTATACTTTTAGTTATCTAGCCTTATTTCTCAATCTCTGATCCAGAAGCAAAATCACTACATTTACAGGAGCTCTCTTCTCTGCAGATGAATTAATTTTCACCTAGGTCAAACAATTTTACATATTCCAACAGCAAATTAAATTCTTATTTCTGGATTTTTCCTCTGAAGTTTTGATTGCAAGGACAAAAAGATTCAAATTGCTCAGCCTCAAATTCATTTTGTGACACTAGTTTTTCAGAACTTTTTCAAAGATACTTGACATTTATCATATTAGCTAAGACCATTGAATATGTATGCAGGGGTGGGGGGTGAAGTTGTGAAATTCTAAATGGAAGAAAAACCCGAACGGTCAATGCTGTAATTCTTGACCTTTCTGAGAGTCTTCAAAAGTAGAATATTTCATATATTGGCATATAATCATCTTTCCTTCTGCATTTACTACGTAAATAACTAAGGAGAAAGCTGTCATGAGTCCAGACAGTCATTGTCCAGAGGAAAAAAGTTGTTCTTTATTATTGTGCACAGTTTTTGTTACAGCTTTATATATGGTAGGATAGACTAAGAATAATCTGTTTCTTTTCTCGTCTTATGCTCTTGCTTATTTTTCTCTTTTATAAAAGCAAACACGCAAGAACTGAATCAAATAAATCTGTTGTTTTGAGCAAAAAGTTTCTTACTCCTGCCTTCAATTCCACTCTGGCTGCATTACTCATTCACTCTATTCCTTTTTTACTCTGTGCATTACCCACATACCTAAAGTTTAAGAAAACTCCTCATTTTCACGACCCCTCACACATACAGACCTGGAGAGCGAAGCCCATGATAGCTGCTCAGGAGTGCAAATCAAGCATTTCATGCCCAAAGCTATTACACAGAAATGACTGTCTGGGGTTGCATCATCAGCATTACTGCTGTAGCATGAAGGAGAAAAACAAAACAAATATTAATGGAAGAGATGGAAGGACAGCAATGAACACATAAAGACTTGTTAAATTATTGTTGCAGATTTTCCATTGCCTCCCTGTATAACGGAGTTATGCAAATGGACCAAAGTATTGACATGCAGGTGTTTCATCTTGTATGTACTATCAAATTACCTATGAGATTTCAGGGGTTTGTCATACATGAGTGAGCCAGGTAATTAAACTATTTGTTGCAATTAAATAACATGAATACTGTAGAATCTATTCCTTCTCTCCTTTCAACTTTACAATAGAAATTTTTAACTATTTTAAAGGTGAAGAATTTGACCACCTTGCCCAACGGATTGCAAAAATTTTCAGTTTTTCATTTTAAAAAGCTCAAATACAAGTCTCAACAAGCTACAGTATCTGACAGGCATAGTGTAAGACTCTCTTCTTCTTTTAGGTTATATGTCAATGGTTTCTTAAAAATGTAATGGATTTATAGCTTTAACATACATTAGACATGGAAAAGTTTCATGGCGGTACAGCTTTCCCTTTTTATTTTAGATTTGATTAATATGTATTCCACAAAACCCACCAAAGAGAATGCACAGATCTTGTGGAAAAAAAAGTATTCAAAGAAGCGGTTTCAGTGAACACTTATGATTCCCCCCCTTTTTTTTTCTCATTAAGTTTGGCATTTTTGACCCTATATTGTATTACAGGCTATTAGCCTAAAGCAATGATTGGGTAGATTAGATTTTCACTGAAATACAGAGTGAAAAATGTGTGAAAAATTGAAATTACAAGCCTATATTAGCAGGTTCTTTTCAGAGGGTAGTTCCATCTTTGTTGTACAGTGAAGTATAATAATTTAGACCCTGCAGCTTACATTGGTATACACTGAAAGCCATATCCAACATGCCTTGATAATGAAGACATCCTCTAGAAAACAGCTCTATTTAAGCTGTTTAAGGTCCACAAAACATAGATTTTCCTCCCCCCCACACTCCCCCCCACCCCCCCCCCCGCTCCGCCCCCGACTTTCAATACTGCTCTTGTTTCTTATCCTCCTTTTTCTTCCCTGTCTGCTCACCATGTCTGCTCCAGAAGCAGACCTGGGGTTCCCGAGTGGAACTGAGCCTCCTTCCCTGCCCAGGTGGGACTCGGGCAGCTCAGTCAGAGGGGCAGCACAGTCAGAGGGGCAGCACACTCCCTGCAACCCACCCACCCCCTGATGTATTAAGTTAGCACGTTGCCTTACTGCTCAGAATGGTTTTTCAAATGGCTCATTCTCTGCAGAAACTATAGCACCTAAATTTCATGTTGCATTTCATGTTTATGATACTAACTTGAAGAAAATGTGCTAAAATATTCAGGTATACTATATAATATATACTGTACAATAAATTAGGACAACATAAAGAAAACATTTTCTGACTGCAAAGAGAGAGCAGTCGCAGTAGAAATGTTTAGAAATATATAATTGTTTAGGTATATATCAGTGTCTTTTTTGCATTGTGTGTGATTTTAATAAGGGAAAATGAATCAATAGTTGACGGATAGATACCATTTTCAGAAAGTTGATAAGAAGGCAATGATACAGCCACTGAACCATGTCTCTACCATCTCATAATCATTTTCATTATAAAAACAGACTTGCTTTAACTTCTTGAGGGGCATAACTGTTATTCTTTCTGGCAGAGTAAAAAGGAACTCTCATATTTTTTTAAGCTCTAAGTTACAATCAGCATAGTTTAATTCAACATATTTATTCTTTTAAACTTGCAGTGTTACAAAGTGAGCCTACTTTCCACTGCAGAACAACAACAATCTCTCTTATTTCCAGAAGGTGGCTACAGAAGCTCCATGCTACCTTTTATTTTGAATTGCAAAGGAGAATCGGTCAGCCAGGCAGTGGCCAATATTCTGGTCAGCAGAGTCGGAGTGAGGAGTCTGCCATGTTGAGTAGGAGATGGCAGATGGAAGTTACAAAGTACAAGGCAGCGCATCTATATTTGCAAGCAGGGTAATTTTAAACTCGTCTGCCATTTATGAAACTCTCCATGTACAGTCACTGAAAAAAAAGGTATTGGATGAAATGAGAAAGATCTATATACACTAGTAAGAAAAAGGAACTTCCACTAAATTATTAAATATCAAACAGAAATAAGAGGTGTTTTAGTGGCCATTTGAGACTGGTGAAGAATTTCCACTGAAAATATTTTTCAGTTAAAAAAATACGTGCATGCAGAAATGTGTGATACACTTGCATATGTGCAGGCATGATACAGCTGAATCAAAATTTCACAGTGACATCTAAAATTTAAAACAACTTTTTAAATCTGGTTCAACAAAAAGAAAATCACATTCTAGTGAGCTGCTACACTCTATTTAGAAGTTGTAATCTGAGGTCATACTCCCAGGAGTCTTTGCTGGCTAGTATCTGGGGAGGTAAAAAAATGCCTCCCTTCGTGCACTCTGGCTATGGCATGACACTGCAGACTCTCTATAGGATAGAGAAAAAAGTCCATGAAGAACAAATGAATACCTAAACCAAAATATCCAAATAGCACTGGGCTAAAAATTAAATAACAAATTTGAAAGAAATTTGAGAGTAAGGAGTTTGAACAAAAGTTGCATTGCACCGAACGTGAGCAGACACACAGCACTATAATTAGGCATTTAGCAAGAAAACTCCCCTTCTACAATCAAAGGTAGCAGCTGCTATTTGCTTTTAACTGAAAAGCCTACTTTCCTTGACACAAAATTTAGTTCTAACCTTTGCCTGAGCTAGTTATAAGGTATTCATAAAATTGGTGTTGCCACTTTAAACAACATCAAAAAGGAATGGGAAAGATTTTTAACATTAAATAGTATTTTTTGTATTTCTTTCAATTAATTTTAAATGCAATTAGTCAAATGAAAACATTTTGCTTGACAGAGTGCTTTCCTTGGAGGTGAAAAATACCCTCCAACACAAGGAAGAATCACCATTATGCCAGATTAGATCAGTGGTCCACCAAATTACCCATGACTAACTAAAGCCTCACACAATGTAGTCTTTTCTGTTTCTAAGCCATAAAAATGACCTTTGTATCTCTACCATCACCTCGAGACTGACCTTCATTGTAAATTCACCTTCTTCTCCCCTTCCTCCTGTATTTGCAAAATTTTTATTCTCCCGCTCTGCAATTTCATCTTTAACTGCCCTGCTGACTCATTCTTGCTTTCCTCTATCGCTTGACTGAAGCACTTACCATTTTCAGTATCTTTCCCTGGGATCAGACTATAGCATGTAGAGGATACTGCTACTCCTTTCCTTACAACAACAGATTGAGTCCTGAACTATTCTCACTCGGATTCTCTTCACTAGTCTCATACTCGTTACTTATTTCTCTTTTCATATATTTCCACCGTCGTCAATACACAAATGTCTCCCCCTGGATATATGCCATCTGGAACAGCCTTTTTGCATTGCTTTGCCTCATCAGCTCCAGCTTCTATTAAAATCTCCTTAAAACTGGAATTTTAAAATATAAATATATTTAATATGAACATTACACTGTAATTAAAGCAATAAACTCTCTTTGCTTCCTGTCCAAAAATTATGCACTATTAATTTCAAAACTATGACCAACTTCAGTGTTATGCGTAATATTTCTGAGTTAGTAAAATCCTCCAACAATAAAACCTAAAGACAGAACTCAATTTGTAAATATTGTCTTACACAGTCAGTGTGCACATACATACATGTGTATGTATATATGTATGAGTCAAAAAGAAAAGCGTTCTCCTGTCTCTTAGGAGAAAACGAAAAACACAGCCAAAACAGCTTCATTTCTTTTAGATGTTTCATTTGTCTTAAACCTGTGAAGAATGCCATACTAATAAATGTTGATAGCCTGTTTCTGCAGCAGGCAATCTCCTGGTTCCAAGCGAGCAACTGGAACAATGTTTTATCTCTGAACGGGAGACAGAAGACGTCACTTGGACCGCGGGAGTCAGTGTCAACGTTAAGAACATCTTGACAAAGATTTACAGAACAGAGTCTAGTCAAAGGAACACTGAAAAATTTGGAACAACCCAAGGGGTTACATAAAAAGGACAGGATAGTAAATATTTTACATGTTACTAATGAACTGCAGCCTGTAAGAAACTGGGTTTACTATGTATCTTTTAGCTTCAATCTGAACTGAATTTATGCTTTGCAGAGTGAACTATTTAGATAACATCATAGAATAGGATCATTTTCCCCCTCATCTGCATACTTCTCAATCAGAGTATTTTCTACTAAATTGCAGTCCAAGTTTCATGTGGTTTTCCTAAATACTAAACGTATTCCTATTTAGCCATGTGCAAAGCACTCTGGTCTCATACACATCTAAATAAGTACACTGAAAGCAGAGTACAGATATTTGCCTGCTTTGCTGGAGCAGAAACAGAGATGCTGTTTTTTTCATAAATGTTTTTGTCGTTGTTGTGTAGCATCCTCAGTAAAATCTGACAGATATTGTATCTTTACACGGTGTTCTGCCATTTCAGGTGCTGTAGATTTCCAAGGAAGAAGAGGTTCAAAGAGTAATGACTATCAGAAAAGTCATTAATAATTTTAGCTATGTTATACATTAACCAAAGTTACATTTTAATACATGCAGTATTTGCCTTATAAATTAATGACATGGAAGATGCCTAACGAGATTTGTCTGACTAAGGTTTTAATTAAAAAAAAAAAAACACAAACAAAACCCCGATGATGTACTCAATTTATACTCAAATTCACTTTACAATATGGTACAATTTGGGGAAAAAAAAAGGAAAAAAAAGGAAGCAGCCTGATACATTAAAACATTCAAAAGATGTAAATACCTACAGTTAGTGGAGACCAGCTATTGCTATGACACCTTGAGAACCCTCTTTGACTCTCTTTTAATATACTCAACAAAACAGGGAGAGGGAAAGGGCTAGGGTGGCTCAGCGTCCTAGGATAGTGTCAGAGTGCCAATTACACTTCATTATCAGTGTGAAAGATTATTCTGCAACAAGGCTCCAGTTTTGGCTTCTTCATAACTAAGATCAGTCCAGGCCCCCAAACCACAGGAAAAGCCCTTGAAAAGTTGTGAAGTAACATAGTAGTCTCACAAATCTCACTCATGGGTATGCACAACTTCATTTCTCAGTTATCCAATGTGTGGTACCTTTTACTTTCAGGTGTTTCGACAGCTCAACCAAATTACACCAGTTTATCCACGCAACATCAGAACAGAAATTTGAGAAAAATTACAAAAGGAAACCAGATGCCACAGATAGCTTCAGTATGGCATGCTGTCGGAGCCACTGTATATTTAATTTATGCAACCCAACTTCCCACAGTAAACAGTACAGTTTAGATGGAAAAGATAGTATGTTTATAGATTGTTCTAAACACAAAGCACATCTCATCCTCTCTGGAAATCAGATATATTGATACTGTACCGCATTATTAAACATAAAAATATGCCTACAGAGATAGCTCATTCTACAAGTTTTCTTTTTTAAAATCACCCATTTAAATCAAAGGTGATATGTTGATGCAGCCTACAGGATTTCTATCTTGTTGAGAAAAATCCAGACATTTTGTATCCCATGCAAATAATGCAGTATTATATGGTCCACAGAGTAGAGAGTAATGTTCCTGAAACAGGTTTATGACAAAAACCGTCTACATAACAGAATAAGTGGAATTTTGTATTTGTTCTTATTCATGTGTTCCTAATCAGGCATTCGCAACAAAATCTACGTCTAACAAGACACTACAGTTTAACGTGGCATCATAACAGCCCAGGTACAAACAAACTTACCCTTAAGAAAATAACATTGAGAGAAGTAGTTAGTAGTCAGTAACAATTCTAACATTATTGTTAGGCTGTTAAAGATTAACAAGCCCCAGTCATTTGGGTGAATATCCCCTGAATCATGCCCACGTTTACTATTTATATCACTACTGTCAGTGCAAGCAGAGAAAGGAGGACAGGGAAATTTGAGCTCAGCTTCATGCATAGATTACACAGATGACCACGTCTTCACTAAAGCAAAATCCAACATATGTACACAATATGGCCCTTTGAAGCCAAAAGATGTACTAGAAGTCTCTGCCTGGGTTTCTCCCCACCATATTGCCCCCAAAAGCTCTAACCACCGATAAAGAAAAAAAGCCTCCAGTCTGGCCTAAGAGTTCGCTATGCCCTGACTATATAATTATAGATTTCTTTTACCTGTATGTTGTGTTGAGACATGGTATGAAATAGCATATGAGAACACTCACAGAAAAGTGTCCTTGGTGGTGTCTATTTTTTTAATGTAGTAACACACACAGGCAATTGCAAATAAAAATAAATTACTTTTAACCCATTAAGGCCCAGATGTATCTATTTACTTTCACTTGATTTTTTTACCCTCTGTTTTTAAAAACTCTGATTTTTAATATTCAGTCTATTTATTCCACAACATGAATGCACACAAATTCATTTTTAACTTCCATTTATACCTACAATAACGAACATTAAACAAACATACACATCATCTCCAGAGCTAAAGCGTGTAATGGGATCATATCTTCTCTTTTCTAAGGGATTGATCTAGTTTATTGACATTCTTATTCCAAAGGGATCCAACCCCTAGATGGCCAGCAAATTTTATCTAAATAGAAAAAATTATTTGTGTCAGAGGATAGGAAGAGTAATTTTACAATTTTGTACCTTTAGTGATTTTTCTGACCAGTAGGTCTTCAATATTTCCAAATAAAAACTGTTTTCTCTCTCTCCATTTTTGTTAAAGATATAAAATCATTTGAATGTATTTGGTTGTGGAAATGTAGAATTTTTACACTGATGTGTGTGGTATGAAAACTTCTATCTCCACAGTGCACTTTAAAAGTTATATTTACACCCTTTCTCTGTGAATAGCAGTAGGCGAACAAAAATAAACCGCTTCTGCAGAGATTTCAAGCAAGTCACTGCCTGCTTTGTACCCTACCTGTGGCCCCTGTCTCGGTGGAATTGCCTTCACTAGGACTGCTCACCTTGAGCTACGTGATAATTAATTAATTAGAAATACGTAACTACTACTTCTTCATTATTCTGCAGTCCTTGCTCTGGACTACAGGAGATGGAGAGAAACTCAGCCAGAACCAAATGGCGTTTCCAAGCTGCACAGGGGCAGCCCAGCCTCCCACCAACAGCTCCTGCCATTATCTTCAGCCTGCCTTAGTGTGTACCCACAGTTTCTAATCTTGTGTACATGGGAAAACAGACCATATTTCTGTGATTTCAGTCACTCTAACAATTTTTACTGATCAATTGTGTTAACTTCACAAGAACTGGATTACCCTTGAGAGCCTGTGGAAAGGAAAATGGAAGGTTATCTACCTCTTCCAGAGTGACTGGGGCACATCCTCACCGCAAAGGGGACTGCATCTAGCCAGGGTTAAGCAGGAACTTTGATTCCATACTACTTCCTCAGCTCAGTCACTAATGATTTAAATGAATTTATAATAAAGCTTTTCTTCTCCCCCCCAAACCAAACAAAATTAAAAAGTGCAAGTGACCCTAGTGGAGAAAGGTACAAATGATGCAACTCAATTTATCAGCCTAATCCACATCACTTGAAACCTGATGAATAATGTGTGGTAGTTCAACAGGGAACATCTCTTATAATTACTTGCTCATGAGCTTCCCACCAGCCAATAACTATTTGTCTTAATTGACAGTGTGTACTCCTCAAATAGCTAAACCTTCCTCTTTTGATAAATTAATTCCATTGATGAACCCTTTGTTAACATCTTACAGTAAATCCAGAAATTACACATTAGTGGGATATGAAGACAAACAGCACTATACCCCAAAATAAAAACCCTAACTGTCCAAAGCACACAAAAGCAAGTTACTGTATATCTTTATTTAGAAGCTACGGATTTTGTTAACATTAATTACCTCTTTCTCCAAGCTTTAATTCAGGGAGAGTTTCTATTAAATTAGATTACTTTCCCTTGGGGTCTTTATGGCAAATATGCAGCTACAGAAACAAGAGCAGATTCTAAATGGCGGTGATAGAGGCAATGAGTACTTGTAATGAGGTCTGCATCAAAAAGAAAAATGCTCAGCCTTCCATCCAAAATACGAACAGAAAAAAATGCACAACTCGTAAGTCTATCTGCTTTGAACAGTACCAGCCTTTGGCCACCCAGAAAAGTACAGAAATTGTCAAGAACCCCACAACTAAAAGTTTCAGTACCAAGAGAATACAACGATTTTCAAAGGGTCTCATTTAGAGAACACTTTTTTACTGTCTCTGGAGCACCCCTCTAATCCCATCGCCCTTTCAGGAATAAGAGCTTTCAAGCACTTCACTCCTCCTCAGGAGAGAACTCCAGTAACAAACTGCTGAGCCACCATAAGAAAAGCTGTTCAGAAAGACAAATTTAGAAAAAAGAGGTAAGCCCTGCCCACAGATAAAGTTTTATGAAATACTGAATTATAGACCAGCCTATTTCAAGATCTCTATGTGTTTAAATACAAATATTTTTAAAACTAACAGAAGTTACCCACAGATTAATGACTGGCAAGATTTTCTTACAGTATGTCCAAGTCTCAGGCAGTAAAATTACTACTAGTAAATTTATTGAAAATATTTATAGCGTCTGCTTTAAAGCATGTTAATGTACCTACGTTTCTTTTGTTTGAACTGCTTTTCTTTAATAATAAGCTATTAAAAACCAACTTTTGGTGGGGGATCTTTAAAGTACTGTCTTCACTGTAAGATTTTCAGCAGGTCTATGAAAAGCCCATGAGAAAAACCCCCTCTGACCAATGCCTTATGATGAAAGACTTTATGTGTTTATGTTCTCTCATCTGTGAATTATATTTAATGTTTAAAATCAGAAAACAGGCTGCTTTCTTGACCTTAATTGTTACACATTTTTAGCTATTCAATCTTTCTGATATTTTCATTACCGCCTGTCTAATATTATCCTACCTAGCTAGCTTTGCAATGCAGTATTGTCTATAGTTGTTGTGCCTCGGGGAAGGATTTTTCATTTCATATTGTTTGTTCAGACTTTAATGAGATTCTTAAAAGAGCAATCCCTTGGATTGTAATAGAATCCCACTATAGTTAAGTGACTGGTAGAAAGCGTCTTGACACAACTAGTTTTGCAGAAAGAGAAATTTATGTTCACAAGAGTAGACTAGATCATAAAAGGTGGAAGAAAGAGAAAAGAGAATGAAGCAGCAACGGGCAGTCACAAAAAAAAAATCTGAAAAAAACCCCACCAAAAATACTACTAGGATAGGAGTCATATTTTAAAATAAAATTGCTTCCCCCCCCCCCTCCTTTTCAAAGGGCTCTTTTCAAAAACATGGATAATGACAGCTAGAAGTTCCTGGACCCACCAGAAAAAGACAGGCAAATGGCTTGAAAATCTGCTAATGAGAATTGTACTGGAGACTATGTTAATAAAATTTAATTTAAAAAAACCCCAAACAAACCAAAAAAACCCACCCACACACCAAATCTTCAGTTTCTTTTTTTCTGCCATCTTCTCTAAAATAGATTATTTCTCTACTAAGAATCCCGTGGCTACATCCGGAAACAGAAAATACTTTGTATGGAGCAGATCTGCATATCAGCAAAGTAAAATAATGGTTTGGGTCCCCTCGATATACTTTTTAGGCACTATTTTTAGGCATACTTTTGAAAATTTAAGTAGCTTTTGAGGAAACAGAAATAGAGAGTGTGCTGCAATAGTTAGGAGAATGTTTATATTAATTTACAAAATATATCTAATACCATTTACTTTTATGCATTCCTTAGTATAAAATATTTAATTTTATAAAAAATTAAAAAATTTCTAAACCTGAAAGAGCAGGCCACCAGCGGATTCACCAAGACTTAGCGTGACAATAGAAACCACCAATATAAATGTTAACTGCTGTGATCAACTCCATGTTCAATATCTCATGGAACCCTCAAAAGCACAAAAAGCATAGAGAAAGATGAGCAAATTACTCTTAAAGCTAATGTTCCCTATGGCAAGAAGAAAACCGTATCTGGAAGAGTAGTGGGAGAGAGAGTACAAACAGCTGTTTTAACTAGTAAGTTCCAGGTGATTTTCATGGTGTTTTAAAAAGGAAGACATTTTTTAAAGACAATTATAAACATTTTTATTCTTCTCCAACATATCTTATTTTTAGTAATTATTATTGTATGCCTATAGTAATATATAATATTATTATATTATTATATTATTATGCCTTATGACAGGAAGAGTTCAAATCATTAAAGTAATAGAAGACGTTCAGTTTCCCCATCTCTTCATTACTGAAGAAAGTAATGTAACGTTCTTATTTGCTCTTCTCTCTACTGACACTCTCCTTTAGTGTGATTTTAAAACTTAAGTTGACAGTTGACCAATTTACCAAAATGACAAGCAAGATTATTAATTTAACTAAGGTAAGCTACATTTCTAAATTGTAGATTTACTGAAGTAATTAAACTACTAAAATGTATCAGAAAGATATGTGAATACTTTAATTCTTATCTGGTACAAACTTAGTAAATTCCACATGAATACACTTACTTTATTGATTTTCAAATAGTTTGGAGCAGACAGCTCAGCTGACAGCTCATGACAATATCTAGCTCAGACAGGAATTTTAGACAGCCTCCAAAATGCCTCAAACATGACTAAGCAACATGCAGCACACACAACGAGAGACAGGCCTGGAGAAATTATGAATTAATTGGTTAACTAGCCTGCTGATCAGTGCATGCTTGCTCTCAGCTCAACCTTCACTGCCCTTTTAGTCAACCAGCAAGCTGCAACCAGGGAGAAAGGGGAAGGCGCAAAAGAGTCAGAGATTGTGTAGTTGCACAGCTGTTCTTTAAAAACACATTCAGCTCTGAAATATCCATGTATAGTTTATCTGGGTTGTAGATTAAGTGCACCACAGATGCTGTAATATTAGACCTGGCAGTTTGCAGAAGCATCTTTGGTCCAGTGGGATGCTTTAGCAGAGCCATGTACAGATTTCCAAGCCAGGTCAGCAGTACAGCTGCTTATGGCAATGCTTCAGGTGACTCCGGGGAGCGCCGGGTTCCTATTAGCCTCCGCTTAAACCCAGGCAAAACCTGGCCCTGCAAGGCGATGCACCTGAGCTAATAAGCCCCTTCTGGATCCAAAACACTGAGGAACAAGGGGCTAAGCCAGCGGGAGCCAGCCTCGGTCCTGCCGACGTGGAACGGAGCCAGCACTAATAAGCTGGGTCCACATGACGGCTTTCATGCTGGGCTGTGCTGCGCATCCCAATGGTATGAGTATTTTCAAGGCTTTTTCCATTATCCACTGTTTTCTTGATGACTGCCTGGTGTGCCACCACAGTAGCCTGGCCCTAAAACTGCAATTTGTGGTGGAAAAAAATGGAAAGGTCTCCTGCACATATAATTTGGCTGCTCCTGGCATTAAGAAATAAGGATTTGGACATTAAAAAACCCATATTTTTTTTCCTGTGATTGCATCTTTTAGAATTTTAAAAGATGTTTCTGCCTGTAGGGTGTGTTTAATACCATTTTAAAAATAAAATGTGTAATACTCCAATGTTTGAAAACTATGAATGACATTTTCATTATACGTTGTGCTTAAAGTAATCCCCATGATAAATGAATTTATATGAAATATGCTCTGGTGAATTAAAACTTGTGCTACAGGTACAGATCTGTGAGGAAGGATAGATTTTGTAGAAAATGTATCACAATCCTCTTATTTCTCAATTATAAAATACTGTTAAAAACCTGCCATAACTTCTGTTTTGTTTTTTCTCGGGGGGGGGGGGGGGGGGGAAGTGGTTTTCCTTCATTGGGAGTACAAATCTTGAGGTAATTACATAAAATATGCCAACTCATCTTTTAAATTTTATAAGCTTCTATCTGAGCTATAAACTTTTTTGTTTTGTGGAAGTTTGTTTTAACTAATGTCTGGAAATCTAATAATTTTTAGAATATGTTTTAAAACCAATATATTACTTTTGTAAGTAATGTGCAACCGAGTCCAAATTTACACTTTTTCCCAATATGGAATTAATGTACTGCATGCTTCACTGCTCAACACTCCTATTTTCATCAGGGGGTGGTGCTTTGGTAACGAACAGTAGTTATGTTTGACAGGGGAGCAATGCAATCTAAAAGACTAGCTAATCCCCTGTTGGGAAGAGGAGCATACATAGAGTATTATAGCATATGCAATATCCATATTGATGGAAGACCTTTTGAAAGGTATGAACATGAATCATCTAAAGATACAACAAACCTGAACTTTTAAGGGTTAAAAAAACCAGTTCTATTTCCTTTCCCTTGAGTATTGCATTAATATTAATATCATATGCAAAGACAACAAATTAATAATATCAACCTATACACTGCTGAAGAAAATATGACCATTTATGTGCAGAAGAGGAAATATTTTGCTATCAAGGGTAAAAAACACAGTTCTACAGAAGACAAGGCAAGTAGATGAGGAATGACAGAGTAAACATTGCAGCCTCCAGCCCTCTGTTAGCCTTCCATTTCCCCTGGAATCATTATTCTGGAGATTTCAAGAGTTGTCATAAACATACCAAGTATATAGCTTTCTTCTGGTCTGTATTACATGACTTTCATATTTCATGTTTTTTTCTGATAATTAAATTTTTAAAATATACAAACTGTTATAAACTTGCTAGTCTCAATTGTTCAGTCTGCTAATTGTCAAAGAAATAGAAAATGGGCAATACACTTGTAAGTACTCTCTATTTGTTCTGAGAAGAAAAAAGGTCTGACTTTTCTGATTGTTGGATTATATATATTGACATCTCTTCAGTCAACATTAGTAGCTCATTTTTTATACAACTTATACTGCATATTTACAATGCTGTCTGACATGTTGTCTGCAAAGCAGAAATCATAATCGTATTTCTTACTCCAAAGTTATCTCACCAATACAATTTTAACCACCTCTGTTCAGTCTTCAGCAGGCAATTGCCATCCACAGGGCAACGTTCACTCCAAAAGTCAAGAAACACTCCTAGGTGTTTATAAACAAACTCTCCCTTTTGCCATAAGGTCTTTTTGAGTAAAATAAAAACTCGGAACATTTTAGAGTCAGAGGAGACAACTGCAGCCTACACGGACAGCATCACAGAATACTTAGCACAATTGGTATAAAAGGGATGTTATGTCCCCTTGCTTGATAAACTATGTACATTGAGTTGCTTTAGTTTGCACAGTTGGGTTAATTTCCAGTCCTGAAATATCATGTAACTCTTTTCTGCCGCCTTTCCAACTTCTTAACTTTTTTTTTTTTTTAAGAGCAGATACCAAAATTAGGTATATTATGGTAGTGATTTTTTTAACAAAATTAACTATGAAATCAATATCAACTTCCAATTTCCATCTACCAACCTTCAGCTTGTATGTCCAATAATTACAGCTGTGTCAGAGGACCACATTGCGTTATCCAGCAGAAAGCTAAGGATCTGCCTCATCGGATGAAACTCTTGATTGAACTCAGAGGTAATGAGTAGCCCAGAAAAGAAGGGAAAGACTACGCAGACATCTGAGAAGTTTCCTTCCTTTCCCATTATCTATGCCAGCAATAGGAAAATGTGAGATCTGGCCTCTTGTTCTTAGTAATTGTTATATTAAAATGCCAAGCTCAAAACTTTAGATCTCTGCTCAGGTCTTCTGTGTCTCTTTTCCTACCCCATCTCTTTCAGTTGCTCTACATTAGACTCGCACTAAAATGGCAATCGTGCCTACATTGCCTCTCCTAACTCAGCTGTTGTGAAAGGATTTACTCAGCTGAAGCCAAATTGCAAAGCCACATATGGCACCTCAGGGTTTGCCTAGAGCATCTGCCTACCTCATGTTCCTGCAGGACAGTTATAACCTGTGTCAACATGAGTAACCTTTTCCCCAAACTTGAGCACCTGCAGACCACTGCAGCTTGTTAGGAATTGCTTCCCAGTGCTTGGGTCTCAGTTTTTCATCCTCAGAGGTACATATGTGGATTGCTTTGTTCAGATTCACTTCCTCCTCAGATCCTCACTGAATTTCACATTATCCTGGGGTTTAAGCAACAGGAAAAATCTGTTACGGAAATTACTGATGACAAACCTGTGACACATCACCTATCAGTGATTCAATTTTCAGTACATGTTAATAAAGTTGCAAGATTACTTTGCCTAGATAGAACAAGCCAAGACTTTAACCTTTGTGACCACCACAAATAACTTCAGCGTGCCAAGGTTTACAACTGCCACAGTCTTTTCTTATAGTTTTGTTTTCATTTTCATTTGGGTTTACCCAGTTTTCTAGAAACGTTTATCATCTGTGAATATCTGTAATTCAGGCTAATTCAGTAATGCAATTATTAGATCAGTTGCTTTTAAATATCCACTTCTGCTACAAATAAATGCATGATAAAAGATCTTGACTCACAGTTCATTAAAAATTACCTATGTGATGGTCCATTCTTTTCCTCTCAGTCAGCCTTTGTTTTTGATGTTATACCTGTCTCTGACTATGCCAGAATCCCAATAAACTACAGGAAACAACCTACTGGTATGAAAGCCAGTGATTAAGAAGTAACAAAATATACTTAGCCTTAAAGAAAAGAAAAAGATGACAAAAATTACCTTCACTTTCTGATTTGCTAAAAGTATATATACACAAAACATGAAAAGACTTTACATGACATATAAAACAATATTATTGTATAATTAGGAAAAAAAAACCTGACTGAGGCTGCCTTTCAATTATGGCATATTATAAGTGGGAGACTACTGACAGTGTAAATCCCTGCAGGGAGGGATTTGTAAGAAATTCCCATTACAGCCCATTATGTACTGCTGTTCACGCAGAGAGGCATTTCATAGAGTTGACATAAAACTACACTTACCTTTGGCTGCCACGGGGGTAAGTGCTAATTCAACATAAGTGATAGTTAGTTTGTTTGTTTAGTTTGTCAGAAAGGTACAGCCATATTACTCACACTGTGAAATATAGGAATTATGCTTCACTATTACACACAACTGAAGGTCATGGCTATTTTAAGTAAAAACAAATAGAAAACACAAGCACAGAGGAAGGAATGTGCAACTGACTGATGCATTTTGTTAACAGCATTTTCTCATTTGCAATCCTTATCATAACCATCGATTATAATTTGTTCAAATGACCTCAGGGTTGAAGAGTAGCTGGCAAACATTTCCATCAGCTCAGTGCACTTACACGAAACCACACCTTCCTCTTGCGTCAGATAAAGGAAGCCTGGATAAATGGAGCTCAACCATTGCCTGCTGAATTCAAAATGCTAGGGTCTGAAGGATAAGTTTGCTATGTATGAACGATAGTAACGAAGCATTTAGGTACGCACCATACTTAGAAGTAGGTCTTACTGATGTTTGCAGAGAGAGGCATTGCAACAAAGCTACAACTGACTGTATGGCACAGAAACCAACATTTCACCCCAGAGATTTTAATTTCATTCATCCATTTCGTTCATGTTATTTGTAGCCTTGCACTGAAGGGCAAACTGTTAATGTCAGCGGGAATGAGAATCTAAGACTGAAACAAAAAAGCAGGATTGGCTGCTGAAGCTTTGAGACTGTTGAATTTTTACTTTTCTATTGATTTCTTTTGCCTGGCCTTCTGATGTTTGTAGAGCGTACACTTCCTGTAACATGGAAAAATCTTACGTCTGGCTAATCTGTCTTTATCCGGACCGCTTAATTTTCACCATCCAATCAAGCAAGTGATATACTAACAATGAAAGATCATTTCTCTAGCAAACCTGCTTTTCTTCAGTCCTGGTGAATATAACATACTGTACAACAAATACGAAGTTTACAAGGTGATACTTTCTCATTCTTTTTGGACATTAAATGGACTGTTTAGTTTATATAATAGCATCACATATTCTATCTCTTCCTTCAAGCTTTTTAAGGACTTCAGGCAAAACTAGCCTGACAAACTAAAGCGAAATCACTGTAAAGTTGTCTTCCTCAAACGCTTCCTCCATTATAGAAATGGTATGAAGAAAACTGACATTCCCTTGAATCTAAAAAACTAAAGCAACCTCCTCCTGCAAGAGTAAGAAATGAATTATAATGAATCAAAAATCCTGCATCTGAACATTTCCCCTTAAACAAAAGAACTACAAGAGACTCCACTATAGGTGTCACTATTATTATCAATATAACATGAAAGGCACCCAGGCACAGTAATGATAGATGGGCAACAGTACAGTACCTTTAAATGTACCTTGGAGTGACAATATCCTATTGTGTTTCAGAAAATAAGTGAAAATACCTACTACCGATGCCATTTTTACCTATAAATATATGCATATCTAATTATTACTTACTGACTCCATGAATCTATAATCCAGATAATGAGAGCACTTTGGACACTACAGGTAGAAAATACTAGGTCATCATTTTGCAGTGCCTTTGGGAACATCACTGAGTACAAAGTTTCTGATCATCTAAATTGTCTGTCTCTTGAAGAACACTGTGGGTCACCGTGATCACCACAACAGGTAAATCAGGGAAGGCTACAAAGCAGCCAGCTTTCACAATGTTTTTCAGAGACCAAAAGCCAAGACTGAAAGACAGTGAATGGAAAATATCAGGAGAGGGAGGTAGGGTTTGTAATTGGGAGCTGTAAGACAGCATCTTCATCCTGGTATGTGTCTTTATGAAGGGAGTCCCATAAAGGCTACAGCCAAATATCACAGATATGCACATGGATGGTGTGTTGAAGACTACCTTTTCTGAACAGCAGAGCAGGGTGATAAGGAAGTGGAAGAAATGACAGCTAGCACCCTAAGTGGAGCAAAACCGTATTTCCATTGCAGTTACCTGGTTGAAGCACAGAAGAAAGAATGTTTTTTTTTCACTTAAGGAGGAATTTATGAAGCAACCCTAAGAAATTTGAGATGACCTTGCCAACACAATCAACCTTCTGCTCACTGTTAAAAAATGGAGAATTCCGGTATCTGCAGGGAGGAAACAGGATGGAGAAGAAAAATAACAAGGCATCTTTTTTGGGAGTGGAGTTTTCAAGGTTGCAATGGGGATTGCAAAGTCTCAAGGTAAGGCAGAGACACTAATCTTGTTACCCAAGAAACTATGCTATTCTTTCCTGCAGGGAGCCATACACGTTAATGCAGTGCCCAAGGTTGTCACTGAATGAGGGTCCTCCACAACACCCATCCTCTCACAAAAGGAAAGGTAACTTACCCTTCTCTAACATGATGTGAAGCGCACAACAACGCACTGTGGGTTTGACAACATTCTCCACGGTGGCATCAAGCCCATCTCATAGACGATACTAAGAGATCTCCAATGCTTGCAGATACACTAGATAGACGATCATTAGCATCGGCTCACTTGGGGACGTTAGATGAAAATGTATTTGAGCACTGGTCCTCTCCCAGCTGGGTACGATGCTCCTTTGGATTTTGGCAACAACGTCTAAGACGCTAAGGACAACAGCAAGTCAGTGGCAGAACAAATGGTGCATGGCCTTCTGACAGGTCCAGCCCGCAGAAACCCTAAGAACTTGCAGTGTGGACATAAATAATGGTTTTAGTGCACACTGTGAGGAGGAAGCTTCAGAACCAGCTCAGAGGACAGTGCAGACCTTGCCACTGATTTCTGTTCTAAGAGATGTTATTAATATGATAATTCACAGTACACAAAAGGATTTTTGATACATTAAACAAGGACGAGTGCATAACACTGAAATCACAACTTAAATTCACTATCGCCTGGTCATGTATTTTCCTTTTGCCAGTCAAAGGACATTTGAATATGACCCAAATACAAAAAACCCCAACAAAATATTTTAATATCTTGAGTTTGCGTTAGTTCAATGCCTGGAAAATAGGTTATTCTGGCAATTTGACTGTTGACTTTCAGGTGACAGAGGTGAGGGCAATATAAGAATCTCTGCAGACTACAACGACAGAGCTAGCACATAAAATAGGTTTAGCAAAATAGAGAAATTGACCCATCAGGGAAGACTCTTCCGGAAGTCGACCTGCTAATAAAGTAGTTGAGAAAGCTCAGAGTAAGTTTATGCTCTGTCCATGTAGGAAATTAGCACATTGACCTTCGCTCTGGGATTCTCAATGCGAAAGTAGAGTGTCACCAAGGTCAACGACTACACATATGCACAGCAGCTGCACTATCATTCTTAATATTTGGAAAAATATTAAGAATATGGGAAAAATTAAACTATACAGTAATATAAGAGAGCTGTAAAACTGTAGGAGGTTAAAATTACAAAAGTGTCTGCTGTTTTTAAAGCCTAAAACAATCAAACAATTATTGCATTTTGCGTGTACAATAAAAAACTGGTGATTTAAGTTATTCCACATATATATTCCAAAATTTGATATTAAAAATAATGAATGATTAACATAAATGCAGCAGCAATTACTTTTCTGCCTCTCCCATTTACCATAACAATTTATGATGAAACCAAACAGTGAAAAGTAATAAATATAATCTCATTTCATTTTGCTGATCAACGGCAATCAGGTAATGTGCTATTATATGAGATACAATCAATATAACAGGAAATTTATATAGAGATGTTTACTGCTACTTACTGGATACTTCTATCGATATTTTAAATGTATAATTAGAATACTGACTCATTTGCCTTTCATCATAAAAGCAGAAAGCTTCAGTCCTTGGGTTTAGACTTCCAGATGTAAAAGCTATAACTTTGTTCTGACAGTACTTCTAGGAAGAACAATTTCCCTGCCCCCTTTAAAGAGACTTGAAACCACTCCAAAATACTACCCTTTAAAAAATGTTCAAATTAAGAAGCATAATGAGAGATTTCAATGGTGTTAAGCAAAGGAATGAAATGCCGAGCACTAAATGAAAACATCTTCTTATACGGTCCATGCTGGAAAGATTTGAATAATATGTATTTTTACATTACTCTTCATACCACAGACCTTATTCAGGAAGATATTTATGCATGTTTCTAATCTCATTAAAGGCTTACTCACCGATGAGCTCATTGTATTTCCAAGATGTGCTTTGTTTCTCCTGCCATGATTCCTTTAGAGTTGTACTTTATAGATAAAATACAAAAACTGCAGCAGAAGTAGTCTAATAGGATGCACCATCTGTGACACTGACAGTATAAGGTGTTTCAGAAGACATAAGAAAGCCTCAAGGGGAAATTTCCTCCTAACTCCAGCCAGTTAGCAGATGTCATTCTTTCTCTTCAAAACAAATCAAAGCCAAATTATCTAATTTTTTAAACCTAGCTAATGTAATCTTGGCTGTTTCATTTTCCCTTCAAAACCATCCTTTTTGAATATTCCTATAAACCTGATCAAGTTTAAGTTCCATTAGTTAGAACTGCTGGATTTAAAATGAAAAAAAACCCACCAACAAACAAAAAACCCAAACAAACCACAAAAACAAACCCAAAAGAATCCCTAAGATCAGGGTTTAAGGACAGTAGAAGAGGAAAGAAAGAATCTACATTTGTGTGTTCCTTCTGGGAGGGAGAGGTCTTGGACTCTCCATGGAGCATAAACAGTTACCATAAATAAAAAGGGGAAAACACTGTAGAAATTGTGTAATTTACTGGATGGGCAGTACATAAGTAGCAATTAGCACATAACAACCACCTTAGTACTACTAAAAATAAAAATCACATAAACTGAAATCTAGACTAAAGCTTAAAAATGTACTCTAATTCTTTCATCATACTTTTCAGACATCATCTTTAAAATCTCTGTGGTTTACAGAAATTCAGCATCTTCTGCACTTTTTCCCTCCTTAAAGATAGGCGATTGAAATTCAAACTTTTTTTGTACCAGTGGACCACAGGTAAACCTCAAAATGTTTTCAGGACTATCACAAATTCTTTATCAACCTTTGCATTAAACGCTTGAAATTTTACTGTTGAATATCATTCACTGGATGTACTGAGAAGCTTTCACTAAAAATGTCCATGTCCTACAAAGGAAGCATATTCCTTGTCTAATTTACTACCACATACGTTTACATAATCTTTTATACTGGCTCTGAATTTGACTTCCCATACCAGTTCCAGTCTTGCCAGATTTTTGGGAGGTACTTAGGAATGCTCTGAGCTATAGAATTACCAGTACTACATAAAAAGGAGGTGTGAGTTAAGGGATCTCAGGAAGAGATCAATCACACAAAAAATGGGATGAGCCCTAGTGATAGGAAACACACAGTGTAAAAGAGCCATAGTGAAATGAGCCAGGGCACATAAAACATCTGCCCATGGAAGCTGTGATTTCTCCCAAGTCTTGCCTGGGAGCCCACTCAAAGAATTTGAACAAAGACAAGCAAGAGAAGTTATTCATTCTCATTTGACCTACTTCATCTTCTGATTAGCATTTGGTAATTGGCCGGAAAAAGTCCAATTTCTTGCCCAGAAGATGCTCTTCAGGTATGCTGACTGCTTTGCATTAACGCCCTGAGAATATGGCAATCTGTACTAAGTGATTTAGGAATACAAATCTCACTGTAATTAAGTGGAATCCAAGTACCTAACAGCTAGGGATTTTTGACAATCCCAAATGTTACACCATATTGTAAAGGATAACATGAAAAAGCTGCCAGTGTAACTCCAAAGAACAGTAAGTAAATAAAGGAGAGAAATCTTGCTATCCCGTTCTGCTTTTCAGCAGTAATAGGTCATCAAATCTGAAAGATTCAGTAAAAGCTTTACAGAAGGGGGAGAGAAGATAAACCAGAAGAGAATAATACATTTAAAGTCGATTGTAAGCTAAGTATTTTTAAGCATAAGTTTTAATTTTGGGTAAAACAGGCAACAGCAGTAAAATTCTGAAAAAAGTAGAAAACAAGGTTAAGGGATAGGGAAAATCTAGATAACAAATACCAAACAAATAACCAAAACACTGGCAGCTCAGTCAAGGTACACTTCTGCTTTTCTGTAACGAACAATGTTGAAGTAACAACAATTTGCTGTAGTGTTATATGAACTCCAACTGTCCGCTCTGCAAATCTCAATCTGAATGAGTATCCTGAGGCATGCTATCATGTCTGAAAACGTTCTAGTTGAATAAAGTCTCATCTGACCCCTGAGAATCAGTTCAGCTGAGAAATAACAATACAAAATATGTGCAGAAAGCTATTTTGACACATTTTTCTGAAGGTGGCTGATTTATTGTGTTGATCTTTTTTTCACCAAAAAGTCCCAATGCTTAGTCAGGATGAACATCCTAAGACACCACAAGAAACTTTACAGCAGCATATCAGTCTTAACAAGAAACTAAGGCCTAACAGCAGTGTGGATGCTACCTCCCGTTAACTGAATCGAGGTAGGCAGCATTAACTGGTAAACAAGTAATTATATTTTTACACTGACAAAAAGTAGGAACTCCGTAAAGCCAAATAACAAGTGGAATGTAATTTTGATGGTACCAGTCATGAAGTTTAAATTTCAGTGAAGCTTGATTTGATAATGGAAGGCTAACTGCATCCTTCCAGTTTCATTAAAGAATGTAAAGAAAGGCTTTTCTGGAGATAGAGAAATGTTTTCTACTGAATCTTATCCACTGCAAAGTTCTTATTGAGGCTGAGGATTTGAGGTCAATCCTTTAGTTTCAGAAAGTTAATCGAGTGATTAAACTTTGACTAGAAATTTCAGGGATAAAGTTCTTCCGACTGAGCTTAACCTCAGCATGTGTGATAGAATTAAAATTTAGTAAATCCTAACTTCCCTGAAAATCTTGTGTTTGAAACAAAACTGATGGAGTGTTGTTACCATCCCAACCTTACACCATATATAATTAACACAATGACAGGTTAATCATATTCAATTGCTTCTCCTGTTCTCAGTGGCTGTTGTATGATATTTGAGAAAATAAAAGTTAATTTAGAACCTGCTCCTGCAAGTGCAAATGTAAATACTCAGCTCAGTTCTCTTTCGCTCTACAGAGATTAATAGATGTGTATTGATCTACCCACATGCATCCACTTGAAACCAAGGCCGCTAATTAGATCCTAAAAGTGCCAGGAAATTTGAGTTTCAGTTATGGGTTCTGCCACAAATGCGTGATGCACTTTAAAACCCTTGCCTGAAAGATACTGAGGGAGCACAAAAAATACTACTGAGTTCCATTTCACATCAGCTAATCAAAATTTCTGAAAAAGGAAATTAAAAAAAAAAAAAAGACTTTTCTTTTTAAGCTTCAGTAAATTCTTCCACAAAATCTTTCTTGCATATCTCTCAGACATTTTTTTTTTTATTTTTCTCACAAAAAAATGTTCTAGTACACTCACAGCATTCTTATTTCTGATTTAGTTATAATCATGCTACATGCAAAGAAAATTATGATGTTAGGTCTTTAGACTGTGACCCATAATGACTAATGTATGTATGGTTCAAAGCAGAGAGTCGGGAGAAATGGTTCTGTCCACAGCTCAGGCTACAAGTCATGCTGTTAAAAGTTAGTCATCTCACACACATAGTTAAAATTTTGATGTAGGAGCAGATTTTAGAAAAACTTTCAGATTACACAGATCATAGAATCATAGAATGGTTTGGGTTGAAAGGGACCTTAAAGATCATCTAGTTCCCTGGGCAGGGACATCTTCAACTAGATCAGGTTGCTCAGAGCCCCATCCAACCTGGCCTTGAACACTTCCACGGATGGGGCATCCACAACTTCCCCGGGCAACCTGTTCCAGTGCCTCACCACCCTCATCGTAAAAAATTTCTTCCCTATATCTAGTCTGAATCTACCCTCTTTTAGTTTAAAGCCATTACCCCTTGTCCTATCACTACACACCCTTGTAAAAAGTCCCTCTCCAGCTTTCTTAAAGGCCCTCTTCGGGTACTGGAAGGCTGCTATACGGTGTCCCCGGACCCTTCTCTTCTCCAGGCTGAACCACCCCAACTCTCTCAGCCTGTCCTCACAGGAGAGGTGCTCCAGCCCTCTGATCATCTTCGTGGCCCTCCTCTGGACTCACTCCAACAGGTCCATGTCCTTCTTATGTTGGGGTCCCCAGACCTGGACACACATGGTCTCAGGAGAGCAGAGTAGAGGGGCAGAATCACCTCCCTCGACTTGCTGGCCACGCTTCTTTTGATGCAGCCCAGGATATGGTTGGCTTTCTGGGCTGCAAGCGCACATTGCTGAGTCATGTAGAGCTTCTCATCAACCAACACCCCCAAGTCCTTCTCCTAAGGGCTGCTCTCAATCCATTCTCCACCCAGCCTGTATTTGTGCTTGGGATTGCCCTGACCCACGTGAAGGACCTTGCACTTGGCCTTGTTGAACGTCATGAGGTTTGCACAGGCCCACCTCTCAAGCCTGTCAAGGTCCCCCTGGATGGCATCCCTTCCCTCCAGTGTGTCGACCGCACCACTCAGCTTGGTGTCGTCAGCAAACTTGCTGAGGGTGCACTCGATCCCACTGTCCATATCACCAACAAAGATGTTAAACGGTGCCGGTCCCAATACTGACCCCTGAGGAATGCCACTCGCCACTGGTCTCCACTTGGACATCGAGCCATTGACAGCAACTTTTTGAGTGCGACCATCCAGCCAATTCCTTATCCACCAAGTGGTCCACCCATCAAATCCATGTCTCTCCAATTTAGAGAGAACAATGTCATGCGGGACAGTGTCAAATGCTTTGCACAAGTCCATGTATTGAACTGATATTGAAAAATGCCAAAAATCCTTTTGCTTTTGAAAAACAAAAACAAATATCCCAAACGTGTTTACATGTCCCTTGGTCACAAATAAAAAGCTTGTAGAGCTTGTTGAAAACACAGTTCAATTGCAACTATTGCAGCCATGTTTGCCTGAGCCTGCACAAGCTGGAAGAAAAGTATTGAGCAGAACCAAACAAGGCTTTATTTTTTTTTTTTTTTCTCCTTATATCTCTTAACACCAAAGAGCTAGACCTTCTGTTTCGAGGTTTGCGGTTAGCTCTAAAAATTGGATGAGCTGTTACTGTGCAATGCTCATACTTGCTATGCATGGTCTTAATCCACATAGCTGCTGAAGTTTCTGTGAATCGCAGGCATTGTCTGTATGCCTTACTGCCAATTTGAGTTCAACTTCCACATGAGCTCTGTGAGAACGGTCAGGCCACAATGCGATGCCATCTTCAAGTGCCACTGAGAGAAGTTAGTAAGTCTTGCTGCCAGCCAGGCTACTTAGCTCAGGTTGTACACCGATAATTTAGTCTGAAGCTATAATGCCTCCAACTCTAAAGCTGTTTTGCAGTGTGCAAGATTACTACATTAAGCTGTCCCACTGTTCAATCCCTGAGCCTCTTGGCGTATTTCCTGGCTGTGGCAACTGCCTATTAATATTTGACAGGAAAGCAGTCCAAAAGCCAAACTGTTTTAGGCCTCCAAGACCAGTGCTGACCTTCTTTCTGATAATACACAAGAATTTCTGTTCCACGTGTTCCTTAGATTCACTGTGAAAGAGAACACGATATACGTAGAACATGGTACAGCTTTACCTAGTAGCATAAAGAAATACATGGACCTAGACAAAAAAAAAAAAAAGATGATCCCCTCACCCCTGAAAGAAAAAAAAAAAAGAAAAAAATTACTTTTGCATGGCTTTCCTCACTGTTCTGGATAGTTTTCCTATGAATCAATACATCTCCAACTTCTCCCAGAGCTTGTAACTTTTCTTAAGATCCTTCAGTCTTAGCATGAGATCTTCCACTCCCTGCTTTTCTCTTGCTAACAGTTTCCTACAGTTTCCTGTGACTGTCAGGAGGCTTTCCTGCATTCCTGTGCCCTCCTTCTCCATCCTTGCATCTTCATTCTCTGCTCTGATAAACACCAGAGAAGACGTGTGGGAGATCAGACTGGATGTTTAAAGATGTAATTGCATGCACGTTCCCTTTAACAGCAGTATGGATTGAGCAATGTCTGTACTCCCTCTTTCCTACCCCCACAATTAATCATTCCTTCCCCCTTTAGTTATGTTGGCAAAAATATTTTTGAGGCTGGAAAATGAACCAGATGAGGAAATGGATCTGAGCTGGAATTTATACTGAAAAAAGTGGGCAGAAGAAAAGAACTAACTGCTAAATGCAAGAGCTGCTTAATTTGATGTTGCTGCAGAGGGAAAGGCCTATGTAACTTGTTTCAAAGTATTTTTGATAACATACCAGTGAAGCTGCTGTAACTAGAAGATATGGGTTGCAAATGGTTACCAGAGCGCTATGTCTACATGTTACTTTATGCATGCATGTCTTCTAATGGATCATTGTTTTTGCTAAGTCAATCATTAATGGTCTTAGAACAAAGATGTACACGTGATTAGTTTGTGGTAATGAGACATTACTTAGGCTATCAGAAATGACACCTTGAAGAAAAACAGGCGATTTAAACACAGGTCCCCTGAAAGTACAAACACCAGATGATAGCAAAGGCCTTGACAGTGGGAGCACAGCACAATGGCAAAGCTGCCAGGGCTATGAGCACAAATCAGAAATGGTCAATCACTAGTCACTAAGGGAGTGCAACCTTGTGAACTAGGGAAAAAAAATGGTTTTACCAGTGAATAAAGATCAAGTTAACAGACTGTGTTAGCAAAACAATAAAAATGAACCAAAGCAGACCCTGACTGTGGAGGAAGAAACACCCTAGGTCAACATCATACTCTTCACACCAAAGAGAAGAAAGAAACCATCAACATTAACATCAACAATTTCTGGTGAAGAGCTTGAGGTGCTGACCACTCACCATAACTCCACCCTGCTTTTTTCCTAAATAAGACTACTACCATCAGTCTTAGCCCCTGAGAGGCTTTAAGAAAGGTAAGGGTAACACCAGAGAAAGGCATACATACAGAAAGTTTGTTTATATCAGTTCTAACTGTATCATTATTGGGAATGAGACATAATAGTTGCATAATTTGGTCTGTAAGTATTAATATCATTGTAACAAGACTAATAGTTCTTTGAGTAGACTTAAGACTTTAACGAGATTAAGAACAAATTCTTGGTTTTGCATACACAGTGTGTTTCTTTAGGCCACATGAAATACATGGGGTGCTTGATACGTACCCTGCCCTTAAAGACTGTTAAAACTAAGATGCAAAGTTGTGGCTTGAGATTAGATAAACTTGCCCTGATGCCTAATTCTCATCTTCATCCTTTTGACTCTACAAGCTAATGAACAGGAAGAAAAAAGGTGCTGGCTGTTCTCCAGAACACCTAACAGTGATCAGAAATTGCATCTCTCCTTTCCTGATGTGATCAGTAATGAAAAAAATGAACAGTACTGACTCTAAAATCATCCTTAAATAACCATTTACAAAGGGGAAGCATAGGCCATACATCTCCAAACTACTGTTTTACACTATGTTAAAAAGAGTTCAAAGCTTCCGCTTTGGCTTTCACTGTATTATCAATTTAAAGAAGTGTAAAAAGGTACAAATTAACTGAAAGTTTAATAACAATTGTAAACAGCTGTGATGTAGCTCTAAACTTAAATATTTCTGCAGTTTTACCTGGTCTCAATACGATATGAAGAAATGGTTAGCACTGGTGATAAGGTTTTTGTTGATATTTTATACTGCATGTCAAATATCACTGCTATATTGTTTTCCCTGTCTCCTCACCAAACGTCCTGCTTAAGACACCATTAATGCTTTGAGGTTTGTACATCAGTTTAGCAAAGAAAGACAATGGAAAGAAAGAATATATATATATAAACATCTAGCAGGCTATTTTTATTCTTACATGTCCCACGGTCCTAAAGCAAAGCTGAGCACGAAAACTTTGCAAGTAATCTCTTCGTCCTTATGTTTGTCTCCCAGGAAATAATTCACAGATAAAAGTTGATGCAAAGAAACAGCAAGCATTCTTGCTGTTCATTATCATACCATACATCACTTGCATAACCAACCTAACAAAATTACAAGACTAAAAGCTTGGTTATGCATCACATAAAAGAACTTGGAAAATTACATAACAGTGTTGACCTACTGAGGTGACTGTAAGATCAGATTGCAAAATTTAAGTGCTTAAAATTTTGAACATGTTTATTTGACAACTCTCTTAATGCTTCCCCCCAACACTAGGAAAAAAATCTGTGGAATGCATAAAGCACTGAACGTGACTATTCGTAGCTTCCAACAAAACTTGCTCTGTACTGTAAAAGTGAAACTTTCTACAGCGCATACAAGCTATGAACAATGAATGTACATTAAATACACATGTAGAGATATTTGTTTAGCATTTCTATAAAATACATTCAAATGACTAAAAATATGGACAAGAACTTTTTGATTAAGAGTTAACACTAGGAAAAAAATAACAAAAACAAAAGTGAATTGCCTATTCAAAAAGAATGTAAAAGACAAGTAATACTGAATAAAGAATGAACTTTCTTTTATTATTTCTTTAGGTCACCAAGAAGGAAACACAAGTAGAACTCGAGATTTTTTTTTTTAAAGAAGGTCAGCAAACTACAAGGGTAAAATATATTATTGTGAGAACTAAAGAATAAATGTTAATAGAGACGAAGTAGAGAAAAAGGTTTTTTTCTCTATGTTCTATGCCTTAAATACTTTTAAAGTTCAACCTTTTATTTAAAGCTGTAACACTGCATTTATGGCATGATATAAGACAAATCACTCTTAATTCACGATATGACATTTCTTTCGATATATGAAATTATGCCTGTCCTTGGAGGTTGCAAAGTTTAACTAGTTTATATTTTATTTAGTACTTATGATCCTGACAGCAGGCTGCCTTAGGCCTCATTTCCACTTAATTCAGAAAAACAACATTCCTTATTCATGTACTGTCTGATCAAAGGCTTACATTTAGCACAACACACATTAAAAAAAGCACATTTTGAGTAATTTCTTACAGCTAACTGAGAAACTGAGCCCAACTAATGGAAAATGTATTAGTCTAGGTCATACTGGTTTTGCAGTTTGTGCACAAAGTTGCCTTGCCAAATTTACAGCATTCAAAATAGAAAAGAAAAAAAGGTATAGTATGATATGGATACATAATGGCATAAATGCAGGCATAACAATCACTGAATAGAAAAAAATACGAGGTGAGGCTTCTTACTTTTCTTGACTGGTTCACATTTGCATTATTTACATTATTTGCATGCTGATTAAAAGCACTTTGGGCATAAAAGATTCCAGGCATTCACATAATTGCGTTAGTGCTGATGGATCTTTAGGCCCAGCAGTCACAAGAATGTGCAGACAGAGTGAAATGCCAATTACTTTGCCTTGAGTATCATGGGCGGATTGCTTGTATTTAGACAAGTCTGCGTGTATCATCAGTCACCGCCTGTCAAGGTATGTAACAAAGTTCTACTTTAACCACCGGAGTAGAATAAGGTCAAGTCAATCACATTCTATTTCTAGGATGTTTTAAATATCTGATACACCTCATATAGCCACTGACAAAACAAAGAAGTTGTCTGTACAGTTACATAAATTAGTATCTCTTAAATTATAATATATTATAATATTTTCTTGAAATTTGGTGTGGCAGTCTACCTGACCTTTGGTATCTTTTCAAGAGTTTTGCAATCAAGGTGCTCCAGCTCCTAGCAGTGCTTATGGTGTAGGTAAGGCAGAATACAATTTAAATATTTCACAGCTAAACACCAAATTCTGGCTGGGCTTTTATTCATTTTGCTGTGCTGAAACTAATAAGCAGATGCAATTTGATCTAGTCAAAGACACAACTGCATAGAAGTGAATAGGTTATTTTAAGGACTTGTGAAGTGACAATGTTTCTGGACTAGAATTAATGTCATGGAGCTCAAGACAAGCACCATCCGAGCTTATGGTATTCTGGTGCCAGCTTTATTTTATTTGTATTTCAAGTTTGTTATGCTTGATAAACTGAGTGTGACCAGAAACACTTCATCTGTTTTACTTCAGCTGCTGCAGAGGAGACAGGCAAAATAGTGTTTGATACTGTATTGAATGAGTTTTCTTTGCTTAATTTCTTACTTCTGTTAAATTTCTATTTGGCTAAAAAGACAGGAAAATGGCAAAATTTGTAAAGTTTCAGTTTCACATGAGTAACATGAATATAATTTAAAAAACAATTCTTGCAACCATCTACACCTTAGATTTCATTGATGATAAAACCAATAATTTTCTCCATTTTAGAATGTTTCCAACTTTCTGCTTAATAAATAAATATCTTTGCTGACACTCTGCTGTCCACTCAAGAACAAGCATCATTTCCTTAGATATAAGTGTAAAATCTCACTTAAATATATAGTTTTCAACTAGAGGTTTTTACTCTGGGAATTTCTCTTACTTAATCATTATCAAAGAGATCTAGCACAACTTAAGCAACTTAATTTCCAGTATCTTTCAAGTGACAAATCTGAAGGAGAAACAGCTTGGAGATAAATTATCATTTGGTTCTTAGGGCTGACCTTACAGGCCTTTCAAAACAGATTTGTCTCCACATCCCTGATTGTAGGAGCTGGAACAATGTGTCCTCTTCTTTAGTCTAAAGAATGAATCCCTATATCCAGATCCATTTCATCCTTGAAGTAGTTTGCACGCTCATTGATTCTTTGACAGCCTTTCACTGGTTCTGACTGAGATTCCTGCTTTTTCCAATATTCAGTGTATGTTACAGTATCAATTCTGTTAGTTCAGAAAGCCCATTTCACTCTTGCACATTATTAACTATCCCTTTCTTTCACTTTGTCCTAAGAACTATGTAAGACGACAAAAATCCTAATATCAACAAAGCTGGATTTTTTCCTCTGTGAAACAGAAGATTCTTTAAACCCCAGCATAAGGTCTTATTATGGAGAAAAAGAAGAGCAACTGTGATGGAGTTGATCTCCAATTTTTGAAATAACATTTATCTACAGAAGTAGTCTCCAAATCAGCATTTCTGGCATTGCTTCTGGATAAGCCTTTTTTTTTTTTTCCAGGTTTCGGTTCTTGCTTGTAATAATCACGACCCTGGATTGTGAACCGCTGCTTCAACTTCCCTTGCCCACAGCAAGCATGGCTCAGCAGCCACGCAGAGCCAAGGAGCCCATCCCAGCCGGGCTGCAGTCAGTGCCTGAGTACTGCAACCCCAACACTACGAGCATCGAGTCACTCATGCAAGATCCTCTCACTTCCCCCCCCCCATTCCCCCCATTATACGCCATACATCTTATTGGATATATGCTTTCTCTAGCTGCGTGAACCCCAGGTTGTGCTCCCTCAGGTATTTTCTCCAGTCTTGAATCAAGTTTTTAGATTTACTTCTCCTTCCTACGTTTTTTTATTCTGCTGTTTTCACATGCTAATTGAAAACAGAATTAACTTTCTGGTTTGCTTTCTCAGTGAGGTAAACGGAATTCATCACCTCCAGCACAAATTAATACAATACAGCTAGAAAAAACATTTATATATATACTTGGAAAACTTGTAACACACTTCACGTCACTAGTTGGTATATTAATAATTCACAGATTCAATTACTCAGTGACAGAGTCACCATACAAACTGAAAAAAATTAATCGGTTATTTCTTAGTGCGAGGGAAGATAGTCCCCTATATTCAGCATCCAAAATAGTGTAGCAGGTAGAAATAGGAATAGGAGGTTTTAGGGAAAACAGGAGGGAAGGCAAAGGAGGTTGTTTTCTTTCATGGTTCTGGGTTCCTGGCATTAAAGCTGAACAAAGTTTAAGCAGTAGATGAACATACCGATTTTACCTGCAGAGTAGCAATTTGATTTGACCCTCACCCACAGAAAAGAGAAAATTCTTAAAGATGAGACATTTCCTAAAATAACTGTGACAAAGCAAACAAATTAACAGTCAATTTCACAAATGAGTGTATCTTTGCTAGGAGGGGGGTCTACAAAAGGTCTGCCGACCCTTGGCAGAAGCTGAAGGGAGCCACAGCAGGGCAGGAGACCTCAAACAGACATTACTTTCCTTAAAACTCTGCTGAAAAAAAAAACACCGCACAAAACAGCTTGGATCTAAGCACCTACATTTCAGTCTTCACCAAAGGAGCAAGGAAAGTTTGTGTTCCCCTTCAACAGGGAGAGCAAGTTGATACATCAGTCACTGGAAAACAGGCAGTCAGTTTGGAGCAGAGTTGCTAAATCCATTAAGTACTTTATGAATGGGCTCAGTGTCTTATGATTTTATATGAAATTTGATTTGCGCTTGCATAGTGAAAACATGTAAGATTAAAACATTTAAACATTAGATGCAAGGAGATGAGAAAAAAGGTTAGAACCTCTTCGAAGTCCAAAAAGTAACTTGGGTTATTATCTAATTTAATTTTTAAGAGAGAGATAAGACTTAGCACAGGTACAGGAAAAAGATAAGATGCTGACACATTTACATCTAAGTAATGATAAGCCCACGTGCTATCAAACTGCAGATATGGTAATTATTTATTACCACACAACACTGAGTGATTAAGCAAGCAAACTTGCATTTACCCATTTCACCTGTTTGGAAAGACTTGCATTTCATTTTATTTATTTATTTATTTATTTATTTTTAACCAAACAAATATACATAGCCTTTGCTTAATTCTGGTAAAGGTTTGATTCTAACCACCTTGCCACAGGAAAGGAAAAGGTCATTCTAACCCCAACAGCAGAAAAATTTTAGCTAACTAGTTGAAATTCCTAATGGGACAGAAAAGAGTGCTCACTTGTACATGTAAAAAACCAAAAAAACCCCAAAAAAACAATTTCTGCCCCTCACAGCAGAAACAGTTTTTGCATGCTTGAATGGAACTCCTTGTTAGTTCTTCTGATACAGTTTGCCAAGGAAAATGTACAGATAACATTGGCTTTGATGATTAAACTCCACAAGACATTACAGGTAGATTTATTTTTTTTAAATTACATACGATAATTCAGCATATTTTACTTTTCCAGTAGTGAGTTCTTCAGTGAAAATTCAGTATTTATGTATTAGGAAATTCCCTTTCACATTTAAATTCAGTTCTTTCTAAACTTTATTAACTTTGAGACTAGCATAAAAGCTTTGAATCAAACATTCAGTAATTGGATCTGAAAAAGCATTAGTTAAATAGTGAAATCTCTATTAATATGAAAGGAGCAATTTCACTTTTAGGAAAGGAATATATGACACAAGTATTCTGTATTAATATCCTAAAATATGTATAAAAATGATTCAAATTATAGTGAATTTTTTAAAGCTAGAAGTATGCAGTCATGGGTGGCATGGAACCTCACAGGGGTTTTGCTTTTAACGTGTTGTTCGTGAACTGCTTTCGAATATCCTAAAAGCAACTGTTTTAAGAAAACAGGGTTCATTGTGAATTGGTGATTGATTCTATAAGCTGCTGGAATAAATAGAAAACACTTGCAAATGAAAAAAAAAAAATCTTGAATAAATATTTTTAAAAATGGAAAAGTTAGATGTGGCAACAAAACCAAATGCAAATAAAAGCAACGCTTGCACCATTGCCAAGATTATTCAAAATTATTCAGACTTTGTTTTCTAAAAGGTGATTTTGGTAGTGGTGATAAATCCAACTGAAACGTGATGTATGCAAACTAGAATTTAATGAACTGGATTACCTGCAAATTGGACTACATCTTATTTGTTATTTCCTTGCATGCAAAAGCAAAGATAACGTTTTAAAAGGCATGGACAACATTACAATTTATTACTGCAGCACAATCATGACCTGCTGTATAAAGCAATTATGCAGCCGCAATAAATGCCTGCATAATTATCCTTTCTAGTTTAGGTTCCTTCATAACTCTACTCCACAATCTTAGCTTCACCAACCCCAACTTGTCTAGTCCATATGCCTGAGACAATAATCTTCGAAGGGTTTGGTTAGGTTTACAATGATACCTGCGGAGGGCTGCAGAGAGGCCGACATAGCTATTCAGAGGTGTGAACTGATCCTATTTGTCAAAACAGGTGCAAATGAAAAAGCAAAATTATAACAATTTAAAAGTCAGTGTTAATTATTTCACTGCTGAACATTGCAGTGTAAAAAAAGGCACTAGTGAATCTATTGTTATTAAACTCAGCAGCAAGGAGTGACATGGTGGATAGAGAGAGCAATATGATACTTCTCTCAAAGGCTGCTGGAGGTGGGAATGAGCTATGAATAATTTCTCATCTAGGATTTAGAGTAATATATGTCTTATTCCAAGACAGATGCGAGAGGAACAGACATGAATTTATGGAACCGCCTCTTAGCTGTGGCATGATAAGACCAAAGGAATCAATGAAACAAAGTCCTGGAAGAAAAAATGACCTCCTCTTAATTCTTATTTACCGTACACTGCTTATAAAATGATGCCTGTACTGAACCCCGAGGGTTAGAGCCCAGCCAGCATCCAAACAGGGTGCAAATGAAAGAACAATGTGCTGGGCTCACCCTGGTTCTCCACCAAGTTAAATTCTGTCGCATTTCATTATTTCAAGCCTAGGAGTATTTAACACATCTTGTTCCCCCTTTGCTTTTTCTCCTGCTGTTTGCTCACCTCTGGGAGCAGCCATCTCTGACTCAGCACAGCGCTCTCCTCCTTAACCTGGAAGAAAGGTGGGCCAGGCCTTGTTCCCCTTGCCCCCACACCGGGCAGCATCCAGGAGGTGGCAAACACAAACTGCGGGCTGGAGACTATCAAAAGAAATTTCCAGTCCTCCCCCCGTAAATCAGTGCCTGAGCAGCCTGTGGATAACATGAGCTTAATTCGTAGAACTTAGTTTCTTTCTAAAATGTAGCCTTCGGTTTCTGTCAGCGTGTTAACAGTTATTTTGAAATACCGCTATTATACTTCAAGTTCTCAACTACTCCAGAATAAAATTCACCACCAGCTGTTATTAACATTCAAATATCCCACTCGTTTAAATAAGGCGCTGTTTTCTTCCTTATAATACAGTGAGCACAACATTACATAATTGCACAAAATTTGTTTTAGATATTTAAAACTGATTACATTTTTTTGTTTGAGAAAGCAGTTTGTGCAGAAGCTTCATCCTATAAGCAATATTCTTAGCTGGGATTACTCAGTCTCTTTCAAACAATGTGTGGTAAATTGCTAATTATAGTCAATTAAACCATACTATATGAATCAGGTTTATGCTACGCACTTTTTTCAACCGTAAGAAATGACTAGTAAATACTATAAACCAACAAGACCTGTAAAGATTTTGTAGAAGTAACAACATACCTTGCACACAATGGATAAGTCATAGGATTCCTTAAAAACAAAACCATTCTGGCACCTATGTAACTGCAGTACAAGTCTTTACATTACAGCAATGCTTAAAGCAGTACACTCTATTACCAATTTCAGCTAAAGCAGTTTTTAAAATATTTTTTTCTGTTCCCTTTTTGAGGGTTAATTTTACCTCATGTTAAAAGGAAAAGAAAAAAAAAAAAGATAAGATTTCCACATATATAAAACTCAAAAAATCCAACCCACAACTACAATGTCCCCGCCTCTTTGCAAGGCAAAGATGGTGTCTTTTCTAGCAATAAGATAGGTAATCCGTATTCCCTTCTAGAGATGCTAGCCTTTCACTGCCTATGTTCCCTTTTATCTGGCACGTTAGCTGCAATATCATCCTGTTTTTACCAGCAGTTCTCCAGACAATTAACCACTAATGTTTGGCTCACTTCTTTGTGAATTAAACGCAAAATTAGACGGTTTAACATGTCTTGTGCAACTCTGTACTTCATCACGGCTGGGAGTTTTCTGCAGAGCATCTGAGCAGTGTATCTTACTAGTTTTAGCCTTACACGTCAGAGTGAAAGCTTTAAAGAAAGTCTCCAGAAGATTTTACCACTGTAAATGGAAACAGGAGAATGGGCTAATCAACCAAGTTCAGTAAATAAGTGATGGAACAACAAAGAGCAACAATAATTAATCAAACAAATGTCCATGTTAATTGATTCTGCCAAGTGCCTTTTCATTAATAACAGGTCATACTTCTACAGTGTGTCAGTGAGTATATGCAATATACAGCCTTCAAGAAAGAGCAATCGCTGCTTCTAAGGAGCAGATAGCTCTAATGATCGCTTGTTTGCTTAAACATTTTGATAAAACACCCCACCACTGAAACAGGAATAATGCCACTTCATTTCACTAGCTCTCTCTTATCTGCTCTGGCTAACTTTAAGCTGCACTGAGACCTCAAGGCAGGAACAGTCTGTGGTGCTCTCTGGAGCATGCTCCATGGTCATTGCCATCCACAAGGCTGGCTGATTCTCATGAAAACCACGGCATGCAAAAGTGGGAGAAGAAAGAGGAGGACTGAAGTGTGCCTAGGTCTCAGCCCAACTTGGAGTCAGGGCACACACTTAAATCCAGAGTCAGGCAAGTGTTTCTGAGTGCCAGAGCAGAGCCTAGCTCTAGTTGCCTGGAGTTGAGTGGTGCGAATGTACTTACTCCTTTTCTCACTGAGCTTTTGAAAGGATTAGATAGTTAATATTTTAAAACCTTTAAAAGATTAAAAAGTTGCAAAAGATTTGCAAAATGATCTTGCAAGTTTCAGTTGTTTCCAAACCTCACTTAATGAACTCGATTTATTAATATTTACGGGTGTGATAAAGATATACTTCAGTCTTCAGAAATTAAGATGCATATTACATTTGTCCGCTCAAATATTGTAAATCTATAATACTACTACGTACATAAAGAATACTTAAACAGAACTTCATTTTCTGATCAAAATCTAATTTCATGGCCAGCTTTTTATTTGCTTATGCTGGTACTATAGTGGAATATACTGTCCGTAGACTGAGTAGCCCCACAGTTTGAAGTAAAATGGAAAAAAATTGTATGCAGATTTGCATTTATTTAATCACAAATAAAACCCAGTGTATTTTACTGCAGTCTGGAACTGTACAATGTTACCTTAATCATCAACAGAAGGCAAAAATCTATTTAACAAATGTTTCAAAAAAGCACTCAAAATGTAGATTTCAATGTGCTGACTAAAGCTGGAGCAAACCGCTACGCAAATAAAACAACTGAACCTTTGTTATTGATAGAGAGCACTCAGACAGACCCAGGTTTCAGTAGCATACTAAACAGATTACTGGAACCGCAACCAACAAAACTCACAACTGGTGTCGATTTAATTTTCAGAATTTTATAGAAGACGGAAACTTCTACTATTTTTCAAGGAGGTGTAGGCCATATATGAGTTATCACAAAGACTTTTTCCCCATCATTTTCTTCTCCGGGTTCTGTTAGCTATTTCACAGAAATGTGTGTGTAACAAAAAGTCCTCACAATTACATCCCCACACCCCAAAAAGCCTTGATGGATGCTACGTGTATAGAGCCCATCAGAGGTGACGGACAGACTTTCAGCTCCTTCTCATTTAAGCAACAGAGCTACAATAGGAGATGCTCTCTTTTGAGGCTGCATTTCATACATAACATTGCTACATAAACTGCTTTAAGATAAAATAATGGTTACTGTTCAGCCAGATCAATTTTCCGATATAATTCACCTTTAGTTTCACAAACAATTAATGCAGCAAATGTTGCCCGGGCTATCACTGCCTCTTCAAACATGCTCACTGAATGCACAGCTTCAAAATCAATGCAACTGCTTTTCCAACAACGTGAGCTGCTTGGCTACGTCCAGAACAAGTAGTGTGGGCCAGCTGGAGGGAGATATGTAAGAATAAACAGCCGGCGAAGAAGATCTGCTGTCCATGTTGCACACATTTCCACAACAAATCTTGGCTCTCTTCAGCTGATAAAGCTGGAAACCACCCTGAGCACTACTAGAGAAATGATGCTTTAATTTACAGATTCTTGTTGCTGCAACTCTGTTTAAACTTCAACTGGTTAGAAAGATTCTTTCGAACAGACAGAAAAAAATATTAATGTGATAGATTCTTAACATAAATAGGTTGATTTACTCTAGTGGATAAAAAAGGGTTACAAATAAGGAGGATCCAGAATCCTCAAAATAAGTGATACTGTTGTGGAGTTCTGTCAGAGAAAACAGCCAGTCTGGAAAACACCCTTTAACAAAACTAAAAGAACAGTGAGAAGCGCCACTTCCATCAGGCAAATCACGTCAACACGTATGTGTAAGCAATTATGACAAAACACATCCAGAGGACAAAAGATTCATTTTGCCACCTTGTCAGCAGCAAAACAGACAGAAGATCATATTTTTGTATATTTACAAAAAGACTGAAAGACCACAACTTTAATGATTCAGGTTTGTTGTATGCCAGAACTGTCTTTAGACCTCTCCACTAGAAAAAAAAAACTTTTTTTTTTTTTTTTTTTAAAGTCAGGATGGAGAAAGCCCTACAAACCAGATGTAAACTTCATGGCTTGCTTGTAGCTTTACGCTCTAACTGTAATTCATTCTTCTTAAAAAGGAAGGCATTGCATTTTTTTAAGTTAGTAAACCTTTTTGTTTTTTACTTTTCAGACAAACATTAGGCATTAATATACAGCTACTCCAGCTGAAAAAAAAGCAGAATTTTATTTAAATCAAAATTAAGGTCTCAGACGGAAGAAATTATTAGTTAAATTAAACTATGAATGCAGTTATAATCATTTATGCTCTTATAGAATACTTGAGCCTCCAAAACATTAGGTTATTTTTCCAAAGTCTAAATACAAATTTTAGACTGATGCAGTAAACAGGAAGAAAGTTACCTCTTTACACTAACACCGTTCAAGTGGGGGAAGATATTGTTTTAAATGCAATTTAAAAGACTTGTATTTTTGTACACTGCATACTGAAATTTCCAAAAGCAGTTCATTAGTTTTGAAGTGATCAGAATAAAGTTTTAAGAAAAACAATCTACTTCTTTAAGAATTTAGTAGTAAGTATATCACGTAAGCATGACTCAGTCAGCATTTAGTATTCTGTTACAGAAAGTGTTTATATTTCACTTACAGAAATACCAAATTTTTGAGATCTGAAGAAGTTTATTTGCTGCTGAATGTGCACTAAATTGTTTTCACTCCCAGAGGTACTCAGTACTACTGTATTTTCCATTATTTATTTGTGATTTGATTCATTATTTAAGATTCTGCCAGATATTTGCTGTTGATACTTCAGGAATAATAATTTAGTAACATGCCTCTGTTCAGTATTAGCTTAAATGATCGTGTTTAATAGCTGCAACATTCGAGCGATGTGGCCTTTAGAACATCATCTTAGATCCAAAGAAATTAGGAAGAAGGAAAAAAAAACATAAACAACTAATCTGTCATTTTATGGCTGTTCCCCACTGCAGCATTTACCAGGTGCCTGCCCTAACAAACTTAAAAATTTCCAGCTTCGCTGCTGAGAGCCTAACCCACAGCCCCAGGGGCTCACGGGTTGCTCCAGTTGCTATCGTCCTCCTTTGGCGCCCTCTTACATGGCTTATGCACACTTGGTTTGTTGTTGATTATCACTCCTACTTTCAGCTTTTTTTTTTTCCTACACAACTTCTTCCAAGTTTCTTTAAGTATGTTATCCATCTTCCAAATTCCCCTCACGAGATCTAATTGGGCTGCATTTCTTGAAGCTGAAGCTCACTGTGGTACTTCTGCCAGGGTTTCTAATCTCTCTGTAGGCCTTGTATAATTTTTTTTTAACTTTCGAGTATTTCTATCCCCTCACAACTTAGTATCACATGCTAATTGTATTAGCATGTTGTTAACACTCTCTCCCAGATCATTAATAAAGATGTTAAAAATGACTGGTTCTAGCAGTGATCCCTGTGGTACCCTCAAGACAACCTTTGTTTGTAGTCTTTCAGCCAGCTTTTAATCCACATGACAGTGCTCTTATCCAAGCCAATTTGAATTAATTTTGCAAGTAAGGCTTAGCAAGGCAACAGCCAACCTTTTGCAAAAATCCAAAATTACTACATTGATTCCTCCCCCACTCCCCACCCCCTCCCCCAAATTTTGTAGGTTTTTGAATTAATTAAAATAGTAAGCTTTATTTGCCAAATTCGTTGGCAACTATATCCTATGTATTTGTTGTATCATATCCGTTAGATATTGTATACAATTTTTTATACTACATCTGCTTTCTTCTCTGTATTTTAGATTTCCTTCATAGCTTGTGGTATTTCAAAAGTAATAGGCAATGTCGTAGTAAAGGCTGCCTTTATAAGTATTGATCGGATGACTAACAAATGGTAAGGAATATAGCCTTATGCTCTATGCAGAAAGTAAAAACAGGTTTATCCTTAAATGAATCTGTATGTCCACTGGTAGGGTTTCAGTGTATGTTCTAAGTTGTAGGATACTGTAAGTTTTATGGAAATGTGGTTAAGACCAAATCAATCTATTTCCAACATAAATGAAATCCAACCTTCGCCACAGAAATCCTAAAGGTAAATATCAAAAGTCTTAATCTATATCAATTGTTGAGTAAATAGTAAATAAGGAATAAATACCTGCATCTTCCTGTGTGAACTGTATGCATACTTAAAGGCATTTCCAAGTTACTCCATTTCTTGCTTTTTATCAATAATTATTTTACAGGTTTTTAACTTACTTATTGACTAATTATAAGTGCTTTTTCTCAATTTTCCTTGTTAAAGAGTCCTACTTAAAATTGATTTCAGTATCCCAGGCAACTGATCTTTCATATTTCATAACAGGCCTAGGATTCTGTGTGTGTCTTAACCCATAACTGTAAAATGAATCTCTAAAGATTTTAGTTTACTTCACCTTACTGTCATGTTTATAAAATACTCCTCTTCATCTAAAAAATAGCGAAGATAACACAGTGTCACAATTTATCAACTTCTTCAATAAAGTAAGAATAAGAATTTTAATATTCTCATGTGCACTAGACTCCTTATTTCTAAAATTCTTCCAAAATAAATTCCTAAATTTTGATGTCCGTGTATTGTCACGATGCAAAATCACTCTAAATTTTGATGAATGCAAATAGATGGCATTCAGTAGGTCCAAACTCTTTCATTTTAATTTTATAAAGGGTTCTAAGAACAGCTACAAGAATCAGGTCTAAAATCATTTCACAATGATGGGCTATATAGTTTTAATAAAGTGAAGGGCAAATGTTATCTCGATACCCTTAAGAATCTCCCTGCAAGAATTGTAACGGAATGACGGACATGAAATACATCTCCTCCTTTTTAATAACAGCAACATGTTTTCCTCCTCTAAGAGGAAGTAGCCAGTGGGTTTTTTCGCTGCTGCATAGTACTGTGGAAGTTAGAGGGATATGAGTAGTCATAACATGGAAATGTTTAGTTCTTTGCTACTGGAGTCAACACACATTATGGAGAAGTAACTAAACCCTTCTTCATGAAGCGCTTCCTTTCAGTCATCAGCACACTCAGTAGCCCACTATGAAGAAATTATACTTTGTCTTGGGAAGTTTGTCTTGGAGCATTCTTAAACAGGGATGCCACTTACTACAGATATCCTTTCTTTTAATCTCTGCTAAGGTTCTTCTCGATTACTACCTGCTTAAGACTCCCATTCTTATAAGTTTTCTGTTAAAAAAAAGGGAAAAAATTGGTTTTATAACTTCTGCTTATCTGTGAGCTTCTGCTGGACAAAGAGCACCATTGTATCGCTGGCAAACATCTGATCTGCAGCTCACTTCCTGTATTGCTGCATAAAGCGGATGAAGAGAAACCGTTTAAATTATTGCAAAAAATGTACGGTTCAAATACATTTGCAATCGTAATTTTTTTGTTCTTGTAATTAGCAATTTTACTTAGTGCTTTTATACCAACTAGTAGTTATATCCATTCACATTCGTATTTACATTTTCCATTATGTATCCCTATCTAGAATATTTTTATTCCAGTGCTCTATGGGAATCCGATTTTATTCTTTCTTCCCTGCTCCCTCTACTCCCTCTTCCCCCTGTAGTGCTTTCCGATAGCCTATTCCAAGCCTACATTGCTGGGTAGTGCCAAGTGCTATTCAGTCCTCGTGATCTTGTGCAAATAGAGGCAGGTTAAATGGATAGATAAAATCCAGAAGGAATAGATGAAATCAGCAGCAGGAGACTAGCAGCATGATGCCAAGGGAATGGCAATCCTCCTGGTCTTGCTCTTTACAGACCTGCTGGGCCTGATGGCTGTGCCACACCTGAAAGAAGGAACTTGTGTGGGCTGAGAGGTGAGAAGAACAGGATACCCTGGACCTTGGAGATTCTTCTTCTCCATGACTACAGCCACATACATCTTTCCCACTCACTGAAATGGAAGAAACAAGTAGCCACCCCTTTTTTGTTCGCCAGCATTTGATTCTGATGAATCAGAAACTCATACGCAGACCCATCCTTCCCTCTAACAAAATTAAGTCGTTCAAAGCCCTCGCTTTCGGAAGTTCCTTTTGTTCTTCCTTTCTCGGGTTATTCTGTGTCAAAAGTATATTCCTGTACACACTTAAAAGCAAGTATTACATGATAGAATGTATTATCTGTCGCTCACACTCAATAAGCATTTTTACATAGGATTCATATTCAAATTTCAGGGATTTTTGTCGAGCAATTTATGTAGGTACAAGCTCCTTAAAGTGCCCTTTGGGGACATCTGTCTTCCCAATTTCATCATTTCAAGTGAATATAATACTAGTGTCCCCAGGTAAAAGTCATGATGCAATTCTATCAGACAGTTGCTGTACTTTGCGCAGTGTGGGTGTGAGAGCTAATTTTGTCCTTAGATTCAGAGGCTTCATTAACAGTCTTAACACATTCACTGCAGCTTTCTAAATCCTTTCAGGCTTTAACACTTAAGCTACTGCAAAAAAAAAAAAAAAAAGTAATAAAAGTTCATATACAGAAAATGTTGTTTCTCTAACCCAAATAAAACAGATCTTTTAGATAATGCTAAATGCCACATTACAGCAATGTCATCCTAGTGAAATGCAATTTATGAGAAATTAATTTTAGCTAAAAAAGGCTGTAAAACGCTATTTTGAACAATTTATTCTGATATAAAACATGTGAAACTCAGAACTGAGATGCATAAAGAGTGGAAATTAGGCACCAATTATATGCAGGCATATGAACGTCATTGTAACACATATTATACCACTTTGCTGTTATGAGTTATTATTCAGAGAATTTCATCACGTGACAATATATTGATCATAACATTCAGTAATTAAAATATGTGGAAAAAAACCTTTTTCTTCCCTCAAAGATGGGCATTTTTTTCCAGCTTTAAAATGTTTCATACAGTGGGGTAAGTTTTAGCTATTTTCTAAAAAAAAAAACAACCAAAACCCAAAAAACCCATAAACCAAAAAAAACCCCACAATCTGAAACCCTCAATAATATTTTCCAGTATATGTAACTTACAGGATGAGGGAAAAAGATAAGTTAGTCCTTTATGTGGGTCATGCGAAGCTTCTGTACACAAGAATACTTTCATCAATTGATACATGTTGCATAGAAAAGTATGTTTATTCATTATATTTTTTTCTTAAAAGCTGTCCATGGCAACAAATTATAATACAGATAACCAAACTCCTACATGCTGTTTGGAAGCTATGAGAATTAAAATTCTGTATGTAAATTATACAGAAGCCAGCTACATTTCAAATTAATGTGAAAAGTTATAGCTATCCTTACAACTTCTGTAAAAAAGGTAAGCTTTACTGTTATCTTGGTATTACTTGCCGATTCATTTCTATTCCTTTTTATGCTCACTAAGCCTAACCCAAAGTCTGCTTCTTTTTGATTTTGATGTTATGATTGAAATAATGTAAGAAATTTTAAATTATGGATGAACTTCATCCCAGGTAGACTTGGCTCCACAACATTACTTCCAACAGTTGCAAAATACTTTGAATACAACTTTCTTTTCAGCAGCAGTGAGGGATGGTTGGAGTAAGAATAATTTGTGGAAATTTTGCTTTCCATAGAGAAGCATTAATCTGGAGGGGTATCTCCCAACAGTGACTCCTGTTGTTTTCAGACTGATTCAGGAGGCCTTTTATAGAACAAAGGGACCCAAACGGGCTGAAGAACTGAGGCCATTAACTGGACTACATTACACATGAAAAACTATTAATTATGCATTTTCATATTTACATTACATATTTAAAATTTTCTAGAAGCTCCCACATTACTCCTTGGAAGTGTCATGATCCAAAAGCAATTCAACGTGGAAGCTAATTTGTTTCAGAACCTAAAGGACCTTGCTTACAGTGAGTCATGTCCACTCATATGCTTAATTTGCCAATACATTGAGAAAGGACAAAATTGTCCCCTTCTGCAAACTACAAATATTCGGGGGGGGGGGGGGGGGGGATATTTAGAAGATAACATGAAGCAACAAAAACAAGGCACAAAGATTGGCAAGTTCAGATTCTTTTTTGTTAAATAAGCAGAAATATGCAGAGAGGAGAGAAGAGAGACAAAGGAAACTGAGACTTATTTTTCGTGATCTTAAGAACTAAACCTGGCTGGAGTGAAACTTGCAGAGGAGAAAGGAAAATGCTTAATTTTCCTGCAGTCTTAAGGATTTCTGAATCATTAAGTTTTCATTATCTATTGTCCTCTAAGTTGAAGGAAGATCTATGCTGACCTCTGTCCTGCAAAGTTGGAAAAATACTTCCCTACTCCCTGAGAACCAGGTATCTGGAAAGATGATCTGTTATATGTGACCTGACAGTTCTGGGGATGTACCTGTAGTTCATGTGCAGGGTTTTTATTTCACTGATGGCAGATTGCAACTCAGGAAACAGGTTCTCATATTCTCTCAATCAGCTAAAATGGTCTAAACGTTGTTTTTGCTTGCATCTCAGATTTTCTTTTGTCTTATTTTCTTCTCTTCCTCACTAGACAACTGATAGAGAGGTAGGTTAAGGCCTGGCTGAATTTGCTTTGGATGAAGGTTATTAATTCCATATAACATGAACTTCATTTGAGAAACTAATCTTTTCTTAAATAATTAATATTTTTAAATGTATATAATACAAAACATATTGCTTGAATGGATCTTACACACCTTTTCCCACATTCGCTGAAATTAAATATATTGCCAAAAAGACAATAATTTGGGGGATAAATTTTGAAAATATATAAAAAAATTATGTGGTCTGTGTTTTGGTTTTCAATAATTGTTAGGTTTTCAGTCTCTCAAAACATAGTATCTACTACTGAACAAACATTTTTTAAAAAGGAGCTTCCCTTTCTGGGATGGATTACTGTCCTCTAGCTAGGGTAAACATGAACATGAATGTAACAATGCTTTTTGTTACTATTTTCTCACTTGTATTTATGGAAAAGGAGAATTTAAGAAAAGTTGATAGTTCTCATACTAACATAACAGAGAATGCGAACAACAGATACACTACTACTGCTGGAAAAGCTGCCTGTAAGGAATGTAATCCTCTGCTTTATATTACTGAATGACAATATTTTAAGTTTTTTTCAAGTTTTGAGAAACATTTCTAATGCTTCTTCTCATGACACATTCTACAAACATTTTAAAACTTTCCCTCTCTCAGTTGGTCTCTGAAAAAGGGAAGGTTAAGGTAACAGTAACAAGAAAAGCAAACTATGACTAGTCTATTTCGAGAGGGTTTTCTTGCTCCAAAACACTTTGTCGGCAAAAGAATTATTAATTCAAGGCTATGAGCTACACTGTGTTTAGGTAACTTCTTTTACAAAGAGCTTAGTAAAACATGACAAATGAATGGCCAAGTGACAGGTTTGCAATGGGAGCTTCTGGTTCTCCACAAAGCAGTGAAGGATGGTGGCCTATCAGTAGATGCAGTACAGCTTGCAGAGAAAGACTAGGGAAAAAGTAAATTCACAATACAGGCTTAAGCCTTGTTGTACGATATCAACAGAATTTCGTTACTGAAAAGACATTCATTTGTAGTCCCAATGTGTTTGAAAGCAGAAACACTGTCTAAATAAGGGGATTCAGAGGTATTTTTCTCCATAAAGGACAGCTTTAGTCAGACATGGTGGATCAAGGAGTCAGAGTACAGGAATGCAGAAGTCCACAGATGTTGATATGAACTTGATTAACAGCCTTTGTGATCTCTCTCATTGGGAAATTGCAAGTCTAACTCGGCAATAATATTGAAATCTTAATGTGAAGATACATGAAAAAAATCGCAGGGCTTACAGTGATTTATCAAAAACCAGCATGATAAGGAGGAAAGACACTGGTATAGCCACTCTTCAAACTGAAACTGAAGGGAAGAAATCTATGAAAGGCAAAAGTGAAGATGAGGCAGATGGGGAAAAAGAACGTTTGGGGAGTATCAACCTTTTGGGGGAGAATCACAGAACTAAGTAGCATGGAGAGTGAATTGTTGCTTAATGGACACAGCCGTATGTATTTTAAACACACTTGCAGAGCCTAAGACAAAACTAAGGCTTGTTTAAGAGAGGAAAAATTATGAAAAATAATGACAATATAATCTTCTAAAGAAAAATGTTCAGTGAGGTGGTCCCAGTGTGAGACTGGCTCACACTTCTGATCTCAATTTTAATAATATTGCCTCTGTTTACCAGTACGTTTGACAGGAAAAGGCTGCTGTCCCTTAAGAATTGCAGAGTAAACGCATGTTTGATTCCACAAAACTCACACTGACGTGGCATCGGTAAAGGTGGGTCGATGCAGTCATCTGGATGGCTTGGCACGGACTTCACCCACCTGCCAGCTGGTGTAAGACTTCCCTGACTTCTTGATGTGGACATCCTTTATAAGCAGCTTCAATCAGGTTGGACAACTTTCTATCCTTTCCCTTCCTCTTCTGACAGAAGATAAAGCATGTTTGCCAGCTCTTCTCAGAAGTGTTGATTCTTTGCCAAAGGTTTAGCAATATTGAGGGCAAAAGCAATATTGCTTTCTGTTAGTTGCTCTGAAAAGCCTTCTTCACTTTAAAGCTTTTCTAGCATGAGGGCAATGAGAATGATTGCATTCTCATTGAACTCTCCAGATAAAAAGTGCAAAACGCTCTGAAATGAAAAGCGCTATGTAACCATAAAATATTACAGGATGAAATTCCACTTCAGTGGATCACTACATATGAAGACAGATGTTTTATTGGGTCATCTTTCAGAAGACTTATTTAGCTCCCTCAGTGTTTGCAGTAACTAGTGTCAAGCACTTCCACGAAGAAAAAAAAAAAAATCAGTCAACACACATGGTAACTAAACAGAACAATCTATAAAGATTTATCTTCTAGCAATGTCGGTACATCAGGAGAACAAGAAAAGAGCAGAAAATGTCTTACAAAGGAATGATATTCAGGATAATCAAATCAAATTAAAATGACAGAAAGTTAAAATAATGACGGTTCAACCAATATGGTTAAGATTTTTAAAGAGATAAATCTATACTGAGTATAAAGAAAAATGACAGGAAAACTGACATATAAGAGTGAGACTTTCCAAGAGCATGTAAAGATTTCATAGCAAATTGAAAGCGAGCAAATAATACGGATATGAGACTGCCAGAAGTTTATCTGTAAAACAGGAAAAGAGAAGCTCAATATCCTTAAGTGATCTAATATTGGAAAACAGATCGGAAATGCTAGCATTAAACGAAAAGTGTGGCCTGATCAGTAAAGCAATACACAGCTAGCTTCGGGATCAGCTTTGCAGGCAGCAGCTCAGGTGGGGAAACTAATTTCCTAGATCTCCTATGTCCTCCTCTTAAAGGTGAGAGGATGCGTCACTGGCTATAGGGTCAATTGACCAAAAAACACTCTCCTGTTCACTAGATACAGACCTGATAGAAATGTACTTCACTGTATCAGGGTAAGTGGTAAAGAGTGGGACTCTCCACCATTAAATTAAAAAGTCATCCTTATATTAGTATTGAGGCAACACAGCAGACCATTGCTACCCTTTACTTCAAATCTTAGCCTTCCCCCCAAACTAATAAAGATCACAATTAAACTATGTCAAAGTAGAGATGAACATATATTCAAGAAGTTAGATAAAATTAACCATTTTGGTGCAACTATGTTAATAGTTCTTCAGAGGAGGATGAACAGGTGTAAGAAAACTGAACCTGACGAGAATGAAAATAAACATCAAGTAATATCAAAAGGGATTACTACTACCTGAAAATCCTCAGTTTTCTATTGTGATTAAAATTTGAGAAAAAAGAAGAGGCAATTCAATTTGATTTGTACAGCTCTGTAGCTATGCAAGAATGATATATGAGGGAAAATAGCATTTAAAAAGTAAATTAAAGATGACAAGAACAAAAAAAAAGTCAATTTATCCTTCAAACACTAAACAGCTCCTGTTAGTGAAACGATTTCTAAACTCCAGTCACATTCATTGCAAAGTTATCATCTGACATCTGATTATCATTATACGTAATTTCTTTAACCATTGTGACTCTATCAGCACATGACAGTGACTCTTTCACATTCCCAGACTGATGTAAATTAGTCTTTGAATTGGTATTCACTCCCTTTATGCTTATCAAAAAACCCAACAACTTTGCATGATCATACAACTTTGATTTCTCTGTGGCTACCCTTCACAGTCCCAAATATTCAGATAAAATGAAAACTTGCTTATGGCAGTGACCAACTAAAGATGACTTAAAAGTAAGCCATAAAAATGTCATAGTGAAGCTGGCAGCACAGTATATTGTGGTTATCTGGAGATAATATCAAATAGTGAACAGTTCTTATTGTGAGGAATAAAAATAACACTTGCCATATTCTCTCAGGGATGAAAAGACTCTGGTATTCAAACATAGCCTACATTTGTCCTTAATCACATTGGAGTCTCTTCACCCTTCTGTGCTTAGTTTTCAGTATTTGTAAAGTTGTGTAATCCCCCTCCAGCACAGAATGTGAATTGTTAAAATAAATAAGTATCTGTAAAACCTCTAGAAATTGTTTAATGTAAGTACGCATGCTACAGTATTTTAGCGAGCAGTAGTTTTAAAAAATATTACTAGAAATCCAACGAGCTAGTCGTGTTCCAGAACCAAGTACTCAGAACCTACAGTATTAATCTCAGTTCCCAATATTTCACTAATCAAAATATTGTACTTATAAAATTAATCATTTCAAACTACAGAAACAAGCTAGAAAAACGTGAGGAATGAAGGCTGATACAATGAGAATGGATGGTAACATAAACCGAAAAATGAATGGTCTCAGACCCTGGTAAATGTAACTGCTGTAATCCTGAGGCTGTGTGTGACCACTCATTCACCACTACTAACTGGCTGTGCATTATGAACATTACTACTGTCAGCAATCATCCCACAGCAGAGAAGAGGTCTTGACTCTGAAACCACTTTTTGCCACTTAAAAACAGTGTTTTTGCCAAATCTCTCATAACAGAAATGCAAGTTGCATGCTGGTAAGGATTTTCTTTAAAGACAGTTCTAGTAGTGCTTACAAAAAGAGCCAACTCCTTAAATAGTCTTTATAAACAAAACTGAATAATTTATACCAGAGAAAGAGCAAAGGGGTGTGTGGTTTACGCCTTAGCTTCACAGTCTGATAATTTTCTTAGTATCTTGGCTTGATCTGATTATTCATATTTTTTTGCACAATGAGAAAAAGCTTTCCAAAGTGTTATAGATGACAAAAAAATCTGCAACTATTCAGCCATGCCCAAGGAGACCTGCTAGCTACAGTTTTTAGACGAGCACAACAATCAAGCTAGCATTTGGTACATCATGTTAAGGAGGTTCCATTCACCTCCTTAGACACATGTGTGCCTTCCCCCGGCACCCACTGAGATGCCAGCTAAATCGGAAAGAACTCCACAGGATGGACCAAGAAGTCACCCCATCCACAACATCTAATGCTGAACGTATGAAGGAACATCAGAAAGCTTACGCATTTTCTTCTATGATGACTACAAAGTTGTACCATCTCTGTTAATCAAGAATACCATAGATCTTTCTGCAGGTTATGTACTCATGAGAAGCCATTTTCAGATCTTTAAAGGTGAAAATATATGCTCTAAAACATACATTCAGAACTCAACTTGAAAGTCGGTCTATGAAAATGAGTAATTGCTAGACACATAAGATCAATGTAGGAGCATTAAGTCCTAAATAAGGACCCTAACAAATATTATGTATAAATACTTGACTTCAAAACTGCTGAAGCAGCTACTGCACAAAGTATGGAATAAAAGTACCATCTATCGGTATAACTTTATTGCAGTAACTTCTTGATGCTAAGGTCTTTTTACATTAATGAGGAGCCCACTAAAGACATATTCATTGCAGTAGCAGTATTAGTTACATAGAAGGATATTCTTTTCAATCTGATCTGATCTGGGAGTGTAAGTATATGGAATGCAGGTGAATCGTCTCTTCAATGGAGAAACAAATGAATTGGAGCACCTCTCCAAACCTCCTCTGGTTTTCTGTGACATATGCTTTTTCACCCAAGGTTTGTCCTAGTTAGAACTTTTTATCTCTATATCCTAATGACACAACTAAAATCAATCATCAGGCTCTCTGTGGCCATAAACAGAGAGATGAATCTGCCACAGCTTGAATTGCTGTTACAATATACTTAGAGTAAATTATCTACTCAGGGATGACAAAAATCCTGCCAATTATACAAAATTACTTTGACCTCGTAAGTGTCATCAGATTATTATTGGAATCATTGACACCCTGGCTTTCAATATTTGAGATTTAGAAAATTTAAGCAGGCATCCCGCATCTAGAACACCTTGGTATACAGCTTCGGCTCTTAATAAATCCAAGGTGTTTCAAAAAGTAAAGATCGTACTGCAAACTGCGTGAACTTGGTATAGGATACTTGATTTCTAACCGTTAGCATTTTTATCATCCATAGCGTACCACTAAACTGTTACCACTGTCAGGATGGGTTTTGCTTCTGGCTAGCATTTCTCTCTCAAAATACGGCATTTTCAAATTCTGAACATCTTCTTTGTGTTACTATTAAACCATTTTGCAATAGCAGTATTTCTGAACAAAGCACTCTTATCACAGGGTAACCGACATTGGTGAGGGTTAGATGACCTTGGTGGTGCTGCAACATTTGTAATTCTCCAGCACAATCAATTATCTCATGATAACGTCTTTTGTCAGAGAATATTGTAATGCGATGAGGACTTGATTTTTTTTCTGTGAAAGAAAAGACCTGTTTTGACTGGTATACAGAAATGTTCATACATGGGTCACTGACTAACAAGGGAATTGTAAATTACTTAGTAAAAAAAAAAAAAGTAGACATTTATATAGCACTGTACCTCACACGTAATGACCTCTAGGCTCATTACAGTAAGTATTATTTGTCAAAAAGAAACTCCAGTGACCGTCATATCTTCCAACAGACTTTATTTTAAAATGGTACATGAAGAAAATCATAAGTTTCAAATCTCATACATCAGTTAAGAGGTAGCCTAGCATATTACAGCTGCTATATTAACCACTCTGTAAATAGAAGATAATGAGAAAAAAAGATACAAAATTAAGCATCATAAAATAAATTTAAAATTTGGACCAGGAATTTCTTGTTTCAAGTTTCACAAATTATTAGGAGAGAGGAAAGAGTTGTATGCATACACATGCACAAAGATATGTATTACCTCATGTTTTCAAGCTTATCCTCAGAGTCATACACACAGTCACAGCAATGAAACAACAAACAACAAGCAATGAAACAAAAATCACAGCAGTGAAACAACAGCCCCCCAGAAATCTGGGGTGTCCTGACAAATACAACAGAGAATGGAAGTTGAAATGCTAGACATCTAAAGAAGGCTGCAGCTACTAGTGTGCAAACATTTTTATGCGTTAAACTATGTTATTCCATAGAATTTGGAAAAAACCTAGAAGTAAAAGTAAGCGAGTTCTTACATGGACTAGATGAAGCATTCCTGCAAGTGTAAGCTATTTGCCTTGCTTTTACTGACAGGAGTGCCTACAAGCTTAAATTCCCTAAGAATTTTGGCAACCATCTGACCACGGAGAAGTTTAGAATCGTAGACTAATTAAGTTGGAAGGGACCATCAGAAGTCACCTGGTCCAAACTGTGCTCCCAGCAGGGGTGACTGTAGTCATATTGGGAAGTTAAGAGGGCTGCATTTTGAAACGAACCAAAGTGCAGTGTTCGCTCCTATGAACAGCCATTTCTAGCCATCAGAGTATCAAGCACTGACATTAAAAATGGAAATTAAAAGAAGAAATTTTTCAACATAAGCTAACATTTGATAACATTCAATCTAAAAATCTTCACAGCAGTAGAATATATTATCTCACAAGTAGGGCATGAAACCAACCAACACTAAGACATCCCGGTAAACATGTCACAATAAACTTTACTGAAAGAGGGTGATAAACAAAAAATTATTGATGACTGTACTGTGTAAACTAGAATTTGAGGCAAAACCAGCTTCATTTATCTATACAACCTCAGATTTCTTTGCAACAGTATTTTAGATTTAATGGTACGCAACTTTTTAAAAAGTCTATTTAAAATTTGTATTTATTTTCATAGAAGTTATCAAAACCCACTACATATCTGAACAATAATCTATACACATATTAAGTGTGTTGGTTCACAGTTTATCTCTGCATCAAAACACACTAAAATTAGGCATAAAAATTCATCAATATCAGGATGAAGACTTAAGACATTCTAACATCTTATTTCTGATCCTATTTCAAGGAGTAAATGCTAAATTTCTTTAAGAATAAGGTGGTGCCAGGTAAGTAAAGTCAACCACCCAATTTAATGTGTGAAAGCTTTAAAACACAGGTATTCGGACATATGGTTTGAAGTTTAGTATCTTGCTAATACTAACATCTGAAATAATAGAAGATTGTGCCTTTCCAAAAACAAAAGCAAAACAAAAACAAACAAAAAAAGGAAAGATATATGCATAACCCCAATATCTGCTTTGAAATCTGATCGTCCAGAAATCCAGAGAAGACTGCATGACTAATAATTAAATATTGATTTGAGTAATATGAATTATTACCTTCAATTTAACACGAAAGAGAAAACATTTTTCAGACTGTTGAGTGTTGCTACAGTTAAAAGATGGTAACATCTGAAAATAATAATGACTAATGAACAATGTATCTGCTGGATATTTCATGTTTAAGTGACATTGCTTTTGGAGAGTTAGTTCCTAAATCTTTAACATATCTTATATCACTGAAGATGATCTAGGGCCTTACACATAAGATGCTATAGTCAACAGCACAAATGCACAAATTATATAAGGAATAGTTCCACGATCATCTTCACATGTTCTGAAGACACATTTTATTTGAGGTTAAAAAAATACTTTCTTCTATAGCCTGCCAGCTATTTGGGCAGTAGGAAACAATACGTATCTGTATGCTTGTATATACATTCAGACACATGTCTATGCACATGCAGAAAATAACTTTATAAACAGCGCAAAGAGCAAATGATTCAAAATAATTTTGAGACTGTTTTAATGCATTTTTTCTTTTCTTCTTTCTTCAAACATTGTATGAAGAAACCTAAAAAACCCCTGTAGCTTAGATCTATTTTCTTGCTGTAAATCAATTTGAAATCTTTCACACTGTAATAAAAAAAAGACGAGGGATTGTCATAAAGTTCTCATGTGAGATTTCATTCTAAGTAAAAGTCAAACGTATAGGTTTATCAAATTAAAAGGAAAACCTTGGACAAGAAGTCAATGGATTCCAGAAGTCTGGCTTTTCTCCTAAGGAAGCTGCCTAGCACAGACATGCTACATCTCCTGAAGTCCAATATAACTGCAGAAACTCGGTAAGAAGGACAGGTATTCTCTCTCATCTCTCCAACCCTCCACCATTTAGACCTTTGTAATCAAACTATTTGTGTAAAAGAAAAAATAAATAGCAGCCAATTCCTAAACCATAGCATGGGTAAAATAGCAAGCAACTAAAACTCAAAGATACTTCAAAATACTACTGGGCTGTTCAGCAGTTCTTCTGCCCTAGTGGCAACTGAACAAGGGATACCTACCTCCTCACTCCCTCCAGAGACCACGAAACAGTGGGTGACTGGAACCAGAGGCTAGATTACTTCAATCAACCCAGCAAAATCTGTTTATTTAAAACTATAACTTTGTTTAATTTCTACCATAATATGAGAGACAGATTTAACAAGAAGTGCTTCTAGTTGCTTGACTGAATGTTATGTCGGGAAATAAAACCATCCAAGTTAAAAACTTCTTAGTCTTAATCTTAGACCCTACTTATTCCACAATATTTTTTTTTTTTCCAGAATCATCAAAATATATATGAATAAAGGGGGGCAAAAAGAAGTCCTCCATTGTCACAATGGAGACAGAGACCTGATGACATTCAAACTTACTTGACTAAGTCAATTTTCCCTCATTATAAAATGAAAACCAAAAAGAATTTAACTAAATGATTGACTTAGTCGTACATTCAGGGAAGGTGGAATCCACTCTGTTTAAAGACTTGTAATTCAGGGAACTAACAACAAGCCTTTTCTTGAACTCTCAAAATATACCAAACTTCAACATTATCTAAAGTTAGTTTCTTGACTATAAATATTGCAAAACCCTCTTTCTTGGTCTGTCACAAGCATTTGCTTGTGTAGTTAAGCAAATATGTGTCATCGTGTAGTTAACAGGCTCCTGCTCCTCTTTCTTCCCCACTGTCTGCTCTGATCAAGGTCTGGATTCTTATTTTTTGTTCCTTAGTGTTATGACATTTATTTTAAAGCACTTGATTTCCAGTTTCCCAAAACCTGACAAACTATTTCGTCCCTTATAATTTATAACAAAATTAATGCTCTGGGTAGAAAGGGTGCCACTCATATTCTCCAAATATGGAGTTAAGTACAACATCAAAAACCTGCACTAAACATTATCAATGTATTCTTAACCTATGTTAGGAGCTTTCACACACATGCAAGCACCCTACTGCTAGAGCAACTCACTCACCCCGTGTTTATATTTGGAACAATTTTACTCTCCTAGCACAAGGGGAAAACTAACACACAAAAATTAAGCAAGTTTTAAAAATAAAAACCAGAAGAGTTTGATTCTTTTGTAAAATCTGGCCCTCAGTAATTTACCTAACATCATAAACAAGCTGTGTGTCAGGAGAAAGATGTCACCCTGTTTCATCTGAATTATCTACTAATACATTGGTAATTGAACAATTATTTCCAGCTTCTGAAACTTGCATTTGCTCACGCATACTTATAGATTCATCATATACTATTGTCTTAGAGAAAATGAACGTCTGTGGTATTTCATACTCCTGCCACCTTTCACTCAAGAATCTCAAAGAGCGCTACAATGAGTAAGACTCACCTTCTTATCCTAAACCAGCAGCACGATAAACACTGCAGATGTAAATACCACATGTAATATCTAAATTATGCGGTTTTAAATCACCACATAGGATTTTACCTATGTGACTCATGGCACTTAATGGCAGTCACATACTTAAAAACACAGTACACTATGCTGAACAATGGTAAGCAAGTTTATATAACAGATCAATAAACAACCAGCATACATTTAAATACTATGGACTTTTTTGGCTCCATCCGCAAGGGAACAAAATTGACACTGATCAAAGATTTCTCAAATAATCTATAAATGATACAGTAAAAAGTAGCATCAAATTCAAGTAGAGAAAAACATACATTTCATTCTAGGAACATAACAAGAATCAAAATGCATCTGTCATGCAAGCAGCAAAATGCGTTTCACTTGGGTTTCCTCCAGCCCAAGTGAAATATGTAGCAATACAAACTATGTAGCAAATCAGCTGGTCAGAAACAGGAAAAAGATTGGGAAAACCTGTTAAAGACTCAAAAATTAATTCCTAATACAGAAACACAACTTAAAAAAAAAAAAAGAAAATAATATCTTAAGTATCAGAGTAAAGAGCTTACACAATAGTAAAACAAATAATTTTTAATTTTCAAGACAAAAATAAAATAGAGGGCAAATGTTTAGGCAAAGACAGATGCCCTCTTTTAATACACTTAGAGGTAACGATTCATTTGGCACACATTTAGACAAATTATATTGTGTATTACTTTTTATTGGTCCATAATATGTTTATAACATGCCACTTTATAATCAGAAGAGTGCTTCTTCTTTAGTGACCAAAATTTCCGCAAATACAATTCAATTAGAAATGGGCTGCAATAAATTTGGTTTACCTTTAAACTTAATTTTTATATCATTAATATACAGTTAATGCATCTCAACACAAAGTCAGTCATGCATCAGCCTTGCTCCAAACCTATGTGAAAAGGTGTTCCTTTTTAATGCAGATATGAATGAGAGCTTGGTCATTTGAACTGTAGATATCAAAGGATGATCATACCACTGTCTTCTTTGATAGCCCTTGTAGAAGATTAACATGCCTTAAGCTCTCTTGTTGGGTAAGCTATTCAGGCTTGGAACAGACTTCTGAATATATTATTTTAAGTAAAACAATTGAAACAAATCTTGCTTATTCCCTTCTCAAAATGCTATTATTGAATGAATCTTGTATTCCACCATCCAAATCATGCAATCCACTTTTGAATCTCTCCCTAGCTTCCCGTTACCTCTTCTTAATCCATGAAATGGAGTTTTTCATTGTCACCTATGTTCTGCACGTGGACTGTACCACACTGGCATCTCGAATAACTTTCTTTCCATGCTTTTCTTATTTCCCAAACGTTCCATTTTCTTTACCTATTTTGCCTTAAGAGCATTGCTCTATGTTTCTACAAGTATCTCTATCCTCATTCATCAACTCATTTCTCCTTTCCCACTTGCCCCCTAGGGTCAATCTCAGATCTCTTAAAATAGATCTCTTAGAGAAATATTTCCTCTTGTCATTATTACCTCTATCATGCACCTCTTTTGTTTTGCTTATAAGCTGTTTGTGACGGGATGGAGCAAATTCTACCATTAGTTCAAGTATCTTTCAAAACCACAGCGCTAATATACTTTTAAAAGGCATTTATTGGTTCTATGTAAATGTGCATTAATAAAAATAAGATGTTGCTCTGGAAGTAAGAATGAAATATAATACTGATGTGAATGACTTAGGTTAGATGCATCAATAACTTAATAACATTGACAACCTCTAACTATTTATACTTCTTCAGTGAACACTATAATGCAGAAAAGTATTTGAATGCATTATGTTTTCATCCTAAATAGTACAAAGTAACAAAAAATACCTTCCTTAACTTACCATGAATTTTAAGTAAACATGCAAACTGTGCTCAAATTGTTTTATTGGTTCAATTGCAGTATAGGACAGAAATAACAAGTTCCTCTGCCATGGGATTAAAAATGAATAAAGCTCCATATTATGAGACTATTTCATGACAAAAGCACACCAATAAAATGTCCTGTTTCTGTGTCCCAGTAAAAAAAAAAAAAAAAAAAAAAAAAAAGTGGGAAGGGAAAAGAAGGAAGACAAAGAAGGAAAAGATCTGGGAGAAGGAAGAAACAGGAAGAAAATTTAAGTTACTGATTCCAAGTTAATACACAGTTACACTAAGGTTTATCCAAGGGACCTGAAGGAGTTAAACATCAAACTCTCTTCAGAGTTAAATGTTGGTTTAGAAAACCTTAATGTTTTAGCACTATGTATTGATCCTTTTATTTACAATTACATAATTATTTTGCTAAACATTAAAGTTAATACTTTAAACTTCTGTAATGAGAAAAATGCATGAAATATATCTAATAATAGCAGACAGACAGACATGAATCCATTTCTTAAACATAGAAGGATTAAAAACATTTGCTGAGTTAGCAGTAACCTGTGGGATCCAAAATTGTGGAGAAAAGACAAATCAAAAAGGATAAACATTATGATAGATATAACTTATATTTACAATGGTGGGTTTTTTTTTTCTTTTCTAGAGTATGTTCTGATTTCTAAGAGTTGGCACAAGTTTTGATTTAAGGAGCACTTACAGCTAGCTATTTAAATATTTGTGGTACTCAGAGTACTAAAAAGGAAAATACAAGTGAATAATGAATTAATATCTATTTTGTTGATGTTTTTAAAATGTTTATATGAATTTTGTTAGGTAAAATTCTGGAAGCAAGGAATGGGCACACAATTGCATGGTTAGAACTTAACCATCTTGTACGAACAGGGAGGACTGTCACCATTAGGATCAAACCTAATCCAAAAGTGTGGAAAAGAGGAGGACTGTTCTCAGCAGAAATGATTCCAGCCTTTATCTTCCGAGAGGCTAGCTAGTATGTACCAGCCGGTGTATACCTCGACACAGTCATTCACTTTGGTTTATACTGGAGGGGAGGAAATTCCTTATTCCTCTCTCCACTGTCTTCTCTCCAAAGAAGAAGAGAAGGATTTGATAGCAGAACGATACATCAGACACCTGATGAGTCTCTTCTGGCTGTCCTTGCCAGAACTCCAAGGTAGCTATATTTAAATATCAATTTGAAACTGGTACACTTCTGTTATCAATTCTTTAACTATCACCAAGCAAGATAATGAGGGTGAGGGAAAAAACAATAAACTATCCTCTAATCAAAACAGAACCAATAAATCTTCTTTCAGAACTAAAACTCAGAGCAAGAGCCCCTCCACCCAAAAAATAAACAAAACCCCCAAAATCACTTTATACCCACAAAATACAGGGGTTCATCTTTTGATTGTTGACTCTTATGTAAATACAAAAGGAAATAATTGCACAACTATATAGAGCATAAGGTGCAATTACGGATTTATTGGCATTTAATTGTCATTAATCGTGCCACTTTCTGTCATAAATCACCAACTACACACAATATGTTGTGCTTAATAGGTTTACATAAAACCCATGTGTGTTTGCATATATACACGTGTATACATATGCACATGTTCACAAAAATAACTATTTTTCCCCCCTTATTATTCTTAATTAAAACTTAAATCAAAACCACTATTAAAAGGTAATTTCCAATTTTATTTAAAGAAATGTGGAAGATATTCTTCCAAGTGGGTATTTTGATGAAGGAATTATTATTTTCATAACTAGATAGTTATCTTGCCCCCCTTTCACTGTTTATTTTTTGAAAAGGAAAGACAGTCCTGCTGAAGACTATGAAACTGACATTCCTGGAAACCAAAACCCTCTCTTGATCCTCAGGGCAGCTAGAGCTTGGGAAACCGCAGAAGTTTCCTCAGACGATGACTCCATAATGCCTCAGCAGTGTTCTGTAATGCTGGATTGTCCTTGACCTCTTCCAGAGACTGCTGAAAGCAGTGTCAATTACTGCCAGTTTTGTTGGTTTATTCTGCAGTGTAGACACCTGTAGACCATGAAATGGAACAAGATTGCAATTGCTTTCACACAGGTCACCATACAGCCATCAGCTGGTAACAACTGTCATTCATTACCTACTGAAAATGTAATCAGATTGACAGTACAGAGATGAAAGTCACTGTTTTCCCTCCTCCTGAATCCGAAGTATCTATTCCTTTCATTGAAAGGAGTCAGTCCTTCCCTTCTTCAGAAGTTTATATTGTTACCCACATCCATTAAAAAGGGCCATAAAATACGTGTCTATACTATATTAAACGAGTAGAAACACAAAGCAATTTGTCTACGACAATGGATGTTCTCAACCCACTTGTTCCTCAATAGCAAGTGAAAAGAGTATGTACATGTGCTGGGCAGGAGAAAACGGGGGGAAGAGAAGGGAGAGAGTGATTTTTGTAGTGTTCTGGCAGCTTAACCAATTTGGATGCTGGCAGAGTAATGACAGGAAAAAGCTCTAAGTCAGATGTCCCACACAATTGCATCCTGCTATCAGCATCTTTCTAGTTATTTAAAGAGGGCTGTATCTCAGCCATCTCTGCTGATACGAGGTCCAGAAATACATGATAAGTAGAGCAGCAAATTTTTAGGTAATCAGTCTTTATGTAAACTAATAAAAAAAGAACACTTAAAGTCCTATGAAAAGAGTATTCTGCTAGTCTAATCTCCGAATAACAAGTATGTGGACCATGCTGACAAGACATTCCCCAGAAAGAGAAGTTCAACGCACACCAAGACACAGTGGCAAGGAGCACTTGTGACTTGTGCAAGTCAAAAGAAGCACAAGACCTGACAACATACTCCACTGAAAATCAGAGAGTTGAACTTCAGTAATTTCCTTTTACCATCTTCTCATCATTTGTCAGGAAATCATTATACCTGCTGTTTATTGCTAAGACGCAGATAGCTCTCTCCAAACCCTAAGCTCACATAAACAGCTTTCTTTTGATCTACTGCCCCAGGAGAGTCCGACAGATAAGGACAGAGACAGATCTTTTCAGCCTGCTAAAACATTGTTTCCCATGCCGTCTCCCTAGCTTCCTTAGCAGGACTGAAACGTTCAGGCTAAGGATCAGATCATCTAATAAAGATAATAGTAGTCTAATAAGAGTCTAATAAAAGAAGATAGTCTAGTAGAAGAAGATAGTCTAATAAAAAAATACTCACAGTTAAAAAACATCAAAACAAGCCAAGTGACCACAAAGAAAAAAACAAAGGAGATGTTGGTTAGTGGAGGTCATCTGCTAAGGCAACAAATGTATTTTTCACCCAATTCGTGCCTTACAAACAGATAAAGTTCACAAATCTCAAAGAATGAAATGATTGTCAGAGGGACCTTCCCTCAAACCAAGGAAGAGGAGATGTTTTAGCAGTGAGAAACACTCTTGGTATCAAGTTGTTAACCCTCCCAACAATAGATTTTAAGGATAGATTCTGTAACTGCTAATAGACCTTTGCTAACCTCTGGGGAAAAAAAAAAAACAAACCACCTAACATGAACTCAGTACTCCCCTCCTCCAGGCAAAACCAGGCACAATGGAGAATTTGATAAGTCTGTCTTCCTTTTTCTGTATTTCAAACCTTTTTTTTTTTTTTCTTTTTACCTATACAAAGCATATTTCATTTAGTTTCCCAATTCAGGTTTACTTTAAGAGCATGATACTTGTTCTGGTCATTACAAATAACAGACGCATTGTATTCAGACTCTACCACAACACATTATGTCTGCCAATGAAAGTCATTAAAATGATGAAAAAGCTAATATTGCTACAAGAAAAAAGTTAGTCTTACTTCTCCCTCCTACCCCCCCCAATCAGGTAATTAAGTAATTTACAAGAAATCAAGAAGGGAGAAGTCTTTTGGAAAGGAGGTTCAGTATTTGTTATGAAGAGCTGTTCACATTTAAATATTTGGAACTAATTAATTTTTATGACTTTGCATAACCTTTGTCATTTTACTTCTTCACAATATGAAACTCATTTCATTACATGGATGCCTTATCTGAACAACGCTACAGGGTTGCAATTTTGTGATTGCCCTTGAAAATAAGACGCACTTGTTATTTAACAAATCTAGTAGCACAATATCACAAAATGGATTAACGTACTGTTTTCATTTCACTTGTGTTCAGTTATTTAATAAGAGCTTTTAATTCTAATATTCTCCGGATTTATCTAGTGTTTAAAATTAACAAAAGAAAATATGGAGTAAGAATGGAGAAGTAAATAGCTGTTTCTTTCTTACTGTTAGCAACTAAAGTAATTCCTGAATGGCTATTAAAAATGGCAAGTCACCTCAGTTGTTGCTTGCACACTGAAAAATTCCAGTAATTTTATTCTTTGTATTTCTAGTTGATCAACATCAGGTCAAGTATCTCCTCCAACATTTTTTTTCTATTATGCTTTACCCTTCAGCGTATCTCAGTACTTCAACAATAGTAACTGACAACATTGATGGAAAGTTTATGAAACATTTCAGGGAAGCTATTCAATAAAAACAACTGAAATATGAACTATCTAGTATTCCTGACTATATTTAATGAGCAACGAATACCTTTTCCACAAATTAGGTTTAGATAAAGATGAACCTTATGAATCTCCTGCAGAGTAGCCTTTACTGTAGAAGGGACAACTTACTGAAACAAAACAAACAAACAAACAAACAAAACCACCAAAACCCCTGAAACGTAAGAAGGTATTTAAAAAAAACAAAAAACAAAAACAAAAAAACAACTGAAAGACAGTGGATACTCCTGGCTAATATACTAGTTACCATTACTATATTGCCACTTCTTTAGCATTCATATCACATCTTCAACTAATGTTTTGTTTCATAGCCATGATTCATTACAATGCTATAAAGGCTTCTGCTTCTCAGCGCTTTTTTTACACTTTCAGTAATTTCTTCTCGAGTAGATGTTAGATACAGTAACTAATTATATTTAAGCTACTAATTTCTTTAATTCCACACACATCCACAAACATATATATACAGATACACTAGCATACAACAAAATACTAATTAATGGAACTATATGGTGAATAAATTTTTTTATACATAATGGTTATATCTATGCAATGATTTAAGAGATCTGAAAAATTTAAACAAATGTGTAAGGACATACACAAATTCTATTCACACAAAAGAAATGTCATAGTAAGTTGTTTATACTTATCAGTGTGAATTACAACCAGTCAGGTTAGCCACTGTGATACAAAGCATGTATTACCTTGCACTAAATTCCAGTGTAGCTCCTGAGAACGTATCATCTGTATATTCAGTATGATCTTAACTATCACTGTAATAATTCTATTTTCTTTCAACCCCTACAAATATAGAAAGAAACAGCTGTTGTGGTTTTTTTTTTTTTTTTTTTTTAAATTCTGGCTCCATTTAGATATAGAGAACAACCTTTAAATATTGTCTTCAGTTCTGAGACAATGAAAAGAATGTTGGGAAACAGTTTTTCTATCATAATATAATACAACCAGTTCTGTAAAAATCAGAGATTTTAATGGAAAATGCCTTCCTTCTGACATTTGCATTTACAGGCTATATTGTAAATACTGCTTGTTTGCTTTAGCCTGAATCTTATCAGAAACATTATAATTTTCAATTAAAATTAAGAGAAAGAACCCTAGAAGTCAAAACATGAAAACATGAAAACAAATGTTGCAAAGCTGAAGAACAAATATTGACAGTTACACAGAAAAGAACAGTATACAAATGAGACAGAGCCCAAATCTTTCTGACTTAAAGCCACGATTAAAGCCAACTGTACCTAAAATTACACAAATGGATACTCGCTATTTCATCTTTAGATCGGCAACAATAGTTTGAAGCATGTTATCAAAATCAGATTGATCCAAATAACAAAGTTTTCCCATTAAGTAGTTGGCTAAAGCAGAGAAGACAGTCATGAAACTCCTCTGACCATCCACTTCTCTAGCTTACTTCTTCCAGTTTCAGAGTGAAACAAACAGAATACAAATAGATCTACTAGTGAACATACTAACAAACTTAATTACAGAAAATTTTGGTATCTTCTACAATTTTTTAAAATCTTTTCACCCATTAGAGAAGAACGATGAGAGAAAAGGAAAAGAAAGACCATAAAAAAACACCTGAACTGTTTACACTAAAAGAAACAGTCCAGAATAAATTAGGAAATCTGAATTATTTCAATGGATATTTCACCCTCAGAGTAGTATCACTGATGAAAATTTCCCATGTGTGGATTTTTTCTTTTACAGTTTACAACCTTCTCAGTTTAAATCCAGTTTTTGGTGTAAAAATGTCTCTCTTCCTACTACCTGCAATCTTGTCTTCTAATCTTGCTTCTGCCCTCCACTCCTTAGTAAAAAAAAAGGTAAATGAAGTGGGGTTTTGTTTTTTTGTTGTTGTTGGTTGGGGGTTTTTATTTTTGTTTGCTTGTTTTTCATAATACTGAGGTGGCTTTCCGTTCTATTTATACACCGACTTACACGTTCATTCTTCTACAGCAAAAATGTCTGAAACTGATGAATATCTGAAACCTGTGACTCACAGAAATTTTAATTTATTCTCAGCTACAGCAGTCACCACTGCTTTTACTATCATGAACGTTTCTGACCCCCAGGCTAATAAAAACACTGTCAATTAATAGCAACTTAATATTTTGGAAATAATGGAAGCAGATGGAAAAATGCTCAATGTTTATATTATTTTTATTGCAGTTTTTGATGCAGGAACAGCAAATTCTTGTATATGTTACAACGGCAGCTGTTCTGATTACTTTCTTGTATGTCATTTGCTTTCAGTTATTGTGACTCTAAGTCAGTGATCCTACATTCTTGTACAAAGTCTCGCAAAATCCAGTCTTTTGGACAACTCTAAACTATAAGTAATGAATACCAAAGCATCATGAAAATTGAATATAAAATTCCCAGCACACAACCATAATGACACTACTTTAAAATTACAGTATGTTAAAACTTCAGAAAGTTACATAATAAAATTCCTAAATGATTAATTTAATATACTAATTGTTGCAACAATGATTGCAGAGGCAAGGTACTAACAGGTGTAGAACACATAAGTGTCTTCTGACTGATACAGCCAGGTGTGAAGAAAATTTAAGTGAACCCTGATATGTCCCAAAGAAAGAACAGTATGAACTACTACAACTAAAATGTAGGTTTATCTTATTGCATTTGTCTCCCTGCAATAAGGTCAAATGAGAAATGTGGAACCGTATGTTTTATACGTGACCATTTATTCCACTACACACCAAATGTTTTACTTTTCATCAGAGCTACTGCCTGCAGTTTATTCCTTTGTATATCACCACTTCAGTTATCACCTACAGTTAATTTCCATGTTAAATATTTTAGTGATTTCTCTGCACCAAAGGATAAGCTTCACCTAACTACATTTTCCAAAGTGGATCTCCATATTTGTTCAACTTTCTCTTTATCATGTGCAAGTTCTGATCTAAGCCTAAAGCATGAAGGCAATCAATGCTGATGAATGACTAGAAATGGTTTCTTTATTCCACTCCTCACTGAATAAAAAGTTTCCATTATCTCCCTCAACATCTTCACTCTATCAATTTGACAGGGGCATGCGGTTCTACACTCCACTGCCTTCACTCTAGAACTGTATACAGCTTTTCTATCTTTTCCTAATATAAAAGAAAAATGATAAATGATAAAGTCTAGTGAAAACTTCTCATCTTCCCTCATAAGTGTCATCTTCCTTTTCTTTTAATTGTTCTATACTTTATTAAAATGCATATTAGCATAAATATCCACTGTCAGTCAAAACATATATGCATAAAATATAAAAGCTTATTTGGACAAGCAGAAAAACAAATCATTACAGGACAATAAATGCTAATCTAGTTAAGTCAGTATGTAAGGCATCTGTGACAAAATTTATAGTATAACATCCTAGTGTTTTTTGACTGATCATTGTAACTGCAAAATATTTGTCTTACAGAGAAGCATTATTTAAGATGCATTGCTCAAAGATAATTGGAACAAAATGACAAATAGAAAAACATGCATTCAACTAAACAGGATTTTATCAAGCCTCAGCCAGTAAGACAACACACTGCTAATTGTAAAATCAAAGTATACCAAACATCCAGGAAAGCACTCAAACAGTATAGAAAAGGGGAGTTCCCTGCCTTCAGCCAGGTGGTTCTGGCAGAACTGATCCTCCCCTGCAGCGCGGTGTTTGGTCCTTCCTGAGATGATCTCTGATTTACCTAACACAGATCCTGTTTCTGCAGGGACCCAAGATACCAACAATGGTCTTTTTTACTCGTTTTCTCCTTGCTGTCCCATTACATTTCTGGCTTTCAGGCTTTAATGGAGACACAAAGTTCATTGTAGAGTGCTGATGAGCTGTGGTATTGTCCGGTTACATGTTCCGTCAACCCTTTTAAACCTGTCACCTTTTACATGTTTGCTCATTATAAGTCCCTTGAGGACTTAAGGTTCCCGAATCAAAGTTTGTGCAAACTGAAAAATTATACTTCTTCAATTTTTTTTTTATTCATAATAGCTCACAATTTTGAATTGTACATCTTGAGATTAAGAAATCTTCTGCAGAAGTTCTGGGGGAGCATGGGATGTGTCTCTAACCCCCCTTCAGGTCTCACTAGGCAGCAGAAAAGAGTGATGAAGGTGAAGGCTTCACCAAACGCTGGACTGAAAAGTAGAGCTGGGAATCTTTCCTACCACTCACCTCTCCCTCACCACCACATCCCCTATTCCAACCCACCTCCTCTCCTTTCCCCCCTCCCACCCCCACGAGTCGCCAGTCCTATAAACACATGACAGTTTTAGTGCGACATGGCACTGTGGAAAAGACACTGCAACAACAGCCACAGGCAGGCAATGATGTGAGAGCATGGTATCCATCTCCAGCCTCTCGCTGACCCCCTCATTTTTGCAAATGAGAAGCTGCTGCTGTAATTACTCCAGGTTGGACTGTGGAAAAAAGGAACAAGGAGTAAAAGACTAGATGCTGCCAGACAGTGGCAATTTAGGGCCAGGATTAGCACTGCAGTTATCTCAAAACTGCAGTGACAATCAAAATTATTAGGTGATAATAAAACATACTTTTAGAGTTATAATACTGCAGTGTTGTTGCTGTGTTGCCCAGTGCTTTCTTGAATGGTCAATAAAACAGACCTCTTTAGATTAAATTATCCCCCTTAAATGTGAACTAAATTTATATCCACTTCTCATTATAAAAGCTTATATCTCATTATAAAAGCTAAAAAAATGTAGCACAAGCCTCTTCCTCTTCTCTATGTTCTATCAAGCCACTCTACAAGTACTAATTTTCAGACAGAAAACAGAGTTTAGAAACTCAATTTTTCTAGTATTCTGCAGACATTTTGTACAGAAATACAACTGAAAGCTTGCCCGGTCATGTTGAAGAGCTCAAAGAACTTAGGCTTTAGGTATCAAATTTTTTTTTTAATGAGTAGAAGATTACTTTGGAACTTTGATTATATAAATTGAAATACTTAATCTGCTCATCAGCCAACAGATTCTGCAAAGCAACTGCTTTCTACTTTGTTTACCTTTAATACAGCCTCAGACAATGGGAAGTGAAGGCACTCATGAACAAAGTATCTCCAAAAAACACTATCCTGTGGCCTCATTTTATCTACACTGCATACTCTATTGACTTACCAGTACTGCCTAATATCCTAAGTATTCAACTCATGTTGGTTACTTAAAGCACTCACTCACACAGTAACTGGACTGAAAAACTCAGAAGAGATGAAAAGAAGAAATACAAGAAAATAAGACACATACTCAATGTCTGATTTATGGAAGAAGGTATTTATCATAATTGTATAAAGAAATAGATTCATTTTAAGTTCGTTTTTGCTGTCATCGTTGTTTTCAATAAAAGTGTTCAGTACACATATGTATGTCATATTTGTCACATCAAACACAGGACTTATTTGGTAGAGTTACTTCCTCAAAAACTAACAGGATCTAAATTGATTTTAATTTAAAAATATATATAACTGAGCTTCAAAATATAGGTTGGACTCAGAAAATAAACAAAAATAAAATTTTCTTGTATAACCAAACATGACAACTTCTCCACGGGAAATTATTTGTTTAACAGGGCTGGTGCTCCTAGAGGTGGCTAGCGTTTAATTATTCCATTTTGTTTTCATCTTTGGGCTTTATTTCTGGAACACGATCATTAAATACCAGGTTACGATGAAAAGTTGTTTCAGTGCCCCAGTGTGCAGATCACATTCTCTTATTGAGCTCCCTGCCCTTTCCTACCTGTCCTTCCTCCCTCCCATCTTCAAACAGGAAGTACAGCTTGATCTTTTCCTTGATCTTTCTGTAAAAAGCAATCTATAATATTGACCTCAGCAGCTGCTAGCAATTAGATTTCCCAAGAGGCTACCAGAGTGAAGCCAATGTTAGATCATTCAGGAATTGTAAGTCTTCTGGGGACTTTTCTGCATAAAACTTCTTCACCTGGTACAGGTGCAGAAATGCGTTAGCTAAGCGAGAGAATCAGTCAGTGGTGCTAGTCTCCAAGTCACCTTCCCCTCCAACTCAGACTACTGCTCTCTGCGTTGCAAGCTGTCAACCCATTCTGGAGGAGCCCTTATTTCCTGCAGGCACTACCCCTCAGCCAAAATTTCCACTGCTCATAAAAGCTTTGTATGTCTCACATACCAGCCAGCTCCTATAGACACACGGTGATTGGAAGTTTTCCTTTGTCTTTCGTATTGATGAAAATGTGGACTGCTAAAAAAGACCACTGATACATGGATCTCAAAGAAACAGAGAAAGTGTAGATAAAGAGTCTTGCATACTATCTGTGTAGAGAGATCATTTTCATTATTCAATAAAAACATTATTCTTTAATAAAGTGGCTGAGAGCATTCTTTCTAAGTTTTATCGGAAATTCTTACCTATACTCCAATAACCTCTTCTTTAAGAACAATTATTTACAATATAGTACATCTTAGGAGCTTAAAACTACCATTTGGTAGCCAGCAGAGGTAAATACTTCTTGAGAAGTTTCTCACTTGAAAATTAATTTCCCTATATACCCAAGCTTTGCTATTCTTTAATAAATTACTCCAGAAGAATAATATTAATTTGGTTTGTTTTCCCATCCTTGCAAGGGCAAGCATCAGTCTTGGGGGCCAGACCATCAATTTTCAGATGAATCCTTTTGTTGTGTCTTTGACATTTTATGAGGCATTTTTCCAAATGATTTTATCTCCCAAATACTGTAACAAAGCCTATTCAGGAAACAGAGTCAGCAGACCTTAGGCTGTCCTAATATCCCCTTTCTTTTGATAAGCTGAACCATAGGCCACTGAAGTATAATGACCTTGATACTAAAGGACTCCCCAGGCATCTAGAATCTATAAATCAGAAGGATCTCCTGTCTTTGAAGTAACTTTCTTTCAGATTATTAGGGAAAAAGTGGTGAAGTATATTTTCCACCATCAGCATACAAGTCCTTTCGTGGGTATTGCAAATAATGCAACATCTTTTAGAATAAAATAGCACCAATTCGTTCAAAACTAAATGTATGCTGAAGTCACTAAGAGGTCTCTGCCATATATTTATATATAAAATTTTAATTACAGATGGATGTGTCAAACCGCATGTTTGTTTGTGCCTACACATTAAAGGAAGAGGTCTGCAAGCAACTGCAGCAGTCATCGTTTGCTAAGCAACCTCCCTGGGTGTAGTGCATGGAAGTGATTTACAGAAGAAAGCCAGCCGGTAATTGTATTCTCAGCTTTTTAGGAAACTGAAAAGTCCATGCATGCAGCGGACAGCAATTCTTTAATGTGGCAGAGTAGAAGTACAACTGCTGAATTTTGCAATGTTAAATTACAAAAGAAAGTTAGAACTTTTTTTTTCCTTCAATCTTTTCAATACAGTATTTGCAAAACCATCCAACTTCCCTCTTTCTCCTTTATTAAAAAAAAAAAGAAAGAAAAAAACAAAAAAACGAAAAACAAAACAAACCCAAAAAACCAAAACAACAAACAATAGAAGAGCTGTTTTGGTAGCTGCTAGTGTAAATTTACAACACCAAATTAGGAGTGAAAAAGAAGAGACTAAAAAAGCGCCCTTCAAAAAATATGCTTCATATAATTCATTATGTGTATGTACATACCATGTACATGTGTTCAAAAGTAAAAAAAAAAAAAGGCAAAAAAACACACCTGGAGATCTTTCTATCGGTCATGGACAGGCTAAATTTGACAATTACCTGAATTAAGAATACCAGTTTCCCTTACATTTCCAGATCTACTGGAATTGCTAAGTAAAAAGGTACCAGAAAGTTCTTTGAGATCTTCCAGTGAGAGCTAGTAGTTATACATTCAGAACAGAATATAGGAGCATGCAAATGTATAGAAAACATTCACACAAAATTTAAGAACGAATCATGTCTTGATTATAAAAAGAATATTCAATGTCTTACAACTAGTTCACTTTTACTATAAAAACATCCCAATATAAAAAAAAAACCCAACAAACCAAACAGCTGAAAAGTCTCTTGACATTACCAACTACTGTATGTTGCTTTAGGGAATTGTTACCAAATGTCTAATCCAGAACAGATTACTGCAGCATAAGAGAATAATCTGCTGAAAGAGTTCGCTATGGCATGGAAAGCATCAGCCTCCTTTGACTTTTTTATTTGGAGAATAAATTTTAATTTAAAAGAAAAGGAAGGCAAGAGAAAGGTATAATTTCTCTCTGGGATGTCACATGAAATGAATGCACAGCATGATCATGTGTTGTCAAAGCTGGTAGAGAATGTCACTTTGCAGAGCCAGAGCTCTGGCACTGCTACTGTTAGCCTGCACTATTCAAGTTGGTATTACTCAAAATTCTCCGTAACAATCAGAAAAAAAACCCAATAGACTGAATTATTCTTTTGAAACCATTGAGTTCAAGATGATAAAATAGTGATGGTAACAAAAACAGCATACTAGGAGAAATCCATGATCGAACTGTGCAAAAAATGCGGCCTAAGTAGTGAATCAAGGGATGAAAGAGTAGGCTGGTTTGCAAACTGTAAATTTGGCATTTTAAACTAGATTTAAACAGAAAAAATTACTCCACACTGGCATCCATGAAAACAGAACTAAAATTAGGAAGGAATAAGACCCTTCTTGCCATTCGGTCAGCTTTTAGGATTTGAGGAATAATTGTTTTGTCTTTGACACTTCTGTCCTAGTCCACATCAAACAAACCACAGAGAGGGATACAGAGGTTTTCAAAGCACTTAAAGCTTCTATTGATTTCTGCTGCTTTCTGAAAATGATCTGGAGTTTGACACCAGCATTTTTGCCCTTTCTCAGGTTTTCCTTGATTTATTCCTTTTTCTTCTATCTTTCTTTTTCATCTTTTCATTCCTCGACTACGTTTCTGAAAAGGATTTTGATTTAGCTAGTCAAGACTTTCTGTTGCAACATTGTCATGAGTCAATGAGCAAAAAGCCCCACAAAATCAATGACTAAGGGCATAGAAAGATGAATTCTGACACAGCTAGCTGGAATAATTGAAAACTTACTGCACCGGATGCTCATTATTGACTCTGTTTGGTCATTTCAGCACGAAGTTATTTGGATTTGCTAGGAGCCATACTGTGATGTGAAGAACAACATTCAGACAACCCATTAATTCAGCTGCCAAGGTGGTAATCACTAGGTAAGGTGGCAACCATTTTCAACAACTACATTTACTACTAGAGAAATAGTCTGTACCCTAAAATGGCTTGTGTGTGCCTTGGCTTTTAGTAGGTAGTAAAACCTACTGTGTAGCAAACACCCTGTGCTAAGCTTTTGCTACTCCAGCACAACATCTGCAAATAGGTCAGTGCATAAAAAAAAGGTACACTTTCTAGTTTTACTTTTCTACTTTTTATGAATTTGTCTTATTTTACCTTCAAGGAAATGAAATTATTCATCAGAAGCAGTAGTAATAACAGTTTTTAGCTCATTTTGACTAACGTTTTCCATCTGAAAGATCTTCAAGCAAGACTTTTCTTATATTAAAGAACAATCAAAACCAGAAAATTATCACTTCTACATCCAAAAGTAATAGGAGAAACTTTTCAAATTAGACTTTACTTGACTTGTCAAGTGTCCTAATATTTTTGTTGCAGCTTAAATAAATTAAAAAAAAAAAAAAGTATAATGGCTGTTGCCATTGGACCAAGCAAGTTAAGATCACTTTTAACTTCTTAATTATTTAGCATTAACATGGTTAACACTTTAGCACTACTTAGTCCATGAAATAAGTGTAATATTATACAGCTTTATTCTGTACTGTGAGTCACTTCTGTCCTCAAAGAATGAGAGAATTGCTTACTGTAGGATCAAAGTCTCAATTACTTTTTCCTACTGTCCAGTGAAGCTACAAAGCAGTCAAGAAAATAAAGCTAACACGTATAGAAAAGGAGAGAGGAAAATTAAAATTTGCAGTGAGATCAATGAGGAATAAATAGTAGAAAGAGAATTGTTACAAAGCCTAAAAGATGAAATGGAAAGAAGAAAACCATAAAACTAGAAAAGAACATGTCAGAATTTGTAGAGAGAAAAGACAGCAAAAGCAGAAAATATGTTCAATCAAATATAATTTTCCCATTAAGGGTTCCTATTGATAGATTATGGGCCCTGGATTAAGAAGCTACAGCATGTGCAAGAAAGTATAATTGTATTATATAAATTTACAATACTGCATCAAGTGCAGTAATTTCATTTTAAGGACAAGAAAGAAATGGTAAATGTCTAATGAAGAGCAATGAAACAGTCTATAACTACCATAATTTACCTTACAAGGAGGGGTAATACTAATTCACTTAGAAAAGTACCCCCTCCAACTAATAAAATTTATAAGTATAAAAAATAACAACAAACTAGATCTACATGGGGTCACTTACTTAGCTTTTTGCATGTATCTCCCATAAAAACCTCAGACATTCCTTATGCTGATTCCAGTTCAGTAAATGCATCCAACTGTAATGTCAGTGCTTTTAGTCAACCAGACTGAGTTCAAAACAATTTGCCTGAATATATTCACAATCAGAGGGTAACATTTTATTAATAAACCATACATAATATCATCAAAAAGGGCATTGGTTTTGATTCTGTTTAATGGACTATATTAGAGAGACCACATTCATGTCTGAAACCCATTATTACCTCCCTAAAATAGCAGTAAGTGAAACATTCCCATTCATCCAGCTTGCTTAGTAGGGGAAAAAAAAAGTCAGTAAAAGCACCTGGCACAGTAGAAGAAAAGGAAAAAAAAAACCTACACACAACCCAAGCAAACCTATATCAAAGAAAAACTCTGAACCTTAACCAGGTTTGTTACACATAAATAAAAAGTGTAGGCCTCTCCTTTTTCTTAATATTGGATAGTGATTCTCATTTTTCTCATTTCCTGGAAGCTATATAGACCTACACAGTAACTTACATAACAACACAAATATGTCATTGATTTGATGATAAATTAAAGCTCATCTCATTGACTATGGTTTTACAGACATGCTTACTAGACAGACTTTAACAAGGTACTTAGGATAAGACGCTAACTATCTTACTGCCTGTTAGAAGAGATTATGAAAACGAAATCAGGGACCTGAATGACACTGACCCAACAAAATTAAGTTGCTTATAGTTTTCTACTTTTAGCTTGCAAGCCTTTAAAAAATAAATCCAATGTAGGTAACTGCAGATGTTATGGAAAAGTCTAAAATATTTTTATAGTCAAAAATATTTAAGAACTGTTCTAATGTTAAAAAACTAAGAGATATACAATACTGGACATACTGTATCTATATTATAGTAGGATATGAAGGAAGATGAAGCTCCATGTAGAATTTTACTAGAGTTGTTGAAACATGAGAGTGGAATCAATCATGAGTTTTCCAGAAAAAAAAAAACAATTCTGAGAACAAAAAGTACCATTTATCAAAGTCTAATATAATTTTTAAAAGCACTGAGAACACTACACCACATCAACATTAACAGCACATTGCTTACGATCCTCACCTTGCATTTTGAAGAACCATGTTTTGGCTCCTCTTCTGTTTGACATAGAAGCAGCACTTGAATCTCAGGTCTCCATATACACACAAGTTGCCTGCTACTACTGACTATTCTCCAGAAAGCCTCTTTGTTTCCTGTTGAAGCACTTGGCACTTCCTAAAACAGTATTTGCCTCAAAGTTTCCACACGCAGTGCAAGTAAGGAAACTACTAAATTATTTACCTGATCCATCTTTCTGTGTGGCCTCGCACATTTTAATTGTTTATACAAAAAAGAGGAGACTGACACAGAAATTCCTGGACAGAAATAACCAGAATAAGTCTTCTCTCATTCCTTGCAGAAGAGATTAATTTGTGCTTCCTTCCTTTTTAAAAAAAAAAGAACTAAATAATCCATATAAAGTAAGGCATGGGAGGCAGCTGAGAAGGAAGAAAATGGGCTTTACTAGAAGAAAGCTATAAAATAGCAGAACAGAAAGAGCCTGGGTTGAGGAATGTGGGGAGAAACAATAGCTCACTCACAAAAGTCACCGTTACTGAAATGGGCACTTAACTAGCACAGTTCTGTAAGTCAGCCAGTTTTGCTTTGTACTTGTCTCCACTGAAAAAATGTATAAGCATCATGGAAAAGAGCATCCAGGTAGCCAGAGAGGCTGTCCAAACTGGCAACTTCATAAATTAGTAGTTTTCATTCTATCCCGATTCCTACATAGTACACACTGGACTAGAATTTATCTGCAAGAACGACAAGCAACTTCAAGATATTCTGCGGCAGCTCAATTGCTCAGCTGCCTTTCCTGAGCTAACCCAGGTAGAACGTTACCTTCTGTCTTCTGGAAGATGTATATCTTCTGAAGTAAAAAAACCCAAAGTTTTTTACTTATTTTATTCCTTTAACATCAAATCAAGAGTCTTTATATCAACACAGTTTTATCTCCCAGTGAATACCATCTCAGTGAGCTTATGTTCCCTCCCTGTCTTCTCCTTATCATCAACTTACTCCAGCACAGCACTGTATCTTGCAAGCTGAATGAAGGATAATATATTTTATTTCTATTGGAAGTCACACAGCATTTTTTCTGTGCTATAAGTAATAAAACAAAAACATAACAAGATGTTCAATTAAATTGTGGATCATAGACAAAGTACATCGTGCCCCTAGCAACAGCGTCCATTCACTGCATAGAAATATGCTGTAGACATGACAAATCTTTGTGAAGTTTCTCTTAGTAATTACTCTACTTAATGCAGGCTGTCATTACGTGGTAGCTTTGATATGGAAAAATACTTAGTGTCGTATACCAATGTGCAAAGCTGCTAGCAATAAACGTGAACTCTTTCAGCAGAGCTATCATAAACTCCATGCCGTATATTCTTCTCTTTAAACTTGAACTCTGCATGCTCTTTGCCCCTGCCTGGCCCACTCGGCCAACAAGGCGCAGCTCATCCCATGCCGCTGGCCAAAATCAACCTTCCACGGTAGTGGAGGGCAAAGACCACTCCTGTGCATGTCGGCTTGCATTCCCAGCCCACCAGGTATGCGAAGCTGCCTTATTCCCCCGTTTACACATAAGCTTCTCCCTTCACCCCTCCTCTGTACTTTTACCCTCAGCCCTGCCCCATCCAGCCCCAGTGCCCCCTCCTGTTACTAACTCAGCTGCTGATGCTCTTCCAGCCTCGCTTGCTCCCATTCCTAATGCTGCCGTTATGGACCTCCCAGCTTTCCAGGCTCGAGTCTTGTCTGTCAGCTGATGCATATGCGTTTTCCGTTGCTATTGCCTCCACTTCAGATTTTCAGCTTGACTAAATGATTCTTCCTAAGTTTTTGTTCACCCCGATCTGCCATACTTGGCTGTTCTACTCTTTGTTTTCCATTCCTCCCTGGGTTGCCCTCAAGTCATCTACGTAATAGCAGATAACATGCACAGGAAAACCTGAATAGAATCATTTTCACATACACACAAACAGGTAGTCTGCCTCATTTTAATGCAGTCTCCGTGCCACTTAACTTGCCACTGTAAAGGCTAACTTGTCACCTTTCAATGGAACGCTACAAAGTCATCTGAAATTTGAGGTGTGTTAATCCACACTGTGAATTACCATTGATACTAGAGTCTATCTAGCGTATACAGAAAATTTATCAAGGTAATAAAAAAGAATTCAAAGAAGAAAACCACACTTGATACACAAACCAGCAACTGATAGGAACAAAATCTGTGATTTTAAGCACATTACACAGACCTCCTTCTGAGTATGTAGATATTACCAAAAAAGCATTTAAAGAAAACAACAAAAGAACAGCTTTTGTTTTGGGATGCTAAAGATAGTTCCATAACTGGTGCCAAAGTGTATAAATTGACAAGCTTCAAATTGATCTTAGTTTCACAAGATTTGCAGATATTATTAAATAAATGACTTGATTTGTAATTGGTGAGATCTCAAAAATGCTCCACTCTTCCATATACAAGAAACTTAAATCTATCAAGTCTCAGGTGTTAGACTTCCTATTTTATTGTCTCACTTTGAAGTACAATGCAGACATTCTAAAGGATTTATTTGCCCTAGGAATAAAAGGGTAAGAAACAGCCTTTGTTTTAAATGAGGAATGCATGTTCATCTGGAAGGAAAAAGGAAAAAAAAAAAAAACAAAAAAACAACCAAAACCAAAAACACACCAAAAAATCACACCAAAACACAGCTCCAAAGGGAAAATAATAAGTAACAGGTTATCGAAACACTGGACTATTTATTTCTTTAGTTTATTCTACCTTCAACCAGAATAAACCGAGGCACAGTCATAGTGCTCAAAAGCCTACTAAATTCAAATTTTATCTCAAACTGGGGCAAATAACGAAGTATTAGTTACCTGCAGATGAGGGAAAATCCTTTATCAAGCTATATTTTAAACACACCTTTTTCATTAGACATGGTCCTGACTGCTCGAATTGTTGAGGTACTTCAGAAATTGTGTAGTTTGTACCTTGATTTTGTAGCTGCAGGAAAGACAGCATGAATGCAATGCCTCTGGGTTTTGATAGGAAGTGCAATGCCTGCTTTTGTGTCAGCTGAATTTTAAACCTGTTCATGAAAAGATTTGGGAAAATGCTCTTGTTTTCAGCAGTTATTTTTAGATTCAGGCAGTTTATGATTCAAGTAACACCATGAGACAATCTCAACAGGCCGGGGGAGTGGGGAGAGGAGGAACAGAAGGATGGAAGGATGGATATGCTCTGATTTGTTCTTATAGAAGTGAAGATCTAATCAGTTTTAACTATAAACCAATGAAGAATTCATATCAAGTTTTATGTGAACCAAAAAAGAAATACCAACCTGGCTACAAAAATGGAAGTTACAACTTCCCCCCCTCCCCCCCCCCTTAAAAAACAGCGCAATAAAATGTCTCCAATATTTACAAAAGCAAGTGTTTTCCATTACTGCCGTAGTAACACAAGCCTACTCAAAGAAAGATATGAAGAATAATTTTAGCATGTAAACAAAGCTGATATAATTAATCAAGATGTCAGAAGACGTCATTCCTGTAGAAACTTTTTGAGGCAGCTATAATTTAAAAATGTAGCTCGTCTGAATAACGCCTACCGTCCAGGCATCTCTGTATAAAACACCTTTTCAAATCTGTTGCAGGTTTTTACATAGTGTTAACACAGTAGCCAATTATGACGCCGATTAAAACACCACTGCAGAAGTTATTACTAATTATTCATTTTTGCTTATGTGCTCATTTAAAAAAAAAAAAAACAACACAAAATAACGTAATATTTTTCTTACTTACCCACAGCACACTACAGAAAAGCATTAAGCATACTTGACAACCAGGAATTCTGTTAACCTTCAGTTACTCACCTAGGAAAAAGAAGAAAATGCATAAGCACTCTTTGTATGGGGAGGAAGAAGACAGTATTAGTTTGTAATGTATGCAATAATCTTCTATGTTTATGAAATTTTTGAAATAAAATACTTTATCTTTAAATCCAAGTTAAAAGGAAGGAGCTGGAAATATTTCACATAGTGAGGTGGGTCACAAAACAGCAGTTAGGTAGAAGTTGCATTTGTGTAAAATCCAACCAGTTTGTTCATCTGTAGAGCTGATATGGTACTGTTCTGCTACCACAAGAGGAATCTCAAAATCTTCTAAAACCAAAATGGATAAAGATTCTGTGTTCCAAATACACTGCCTAAAGCAAAGTTTTAACAGAACACAGTTACAAAACTAATTAACTTTTGTGACTACCATAATCGCTTTCAAGGTTTCCCGTGAAGCCTGGTAGGAGATCCAACGTTTTGCCCAATAAAATTAGACAACTTTTCTGAACTGGCGTTATTTATATATTCTTTTATCTTACTCTCTGTTTAACAGAATAGTGAACGTACTATGCTTTAGGTAATGCCAAATAAATATCAACAATGGTATGTTCTTCTAAAGGTTTAAAGAATTCAGCATTTATTATTGAGTAGTGTGAATGGAAAACAATGATGAATATCAGAATAAAAGGTTTCTTCATCAAGGTATATTCATAAGCCACATTCATTAAAAAAAAAAAAAAAAGGCTTAGATCTCAAATGTTTAAAATAAATAGGGAAAAACCCAATAAAAGCAAATGAAGTGGCACCTTAACCAAGGAAGCTAATATTTTCCTGTATTATATTAAAGAAAAGTTGCATCAGCTTTAGGAAAGGCTATGCCTTTTCAAATTTGGGAGATTTTGCCAATGACTTAAACTACAAAAGATGTAATAAAATGGAAGTTGTTAGAAACCGAACATAAATGAAAAAACCTAACTACTTGCTAGTACTCTACATGAGTGAAGAAAATTTACAAGCAACATGATTTTTCCATAGTAGCTTTAAAATGGCAAAAACGTCCACGTAAATAATGTTTCTGACACGCGATTTACTTTGTTTTTTAATGTTGGTACAGAAAGTACTTTGAATTACTCAGGCTCTTGAATTCTGCTAATAGTCATCACCTTCTGTTAAGATTTTTGTGTATCTTTCAGTACCCAGACAATGTGTACAGTCATAACCATAAGCAATCTAAAATACAGTTCTTCAGAAATACAACTCTCAAAACCCCAAAGTGTCCCAGCTATTGCCTCAAGGGTGATACTAGTGATGCTCTGCTACATTTCAGTGCATGGACGGCCACTGATGCATCACGCAAATCTCACTTTAATACCCTGAGGGCTAGATCCAGACTGCTTAACTGACAGTGAGGTGCAAAGCCATCCAGACTGACTAAGTAGGATACCTAGGCGCTTTGCATAATCCACAAGAACTGCGGTCACTGCTAGTGGTGTGCAGAGGACTATTAAAACCGCTTCTGTTACACCCCTGCCATTCTTCATTGTACAAATATAAAAACTCAGTTCTCTTCCAGAGGTCCTTCAGCAAAAACTTTAAAATACTATAATGCCTAGAAGGTTAGACAGGCTCACTATGGATAACCTAATAAAATTTTATATCACAGCATCTCTTAAATGTCATTGTAAGCTCTTGTATGCATCCAAGGTTTAGATGAAGCAGTTTTCTTTTTATGTTTTTCTAGAGCGCAACTGCTTATTTGAACAGGCTTTCCACTTTTCTAAGAGAGTACATAACAGTGTTGTAACAATCTAAAGAGTACATAACATTTTTCATATCAGAATTTTAAATACTCATGCAGGATAATAGCCAGTCTTTACACTAGCGAGGTTTGATCTGATACATCTCATGTTCTAGGACCTAAGTACATGACTGCAAGTCTAGACTGAGATCAGGTCCTCCCTGTCTCACCGTTTAAGAAAAGACTGCGGAGGAAATGTATGGCTGAAGGTCCGAGAGTCATTAAGCAAATAAAATACTTATGGGGAGAAAGACCTGAACATCTCACTTTAACAGGAAATCCATTTGAGCACAAAACTTGGCCCTATTCGTCCTGAAATAGGACTAATTTCTGCCAGTGGCTGCTGGCTGTGGAACTTTCCCGATGCATCAGGTGACCAACTCTGCACCCATAAACCGTCTATTTAATTCTTATAACATGTTTAATACTATATGTAAGAAGTCCTTCAAATGTGGTCAGTACCAGTATAATTGTGATCTCCCCCAGTTTACATTCCAAAGTAGTAACGTTTTGAAACTAAGCTAGCAAGGATAAGGCTTACTTAACTTTAGAACATGTAAAACTCATGGCAGCAGTATAAAACACTCTCTAAGCTCTTTCCTAAGCAAGCAATTGAAAATCAATACCAATAGCGTTTAAAATATTTGTTTACCATTATCGTGTAGTTTAATGAAATACATCACATTTGTACTACAAAACCAAACCATGAAGTGTATCTCTCTACATCCAGTTTCCATAAGGGCAAACGACAAAACCATGCACCAGCAAAGAAAAGGTTTGCAAGGTTCTAGTATATGCTATATTGTTTTCGTTGCTGCAATATTATTAACAGAAGCTACATTTTTATTGTTTTAAATAAGATTCACTCTTTTAAAAACAGCTACTATACAAAAGTGTAATTTAGAGACCCACAAAACTGCAACTTCTTTCAGCAAGTGCTTCAAATTATATCAGCATCACAGTGAAAAATCTTCTAAGCAACTGCATTTTCCAACATTATGCTTTTGTGATTTCCCAGTGTCAGACTATTAATGTGACAGCAAATTGTAGTCATTAGTCAAAAATAGTGAGTAAAATGGTTTACACGCTTAAAGTGACCTTGAGACTGTCTTGTAAAATATTGATAGCCAAAACAATTGCTGTTTCATGATTGCTCCTGACTAAATGAAATCATATTTCAATTGAAAAACTGAACTAAATCTCAAAAAAAAAAATTAATTCTACACTGGGTTGTTACTTTCAAATGTATATGGGACTATACAGGAAATCTGAACATAAGTAAGTGTAGCCAGTTAGAAATATACTCAAAATGTAAAGATTATCAATCAAATTTACTATGCTACTGGCACAGTAATTACAGTGGTATAGTATGGGATAACTATACACTAAAATTCCTGAGAAATAAAGAATTGTCCACACAATTATCAATTGGAGCATTGTATAAAAGCCTTATAATTCCAAAGGCCCTGATCAGAAGTGGAAGTCCCACAGTGTTGGGTAAACTTCAGTCATCTTAACCTAAGTTTTTACGTTGGTTGTGTGCCTTAGTGTGACTTTTTTTTTTTTTTTTGGGGGGGGGGGGGGCGCAAATCACCAATTTTACTTTTTTCCTTCTTTGGAGAAGTGAAAAATAGGCAAATTTGCCAACAATAAAATATTTTTTCGATAATACAAAATTGCGTCACTGTTACTTTTGAGAGAGGAGAGGTGCATTTCATGACTTCTCTGAAAACTATCCAAAAGTGACATGAGCAGCAACGGTTACTGCTTATTCAAAGATGATTATTATGCATAGAGTTGTTCTGTTTAAAAGCAGCAAACATAACGCTCTGTAGTAATGCAGTACTACTAACATACAGGTAAGGCAAAAAATGTTGAAAATGGACTCTTTTTCTTCTTATGTTTCCTTTTTTCCTGCCCCTGTTCTTTTTGCCTCATTCTGTTTTCCAGCTTTCCCATTCCCCCTCACGTGCTCATCTCACTGTACACACCCCCTCGATCCTCTTTCTTTCAGATACTCGCCACCCTACTTTTTAAGTTATCCTCAGAGATTTCACGCTCTTCTGGTATTTCCAAACTCTTTCTCTTGATGACAATGAATTTTTAATTGCTTGGTATTTTTGGCTATCTAGTACTTCTCTGTGTGTGCTACATGTAAATTATTAAGTAAATACTACAATTAGCTTGTCTAATTTCACTGAAGGAAGATACATGCACACTAAATAGCATGCTGTGCTTGGGAATACATGCCTAGGAAGTAAATAGCTTCATTCCCAATTGTAGTGGCATTCAGTTGGACTTCTACAGTTAATCTTATTATTGCCATCATGATAAATCCCACTTCCAAAGATATGCAATTAGCTTTTCAAATGAAAGGACACATGAAGTAGCTTAAGCCAAATATGTCTATTTTCTTAAAAGAAAATGAAAATCATTTTACAAAGGTCAGTATTAATAATTATTGAGCATTTCAAAAGAACAGTGGAGATGTGTATATTTAATTCTAAGGACACAGGTAGTTCCTTTGAGTTTTGCATGACTACGTTTATCTAAAAATAAATATATGCACAGTGTTAAAGACTAACATTTCAGGTTTTAATAGCAAACAAACAAAAAAACCCCACAACCCCCCCATAATCTTAAAGGTTAGGATTTTCAGATTTTGTTGCTTCTAACCATCTTCTAGCTACGCCGTCTTACAATAATGCTCAACATCCAGACCAGATAAGACAAGTTGTCCTACTATTAGTAAAACTATAGCAGAAAGGTATAAGCTATGCAGCAAAACCAATACATAAACATGTCACAGCAAGGCACATAGCTCTTCCTCTCTGCTGTAACTTAGGTCAAAACTAGACATTTATTTTTTTTACAGGTAGCAATCTGTAAACCTAAACTTCGCATAAAGCGAAGTGGCAGTTAAAGTAGTCATGAAAGCACTGGGGTACTTTTTGTAAACACCTGTTCAGTGCAAAAGACAGAAAAATTACCTACTCAACAGATGAGGCAATCTATGTGAAAGTTGAAAGAGAAAATATTCTGTGTTATGTGGGCTTCAATTGTAGAAAATCTAGAATTAAGGTTGGGGTGTACACCTAAAGCCAGAATCCAGCTATTTATATACAAAAAATCATGTGACAATAGCAGGTTAATTCCTGAAAACTTTCTAGTCAATTAAGTATTTAAGAAATCATTTAACTCACTGAAGTGAGTTCTTTATAAGACTGCAAAAAATTGTTGAGAGATTTATTTCTTTTCTAATTGTCTTTGTACAGACTCTTCAAACTTCCAGTGCAATTAACCTTAATGAAAACTTTGGTGATTTAAAGATAAATGAACATCATTTTGGTAATCCTAGATAACTTATATCCTCCACAAAAGGCTGAACAGTGACATTCTTCACACAACTTTCCACATGCCAATGCTCTTCCAAAGTGGATGACATCGCTTAGCATCTCATCTTGGGTCAAGCATAACTTAACTATTGATTTCATTTGCTTGTAATACTAATTTTTGTGGTAACAAGTAGCAAGGATGCAGTTTTTTCATTAACTACTGAGTATTTTCTGTCAAACATTAAACATTGGATTTTTTTTTCTCTGAGTAAATAACAGGTATTTGCCATTATAAATGTATTAACTCTCTCACCCATGCAAGAAACGTAGTAAAACACCAATAAAGATATTCAATGGAAGAACTATCCTATTTCATATGATATTCAAAATCCATTAAGTATAGCGTCAGTAGGGTTGATGGACCACCGCCCTGAGAAACAGGAAACCTCAAGCAGGGCTGAGGTATGTATGATTGGGTACCAAAAGCCACAGCCTGCTGTGGGCCATGACAAACTAGCTTCATCTTGGTGACCTTCTCAGGAAACAAGAAGTTAGTGATTGAGTAATGAGAGAGCAATAAATGTAAACTCATTATTTAGCTAAACACATTCTCTGGACAATTCAACTAGTTTTTACAAGGTGGCAGGACAAATCAACATAGAGATAAAATAGAAACTCTATAACTCAACTCTAGTTGAAATCAACTGAAAGTTGCAAGTTTTGTATTTGAGCTACATGTAACTCACTTTCTAAACATAAAAAATTTGCTCCAGCAATTACTTAAAAGCAATCAGGATTATTTAGAAATACAATTTTGCGAATAATTAGCTCCTTATATTTTGCATAATCTTCTTCAGAGATACAAGGCCATTTTTGTGCTGTTATTCTTTTCCAAACACAATGTACTTCTTTCATCTATACACAATATGGATATGAGTATACTAGAAAGTAATTGCAATTATCAAAAGATCAAATGTATGATAAAATTGAAGTATTGGATCAAAGCTTTCACATTTTTGTCAAATACATTTGGAAACATACTGTATGATTTAAGACTATAAAACAGCTCATGTATATTCAGACGCAGCCAGATGAACATGCACACACAATATTTCAGAGGTGCTCTTGAAAACGTACTAGATCTGACACTTGAAAGTTTACATTAGTATTCCAAGATCTCTGTATCACTGAAAAAACTTTCTCAGTTTAGTGACAATCATAGTAACATCAGCATCACACCAAAATGCATACACAGATTTATCCGTTTCTGCTTTTTGAAAGGTGACAGCATTTAAATTCAAAAAGATTAAAAGGGAGCTCAGGTTTTCTTCCTAAGTTTAACATTTACCATATAAAATTTCAAATCAAGACATGAAAATAAAACATGATAAAATTTATGGATGTTGGTTAAGTATCATCTCAATGGGTTTATTTTTTGACGCATCTAACTAAAGCAACATACCTCCTTAGCAAATCCTGTGCTAACTGAAGGCCTGACATGTATGACAACTAAATAAGCTTATCTGAGCTGAGCTTTGTCTAGCCATTACTAAAAATTACAAACAATAAATAGTTTGCAAATGGTATATTAGACCTTTATATTTACTGCCAATCAAAACTGAGACTAGCATCTTAAGATGAGATCCTGAGATACTGCATCATACTGTGATAATGAATTGACCCATCTTTACTTAAAAGCTACTTTTTTTGAAGTTTGTAAGTATTTATAAGATATTCTTTATTTATTTTAATATAAACCTAATAAGCCTTCTCTATCTTTTCACTGCCAAGAGCCTAAAAGAAAGACATATTCACCTTAGTAATAAATTTGGAAGAGGACTCTTACTATCATCTTCTGAAACAAGAGACAGAGAAAGTTAGGTGGTATGGTAATCTTCCAGATACCAATAATGTCTTCCTTCTTGTTTGTTGGACTCACGCTGGCCCCAGTAAGGTTTGGCACACCTTGCAGATTGCTCTACGGTGAGCCTGCATTATACTGCATGTCATGAGAAGCAGATGCAGTTACAACCACCACCACTGCTCCAACACCAGTCTCTTCTGGCTCCAGGAAAGCATGGACACTGGACCTGCAGAGCAGCATAACTTCATTTACTGTCAGACTTCTGAGGCTTCTCCTGACTTAGCTGTTGAATAGTGACCAATTTATCCCACCGGTACAGGCCAACAAGGGAAAAGCAAAGGGGTTTTTACATATTTGAAGTGTTCTACATGTATGTAGTGTTGACACATTGCTGTAACAAAAATAAAAATACAGGTTTCTATTTTTGCCTATTGATTTCCATAGTACTTTAAGCTATCACATTTAAAAATATGGTTTACAAGCCAAAAGGGGTACTTCTTCATTCAGCTTTAGATGTAACCCACAAGAAAAATATCCATAGCATATACAGCAGTTGCCTAATTCATCCATATATTAATTTCAAAAAGGCAACCTTTTCAGATCTTTGCTATTGCTTCTGAATTAGACAGTTTTAGAATCTATCTTAAATTATATGGGGAAAAGAGAAAAAAGGAATTTGCTTCTCACCACACTAAACAGCTTTCCTTTAGTGGAAAGATATCCACTGATGCCTAGGAATGTTATTTTTAAGTAATACATGCTTGTTGTTACAACTGCTCCTAGCACCTGGTGAAATTTGCAGCTGAGGAGGCCTAACAATTTAAAAATAACTGAATCACGGCTTATTTTTAATTTCAAATAATATAATCACACCTGTATTTAGTATTACACATATTTAGACAAGCTGCCTGTCTCTGTTCCCAACCAACTCTTTCCCTCTGTCATCTCAAACTTGACATTTTTCAATTCCAAATATGCAGATTTTTTTTCCTTGGATGACTTGTCATTAAAACTGTCAAAAACTATAATTATTTATGTATACCTATTTATTATTAATCTAGCAAAATCTTCACAGACATCACACTGTTACTGTTTGCTCATGTCATTCTGCTGCCAACCCTGGTTTTCACTGCTGTTGGTTTGATACCTTTTCACGTACATCAGACCCATTTCCCTTGTTGACCATTTCCATAGCATGGCAGGCCCAGACATGCTAGCTGTTTTTCGAGTTATGTTTGTTTTTCAAACATTTTATAAGGTTCACACCTATTAAAACATTTTAATGCAAGGCCACAATAATTATAAAAAAAAAGTTATATAAATGTTTTGTATAGATAAGTAGCTTTGACAGATCAAAGTTTTGATTTTTTCCCACTAATGCAGAAACTGTCCATAACTCAAATTTCAAGGTCCCTACTACCACATGGTTTCACATATGAACATTTCAGCTATGTATAAAGTCTTGCAAACACATGACTAAATAGGTCCACCTAAGGTTTAAAGAAGATGAAAAAGGAAGGAAAAAAAAAGATAAAACCCTCCTGCTTTTCTGTTGAATTAATTTTCTACTGTCTGTACATTTTGGCAAGCCAGCTTGTCATGGTTTAACCTCAGTGGGCAACTGAGCACCAGACAGCCACTCACTCACTTCCCCCCCCCCCCGTTGGGATGGGGGAGAGAATCGGAAGAGTGAAAGTGAGAAAACTCATGGGTTGAGATAAAAAGTTTAATAATTGAAATAAAATAAAATCTTAATAATAATGATAATAATAATAATATACAAAGCAAGTGATGCACAATACAACTGCTCACCACCCGCCGACCGATGCCCAGCCAGTCCCTGAGCAGCAGCCCCCCCGGCCAGCTTTCCCCCAGTTTATGTACTGAGCATGACGTCACATGGTATGGAATGTCCCTGTGGCCAGTTGGGGTCAGCTGTCCTGGCTGTGCCCCCTCCCAGCTTCTTGTGCACCTCCAGCCTTCTCAGTCGGTAGAGCATGGGAAGCTGAAAAGTCCTTGACCAGTGTAAGCACTGCTTAGCAACAACTAAAACATCGATGTGTTATCAACATTGTTCTCCTCCTAAATCCAACACACAGCACTGTACCAGCTACTAGGAAGAAAATTAACTCTATCCCAGCCAAAACGAGGACACAGCTAGTAAAAAAGGCAGTTTTGTCTTCATGCCTTTCACTTTACCTTCCATTCCTTATTCTCCAATTTAAAGCACTGCTGTACCTTTCTAGTGTCCAACTTATTGACACATCTGATATACCCCCTACAACGATCCCTCTTTCCCCCCTACCCCCACCCATCCACGCTCCTGTTGTTAAAATTTGGTTCCAAATCACTGGCCAGGGTAATTTTTTTTTTTAAATGTTGTTCAGTTGAAGATCTTAATGGGTGAAATGTAAATATAAATCAAATAGTCTTCATTAAGAACCACCACAGATTGTACATGATGGTTATTAGCAGTAACTCTTACATCTCCTGTGAACTTTTCAAAACAAATTTGTCACAACGTATAAACTGCACTAGTGCAGAGAGATGCAAATGTATCAGGAACAGCAGAAAGATTTGCAAATTAAATATATCTAGAATCAAAAGGCATGAACACTCCACTAAAGAAGAGCATAGGCTGAAATAAAATCTCCAACCAAAAAAATCAAGCACAAAATACGAACGTCCAGAAAAATACGCTGAAGCTACTAGAGGAAGAGAATTGAGAAATCTTCTACTCAGGAGGGAGCTTCTGTCTCCCCACTGCCTGTCACAGCTGAAACTCACCACTTAAAACCAGGAAGTGAGGATTCCTTTTTTATTTCCTTCTCTTCCTTTCCATGCAAGTTTTAAGTGGCATCTAAAACTTAGTATTTTCTTCTGCAAATTTCATTGTTTCAACCTTGTTTGGCATTACCATCAAAATTATCTGCGCTATCTCTTATAGTTACTGTAAGAACTATGCCTTTTCTATTTGGACCAAATAAACTTCTATTTTTCCCCCCCTCTTTCTTCTCACGTCAGACTGCTGCTCACAAAAAGCACGCCATCTGATGCACGGTTTGCCTTATTTTATTTCTGCCACCGCACTTCCCCTTCGAAAATGGAACAATTTTCTTGAACTGGATCCATATGGCACAGTGTCTTTTCCAGATTTTTTAATAAACTCTTAAAAGCCATTATTGTAGGATAAATTAGTTGATTAATAAGAGCAAAGTTTCAAGAGTCACGTGAGATCTTTTGCACACAGATTGCTTTGCCAAAGACTTAGAAGCCTTAAATGAAAGCCGATGAAAAGTATGAACCTGCTACTTTGTTTCCTGCTTCTTTCCCAGATGCCTTTACTCATGGCTCATTTATTCTGCTGCTAACTTCCTTTGGGCAGGAGAAGATGTTGTGGGGTTGGGGCTGGTAGATTTTAGGCTAGAGACTTTTAGATCAATTAATATTTCTTTTTTTTCTTTTTTTTCTTTTCTTTTTTCAGGAGCACACACACACGGGGCAGGGGAAGGAATCAAAGCTTTATCCTCATGACAAGTCTGACAAATGCTGTTCAAAAACTATACCTCAAGATCCGTGTGTCCAGTTGGAAAGTCTTCTGTACTAAATCTGATCAGAGAAGGCTTATAAGAGCTTATATATTACAGATAAAAATGTGACTTGACATAACCTTCAAGTTGCTGCCATGCCAAAGCCAAAAAAAGGGCTGAAGTCAGTTTTGCAGACTTAGTTTTGGAATAGAAAAAAACTCATTGTGAAAGGTATCAAAAAAACCCAAAACAGTAAGCAGACTTTCTAAGCCTAAGATCCTGGGGCATTTTCACATCAAACTGATTAAGGGGATTGCTAAAATATCCATGTGGAAAGGCTACTTGGCAGGATGGCTGTCTCGCTAAGTGGCAAAATACAGTCAACAAAAAATAAGATGAATTTAAAACAATTACTCTCGACATATTACTCAGGCTTGAAGTACATTCAGTCAGTAGCTGAACTCACAACAGCCAAGGTACATGACCCTGCAAGTATAGAATAGCACAGCTGATCTCATATTCTGAAGCTGCTGTTGGGTATGCAGATCTTTAAATTACGTGTCCATTAATTGACACGCTCCCTAGTAAACTACTACTTCATTAGATTTCCTAGTGAAGTAAATGTTTAGTAGCTTTCCCTTCTATTTTAATGTTATTGCACAAGGTATGATGATTTGATAGTCTTAAGAATTTCAGACATATTGGAATTCCATTAAAGGTAACAACTTATCTAAGATATTTCAAGAGTTCTAGACAAGCAGATAAATTCTATTCAAGTGGGTTTGGGTTTTGCGGTTTTTGTTGGGTTTTGTTTTGGTGGTTTTTTTGTTTTTTTTTTTTAATAGAACCCATAATGGGACTAAAAGTTGACCAGAACCTTGAGGCGAAAGTGCCTAGACATTTTCCTTTACTGAGTTACCCCAAAAGATCAAAATTCAGAGAAGCCAGGTTTTATTAGAATATAAACTAGGACAGTTAAGCTTTTACACAGAGAATATGCCGCCAACTGGATTATCAGTTTTAGTTGATTCAGTGACTTCCTGAGTTGTAACAAATGCTACCCCAGGGCCTTCCTGTCCCTGAGCTTTTTCTTCCCGTGCCACAAAGGTCTAGCTATCTTTTTACTCTCTGTTCATATTGGCAGTCTGCAAGCGTCTGCAAGCACACTGCACACTCCAGATCCTTTCTGCTACTCTTCCCCCTTCTTCCCTCTTTCCTTCTGGCTACCCACCCTGCATTTAGGAGGCGCCTCTTTATCCCCATGTTTAATTGCTCTTCGCAGGAAGGAAGCAACTCTTCCAGGCATTTTTACCTTATTTCTCCCTTCTTAAAACAACACAGATTGCAAACTGAGAACAAATAAATGAAATGCATGCTCCGAGTTATAGGGCCAGTTCAGGCTGGAATTTTGGTCCAACCTGAAACATGAACAGGACTCCATGTGTCATATTATCAGAAGACCTTCCTATGTGGGAAAAAACAGAATGGAAATGTGAATCTAGGTCTTTGGAGTGAGTTTATAAAAAACTGAAATGCTACATGTATTGGAACAGGTCTCTCATTCCCTCAATCGCTATCAGTGGAAAGCTTCTAAAAGTCCTGGATTTATAAATCCATTTAATGAATACCTAGCCAACACGGAGAAAATTGCTTATTGATAAAAGGAGGTTTCCCTTTTTTCCACCTATCTTAGTCTAACTAAGGGCTAGTGACAAGGATATGTAAGCACATGCCTGAAACACTACACTAAGGACCTAGCAAAGCACAAACCTGGAGTCATCAAAAAAAGCACTCTGGACCCAAAAAAAGTAACAAACTGCCTGCAGCTGGCCAGCACATCATATCTGTGGTGCTCTGACAAGAAGCAAGTAGACACAGAGAAAGCCTAGACATTCACAGCCCTTGTGATTGTGAAGTCCAAGGGAAGAGCTCAAGCATATGTATTATATTAGGTTTGATATGTATTGCCTTACATGTGTTTTTCATTTAAATCATTATACTTTGATGTGACTGGTAGTTCAAATATCAACATTTTTTTCAAGACAGAAGAAAAACTTCCATCGGCAGCTATATCAGGCCATTGGAACTACCATATCAGAAATTGGCCCTGGGTGCCATCTACGCATGAGAGAACAACTTGATCGCATGCTTAGGCAGGTAAGACCTCAAAAATTAACACCCACAAAGGCATGACTTACACAAACCAGTGAGCCAGTGGTGAAGTGCATTTCATCCCTGCGGCAGTTACAGGACGTTGTTCAGAATACAATTAGGGTAGCAATTTAAAAACAATCACTCTCCAATTAGAATATTCAAATATCAGTTGCAAGTTCATGAATTACATGCAAGTCGTGCTGAGGAACACTCTAAGATAGCATAAAGAGATGTCATATACAGATCTGCATCTTTCAATATAATCTCCATACCCAAAGTATATTTTGTATAAAGTATACTTTATTTTAGTACTATTTTTTCCAACAGCACACGTGATCACGTCCACAATTCTCCAGTTTATGATTTCCTTTGATATGATCACTGCTTTTGCATCTTCAGATGTCAGGATGTTACTTTTTGTATTAAAGAAAAGCAGTTTAGCTAATTTTGAATTCGGGGCTTATAATGGTTACCTGCCTTTCCCCCAAAATAATTTATAATATTGCCCCCCCCCCCCCCCCCCCCAAAGTATCTGTCAAGAACTGAGAATCTATAATTTCAAGAAATACAGAGTAATCTTTAAAACTATCTTGAGACTGCCGAGGTATGTGTGTGTGTATAAATATATATATTAAAAAAAATATAAAACAAGAATGACAAGCTTCCATTCTGAAAAGTCTGTGTAGATTCCAAAGACACAGAGAGAGAAATAGTATTTTTTAAAATCGAAAAAGGCAGTAACCTTCTCAACACAGAAGAGATGTCTCTAAATCAGGGTGGAATCATGCTAGTGGAACAGTGTTGAAGTACTGTTAGTGTGAAAGTCATACTTGTTCTGTGCTAAATTCATTGAAAATTCCCACAAATTTGAATTGAAAATTCCCTGACACAATACATGTATATATACACACAGAAGATGTAAAGAGTCAGCTGAATTAGTAAGTGCCCAGTGTTTCAGAAAAACTAGCATTGGTGCCAACTTTCAATAATCCCAAACAACTCAACCATGAAGTACAGCAATAATTTAATCACTGCCTTTCCCATTCTCATTTCCTTTCACTACTTGAAAAGAGAAGTCTTAGAAGTAGATGCCATAGGGGAAGGGCCAGCTTTAGACTGAATGGATCTGAATCACTGAATACCAACAAATTAATTGAAGTGAACCAACAGGAATTCATTGCCTTTTAATGGTCAAGCCATTTTAGGTTAAGTACAAAAACATGGATTTAAAAAATAATTTTTATTCCCAGTTTTGAAAATTTTTCTGCTTAATATTTCTCTAAGCTATTAAAATACTCTATGACTCCTAAAGCTAATAATCAAACACCTGGTTTTCCTTCTACGACTGATGAAATCTGTGCTGAAAGTAGTCAACATTCTACACAGAAAATAACTGCTGAAATTAAGGCATATACATATTCTGCTTTTTTAATTCAACAGTATTAGAGAAAAAAGAAAGAAATTGAATCAAAGATATATGGAAAGTTACTTTCCCATATATTTGGTGAATTCTACATTTCTGCTTTTGTCTTCGTAAATACATTTCCTATTTTTCTTTAAAATGGACTTATAGTGGAACAGGTTTGTTCTACTCCTTCAGAGGGTTTTTTGTGTTTAGAGTTACATGTCTAAAGGTCTGAACTGAGATGTTCTTTACTATTTACAGAAAAGTAGGAACTGTAGAAATACCATGTCCTTAAAAAGTTTCCTCCACAGTTTCAAGTTTGAAAGTAATTTTCTTCATCCAAAGAAGTGAGCAGAATATTTGTTTTCTTCAAAATATTCCAGATATAGATCTCTAGTCTTGTCTACAGCTCCATAGATTACTGAAATTACTTTTATTTACTGTGCTAAAGACAGTGTGTAGGAATTACAACAGACCTCAACTAATGTTGCACACACCTTCTATGCAGCTGTGCTTTTCATACAAAGTACTTACCAAGCTTAAAAGTTAAACTCTATGAATATCATTATCACAAAGTCTTTATGCCATTTTCTATGCAGTCATTTAATATATTTCCGGTTTGGTAAGTATAACACGTGAGAACAAGCTTCAGTAAACACATTTGTTTGCTTTTAAATTAGAAGTTTAACTACATTAACATACTGATTTGACAAAGATAATTCAGAGGATTATTATGCCTAAAACTAAATTCATATTCCTTTAGAGTCCTGAGATTTTAAAAAAAAAAAAAAAAACAAAAAAACCCCGAAGTTATGTGATGAATCATTTCATCTACTATTTATGTATGTTTTACACAGGAAGGGAAAAACATGTTACTGACATATTGTAAACTTTAGATTCTTACAGGGGATCTTTAAGCCACAAAAGTATGCCAGTGTTATTGAGAGCATAAAAGTAAAAAGATATAATAAGCAATTTTAACATGTAAATTAACATCTGAAATTTTCTAAGTGAAATCTGACAATAGATTTCACTTCAAACCATGACATGCCATAAACTACTTCCTTAGGACAGTTAAGGAAAAAGGTGGACTGAAGTTTTATCAAGTAACTTTTCTGTTGTTCTCCTACTAAATTACACAAATACTGCTATCTTAAAACAAGGACAACGTTGTTAATAATCCTGTAATGAGTCTGAAAAAAAAGATCATAAAGAAGAATTTGTCTTTTGTAATTGGATTACAAATTAATTGTGTAAAATTTGTATTTGTAAAAGACCTTCTGAAACACTTTTAAATAGTGGGTTTTAATTGTATGGGTTTTTTTCATTTTGTTTTGTGGGTTTTTTGTGTTTTTAAAAAAAGCTTAAAATTACCTCACTTCAACTTTCTTCTTGCTACTTCTTCCCTATTCATGCTTCTGGAAAAGAATCCCACTTCCTTTTATAATAAACTACTGGTTTGGTTGATGGGTTTTTTTTGTTGCTTTTTTAATTCACTAATAAATTAATTTAGATTTCTGTACAGGAATGACAAGTGCAATTTACCTAGATCTTATCTAAAGAGACTGAAAAGATCTATTTAATCATCATATAAAGCAGTAATTAAATGACACAGAAGCCACTTCATAAACAAATGCATTTGAAACTGCATAAACTACAGTTAAGAACTTCCTACATTTCTACAAATTCAAATACTCTTAAAACTTTTTACCTAAGAGAAGAATTCTGAAAAGAAGATCTCATATTCATTAACATTTCAAAACAGAACACTGAAATCCTGTAAAATAATTCAAATGCTTAAAAGGATTCAGTACGATTTTCTCACCTTTTTCCCAACTATCTAAAATATGTATTCTTCTGTTTGATAGACTAATGAGAAATTTGTGTCAGGGCAAAGATTTGAAGCTGAAAACTTCTAGGAAATTATACATTTGTACCAAGATCCATCATTAAAATATTATCAATTCCAATATTACTTGTGCTAATATAATTTGTAAATTATGATGATTGACTTAGTAGACAAGACTCTCCCATTAAATTAAAACCTACAGCATGATTTCTGAAGTAAGTTTTACGGTAACATTTCCTTGCTTAATTTTTTTTCCAGTTTATTTACAAAACATTGGTGCTGATAGATTTGGAAGCACTTGCCTCATGATGTGCGATTCATTTGACGGTTGGACTCAAAACATTAGAGAACCAAAATCCATTAATAGGTTGGGCAGAATCATATCATGCCATTAGGTACTCAAGGTCAACCATAGCTTTACTGTTATAAAATCATATAGTATGTAAAGGAGAAGTTAATTCCTCCCACGTGCAAATTTCTTCTGTATCTACTGATAATAGAAAATTGTTTGTTCATTGTCACTGAAATGGGACACATTGTAAGTGATACTGAATTATTTCTATTGATCAATCTTTTAACAAATAACACATTTTATATTTGTAGTTTTACTTTAATTACTAAAGATGTATCAAGTTCTGCACTTGGATTCTTTTTGTTCCGCCAGTACTGATTTCAAAGAGATCCACAAGATCTTGTATGTAAAGGAAAATTTCTCCCTAATTTCTCTCTAATTTCTGTTTTTTGTGGAATTTTGTAAACTCTTACCCTCTCTATAGAATATTAGTTATACCTTCTGTTTCTTCAAATTTCCGAAGCATTCTTTTAGTATATTCTTTGTTATACGTACCTGATATCCTAGAATATTAACACACAACTCCAAGGAATCGAACAGGAAGTGCACAGATACACACCACTGTAAAGATGACAGTCTAGTAGCACTGAATTACAATGGACACTTTTGGACTCACTGTAGTAGTTCAATTAATATAATGTTAACAACAGTAATAAAGCAAACCCATATAGGTTTCATCCAATATTTGCGTTGAGACAATTTTCTTTTTTCTTTTTAAAATTTAAAAGCTAACCAACTTCTGAGATAGGAAAAAAATAGTATTTTTTAACAAAAGAATTATAAAAGCTATTTTAAAATCACTATCATGGTTCGTACCTGTAATGTTGACAATAATAATGATGAATGAATGTCAAAAGTTACAGAGTGTTTACTTTTGAAAAATATGCTATTTTGCCACCTTCTGTGAAGAAAAAATTTTCAATATAAAAATAGCCCTACATTATGGAAAACATTTCTATTTAATGATGCTAACTACATGCTATGATTCTGGAAAAGTCTTGACTTAAATAAAGATTATAGTTTGGCACCTGGAATCCCAATAACAGTGAAGCAATGAGTAAAAGTAAGAGAGAATAATTGAATAATGGAACAGATCCTCCTGGAAGCTATGCTAGGGCACATGGAGGACAGGGAGGTGATCTGAGACAGCCAGCATGGCTTCACCAAGGGCAAGTCCTGCCTGACCAACCTAGTGGCCTTCTATGATGGAGTGACTACATCAGTGGACATGGGAAGGGCTACGGATGTCGTTTATCTGGACCTCTGTAAGGCCTTTGAGACAGTCCCCCACAACATCCTTCTCTCTAAACTGGAGAGGTATGGATTTGATGGGTGGACTGTCTGGTGGGTGAGGAATTGGTTGGATGGTCGCATCCAGAGGGTAGTGGTCAATGGCTCAATGTCCAGATGGAGGCTGGTGACGAGTGGCGTCCTGCAGGGGTCCATATTGGGAGCACTACTGTTTAATATCTTCACCAGTGACATAGACAGTGGGATCGAGTGCACCCTCAGCAAGTTTGCAGATGACACAAAGCTGAGTGGTGCGGTTGACACGCCAGAGGGACGGGATGCCATCCAGAGGGACCTGCACAAGCTCGAGAAGTGGACCTGTGTGAATCTCATGAGGCTCAACAAGGCCAAGTGCAAGGTGCTGCACCTGGGTTGGGGCAACCCCTGGTATCAATACAGGCTGGGGGATGAAGGGATTGAGAGCAGTCCTGCCAAAAAGGACTTGGGGGTACTGGTGGAGGAAACGCTGGACATGAGCCAGCAATGTGTGCTCGCAGCCCAGAAGGCCAATCGTATCCTGGGCTGCATCCAAAGAAGCGTGGCCAGCAGGTCGAGGGAGGTGATTCTGCCCCTCTACTCTGCTCTGGTCAGAGAGCAGTCTCTGACCTCCTCCACCTGGAGGACTGCATCCAGCTCTGGAGCCCTCAGCACAGGAAAGACATGGACCTGTTGGAGTGGGTCCAGAAGAAGGTCACAAAAATGATCAGGGGGATGGAAAACCTCTCCTACGAAGAAAGGCTGAGAGAGTTGGGGTTGTTCAGCCTGGAGAGGAGAAGGCTTCGGGGAGACTTTCTTGTGGCCTATCAGTACTTAAAGGGGGCTTATAAGAAAGATGGCAGCAAACTTTTTAGCAGGGTCTGTTGCGACAGGACACAGGGGAATGGCTTTAAACTAAAGGGGGGTAGATTTAGACTAGATACAAGGAAGAAATTTTCTACAGTGAGGGTGGTGAAATGCTGGAACAGGTTGCCCAGAGAGGTGGTGGATGCCCCATCCCTGGAAACATTCCAGGTCAGGCTGGACGGGGCTCTGAGCAACCTGATCTAGTTGAAGATGTCCCTGCCCACGGGAGGGGGGTTGGACTAGATGACCTTTAGAGGTCCCTTCCAACCCAAACTATTCTATGAATCTATCAACCTATTCTAAGCTCCCCTACAGCGATAGCTCTGCAAATATTGGAAACGTGGTTCTAGTGGACGTAGACACTCTCTTCTCCGAGACAATGATTCATTAGAAAAAGAATGACAGTGTACCATTACTTGTCTGGGTGCATTTCTGTAGAGAGGAAGACTACAGAAGAGAGTCTTGTGAATCCCAAAATAGAGTTCAAGTTAGAAATTACTAAAAGACTAAAAGAAACATTACTCTTCCTCTTCCCCACACTCTCAAATGTCTCAAAGTTATTTATCTCTTCCCCATTAATCCCTTCACCATTCCCCAAAGTCTCATCCTACACAACTGTCTATCCCTCAAAGTGCCTTCCTCACCTACTTCCAAGAGCCTCACACTCTTCCAAACCCCTCTCCATACACCTCTCCAACTTCCCAAGCAACCTTCTCACTCATGTTCTTTCTGAATTCTCTGAAACTCCACCCCTCTCTCTAAAGAAAAAAGGACAAGCACCCAGAACACCCAAATTGAAGGCCACTTCACGTCTTCAGCTTGTCCAGCAATGAACTGAAAGATGTATTTTGAAACAACATCCAAAGCTGACCTGGGACACCCTGCACAATGACAGCTGATCTTCAGAGATGGAAACAGAAATACCCATGAGGAAAGAGGTCAACTGCCTAGGTAAGAAAAGCAGAGCCTGGTAGCTCAGAAGTCTCCACTACCAAATACATATTCTTTCTAAGGGAGATGAGTTATGAGGAACTGTTTCCAGAACTGCCCTGGAATATTTTGTATCATGAACAGTGATGGCAAAGTCTGCGAGAACACAAAAAAAACCCCAAACCCTGTTTCCAGGATCCCTTTTTTATTCCTTTCTTTAAATCTATTTTTCATAATGTATTAAATGAGTAGTTTTACCAAACCAACTTTTTCAGGTCCACTTGATTAACAGTCAAAGAGATACTGAGGCAGTGCAGAATAAGGTACTTTCTGGAGTTTTTCTGGGTTTTTTTGTGGTGTTTCTTTTGTTTTGTGGGTTTTTTATTTAAAGAAGTTGGTATTATCTGAATTGTCTTAATTACCCTTGGCAAACTAGGGAATATGATCTTGAATTATTAGCTTGTTTACTGCCAAATTAAATATACTCTGTTCCACTGAGATTTTTATATACCCATTAATCTTGGACATAAAAACAAGGTAATTGTAATTTCAAAATATATTAATTGAAAATTTAATATTAATTTACTGTCTGGAATTTTGTATTTTATTTTCTTGAAAATTATATATAACTATATGTGTATACATATATAATGAAAACTACCTCAGTTTACAACTTTTTTGTGAACAATTGGGAGTGTTCATTGGACAGAACACATTTTGGAGCAGTGCTTCCTTTGGAATCATATTGTGACATGATATTTAACAATTATGAACAAAACCCTACATACTGAACAAATGTTTTACAGTTTTCCATCTGAGTGACATTGGCATTTATGTGAAATGTTCATTTTAATGAGCAATCCTGTCATGAAAAATAAAAATGTGTTCATGGTTCAATAAATGAGTCTGTTGATTAACCAGAGCTGACAGATTTTAACCTCTAATGTTTTAATCCTCTGCCACTATCAATGATGCAATTTCTACTAAGCTAAATATTTAAATTTGAAAGAAAAAATTTTGTTTACATCATCTGGGAAAAAAGCTTTATGGATTACCTTTTGCAGATTGCATCACATTAAAAATGTATATAACAAATTTGAAACCATGTACTCCAACTACTAGTTTATATAATTCAACTTAATTTTATATTTTTATACAGGAATGCATTATACATTCTAATTATCAGCTCCAAAAAAACCCCCAAAACATTAACCTATCTTCAGGAATGCATAAACATGAAAGATACCAACACTGTCTTATCAGTGATATGTGGGAATTTGCATGCATACCAAAAATGCATGCACATAGAAATTCCTTTATGCTGATAAATCTTTTAATTTTCTTTCCCTACTTTCCAATTTTCAACTTAAAAGTCAGGAAAGAACAACAAGAAAATATTTGTCTATAGTCTACCACATCACATCTGCTATTGGTAGTAAGTATGCAAGCAATAGGATTTTTATTATACTGGAAATACAAAATAAACCTAATCATTATAAATACAGATTTATTTGTCCTATTAGAATATAGGCACTATCATAAGGACTGGGGATGAAACTTTAAGCCCACTGAAATTGGGGAGAGCATTTACCACTTTGAAGACCTTGAAAATCAATTAAATATTCAAATCCTTTCATTTATTCCTTTCTCCATTCTAAAAAAACCTTCGCTGTAAGGTTTATTTTACTCTTGTGAATTCTACTAAATTGCACAAGTTTCCTTCTACGATAAGGCAAGCTCATTTTTAAGCATTTGCAGTGAAAAAGGGCTGGTATTTTATTTTCTTTTCAGAGACAAAATAGAGTTTGGCTCTCTGACCGTTGCAAGAATTCAAAAAGTCATACTTCTATTTCTATTTTCTTACCATTATGACAGTAACCCAAGCTAACACCACAGATGCTACAACATTAAAAAAAGCACCCCACCTACTTCTTTTTAATACTGTACTTCTGGCTAAAAAGCCTTAAAATGTTCCTGTATTTTATTAAGCTCTCTCATCACTTAATAGGGTAAATGTTATTCAGATTTTCATATTCATATTCCAGGCTTCATAAACATGTTCAGATTAACAAAATAAACAACAATATAAAGAACGTGTACATTTTTAAAGAAAAAAGAAAAGCTATTTTTAAATATTCAGGAAAAGGCTTCTCAGGATATCCAGAAGCTATCTAAAAATATATATAATTCAAAAATGAGTGATTATAGATACCTATGTTCTGTCAATACTCAAAGTTCCCACTCAGGAATGGAGCTTCTTTCTGCTGTGAGCTATGTTCTGTACCAGCACAGAAAAGCAATGTTGTGTCTACACTGAAGGGCTATTATTTTTTTCTTAGCACTTGAGGTAGGTAACTCAGTGCTTACATTACATGCTTACCTTTCAGTTGAGAAAATATTTTGAAGAGTTGATTTCATGAATAGAAAGATGCAGAGACAGTTATGAAAAAGTAAGATTCACAGAGCAGTTAATCTTACTCTGCTTATTAAATAAACCTTCAACTAAATATCAGTCAACTAAATGGGTATAGAAACGAACCACCTCTTTTCACCTGGCAAATTTATTTTCCGAGGCAAACATTTCCAATGATTGTTTTCTCTGTTTAAAAATCTAATTTTGCAATTTTTGTTTTTACTGCAGCATGTGTAAGAACTATAAAACCTACCGGAGATCTATCTAGTACAAGAAAAACAACTGCTTTTAAGGCTCATTAAGTAATACTTCAAAGACGGACAGTCCTGCTCAGAAGGTGAACTGAATAATGCTGTTTATGTTAACCTCCATCAATTTTTTTTTACCTCAGAAGTATTAAAAAAAGACATACAATTTGTTCAGCTACCTATATTTGTATATATATTTGTATAGCTACCTATATTTGCAACCAGTGTTGTTTTAAGTGCTAATCAACTGAGTTTTTAATTGACAAAATCTGTATATTGATAGAAATCTTTCTTTTGAGGGAAGATGATGAACGTCAGCTTAAGCTTCTGTATTCTTCTGACTTTGCAATTATAATGTAGTTATCCCTTTCTCATCCTGGCAGAGTTCTGGTCTGCTATCATGTCAGATTTTCTAAAATAGTTTCCATTTTTTTCCAAAAAAGAGAGATGTCATTTATTCTAAGACAATGTTCTATTACTTTTGAACATAATTATCTAGAAGACCTGAATTGGAGCTTGCCTATCTAAAACCCAAGTACCTGTAAACATTAACAGTACAATTTAAATCTCAAGTGTTCTGACATTTCTGATTGCCCCAGGTTTTTATACCAAAATTTATACCAAATCTGGATCAAAACCCCCCCAAAGATTTCCTGTCTGACAGCAACTATTTATTTTGGGTCAGCTTTCAAAAACAAATGAGTCACATTGCCAAATGCAGAACTTTGTTGTTTGTTTGTAAACATGCTGGGGTACCGTTCAGTTATCTTTATGTCACATCCTAATATGAACATGGAATAAAAAAATATTACTAAACTAATAAATTAATAATAAATAGTGAGTGTCCCTATACAAATGATTTCATAAAACATAAGGAAAATAATAGAGACAGTGAAACATTTGTTTCCCGATATACAGTTAATGAAAATAAAAAATAAATCTATCTATCCAGCACATGCTTCATTTAATGACTTCTTTTCATTCAAGGTAAGACCAATATATCCCCAATAGAAAAAAGGGTCTATGAGGGTGGGAGGGGAAGACTGAATACTTGTAAGCAGTCGTCTTTCTACCTCAGAAACCACTTCATGTTATTATTTTGCCTTTTGTCTGAAAAACAAACTATGAAAAGAATCTAATTTTTAATTCATTTATTACTAGCTAGTAATGGAAGTTGGTTTACTTTTTTTTATTTACATGGATGCTTTAACCACAAATTTCTTGAATATAGGAAGGAAGGAGAAAGTTTCATCCAAGATTCTTTTTCTCCTTTCCTCTTCCCAACACGACACCCATTTCCAGGGCAGCTCAAAGTTCTCTTTTCCTGACTTCTTCAGACTTTTCAGCATTTGTATTTGTTTTCAGTGAAAATGCATACCAAGAAGGCTTTTTGAGTTACCTGAAAAGGGAAGCCATTCACTCAGCTATGAAACCATAAAAAAAATAGTTCTGTTCAAGTAGGATAAGAAGAGAGAAAGCTTCAGTACAAACTGAACAGCTATGCTACTACAGTCTTGGGACAAGCCTGAAGACCGAGCTTTTGACTTGGGACTTTAACAAGTAAGTTTTCTTTGGCTTTCTTGATTTTCCTACATAGAAAATTCAAGCACCACAGTTCTATAAAACATGCAAATATATAATAATGGACAGATTTTGCTCTTGAATAGCTTCCAATCTACACTAAGTAGCCAAAGTATGGGTGAAGTTAGAATTTAGAGAAACATTTATTCTTCTTAAGTAGCTCATTTTCCTCTGCAAGGAACATACGACCAGCTGAAAACCAATCTCCACATACTCAATCATGCCTCCACTGATGGCCAAAGAACAAATAAAAGTATAGGTTTTTTTATGATAGGGGACTCTGTATTATCCCCACTTCCAACAACCTGCAGTTTAGGTACTTTGAGTTACACATATGTAAGTGGTATGAATGGTTGTTCAGTAGATGTGTCTGTTAATTTGTGTAATAGCTTTCTGACTTCATGTTTGGGCAACTGTAGTATCCTGAATCCATGCAGTTCACAGTAATTGTTTGATTTCTGAATAGGCACTTCCTTTTAATTTTAAGCCAGTTTTCTGAGATTTTCATTTTATTGTAGGCAAGTTACTGTTTTGTGAATAACATTTCTTTGTTCCTCTTTTCCGTGTTCTTCATAGTTGTACACTACTGTGTTACATCTTTTTCAGCTGTCTCTCTTCCAGGTCATAGTGCACTACAGTATATTTAATCTCACCTCAAATGGAAACCTTTCCAAAATTATCATCTTCATTATCCTGCTGTGTACCTTCCTTATTTTTAATTTACAACTTTTCAAGATAGCGTGGCTCATGAATTTCAAAGTACATACTGATCTTTCCTCTCCTGTTCTTGGTTCCATTTCCCTTCTGAAATTCAATAATAGTAGCTAAACACCAGGTTGACTTTTTCAGATGACTGCCCATAGTGTCTCCAGGAGGGTTGATGTTTTTTGGTGGTTTTTTTTTTTTTCCCAAGTAATAATAGTGGCTAATTTAGAGACCATCATTACTACAGTGGTGGATTATCAAGCTTATTTTTGACATCAATATTACTTTTTAAACTTGAATCTCAGGAACCCTGTAAGTAGAAACCATATTCAGTTAACTAGACAGCACAGATCATATATACAATTGTCAGCCTCTCACAGTCTAAAACTCATTCCTATCAGAATAACTACCAAATAGGTTCAAAGTTATTGTAATGTAAATCAATTCCTAGGAAGTACCTGTCCATATCACAGGGTGTGGTGGGTTGACCCTGGCTGGACGCCAGGTGCCCACCAAGCCGCACTATCATTCCCCCCTCCTCAGCTGGACAGGGGAGAGAAACATATAACAAAAGGCTCGTGGGTCGAGAGAAGGGCAGGGACAGATCATTCACCAGTTACTGTCATGGGCAAAACAGACTCTACTCAGGGAAATTAATTTATTACCAATCAAATCAGAGTAGGATTAATAAGAAATAAAATCAAATCTCAAAACACCTTCCTCCCACCCCTCCCTTCTTCCCAGGCTTAACTTCACTCCCGATTTTCCCTACGTCCTCCCCGCCAGCGCGACCGGGAGACAGGAAACGGGGGTTGTGGTCAGTTCATCACAACTTTGTCTCTGCCGCTCCTTCCTCCTCAGGGGGAGGACTCCTCACACTCTTCCCCTGCTCCAGTGTGGGATCCCTCCCATGGGAGACAGTCCTCCACGAATTTCTCCAACGTGAGTCCTTCCTACAGGCTACAGTTCTTCACAAACTGCTCCAGCATGGATCCCTTCCACAGGGTGCAGTCCTTCAGGAACAGGCTGCTCCAGCGTGGGTCCCCTGCGGGATCACAAGTCCTGCCAGCAAACCTGCTCCAGCGTGGGCTCCTCTCTCCACGGGGTCCCACATCCTGCCAGGAGCCTGCTCCAGCGTGGGCTCTCCATGGGGTCACAGCCTGCTCCGGTGTGGGGTCCTCCATGGGCTGCAGGTGGGTATCTGCTCCACCGTGGACGTCCATGGGCTGCAGGGGGAAAGCCTGCCTCACCATGGTCTTCGCCATGGGCTGCAGGGGAATCTCTGCTCTGGCGCCTGGAGCACCTCCTCCCCCTCCTTCTTCACTGACCTTGGTGTCTGCAGAGTTGTTTCTCTCACATATTCTTACTCCTCTCTCCAGCTGCAATTGCTGTTGCACAGCAACTTTTTCCCCTTCCTATGTTATCACAGAGGCGCTACCACCGTCGCTGATGGGCTTGGCCTTGGCCAGCAGCGGGTCCAAGTTGGAGCCGGCTGGCACTGGCTCCAATGGACACAGGGGAAGCTTCTAGCAGCTTCTCGCAGAAGCCACCCCTGTAGCCACCCCCCACTACCAAAACCTTGCCATGCAAACCCAATACATGGGGCGGGGGGGAGGGGAAAGAAGTATCATACGTGGCTACTAGCAGTCTCTGTTGCTCCTTAGGCCTGGGGCTAAAGCAGCATGAAGGTTGAACCACTTTCTCAAATGTAGAGGCTGTACTTGAATTTCCTTTATTTGTATGTAGCATCTTTGCATTTATTAAAGTTCTGCTTATGTGCAATTGCACTCTATAAGGTCAGCTGAAGAATTAGCACCCGAGTGCTCTAAAATCAGGCTTAAGGGCTGCATGGCTCAGAAGAAGGAAAAAAAAAAAAAAAAAAAATCTATTGAGCACATGTGCATTGTTTCTGCATTAGTAATAAAATATTTTAAGATTCCCCTAGTCTGATAATTTTGTAGCTTTCATAGTATTTTAACTTCATGTTAGACTAAAAATGATAAAATACCAAACAATGTTTTCATTTTTGTAAGTTCTCAGTGTCATGTCCATTTTTTTTTCATGATCCAGCCTTAAGGCTTTACTGTGTACCCAAGGTTTCAACACTAGCAGTATTTACTTTATCTTAGAATGAAACAGTTTTCCCCTTAGGCTTCAAAACTGTGGCAGAGAGAAACTCTCCGGTTAAAAAGATCAGAGCAGTTCTGCCTGTAATTGACCGCTTCCCTTGAAGATTACAATTCAAACACACTTTGAAAAGAGATGCCCCTGGATTTGACACAGTAAGAGAAACAGAAAATCCCTTTCCAGCACCGCAGACAGAGTCCCATTCGGGGATCCCTGACACATGCAGGTTACCTCCCACCCACATTGCCTAAATTCCACCCTGCTGGGTAACACAGTCAAACACATCTTGGTCTTTTATTTGAGCTAACTATCACGGGGATATATAATGGAGGAATGGACATAAGGAATCTTACTTTTCTGTGTAGCCCTATTTTGCATGAAACCAGGCCTGAAGCTGAGGCTTAAATAAATTGCTTTGTATTTATGAGTTCCCTTCACAACTAAGGGTCCCTCTGGTAAATCTGAAGAAAGATAATTAGAAGCACTTTTGAATGACTCTTTTATGAAACCAATTCCTAGGAAATTAAGAATCTCAAAACAAGGAAAATTTAATCTGAAACACATAAAGAAAACATTAATTATGAAGCAGCAAGGAAAAGTTATTCAAAATCAATTCAAGGAAGATTAAATAAAAAAACACGGAAAGTCAATGTCCACATTAGTGTTGTAATGATACTGTTCTAGAATAATTTAATTTAATTTAAAAAAAAAAAAAAAATCTAGTCCCCAAAAGGAGTTGCTTTTAAGTGAGCAAAGTGTTAGGTTAACGTACAATTAATTTTGACAGTGCCTGACACAGAACAGCCAAAGAACCACATTTGACTTAAAATAAATAATAAACCGATGTAACACAAGAAAAGCTGAATATTGAATAAATATTATAGCTCCATTTCTGCAGTGACATCTATGCAAGCAGATGCCTGCCACAATTCTACTTATGTCAATTCTGGTCGCCAGTGGCTCATGGCTCTGACAGAATGATGGAGACCAAATTTGGCATTATCAATCCCTATCGCTCCTGTTAACCTGAGCACAGAAGAAGATTGATCTAATAAGTTTTTAACTAGGTATGGCCATAACTATGTCAATACCTAGTGACACATTTAATTCACAATAGTAAGAGATAAATTTGCCTTCTAAGTGTTTGAAATAGAAAACTTGGACACATTTTTAAATTGAGCTTAAAAGTGATCTGAATTAACCACCCAACACAATTTCAGTATTGTGACTGCTGTTCTGGAAATATGTGATGTATCACTGTGCCCGTTTTGGCTGGGATAGAGTTAATTTTCTTCACAGTAGCTAGTATGGGGCTGTGTTTTGGATTTGTGCTGGAAACAGTGCTGATAACACAGGGATGTTTTCGTTACTGCTGAGCAGTGCTTGCACAGAGTCAAGGCCTTTTCTGCCTCTCACCCCACCCCACCAGCGAGGAGGCTGGGGGTGCTCAAGAAGTTGGGAGGGGACACAGCCGGGACAGCTGACCCCAACTGACCAAAGGGATATTCCACACCATATGACGTCATGCTCAGCATATAAAGCTGGGGGAAGAAGAAGGAAGGGGGGGATGTTCGGAGTGATGGTGTTTGTCTTCCCAAGTAACCGTTACGTGTGATGGAGCCCTGCTTTCCTGGGGATGGCTGAACACCTGCCTGCCCATGGGGAGTAGTGAATGAATTCTTTGTTTTGCTTTGCTTGTGTGCGCGGTTTTTGCTTTACCTATTAAACTGTCTTGATCTCAACCCATGAGTTTTCTCACTTCTACCCTTCTGATTCTCTCACCCATCCCCACCAGGGGAGCGAGCAAGCGGCTGTGTGGTGCTCAGTTGCTGTCTGGGGTTAAAATAACTTCATGATTGTCATGGTTTATTAGCTATGCAAGTTCTCTCTGATTCTGGAATATACACAGATTTGGTATTACACATCTTCTGGGACAGGTGAGTTTTCATAAAGGCACAGTAATGAGGTTTTCTTTTTATCTTCCAAAAAGAATCTTTTTTCTTTATCACTTACACTTGGAAATACGGGATACAGAAAAGCCATTTAACTCAAACCAGGGAGAACACTAATACATCACAACTCCACCCAGAATTCCAATACCTTATGCACACCTGAGTTTAAAAAAAACAAAACAAAAAACCCACAAACCACCACACACACAATTTCAATTTCTTGAAACTTCAGGGAAACCAAGTATTACAATTTGTATATTCTTATAAAAAGAATAGTACAGTAAACTGTAAGTTATGAAAACTACAACACTAAAAATTATTATTAAAGAGGCTGACTAAAAAAAAAATCACTATGTACATCAGTGTGTCATTATGTTCCCATTATATTTGATGTACTGCATCCAGCAACAAGTATAACTGCACTTAACTACTGTTCCTGTCTGGTGTGGATTTGGCTGTATTCCTACTGTACATGTGAAAAGGTTTTTAAAAGATACTGAAAGGAAATAAAGTCAAATAAGATGTACTGTATTCTACGAAAAAAACCAGCTACACAGTTTCTCAAACAAAGCCTATTTGTGTCAGGAAACCTTTTATATTCAGTAAAATACTGTTAATAAATTCAAACCACATATCTGTAAATGGTTCAGTTCAGTCATTGTCTTGAACACCACAGACAGAATAGCATGGATGCAGTTTAACTTAAATAAGGTACCAGACTGAAACAGCAATCAAGAAATAGTCTACTGCTAATCCATCCCAGCAAGAATTCTTTCTATCCTTTTCTGCAACTCCTGTGTTCCACTTTGATGGAGGGACTAACAACAGGTCAACACTAAACCATCCAAAATTAGTACTAATTTTGTAGTACTAATCTGACAGTCAAGGGAACGCAAAAAGGGGCTGCTGTCCTTATAATATCCGTAAAACGTGTGGCTTCAGTAAAAACAAACTAGCCAAATGGTATTTGAATGTGAAGTGTCACCGTACAGTAAGGAGACTCCAGGTTGGGGTTATGAAGAGCAGTCCTCCCCACTGGTTAGTTTACTGCACTGGTACTGCACTTTTACCTAAAGCTCACAGGGTTCAGAGGTTTTTCAAGGATCTTCACACATCAAAGGCTCATATTGTAAGAAGGAGAGCAGGAGGGGGAAAGTAATTTCACCTCCCAACACAATGCCTACTGCAAAATCTGAAAGATCTGGTGTCACTCAATCTTACTATGCAGGATAGTTAGGACTGGGGTTTAGAAGGTCTCCTACTGAATGAACAGCAGGTTTGGTTTGGTTTTAAAGGCCTCTGTCCCAAATGTTAGTATTTTTCCTTAAAACCCTGAGATGGCTTAATATTCAAAATGAAGGAACATGTAACCTCATTCTGAAAATCCTCCTGCATGTCATTATAGTCACATAGTAAAATGTTGAGAATGAGCCCCAATTCATGAGTTCACAGTCATGTAAGAAATGCTCTACTGGATCAAGCCAATGGCTCACCTAACCCAGTTTTGTCAACAGAGTGGGACACTTCAGTGAAAGCATACCAACTTCATCTCTTCCCAGAGTTCGTTTCTCCTCTTATACTCAACTGCTCAATTAAGGATGCTAGAAAGAGGTACTAGAAGGTATATCCCTGACTAGTCCTTTTGGTACGCTTTTATATCCATTGCCTACAAATCCATCTAATCCTTTTTTGAACATGCTGGTACCATCTCCCACAAACATCCTGTGGCAGCGACTTCCAGAAGCTCACTACCCAGTGTAAAGAAGTATTTTTCTTTCATCTGTTTTATACAGTTCTGCTCATTTCATCGGATGTCCCTAGTACTAGCATTATTTGTCAATCAGTTCTGCATTTGCCTGACCACATACATGAATTTGTAAACTTCAGTCATATCCCTCACTCTCTCCTTTTCAGACTGAAATGCTGAGGGCTCCTCTGATCTCTCTTCATTGGCGGCTGCTCCACACCCTTGATAATATTACCAGCTTTTCTCTCCATCTTCTCTAATTTCACCAAATCCTTCTTGAAATTAAGAGGACAGAACTGCACCGTGTGCTCAAGAGGATGTTGCAGGAATTTTTTAAATATAACCGCAAAACAATGCCCTGCATATTCTTTAAAAAAAACCCCAACAAACAAACAACAACAAAAACCACTTTCAAAAAGGTAATCTAACTTGACTACTGTTGTCACTGATAATTGGGGACAAAAGAATTGGAGTTCATATGAACCATGTGATAGAAGAGAAGGTTACTTTAGCTAGATGGCTTTCTTGCTTCCAAGTCCTAGTGGGCTCTAAGGTTTGGGAGAAGGGAGAATACCGTTCTTATTAAGAAAACAGTAAGATTAATCTTTTTATGAAAAAATCTAAAATACAAATTTAACGTCACTTCTCTAGGAGCATGTAAACTTGAGAAAATCCTGTCATTCCGAGTTATTTCAGTTCTACCAATAAGGCTCAAACCAAGATGCCACATACACATTTTGTTAAAATTACAGAACATCTCCTGCACAATAAAATCCTAAAATTTCACCTTTTTAGAATTTGTCACTTTCTGACATATGAAGAAGATGCAGTTTTGTGATCACTGACATCTGTTTTCCATTTACTACAAGACTTGAAAGGATAAATCTCATGCTTTATGAAGAACAGTGTTTGAAGTGGTATTATATACAACTACTTTATAAATGAAGAGTTATGGTAAAGTTCTAGAGCAAATGGCTTTCTATGTTTATTATATGCCCTAAAAAGATAATGAAGGGTATTGTATTGGGATACAATCAACATTACTGATCCTCAACATGGAATATAGCCGATAGTCATTATACTCATATGCCAATACAATCTCTATTTACCAGACAGGCATATACAGTAACGTTATCGGTTGGCTGGCAATCCAATCACAACTTTGTACACAAAAATTGTTAAGGCTCATAGAACTTCACAGCTGCATTGAAGATTACTCAGCTAAGACAATGAAACAGCAAGCAAAAAATCCTGATTAACCACCACCAACAACAAAAATATCTAAAACTACTTCATCAAGGCTTTCTCTTGCCTTGAAAAACAGTGAGATACGGTTATGGTTTTTATTAATATGAAAAATAAAACATGAAAGTATAATAAGAAATAATTGTCCTTAGTAGTGGTATTTGATGTATCTATACAAAAGTTTCTCTACAAATGTTTACCTGGAATGGTAGGTGGATGGTAGATAGTAGTTTGTGCAAGTGAATATCGTAATCCCATTTAAATAATTGGAACTACTCACTGCTGTAAAATTAAGCATATGTTGCAGAGATTATAAATCTATTTTGTTCTCATTCTTGTAACTACTACAAAAAAAGTTTCATTTCTATGGTGGTTGCAATCAGAAAAGTGGTACTGGGCACCTGTTTTACTGTATTTTTTAGTTCTCCACAGAGCTACAAGGTCCATCACTAGATTTTTCTTTCTTCAATTTAGGCATCACGATTCAAATGGTATATTTTGTCATCAACAACACCATCACTGACAGGAAAATACGCAAAAATGGATAAAAATAGCAAATTCTCTACTTGCTTAAATATGCCACTAAGCTATTTGGACTAATTCTTGACATGCAGAGTTTTTTTTAAACACCGTAACTTTGTGTATAAATGCATGGGTTAGGTCAGAACAGTTTGGAACAGAGGGACTATCAACACAACAGTTCATAGAATACCTTCCATGCATGGGTTCCATACATATTTCAAGTGATAAAAGACAGCAATCACCCTTTGACAGATGGGAAACGGATAAAGATCAAGTGGCTTGTTCCAAGCCAAAGAGACAAAACTATCCTCATTTACAACATATCAAATCAGAGTGGCTTTACTAGATTAAAGCAAATCATCTTAATATAGCTGGGCTAGCTATAACTTTGTTTATTTTAATAGTTTCTATTAAATTCACAAACAATAGAACCAAACTGACTATAAAAAAGACTCAGTGAAAACTTTACATACACAAACAGTTATTAGAAAAGTAAAATCCAAGACGAGTACTTTGTCTTCCACAAATTCGGTACTGTTTTCAGAAAGAGATGCTAAAAGAGTAGTTTATACATACATACCTTCTAGTGACTTTAAATACAGAATGTGTACCCACTTACGTCTGTGGTAACGTGACCCATGTTTATCAAAACCAGAAACTCCTGACTGTCACAGCTACAATATTAGAGCAAACCAGATTCATTCAACAGCACAAAAATGCAATGATAAGGCTCTTCATAATTTTTTTTTAAAGTAGCATGAGTTCACCGTGATCTATGAGACAATTTTAAAGTTTCCAGACCACATTTTGAAGAAATGATTAAGAAAAACAGGTTAGACCTAAACACTTGCCTGCAAAATTCATTGATACCTGCGATTTTACCTCTCCCTGCATTAAAAATAAAAACCTGAAAATGCTACTCCATATCATACTTGGCAATGAGTACACTTAAGCATAACTGAGAACATATCCTTGAACACTGCTACAAGTTCACATTATTTCAATAAATTTGTGACTTTCAAATTTGTATTAATATAAACATGTTGTAGTTAAACTCAGAGCAAATAGAACAGACTGCTTTCTTTTAAGCTTTCCATGCTACTCGTGTTCTCGGTGCCTCTCATGCTGCCACATATTTATCAGAACTAGGACTGTCTGAATAGTCCGAAAGCCTTTATAACATGCCCGCTTGTCATACAGACTTTACAACTTCTACAGAGCTATTCCACGCTAAGTATCACCCAAGCACAAAAGATCAAGCTGAGCAATCGAACTGAATGGAATTCAGCCTTCTCTGGATTTGAATCCTGTATTTCCACCCAAAAAGCCAACAGCTTCTTCTCGTATGAACTCTTCCACCCTAACACACCTTCACTCCCCCTAACTTCCACATCGTCCTCCTCTCTGTTCCACCACCCGTAATCGCACCCTGAGCTGCAGCAACAGCTGCCTGCCACAGTTAATTCAAAAATACATACATGCTGATGGTTGAATCATGTATGTGATTAGCCAGAAGGCCAAACACAGCAGATAACTGTAACCTCTGTCTGTGGTGGCACTAATGGGAGTTTTTCCTTTCCTTCGAATTTAAGCCAGTTCGCAAGGTGGTCAAAAAAAATGAGCAAGGCGGGGAGGGGAAGTGACTCATAAATGGCTGAATTGTATAAACTTCACTTCCAGAGCCATTGGTAGACGAGACTAAAGAAAAAAAAAAAAAAAATCAACAGAACAAAACAAATCTAAAAAGACTCATTAAAAGTTACAAAAAATTTCATCTGGAAAACTATAGTCTCTGACATTTTCACCTTAAGGAAGCCTGAACATTACCAAAAAAAGAAAAAAAACCAAAACTACAAGTGTCTGACAGCCCAAGTGTTATTAATCCATTTAGTATTTCTGCCTGTTTACTGAATCGGTCTTTATGAGCTGCAACCTGACCATAAATAATTAATTAAAAGATTCTCAGAATCATGTATAAAATTATTATTACATTATGCTGGCTCCATGCAAGTAAAAAAACCCAACCAACCAAAACCCAAAACCCCACAACAGCAACTAAGCGAAGTCAGAAAATCCTACCTCCTCCATATTTTGGGAACACCTAATTTACAGCTACTTCTCATTAAAGCAGATGCTATTGAAAGAAAAAAGAAGGAAAAAAAAAAAAAAAAAAAGCCTGTCATCTTATGAAAACCTCCATTTCAGAAAGCTAGTACTCAATTCCCAGAACAAACTCACATATAATTCAACACTAGATCAGCTTCTCAAATGTAGTTTATAGCATTATGACTAAGGGGTAGTTGAATTGATTTTCAATTCAAGTGAGAAATCAGGTTAACCTCAACCTCCCAGCAGACAAGTACATTCTAGTAGAGAACGAGAAAATATCTAAAGATTTCTGTGGTTAACACAAAACCCAGTTGCTAATGTAACAAAGAGAACACCGTAGAAGTCCATTCTGTCCAAAGAGTCCCCAAAGATCACATTTTCCAGGATGAGAGATATTGTCCTTTCCCACCTGATAACGATCCAGCTACAATATATTTGCTACTTTCCAACTGTAGTACTGTAATTTAGAGAAACTGGAAACAATGCAGTTACTTCTGACTTCTCACAGTACAACCACCTCCATCCTTGACGGGTTACCTCAACAGAATCACAACACACTGGTCTGACTCTCAGACAGCGTAGCATCCTCATTAGCATCATCAACAAGGCCACAAATGTGTCGCATCCTAACTATGATTTAATTTCCCTTCTTGATCTTTCTCTAGGACTCAGCCAACCAACAACTAAAAGGATGAAAGCCAAACCACACAAAATATTGAGCAACATGTAGGAAACACTAATGTGATCGTGGTAATAAAGTGTGGCTGTGGATCAAACAATATAAATGAAACCTAATAAATGAAAATTAATTACTTTCAAAATACACTGAAGAAACTATCCTATCCTTTTGATACATCCTATCCAAAAGAGTGAGATTTATAGTACATACTTTTTCCTCTTATATTCCCTCAACTCTTAGGAAGAGCAGCATTGACAGTGAACAGGAACTTCAATTACAGGTCCAATTTACTTAAGAAGTGCAAGGATCACACTGAAAAATGGTAGGTATTTCTATGCAAAATTATATACACAGAATAAATGCTCTTCAATTTCATAACGGCTAGACAGACTATGAAAACCCTTTGAAGGACAGGCTATTCAAAATATTAAGGTTCAGAAAATCCAAAGTATTAGTGGGCTTTCCAATATATTATTACTATTCCTGTTATTTACCTAAGGGTTTTACTTTTCTTGAGAAAATAAAAAAGTCAGACTGTGGCTGATCCACTTAACATTTCCCATGCTGGAAGGTTAAACCTCTGCTCAGAATCAAGGTTTCCACATTGGGAAAAAAAATCAGCTAGGAAGAGGACTGGGATTATCAGTAAAGTATCTCTGCAGAATTAGCTGAATGTTTCAAAAATACATGCTTTCAGAAAATGAATTTCTGCACATAGAAGAATAAAGTAGCTGAAAAGAGTGATATTTATACACCCTATTCTTCAGTGAAGCTATAACCACGGACCCTAAGATAAAATAATTGCTGACTATTATAAAGCCTCCTAGTTTGCCTGATACAAACTAAATAAATTCAGAAATAAACATTGTCTCCTCTTATAAATCAAACAACTGATCAAAAATGTTTCTTATTATTCGATAGCAATTAAGTTTTAAGAGACCGTCCATGAATGAACAAGAGCTATACAAATGAATGCTACACTAAGTGTAAGTGTTTTAAAGTAGCGTTCTGGGAAGGGTTTAATAACTACTCACTGAATAACACACAATCTGGTTCAGAGCGAGAAAATTATTTAATTATTGAGAAAACACAGTAAAGCACCACTTCTTCTAATATATATATTCAAATGTATATTTTCTTCCTGAAACAAGTATGATCTCTACTAAAATCAAAGACAGATTCTTGAAAGAGAACATCCGCATTGTAACATTGTCTACCACACTTTTTCTTAACATACAAAAATACCTCCCAGTGCAAGACAGTATTTTTGAAATAGAAATCGAAATAGATACCTTTGAGATCACTAGAAATACTGCATTGCTGTATTCTTGGTAAGGGTTTGGGGCTTTTTTTTTTTTTTTTTTTTAAGGCCAATGTATTAATTTTTTAATTATTTAAAATGGGTGGAAATAAGGGAAGAACTCAGAGATTGAATTTCAGAGAATATAAATACATAGGATTAATTACCTAAGTACTTTTTGCCCCCCCAAATAGTACAAACCCTAGAAATCCAGTCACAATCTGAGAAACATACTAAGCCACAAACAAAAAAAAAAAAAAAAAACCAAAACAAAATACAAACCAAAAATCCAAACAAAACAATAACAAACAAAAAACCCACCAAAAACATGATATGGAATTGAATCATATTAAAGACTTCATGTTATTTTATGGTATATTTGAATGTTGGAGATAAATTTAGACTTTCCTGTGTTTTAATGCTTACTTAGGAGATTAACTACTTCATAAGTGTATGGTAACTACCCAAAACAACTGACAGGTACTTTCAAATTAGGGAGAAAAAAGCCTCTAACTTAGTCTTACCTGAAGAGGAAAAAAATAGGTTAAGAGGCGTATTGCTACACCAACACTTATTTATTAACATTCTCTGAAGGTATTATTTGTTTGTTTACACAGGAATACCTAGAGCAAAGACACAAGGAAACCAGCATTTGTGGGCACTTCCATTTTCATGCATTTGTATTTGATTCCTGTTACATAGGCTATCTGAAGTCACCACACACATTACTGATTATATATGAGCAGACATCTTATCCTTGAATTACAAGTTATAATGACAGTCGACTTATAACCTAAAATTCAAGCACAGAAACATTAATGAAACCTCACGGGAATGGACAGCTGAACACAGCATTCATTCAGAGTGTTACCTGATGGTTTATTTCACTTTAATGTATTCTATTAGTAATCTTGGCAAATATCATCAACAGAAAGACATGTACAAGAAAACAAAATCTATTCTAAAATTCTACTTAAAAATTAAAGTTTCACCTTCTATGAAAAATTCTGAAGCATTTTTCTTCACTGCCTCCTAAGAATATCCTTTACTACAAACACTTTTATTTTTAAACAAGAGGCAGGGCTTTTTGGTCTGGCCTGGATTTTGTAAGCATCTACAGCAAATATACAAAAATTGCTTCTCCTATTTGCATATACACCTATTTCATTAAGTGTATAACCAGCACTGTATGATTTTTGTGCATTTCTCTGGGATTATACAAACTTGGAAAATCTGTTTTACGGCTTTTGTTGACAGTACAACTCTATGCAAAAGCAAGTACACAAACATAGAACTGCTTGTTTCTGTGTAATTTCTCCAGTTGGCTTTGCAGGAGATCTCCTTACATTAATCCCTTAAAAACTGCTTAGGAAAAAAAAAAGCACCCCTCACCTTGAGTTGTTTTAGATAAAAAGAAATACAAACTATAACTTTGTGGCCTTCTACACGAGCAGCCTGATTGTCGCCCATTGAATCTCTTGCTGCGATAAGAATATTCCAGTTAAATGTTACAAGTCAGGTCCTTAAAAACTTGGAGCTGATTTCTATTGTGAGCCATACAAGAACTGCTGTACCTTTTGAAATAGGTAGTATGCTGCTCAGCAGCAACATAGAAATGTAGCAGAAACAGGATGCCATCTCAGCCTACCGCCTTTACAACTACTTTCCAGCTAACCTTGTCTGGTAATAGTTTCAACTACCTCATTTTCATCTCTGTGTGATATAGCCTGCAGGACTTTAAAAGGATTTAAAAAATTACATATACTTTTTAATCAAAAATGTATTTTTATCAAAATTGGTTTTGTTCAGAACAGTTTCAAAATGTTTTCTATCTTGCTAGGTTTTGAAACAATTCACTAGGACTTTTCCATTTTGCTAAAACTTTACTTTTCTATTTGACTTTTACTGTATTTCAATCTATAACGTTTTGATTTTTCAAAATCAAATAGGAATGATCCAACATCAGTTAGGCAAAAAGCCTTCAATACACCCAAGATGAAATTATTAAGGTGTTATTTCTACGGTAAACAGAGCTTTTGTCCTGAATTGGAGTGAAAATTAAATAGCAGAATTTCCTATGGAACAGTAATTGTTTTCCAACTCATTGTGCTAGAAACAAACCAGGAGAAACAGTGAGTTCTTTTATGCCCTCCTAAATCTGCCTCCCAGTCATTCATTCCTGTCATCTGCATGCCGTCTTTGACTACATTCTCTAGATTCTCTGAACCTCCCAGGAGCATCCACGTTCTACAATCTGTTTTTTGATCTGTGGCAACCTTCTTCTTAGATCTCTGTGGCTAAATGCTTCATTATTACCTTTTGTTTTCCCATCCTTAATTAGGTACATGAGACAACAATTTTGCCATCTTACAAAGTTAAATGAATTGATTTTGTCTATAGCTGAAAGATTTCATGCTAAAGGAACCAAGGGAGTGAAATATCAACTGTTCCTTTACCTAAAAAAAAAAAAACCACCCAACCAAAAAACCCCAAACTACAAACAAACCGCCACATGATAGAATATAGAGTATATTAAAGCTATAGCATGGAAGTTGGCACTGATGCTTACCAAACACGTCATTTTAGTTACAGGTATAATTAGCAGAGAGAAACAAGCAGTTGTCCTGCTTGTCCTCCAGAGAGAACAAAAAAAAGATTAATTTCCATTAAAGGGTGCTAAACAAAGGTACACACACGACAAGAACAATTAAAAAAAAATCTAGACCAGATATACTGAGGATTTTTTCGGTTCCTGGAACAAATTGTCGTTCAGTTGTTACAGCTACATAAAATAGCAGCTCTGTTCAAGGTATGTGAAGGAGTGAATGTGGGCTCAAGGAATAGAGATAAACAAATTCCTTAGCATGAAAACAGTAGCAGTGTTACATGTTGATACGCAGTGTAGTTGCTGAAGGGCAATAGAGAGCCACACTGTTAATGTGCAGTATAGAGATACTTTACAAAAAACTGCACAGTGAAGTGGAAACTTTACTTTTTTTCCAGCTCTACCTGAAATGACCTTGTGCAAACCATCAGTCAACCCGGGTGAATGATACATCCCAAGGCAGGAAACCTTAGTTTATAATAAGGATTGTTAACAGCAGTCTGTACGAGATCTGGGACTACTATGCATAACCTTTAGATGCAAAGTTCACTGAATTTTCCAGTAGGCTACAATGCACATTAGGAAAGGGGATGAGTCTCCCCAAAAGCATATGAATACTAGGATGTTTTTATGTCTTTGTGATAGTTATTTTGAGAATGCTTGTGTGACTCTGAAGAGTCCAGAACTGCAGTACGTGCTGAAGATAGCAACACTAAACCCACAACAGACCTCATTTCAGAAGGCTACCTAGCCAAAGCATTCACATTTAAGACTTAATATTACATATAATCAGCAATGTATTTTTCTTCAATCACACTTATAGCCCTTAATTCACTTTATGTACATTTACATTTGACATATGACTTTTTTTTAATTAAAGTCCAGAAAGGACCACCAGATCTGTCACTCTAAACTCCTGCAGACCACAGGGCATCATTTCACATAAAGAGTGTTTAATCAAGGCCAAAATGACAGAATGAACAAAAAATTTCAGTACTTGGCAGATTATACCTTCATCACAGCCAGGTCATAGAGCAGAAAAAGGCACCATCACGCACCTGTCCCCTCACTCTGAGAACCCAGTGACCACATGGCAGCCCATCCACCTTCCCCCTTCCTCATTCTGGTTCCTTCCCTTTTCCCACCTTTACTCCCAGGTCAAATTCACTTTTAACTGGCCACCACCAGCATTGCTTTTGCTGATACTGCGTAACTTGCTACCAGCCGTTTTCATTTGCTGCCTGTGCAGTGGACAGAAAACTTGATACTTTATACTTAACCAGTTAACATTCCTTGGATTCCCTCCAGGACTCCGAGCAAAAAACGCCTTTCCCAAGCCTAAACAGTTTACAGTCTGATGCAGGCTGCTCATGAAACAATAGCGTGCTGTGCGTTTGTAAGCTATTACTGAGTTTCACTCCCTCCTACCTCAGGATTCTTCTCATGTGAAAATAAAAACCTAGCGCATTGCAGTCTTGTTGCCAGCTGCCATCAGAGCCGCCGGTGGCCAGAAGGGCATGAGGACACAGATCACTCCAGCCACCACACAGACTCGGACATCCTGTGCAACACCCCTGCTTGGGAAGTAGAATTAAAAGTCCATTGGTTGCCCTAGTTCTTACAACCATAGTCTTGCACCTATGTGCAGCCATTTACAGGCACTACTTTCCCATCTTCCTTTTGAGGACATACAAGTTTAGTAATTTAGCATCTTACACTCAGACATGGAGCTTTACCAGGGCTAAAGAGATTTTCATATTAACTCCACACACGGTCTCCAGACAACACCTCCAGATTCCTGCTGCAGAGCCAGCCTTGCTGGCCGCAGCGGCCCACAGCTGCAAGGCAGGCAGCAGGGCGGTGAACATGCAGGGTGCAGCCTCACTCTGCTCCTGTGTCTGGGCACCCCGACGCTCTCCAGGGCTGCATTGGAAAGCCCTAGCTCTACACGCAACTGCGTCTTGCAGGTTTGAGCTCTGAAAAGCAAGCCTACCACTGACCCTTCACCATGTAGTTTCCTACACAGGACAGAAAGCTGATTCACCTTCTTTCCGCCTGTACATATGAGCTGTTCTTAATCCAACTAAACAAGCAGGTAGTGTTTATCTATCTGTAGTAGATCTATCTGTCTCGGCATACATTGTCTTCTTTTCATCCTTCCTTTCCTTCTTTAAGGCACCGACAGCACCTAAATGCACGTGTCTTCCATTTTCTGTATGAAGGATTTTTTTCCAGTTTTCTTAGCTCATCTCTAGTGGTAAATTGGTATTTATACACATTAAATGAAGAAAGGACATACAGTGGCTAAAATAGGAGCTTGTTGTTAGTAGATACTTTTACTTGACACTTTGGGCAAGTCACTTAACCTCCCCCTTGTCTCAAAATCCCCACCTGGAAAATATGAACAGCAGTGGGGAATGTTTTGACTAGTGTTTATAAACAATTTGAGACTCTCAGCAGGCTTGAAGAAAAATGAAACGTGGAATTATTATTAAAGAAAGAAATGTCGAAAAATGAACATCATATTCAAAATCAAAACAGATCCGATATGAAAGCATAGTATTACTTGACTAATCTCAATTTTTCTGGACTGAAATAACCACATTAAAAAAGGCAATGAGTAAGAGAAACAGCTGCAACACAACATTACTTGTGTATGTACTTGTGCTATTTACTTAATACTGTATTTATGGGGGAGGGAGGAGATCTATTTGAGAGCATTACTTTCAAGACAAAGAGAAAGGAATAAAGATTATAAGAAATGAAGGGAATTTACCTAGCCTCAGTGTTTGTTGCCCCAAATCCAAAAACTCTATCACCGCAAACTCTTCCAAAGCAGGAATGTACAAGAGCTGGTTTGCTCAGGTTATCAGACTGGACCTACACACTGACTGGAGCTCAAGGCAAGGTTAAGTCTGCTGCTTATGAATGGAACACTTCATGTTGGCTCAATGAAAGACTGCATGGGTAGCTAGGTAAATTACACTGCCATCTGTACAACAGACACATGTTTACGGATACTAATTTTTTCCTTTAAATCCATTTCTTAAGCCTTCAACAATGGAAGAGGCAACCTGTTTTTTTCCCAGAACTCTATCCCACTTGTAAGAGATCATGGGATGGGATGAAAAAAGAATGAAATCAAGAGGCATGCTCCTTTCCTTCCACCAGTCTATGAATGTTTTACAACTCTGAGCTAAGAAACAACCCCCTCCTATTTTATTATAAACTTATACCCAGGGTTTATTAATCTGATTTCATGAATTTGGTATACATGTTCCATAAAATGTGTATTGAATGAGGGAACTATGCTGCTCATGTTTTCCAGTCCGTTAGAACTAGTCTATCTTTTCAACTTCTTTTTTGGAGAAAGAAAAATCTTCAATCATGAGGTCATTTTCAAAACAATGCGCAGCACAGGAAAGACACAGGGATATGGTCTAACAGTAAATGCACAGAAACAGGACTTGGCACCAGCTCTGCTAAAGTACTTCTACAGTCTTAGGTTTCCCTATTTTTACTTTAGTATCTAACCCTATAAAAAGAAAGGAACAATTTTCTAGTATGACTGTCTTGCAAATTAACTAATTAATGTTCACAAATCCTTCCCAGGAACATAAAATGATAGAATTCAATTAAGCAAATTTAAAATGCATTACCGTGTTTGCATATATTCAAACTTCTTCACGTTTATTCACACATTTGCTACAGTGCATCTGGGGTCTTTTATAGCTTCCCAAAATCTGAATACTGAAAGATTCTAAGTCCTCTTCAAGCGAGAAATTGTTTGTCATAAATTGATAATACTTAAAAATTAAAAGCAATATACTAGTACCTGTTAATTTTAACAAAGCAATAGTTTTCAATAATTACTAATTTTAGTTAATATCTATAATACTCAAGTTAAAGAATTCACTAAATTAGTCCATTACTCAAACAGACAAAAACTCAGAGAACACACTAAGTTCCTAAAGCTAACAAGTGTCAAGGCTATTTGTTCATTTTTAAAAATCAAAGGCTGGGAGGGGGCGGGAGGAAGGACAGTCTAACTTAGCTAGGAAATGACTTAAAAACTGCCTGGCCCACTTTTCATCAGGATAAAAAGAGCCATGAAGTGTTACTATTTCTTGTTCATTGTCATTTCTAGTAGCTGTGTCACAGTGGCCAGAAGAGACAATCTGAAGCTAACAGACTGGATACACAGAATTGGAAAAACACAACTATAATATTTTATTATATTGTAAACTAAAAAAAAAAAAACAAAACACACACCACCAAAACAAAACAAAAAACACCCTACCCCCCAAACACCAAAAAAAACCCCCCAAACCCAAACTATTCTAAATGTAGATTTCCTTAGACTTGCTTTCTTTAGAATAAATTTTAGATTTCTTACTCCAAAACTGTTGGGTTGTTTTGCTTACTCACTGAAGTTCCACACACAACATTTATGTAAACTTTCAATAGCTAAAGTGGTTTGAATCAACTGTAGAAAGAAAAATTACCTTGTAGATCTGGCTTAACAAAAACAACAACAACAAAGATAATAAGGACATCCATTAGGCTTCTACCTATTTTCAGGAAATATGAAACAAAATAGGTTTGTTTGATTGGTTTCAATGTTCTAGTACCCCAATTTATGGAGTAAAACCCTACAAATCTCATTAGCATAGAAAACTTTATGGTGTAAGTGACCAATCCGGTATTCATGCTAAGCATTGGGCATGTCTTAGTAGCTACTATTATAAGTTTCATACAGTAATAAAAAAATTTTTCTTCACCAGTCACTGAACTGAAGTAGGAATATTCTTACATATTTTCACATTTGCGGGCATTTTACGATACTAAGTACTCTCTGAATGAAGCAATATACATCCATTTATTCATGTAAAGATTATGGTCAACTATTACTAACAGAAGTAGCTGATGATGTGTTCTTCCGATTAATTTTTATTACAAATTCTCATGGGATTATAAAGTCCAATATTCACAAAAGTTTCTAAGCTGGAGACAAAGAACTTCCATTTACCAGCTTTAATCTCCATTTAAAGCTGTTCTTTACTACAGTTTTGTGCACCACCTCCTCAGCTACCTAGGAGTGTTCTTTTTCAGACATAATTAGATCACCATAAATCATATTCTGCTGGTTTAGTACTGCATACATTCTGAGTCAATGAAAATCCTCTCTCCACGACCCCTGCTTCCTTCTCCCCCCCCCCCTTTTTTTTTTAAGTATCAACCTTTAGGCACTTCCTACATCTCGCAGCAGACCAACACAAAGGTGTCTTTACGATTTTCTTTGACCATTGCATGCTTCCATGAGAAACACAGCATCACAACACCCTTTCATTTTGTTTTCAAAGAGTGCATAACAGAATGTGATGCTTCTCAGATAAATATGAATATGTTTAAGCAGTGTGTTATAATAAACTTCTTAGAATATGTTCAACAATGAAAAGTATTCTTATATATATACTTTGTTTTCCCTATCTCTCTTCAAGCAAATGACACAAGTATAGCACACATAAAAACACTGGAACATGTAGCTAACCATGCAAAAGTGTGTACTGTTCAGGTTCATTGCACTAATTTCCTCTTCATGAACTATAGCTCGTTAAAGAAACAAGAATAAATTTCTAAGTGTGCCTTCCAAAAAACCCCCAAAATCCCCAAAAAACCCCCCAAAACCCCACCACTAAAAAACCCACAGAACCAAACCAAGAACCCCAAAACTAAAACCCAAACTAAACCACCTCCGGCCCACTAAGTTTTGTTTTGTTGGTTTTTTTTGTAGCTTCTGTCCAAACAAAGCCCTTTTGACAACCATTACCTTGGATTTCAGTACAATACGTGGAATATGTTTTGTAGAAGATTTTTTTTGAGTAATCTGAATAAAGTTCCTAGGCTGGGATCCTACTGGCAATGCTAGCTTTATACATCATGGACAACAAAAGTCCGACTAAGAATTGGGAACCTGAAATGCTTCTGGTAGTACTGAAACCCAGCGCATACGCTACTTAGGAAAACTGAACTGACATATTCAGCTTGGTTGCAGAAATTATTTAACTATAATGTTTATCTTTTGTCTATACTGTCTAGAGATTGCATTACAGAAGAGAGTAATTAAAAGTTACTACATACAGAGGCACAGGACTACTGAAGAATTCAAATTCTTTCTATATGAAAAAGATGGTCATAGTTGCAAGAATTTGAAAATTGTTTACATTTGCTCAGACCAAGAAGAAATTTAAAGCTTTCACCTGGGCATAAATTTAATATATTCAATTTAATGCTATTTAACAAAACCATAGGATGATTTTTATGGATTTCGGTTGTAATAATTAATTTGTAAAATCCACAAAAATAAATTAACACTTATTAAAAATCGCTTGATAGATCTTAAAGTCCCTAGAAATATCATAAGTTCTTCTTTGTCTAGTTAGAATTATTTATCTGTAACTAAATAATATCAGCCTGAGGTCTGTAGGGCGTCACCTAGAAAGTCTTTTGTTTTTCTACAGGAGACGCTGTTCTGCAGAACACAGTGAACATTGTGGGAGGTTGATAACCAAGGAAGCTGCATACACTTGACTCACTTAAAACTTCCAATGAGGCATGGTAACAGATATGAGTGATTTAACAGAGCTTCAGGAAAGCAGCTTTACCTTATGAAGAAAGTAGTGAGACTGTGGATCATTTTGCTGCCCATTTCTGGCACACCAGCTTTTAAGATATTTCTCTAAGACAAAAGCAGATAGGCATTTAATTTTTATGCTTGGCTTGCTCCCAGCGCTCTAGGGCAATCTCATCATAAACCGTATTGAGCTGTTTCAATTTTTTTTTTTCTCTCCAAGCACTTCATTTTACTTTCATTTTTAAAGACATTTCTTTCAGAAGAGCTGCCTGCTGAAACAGCATGTTTTGAAGCACGACAGCAGCTGACAACCCTACCAAAACATGGCCTACAAGGTTGGTACTTGCTTTGCCTTTTGTTACTCAAAGTGCAACAAGCCTTGTAACTGTTCTTAAAGACATACCAGGCAGTGTTGTTTCCAATGGTGATATGGACGTAAGAAACAAGTCTCTGAATAAAAGATAACAGTGTCTGTAAGATAAGATGATAAGAGTTGTTTTGGAGCTAAAAACAATAATTTAGGAGACTATGCATCAGACTCAAACACCCTTATTTTGAGCAAGTTTTCCCTGTAATATTTTAACTCTTTCATGTAAAACTAACCAGAAATTCAGGACAGAGTACAGAAGCTACAGCAAGCATTTGAAGTAAAGGAAATAAGATGCCTGGGCTCAAAGCCTCCATTATGAATACCCTGTAACACATATACCATATAAAAATACGAGTAGTACTCACAGAAGTACCAAAATATCTAAGTTGCTTCTGAACTTGGGGTTTCCTTTCTTAAGGGCGTATTTGCAGGTGCATTCTGCATCTGGTTATCACGCAATCCCATCCAGGTTTACACAAGACAATTCTGGTCTGGAAATCACATGACAGAAATCACATGCCCCAGCTAATCGCCTGCCTTTCCGGAACAGTAAATACAGCCCAATGTTATGCTGACCTGACCTGCACAGCTTCTGCGCTGGACTTACGCTCCATGTGAATGGTTTGTAGTCTACAAGCAATGGTCTAGATGCATCCATGTTAATCTAAAAGCAAGTCTGTATGAAATCCAACTGAACAGTTTGAAAAATAAACCTGGAATGGGAGTTTCACAAAGGCAGCGCTACTCAGCAGTTACATGTTCTAACCTTCTCTTTCAAAGCATGCTCAAGAGACAGGTCAGAAGAAAAAAATACGGCAGCTGACTTTGCAAAAATGTCACGACTTTGCAGATGAACATGCATTGTTGGCTAATAATACACACTTCTCATACTTCAGGGAGAATCGCTACCTGTGCAAAATCCTTGAGATTCAAGATCAACCTAGGAGAAACCCAAACAGTGTCAGCAAAAGCACGTGCAGGAATCCAACAAAAGTCACATCACATTGTTAACTAGGAAAAAAATGCATGTGAAAAGGGAATCTGCAAAAATCAAATAGTACTGACTTTGTGTATGCCAGAGACCTCTCAAGGAAATCAAACAGAAGAAACCAAATAAAAGAAATGCAGCTACAGCATGCGAGTCACCACGTTCCAAAGACCCTGCCAAAAAACGTTAATATCTCACTGAAAACTCCGAATTCTAACTAATGATATTAACATAGTCATTAGATGCTGTCAATGGATAATTAAATATATTTGCAGTTTTTGCAGCCTTTAGCGCAAAGAATAGGCATCCATCCAGGTAACCAAATGTTTGCAGGGGGAGGCATCAGCTTTTTCATAGAAATATCTTTCAGTGAAACTGTTTAATGTAGCCAACTACAGCAGCGATTCTTTTTTACCACTTCTGTACTTTGCCACGAGTCCTTGAATCTTTTGCCACCTTCTATAGAAATAAAGAGATGTTTGGGTAGGTGACTTCTTTTAAAAAGAAGCCATTTAGATGAGAAAAAACCAAACACACGCACACCCCCCAGTGAATCCAGTATTTCCCACGTTCACAGAATGATGCTGCAGTTCTTAAAATTAAACAAGTTTAGTGTACAAAAACATAAAAGTCCAGCCATCACAATTTTCTACAAATTCTTTTTTTATGACTACGGTATTTCAACTATGAAAAGTATTAAAACATTAATGTTCCTCTCCATTCCAATATACCATACCTATTATTCTTGAGGGGAAAGACAAGACCTCTTTTCAATATGCGCTACAGAACATGGTCTCATATAAAGCTGTCATTATGAGGCAACTAAAATTTGATTAACAAAATAATGGACTTTCCATTTAGATACATCAAGCCCAGCACAATTATCAACTGTTTGAATTCTTCACATCAACAACTTTCAAAACAGAATTTACAAAATACGTAGTTGGTTTTACAGGCACTGGTCCCCCATGAAAGGGATTGAAAAGGAGGAGGAACAAGGCTATCAGCTTTTAGTCAAATCAATCCCACTCAAGTAATAAATCTGAAGAAAGGAAATCACTAAGGTGCATATGGGCACTACTGCTAATACAAGACAATCAAGCAGATTAAAGCTCTCACGAGGACAAGAATCTGCAAGAGCACCAGAAAAGTACTTGAAGGGGACAGGGAGAAGAGAAACCTATTGCATCTTGCTATACAATTTAAAAGCTAACCCAATATATATAGACTGTGTAACAGACAGTTACTTTAGGCATTACAAATGGATCCTGATCCAAAAGTTAGGAAGAAAGGCGAGATATCACCCCCCCAACGTACACTATAACAAAGTGTGAAAATTCACGTGCCCTCTTATTTCGCCTATTCACCCATAAGCTCTGCTGGGACTTTGGCTATATTTTAACATGTATCTTTCTGTTCCCTAAAAAGATTTTGTGGCTGATGAACAGTAGCTGCTTTTATTGTGGCAGTCAGAAGATAATCTTACTACAGTGTTACGATCAGCATTTTGGCATAATCTAGAGCTCAATGGCTTGCATAATTGCTCTAAGTTCTCACTGAAGTATACATTTGAGGTGCATCAGTTTCTGCTTCACAGCAGATCTGACCAAACAAAAGTAGTTCGAAGCTCTTAACACCATATAATAAACTTAAAACATTTTACATAGAAAAATTCATCTACACACCAAGCTCTACGAAGTGTTTATATAGTCAATGGTACCTACAAGGGAAAGAACAATGACAGGGAACTTGCAATGCAGAAGTTTTACCAAACTTCAGAGGAATGCTGCAAAAACAAACCTTACCAGAATCATTGCTCAAAACCCCTTCCTTCTTATTTTTGCCTTTGACTGCAGAATGCCCCAACTCATATTTTTATTGTGTCACATAGAAAGAGTAATATTCATTTCAACATGTGACAGGAAATACCAAGTACTGATATATACTGTTTTCAATAATTTCAGAATAGCAAGGGAATTTTAAAAATAAGGCATTCTTTGACTATGTCACACTATTTTCATCCATAAAAATAGTATCTTAAATGTAATATTCCTTTACTCCCCAAAAATGGAGGAAAATGAAACTTCTGAAAAAAAACCAAGACTGCAAGAAGTCTAAGAAAATGTAATTAGGTCCATGCTATCAAAAGGGATTTGCTGAACAACAGCCACCTCTAAAAAGGAAAACAGCTTATAGTCAAACAGAAGACATTACTAAAATAAAGAGTATTTCACTTGTAGTTTGTAGTGGGACTTAATGTGCACACTAGATAATAGTAATTTTAATTATAGGTATGTAAGTTCTACACTTCTGTCCTAAAATAAGTTTTGCCTATAGCATTCTTAGACTTGTCCGCTTTCTATTTTCAACTAAAAATGTAGAAAACAGAATTTGTAATTGTTATCTGCTATCAGTGATAGTCTACCATTTGCTGTTTCATTTTTAAGTATTTTAACATGTCTTCTGTTACCCTGAAAACCTGCAATTAAGGATTCGTAGATTCCAGCAAAAAGACAGCTTGAAGAAAAAGTGACCATAAGCTATATTAACACTCTGTGAGCAGTTCTGAGTGAAAAACAATTCATTAGGGACATTAAGTTTGTCATTTTTAGTCAACTACAATGACATATTACAATCCAATAAATATACCGTGGATGCGGTAACAAAGGCAAATAACCAAGCCTGAGGCCTTTTGAGGCATTTCAGCATGTTTTCTGCAGCCCCTTCTGTTTTTAAAAGTAATTCATAATTCACGGCTCATGACATTGTCATTCTCAAGCTATCAGTTAGACAATAACAGTGTTAATTAGAATAGAGTATTTCAGTAGGAAGGGACCTACAATGACCATCTAGTCCAACTGCCTGACCACGTCAGGGCTGACCAAAAGCTAAAGCGTGTTATTAAGGGCATTGCCCAAATGCCTCCTAAACACTGACAGGCTTGGGGCATCGACCGCCTCTCCAGGAAGCCTGTTCCAGTGTTTGACCAATTGACTTCCAATTAAGGCAGCCACATTCATATTTCAAGCTTGGAATACCTTAGCTTCCTTCCCCATAGAGAAAATGGGTAACAATGTTTATCTAGCTAATTATGTCTATAGATAGATAGAAGGATATAAATTAAAGATAATAATAAAAAAGTAGGAAAATAATCACACACATATGTAGGATCCTTTATCCAGTGCCCCCAAAAACTTGAAATAAAGGACTCGGAATGAATTTAGCAATTAAATGAACTGAAACACAAAAAACATATGCATACATATAACATTCATACCATGTGCACATTTATATTCTTGTTCTTCTCAAAAACTTGAAATCATTTCCATTTAGCTTCACTTCCTTGGCATCACGGAAGGCTGTATTTGAAACTATTCTATTTTTATTAGAAGGCACTGCACTTGGACCCCATTTCCACTGACCTTGCTTCACTGAGTCAGACATTGAAATTCATGTGCTACCAACAAGGAGCCCTCTGAACTTCATAATTTGAGGTCAGAATGATCAGCTCTAAGTCTACATTACTGCAAATCAGTTTCTGTTTGGTAATATGGAAAGGTGAGATGCAGAGCTTAGAGCTCGAAATAGTAAATGTAAAAAGCACAGGGAGCTGAGAAATTAAGTTCAATTTCCTGTTGGCTGTTTCAGACCTGGTGAAACCAAATATAAGTAAAAAGTGTAGAAATAACTGGAAATCCTAATGTTTTTTGGTCTGCACATCATTGTTCTTGGTACTGGCTGTGTTTCCACAGCCAAGAAACACACGGCTCTGTGTGCTCTGACATCAAAAAAAGGACCCCAGCCCTGCAGAGGCGTGTTTCCTCTCTCCTCCTGCCATCCTAGACAAGGACCAGAGCAGTGTGATGCCGGCACGGTTCTGTCAGAAGATGCGATCAGGACACGGCCTGCAGGAACACTCCACGGTGAGGACTGGCTGAGGCACCGTACTCCAGAGTGCCCCAACCTCAAGTTTAGACATGATACCAAGAACTTCTAATATAATCTATTCTGTGTTATTTTGGACCAACTTCATTCTACCTTGGGAAATAGACTTTAACCGTTGTAAACATCACCATGCATCTATCCTTCAGAGGAACCTGACTTTAAAAGAACAAAAGAAATATTTAGGAAACAGTAACAAAAAAGTAGTTTTACATAGGTGAAACCATAACTCAAGGCCGTAAAAATAGGCTTTTTAAATGATAAAACTTTTTTTTTTTTATTTACTCTCACTTAGAACGAAGATTCTTCATTCTACAACAGATTTTAGATACTTCTATTCCGTTACTTTTTTTTCAATGGTATGAACTTCAGTCAGTCCTTTTTCCTTTTACAGTTAGCTCGTGTTGGATAAAAAAGTGTTGGCACTTCCACTTAAAAGCTCTGTATTTGAAACCGGAGACTGAAGTTTTGCAAAGGGTTCACCCTAGCACTTCTATTACTAGATACCAGAGAACATACGTAAAAACATGTAATAGAAAATATGAGAAAATACGCACTGTTCATACATCCAGTTACATTACTGTTTAGTTTCTGCATTAATTCTCTGGTAGTTGAGTCTGAACTTCAACTGAAGATTTTTTTTCCCCACACAGTTAGAACATTCCTATAATTGCTTACCTTCTGGTGTATTCTCTGGCATCTAATGAGATGCACAATTAGGGCATTTGCTCCATCTAGATTGTCTGATTTTTACCAAGGTATGAACTCATGCTGAAGCCATTCCTTCAGTAGGGACACTGACTCAGCACCCCCTAGTCATATCTTTGAGACTTCTATCCCCTTATCCAATTTAGTTCTATTTGAAAAAAGCATTTATTAGTGTCTAGTTTATAAATAGGAAAACAGTGACAGCTTATGGGGGGGGAGATTTTTTTTAGGAACAAGTAAGCCCTTTTACACCTGTTGGTCGATAAAAGGAGCAATTTACAAAGGATGAGGCTAAGTAACCTTACAAAAACAAGCCTTAGGAAATCAAAGGATGTACTTGATTGCCTGTTAAGTAGGTAGTGTATGATAGCCTTAAGACAGAAAAATTCAATTTTATATTTGAAGTATCTGCTTTCCAGGAATTCATGTATAAACAATATAGTATGTAATGGTATTTGGTTTTAGTCTCAGAACTAAAGTCTTTCAACATCCCACTACATTGACTACATTTTTTTCCAAATTTTTTCAGCTTTGCTTTACCAACATAGTTTGATGGCTTAAGGACTCAAAATAAGAGACTGCTACTTTTTAATGCCACCCTGTGGTTGTTTTCTCTGGAATAGTCACTACCACATGGCTGGTGTCGCTTACCTGTAGATAGACCAAAGAGAAATTACAACGCAGCAAGCTTTATCTAACACAAAAAGACACGGTTGAGAATTATTGATTTCTACTTCAAAATCGGTCAATATTTTTCTTAACCTATATTGGCTCACTTTACTCACTGGAAAAGAAAAACTCAAACATTTCAACTTCTCTACAACAGAGACGTGTTTTTCTTGGTAGAAAACAATTCATCTTTGGTGGTGCTTGATTTACCCTCAAATATTTTCTTATTTTTCACTTTCCTCATAGATTTTTCAATCAACTAAAATAAAAAATCATGATATTACTTTAAAACCTATTCTTTACTATTTAAATCTGCTATTCCATTTCTCTTGTCCCCTTCAATATCTGCAACTGTAACATCCACAGAAATCCTTGGCTCTGCTTAAAGTGCCCTCAAAGGCTTGTTACACAGCTGGACCTTCTTTACCTAATTTTTCTCTCTTTTCAGAGCCACCCTAAACATTTAGTAATAATTTTTACTTCTTCCCAGCCAATTAATTCTCATACTATTATTTCTTATTTCTTCATATTCTTCAACTGTCTTTCAACTATGCAGCATCTTCATCAACGTTTCCATTAGATCCTAAACAGCAAAATCTAAGATTCCAAGTTCGCAAGGGCCCTTTCTTTCCTTTACAAGCCTATTTTTTTTTCTTCACACCTGACACCACCTCTTTAACATGTTGTTAGATTTTCAGTCTAGTTCGTTGTCCCTATGGTAGCAGAATTGTTCTCATTTTATCTACTCATCATTTTAAAAACCTGTCTTTAGCATTAGATTCCTCCTTTCTTCCTGTAGATGAAGGATGGAAAAAAACAAAGCTTCCCCTCTCTTTTGGCTTACGTTGCTGTAAATTTGAGGACTTCACAATTTTTGCAGGTGCTTCAGTGCTTTTGAGTTTGAACATAAATGATTTTCCAGTGATACTCAAGAAGACTCACTTTGCAATTGAGCTTAGTATATAGCTTCTTTTGTACAGGAAAACTAAAAATTCCTAAATATCATAAACAAAACATGCCAGCAACCAGAAATGCTGCATTAAGGTATTTTATTCAGTGAACTACATGAAGTCTTCAAGAACAGAAACAGAAATGGTAAAAAAAAAAAACAACAACACACTAGTTTCTTCATTATAAACTAAATTATGAATCACCTGAGCATTAGATATGGGACCATTAAATAACATTTTTTTTGAATATTGATACTATGGTTGAAAAAAGCACACATCAGATCAGATTCAAGAGGATGTTAATGGTCTATATACTAAGTTCTAAATAGAAAATGACCCCCTATCAGACATTTTCAGTAATTTATGGAAATACTCAAAGAATTTTAAGAGGGAAAGACATTAAACGTTCCATCAGAGTACCACAAGACTGCAAGGATTTGACAATAAATCAAATATAACTGCAGAAAAGCATGCAAGAAACATTACATTGGATAGATGTTAGCAGAGTGGGGAAAAGAGGAAATATCACACAAGTCACGCTTTCATGTTTGCAGTGACTCAGATGCATACCAGAGCATTAAAAAAAACCAAACAAAAAAATACCCAAACAGAAATGTCAGAGAAATCATCCACATTTCATGACTGCTGACACAATATTAATTGATAGCATTTTTCTTCAAGCTTATTGCTCTTAAGCATCAAAGCAATTTTCGTAATATTGCTTGAAGTTTCAAATAAGGAGCGCTATGCTTTGCCACTAATTTTTTTTAATGTAAATATACCAATTTCAAACTTTGTATGTCTCAGTACAGGCATATGGGAAGCATACTGCTAGCATAAACGTAAACTCATGGATGGAAAGTAAGATGCATAAGGCTCATACAACACTTTGAAATGAAGATGATTAAGATAGACAGGGTTGTATGCATATTTTCCCAAGTCACACAGGGATTGAACTATTCTAGTAGAAGACTCATACTTTATTTTGTGTTGCTTTACAGGCACACGATTACAGGGTTCTACAATAACATAGGTTATCAGGTATTTTTAGTATAAGGGGATGCTGTTACTATGAGAGGTAGACAAGACAATGTTTACTAAAGCTAAACCTAGCCAAATGGCTGACAGAGTTCGCAGAAATCCATGAAATATTATGACTGCTTTGAAGGAAACAAGTCATTAACTCCATTTATAGATTGACCAAAGGCTGAGGTTTTTTTCTATATTAAAAAAAGCAGCAAGCCTTGAGTAGCACAAGTTAGGTACAGGAAGATAATGTGATTTCCACACAGAAAAATCTTTAAGAGGCTGTCTGAACCACAACTGAAGAACGCTCTCACTCTAATCTGAAATGCAAATACCTAATGTCCTGTATTATGAAAACAAAACATACGTGGTTTCCCTTCAGATTACTACTTGTATACTCTTATACCTTGGTCAAGTCGACACGCAGACACAGATTCCATACAGTGAGGACACTGTTTTGCTCAAAAGCAGCTTTAATCTACATCTACATAGCCAACAAGTTCAGGAATGTTTTCATTCATCCCCAGTTGCTTAAAACAAAGATGCTATTCCAGAGCCAAGGATTATGTACAGTTGTACTCAATCTTACTCTCTGCATTCAGGGCTGAGTTACTGTTGTTTGCCTATTACAGTCTGATTCCCCCAGGACTATGGAGAACTAGACGAGTATTCATTCAGCAGCTGGCTAAATCAACTACACCAGCTTTAGAAGAATACAACGATCTAAATCCTGGAGAAGCAGTAGTGGCAAAAGTATACTCCATAATATTCACAAGATCTTTATGCTTGGAAGCCAACTGCAGGACTGGGAAACCATCATCAAACTAGTGAAGGTCTATCATCTTTTCTTCTGTTTTTGCGAAGCTTCTTTATATAAAGGATAATGAAATATTGAATCATCAGCCATATCAACAAATTTAAAAGCAACCTGATCTAGTTGAAGACGTCCCTGCTCATTGCAGGGGGGGGTTGGACTAGATGACCTCTAAAAGTCCCTTTCAGCCCAAACTAGTCTATGATTGCAAGATAAAATGAGTATCGAAACAAAAAATGAGAAAAATTCTACTGTCTCTATGATCAGCTAACTAATGAATAACAACTTTTAAAACTACTGAGTGTACAAGAAAAGGTTATGGCTGGAAACAATGACACTCGAGGTTACAGTTAGAGAAGAAAATTGTAGGACTAGGAGAAAAACCCCTTCAACATAGTGTAAGGGACGAGGCCCACGTGTCTGTGCTGTAAGCACAGACAATGCCCCAGGGAAAGCTCCAGAAGCCAGCCACGGGGAGGGGCCCGGTGTCACTCTCCTTGACTGACTAATGTCTCAACCACTCCTGGAGCTGGGGTGAGAGAAGACTCTAGAAACCTTGGGCTGGAGCCAATAAATAGGGGCGCACGTGAGCCCCTTGGGGGACACTCTCCACACCGACACCCCCTGTTGGCAGGTCCGACGCTGGATCCAGGACTGGTGATTTCTTTGTCTCGCTCTACCTCTCTCCTGCTGCTCAGCGCTCTCTCTCTCTCTCTCCTCCTTCTTCTTGCTCTCCGTTCTTGATGTTGTTAAGTAATACAAGGCCTACCTCAACTCACCACAAAGCCGCTTAGCTTGTGATATATATTAAGACATAGAGGGTTGATGCTTATAGAAGTGTTTGTGCCATTAAAGTTGGAGTTTGGTTTTGGACCTTGAGTGTTATTTCACCTTAATCCACACCGAGGGGATTTGCGGATCTTAGTCATTCTCCCCTTCCCGCAGGTGGGGCGTGACACATAGCTGATATTTTTAAATTCCATTTAAATCACAAAGTTTTAAATTAAACAAAGCACACACCTAGGGCACACAGCTACACAAAGAGACCTACAAGAGATAATGTCTTTAAAACAAACATCCTTCCCACAAATAAATAACACCAAAATAATGGCAAACAGGGTAACTGAAGAGGACCATTAAAGAAAGACCAATGTTTTGTATTGGTTTTAAAGGAAAAAAGAAAAAAAAAGGCACTTTGGCCTTAAATTTCTGCTCTTTTATATTCTCCATAATTACTGAAATGACTAAATGATGACTAAAGTAGTGCTTCATTGTTGTAACAAAAACACTTGCAGGAAGGGTTATCTAAATGTCACAGTCAAAATAATTTTAAGTGTAAAATTTAATCAGCAAGCCATTGCAAGTATCCATTCATCAGCAAGAAAGAATTTACCTGTAGATAATTCTGGTGGTTCATATTTATTCAGAGATTGAGTTTTCCAAATTTGAAACTATTAGTCCATTTGATTTTTTTTTCTCCTTCATAAGGAAGATTTTATTTTAAAAAGTGATCTGTAACACGTTGTTTTTATGATGCCTTAATGAAAGATACTTAATAATTGTTAGTTTATTAGTAGCAGCTAACCTCTTATTTCTGATTTTCCTGATTTGTTTTCTCCAAAAACATCATTAACAGCTAATGGTGCTAATAACACCAACGTGATAAAAAAATGCAGACTGATATACAGGCTTTGTATCAATGTGACACTCCGCTATAGATTGTTTTACTTGTCACGCAAAAATAAGATGAGGGGAAAAAAATTACTTATCACAAATCAGAGAGCTTCAAAATGCATATTTACATTTACACATATTACAATTGTACAAAAGCTCTGCTGCTCAAGACCAGAGGATTTCTCTTCCACTGAACTCATGCCTTTTCAGTTCACTTTAACTGGTGCCCAAGAATTTAAGGTAGAATGTGCTGTTTAAGTTTGTAACAAAAAAACCCAAAAACCCCCATGCAATCTTGGAAGAGTTCTGGGAAGAAAATGAAGGGGGGGGGGGGGGGGGGGGGAATAAAATATGAGTTGATGAATTCCAGTAACAGATAGCATAAGCCAAAATATCCATTTATCTCAAAAGAATGAGGAATGATTTGGCAACATTAAGTAAGGTGGACTAAAGCCAGCTGGAAGCAATGAAGCAGGCAGGATAAGTACGAGATGCACCATAGACCTGGAAATGACATTTACCCCAATATGAAGTCCAGTTGAGCTGTGTTGGGGAAGGGCAGCTGAGAACCTCCTCGAGAGCTGTCGCAGTTCCAGAGATTATGATGCAGATGAAAAGGGGAAAGGGAAGTCTAGATTGAATAATATCTGCAGCTAGACAGTTCCTCTTTAAGGATCTGGTGTAATCTCAGTGTTTGACTTCATTAATTTGTATATGAAATTAAGACAGAGTACACAAGGAGAAAGGACGGGTTCCTGGTGCTATAAGTGACTGAAAAATGACCCATTCTCATTTGAAAGAATTTTCAGGGGATTCATCGATTTCTTACTAGAAGTGTGGATCTTAAAGACATAGAAAACAGAGCATCTAACTAACTAGCAAAAATCCTCCAATCACTACAAACAAGTGAAGAAACTGGTTAATAGTACTTGACTCTCAGACAAACTTTAAAGAAGTCATAATACACCAGAAAAAGAAAAAAAAAGATAGACAAAATAATATAACAGCCAACAATCAAAGGAGAAAGAGGACTCTGAGCAAAATTGAACTGCAAATACACCTATACCAGAGAATTACTCTGCCTCACAAAGGTAACCGAGATCAGATGAGACAGGACCAAAGAGGGTCCAAGTTGATAATTACAGCCATTCTGCCATAGGCCTTCAGTCCCTTAAAGTTGACTTCTCCAAATAATTGTTTATCTTCCTGTCATCTTGGCAAACTGACAGTGTCTCGGTGAGCTTTAGTCAGTAATTATGACGTTTAGTTCCCATATACTGTCTACAAAAGCGAAGATCCCCTAAAAGTATCCTGAAAAGTAATAAGCTATAAGTATCAATACCAGAATTAATACTAGCCATGTTTTGCATTTCCTCTGTACTTACACTCTTAGACAGAAGTGAGATGATTGCAAAATACCTTGGTTTCAAGCACTGTTTAGATATCATTCCACACCCGATTATCTTTTGGCACTTACAAGTATTTTATTTCTTCCAATAATTTTGAAGAATAAAAGGTATTTTGATGGCTTACATCTTCACATGTCTCCCTCCACCCCTATTTAGTTTCCTAGTGTCTCATAAATTGAATTAAAAAATTACAAATAGCTCCAAATTCTATCATTCTGCCTTAAATCCCTTTGGATTAAGTTCATCAGAACTAAGAGCCTTTAGCAACTTATTTCCTTGGCAGTTTGAGGCTTAGATACTGCTTACTCTTACTGATATTAATCACGACGGTTGATCTTTTTGAACCCTTCTGTTAACTACCCTTTACTAAAAAGCCTCTTCCATCTCCCTGTGATTTTATAGATTAGGCTGGTTGATCACATCACTCAAGGGTGCCTCCAACTATAGGCGACAGATGAACTGATGTTCTTCCCTTCTTAGGCTAATGATTAAACACAAAGCTAGTACCTAAATTTCAAAAATAGATCAGATATATTTACCAAAGAAGCATCAGGTTTCTTTGACATGCACCTGAAGGCACTTCCGCTTTAAGGATATGAAAGACTTTTGAATTTTAGAGCAAGTAACAGACCAATATGCATGTGGGGAAAAAATGTCCATAAACCAAAAAATAACATGCGGTTAAAAGCATTTGTATATTCAGAACCTAAATTCAGTTTGCCTTTTATAGTTTTGTACAGTAACTGTATCAATGCCAGATAACTCATATCCCGATTGGCATGTGATTACTACTGTTACTGTATAAAAAGCAATGAATCATTCATATCTGTTTTGAACATATGTATTTTCAAATTTATCTGCATACACAATGATAGTTTTAGTTATCAAATTTTAGGAGAATAACCATGCATCTAGTATCTCCATGATACCTGCTTTGTTGTTGACATTTTACTACCTCCACACATATACCCTACAAAGAAATTACTAAACAAAAACATGTTCTGCTTTCTCGTAAGGAAGACAACTTAAAATGGTGAGAATCTTCTTTGATACAGATACTCTTTTTGGCAACAGCAATACTGGATGACTTTTTCCCCCAAGTAATACTATCCAGACTAGGCTCCTCTGACAGAAAACTATAAAAGCGTTAACAAGTGCTCCACTGAGATAAAAATTAACTTGGTCAGCTCTGTTACTGGCAAAATATTATTCTAATCTAATAGAACTTTGTTAACATGGTATGAGCTAGAACTGTATTAGAGTAATATAGCAGGTTATCTTTCAAGTGTTTTGGTTTAACAGCATTTCTTGAGTTAGAAAGGAAAAATAGCTGAGTATATATTCATTTTCAATGAAAGCAAAGTTATCTGATAATAAATGACCCATTAGTTTGCTCATAATTCTGTCGAGTTATTCCAGTCTTTAGGTTCTGAATAACTGTAATTTACTATAATTGGTTTGCAGGACAAGAGATAAATTTGACTTGCTCAATTGCAGATTCACTAAAATAATTTTGAACATTAAAATTATTTTAGAACATAAAGGTCATGACAAAAATCTAACAAAACAAAGAATATTAATAGAAGAAATGTTACAGTTTGATTTTTTTAAAAGCAGATTGATTACTGAAAATGACCAGTCTGCCTCAAAGTTTAGTCCTAGTTTAGTACAGATTTTGTCTTATACATAAATCTTTCCAGAATCAATCTTTACGCTGATGTTTAAAAGGAAAAGGTGGCTGAGAAAAGATATACCTCACATAGTTCTACACACACTGCGTGGATATGAGGCTCTGCTGAACATTTAACCTTCCTCTCAAATACTTACTTTTAGACACTAAAATATTAATACAATACAGGAAATTGAGAAAGTTGATGTTTGCATGGAAACTTTTAAGTTATTTCTGTCTTGTTAGGCTGCAACATTTATTCAAGTTTCTAACGGTTCAGAAGTCTTCCAAACCTTGAAATTGGAATTGATTTGTTTTTATTGTTTGTTGGTCCTAATGCAAACTATGAAATTGAAAGTGATATGACGACAACTGTGGTGCAGAGATTAAAAAGTGTTTTAAAGAAATCTTTTCCTTAAATTTAATCTCACCACTTTAAAAAAAAAAACAACTAGTAACTACACTGATCTTTTAAAGTGCAAAATGTGATAACATCTTTGATGCCTTGACCTCCCTTCTGTTTACTTGCTATTCAAAAAGGAAAAGCAGTGGTCTCAATGTTTACCTTTCTTTCAGAATCACAAAGCACTTCAGTTCCAATTTTTGTGCTCTAATTGCTCCTAAGATAACACAAATCAAACTGCTGACGTGCATTTAAGTATAGTAGCCTTTTTCTTAGGTGGAATACCAATAGTTCTGGACTTGACTGGTTATTAGATGTCTTCTCCTGCGTAGTGCTCTCAACAATGTATCCTGGTCTCAGAAATGTTTGGCAAAGAAAGGCAAAGGTACTGAGTGACAAGCTCAATCTTTCACAGGTGGTACAGTAAAAAGGTTAAAAACTAAGTTTCAGGTCAAAAATTACAATCTTATTTCCATGGATAGTTAGTGTCTGTTATTGTGATCAAGTAAAAGATCCAGTCTTACTGTTGCATTAGGATTTGGTTCACAGTGGATAAGATTTAGATTAGAGTCCACTGTAATATCTTGACTGGGATGTCTGGAAGGAAAAGGAATGGCAAATATATTTTTATAGTGGTGTTGTGGTTTAACCCAGCAGGCAGCTAAACACCACACAGCCATTCGCTCACTCCCCTCCCTCTGCAGTGGGATGGGGGAGAGAATCGGAGGGGGGGGTAGTAAAATTCATGGGTTGAGATAAAGACAGTTTAATGGGACAGAAAAGGAAGGGAAAAAAATAATAATGACAATAAAAGAATATACAAAAGCGATGCACAATGCAATTGCTCACCACCCACCGACTGATGCCCAGCCAGCCCCCGAGCAGCAGTCACCCTTCCCCCGGCCAACTCTCCCCAGTTTATGTACTGAGCATGACATCATGTGGTATGGAATATATGGCCAGTTTGGGTCAGCTGTTCTGGCTGTGCCCCCTCCCAGCTTCTTGCTGGCAGGGCATGAGAAGCTGAAAAGTCCTTGACTAGTGTAAGCACTACTTAACACACTGATGGTTTGGTTGTTGCTATCACATTATTCTCCTCCTAAATCCAACACACAGCACTGTACCAGCTACTAGGAAGGAAATTAACTCTATCCCAGCCGAAACCAGGACAAATGGCTTATTTCAGCTGGAGATAAAAGGCCTTGGTAAGTCTTACATTTCTTTTTCCCCTACTCATACTCTAAAGCTGAACCAGCCAAAGATGCATCTTCAATCAGAGTTTGTTCTTCCAGCAGCTGAGCACTTTCAAACAAGAACAAGGTACCAAATTATTTCTGCAGAAAAAATAGCTAAATAGACTATGACCCTTCAGCTTGGAAAAGACAGTTGAAGGAAGACATCACATGATTTTGAGTTTAACATAAAGAATGAATAAAAAACTTGCTTGTCCCCATAAATAGCTAGGGTGTGTAAAATCAGTATACCTTTAAATGAGGAGTCCTTTGACAGCTATAAAAAGCAAAGCATTTTTTCTCTGGGAGAGGTCTGCAGAAAAATTAAAATAAATCGGAGCCTACAATACATGTGTCACTAAGGAAGGTGACACACATCCCTTTCTATCTCCCCAGGAACTGCATCAGAGACTGCTGCATTGATGAGGATGCAGACTTTTGAAAACTCCAAATGGAAGTGCTTGTGCGGGCACAGGACTGCTGATGCCTTGTGCCACCAACTTCACAGGCGTCACAGGTGATCTTGCATGTACGTGATGTCATTATTTTGTCCAGAGCTTCTAGTTACCTGGACTTAGCTGGACTAACTGTGCTAAAAAACCCTAAAATACAAGAAATCCTTGAGAAGTCATTCTTGTGCAGAGACAAATTTTTCAGCAAAGGCACAGAAAGTCTGAGGGCAGCCGTATTTGCTGTGCAAGTATGTATGCGACAGAGCATGTAAACATATTACTGTTTGGGGGGGGGAAAAGGAAACAGGGAAATCCTAGGCAAAACTACAGCTCCTTCCCTAGAATCCACTCCACTTAGCAAAACACCACAGTCCCTCCCTCTACTCCCTTCATTTTCCCCAAACTTTTAATGAAGATCAGGTTAACACTAACTCTGTTGAACTTCGTTCGTCAGTACACAACAATATTAGCACTTTGAAATAATGCAAGTGATTCAGAAAGCAACTCGAAAAAGACAGAAATCATTAATGATAAAAAAGTAATCTTAAAAAAAAAGGTGAAAGGTTAGCTTTGATTTTCACACTCCAAAATATCAGGTTATAAGTGCTCTACAGCTAATTGGAAGAAAACTGAATAGGAACTGGTTAACAACTCAGCTAAAGGTTATCTTCAAGAATTCTAAAACCCTTAATAATTGAGCAATTAGAGTTAGTGTAAACATTTTAAAACTCACATTCCTTTTTATTTCTTTTGTTATTATCTGTTATTGTCTACCTGGTAATAAAATCTTTCAGGAAAATTGAGATTTTTTTGGAAGCTGAATTTCTAGAAAAACGTGAGAGCAGTAAGGAGGAGGCAAGAATGGAAGACAACGATCAAGAACATGGGACTGATGATTCTGAGAAAGAGATTGTGTTTCAGCTCTGTTAAAAACAAGTGAGAACTTTCTATAAAGAAAATAATTTAAATGAAAATTTGCCAACAAAAAATCCCGTTTCTTTCTCCCACAAGGGGGGGAAAGGATTTTAGTTACTTTCGCTCTTAGTTCTGTCAAAAAGAAAAAAGAATACAGTAGCATAAAGAGAATGTACAACATTCTGCTAGTCTTTATTTTACAATAACAGATATAACCAAGCCTAATTATCCACAGTAAAAATATTACTTTTTAAGCTCAAATCTACAGAAAAAGCTCTTAAAAAGGCTTATGCTTACATTTGTTACATACGACATCAAAAACAGAACACATCATCCTGGAAAATCTTCAAAGTTCATACCATAAAAAAGTTGCACCAGTACTTTTGAATTCTCCTCATCCTTAAATACATGCTCTTATGCATTATCTATTGAAAAATAGCTATATCTTTCTCTGAATTGAGCACTTCTGTGTTTTTCCACCTTCTTCATCAATGTAGTATCTCAACGCTCTAGAAACACTAATTTATTTTAATAAAAACTTCCATTAGGTAAAGGTATATGTTGTTGTATCTTTCTTTAAAGATGGGGGAAAAATAAAACATCACAGTTAATATTAAAGGGTATGTTTTCAGTGGCCCATTAGGATTTCTATAACCTCAAAACCACCAACTATCCCCACACACATACACTCCAGAGAACTTACTGTTTTCTGTGTTCGTAGCAAACCTCTTTTTGGAATTTTTTTTTTGAATTATGAATTCTCAACACGTTTGCTGTTGTGTTTGGGTGCAAATTTACTAGCATTTCTAACCATGTTTGGTGATAAAAAAAAAGTTGCTAGACAAAATGCTTTTGTGAAGGTGAGTTCAGAGAGATCTAACAACAACCTGGTTAGTGACATGATACTTTTCCACACACTGATTAAAAAAATAATTTAAAAAAATCACACTGACTGGTTTAAATACAATGCTACTTCACAAAATGTGAGGTTTACTGTCCACTCTTATTTTTCATTTCTTCTCACACCGGGCTATCAGTCAAGTCACAGCTAGATTCAATTCAGCCAATATCAGATATGGATTATGAGGAAGGGGATTTCGTCCTCATTTAGCATGGACGTTACTTTATGCCAGGGCAACCTGTGTCCTATAGCTGGAAAGCCCCAGCATGATTGGATCCACGTTAAGGAACCTGGGCTCCAAATCTTCAGTGTTTTGGCTCCAGAGGTAGAGCCAGGGAACGGTGCTAGCTAGCCTTTCGGGTTTCTAAACCCAACACTTTGCCAGAAAAGCACAACTACTACAAAATGCCAAAGGGATTTTAAGGCATCTACTTTCAGTACTTAAATACAACTGCTTATATTATGGAAATGCTGAGCAGTTCCCACGTAAGCCTGCTAACACTGACAAGACTAGTCATTCTATCATCCGTCTTGCTTTCGTGCCCTTCTCTGGTGGACATGCTTATTTCACATCAAATACTATGCAACCATGAAAAAGCCTCTATTATTAAATAACTTACTCAGTGAATAGGGCCTTGACCAGATGGTGATAAAAGTCTAAGATTTGTTTTCCATTTCCTTCCACTGGATTTACATGGAAAATGAGCTCAAGGAGAGTGAGACAGACCAGCCTAGAACAACATGGGGTACAGTACTCTCCTGGGAAAAGAAGAAAAGTTGGATTTCGTCCAGATTGATGGGAGAAAAAAAAGGTAGTAATGCAATTCTGGTTTTGAAACCTCTTAAGTCTTCTTACTTTTTGAAATAGGATATTGATTCTTCAGTGTCGCACAGTTTAAGACTCTGATCCCTGGCACAACACAGCACTGTCTGTAGCTATGACTTTTAAGAGTTTTCTTTCCTTCAGATTTCCAACAAGCTAACTTAAGTCATCCTTCCTCCTTATTGTGCTGGTGTCTGACAAGCTACTCCAAGACACCTACTATGCAAGTGACTAGATATTAAACTCATTTTTATGAGCAATACTTTGGGGACATACATATTAAAAGCTGGTTTAAACAACTTCAAAGTTAGAAGCCATGAGAACAGTAATCTTCAGTACTCTAGAATGGCTTACATTAGCAGAGCATCATTTTTCTTCTTCATTTATCTGTTTCATTCGCTACATGACTTTCAATTTCTGCACCAAGTTACAGCAGAAACCCTAGAGACAACAGCTTCATTAACTGTACAACTCTCATTCATTCTCCAAATACCATCCATCCTATGCATTGAGTAAGAATCCAGTGAAAGACAGTGTGTGAACATGTAATTAAAGACAATTATAATACATACTCACAGGGAGAATGGGGGGCAAATTAAAATTGAAGAAGTAGCATGGATTCTGGCATTCCTAACTGATAGAAGATTATAACCTACAACAGCTGTGTGAACCAGCAAGAGAGAGAAATGGAGCACACATTTTCTGTTAGTGGATTTCATGGCTACTTGCCAACATCTAATGAAGTCTGAGACTCTGGAATTCTGGATTCCCTTCCAGACTCTTCAAGCAGTTCAAGACCTCTTTTGCACCTGCCTCTCCTAATAAAGCTTATCACTCCCAATTAATCTTCTTGGTTCAATTCCGAGTGGTTTGCTCCCTGCTATATTATGTTCCCTATTTCCCTCTTCAGCTGGGAATAACTGGCCCATTCTTCACCCACATCCAGCCAACTCACTGTGCTAAGCTACCCTACTTTCACCTAATTTGATTTCAAATATTAAAGCATATGTTACACAGCCCCACTTCAGTCCAATTGCTTCCTCTGTTGAACATACAGCTCAAATATGGCTGGATTTCTTTACAGCAAACAAATGTGGCATCTTTCAGGAATGTTAGTAGTACTGTTAAAAGCATTCAGATCAAGTAAAAAGCCAGACCCAAAAACAAGAGGGTGAAGGAAAATAAAACACAATCTCCTCCCATGTTTACCTTTCACAATTCATATCACAACATCTTAGGCGATCAAAAAAATTGAAAGAAACTTTTTTTTTTTAAAAACTTTACCTGAAAACCTAATGGCACAATAGAGATAAAATTAGAATCTCAGTCCCCAGACAACAGTAAGCGTCCTTATCGATGCGCATTATTATAGGAGGACTTCTGCTACATTTAGCAGCAGCTGCTCCCTTCTGTACAAGATATTTCATTTACCTGTGTTAGTACAGTTCATAAAATACAGACCAGGTTCCTACTATGATGCCTACTAAATTAACACGTATCTACCAAAAAAGAAAAAAGAGAGAGAAAAGGGATCATGCCTGTGGAACGAATACAGAGAAAGGAACAGCATGTCAGGCAGAGGTTTCAGAGTAATTTCACGGAAGCTGAATGAAGATGTAATGACTTGAAACAAGTCAAGACTGTTTTTCCAGGAGTCACTGGCAAAGGATAGTACTTACCTGCAGTTGATAGTAGTACTGTGAAGCAGCTCGCTTGTGTTAATGGAGAGCTGCTCACACATTTGAAGAACAGTGAGGGAGAAAGTTTAGAAGTGCTAACAAACAGGCAATGGAAGCTGGCTTAGTTTAAAGGAGCAAGAGAAACTTTGACATTGAACAGGACAGCACAGGAAAGAGATCCCTCAGGGATTTTCAAAAACAAAAGCAGATATGTTTAATCTGATACCATGGGCAGAGACCCATCCTGTAAACAGTTTGTATATTACTATCGTGACAATTCTAATCCCAGTTTATTTTTCAGTTCAACCAAAAGCTGAACAAATTTATAGAGAGCAGTAAACCCAAATACCCACAAATGATCTAGAACAGGGGAACAAACAATAAATTAACATGGTTTTACTGATGATATTATTTTGAATAGGAAGTACAATGGGCAACTGTGAAGAATTGCAGATGATCTTAATGAGACTTTGTGATTTACAACAAAATGGTACATGAAATTCAGTACAAGTCATGTGATACACATGTCAAAAATCCTAACTTCATTTTACATTTATGGAGGCTGAGTTGATTATCACCATTCACGAGTGAGACTCTCTTGTATTGCTAGATAATGCTATGAAAATCAAGCCACTACTCTGTTTTTATTGCCCAAAGCTAATGGGATGCTAGTGATTATTAGGAAAACAACAGAACAAAACAGAGGTCATCATTAGAACACAGTATAAATTCAGTTTGTCTGCATCTTGAATACCGTGTTAGGTTCTGATCACCTCATCTAAAAGGATACAGAAGAAAAAAAAAAAGGGGGAAAAATTCAAAGAGCAACAGCAATGAAAATCATGCATCAGCTTACTGAGGCATTTAAAAGCCATGACTACAAAGTCATCAGCGGCACAGAGAGAGCAGTTAAGTATCACTGTATACTCTAATATGTGAGCTAGTAGTTATCCAAATGAATTCGTAGAAGACAGGTTTAAAACAAAAGGAAGTGGTTTGCTTGCAATAGGTGATAAATCTGCTATACTCCTTGCCAAAAGATAAGTGAAAGCTAAAAATTACACTGGAGACTGGGCAAGTTCCTGGAATAACAATCCAATGAGGGTAATTAATTATGTAAAACCCCACACCTGGCTCCAGAAGTTCACGAAGTAAGATACACAGAGATATTAGGGGTAGTGTCATAAATACTTGCGCTACTCTGTTCACTGCTGGAGATGGGAGAATGGTAAACAGTCCTCTAGCCTGATTCAGTCCAGTCACATGTTCTTACGAATCTGACCTACAAAGTCTTCCATAGTTTGGTTGTTAGGAATCCAAAGCAGGATCAAAAGTTTAAGCTGGATATCAGCATCAGCTCCTGTCTCAAGTGAAATGTTGACTGAATTGCCACTTCAAACCCAAACTCCCCTACACTATTTAGAAATGAAAAAATAAACCATTTTCAACTTTTGTAGTTGGCCAGTGTTTACAAATCATCAAGCACTGGCATTTTTGTGCACCAAACGTCTGCTTTCTTAAAGTCCTTGTCGACAAACAGAACAACTTGTCCTAATCTGAAAAAAAAAGGAATTTTCAGGTCAAAAAGTTTTGTCTGACATATCCAAAAGACAAAATATAATTCTATTTGAACTATAAGAAAATGGGGTTTGTCAGTTTGCTTGCTTTCTTTTTTAGAAGCTTTCTTTTTGAAATGAATATATAACTCCTCCAAAATGTGTTGCTTGTTGAAAGGAAAGCCCAACAAGCCCTAATTTCATGACTACATGTTCTTCCACTTAATTATACCTATCTGTATGGCCTGTGCCAAGTTATCACAGAGAGAACCAAGGATGTTAATCACAAACAGCCAAGTGGAACCTTGCGTCATACTATTTAGACAACTGACAATGTGCAAAAGTTCAAATGTATTTTCCTTACACATTTAAGTATAGGTCTAAAGACTTACATCATCCTGACTGCTTCAGAAATATTGTGTAGGTTCTCTGGAAAAAATGGAAGGTATAAGGTTTCTATGACAATATAAGATCTCTTTAAAGTCAAAGCTTTATTTGACAATATAAGATCTCTTTGAAGTCAAAGCTTTATTTAACAATTCCTACTTTCCCACCTTCCAAATAAAGGTAGCTCATCTTAGAATCAGAAGAAAAAATAACACCAAATTTATTGCTTTGATGAATGTTGCATTGCACAGTCTACTTTGGACACAAAGAAATGTCTTCGTTATTATACTCACCTTATGTACAGAAGACATGTTAAATACTTTCCTGTCAAGCAGTGATTCCTAAGTGGGAAATTCTTTTTCAACCTGTTGGAAGTTATCTTGAAGAACAGAATTCTCAGAAAGATCCATATTGGTAGACAGAAAATGTGGCCAATTAAAAGAAATAAACAAACAGAAAAAATCAAAGCTTCCTACAGCCACTGTGTTGACTATTCTCTTTTCCTATATGCGTATCTCCATTCTAATCGATTGAAATTGGCTCCAAACATAGACATTAGCAATACCATTGGGTTCTTCTTCTCTAGGTAGATATAGAAGGACCATGCTGGTTTGACAAAGTTCTGGAATGAGTTGCTGAAGGAGGACTGGAGGATGAATTGCATCTCTGCCCTTCAGTTCCAGCTGTGTTGCCAGGTTACATAAAAATACAGGAAAAAAGAATCAGAAGATATCCTCTGTTAAAGGTTCCCACTATTAGCTCAATATAATAGAAGAAACTTATGGACACCTCAAAAACAAGTGGGAGAAATCAGTCATAATTTTTCAGACAAATCTGTTACAGTATATTTCTAATTTAGTAATCATACTTTAGCTGGTATTGTGGTCACACAGATTCAGAAAAGAGGGGATATCTAAAAATTGCACATTCTTTAAAGATAAAAACTACTTTCAGTAGTTAATGCTTCACTGTATCCATACCAGTATTACTTCTTATAGCGGATGAGCAAAAAAAAATATTTTTATATACCTTAAAATTTGAAAACAGAGAAACTAGAACCAGACTGCAATGGTTCATTTCACTCAGAAAACCCTGCTGCAAGCTTCCCACATTTTAACCCTGTTACTTGCCTCAATTGCTATATCGTCTAGTGAGTTTTCCCTGTTTCATAGTCAGCTGAAACAGTCTCTAATTAAGCTAGTTTCTTTCTTAGCAAAACCTCCACAATCTTGGCAATTGTTCCAGCTATTTTCTGTAGGTATAATACTATAGTAACTTTTTCAGTGGGTATTTTCTAATAACCTCTAATTAATTCAAGTAAGTTTTCCTTTCATTCTGCTTAGAATTTCTTGATCTAATTCACTATCTAATATCAAGCAATATTGTTAATTCGTGAAGTGTTCCCCCCCAGTAGCTCAACTGTGATCTTTTGAGTATTATCTAATCACAGATGACTTCTTACTTCAAAGTGAAAAAAGGAAGAGTATGACCTCTTCCCCGCCTTTTTCAAGTGAGACAAATGAGTTCATTATTCTGAGTTTGGCTTTAAGCCTTACACATGCCATCACTTTTGCTGCACGACAATCAACAGAAAATGTTTCATAGGGTTTCTTACATGTAAAGTATCTTAGAATTTTTGCTAAATAGACTTAGACAACATTTAGATTTCTAGTCAATAAAAGAAATATCCCATAAGGGAGGCATTTGAAGCATTATTCACTGAATTATTCAAAACTACCTGGAACTCCCCACCTCCAAATATTAGTAACGAGCCTGATCAGACAGAATATAGTCAAGTTTAAAGTCGTCTGTTTTCTTGTGAGTATCCTCTGCCAATTAAGTCTATAACTATTATCTAAATAGCATAAATAGTCTAAAATCTTATAAAAAAATTTTAAGAAAGAAATATTTGCTGTGAAAGCTAACTTTGTGCAATTGGACTGATTCTTTTTTTTTCCTCATCATTTCTAGTTCAGTAAAACAATGCTGCATGTGGTATTGTGAAGCTGCTCTCCAGTATGCTGTATCCCATCATCAGAGGCTCTGTGATACAGAACTACATGCTCATCATTTCCCTTGGCGTGACTCACTTAAGTTTCAGATGAAGCAGCAAGTCACCGTCTGCCTCCAAGAATCAATTCTGTCAGTATTCACTATACTTGCCTGACATACTAGTGCCAGCACAACTGATCCAATTTTCACTGCAGCACAGATTACACAGAGGATGTTATCTGTACCACTGATGAGTAAACGAAGTTTCTCTGTATTTCTCAACTATCCTGAGTATTTCCAGTTGCTTTCTAACTACTGCTGCAGTGTAACAGTCAACAAAACCACTGTGTCCCTGAGCTTGACGAAGTACAGCCAGTAACTATAGCTGAAATACTGTTTGTTAGTTATCCTTCAGAATTTCAGTATCCACACTGACTGCTACTGTTAAGTCTTAAGGTTCAGAGTGGTTATAACGCTAGTTGAAGTGCTCTGTCTTGGTAGATACTGTTCATTATACATTCTTTCACAACTCTAGATCTCAGCAAGTATTTTCTGTCCCACTGCTTCATGAAAATAATCTCTCATTCAGCTAATACTCTCTTTATCAATATTCTCTTTGCAGGAAAATTCATACCAGTCTTGTTTTGAAAACTCTTTATAGCTCTAAACTCCTGGCATTTCCTCTACTGATCCCTGTTATTTCAGTTTGCATCGTTTATCTTTTTGCATGCAAGAATTTATTTCCAACAATTCAAGCAGCAACTTGGGCATCTGAACATTGTTCTGGAACAGCCAGCATAACCCACCACATCTTGAACCTTTTCTTTTCTTCCCCAGCTCACACTACTGCTCCCATCTTGCTCAATCCTTCTCTTTCACACCACTTTACTCCTGTTCCAAAATATTTCTGATAAATTACAGAAATTAATTTGCATCTTTCCTATTTTTATCTTGCTCATTCCCCTCCCCCTTCCTAATAGGCATATACTTAGACTAGCGCTAGTATTGAAAATGTATTTGTTTTTATTTTTAAACCATTGATCAAAACCATGTAAATATATTCGACATAAAGACACATGATTAATAATATTTGTGAGTAATGGTCATACTATAAAATGCAGGTATGAGAAGTCAATTTGTCCAGATACTGTTCCCTAAAAAAAAAACAAAACAAAAACAAAACAAACCACCCAAGAAACCCACCAAACAAAAAACCAACAAAAAACAAACTGGAATGAAACAAATGTTCCTCTTCCTTTATATTACTGCAACAACATATTCAAGAACTAGCAAGATGTATTATTTTTTAAAAGTTCTTTTATGTCTTGATGAGCTAGAGAGAGAAATTCAGATCCACCTGGGTCACAACTGACAGCAAGTATGTGAATATATGCCTTTGAAATATCTGCCACAGTATTGGTACATCATTCTCCTAAATTTGGAGGTATAGCAAGATTCAGATCCACATTTATGTTACTTTAATTCTTTCTTGAAATGCTTGTGCAGTATTCAGGAGACTGCAATAAAACCACACTTTAATCATGTATCATTCAGTTTTCCAGCACGTATATTAATATTGTTACCTGTCAGGACAGAGGACTGTTTAAAAGTTCTGGAAGAGATGTGATAATTGGGAAAACCTGTTTGAAGCTCTGATTTTTCTGCTAAAAAAGATTTGACTTTATTCTCTTCCCTTCCTTTTATTCTAGCAAAGTGTATTTGGTAAAATCTATTGCAAGATAAACTATCTGAAAGTATACATACCTGGAAATTATATGGCAAATACAGTTGCAAGCATCTCAGTAACCCAGCTGTCTCTGAATAATGCTGTACAACAACTGTACACAGCTAAGACAACTTAAGTAGTCAAGGAACTCACAGAGAGGGCATACATCCCTTTGCAGAGTAATAAAGAAACCAACAACTTTACAACATATCAAGCAAAGCAGTCAGAGCAACTGGGTCAGTCAGAATAAAAGTGCAAGATCTGTATAAAACCCTTCCCTTGATAGCTGTGTCCTTGAAAACTGATTCCTGCTTCCAGTGTGTCACTTTGGGCAGTTTCCATCTGAGCCACAGCGCCTGAAGCCCTCTCTTGTGCCCGCTCCTCAAGCTCAGAAGCTGCTGCCTCTTCGGGAGCTCTACCTCCCCTCACCCTTCTGTGGAAAGCGTAATGCGGTACCATCAATAACTTCCACAGCCATCAAGGGATTCATTACATGAATTTTGATTAATTTTGCATAACGGTAGCAAGCTTAGGGCACAAAAAAACCTAACATTTTAGATCTATTGTTCCAAAATTCCTTCAAGAAAGAAATACAAGTAGACTTCCTTTTTACAGGTTTCAAATACATGTTCTTTGGGTGGTTTAAAGAGAAGACAAAAACACTTTGTCCTTTCTTATATCGACGTACCTGTACAATTTACAGAACAACATTTCTCCATCATACCACAAATTTGGGGAAGTTTAAGAGTTTATCAGAACAAAATCATTTTTGCACAAGTGTACACAAATCTGTTTCAGTGAGTGTAAACTTCTTTGTGATGTGTTTCCTGAGTGAGCTAAACTGAAACATTTGGGTTTAAATTGACTTAAGAGCATCCAAACACAAAGATGTGCTCCTATGAAGTAACATCTGCTGGGGGGGGGGGGGAATCACACATTGAAATTCAACCAAATTAGGTTTTGTGAGTGAAGAATGACTGAACCTCACCAGCTACCCAGTTTGTGAATGAATTTCTTTTATCTCCATCATTCTCTTCTCTTCCATCAAATATGGATGTCTGCTGTGCTGAGCTTCAGCTCTCAAGCTGCTGCTATATGCAATAGCACAAGCTATCCTTTGTCATGTTCATAAATTTGCAATAGATCCTATAATCACTCAATCCCCTCTGCCTCAGCCCACAAATGCAGCATATGGATTTCAAGATAAATCTCATTAAAAGAGCTGCAAGCTGAAGATGGCCATTCATTTACCACATCAAAACCAAATTCAGGGTTGCTCTTCTGATACATGTAGGCTACTGGTTACATGGATATGGGTAAAGACTTCACAATTATTTTTGTTGAGGCTTTTCCTGTATTAATTAGGTAGTTTGGATTATTAGACTGTTAAAAAAATGAATTCTAATTAAATAAATTCTTCTCCCTGTAGACATATGGTGGGTTCCCTTTGGCCCATAAGAAGAGGGAGCGCAACAGAAGTAGGAAAAGAAATCCCTTTCAATTTCAACATGATGTGGGTACTTTTGAAAGCTTCATTTGGGATTCATGTTTCAGGGGAAAACAGTGCAGACAAGCATGCCAGCTGTACAAAGGTGATAGTTAAGGATATCTGCTGTTCATTGCAAAGCTTGAAACAGGATAGTCATGGTAAGGCTCTCAGCCCAGCCTTCCTTTGGAAGACTGGACTTAGAAATGTTGTAGTTACGTAGTGAAAGCAAACTCCAACCTACAAAGACAGGTGTACCTTCTGACACAATGTCAGTTCTCGACATGAAGTTTAGACAGAGGTAACATTTGATAGATTTATGACCTATATCAGATTGTCAGTCATGCATTCTCTAAACTAGAAAGTTGCAATCATATAATAATTGCTTGTTTTTCCTTAAGGCTTAAGTCTATTTTGGGATTCAAATAACTATTAAAAAAAAAAAAAAAAAAATCAATTTAATGACATACTAGGACAGCAACCGAAGAAATCAAATCAGATAGATAGAATTCAGCATCGAAGTTAGACCTGCTTTCTACCAACACAACTAAATTTTTTAACCGATTCAGACAAAAGCAGTATCAAAGAGTACAAAAATAAGGAAAAACCACCACCTCAGGTCAATGAAATAAGAAACAATCATCTCATCGTTCGTACTCTCTTGTAATGGTGTCTTTTAGACCTTTTTTAAAAAATACCCCAAAACTAGAAGCCCTTTCTGCTTAAAAAGACTGTAGCCACTAAGAGGCATGAAAAATTAAAGTGTCTCTTATCACTTGAATTTTATCACATTTCAGATTGAACCATAAAAGACATTCACTCCTAAATTTAACATTCTGCTTTGTTCTGAAGTCAAAAGATGGTTCAAAAACTGCAAGAAGATAAATGGGGCTAACCTCTCCATGTTAAGGCAAATGCGTTTAACAACCCTTTGTATACATGAGATAATAACATCTTAACATGTTTTCGGTAGGAAAGAACTTAATGTTCTGCACTCAGTGTTCCACTTACTGATTATTCCAACAAAACCTCAGCAAGAACCTCTCTCTGATAAGGAAAAAAAAAAAATTAGAATGTGCTAAATAGACCTACTCACTATTTATATTTTGGGAATGCTGTAAATACTGTTAGCAACACTGTGCAGTTTAACATTGAACACATGGTTCTTAGCAGAGGGTTACATTTCACAGCTCTAACAAGAATCACTGAAGTCATCAAGAGAAAATTATGTTATTTAATTTTTCTTTAAAATAAAGTTCCTTAAGGAGCTACCTAGGGACCATAAACAGCATCATGAATTGTGAAAGCCTGTAACCTGAATACATTCTTACAGCAGCTGATGCTCCACACTATTTAACATAAAACATCAGACGCATTTGGGAGTTCTTTCCCCAACAGCATGGTTCCTTCTCAAATAGCAGCCTACTTGCTTTCACAGAGTTGAAAATTAACAAAGTTCCCATTAATTCAGTAAGGACTGCAGATAATCCAGCAGAGTCTCAGCCCAAAATTTATTTATCAATCTATTCAATCTCGAATGTAGAAAAACTTGGGAAATTCCAACAAGTACATCTCCTCAGTAACCTCAGCTAGTACAAATACATTCACTCCATACTTCAGCATGAACGTCTGACAAACTTAACCATCAAAACAGATGCCTCAGCCAGGATCGACCCAAAACATACAAAATGCCCTCCAAAGCTTCTGTGCAAACATGGTAATAAACCATGACAAACTTTTGCCACAAAACTACTCTTTTAGGACAAAATTAATCAGAGTCAGAGGAATGTTTCTAGGATTCCTGTTTATGAAGGTAGATGGACTTGTAATGACTCCCAGTACCATATCAGCTTCCGCTCCAAACAAAATATATTTTAACGACCTTTTCTTCAGGAACTAAAATCCACATCTTACAGCACATTTATGCAAAGAACACCCCAAAACCTGAAAATCCTCTCAAGTCTGCATTTCTCTCCAAGAGGAGAGCTGACAGAAGAGTGACAAATATATTAACAACAGTTCTTATACTTGACCAAAAGATCAAACATACATTTTAAGTCAATTCAATTTTTTTTTGGGGGGGGAGGGAAGTTATTTGAAGAACTTGAAAGGAAGAATTCTGTTTGTCTAAAGAAATCCTCTAACATGGACAACGTTAGTTCTACATTTACAGAAGTACAAGGCTGGTTCCATTACCCAGCAAGTCTGTTGCTGGCACAATGGAAACAAGTTTTAACATCAGTGAAACCAATGAATTAAGTATAAGTCATAAGAAAAGACGTATGCATCTGGTTTTGCTCAAGGCTGCAAATGAGGCAGAATACATGGAAACCTTTTAGAAGTGCAGTTTACCAAAAGTCTGACCATTTTTGGTTTGCTTTGGGTTTTTTCCCCCCTAGTAGTTACTAATAAGTTAACCTGTATTTTCTGCAGCACCTAATTAGTCATTTTTACAAAAGCTGATATAAATTGTATGTGTGATTAAAATATTTATCCATACATTGCTTTTCCCCCAAGGTATTAGTAATTCTGAAAACACAGTTCACAATAAATTGTAAAATATTAACTTGTACAACTTCTAGTTAAGTAGCTTTTAGACCCAGCCAAAAATAAATGCTTATTTCTCAACTACCTTTGAAAGTTATACAACCACTAGTTTAAATTAACTGTATCAGCATAGTTGTATAAGTTACCTGACAAAAATAGCAATGTGTCAAGTATCTTGAAAGATATTAGCTCCATTATTTCAAATGCTCTAGCAAAATTCATTTTTAAACACCCTGAAAATTACAAAAAATGTAATGCATTTAACATTCCCTAATGACTTAGTAAGCCTTAGAAAGTCAGCGTGTATGTCAGCTCTCCAGAACTATTCACAAACAAGAGAGACCTTTCACACTAAGGAGCTTGTTTCAAATCCCAGCACTGACAATCTGCCAGAATTGAAAACAGCAGGACAAACAATAATTGGGGATCTGTTTGCATATTAATGACCAATATTCTATCTACAAAAATGAAACCATGTTATTTCAATCCCAATGGTAGATAAAGATATACTCTGTTTAAAGCCTGACAATTTTAGCAGCTGCAGAACAGCGCAAACACTGCAGACACTACAGAGCATACCAAAACAGCGTTTTGACTGGCACTGCTGAAGATTACCTCGGAAGCTCATAAAACATTCCTGGATAACAACATACACTTTCTTTCTGCAAATTCAAACTGCTGGTTCTCACCGATATACAGCTTTGCCAGTGCCAAAAGTTAAAGAACTCCTACGCATGATCACAGGAAACACTGCTTTTACCATTCTAGTCAGAAGGAGTAAACAAATAAAAGTAAACACACACACACTTGTGTTTACCTTCCACAAACTAGACCTTTAAGATTTGCATTTCTTCAGAGAGTGTCCCATATTTGCATAACGTGCCAACATGTCAATAACAAGAGTATTCTATGGAGTATACGATAAAGTTTTCTACTAATGGAGCCAGAAACTTCATCAATAAGCACTAAAAACAAACATTAATTTGAAAAGAACCTAAACTTCATCTGTAAATGGGTACTCTTTCATTAAAAACTACATGTACCAACAATATTAGATCTAGGCAGACAGCACAGAGTTTATTTTGTTATGGACTGGGGGGAGAGGTGTCCTGTTTATGGCAAGTTTCACTGATGTTTCCAGAATTGAGAGAGGGATGCCTACCAAGGAATCTCCCTGTTAAGTTAATTCCAGAGTAAAACCTAAAGTATATTAATCATCAGGAAAATATCTGCCAACTGCTATCACCTCTCTGACCATGAGTAATCTGGCAGGAAAAACAGACAATGAAGTTATGGGCCTTCACGTGGCATCCAAAGCAACTAATCTCCTTAACTTTCCTTTTGTGGCATTGAGACTATAAAGGCTATTACTTAAAGCTAAATAAATGCTATTTTGCCTTTCCATAATTTTGTATATTATGAACCGTTTCAGAGGAACCAGTGGATGGATGTAACTAACAGCGTTTTAGCAGGATTTCTTTGTAACCTTGGCTAATTCCTCTTTCATGGATTTTTTTTGACTTATGACCAAGAGAGCAAATACAGAAAAGGGCTTCCTTTCAGACTGTAGGAACTATTATTCTCATTAGGTTGCAACAGGTGTTCTTTCCCACTTATTTAGAGGGAGTAATGTTAAGTTTGAAGTAGGCATTTCACCTTTTCAGTAGGAGGCACTCAATTATCTCTTACTTCCACACCATAAACATATCTTGTCCTGCAACTATTTTAGTTTTGATGACATAAGGAAGTTCCATCCCCACATCTCCCCTCCATTCTTCATAATGCGGAGTGGGTAAAGAACGCACAATATTATCTAAAGTGTTATTCAGCACACCAGAAAAGCCTGCATTTCACTGGACATTGTACAAATGAATCCGACAATAAGGGAAGACGTTGAGGGTGCAGAAACTGAAGTCTAGTTACTTCAGAATTCCTTCTATCTGTGCATAGCCAATGCATGCATCAAATTATTTAGCCACAACCAATATACTATGCGTAATTTACATAATAATATTAATGAGTGAAAAAGTACAAATTATGTAGGATCAAACAGTAAAAAGAGTAAGTTACTTAGGATAAAATCTATTGCATTCAGTTGTATTTTTCACACATTAACATAAGTAACAGCTATAAAACAAGTATTTGAAAATATTTTCAGTGAAATAAAAGGATCTGGCTATGATAAACTCGATTCAGATTATCCTCCTGTCCCTTGCAACTTCTCCTTCCCTCACTACATCGTAAGCTATTAGGAAACTGTGGTCACTAAAAGAATAGCAAAAACACGTAAGGACGGATGCAGACAACTAATAACATTCATTGATTCTTTTCACATGCTTATTAGCATTCCAAACAGAGCATAGGAATCCTCAGCATGAGCTGTTCTGTTTTTACAATCCTGTAAAAGAAAGCAGTCACCAGTTCAAGTCTTTCCAAATGCTCAGTTTATAACCAAATGATTCAAATATCTTCGCAAATCTTCCAGCTCTGTATGAAAGTTCTTCTCAGCAGTGCATACAGTAAGTAGAACAAAGACAACAGTTAGGGGTGCAAAGGTAGGTTGGTTGTTTTCTTCTCAAGACAGTAATTATTTCCTTTTATGAGTATTTTTTTTTCCTCTCTGCAAATTAAGCCTATGATCTAAAAGCGAAAAGAATAAAAAGCCTCAGATTTTTAAATAATGCCTTCTTATGAACAACTGCTTAGGAAAAAAAGTTTTATTTGTTTGACACCATTCAAGGTTTCAAAAGAAAATAGTAACATTTGCTTTGTAAGGTGAATGGGGTAAAGAGTTTGGTAACATCATTCTGAGTTTTGGAGAGCCAGAAAGATAAGTTTAAAATTAAGAAAATTGGCCTTAAAGACAAGGTTCAGTTAGCGTGGAGACAGAGCACAGCAAAGGTATTGCAATGGCATAACTGTGGAATCAGAGTCAGATTAAGACTTGACAATCGAAATAAAATGCCTCTTTCAACATAATAAGCCAGGACATCAATGTAGTTCCTTAAAACTAGGGTATTTTAAATGAATTAATGTTTTCAGTCACATTATATCTAGGGGAAAACAAAGCAAATTCATGTTAAAGCAAAAATGTGTTTGTAATCTATAGGAGCTTTGACTATTACTGAAAAGCTATTTCCTTTCCAAAAGGCAAACTGATAAAAGACAAAAATGGGTATCAATCGTGATATTTACATGATGATGCAGGTGATGCTCTTTAGTAACTGGATTTAGATGACTAACTCATTTCATGTAGGCCATTGGACAGATGGTCACAACTTTCAATCATGTCCAGCCTCATGGCATTTCAAACTCGTGACCAAGAGGTAAAAAGCTTTGTATACCATTAATAATCTCCATGCCATCTGTTCTCTGTAAGTGGAGACACTCCAGGACAATTCCCAACATATTTTTTAGGATAATATTTATTTCAAATCTTTCCAGAAGCTTACTATTTACCCCATCAAGTTCTCCTGATTTGGCAAACATTAATTTTCCTCATTTGAATTATCTAAGAAACCACACGAGTCATTTCTATTTAACAAACTTCAGCTGTTATAGCACCCTAAAACTGAATTGCCTTTTGCATGCCTTCGTTAAGAAGTACGTATTACTCAAGAGTTTCTTCAGAATCTTTTTCAAAAAAAGGGCACATCAAAATATATATCTTACATATGTGCATGGAAGTAGTGTTTTGGCTTCACCTATCATAGGAATGGAATTCAAAAGCTAAAATTTTGAAGTTAGAAAATTTTGCTGACTTCACAGGAGGGCTACATTTGAATGCACAAATTCTGAAAATGCTTTAGCAGAAAAAAATAATTGAAAGTCAATTAAGCAATTGTGCTGAATATTCTCAACAGCACACATGGATTTCAGCTTCCCAGTCATGATGAGTTGACCTTGGCCAGCTGCCAGACACCCAACCAGCTGCTCTCTCACTCCCCTTTCTCATCAGTGGATGAAAGCGGAGAGAAGATAAGATGGAAAAGCTCGTGGGTCAACATAAAGACAGGGAGATCACTTACCAATTGCCATCACAGGCAAAACAGACTTTACTTGGGGAAAATTAATTTAATTTATTGCCAATAAAAATAGAGTCGGATAGTGAGAAACAAAGACAAACTAAAACACCTTCCTGCCTACTGCACACCTTCGCTCTTTCATTCCTGGCTCCTCTATCTCCTTCCTCCCTGAGCAGCGCAGACAGCAGTTTATGGTCAGTCTTCAGCTCCTCTTTGCTGCTCCTTCCTCCTCACACTTTTCCCCTGCTCCAGTGTGGGCCCTTCCCACGGGCTGCAGTCCTTCAGGGTAAATCTGCTCCAGCACAGGCTCTCCACGGGCTGCAGTGTGGATAATTGCTCTGGCATGGTCCTCTCCATAGGCTACCAGGGAATACCTGCCCCACCATGGTCTCTCTAGGAGCTGCAGGGAACCTCTGCTCGGGTGCCTGGATCACCTCTTCCCCCTCCTCCTGCTCTCCCCTAGGGGCTCGCAGGGCTGTTTCTCACACTTTTCCCCCTCATTCCTCTCTCTGACTGTCCAGCATTTTGCCCTTTCTTACCCAGGCTTTCCCCGAGGTGCCGCCATTGTGGCTGCGGGGTTCAGCCGTGCCCTGCGGTGGGGCCGTTGGAGCCGGCTGGAACTGGCTGTGTCCAGCACAGGGCAGCCCCGGCCTCTCCTCACAGAGGCCGCCCTGCAGCCACCTGCCAGCACCTGGGCACCCGCATCCTGTACAGCAGTTAAGATTCAGACACCTGATGTCACCAGCTCAATCTATACTACTTTTTTTTTTGTCTATAAGATTTAAAAATCATCTCAACAAGAATGAAGTTATATTGAAAGTGCAGTGCTAGTTGTTTCCCTTTTCCTTCGTTTTATTTCTCCCCAAGCTTCCGTAGTAGTAAAGAATTAGTAGCTTGTTCCTTGATGAGGAAAAAAAATTTGTGGTGATGCCACCTCTAAATCTAAATCTGAAGCGCGACAGAGGAAGTATGAGATGCAAATGTCCTATTTATAGGCAAGCACAGCAGCCGGCCTCAACTCCTCCCAAGAGGCATGGTCCCCCGTGCACAACGGCGAACACCCGGCCTGTCAGCTTTAGTTCTCCAAATGATTCAAGGATGTAAGCAGGCAAAGGCATTGCAGGGTGGCTCTAACATGCACAGGCTCATTTGAACTAAATACTCTAGTAACTGAGGTTTTTAACTCCACGTAGCCTTTTCCCTTCTCCTGCTGGCAGTGATCTGAAGTCCTAATAAAGCAGGCTGACAGATCCAAGTGCCGTACTCCGCAGATGCTGGCAGCAAAAGCAGAGGTAGAGCTTTTAGGAACACGCAGCCAAGTACCGCTCATAGGTCTGGACACACGTTCAAATGAGGCAGGATTCTCATTCCATGCTTGCCTTTTGCTCTTTTCATTCCCTGTCATTCCTTGGAAAGTTATTTTTCAACATAGCAAAATCACTGAGAAATAACAAGCCACTTTAAGAACTGGCAGAAGCAAAAAAATCACCCCCAAAACCATGCATCCAGTTGCATGTTGCTCAATGAAGTACAAAAAGAGTGAAAACTCCCTACTGGGAAGCAGCTGAGGGAATGGACAAAGAGGTTTTCTTGGATTTATATCAAAGAAAGCAAATTACCTCACTATGACCAAAAGCAACTGTCCAGTATCAATCAACAACTTATGTAAAACATATCTCTGAGGACTGAAATATGCTTTGCCCCTATGCCATCCAATACTACTTGTCTGAAGAAGCAAGGAAACTATAAAGCAAGATCTTAAACTTCAACGAATGCACTTGTTCCCCAGCTAACCTTGCCAATTCCAAGTTAAAGCCCCTGACATCCTTTGCCATACCAACTTCTCAAAGATCACTTTCATTGAGAGAGCCTGCATGGAACGATGAAGCCAATGCAATCTTGCTTATATGGGAGAGGAGGAGTGGGAAAAAAAGGCATTGCCAAGAAAGAGCAGAAGCAGTAGAACAGTATGGGGAAAAAAAAAAACACCAAACACAACAAACCCCCCACACACACTGAACTTATTTAGTTCCCTATAAAGAGAACTAGGTATAACCGTTTTCATTGAGTTTCAGAGTGAAGCAATATGAAATATAACTGCCTATCACTTGACTTCTGGCATTTTAGGTTAGAGTTTTGCTTTTCAGAAAAGCTAATACACAAGATAGATAAACGTCAACAATTTGTATGTAAAATCCAGGCATATTAATTTGTCACGATTTCTACTCCTTTTTTAGAATAGACAATACCACTTCTTACAAAAAGCTATATTTAAATCACTTTTCGTAGTGTTTGAGGAACAGCAGATGTTTTCCAAAATGGTGACAAATATAAAAAAAGATGTGGCCATGATACAGACCAGGGGCTACAGTGCTGCTACACAGTCAGATGACCTATCATACAGCTGTCTTACTAGGCAGAAGGAATGGAGAATGGAGAAAACACCAACACTACTTACTCATTAATCCACCTTCATCTTGTCACTTGATCTTCCAAGCAGGAGCTATGAAAACAGCGAGCCTACTTGTGATCTTCCTTTATGTTACAGCTTCAAGTATTCGTATCTGGAGTTCCAACATAATGATTCTATTTTCTATTAAGTAGTGTGCACCGCATACTCTCCACAGTAGATACACCTCTGATTCAGAGTCTGTGACAACCTTTTATACAAACAAAAATGGTTTTGAGGGGTTTTTGTGCCTTCCCACCTCTGCCCCCCATTTCATTTTGGTTTTAAAGGCCTTCCCTCATTATCATAGTCACAGCAGATCTTTCTTGTCCTTACCCTCATGGAACTCTCCTACACCGAATCACAGAAGCTACCAACAGTCTAAGAAAAACAACATACCTTATTTCTTGGCATATGTTCAGACCTAGCAACTTTACCAATACAACTTATTCCAGCAGTTTTAACAAGCTATCACTTTTTGGAAAACATCTGGCCACAACTAAGCAAATGGCCACCATACATGATGTTAGCATCTGTGGTACATATTGAACCTAGAACTTGTGGACATGCTTGTGAAACTCTGTTCTCCAAGTAAGCAACACAGAACAACTTAACCAAAACTCTTATCTCCTCAGTGCTTCCAAAACTGTCTTTGAAACAAAGCCACAGGTTGAATATACAGCACAAGGGCTATGGCTTATATTCTTTTAAGCTTATATTCCTTCAGTATACCCACTGAATTACGAGTCTGTTCAAAAACAATAATCTGCAATCTCACTTCCCATCTTCAAAAGGAATTTTCTGTCTCTAAATGTTTTTCAAACCATAGATCCTATCTAAACTTTTGATCAAGAGTACAGCTGTATTTAGTATTTTGCATACAAATACAAATCTTCAAAACAACTGCACATGGGAAGGTTCCAGTTAGTAATACAGATGGTCAGAAAGCCAGAAACAAAACACAGGGAACGCATGAGTCTAGATCGACATTAAAGACTTTTTCAAGTATAGATAGCTAGCTAGGAGTGCAAGAACACCTCTGTGCGATACAACTAGTTGGCAGGAGTGGCAATGTAGACAATACTAGAAATCAGATTGTCAACAGTTTATTACAATCAGTTTTAGTGGCATAAGCTTATTTCCAAGAAGATGGGTACAGATGTGTATGGAAAAGTATCTTCGCCAGCATATCTTTAAGGGCAGACAAGCCGCAAGGCTAAACAGGGAAAGGAATGGAAAAGGAAGGGAGGCTGATGGTTTCAAGCACAGCCAGTTAGAGAAAAAAATGGTAGGAGACTATCTGATAAGCTTCTTAAAGTAGTAACACTTTCACCAAAAGAAGCAATAGACACAAGTTCAATACTAAGGATGCCTGAATGTCAACCTCAGTTTAAATGCTGCATGTATTAGCTGGTCCTAGGCTTCTAAGCTATGAATTAATTACAACTTGAAGAAAATTAACTCTGCTAGCAAGCAGAACTTCAGTTTTCCACCTGGTTTTGAGAACATGAACCAGCAGCTACTGTTGTTCTCTTCAGTCTGATGTGTAAACTTACATTTTCCAAGGACTCCATGATAGAAGCATTATATCTGTTATGGTTTAACCTCAGTCAGCAACTGAGCACCACACAGCCGCTCGCTCACTCCCCCTCCATCCCCCACTCTGGTGGGATGGGGGAGAGAATCGGAAGAGTAAAAGCGAGAAAACTCATGGGTTGAGATAAAAACAGTTTAATAATTGAAATAAAATGATAATAATAATAATAGAATATACAAGTCATGCACAATGCAATTGCTCACCACCCACCGACCGATGCCCAGCCAGTCCCCGAGCAGCGGCCCCCCCGGCCAGCTTTCCCCAGTTTATGTACTGAGCATGACGTCACATGGTCTGGAATGTCCCTGTGGCCAGTTTGGGTCAGCTGTCCTGGCTGTGCCCCCTCCCAGCTTCTTGTGCACCTCCAGCCTTCTCGGTCAGTAGAGCATGGGAAGCTGAAAAGTCCTTGACCAGTGTAAGCACTGCTTAGCAACAACTAAAACATGGGTGTGTTATCAACATTATTCTCATCCTAAATCCAACACGTAGCACTGTACCAGCTACCAGGAAGAACATTAACTCTATCCCAGCCGAAACCAGGACAATATCACTTCAGAAAAGCCTGAAACCCCTGTTTTGGTTTAAAAAAAAAAAAAAAAAAAAAGGAAACAACCCACACCACACAAGCAAAGCAACAAAACCACCCATCCCTAAGTTTACCTATGTTATCTCTCCATTTAGTATAATATGAAAGTGTCCAGACGTTCCAATGCCTTTCATTACTCAGTAAGATACAATACAAAATCCTAGCTGCTATCCTGTTTAACACTGCTTTCAAGTAACTGAACAATTTTTCGGTTTGTATGAAGTCTGCAAATTCCAGCTCCCCCGTCCTGCTCTTAGTCCAAAGTCACGCAATATTGTCATTGCTCCTAGACTGAATAGTAAAAGGCAAAGCTTCTCTCAGTACAGCAATTTAAAAGCGCAGAAGGAACACACAGATTGACTTGAGGAGACAATGCCCCATTATCAATGCATAGTGCAGCATATGCAGCCCATAGTACCCCATAGGCAGCCTCCCCTCCCCCAGGGGAGATCATCGCATCCATGCATCTACATTGGCTCATTCTTCAGGCTAGGGATACACCTGCTGCTGCAGTGTCTTTGTTGATGTATACTGACAAGTCTGATGCTCAAAAAAGTAAATGCTCTTAATAGATTTATAATCTGAACAAACTGATAGACTTGGACAGAAAATAGCACTGCGATGTTCTAGGAAAAAGATGCAAATCTAAGTAAGACTAGTTTTGGATGGTGCCTACATCGTAGTCTTAAGGACTGGAATTATATAGCCTAACCCAAGTCACCAAATTTAAAATATGATTACTAACTAACATGTAACGGGTGACATCAGGGAGATCAAACTAGGGGATTTAGTGTTCCCTTCCAGTCTGAAGCTCTCTGCAGCTACACAGCTGGTTACCTAAATGGCATGGACGGCGAAGGGAACTTGAGATGGGCCAGTTCCGTAGAGCTGGAGACAAAACAGCTTGTAGCATGCCAAATACCATGGTAGGGATACCCACTAGAATAAATGAAACTAAAGTTTTCCAGCAATTAATCTTTTCTGATTCAGACTTGGTAGATACTAAAGCACATTGTACTGTAACACTAATTGTAACTTTCTTCCTGTTGCATGTTTGCCAGATCTTCTTCTAGAAACATCCACTCCTCCCTCTCTATCCACTAACTGTGGGAAGAGACAGAAGCAATCTTTCATCTTACACGGGTAGGATGGGTGATGTCTACATGCAGAGTCTGCCAGAGACTGTCCTTATGTTTAGCAATCTCAATAATTACAACTACCAAATGACCAAGGTTTTTTGTTACTTAGAGATGAGGCTGCATAAAAACTGTTCAGTCACAGGGTGAGGGTGCAGGAAAACAGAAGAGATGGTCATTCAAAATCTGCAGCATAAAGACTTAGAAAAAAACCCCTACAGTCACCACGTATGAAATCAAGTTTTTCAAACAGAATTACCAGAAAAATTTAGGTCCAATAACCTTCTTTCGAATTTTACATTAACATGTAGTCTCAGGTTTTATTTTCTATACTTCTATTTCCCGAGTCTAACAACTGAAATGATATTTGTATTTCCATTCAAATTGGTCTATGCTTAATTCTGACCTGTTTGAGGAAAAAAAAAAAAGAATTCCCCAGAACTAGAGAGTAAAAGTGAAATATTGTCAGCCAGCCAAAACAAAAGGCAAATAAATGCCTATGTTTAGAAAATAAAAATAAATTCTATGTTTAGAAAAATCTTAGATTTTATTTCATTTTACATGACACAATGAACATTCAGGCTTTGAAACATGATACCCAAAAAGAGTGCTCTCATAAATACTGAGGAACCATACACAAAATCCACAGTCTGTATTAGCAAGAGAAATGATGTCGCAACTCACGGGATGCTATGAACTAAACCATTATAAACTACGCATCACATGATCTCCAAGTTCTCTTCAGACTGTATAAAACTCACGATACCTACTGGACAGAAACGAGACACATCTTGTTTAACATCTTTACCCATGGCCTGGAGGAGGTTAGGAAGTGCATTCTCATCAGGTTTAACACCACCACCAAACTGAGGTGGTACCATTGGTGCACTCCAGGACATGGCCGCTATTCAGAGAGACCTATAGATGCTGGAGAAATGGGCCAACAGCAACCTCAGGAAGTTCAACAAGGGCAATTACCAAATCCTGCCCCTGGGACAGACTAACCCCCTGCATCAGTACAGGCTAGGGAGTAACTACTGGAAAGGCCCTGGGGCTGTGCGACAAGCTGAGCCAGCAGCCTGTCCTGGCAGCAGAGATGGCCAGTAGTATAGAATCATAGAATAGTTTGGGTTGGAAGGGACCTCTAAAGGTCATCTAGTCCAACCCCCCTCCCGTAGGCAGGGACATCTTCAACTAGATCAGGTTGCTCAGAGCCCCGTCCAACCTGACCTTGAATGTTTCCAGGGATGGGGCATCCACCACCTCTCTGGGCAACAGTGCTTCACCACCCTCAGCGTAAAAAATGTCTTCCTTGTCTGGATCAAGGGGAGGGACTATCCCCCTCAGCAGTCATTAAATAACACAGAAAACTGCATTCTTGTATTGGGGGACTGAAAATGACAAGATGTTGAGCAACTGGAGCAAGTTCACAAGAGCACTTGACCACTGAGGGGAGGCTGATGGACTGGGACTTGCTCTGCCTTGGGAAGAGACGGCTTAGAGTGCGGGGCGGGACGCAGCAGCCTCCCAGTGCCTATGGGAAGGTCATCAAGGAGATGGAGCCAGGGTCCTCAGTGGTGCATGGTGGGAGCACAAGAGACAACAGATCTAAGCTGAAACAAGGGAGGTTCAGACTGGCTATAAGGAGAATCTTCCTTCTCATGAGGGCAGGCAGGCAGCGGTGCAGATTGCCCAGAAAGCCTGTGTAATCTCAGTCCTTGGAGGCTGTCAGGACCCAACTGGATCAAGACCTTGCAGCTGACCCCAAGGTCCCTTCCAACTGGGATTATCCTACCCCTATCCTGTGCTGGAATTTTAGAAATGGCATGTATAAAATCTTTTTCTCAATTGAGTATCATCTATCCATTAACTTGCAGTTAAGCCTCTTGCGATACCTGTGAAACAAGACATTTTAAGTATGAGTAAATACAGTAATTTCTTATGTAGGAGTATTAAATAAACTGAAATTACTAACTGAAAGAGGTGACATTCTTTCCAAGTTCATCTCATTGAAGTGGTGAAAAATGACAGCATTTCTTCAAAATGGATCATGAACAGGAATTATTTACTTGTCTCCTTTTTATATTTTCTAAATTTAGATTTTTAAAAAAATAAAAATCAAAGTATTCACAAATAAATATAACCAGGCCAACTTAAACTTCATATTTCCCAAACCTTAAAATCAATTAAAGTATTTTTTGTAATTAAACAGATTACAGTAGAAACATCTGCTTCAACTGGATGTTTTCCAAAGTATTTACAATTCAAATTTGGCTGCATTGTTTAAAAAAAAAAAAAAAGTAGAAAAAATAAAATAAAAAAGCCCAAACCAATAATCAGAGAACATGACCAAGTCTTTACTTATGCCTGAGCAAATGAAAAACTAATTTAACTGCAAGAAGGTATTAGCTGTTGAAATAACATCTTCAGCTGATGTTTGAAGTTCAACACTGTCAACTGCTCTTTCCAGAGAAAAATTAAGTATTTCTTCAAAATCTCCAAAAGCAGAAAGAAATAAAGTTATAAGGTGAAATGTAAGCCATTATCATATTTCAAAAGTATTGAGATGGCAGATAATCCCCTTTCAGACAGACTCCTCTGTCCCCATTACTTTGTAATTTCACATCAACTTAAACACTGGAAGGAATTGAAGGAAGTAACCCCATCTCTCCCTGTATTCCCATATTGCTTATTTCTGCTGCTGTGCCACCTACGCTCTTACTGCTGGCCTCTGGAACAGATCCAAATACAAAATAACCTAACAGAATGATTAGTTTTAATCTACAAGTTCCTAAACCCCCATATCACCACATATAGACTTTTTCTGGCCTCATTGTCAGAGCAGTAACCAAAAATTGCTCAGAAAAAAAAAACCTGCACTTTGATTAAAAAAAAAAATTATGTTTTTTGAGTGTAGTAAAAAAAAAAAAGCAGCTTTATAGATAATATTTTTCAAGATTTCATGTTATATTTGAACTCAGTATATATTTGGATGGCATATGGTCTTCCAGTGAATATGAGAAAACAAGAAACAGACAAATTTTTTACACATTTGCATATATGCTTTAAATTTAAAAGTAGTTAATTTTCTCATCCAATGTTTGATGCTCACATATTTCCATCATCATGCTTATACAGTCTAACAGATCTAAACCGAGTATCTTGAAATCAAAGAAGCTATTGAACCAAATCGCAATGATAGGTTTAAAGACCTCCAGAGAAATATTCAAGCCAAAGGGAAGAACTGTCCAAGTAACCATTCAGTTAAACTCAACACAGACAGAGACACCATCTTCTAAGAGAGTAACTTATACTGCAACACTACAATGACAGGCAAGAAAAATAAATATGAAATAATTTCATATAAATTATTTTTCTTCAAGGCAAGGCTGCCAGATTCTAAACTTAAGTATAACAAAAACCTGAATCCTATACCAAAGTCAAATATGCATCTAAATGTGGTTCAGGAGCAACAAGAGACATATAGAAGTCATAACTACATAGTTACAGTATTAGTACATTTGAAGGTCTGAGATAAATGACCTATAGCTCTCACTACAGAAATGAAGCAGTCTGTATTACTGCACGCCTCCACGCGTATTCTGAATTGTACAAGGTTTTACCACACGTGCACTGAAATACCCACCATTAAGGAGAGAAGTTTAATAAACTTAGAGAAACACAAGAAAATCATATATGAAATAATATATACATATGTAACTATATAAACAACAAATATAGCTTCATTGAGCACTGACTGTACACAGATTTTACTCCTTAGCTGAAACAATGACTACCATTGCTTTAAACCTAAAGAGTTTGTAGAGTGAAAATATTTGGCAATAGAATACAGTATTTTCAGAATCCCTATCTCTGATTATTAAAAAAATAATAATAATGTAGATTTACTTCTTTGAGACAGGATTAATCTACAGCTGTAAGGAGGCAGAAAAGAAGGTAGGTGACAGTAAAAAGGAGTTGATGACATAATAAAGAGAGCTCTTTGCATCTTAGTGCATAATAAAAGTAGTCACTCTTCCATTTTCTACCGAAGTTTTCTGAATCTTCCATTGGCCTTTTATCAGAATGTCAAAGTTTAGCTTGGTGAATGACTGGTAGCAACACTAGTTTAACTTCAGTTCCTGCTGGCAACAGAATCCTTAATAATTGGTACAGATTAACTTTGAGCAGCAGAAACAGCAATGCAAAGAGAAACTCTGACAACTACATGTGGATGAAAAGCAAATGAAGAAAAAGTACGTCTGCTATTCTAAGTAATCCATTTTAAGTAGTCCAACTTAAAGATGGACAAAGACGTAGTGAGACAGGGATGTGAATTGCAACAGGTAACCAAGCACTCAAAAGCAGAACTGTTTTTGTCATAGACTAGTTTTTACAAGTAGAAACAGACCTTCCTTAAAGTTGCAATGAGTTTTAATGCTATTTCATATTTGCTTTAAAACATTTCTTTTCAGAATATTTATGTTTATTCCCAGTTTATGATTTATTAATTTCCTCTATTTCAGGCAAAATACTGTCTCATATGACAGAATTTTTGAAACAGAGTGAACTTTTTTCCCCCATTATAGTTAATTCTTATGGCAGTTTTCTGACATATTTCCAAACTTCGTTCTTTTCAAAAAGATCCAACAAGGAGCTAAACACAAAACTCAATTTCTGAAGGCATCTACCTTAAAAAATGGTACTGTTACAGGGTTATACTAACCTAGACTGATTTATTACCTTTAAGAACAACATAAGGAGCTTGCTCAGTTTATGAGAAAAGATTAAGTTATTTTTAGCTTGCAATCCCACAAACTTAAATCTGGATATTCAGTTAGTAGTGTTCTGCATTATTCACAGTAAAGAGTTCTTACAGAGAAACTTCATTCCTGCTGCTGCCTGTGAAACGACACTCTACAGTGAGTTTCTTCAAACGCAACTCAACAGGGGCGCCAGTGACGCTCACATTCAACTGGTAACAGATGTATAACGCTGTTTACACAGACACAGCTTTTAAGTCAGCAGAGAGAGCAGTATCACAGAAGCAGCCAGGGAAGAATCTTGGTACCAAGATGAAGTAGTAGCAGATTCTTCCTGAAATGAAGTAGACCTAGTTAGGCCTTAGAGAATTCAGGCAAAAGTTTTATCAAGTTAAACACTAAAGATATAGGAAACAGATAAAAAGGAACATCATCTTTCAGTTTATCTATCTCCCATGGCTTGAATTACCTTTAATTCTAACATTAATTCGATTACTGATAAGTTTGTGCATCTAAGCTGCTTTATACAGCATACTTGCATGTTTTAAGCAGCAGCTTTTTCTTTGCACCACTCTCTCTACCATTTTCTGAGCATGCACCGATCATGACACAGAACCCCAGCTTTTTTTTAATTACTGCAAAATACAGAAAGTTATTCTCTTTTACTAGCTATGCATTGTTGACTTTTACAACAAATTTAAAACAGTCAAGCCTATAATGGATTTTTGTAGGCTGATGTGAGCAAACTATTTGCTCTGACAGTGTGAGCTCTGCCCACCAAACACATGGACAATGTTGAACCCAAAGCTGTAATTGTTGCTGAAAGACAGGATGCATTAGCTTAAACGTGCATTGCTTACAGTTGACTTTAAGAACAGAGAGCATCTGTCTCATGTCTGCCCATAATATAACATATAACTATATTATACAATACAGTATCATGTACAGAACAGAATAATTCAATTTATGTGGCATTGCTTAAGGAAAAAAAAAATATTTACATAACAGATACTATCCATTAAAAATACTAGTTCTGAGTTTTAAGCTGCTGAAACCCTTGCCAGTGTCTTTATAAAGAGGAAAACTGTCCTTGCACTGCACTGTCAGAATGCGACGAGGTAAGACTGGAGATATTATGTAGGCTGTATCAGTGCCTCTGCTCACCTGTTCTAAATAATGGACATTGTTGAACCTGTTACTCTCACTACTCAGCTAACAGGACTCCATGAATCACACGTTCCTGCTTCTGCTTTTCCCACATCAGGTGGGCATGTCTCACCAATGCCTAGAACCTTTTCTGTAACTACTGATCTTTTCCAAGGTGTCATGCAAAGCTTAAAAAAGCTAAACCAAAAAGAAAAAAAACCATAAAATTTACATCTAGAACATAATTGTCTTTCTTCACCAAATTACCAGAAGAGCCTCTTCATTTATGTAACAACCAGAAGCTACAAAAATAGACAATGAAAGGAAGAAAAATGAGAAACCAAAATGAACTCATTGACAGTGCCCCTTGAAAGTATGGGTACATGACACATTTTCAGTTAAATTTCTGAAAAGAATAAGTTAATTTGTAACAATGCTAAAGCTAATAGAAGATCTGCACACCAGGCTTCCACAGTGAGAACTGAAAGTGTGCCAAGCTTCCATGTCTGCAGCTTGCAGGAGAGAAACTAAGGAAAAGAGACTAATCAGATCACAGGACACAGAATGCTATGCCACTGCTGCTTATTTGCAGTATGTACCACATCATTACTTTAAAAAAAAAGAGAGAGAAAAAAACCCCACCTGCTATTCAGTGTATCTTCCTTGATAACTAGAAGAAACAATCTTTAATACTGGTTCAGTTACTTTAAATCTTAACCCCTAAATCTCTAAACTTCACCAATCTCACTGTCAGGGAGCAGCAAGAGCAGGGCTGCTCCACAAGCAGGGAGCCATGGACGACCCCAGCACAAGTGGTGGCTCCTCAGCAGAGGAGCCCTGAAGTATCTGAGCAGGTTGAACAGAGCCACAAGGTGACAGTGACAGGTTTCACCAGCAGGTCCCAGTGAGCAGTAGGCAAAGGAATGAGCCAAGATCCACCTGGGAAATCCCACTGATGATTCAGGACCAGCCAGGCACAGGGCTGGAGACAGACATACTCAGGACAGTATCAGGTGCTCCACCTGAGCTTAAATGGAGCTCCAGGGTGCATGGGCAGAGGGTACTGCTGGGGTCCCAGGTGATGCTCGTCAGGGCAATTAAGGCCTATTAGTGCCCTCAGGGCCTTGGCACTCAGCACATTTGTTTTTTTATTCCACTCACCACAAACTGAAAGTCAGTTTTCAAAAAATGTGTTAAAATGGGTACTTTTCTGTCCCACAGGGTTTAATTCATTTTGGAATAAAGTGCCATTTAAATACTTGAACAGCTTTAAGCAGCTGAACTACAAGGCTTAGCACTGAAAAGATGTTTTACATACATCTTTCATTGCCTTCTATTAACAATATTCCTGTTTCTAATGGCTGTTGTGCTTATTCTCAAAGAGCACTGCATAAAAATAAGGATACTTGTCCAAAAAAAGCTGAAAGGAAGCTCAAAAGAGTTCATCTTTGCAGACAGTATAGGACAAAAAAACCCAAACAATATGAAAGGTCCAAAACAAATGAATATCTGTTACCAAAGATGATTTGAGAATACACAAAAATATGCTTGGCAGCAGGGTAAGCTACGATAGCAGAAACAAGTCATTCTCCAAAATAGCACAAATGAGAAGAAGGAAGCACCATAAAGTTTGGTGGGTTAAGGTAAGAACTCAGTAAGATAGACCAAAGAACATTAGTGGAATCAGTTATAAAAATTAAAAGTAAATACTTTTCCAAGCACAATGGGAGCAGGAAATGTGCCAGGAAGCGTGTAGCACCTTCTGAGGAGTGATGTATAAGAGCACGCGCAGAAGATAAGTCACTAGCTGTCATTAGGGAAGGGAGCTTCACATGCTGACCACCTACTTCATGAGGGACTCAGAGGGCTGGGCTCAAACTTTCACAGAGAAGGCTATGAAACAAACACACAAAGTGAACATTAACAAATGAGCAGGACCAGGTGTTTTCCACCCAAGAGCTCCAAATGAACTCAAGGATAAAATAGCTGAACTACTAACTATAGCATGACATTAAAGGACAAAATATGGCTACATCCAATTCTAAAAGCTTTTTTGAATATTCTATGAAAACTTACAGCTCTGTAAACTTGATGTATTTATTGAGCCAATTAGTAGAAACTGTAACTAAGAACAGGTTAGCAGGCTTGAGGATTAAACTTTGACATTCTGCATAAGAATCAACATAGCTTTTGTAAAGAGGACCGATACCTCACAAAGCTATTGGAGTCTTGTCAAGGTGTCAAAAAGCCATGGACAGAGGTCTACTTTGAAATGCAAAAGGCTTTCAACAATGTCCCCTCCAAAGGCGCTTAAGGAAACAAAGCTGCCACAAGGCATAAGATCCAGCATGAGGAAATAACTGGCTAACGCATGGGGTAGTAGCACATGGTCATAGTTTACAGCAGAGAGAAGTCACTGGTGGAGCTCTGCAAGGATTGGTACTGGAATGGGAGATGTTCAATTAAGTGCTCTAGATATCAACTAGATGGTCCATTATCAAATTATCTCAAAGAAGAGATGAATAGGAAAGTGAGTTTGCTGATAATACTTAGCTATTGAAGATGATAAAGATGACTGAACAAGGCCAAACACCTAATTAAAGATGAAACATCACCTGTAACACAGGAAGTATCTCAATCATAATTTACTGGAGACTGGGATAATATTCCAGGGAAGTTTCGCCAGAGATCTTTACCCTGCTCTTACTTTCTTTTGGCATCTTTTTCTGACTACTCTTGTGGGCACAACCAGTCTTACATTCTGTCGAAAAACACCTACAGATTATGACTAGGAATTTACATCAGCTGGAGCAGCATGAATTCCCAAGTGACTAACTATTAAGCTCAGCTAGAAACATGCATGCTGTTTTAACAAAAGATCTATTTAAAAAAAGGGGGGGGGGGGGGAAGTCTCACATTGGGTGAGGCATGCACCTAATTGCACTGAGACTCTGCTTTTGCAACACATACAGAATTTCAAATTACTCGCAGTTCATTTATCCAGTTCATTTAGACTCAGTTTAAACTGTATATACCAGCAGAGGTGTCACATTATAATAATGGACACAGCTGTTATAGCTAGTATATTTACAAAACTGTTTATGCTGTATTATTCTGTGACAAGTTCTACACTGTGAAGATGACTGTTTCTGTGTTGCTTGAACTGTTTGTGGTAACAACCTTTTTCTGAGCTCTGCATAGTCGGCACATCGTGAACTTTCCTTTTTAAAGCAGATTTTTCTTCCTCCATTGGTCACTAAGATTACGTAACTGCAGCACACGTTTCACTGTATTATACCTTAAGCCTGTTGGAACAGCTACTAAATCAGGTAGTGGACTACTTTTTAAGAATCATATTTATATTAATAAGTGTTCTGATCAGCACCAGCAATTGATAATGGACCCTCAAGGCAGGCTCGACCATATTTTTCAGTTTAAAAAAAAAAAAAACCACAAACCTTTAAGTTGGTTGGGATCTGTGCCTCCAACACAATATATTCCTTGCTGTGCAATCCTTCACAGCTGGCACATTAAACTTGCATTTAAAATTATCTTCCTATCTATGAAGTGGAAACAACAGTTGTTTAAAAAAAAAAAAAAATTAAAAAATAAAACAAAACGGTTCCATTATTTGTTAAGGGACCTGCAGGTCCGTATGCCTGATCCCTACATTGGGCAAAATAGCAGGGACCGTAACAGAGAGCAGAGTTAGTAGAATGTGTGGATAAATACGATTTGTATTGGAAGAGTCAACATGACTTTTTTTGAAGAGAAGCCTGGAAACATATTGCAGTTCTGTGAGGAACAACAAGCGCATGGTTAATGATGTTCCACGTAAGGAATTTACAAAGATTTCCAAAAGGCTTTCAAACAAAGCCAAAATCATTCACTATGGGTTTGTGGTTTGGTTTGTTTTAAAAGGAAATCGGGCAACCACCTGAGATAACAAGAAAGGCATAAGCCATAGACTGTAAATCCTTGCAATTCATTTCAAAACATGTAAAAAAGGTCAGTCAGGAGCAGTCAACCTGGATTTACAAAAAGCAAATCATGCTCGACCAACCTATTTTCCCCCTGTGACAAAATGACTGTCTATGCAGATAAGGGAAGCACAGTGAATGCAATATACGTTGACTTTTGGAAAGCTTTTGGCCATCTCGCACAGCATTCAGATTTGAAAGCTGAGGAAGCCTTCCAGTTGACGAGTAGGAACACTGAATTAAGTGACTCACAAGAGATTCCTCTGGCATTATGAATGAAGCACAGAGGCATGGAAAGCATTCTGTACTGTTTGAACAATGCATTTATTACATTGGATAAAACATTAAAACATTCTGAACTTTAAATATATGCTATAAAGAAGCACAGTGGCTCGATGGCAAAAAGCATACACATGGCAGAAGGAAAAGCACATAACTAGATATTAACTTGAGCATTAGAAGGCAGCTCCAGAACAGCAATCTAATTCAGGAATTAGATTAACAGTCATTATTAGCTCTCTCTCCTGTCTAAAATACTTCTTTTCACTTATTAGCAGGATCTGCTTAGGAAAGCTACATGAAATGGAGGTAGTTCAGTGAACCCCAGTTTGGTGGGGGGTTTGAAGTGTTTCCTAATTCTCTAGAGTTAAGCAAGAACATGGTTGGTTGATTCCATCTGACAATTCACATGAACCAAGGAAGTGTCAGTAAGAATCGTGGCTAGCAAGCCAACTACATCAAATAGTAAGCAACCTGATTACCAATCTTTAATACAGGTTAAAAACAATATATCGGGGGGCGTATTTATCAAAATAAAGTGTTTTGACAAGACTGAAATATGTTTTCTTTTGAGAATTTGTCTCTCAGGCATTTTCCATTTTCATCTGGAATGGAAAAAATAAAACCAATGCTTTCCCATAGGTCCAAAAAAAAAAAAAAAAAGTAAGCTTTGGCCAGGTCTCTAATCAGATTACTCAGCAATGAAGAAAAAAGTACTATATCTGATGTCTTCCATCTCCTACTTCACCACTGTCAAAAGGAAGTTAGACAGGAATATACTAGTATTCCCAGAAGAGAAGTTATCTGTACCACTTGCCCAGCAGTCCTTCTAAAGCTCCATTTCAAGCATTTTCATTGATCCCAATTGTCTAGACAAACTGGTGTACTGGTGTCTGATAGCCAATTCCCCCATGTCATCCTTCTCATCGTTGTTTTACTTTGTTTTCATGTAAGTTAATTGTTTACACACAGTATTGGCCTTTTCTGGTATTAAGCACAGTTTCTACTTTCATAGCTCAATAGAGTTATTCTAGGCTGTGCCAAGAAGCTACAGTATGCTATTCAGTAAAATTAGAACAAACAGGAAAATTTGTCATCGCATAAAATGCAGCACTAATTCATTTTTCATGACTGGAAAAATGTAATTATAGAGCATTTCTTATATAAAAGACTTTGCTGCATAAACTTAAGACGCATTTTGCAAGCTCCAACTAATTAAAAAAATATGTAAAAAGTGAATGGTTTTAGATTGTTGTATGAATTAAGGAAGCGAGAAGAGTGACAGAATACTCATTCATACTTATTTTTGATCAACCAACTGGGATACAAAGATATTGTTTATGAGGTTTCTGAATATATCAAGATCAAATGGAATTACGTAAAATAGATGACAAAATAAATATAATTCTAAAGCCATTTCAGTAAATTACTGGAAGCCACTAGTATGAACACCTAACAAGACTAGAGTTAAGATTCAGTTAAATTATCTGAACTGAAACATAAATACTGACAATTAAATACTCTTCGCTGAAAACATAAAGAAACAAAACAATAATGAAAATATCCTTGAATCAGCCTTCTGGGTTTAGTTCAGAAGCCCATTGACTGCTTCTTTTATCTAAATGCCTTGGCTAGAGAGGTTTTTTTTTTTTTTGTAATCAGCAGTCTAGAAGACTCAGTATGGTAAGAAGAGGAAGAATAATTCCCAAAGATGGGAATTTCTTCCTCTCAAAGGAAGTTCATATGACCTCTTCTTTCTCCCTCATTTAAGCCATTTCAGATCAACATCTCTCCACTGTGCCCAAACCAGGGTGGACAGCTAACCTGTACAGAATGCAGGTATGGAACCATGAAGAATTTCACAGACAAGAAATCTCACTTAAAACTGTTTTGTTATTTTTACGCTGCTAGTACCTACTAAAAATACCTCTACAAGCAAATTTATCAAAACTATTATATTCAAATGAGTTAATCATGCAGCAACATAAGCCTGGAACATTCACTTTCATGGTCAAAAGGATTGTACTCTTAGGGCAGGCTATACGCAGAATTAATTTGCTTTTCACAACACATCCCAGCTGTGGACTGAATTTTCAAATGCCATTCTGAACTGCCAATATCATCATTCCTAATTTCTCTTGTTGTTTCTCTCATTGTACTAGTATTACATGGGGTTTGCATTGAACTGAGCCAATTCTTTATTCTACCAGTGATGAGTAATCATACCACTTTACTTGGCAGGTATTAGCTTTTTAAGAAAAAAAAGAAAAAAAAATCTGGAGACTATAATTTTGAGAAAACTATGGAGGCAGGCCAAAAAACTTCAGAAATTATGAAGAACTTCTTAATTTCAAACAAAAGAAAGCTGTTAAAACTTGCAAAAGCCATCTCTTTAATAGAGTCAGATAAACTATGGTACTTCAGAGCAATGATACTCAGCATTTACACTGCAATTATTTAACAGTGTGGAGTCCAAGTCAACAGTAAGGGTACAATTTGCATAGAGCATTCACAGTAAAGAGCAATTTAAGAGCAGAGTATGCAATTTAAACATACTGAGCAGGAAAATATGCAAGTTGGATGACAGTGAACATTTCATTCCACAACCTCTCAGAGGTTTAAGCATCTAACTTAAGAATCTAACATTGTCAGATAAACAGGTCTGAAAATTTGCTATCACTAGAAATGGAATTGTAAAATGAGGAACCTTATTGTCTTTCAGAAGACTGTCAGGGAAAGCAGAAGGGAACAGGGTATTGCTGATCCAGTGCCATTTAAGTAGGATGCACAGAATCCCAAAAGCGCAGTGGTTTGAATAATCACTCAAAAAATGGTAAAGTATAGACTCACTACCCAGCCAGAAGAGTTTTAATCCATCCTGTCTCACCAAGGGAATATTAAGCTTTTTTAGCAAGTGAAATAAGCTATTTTACTTCATACTTTTCCTATGAGAATTGTAATATTGCGTAGCAAACACTTTATAACCAGAGGGACTAGAGAGGGAATTCATGAAGCAGTGTTCTCCGAGCCCTCTGGTTAGAGGGCTTATCTGAGACAGGTGACATCTATCTATCAATCAGCAGCTGAAGACCTAGGTGGGAGTTCTCTGATTTGGCATGAAAGAGATGCTGAGATATTCAAGTGGTGGTCCTTTTTCATGTATGATGAAGATCTCTTGGAAGTTTATTTAGTACACACTGATGTTCATTCATAGCTAGACTCCTAGACAAGTAACTAAAGATCATCCTTCAGATATCTTACTTCCTACAACAGTGTTGTTCTAGGAATCTGGGCTTTAATTTCTTGCCCAGAAAGAGAAGACAGCAGGCTAAACCAAAAGTATACTCATAATTTCCTGATGACTTTCATCTGCCAAGAAAGATATTTAGCCAACCCAGACAGTCAAGAATTTCTATAATACCATATAGTAAGACATCAAAAGATGTTGGCTATAATCTTCCCCTCTACATTAACTTTTTGGAAAAGTAGCAGTAAATAGGGTTTATAATAGTGACTTAGCATTCATACACTTTACAAAGAGAAAACTGATTATGACAGCAAACTATTGGTCTCCAAAGCCAAAATGCAAGTGTAATGCAGAAAAATATAGCAAAAAATGCAAATTCTTTTTTTGCCTTATGAAGATCTCCAACGTTATACTTTTAGAACTCAGTTGCCCTCTATCGAACTAGATATTCTGTTACTGCACTCCAGTTCTTTTCTCCCTCCTGTCAATTCAGCAATAAACTCAAAATATTGGAGGAGGGAAAAACAACACACCAAGGAAAGAAAGGTACTTAAGAGCCACTTTATTTTATAACCTAACTATCAAGCCAAACTACAAGGGAGCTGTCCAGCTGGGTTCCCCCCCCTCCCCCGCCTTTTACCTTGGAAAGCTCCTTAGTTCTTTCAGCTTCTAAAATACAGATCATTAGAAAAGGGGAATGGCCATTAAAGTTACTAAATAAGAAAACTTAACACTCAATGAAACAAAGCTTTGGACTTATCTTTTTTTAATGGAGATTAGGAATACAGACTATATGGATACTAACACAAAACTTCAGTTTTTACTTCTCTGTGAGAACAAGAAATATCTTTGTGATCCATTACAGAACATTCGCTTTTTGTAGCTACAGCATACGTTAGCTTCTTTCAGACAATAACATAAAAAAGGTAATGTAAATTATATTCCACTTTGGAGAGAGAGTTTAGTATCTCATTTTACACAGCTGTAATATGCTGCATTTTCAATATTGATTCTTAAATAGAGCTAGTTATTTTCTAATGGAATTCTGGAAAATGCTAAATACTGTTGGAACGTCTCAGAGGTGATTAACCTTTTATGAAATCAGAAATTTTAGGGCACCTCCCCCTCAGGGGGAGGTTAGCTTCCACTGTCTGCAACTTCAGGACAGACTGCCATTGTGTCAGCGATTATGTACCGACTTGGGTGAACGGGCAGGGAACAGCCTTTCTGTGCCCAGGTTTCCACATCTCCTTTCTCTGGAATAGGGAGCCTAAATGCACTTCGGGGCACAGGCTCCAAGGATAAATCTGAGAGTGCCACTGCCCAAGCGCCCGTGAAACCTCTGAGCTGGAGCCTGGCCTATGAAGGCTTCCAGCTCCTGGCTGAAGAACTGGGAGCTTTCTAGAGTGTAAATAACTATGAGCAAACTGCCTAAAAATCTACAAACTCTTCAGCATATCACCTTCATCTCATCTGCTGCACAACTGTTACTCATTAAAATACTGATTGCTATTAGCAATGTGAAACAGGCAACAGCATGAAGTTCCATCAGTAGTTTCTGATCTCCTACAGGTTTGGGGTTTTGTGTGTTTTTTGTTTGGTTGGGTTTTGTTAAGTATTGAAGTATTTTCCATAATATTTTTGTCAATTATTGTTGTTTTTCTTTATCCTGAAAGTAAACATGGGAAAAATTGTTTTACCCCAAATTGGAAAAACAAAACCAAAGCAAAAAACCTTTTAAAATCAACTGTTTATAGTTTTTCACATATTTCCTGTGAATTAGAAATAAAGATGCTAACCTAAAACTAGCACCCAACACCTCTGATGAGACACAGTTAAGTAGTTAAATATCAGTAATTCTTTTCATAGAAGAAAAATCCTGAGATCTTTGCCTTTTCCCCCTACCTCCCAAGCTGAAGACAGGTGTCACGGTTTAACCTCAGTCGGCAACTAAGCACCACGCAGCCGCTCGCTCACTCCCCCCCACCCGGTGGGATGGGGGAGAGAACTGGAAGAGCACAAGTGAGAAAAACTCGTGGGTTGAGATAAAAACAGTTTAATAATTGAAATAAAATGATAATAATAATAATATGATAATAATAATAATACACAAAGCAAGTGATGCACAGTGCAATTGCTCACCACCCGCCGACCGATGCCCAGCCAGTCCCCGAGCAGCGGCCCCCCGGCCAGCTTTCCCCAGTGTATGTACTGAGCATGACGTCACATGGTATGGGATATCCCTGTGGCCAGTTTGGGTCAGCTGTCCTGGCTGTGCCCCCTCCCAGCTTCTTGTGCACCTCCAGCCTTCTCAGTTGGTAGAGCATGGAAAGCTGAAAGGTCCTTGGCTAGTGTAAGCACTACCTAACAACAACTAAAACATGGGTGTGTTATCAACTTTGTTCTCATCCTAAACCCAACACACAGCACTGTACCAGCTACTAGGAAGGAAATTAACTCTATCCCTGCCAAAACCAGGACAACAGGAAACTTTGTTCACCCCTTCTCTGACTGCACTCTCTGTACTAATAGCTTGGCACCTTTTTGGACCAGGATATGGAAACCTTTCTGGCCTGGGTGGAGACATGGACAGCATGTTATCCATAAAACCTGTCTGCATCCTAAATGACTCTCCGCCATGCTCCATCCAAAAGAGATTAATGAGACAGATTTCCTCTCTGTCTGCTGCTCTGTGTGTTTGTGTTCCATGCTGAAATCATGAAGAGGTTCAGGGCAGAATTAATAAAAATTGATTAAAACAAACTAGATCTCTATTTTTCTTCATTTGTGCCTGGAAAATACGTTGATACATTACATTAAATTTCATTAGCAAAAAGAACAATTTAAGATGTATTAAATATCCTGATGACTATTATTTTTTCTTCGAATATCTTGTATTTTTAATCTAAGATGAAGATCAACTTCCCCCCCCCCAGGAATTCTAATATTCTAATAATAACTACACATTTTCTTAATACTCTTAGTACTGAAAGCATAAGGATAAGGGACTGGTAAGGAGTTTTCCATTGGGAAGACTCAAAAAATGTAACTTTGCTCATTAAATGGCATAAGCATTCAATCCATCAACTGAAAAGATGAAGTAATGAATAAATACTACGCACAAAGATAAAAATCCAGAATCTTGGGAAAGTGGGGAGAGGGGGGAGGAAAACTATAGTCATATTTCTAAGTTTGCAGAGCACAGAATTGCAGAGTTCAAGCTGAAGCGATGGCTTATCCTTTCCACAGCAGATTTGCGAGATCAGATTTAAATCTCCTTTACTGCTTTCCCCAAGGACTCCCAATGCCCAGCAGCAGCCGGAAGGTGCAGTCTGGATTCTTTGCACATCTCCTTCTGACCACAGGGATTCTCAAGAACTCCAGTGTTCTCAGGTCTTCTGACTTCACGGCCTCTAAGACAGGTACACTGTGGGAACAGGTATTTACAGCCATTCTTTTTCTAACAAGGTACTTTTTTCCCAAAGACATTTTGGGTTTTATTTAGCAAAGGTTATCATGTATCGTAGGCATTCTCTCTATTCCCAGAAATAGCTTTGTCAACTTTGTCATTTCCAAACAGGTTCCTTACAGCCCAAGAGTGAAATTCAATAAAGCAAGCTATAGTCTTGAAGCTGATCCACATATTAGTGAGCACTTCAGTAACCAAGTATTATGCATGGGTTTGACTAATTTTATTTACTTTGATGTTTAAGTTTGTAATGGCACAAAAGATTTTAAATTCTCTTCAGTATAAAAATACACATATACTGTATTTCTTATTTTTATAAACATGTCAGCACTACTCTTGTATTTAACATATCCATACTAGTTTACATGGAAAAACATCTGTACTTTAATTCCCCACCCCCAGCATACTTTCAAATAATTCCAGCTGCACAGCACTCCAATCCTATTTTCTCCAAGCTTGATGTTAATCTTAAGTCCAGCATAATGTTTGTTTTCTATTTCAGAGCCCCAAAATGTTAACAAATTTCTCCAAAAAATGTACTCTTTGATAAAGGAACTAGCCAGAAGAAAAGTGATGCTAAATGAATTACAATTTCTATTTCACTTTAACAGTAGACATGTCCAACCATTACAAACATTCAAAATCTTAAAAAAAAACCCAACAACAACGAAAAAAAAACCAAAACCAAAATTTAGTCCAACAACAGACCTATTTAGATATCCAATATACAAAACCTATTTGCTACAACATCAGACATATGCAGAAATAATAGCGCTCTTTCCATTTACTTTCCAAAATGAACAGCCTTGGAGATGAAAGCACACACTTGTCAGGATGATCTCCCCAATGTGAATGCCAATTTTGCGGAACATAACTCTGTGTGCACTAAAGATTATAAAACAGTTTTTCAGGGTCAAGAGAGATTTCAGGGCAAAAAGCTACATTTACCTCATCTGAATAAACGATAAAGAATAGAAATCCATTAACACAGCAAGAAGATCCACATTACGTCTGTTTTCAATAGACTTGACTAATCTAGACTCCATTTCTATAACTGAATATTCTCCATTTTATTGAAGAAACAAATGGCAGATTAGACAGAACCATGTTTAGATTTGCATTGCAACAGACAAGGAAAAAAAAGGTCGGTCAAACTGCAGAAGGAATAATGGTGAAGTAAGGAAAAACTACCAAGGAATTCAGTTGCTAGGATACTGAGCACTAATGTGAAATCAGATATAGCAATTAAAGTAAAACTATACTTTCAGGATGTAAGAACAAAACCATTTATTAGTCTGAGTAAGTAATTAAGTGGAATATTGAAAACAGAAGTAAATGAAAGAAAGCTGTTCAAAATACTACATAGTCAACTTGGTATCGAAAGCTTCAAAGGCCAATTGATACACCATTACAAAGACAGGTATCAATTTGCCATTAGCAAGAACAGATTAGAGCCTACATTTTCACTTATACCATCAACATGATCTTCTATTTTGGGAAGCTGGAGTTGAAAAATTTTCTCAATGTTACTGAGAAGCTAGTGGTAGCACAGAATAGTAAAAGCCAAGTGGTCAAAACAAAAAAAAACCAGAACAAACAAAAAACCCCACAACCTGTTTGGCATCTACCTGTAAAATTAGTGTAGGACTCTTCCAGTAGAGCTGCATGGATAATAACAAAATAGTCCAGCAGAAGAATTCTGTAATAGGGAGAAGTAAATTTAGTCCGTGCTTCTTCAGAGTTTTAATCCCCTTTTAATTTTCTAAACTAAACTCAGCTCAGATCTCTAAATCAGTACTCAGATCTCTCTCCATCTTATTAGGGTATATAAGAGAACCCAAACTCTCCTTCTTTAACAGTACCAAACTAATGTTCATTCAGCAATGAATTTGGACACAGCTTTATGAGGTACATAATGGCTATGAGAACTCTCAACAAATTACCAAAGTATCAATACATTCACTACTATTTTACATAATATTTTTATTTCCAACATATTTCACAATCTCAATCAATCATTCTCAGCATACACCTTAAGACATGATTTCTGTTTTGTCTGGAAAAAAAAAAAAGAATATTTTCAAAATGAGGAAGTCCTCAAAAGCACAGTTTCTTTGTTTCACTTTAGTTTTCCACTTTTATTTTTCTCCACTTGTATCTTGGCCTACACACTGGATGTGAGAGATCTAACTATTTGGGAAGTGGATCAAAGAAACTGGCTTGTATATAAAACCTCAAGTAAGCCTCTGCAAAGTGTCCCTTCTAGTTAGCTCTTATCTGCTTAAATACTATTGCTGTGTGAGAAGAAATTCCTCAAAAGAGTGAAACTAATTAAGCAACAAAAAACAAAAACAAAAATCAATAAAAGTGAGGGAAATATTGAAATACAGAATTTGCTTCAACTTGTAGATGAAACAAGCACATTGGCTTAAAGCAATGATTTTTCTAGACTCTAGTAGCATCAAGCTTGCCTTTGTATGAATATGCAAATTATTCTTGCCACATTTTCATTGAATCAAGATTTACAAATTCAGCCATGAATATGAGAAATCAGTGTGTCTGCTAGTATGCAACAATAAATCCTTGACATATTTCTTTAGGCACCTGTGATTTCTTTAGGTTATGGAAATGTTGACTTCTGCATCCCAGACATCCTAGGTACACAAGTTCCACATTTTCATTAGCTTAACTGAATTTACTAATCTGTATTTTGTATTTTATTTGACCAACTGATAGCAAGTTGAAGCACTTTTTAAGGGTGGTGAGACTCAGAAAATCTTGAAAGTTTCAACTGAAAACCCTAAATACGAAAGCTACGTGTCCAAAAAGATCACCTACAACCACAGTGACCCAATAACAAAGCTAATAGTGTTCACTGTCAATACACTGAATATATAGGTAATATATTCAGAAGAACTATTACAAGTTTTAACTTCAGAATAGAACTTCCTGCCTTGACTCTTAAGTAATTTTTTTGGAAGACTTACTGACATACAGACACACCTTCTCACTCCAGTTTCATTACGATTTTGTCTTTAACGTACAAATGAAATTCCAGCTAACAAGTTTGGTTTATCTCTTCCCTTACTTCATAAACACTGCAGTTCAATACAGCTGCATTTAAAAATAAATTCAAAGTATATTCCAGTACTCAAAATCTTCCACAGAATAAGTTCAATATGAGACATTATCTTTCCCTCCATGAAAATGATCTTTTATGAAATCTATGGTCCATTGAAACAATAAACTATCGACACGTAATAAAAGCTTGTGAACTTGAGGAAAAAAGAAGGGCTTACTTTACAGTAAGATGTGATGATAGAAATCACTACCTTTCTATCAAAAGCCATGATACGGCAAAGCACTTGAAGCACCTACATGATCACATCCCTCTTCAACAAAGTACATAAAACTGTTATCCCTTCCAAGTAAACCAAAACTGTCTAGGAGCTCAGCCACTGCATGTAAAACTCAGTTATTCGTCTACATTTTCTACAGTTGTTTCACCCATGAGTCAAAACAATACACATTCCTCAATTTGTGCAGACATAGAGCATACACAAAACATTAAACCATTTGCCCCACAGACTAGAAAGTTATAATATTCTACTTGGAAAACTCAGACATTTTCATAATGAGAACCGCAGATGAAAGAGAAGACAATGAAGGTATCTATCTGTAGCAGTCAGTCATAGTAAGGGGTAGCATACAGGCTACAGAGTGGGCAAATACTGACTACTGTTAGACTACACACATCTAGAGTTACACTTCTTTATGTATCAAATGCTAGCCTACAAAGGTTGGAAAAAGATACTCATACAACTCAAACTCTGGTAGTAGTTTATTCAAAACTGTTACGGTACACATTCTGACCTAAGCTTCTTCAGATACATATGGTTTGTCTTTTTACTTAGCTAGGTATTTCACAATATATACACAATACTTCCATAAAATAGACACAATCAGAAGACTGAGCTCAATCCTTTTTGGAAAAGGAATACAGGTATATTTTTTTTCCTTTACAAATCCCATTTTAAGGAAATTCTTTTTTAAAAGAGAAGGCTGGCCTGAAAGTATAGAAAAATTGTTACCTTAGTATTTTAAATGTAAGCCAAGAAACTACATCACATTACAGCAAATTGTGTAAACTTGACAATATTTTTTTCAATGTAACTATTCACGTGCTTAAAAATCTTCTTTTCATCCACCCCTCCCATGTTCTAAATACAGATTGAGAACTGACAGAAATTATTAGGACCTTAAAGCTCCAATTTTTATGCTACTAAATTTTGGGAATTAAACCATTTCATTATACACAACTGTCCAAACTTGAGTAGTGGAAGCATGTGATGGCCACTGTCCGCATGCTTCAGCTGCCCCTCTGTTGCAGCCTCCCTTGAGGGCCTGATGAAATTCAGGGGTCCTGGGTAGTCAGGGGCAAGTGTGGCACCGGCACCTCAGCTCCCTGGGGAGCTGCCCCTAGCCAGAGTGGATAAGGCTGAGGCTCCTGAAGAGATCTGCCACTTGCCACCGATTGTAACCCAGGGGGAAAAAAAAAAAACAAAAAAACAAAACAAAAGCCTGCCCCGGGGAAATCCTCAAAAGCAAACCTTTTTGGTGGTGTTTTTTTGTGTTTGAGAACCTTTTGTGAAATACGGTTTCAGATAAACATGAGTGTCAAAGTAGGAACCCAGTTTTATAAGGGGATGTCTGCAGAAGGATTAGACAACAGCCAGATGTTTTAAGCGTTCACTGGAAACATCCCACTGTTCTAAGAAAACACTAAGGCAACTCCGAAAATACCTTCTGTGTGCACACATCTGGAAGGAGAACAAAGAGAAACATACCGATAAGGGTGTGTCAGAGTATTTTTCAATTTAACACTGTCCTTGAAAATGTATGCTAACCGCACCTTTGAAGTAAAACTATTAACCTGATTCCAATGGGTGGAAAATCATGACAAGAAAAGAAAAACTTTACGACCAACATTTTTTTAAGTCACCCAGATGCTCCAAATCAGTAGCTGCATTAAAAAAAATCCTCACTTGAAATGTTAATGTGTTTTACCACACCAGTGAATTGACACCTATGAACAGAGTCTACAAGTACAGAAAATGAAGTGGTCCACTTAGAGGCACCAGAGCAGACTGAGCATTTAAATTAATTAGCTTTGCAGCTCCTAAAAGCCACAGGCAAACTTGCTGTCCCCCACCACATTACACAGCAAACACATGCTGAATATAGTTAGGAAAAAAAAAATACTAATTTTTCCTACTTCTAAACAGAGAAAGCTGACAAAGAACATGCCAAATACAGGTACAGGCATGGGCAAACAAGTGATAAAACCAGCTCAGTCTTGTCTTGCAATTTTAAGCACTACAACAGAGTGGTTATAACCACACCTTGAATATTGAATTCTTATTCTCTTGACTTACAACATGTTCCCCATGCATGATAATTTTATTAGTAGAGATCAGTAACAGCTCTGTGTTTCTATCACTTCTGGCTGCACCTATTAATATGTAGCCACAATATTCTCCCTGTATAATCACATTTACCTTACGAATATGGAGTATCTTCTTACATAAAACTACTCTGATGTAGCAATTTTACTGTGCAAAAAAATACTGTTCTCAAAAAATAAATGATTTGAGAGTTTTCGAACCAAGTAAACACTCTTCCATCAAATTCAACACTGACATTAAAATCAGACTATTTCATAAATAAAACTCTCCAGGCCTTACACTACAGTCCAATAATACGCTGGCACGTGGAGTTGACAACAGATGCAGCAGAGGGAGCATTGACACTTACAGTGTCAAAACACCTGTATGCAAGACCCAGCATAGGGAAGAACAGGCATACTGGGGTTCAGAGTTCCAGTGAGCTGCAGCTAAATTTGAGCAAGATAATCTGTGCAATTCATTACATTAGTGAGCGATAGCAAAAACTTTTCAACTTTATAAAAGTTATGGACCTGCTGAATCCTGATGCCCTGAAACTGAACAAAATATTCTCATTTATTTCTATACAGGATCTTTAAGATAGTCATTATCTGCAAGTATGCATGCAAATGGCTGATTTAGAGATTTTGACAACAGAACTTGGGAAGTTACTTTTCACTGTTTAAGGTGCAGTACTCTCAAAGAACAAGGTCTCAGTGGCATCTGTTACCCCTTCTTTTTCTCAGTCACAAGTCACTCAAATTCCCTATACTCCCCAATATCTGTTGTATTACAAAACTATCTACAATGCTGTACACGTCTACTCCTTGCACACAACATCCTCCCTATCCAATAACAGGCTCTGCTTTGAACTGCCACTGAATTAGACAGGCAGCTCTTATAACCCAAGAGAACTTGCTAGCTTGTTTATGTCCAACAGATGGGCCATAAACTTTGAGGCAGCTAAAAGAGGATATAAAACTGGCAAAATAGTTCTGATAAGACGGGAGGAAGCTGCATTCACAAAAGGATCCCATAAGCTGCCCTCTGTCCCCTCCCAAATACCCCACTGGTGGATGAGGGAGAAATCAGCCATTTTGGATGGTTTGGCTACAGCGAAGGGAAAGAAAAAAACAAGTTTGCTTTGCTTTGACTTACTTTGACATGTAGAAAAGCATGCCCATGTCTTCTACTGTTATATTTTTCACTTTCACCTGAAAGATCTAAGATATCCAAAAAGGAAGAGGGAGAATGTTAAAGGAAGTGTTAGCTTTGGGGTTTGTGTTTTTTGGGTTTTGTTTTTTTTTTTTAACTGCTAAATTTGACAAATAATTTCAGACAAACTCTAAGGATGGATAACAAAAGAGTGTTCTTAGCTCATGCAAAAGACGGACATGAAGCTAAGAAAAGAGCTAGACAGAAGTAGAGAACTATTTCCACTCTAAAAATATTTTCTTATTACTGATTACCATCCTGATTTCCAGAGGAAAGGGAAGAAGTCAGCCCCTCCTACGCAAGTTAGGCAGCTATGCAGCAAACGCAGCTCTCGTATACGGTTGCCCTCTTACCAAGCTGATCATATCCAGCCACTTTTCAGTTCTCTGCACTCACTAAAGAACTGAAGGAAGACGACCATTTTCTCCATTTTCAGCCTGACTATATTCTCTTTCTCTCCATTTGTTCCTTCTTCTCCCATGGTCAGAAAATGAAAACTCATCTCTGGGCAGGCTGTGGAGAATAACCTTTTCAAAAATACTTTTGAAATATGCAAATTTATCCCTGCGGACATGAGGTTATGTAAGAACCGAGCTTAATGAACTTGTGGCCAAGGTGAGGAGAAATAATGGCATGGCTTCTTGGTTGCACAGATACCTTTGATGTAAAGACAAGTAAATAAACAGCTTTTTTCTTGCACACTTGAAATCTAGAAATTGAGAGTTAGAAGCCTCTTTCCCCACTGAGTGCAGAGAAAGCCTAGGCAGCCAAGCTAAACTAATGTACATTACAGCTCAATGTACATAGTTAATGTGAGCTAACAGAAATCTTACATATCATAGCCAGCATGGAGCCAATTAAAAAAAATAAGTAAGTAAACCTCCCCTAACCCCCAACACTTACAAAGATTTAGTTAAGGGTTGATGAAACAGAACTGAACTATTTTTAGAAAGTGCAGAAATGCTTAAAAGGGTAAATATGCTATTTATAGTCGACTTTTTTTCTGTGAAGCTGGAGGCATACACTCAGTCCAACAAGTTCCAAAGCTTGTTAAGGTCAAAAACCACTCATTAAGGTCAACTGTTATCATCAACAGAATCAAGTATTGTAAGCAATAGCACTACACAAACTTAAATAAAAGGTAGTGTCGTGAAGGCTGCTACCTTATAACCACGTCAGAAAACCAATCCAATAACAGAAAAATACTAATACCAACATGCCCGCATGCCAAATGGAACATCTGCCTTTTAAGAAAGTCATAATGATGTTGGAGTGAAGATCACGGTTTTTATTTTACTGACTATATTTGTTAAGAGTGTCCTGGATTACAGAATTTGAAAGTGAGCTGAGAATTGCTAATGTTTGTTACTGGAAGATGTCCTTTAGGTTATTACCTTGAAAGCTTGCTGTGACAGGAGTCTTTTGAATGCTTATGGGTAGATAAATATTGAATAAACATGGAGACCTCACAAGATTCAAGGAGATAGGAGTGCAAAAGTCAGAGCTTGTTTCCCTTCCTTTTACCATGGTGGAAAATCAGGGGAAAAGCAAGAAAAATGCATTTTGATTTTATATTCAAAACAAACCAAATCAGTAACATACCACGATTAAACCAAGAAGAAAGTGTTAAAATTCTTATTTTATGGTTTTAGCAAAAGACAGGAGGAAAATACTCATCAATAGCTAGGTGGACTGTATGACTGACTTTAACCTAGGAAGAAGGCTATGACTTCAATCAGTTCTTCCTGATCTTTGCTGGATGACTATGACAAAATCAGGGTTTACTGCACAGTTTAGAACAAAGTAAGGTCTCAGAATCTTATCTAAATATATATTTATACAATTATTTTAATATATTTTTATATACATATATTTATAATAATAATATTTTCTTCTTTAATATATTAAAGTATTTCAAAATAATATAATATCTGTATTTGAAACACGTTTTGTTCTTTTTTTATTCACGCATATTTGGCACATTGCCTTGATCAGTTAAGGTATTTGTAATCATTACCAAAGTTAACCATCATACTATCAAAGCAGAGTGTTAATATACCCAAAAAGTCTAAATTCAACTATACTTCTAGTTTGCATTTTTGTTGTAGTATGTGTGGTACAGTCAAAGCAACACAATTTGAAATAATGAAAAAGTATATACAGACATATTAAACTGTTGTAGCATTTGTAGTTATGAAATATTTTAAAAGTTAATGCATAGGTAAAACAAATTCTATGACCTTATCAAACCTGCAAATGTTGGCAGTTGTAAAATTGTTCTAGGCAGCACAAGAGACAACTTAAGATGTCTTAAAATTGGAGCAAAATAATCTTAGTATCCCAGAACACCATCCAAGTGCAAAGACATACACAGGTCAATAGCACTCCAGCTGTGTCCTGAACTCCAAGCTCATGGATTAAACTTTCAGCAGTGCCAGAGTCATCTGGTTATGTTGCTACATCACTAAAAGGGACAAACAATACATCATTTTATTTGTACGTGTTCCTGCTTGAACCATTTTAATGTTGATGATTATAACAGTATAAAAATACATAAACCAAATAGGGTAAGTAGTTCCAAGCACATAGTTTGATCTCTAAAGAGGCCCATGGCCATCGCTTTCTCCTCCTCCTTGTTCATATTCCACAGACCCTTGTCTCCTCACCACACACTTCTGCAGCCTCTCTTCCCTCTTGCTCCGATCCAGTCTCGCTGCCATACACTCTTCCTCAAGGCTTCTGTGTTCCTCTCCTGCCGGCACCATAGTGTTTCCTCATCAGTCCCTCTTCCCTACAGCTCCTCCACTAACCTTCACCACTTCCTGAAGGTGGTTGTGCCACCTCCTCCCTACCTCCGCCCTACCTGTATGGGCGAGTGCAGAACCAAAGGTACCCAACGACGGAGCTACCCAGCTGCCTCCAGAGCCGCTCCATGTTTTTCGGAGCTGCCAGGCACACAAAAGGATGCCACAATGAAAACCTTCGTTGAGGCGCATGGCCAAATGCAAAAGCTGAGCAATACTGCACGCTTTACCTGTCACCCTTAAAAAGCCTACTGGAAGACACAGCAGCTGAAGATGCTGACTAACACTGCCATCCAACTGATCTGTAATTTTCAGAGTATTTAGAGCATATCTAACAGCTTTAAGTTGCAGAACAAATGCATCCTGGCAAAGTCAGAAATGATGAAAAATTTGGTCATTTTCCCAAGCAAAAATGTTTAGAAACAACGTAGGAGGATAGTGATCTTTCTGGCAACTGACACTTAAAATAAACAATAATTCAGTCTTTTAATTTGTCAGCCCCAGTCTAATAATTTAAATAAGTTAAATAACTTCTTAAATGTGTGCCTGGATTTATTAAGATTTTAACAGAGGTCCTTTGTGGTAAACACAGCAAGTAACCACAATTTTGAACTTTTTTAAATTATTATTTTCTAGTCTGCTCCAACATTAAAGTGAATCTTTGAAAACAGTCTGATGGAAATGGATCAGTTACCTGACCCTATTGTTTTTTCTTCCTTCACTAACTATGATGGAAAGAAATCTTCTCTAACCATTGTCTTGGTGCTTACTGAAAGAACATAATTTTAAATTGACTTGTAGATAAACATGAATCTGTCTGAATACCATATAATGAGTAGATTTCATAAGGCAACCATTCGGGTGTCTAACTTGCCTTAAGCACACTGAGTTTCTGATGAAACTCTTCAAAAGATTTGCTCTAATATGCTCTGCAAAGAGAACATTTTAGAACTTTGACTAAGCAAAGGAGAAACTGAAGATTGTTCCTGAGCACCGGATGAGATTAAATGTTCACTAACATGCTCATAAAATATTCTAGGAGAGTTTACATATATATGCACACAGAATATTAGCACACTTAATGCCCATATGCTTACTTATACGACATATCTATATGCTATAGAAGAAATGCAAGTAGAGTTATTTAAGTCCACTACCTGCTTTCTAAAAGTTACTCTTAATGAACATTAAACTTCACAGTTGTGAACTTTTTAGGGGAAAAAGTGTAAGTCAAAAAAACCTCAGCCTCAGTGACATTATGTGAAACTGCCACGAGTAAAAAGATGCCGAGACATATTTTCCATCTTACCAAAAAAAAAAAAAAAATCAAGCATAATTCAATACACCAGGCATTCCTATTTTTTTTAAATTATACATACACACTCACATGCATACACACACACATTAATGCAATTTCTGTCATGAGAAGCTTTTACAACTTTAGAACTTACATTTGTTTAGATAAACAACTTGTGGTGCGCCAGGTGCCCACCACAGCCACTCTATCACTCCCCTCCTCAGCTGGACAGGGGAGAGAAACATATAACAAAAGGCTTGTGGGTCAAGAGAAGGACAGGGACAGATCATTCACCAATTACCGTCACGGGCAAAACAGACTCGACTTGGGGAAATTAGTTTAATTTATTACCAATCAAATTAGATTAGGATAATGAGAAATAAACCCAAATCTTAAAAACACCTTCCTCCCACCCCTCCCTTCTTCCCAGGCTTAACTTCACTCCCGATTTTCCCCCTTCTAAATGGGGGGGAAATTCTAAAATGTCTGCCAGCACGACAGGGGGACAGGAAACGGGGGTTGCGGTCAGTTCATCACAACTTTGTCTCTGCCGCTCCTTCCTCCTCAGGGGGAGGACTCCTCACACTCTTCCCCTGCTCCAGTGTGGGGTCTCTCTCGCGGGAGACAGTCCTCTACGAATTTCTCCAACGTGAGTCCTTCCCACGGGCTGCAGGTCTTCACAAACTGCTCCAGTGTGGGTCCCTTCCACGGGGTGCAGTCCTTCAGGAACAGACTGCTCCAGCGTGGGTCCCCCGCAGGATCACAAGTCCTGCCAGCAAACCTGCTCCAGCGTGGGCTCCTCTCTCTCTACGGGTCCACAGGTCCTGCCAGGAGCCTGCTCCAGCACGAGCTTCCAATGAGGTCACAGCCTCCTTCGGGCATCCACCTGCTCCGACATGGGGTCCTCCACGGGCTGCAGGTGAATATCTGCTTCACCGTTAACCTCCATGGGCTGCAGAGGGACAGCCTGCCTCACCATGGTCTTCACCACAGGCTGCAGGGGAACCTCTGCTCCGGCGCCTGGAGTACCTCCCCGCTCCTGCTTCACTGACCTTGATGTCTGCAGGGCTGTTTCTCTCACATAGTCTCACTTCTCTCTTTCCTGGCTGCTGTTGCACAGCAGTCTTCTTCCCCTTCTTAAATATGTTATCCCAGAGGCGCTACCACTGTCGCTGATGGACTCTTGGAGCCGGCTGGCATTGGCTCTGTTGGACATAGGGGAAGCTTCTGGCATCTTCTCACAGAAGCCACCCCTGTAGCCCCCGCGCTACCAAAACCTTGCCCATGCAAACCCAATACACAACTCTAGATGGTCAAGAATCCATTTCAAAACTATATGCACTAATAATCAATGAAGTCTTGTTAAATGAATGTAATGCCAACATACTGTTCCCAGGTGAAAAACAGCTTTAGTTTAGTAAAAATATTAACATTATATTAAGCAATAATTTCTTTATACTACTGTCAAGTAACTTTACATGCTATTCCAAAGTTACAAAAAATTCCTGCAAGTCTGCAAAAGCCACATTTAAAAATGTCAATCAAAGGCAGAATTAAATGTTTATAAGCAGTTGAATAGTAAAAATAAAATACCATCTGTTTTCTCTCTTTTGTGATTTTAACACATAGAAGAATTTTGGAAGTCCTATAGGAGATTTTCCTTTTTTAAGTTCAATCTCTGCTGACAACTTGGTGGTTTCGGTCCGTAGGCAGACACTACTAGAAGTTAATTCATTTCTAGAGTTTTCAACTTTCCAGATACACATTGAAGAACATACAGTACCAGTATTGGGAATAAAGAAATCTGATTGAGATGGGATTTGTGACTTCTTCCCACAAAGTATCAACTAGACGTTATATTACCTTACACATTGTTTTGTTAAGTAGCTAAATCAGAGTGCAGAATACAACCTTGGACTGAACAACTAGAAAGCATTTCAGATTAAACTAGAGGATAAACAAAACCAAGCCTGAAATAAAGCATTTTCATTTCAGAAGGACAAAATGAAGAATTAAAGCATCTGCACCAAGCCCACTGAAATGTGGAAGATACTTAGATTCAACACTTTCACATGAGTTTGTCTGGAAAGAGACAAATTTGTGTCTATAATAATCAAAGTGAAGAAACCCAAAAACCTATTGGAGAAGCTTCTGACTTTACTGAATAGATAGCTACATCAGGAGACTACTCTGATCAATTTTCACCTAATCCTGTTGAAAACAAGGACACTTACAAAAAAACGTAATCATAAAAACAAAACAAGGCAAGAGTAAATTCATGCTTACAAGGAGGATAAAAAGAACTATCAACAAGTAAAGTCTTGCAAAGAACATAGAAATAAGATTGAAGAAGGAAAAATATTTCCATCTATATTTTTTTTTTTATGCAATGCAAATGGAATTTTGATTAAAAAGTAAAGCAAATTTCAAATTCTGCATCAGAAGCTGTAGAATATTTTAAGTGTGATAATTGCCATATCGGATACATTTTTTTTAAAAAATCACTTTTTTCTACCACAAATACAAGGTAGGAATCAAATACCTTCAGATTGTCTCAAGACAGCAAATATTGCATATATCATATGGAAAATAAATTCTGCTAGCTTCTGCTTATTTCTGGAGAGCCTCAGACTGATCGTTGGACAAACTTCATTTAACATTCTCATAAGCAACACTTTCACATAGGTAAGAATGTGCTAATTAAATTTACTGATGATAAACTTCAGAAGAACTATCAGTATAGGGAGAAAGCACAATTTAACATCTAGAAAAAACTTCATGACTTAAAGCACTGGAGCAATAAAACAGTCTGAAATTAGAAACTGTAGCTATTCACTCCTTTTGCATGCAATAGAGAGTTTCCTGTTTTAAGCTGACAGCTCAAGACTTGGAAGCAACGCAGAAAATAAAAAATTAAAAATCACAAGTGTGAGCTCCAACTGTGACAGTGCCTGTAAATGACAAATGTAGTAATCCAGCAGCAGTGGACATTAAAAATAAGGAAGGATTAGTAATAAAAAATTCCTAATCTTATTTATAAATGAATTCTTAGTTCATAAAAGGGACTATATTATGCAGCAGCTTAGAATAGCAGATTAGTGCTGATGCATATTCTGAAAACTATTCGTACAGGCTCTGTTCATAGAGGGATATTCACTCTCTGCATTGAGGCTAGTCAAGCACTCAGCATTTGGAATAGAAGTATGAGATATCTGTCACTATGTAAGAACTGAATTGAGGAAGTCACTCAAGTTGTTCTTCTGAAATCAGAGGCAGGAAGAACCAACCACAGAAACAAGTAAATCATGATTATTAAAGAGGTCCCATATAGAAAAAAAGTGAGGAAATAAGGTAACAAACTTGCACAATTAAAAAAAAAAAACAACCAATTGATAACCATACATTGATATTTAATGTTTCACCCTAAAGAATATTTTATTTTTTTATTACAGAAAGTATATGGAGCAAAAGTTCATGCAAAACATGTGATTTCTTAATTCTAATGAAGAACTTAAAGAAATATTTTTAAGTTCCAATTTGGTTATGACTAAACTGCATTGAAGCCAAACTAGCTACACATAGCAGGGATCCTTGCATTTCTTTTCCATCTGAAACTCTTTATGTTATTTTCCTATACCTTACAGCAGGCAGTCCCCCCCTTCGTGCCTCAAACCACGTGTTCTGTGTATCTCCCTTCTGCCATATTATTGTACATTACTTCTCTCCCTCTCCTTTCCACCCACCATTTCAGAACTCTTTGCATTTTCCTATTTCTTAACTCACCATAATATCTTTCATTATTATGTGAATGCAGCTACCAAGGAATGGGAGCAAGCTGAGCATCAGGCAATGCTCATCTGTTTTAGGCCTTTGTCTATGATCTGGCCAAGAAACCACAGCAAGTGCCAAAAAGATATTTACGTTTGCAGTACCAAATGCATATGCTCTGTGTCCAATATTCCTCTTTTACAGTACTTCACTTGGGCTTTTTCCATGCTCAAACTTTATTTCCAAAGTCAATAAAGTTGTGCCTACCTCTACCTAGATAATTTCCTGAAGATTTGGAATTTTAGGATGTTAATTGTGTTGGCATAAACAAAAATGCCACTCAGCCAAACCGAAGCTATGAAACATTGACCAGCTCTACTACTCCTTCCCTCCCCCTCCTTTTTTTGGCTAACTGTCCTCCTCACATTTGCAATTATTTGCCACTCTTCACAGTGGTCAGCAGAAGGACAGATCTGCTTATTCAGTTTAGTCATATCTTCTTGTTTGTCTGCCTGCTACCTTAGTATTTCTCCCAAATTTCTCCTCAGCTGACAGAGAAGTACCCACCAGAAACACCAACATGTTTTGCGTAGTTGAGTGTTGTTAGGAAGGTGCAAGTGCTGGCAATGAATAAATCTTCTGCTGTATTCTAAAGCTCCTAAAGTTCTAAGCTGTGCAAGCACAGCCAGCAGCTTAGTTTCACATTAAGTACTACCTCTCCAAATTCACCATTTCCTGACTGAAAAGGCAACGTGGTAAAGACTTTGGTAACAGAATCAACAGCTTAAAAACCAACCAAACAAAACACCTCTCAAAGAACCCCCACACAACCCACAACCACTCCTTATACCTAACACTATCCAGGAAGGTGGGGATATGTTAAGCAGCTATGTTAAGATCAGTGCCATCATAGGAGGTGCTTTGGCTAGGTGGTCTCTGAGAAACTGCAACACACATACAAAGCCATCCTTCCAAAAAGCAAAAGCCATCAGGCATTTTGCCATAAAGCAAAGAAAGGTCTTATGAGACAAGGCACTGTCCAAGACAACTGAAGCAACCTTATAAGGTGCAGGAAGTACTCATGTTCAACCTCAAAATTAGAGTAATTGAACCAAAGTTACAAGAGTACGACTTTGCCATTAACAGTTTTGTGAAAGGGCACTGCTGGACCTCAGATGAAAGCCACACTTATAACTAAGACTGCATATGAAACTCCATTGCCAAATTTCAAGCTTACATGAAAATAGAAAATATGAACAAAAAGATTTTTTTTGTCCCATAAGAAAAGATGATCTTCCAAATGCTTCTAGGATGTCATTATGAATTTAAGCCAACTCCCATTTCAGTTGCTTTTCCACACACACATGGATTTCAGGTAACTGATCCAGCATATGTTGCTGCTTATTTTTCAAGTAAAGAAGCTGCAGCTATGAAAACTTCCTGCTTTCATTTGTTTATATTTTTAGCAAAACACTGGGGAAGACATTCCAAACTTGAAGCATCTTCTTTACTTTTATTGTTCATGGTGGAGAGTGGTTAAAGAGGGAGACAGGAGAATAATGCAAGGGTGTTTGTTTATAACAGACTAAGCAAAACTGGTTTTATGATCCTTTCCCTCATTGCATCAAATTCTTAAAAACTTTTCTTTCATACAGAAGTTAGGAAAATTTGAGAACAATTACATAGATATTACAGATAACATGGTATCATCTGAGGAAACTTGGTCCTAAGTTCAAGCTTCTGAAAAGGAAATATGAAACAAGTTCAGGAGAGGTTTGTTAGAGAATGAATAGCAGCATTACTCTCATGAATTCTCCCTCCAGGAATTTTGTCATTCTGTATCAAACTGTTCTTCTACTCCTTTTTGGCTTACATCTAGATTTTTCCAGTTAACTATCAGCAATGAAGCAGATTTCTGAACAGGTGGTCAGAAAGAATATTTGTCATTTCTTAGATAGTCCTAGTGCTTCCCTAATTCTTTGAATCCTGTTTAAGAAGAATCTGATCTAGTAGTTTTGAGGGTCAAATCATGGTGAGTGAACATTAGAAGAGGGCATTCTTACTTTCATGTTAAAGAGGAAAAATGCCCTTATCTCACAAGGATCAGAGAAGCAGTGTTCAAATGGGATACTCATGTCAAGCTCAACTAATTATAGTTTGTTGCTAGCTGCTGAGACCAGTACTGTCTAGGAGAAAGAAAAGGATCCAAGTTGGGATTTAATCTGAAGCCTCTTCCACATGACTACACTGGTGTCTTCTAGCCTGGCAGATCTTATCCTTCTCCCCAGATGCTTACTCCATGCATATGTGCACACTCAGGTCTGTAAATCAGCAAGATTAGTCTTTAAACTTCAGTATTAGCAAGGTGCATTCAGAAGATCTGGTTTGGCAGCTCTCCTCATTTGACTCTAAGGAAGCCAATAATAAAAAACGATAGTCCACCTCTGAAAATTTAGTGGATGTACTTCAAATACATAATAAAATTCATTCTATCATATTTTATTAGATGTATTACCCTTTAACCTTGCTAGTAAATAGCCTAATCTTTCACAGGAGAATTACTGCTTAACAAAGAAATCTCAAAGAAAGAAAGAAAACAATTATTAAACCAAATTCACCACAAAACTAGAGGCATTCCAAGTGACCTCCTGGTGTTGTAAATTTTAGGTTGTTTGTGTGAAAAGCGGAGGTTGCATTAACAGTTATGTTTGTTACCATTTCAAACTACCTTTTTTAGGGTTAATAATCTCAAATGCTTGCAAAACAAGTGAAAAGCTTAAGAGTACTGAAAATATTTATATTAGACACTTTTGTTTCCATTCGTTCAGCTTATCTTGGACTCTAAGAAATTCACAGCTTTAACATAACTTTAACATATGAACTCCTGCAGCTACAAACAACAAAGAATTTAACAGAAATTAACTAAAATGGTTGCATTTAAAGAATGGCAAGCGGACATCCACCCATTTCATAGAAATTAATTATGTCCCTTCAGTGAAGAACATGTTTCATGAAAGTAGGACAAAGGCTGGAGTGCGGTACAGCCTTTCACATCTAGCATTAACCAGACGACCCATGATGACCTGGAACAACGTAACTCTGACTCTATTCAACTAACTGGTCTATTATATAACTATATAACTCTATTCAACTACAGGTCTTCCATAATTCAGCTGTGTTGACATCAACACTTAAAAAACAAGTAGTACATATTTTTGAAGTGACTTTTATTTACAGAGAGCAAAAATAAACATTTTCAGGATAAGTCTTCACTTCTCACTTCCAGACCACTTCAGTTGTTGCACTTAAGTTCTCTTTAGTTTTGCCCACTCTTTCTCGTGAGAAGATAACTCATGCACGGACACCTAATTTATTAACTTTGAATGCAGTGCAAATCAAAAGATGAAAAATACAAAGTTTCTTAAAACATGCATATTCAATAAATGCAGACGATACACCACATTTTTACTTAGATAACAGAAAGACAACCCGACTCCTTTCAAACTTCTGCACATGAATTTCTACTGACCACAATGGGTACCATACTTTTGTAAGCTGGCCTACATCTCACTCAAAACTCTGAATTTCAACATGTATTTTTAACTTTCTGCTACATCACTTTATATTATGACAAATATTTTAAACAGAAACCGGGACTAATGTCTAGATCTGGTTTAGTACAGTGATATAGCATGATCCGATACTAAAAAATTTCGCTGAGAAGAAAGGGACATGTACTAACAAAAAGTTAAATGGTTGTGTTTGCAACTACAGGAGTAAGAAAAAAAGACTGTAGAAGATGAACTACACAAGGCTAATTAGCTCAGCCATAGCCTCATGATGTTTCTAGTTCCCGGACTTGTTCGGAGAGATCTACTTTCAGCCTCATAACCTAGATATGCTATAAGCTGATGAACTTTAACTACTCAAAAGATCTACTTAATGTAGAATAAGACAGGCTCAATGCAAGAGTTAGTGCAGAATAAAGAACTTTACTTTACTCTATACTTTGTCTCATGGTATTTGGAGATGAGAAAGCCCCAAAAATGAAAATGTTAAGAGATGTTTGCCAGCAGACCCAGTAGTAAGACAAAACACTTAAAGGACCAATAGTCACCATTTAGCCAACATTTTAGGTGGCTAAAAGCTTTATATATTATATCACTTTACTGAACACATTTTAGTACTTGCACAATCTCAACAAACTTTTTTTGGGGGAGCGGGAGAAGAGGTTTTGACTTGCTGGGTTCATCAGAAAATTTAAAAGCATGCACAAGTGCAAACTGCAAAATAGTAGTACTTATTTAACATATCCATTCTGGGATGCAGGTGCTGACAAATAAGCATAGATAAAATGGTCCTGTTACATGTATGAGGTTTCTCTACAGCAATTACTTAAGATACACAGTTTATGCACTTGGCAAATTGAAAAAAATGCCAACACTCTTGTGTGACTGAATGACTTTTCACAGACTGTAACTGCATCTTTGAATTTACAGAAACAGGTATACAGCACGCACATCGACTATACCTACAATTCAAACTGCAATTGCAAAAAATTATAGACAACACACAAGTAATTCCTTTGCAGTAACAAAATCTTGATTTCATCTGAGCATTGATACCAATGCTTATGTGTTTCACAATGAAAATAAACAGAATTGCAAATAATACAGTCCCCCACAGATGAAAAGAGACAATCATCATCTTTGATTCAGTTTAGATAACTGGTTTCATGGCAGAAGAGTTGGACTTTAGAATTTTTAAATGTTGCCAGCAAAGTTTTATACACACTTAAAATTCTTCAGGGGTGGGGGGTGGGGTTGGCAAAAAAACCCAAACAACTTGTTTCCTGGATATTGGGAATATTTACATACAATCAACTAAGTAACTGAATTAGGTTCATCAAATAACATGCAACAATTGCCTTATCTTCTTGATCATTTATTTTCAGTTTTGATATAGCCAGATGTACACAAACACAATTTTGTGTCTATCTTGTAATTTCCATTTAATTCCCCTATGTTTGCAATGTTATGAACAGATAGAGGTTTTCAGGAAGAATTAATCATGACAAACACTACGAAACAACTCTCAAAAACACATTTGTATCATTATCATAAGCCTCTATAGCCTTAGAGCTCAATTTAATTAGGATTGATGAACCAAGGTTAAAAAAAAGTTAAACCCAAAGGTTCTGAGATCCAGGGAAAAGAAGGGGAAAGTACTCAGTTTACTCTAAATATGAAACATTTCCTTTAAATTACATATTTGGAAGAAAGATTTGGGTTTTTTTTTCCCCTTGAGTTTAACAGCAACTTTAAATTCTCTATACACATCTGTTTAGTTTTAATCTGAACTCTGAAGTACGAGTTGTCTAAAGTTCTACTGAAAAATCAAACCGAAGTCATACTCTATACTGAAGTTATACTAAAGAGTTTTGCTTTAACAATATTTGAGAGTAAACAGTTACTGTAACTGTGGCAACCGAAAAACTATGAAAACAAAGTGAAAGTCTTTGCTAATATCAAAAGAAAGCAATTTACTAAATTAGACATTAATGTTTAGTGTTATCTCCATTATCCTTACCCAAATCCAAAGCCAAAAAAAAAAAAAAAATCCCACAAAAACTTTACTTTGTCTTATGTCCGAGATAAGAAAACCCTGGGTTAAAGTTTCAGATGAGAGTGGGTTCCTCATGTTTTGGCCTGAGACAGATGATAATTTCATGTTTATTCAGACTTCCTCTTCTTCAACTGATTTAATACATTGAAAATAAAGTCTTATTGTCAGCACACAGACATAAGAACAACGAAAAGCCCTAAAAACATAGACAATGCAGGAAGAAGAAATGAAAGAGCAGATTTAAAAGAGAACAAAAGCTGAAAATGGAATACAAAGCATAAGAGGCCTTGGAAATCAAAGAATGCTGAAGAAAAAAAAAATATATCATTTTCTCACAAAGAAAAATGCTAAATATTTTATGGTTTCTTTACGTTGTGGTATCTTCTTGGCTTATAAAAGTAACCTTATATATGATGTTATCTTGCACTTCATGTATAAATTATTCATTGCAATGTAAGCTAAGGGAAAAAAATCCTACAGTGCTGATCTGAATAATTTTAAATAGAAAAGTTACCTAAAACTCAGTACCTAGTTCAGATCTCTCCCCATACTGGTACTACGGGGCGGGTGAGGGGGCAGTGGAAACAACCTAGACTTATTTTAATGTACTCAGAAAGCAAATCTGAGCTTTACTGATGCTTTCAGAATCATTGTTTCCCAGAATCTACACAGATCAGATGACAAAAATTCAGCTTTATTTCTTATTTGCTCTGTTTTGAAAGAATAACCACCCTTTCTCTTCCTCAGATCTGAGGATCAACTAACATCCATTTTCTAAAAATTGTTTTGGAATGTTTTAGAAGTCACAAGACATTTTCAGTGCAACCGGCTTAAATTAGATTCTTAAACAGCATCTGTAACTTAGAAAAATCTCTCAGTAAAACACCAGTAGCTCTGACTCTAACACCTCACTCCTTCACATGTTCATACTTAGATGTTTAGAAAGGAGTGGGCTGGTGCAGAAAGACTTGGAAGTGGTCCTTCATTTATTTATTGACAGCCCAGACCCATGTAGAATACAGTATACAAACTATTTTATTTGTTTTGAATCAGAAGAATTGAAAAGAAGTAACTACTTGAAATAAATTCTCTCTCTCTCTTTCCAGCCAAATGCTTCTTTAGGATGACACTTGCATATAGGAGGACTTGATTCAGGGGTCCAGCACTTATGTGAAGGAGAGAAAAATACTGCAAAAATGCAGTACTTCAAATATTCATGAGTATGTGCTAATCCACAAGCCAAACTGCAGGTTGTGGGAGAAAGCAGAAACTTCTCAGAGGAAGCTAGTTTAATAATTTTCAATTTATAATATGCATTCAGGAATCTTCTGCACACTTGTACCCAATTACAGTTAGCAATGCATAATCTATTAATGCATCCCTTTTAAAAGTAAATAGTCTGCTAACCCATGCAAATTGAACCAATCTCTCTGATATACAATTCTGGAATAAGCAAATGCTAAGCACTGAATTAACTATGGCAGTGAGTTTTTATTAATAGTTTTTAATGGTACACACCAAAAACTTTGCACAAAGTCTATTAACACGTACAGTATACTACGCAAATGTGGCTTCTGCTTCAGTGTCAAGAATATTTGATTGTCAGGAATGAAAGGGATTTTTAAAATTATTTCTTTGTGAATTACAGTTGTTTTGGGTTTCCTTCCAGTTTCCAAAAATAAATCAAAAGACCTTTTGGTACTTTTCAAACACTGGAACAACAATAACTACAGTTGTGACACTGAAATCTTACAAAAATCAACATAAAAGGGATTATTGCTTTTAATCCTGGTAGATATTAATTTGCAATATTATGGGTATTATTTGTGTATTTTACAAAATCTCTGATCTGAGTCAAGTAAAAGCATTTTATGATTACTCATGAACAATCAAAATGTACAAACCAAACTTTCTGCCTCAGATTCCTCTCTACATTGCAGCACTTCGGGAGAGAAACTGTGAGAAAAAGTGTTTTCGCACTTCCCCGTTTGTGACTATTAACAGCTACAGCTTATTTTTTGAATAAGTAATTGCCTACTTAGAGCAAACACATTCGTAAGTTTGACCTAGCTAGAGCACATTTTCATCACTTTTTCAGCACAGAAGTACATTTTCCCCTTATTTCTTTATCTTCCATCTGTTCTTTCAACATTCGTGTTTAAGCAGTGGTCAATGAGAGGCATTCTCTACCAAAGTGCTATATACTGAAGTTGGATTCTAATTAGACATTTATTATTCTGCTGCAACATTGAACACTGATATGACAAATCTATCTAGATCCCAGGCAGTTCATTATAGTCTAGCTTCACTATTTCCTATCACAGCATTAATGGCATTGAGACAAGATAGTAATTAAAACTTTGTATTTGAGCCCTCAGCATAAGAAAGACACAGACCTGTTGGAGCAGGTCCAGAGGAGGGTGACAAAAATGATTGGGGGGATGGAACACCTCTCCTATGAGGAAAGGCCAAGAGGGTTGGGGTTGTTCAGCCTAGAGAAGAGAAGGCTTCAGGGAGACCTTATTGCAGCCTATCAGTACTTAAAGGGGGCTTATAAGAAAGACGGCGGCAAACTTTTTAGCAGGGCCTGTTGCGACAGGACAAGGGGGAATGGCTTTAAACGAAAGGGGGGTAGATTTAGACTAGATATAAAGAAGAAATTTTTTACGCTGAGGGTGGTGAAACACTGGAACAGGTTTCCCAGAGAGGTGGTGGATGCCCCATCCCTGGAAACATTCAAAGTCAGGCTGGACGGGGCTGTGAGCAACCTGATCTAGTTGAAGATGTCCCTGCCCAGGGCAGGGGGGTTGGACTAGATGACCTTTAGAGGTCCCTTCCAACCCAAACTATTCTATGAATCTATGATTTTTTGTAAATGGAACAAAATTTAATAAATTGGTTTTCTTGCTTAATTAATTGTGGTTTATATACTGCTACTACACAATTACAACAAATTTCTTCCAGCTATTATTGATGATCTCATTGTGTTGTTAGCAAATTAGTCCCAAAATGTTTAAGAAACCAACAACGGAAAAGGATTCAAAGGTTCACGCATCTAATCATGCTAAACTGATCTGACCCAATAATCCTGAGTATATAACCAAGTAAAGAGTCAAAAAAATTATTAGAATTCACTCATAAGTCATTCAAACTGAGAATAAAAGGAAGTATATCACCATGCTGAATAAAACTAAACCATTTGTTGGATGCAAAAGTTCTTCTACATAAAATAGAAAGTGTTGTATTGTGCAGCTATTAGCTCTCAAAGTAGCATTCTCAATGAAATCAGAAACAGTAACTTCTTCAAACATTTAAGAGAGCTAAATTCATTCTTGAAAAATAGTAGCCTGGTGTCCTCAGTCCATACTTAAGAATTCAGCTAAGCTACAAAGATGAAAGAACAGCACCACCTAGTTCTCTATTTAAAAGTTTTCAAATATTATCATCCATTGATTTATTTTTGTAATCTATATTCACATATGTGTGTGTATTCTGCAATAAAATCTGTCACATTTCCATAGGAAACAATACTAACAAGTTTGTCAGGAGTTATTAAAGCATCTGATGTAGATACTTTACAAGTGTATTCTGTGAAGAAAAAAAAAGCTTGCATATGCAAGAATGCTAGAGACTTGTAGTAATACAAATATTGTTCTGAAGCACCATAAACACTGAATGGATTGCTCATTCATCCCTAAAATTACTTGTGGGACCATTTCTCTAATTCAACAAAAACATTGTATCTGTATTGATTCTCCCATACAGTAGTCTGACACTTTATAGTATGTATATGTGTTCCAGATGTAAAAAATATATTCATGATAGACATCACAAAAGCCTCAGTAACATGTTTAAAAAACTAGTTATAGCTCATGCAAATTGTTTCATATTTACTCTTCTACTCTGCAAATAGCAGAAACCTTTCAGAAATGGGGTAGATACTTTAGTCATTAGTTGGACTGAAAGTTTTCATGTCAAGCATTTCCCTGCTAGAGAATGGGAGATGTGTATTTGAACAATCCAGAAGTTTACCATGACACAACAGCAGCACCTAAGAAGCTACCTACTCTTACCGTGCGGACATTTTAAGCAAGTTTTACTAGCATAGCTGCCTGTGTTTCAATTTGATAAGCATATAGCTACACGTGCAGAATAGTTAGTCTATTTTTCTAGGCAGGCTACATTTTCTATGATCTCACTCACATCAACAAGACATAATAGCAGTGGAACTTTATTTCTGAAGACATCTTCTCTTTTGACACTGATATTCATCAGTCAACTCTGATTTCTTATACTAATATACACTGCACTAGATATTTTCTCTAGGGCTGTTAATTGAAACAAAGCAGAAGTGACATTGATATTGTGACTATTCTGGATAGTACTGCATTTTACATTGCGATAGCATGTCTTGTAACATTATCAAGAAAATGGGAGTTAACTGCACCTACAAAGTGTTTTAGCTCCATTTGAACAAAATGTTCAAATCAAGTAATTGATTTATCTAACTTAGAACAAGGAAAATGAAATGCAGCTACACTGAAATAATCTCATGTAGCACATTTGCATCAATCTCCTGAAGTTCATCTAAATTACTGTTTTTCATATGGTAGCTTTTAAAGTATTTTCAGCTCTCAAATTTGACCCTTCCTACTAATGCCTGTAAGAAGTCTTCCATGCTGTACTGATGCAAAAAATCAGGCTCTTAACAGACGAAAGAGACTAGAGCCTTATGACTACCTCACTAAAAGGCTTCTGCAACTGGTGCCCCTGGCAGAAGTCAGGCCCCAGTGCCAGGGACTGACTCCCACTGGCTCCCCTCCTCACTTCTGTTAGTACACATTTGAGGAAGGTAGAGAGAAGTAGGGGGAAGAAAAGAAAACACTAATAATAATAAAAAAAAAAAAATCTAAGCCTCCTATCACATCCCTCCCAGGTATTTTCTCCTCCAAGGTACAGAGAAGGATGTCCTCTCATAGCTTCCACAGAATGTACTTGCCCTAAAACCTTCACTTGTTGTGCTTCATTTCCTGGGGAAAGGAAAAGGTGGAGAGTTATACCAGGAGAAAGATTAGAAGGTATGCTGTATCCTGCCAGCCTGAAGTCATATAGTGTTTCGTTCCAGCCTAATCTTCATATATGTCTTGGTCTTTCACAGCAAGGGCTTTTGCGGTAACTCTGGAGGGGATGTTTTATTCCTAGAGAAAATAAGTTGCCCCGTTCCCTGTCCCCCATCTACCTACCTACCTACGTATCATCCATGAAGGCCACTGAGGTGTTGGCATGGCATAGCTCACTTGCTGCAAAGCTGACACATTAATGTAAACAGATTACATAGGATCCAAATTTGAGGCCTTTATCCTCACAATCTTAAGAAGGGAAATCCTTTCATGCATACAGAGTAGGTCTATTGCTGTTTCCACACTTCAAGTCTTGCAGCAGCAAACAGAAGAAACAAAGTTTGGTTTTCTTGACAGGTATCCTAGGCAGACAAGGCCTGCAGGGAGATTACTCCACATTTATCTGTGACCAGCTAGTCACGTATTTTGAAATTTCTTTCTGAAGGTATTTCCTTTCTAGAAGTTCAAGTGACAAGTGTTTTTAATATCCAATTAAAAGAAAAAAAAACTATGATATTAAAGTTCATTAAACAGCAGATTTTCATTTGTTCACTTTAAATGATATAGACTACTGGAGTCTGTTTTCCTGTTGGGATTTAGTGTATTTAAGTTTGCAATAGGCATAATCTAATGAACATGGAAGTGCAGATGCACTTCCAAATCCTGCAATACAGATGTCACAGCAAATGAAGAATACCTCTTACAGAACATGTTCAACTGCCTTCTTTATCCAGATTTCCTATTACTCCATTTTGCATCAGATTAGGAAAAAATTGTGGTTTTGCAGAACAGAAGTATCACTTGCTTTTCTAACAGACAAAAGCAAATCTGTACAAAATCTGATGTAACTCTTTTCCTCAAAATCCAAAGACAGTTTGGGAAATTCTGCAATCACATTATTTTAAATTATGCCCCCCTCCCCAAGTATTGCTTACACAAAATATATAAAAGCCTAGTCACTTAAACCAATCTTATGTTCCAAGCTATTTTTAAATTACATTAATCTTGTGTGTTAAACATACGTGAACATCCCATAAATAAGTCTATAAGCCACTGAGGTTTTTATCTACCATAAATAAAAAACAAATGGCCCATATATTTCTATTGATTATGTGCCTTCCCCACCACCTCCAGAATTCACCACTCAGAACACAGAAAAGCAATAATGATTTATAATTTGCAAAACAAAGATGACTTAGAAAGCAGAAAACATTTTATTTTTGGTCTCATCCAATTCTAAAACTCAAATTTATTTTGTGGGGAAAACACTGAAATTATGTGAGCTCTGCACCATTCTTTAAGGAGTGAATGAGACTTATCCACTTTGAGAATGGCATACATTTTGCATTTTACATACCAAAAAGAAGCATTAACCAGCAGTTTGTAACCCACAAACTTTATAATTAGTAAGGAGAGATATGCCAAATACTTGACAAAAAAATTCCAAATACAGTAAGGAGAATGTTCTGAAGAAGCTAGGCAACTAGTCAAGGTGCTAGCCCATACTAAACTTACTTATACACTATTTGTGTTCAAATACAGATCATCTTGATTATGTTTATATAAGCAGCAGTCATGACATATCCTAAGACTGTAACATGTTAGATTTGGGACTCAAGCCTTTAGAGAAAGCACAGCCTATAAAGCTAATTCACTGCTAATTTGTTTTTACACCAAAAGATAAGACACACTCTCTTTTAATATGTAATGTCCCAGTAATTGTCAGTCTTGATACTTAAATTCTAAAAAGCTCCTCCATGTTAGGTGTTGCTAATTTTGCTACAATTGGTTTTAATTTAAAATTGAAGGGATTCCCTTTTGACTGTACAGATATCATTCTTCATTAACCAAAATGATCATTAAACAAGACAGTACTTATAGCTTCCTCCATATTAGTCCAAATCTCACCTATTTTTCATAGTATTAGAAGGCCACACTATACAAGCCTGCAGACATCAGTAACGTTATTAGAAATCTGCAAGTGCAATGGAAAAGTTAAAAATGGTAAAGTTAAGAGGAAACTGCAATGCCGTGCTTACTCTAATGAACAAGGTATTTCACATGTCGCTGAAACTCATGAAAAATTGCAATAATTAGTTTAAGGTTTCCTCCAAACATACAGAAAAGAAGTCCTCTCATTTTCACTATTATTTTAGATGTTAACAAAAGAATTCACGTAAAAGAAATACTACAGTATATTTCAGTACATTATACCATTTAATGACCTGTCACAGATTTGAGATACTCTGTTAATCCTTGATTAGTAATCAGTTTAGTGAGTAATATCTCTAGTCACTGCATTTATTTTCCAATTTGCAAACAGCTGCGGTTTGACATTTTTGTATATTTGAAGATATAAAAAATGTCTTTCAGTTGATGACCTGGAATGTGAACAAGTGTTTTCAGATATCAAACGAAGTTTTACTTTTTCTGTATAAACTCTGCAAACCAATGGAGACTTCTTCACTGTTCTTCTTACATCCATCAACGTATCACAATGAAGCACCAACTAGCATATCAAGATTTAAACTTCACATATAAGAAAAACATATTAACACTCAGAGAAGAAGAAAAAAAGCTTTTGAAAGGGATAAATATAAAGTAAGCTTGACACTGGAACATATTTTGTACAATCTTTTAATTAAAAGAAATTTTTAATATTATACTCCAGCTTGATTTTGTCCGTACCACCTCATTGCTTTTGCTTGATATTTTGTTACGGAAAAACATTCAGTACTAACAAATTTGTACTGCAAGGTAACGTATTTTTTCAGTAGCAAATTCAATGACCTTAAACCCTACATAATTCTAAAAATTGATTGTTTCTGCTTCAACTAGTACAGCTTTTCCCCTCGTTAGGGACTAACCAGAACAGCGTCCCTGCCTTATAGCATAGCAGGAATAAAAGCAGGTCAAGTTACACTGATAATCCAGCAGATGTAGGTCAGTTTGGGATAAATATTGGAACAAATGGAAAATACCAAAGTGCCTACGACAACTGCTGCTGTGAAGTAATTTGGCCTTATTCTCTTCAGAGCTGTCAGCCAGTCGCAGTTGTAGAGTTTCCAGTGTTGAACTTCGAAAAAACAGAGTTTTTAAGACTTAGAAGGGTCAGTATAGCTGTGCTGGCCTATTCAGCTTCTGCCAGAAGAAGTGGCAATAATGCAATGCATTATATATTGATATCCAGAAAGGCATAACTGTATTTTCATATGCGGTCACAAATTATTTTTGCATGTAATAGCATACTCAGGTTACTTTAGCTAAGATTTGACAATTGAATTACTACGATTAGAATCACTGTTTGATTAATATTGTGGTATATAATAAGTTTAAAATATAACCAGAATATTTTCACCTCTAACGTAAGAAAACAGTCTCTCTCACATTATCCTTCCCATCCAACAAAGAAAAAGACAGGTAGTCAATAAACTGTTTACAGAAAGATGACGACAAGACGGAATATCAAAGCTATGCAGACAACCACTATACTGCATGTATGACGATATGCGCTGTTTTACAAACCTAAACCTTGCCAACTCCATTCACAGAACAAAGAATAAGCTGGAGAGGAGTTCAGTAATATATCTCCATGTGAACAAAACTTTATACGTATGCATACACACACACAGAGAAACCTTCAGCTCCGAAAGAGCTTTAGGGATTCAAACTGAGAAACCCAGACTATACACTGATTATTTTTCTAAAACTGAAGAGCAGCTGCCTATGGACAGTTAATATTCTTTAACAGTTATGTAAGAAAAAAAGGAGAATCCTAAATTGAGTATTACAAAATAGAAAAAAGCTAAATTTATGAATTTATAGTAATGTAAAACTATAGTAAGTGATTCGCTGCCGCTTAAAACGTGAAAGCTATAAAAGCATTCACACTCTCCAAGAGCCATTTGATTAAACTAGAAAGCAGTAAATACAACTCAACTCATAGTTAAAAAGAAATAAGTCTTTCCCTCAAAAATCCCAAACTTCTCAGACAGCAAAAACAGTCCTGAATAAGGCTTACATAGATCCCAAGATCTCTGTTTCGCAAATAAAAAGATGGCAAAGGAAGCAAGTATGATTTTATTTTTCACGTTTACAGGTGTTAGGGAAAGAAGATAGGACAATAACTAGGCATTGTTAAAAGAAGAAACAGGGAGTCTTCCAGTCCATCTACAACAAAAATAACTACCTACATTCTTCACTAAATCCTTTTTCCCTGTTCCAAGTTCTCCATGTTAGAAAGTCCTACATGCAAAACATTAGTATTAAAGGAGAGCACTGGAAGATGCAATACACAGCCTCCAGTGTTAGCACTCTGTTTTGTCACTGAAAGAAGTGTTCTCTGCTTCTTCTCCCACCCTTATTAAAATGCTATTATGATAGTATCCTATGTATGGACATTTAAAGGACCCATCCTGAGCTTACTGTGCATTAACATAAGAGAAATTGTAAACATTTAGACTTTGTCTTTAATTTTCATTTATAAAATGAAGGAAAAAGATCCTGAAATAGGTTCATAGAAAAAAACAAAACAAGCAAAAAAACCCCAACCCCACAAACAAAAAACCACAACATTAAGAACCCTTGCAAAGATACCCACATTCATTTTTCAGAATAGTTCTTTTCAAGATTCTTTTCATTATGTAAAAAGATAAGTTGTTCAGGAGCAGATTCCTGAAAGAATTCATGATTTTACGAGTTACTCCTTGCCACTAGAATTTGATACTCGCCTTTCTTCCTTTCAAACAGACCTCAAAAACTCCTTGGGAAGAAGGGATATGCTCATTAAGATCATACTTAATATTGAGGCAATCCCAGAAGAGACACGTACTAAACTACGTCTAATAGTTTTACCATTCTACATTTGTTTTGCAATATGTATTTTAAAAAGCATGTCAGTGGCATTCTCTCTAGAGAAGACCCTCCATTGTCTAACAGAATTAGCCTGTCATTAGATTCATGTTTTAAAACAAAATTGAAGTATTCCTTCTTTCTCTTGGAGAAGACATTAAGAGGACAATGACAGTATCTTCTATTTCTACTTTTTAAATATTAAATGAGGGGGGAATCATCATTTAACACAGTCAACCACACTCTGGTTATACTGTTATTGTCTTGGCAACTACCTGATGTCCATGTCTTTACCATACATACAGTTGTTATCAGTTACTTAATCACCATTTGTGATGCATAAGTAAAAAAAAAAAAAAAAAAACAACAAACCACCACACCTCAACATCCAGTCTTGACTTTATTAAAATTTTAAATTTTAAATCTTTATTAAAATATTAATTCTTTGGTGGAAAGAGTAAAGGTAATCACATTCAACACATTTCTTAAAGACATTTATAATACATTATAATGGAATTGCAACCAACAATTAAGTAAATTTAAAAGCAGAGGGAGATTCACTGTTTTACATTTCTGAAGTTAAAAAAAAAAAAAAAATTAAGAAGAGAACTAACAAGAAAGTAGACAAGAAAAATTTGTTTCAATGGAGGTGCTTCTCTTGATCAACATTTCCGTGGAGTTACTTCTTCAGTGAGAAACTTCAAAACTGTTTACTGTTGAATTGGTGATAGAAACTTGATAAATATCTTGAGTGTAAGAGTGATAAATGAGTGCGATTGATCCCTATTCGTTTATTTATCAGAGAAGTTGCGTGAGGTCATCAATGGGAATTTGGATTGTTTAGTTACTTCATGTTCTAAAACTGAACATGAACTGCTATATGATGACTATCAATAAAAACACATGAAGAAATCAAGCAAAAGAATCCATAAAATATGAATTAACCTGAGAACTAAGCAGCTAATAAGCCTACCAAGCCTTGGTTAGATTGATGGAAGTCATATAAAGACAGTCACCATCAAGTAGTGACACATTTTATGTTTCAACTTGTGTGTAAAATATTCCAAATAAAGATTGTATCAAAACTACTGTTTTCTATTCTGCAATTGTCTATACCCTCACAGAATTATAACATGCTTTTGATTTGCTGTACACCGTATTAGCGTAATAACGTTTAGCTGTCAAGACAATCCCTATGCATACAGCATTGGGTTGCCAAGATTTTGCTAACAGAAATCTTACTGAAAATTCAAAACAGAATCTAGATACACAAGATATTGAGTAATGTATGACAACTTTGTCTTAAATGAGCTTAGATGATCTAAGAAGTAGCCATTTGCATATTTGCTCGTTTGTTGGTTTGGGGTTTTTTTTAATTCTGCTTGTAATAGATCTGGGCTTATGAAAAATAAGAGTCTCACCCGTAAGCAATTATCTGCCTTCACTGATTTGTTGCATCAATGATCACAGTTTCAGACAAATTAAAGTGTCCCTACATTATTTGCATTACTAGACAGGTTGCAAGCATTTGAAGTGTCTGAAGAAACCATATTGAGAAGATTTGCCTGGTGTTGGCAGAGAACTGAAAGTAGATCATTTGCTACCACGTACAGCACTATCCAGTGTCTTCTCAGAAGCAGAGCACATTAAGGCATTAGATGCCATTTGCATTATCACACAGCAGGGGGCTACAGCAGCTACAGTTCCAGGATATTCTTAACCTGTATCTGTATACTATGAATCCAACAAAACTATTTTTAATATTATAGTTTCTCACATGATAACTCTTTACAATAAAGAACTTACTTTTCAGGTTAAATAAAAACAGCTCAGATGATGTACTTGAGTTATTCTAAATATATGCTGTCCTCCAACTGTTAAATTTTGTCTAAGGAAGGCTAAATTCATAAAGCGGAAAAAACAATCAGAATGAAACAAAAATGTAAGGGTGACTAAACATACGTAACAGCTTAACCACTTGGGACATCGTTTAAGTACTCCAGAATCATTACAGTGCACAAGCTAAGAACAGCAGCAGACAGAGATCCTACTATTTTCACAGCAAACGCTGGAGAGGGCAGAGCAGACTAATATCATAGCCGAACTCCGCTGACAAACCGCTTCTCAGCTCAACATATTATTACTCCCTCTTCCACCTCCATCGCTCCCCTTTCACAGCAAGCAGCTGACACTGGGCTCTTTTACTTCGTGTTTGCCTCCTTTCCGAAGGGACTGCTTGCTGTTAATGCTATTCCACGCACAAGCTGAGAAGCATTATTCTATGTCCTCTTCCCTCAGCTGATGCTTCATCAATACTCGGGACAGATTCCTTAAGCAAGTCTCTTCACAGATCATGCCACAAAGGCACACTTCCATACAGGACACACGTCAGCTTGACTCTTTGTCACCTTGTCTTTAAACTTAATTAGCTTCAGTTTCACTAACAGGAACCATCCATAGTTACAATCCAGAAGTGCTTCGAATCCTCAGAACAAAGATCTTATTCACGTACAGAGCTGACGAAAAACCTGTGTATCCCATGGCCCACAAACAGAAAATCGGAGGAATCTAACAAATCCATCGAGCCACTTCACAACACAGTTTGGGGAAGCAAAGCAAGCCAACAGGAAAAACTACTTTTAGATACAGGTATAAAGCTGCCAACAAGAAATGCATCTAATATGGTAACTGTGTCTGCTAGTTGTGCCAAAATAAATGGCTGAAACTGAGAAAAAAAAACCAAACATTTATGAAGTAGCACTATAAGGTGGACTAAAAGAATTTGGTATTCTGTTAGATACAGTCACTATTCAGGACAGTCTTCTACAAAGTATTTACTCATCTTCTTCTCCATTCTCCTTTACCTTAGGAGAAAAGGATAGTAGAAATTGTTTCCTCTCACTCCTGTCTGAAGGTTACAGGTTCTTTATATCCCCTCCCTTTTTTTTTTTTCCCCCAATAGTGCCCAGCAAAAGTGCCTCCTGAAACAGCACTCTGCTTAAGTGCTGTATACAGAGTGCCTAAGTATTTTTGATTGCGGTTTTAATCAGGAGCTAAAAAAATAATTGTGTGAGAAACTGAAAAGAGGGAGATGTTTTATACACACGGAGGGCAAGCTGGGTAACATGTTAAGCATCGCTTTTCCCTATCTGCAAGGACAGGCCCAATCTGGTTATTTTCACACAGTCACAGTCAGATTTCTATTACACCCCTTTTCTTGCAACATGTTTTTTACCTGATGCAGTCCACAGAGTTACATTTTGCCTGGCACACTCCCTAAAGTGCTGTGAAAGACATCACTGTTTTTAATCACCGGTTTACTCTCAAAACTGCGATGTGCTGAATGCAGCTGATTGCATCTTAGGAAAGATCAAATCCTCCTCCTCCAGCAGCAGCCCCGATTTTATTGGTGACAGAAAGTCAGTCCAGACGCTCCCCCCCCCCCCCCCCCCCGGCCTTTGCAGGGCAATGAATTGACAATTCACAGGGAAATGTAGAAGGCAGAGAGGAGCCAACCCCCAGGTGCAGCCCGCCACACATGCCCCAATAAATAATCTTGTATAGCACCAACACAGCAGCTCCTTGTGCAGCGACGTACAGGGCAACTCATAAACATTGGTAAAGAATACAAATAATCCGCCCGATGAAACTGTCCTTTGCAGTTGCCAAGCGCACTCCCCCTTCCCTTCGTTCTCGCCTCCACGACCGGTAACTTCCTCGGGAGGTGGAGCGGGGGCACTGGGAGGTTTCTGGCCGATGGGGGTGGCGGGGGGTGGGGGGGGTGCGAGGCTCGTGTGCTTCGGGCCCCCGGGCGGCTGCCAGCGCTCCCGCTACGGGCTGCCAGCCGCTACTCCCTCCGGAGATCGCCCGACACATGACGCAGCCGAGGGAAACGCGAAATACATTAAACTTGACGCGAAACGGCACGACGGAGGCGAGAGGGGAAAGAAAGAAAGAAAAAAAATAATCTTACAAGGTCACTTAGTTTAACCGTCTCTTCGCTTCTCCCTCCCAAACTGAAATACCCCGCACGCCGAGCGGGGGAAGGGGGGAGAGGCGCCCCGCCGTCCCCCGCAGCCGCCCTGAAGGCTGGGCGCCCGCCAGCGAGATGCTGCGCGGTGGCTCCCCGACCCCCCTTACACCCGCCGAGGACCGCCGGGCCGCGGCCGCCTTCCCCGACCCTCGCGCCCGACCGTTACTTCCCCCCGCCCCGCCCCGCCCCGCGCGGGCCCCGCAGGACGGCGGGGGCGGGGGGGGGGGCTGCGCCGCCATCCCGCCGCCGTTGAGGGGGCAAACTCTCGGCGGCGGCGCAGCGCCGCGGGCTTGGCTGCCGCCTCGCCTTCCCCCAAAGCGGGAGAGGCCTGGGGGAAGATCGCCCGCAGGCAGACGCGGCGGTCACCGGCACGATAGCAGCGTGCCGCGGGTTTCCCGTCGCGGCGGCCGCTACGTTTGACTTGGACGGATAACGTTAACTAGGGGGAGCGGCGGCCGTGGCGCGGCGGGCGAGGAGGCGGCGGCGGGGAGGGGGGAAGAGAGGAATACATCCAGTGTGGAAACTAGCTGCAGGATGAGCCGCCTGGAGCAGGATGGTGAAGGGATCCGCTTCTGAACCCCCGGCTCATCCCGTTACCCTACGTCTATGTTCTGTACCTCGCATACAGACACGCATTCCCGGCGGCGGCGCGAGCGAGGCACTGACACCCCTCACCCCCGCCACCCCCCCTCCCCCGTCTCCCCCGCCGGGGAGGCACGGCTGGAGCCCGCACCTTTCCCCGGGATGTTGTTGCAGCGCACACGCTGCTGCTGCGGCTGCACTCGCACTTTCGGGGGCACGTTTGCGGCGGGCGAGCGAGGAGTTGAAGGGGTGGCTGCAGGGGCTGGCGAGCGACTGGCGGCGGCGGCGGCGGGGGGGGGGGGGAGGGGGGGGGAGAAGCGCGGAGGGCGAACGAGGGCGGGAAGAGGCTGACGGGGGAAGGGCAGGAAGGGTTAACAACCGTGCAGCGCTTTAGCGCTGGATAGCGCTACCCGAGCGGGAGGCTGGGGGCGCCCGGGGAGGAGAGGGCGGAGGAGCTGGGGGGGGGGGAGGGGGAAGCCGGTAGAGGGGCGAGGGAGGGAGCGGGTCAGGAGCGGGGCGGCGGAGAGGCCGAGCGGCGGGGGGGTGGGGCGGGGGTGGGCAGCGGGGCCGGGGATGCCCCGTGCCGCGGCGGTGCCCCCCCGGGGTCCCTCCCCGCGCGCGGGGCAGGGGTGGGGAGGAGGCGGTACCTTGTACGAGGATCCCGCAGAGGCTGTAGAAGCGCAGGAGCGCGCCGGGCTTCAGCCGCATCCTGGGGGCTCCCCTCGGGCTGGGTGGGCGCCAGGCACGCAGATCCGCAGCCTCCCGCCGCTCCGCTCTCCGGGCGCTTCCTTCCCCCCGCAGGAGCCGCCGCCGCCGCCGCCGCCTCCGCCGCAGTGTCTCCCTCGCTGTATCCAGTGGGGTGAGGAGGAGGAGAAGGAAGACCAGGGTCGCGGGGGTGGATTGGGGAGGGAGAAGGCGGACGAGGAGGGGGGGGGAGCGGTTCTCTCCGCTGGCTTCGGCGCTGCTGGGCAGGTTCAGGTTTCCCCCGCGGAGCGGTGCCGGGTGTCCCCGCTGGCTCCCCTTGCCCCTGCCGGCGTGGCCGTCCGTCTGTCCGCTCGCCTCTCCTGTCCCGTCCCGTCCCGTCTCGTCGGCGGGCGGAGGCGGCGGGGGTCTACGCTGGCGCCGCGGCACGCGGGGAGGCTGCTCCGCTCCGCTCTCAGGCGCTTCCCGGCTTGAGACACAAGGGCAATCTCCGCTTGCGAGGCTCCCCTGGCCTCGCCCCGCCCCGCCCGCCCGCCCCGCCCCTTTCTGCCGGGAGCCCCGCCCCTCGCCCCGCCCCCGGGGCCACACCCCGGCCCTCCCTGTGCCGTGGGCACGCCCCTGCTGCCCGCCTTGGCCACACCTCCACCGGCACGGCACGCCCCTTGGCCCCGGACCGCCCCCTCAGGTGGGTGTGTGACTGGCACCGGCGGCTCTCCAATAGAAAGTCCCCGGGTTCGGCCGGACTGCCAATGAGGCGGTGACAGAGGAGGTGCGAGACGCCAGGTTACAAAACAAACGAGCGTTTCTCAGAGTCTTCAGCCGCGAGCGAGGTGCCAGACCCTACCTCCTGCGCCGCTGAGTGGCAGCCGGCTCGGGCCAATCGCGGGGAGACCCGGCTCGGCGGCGGCTCTCCAGCCAATGGGCGGTGAGCGAGGGGGAGGCGGGGGCGGTCGGCGGGGCGCTGTCCAGACCCGGTTCTGAAGTGGCGGCCGGCGGCGCACACGGCGAGGCGCGGGGCTGGCCGGCGGCGGCAGCGGGCGCCTGAGGAGAGGCAGAGCGCGCCAGGCGGCGGGGCGGGGGCGGCGCTCCCGGCTGCCACACCGGCGGCGCGGGGCGGCGGGGAGCCCGGCCGCCGGGAGGCCGCTCGCGCCCCGCCCGGGGGAGGAGCGGCAGGTGTCTCCTCGCCGCGCGCCCCGGCCCTCGGCGCCCCGGGGGCCGGCTGCGGCGCGACCGTTAACGCCCGATAGCGCTGCGCGGGCGGGGCGGGAGAGCCCCGGGGGCGGCGCGGCTCTGGCCGGCCTCCCTGCGCGGCGGGGCGAGGCGGGGCGCCCCGCGGACAGCCGCCACCCGCGGCCGGGCCGGCGGCGGGGCGGGAGGGAGGGGAGCGCGGGCGGGCGGGACAGGCGTTAGCCGCCGCCCGGCGCCCCGCGTCCTGCCGCGGTTCGGGAAGGAGCGGGGCCCGGAGCCCGCAGGCAGGCGGGGCCGGGCGGTGGGGGCGAGGCGCACCGACGGCGGTGCCGTGGGATTGGGGCGCCAGCGCGAATCCAGCGTCCCCGCCGGCTGCCGCGGAGGCGCGAGTAGCTCGCAGGGGACGGAGAGCGGGTGCTCGGGCCACACCGGCAGGGCCGGCGTCCCGCCCACCCCTCCGAGACCGCACGCCGCCACCGGCCGGCTCCGCCGCGTCGCCGGCAGGGAAAAACGGGGGCGAGTACCCGCGAGCTGCGGCCAGGGCCAGGCGCTGTGGAAAGGACCCAGGCGGTTTGCTTCTGGTCCTTACAAGGGAGGCGTAAAGCGCCCTCTCCTCCCTCTGCTTTTCCTCCCGTCTGCCTGAAAGCAGCAGATGAAAGACTGGCTGAGTCGCCTGTATCCTCAGAATTACACACGTACAGATACCTTCACCACAGTGGCAATAAGACCAGCTCCTCTTGTGAGGTACCCAGACAATGGCAATAAGGAACTTTCTGGACTTTTTGCAGGGTTGCCTGGACTCGGAATGGCTTGGAGAAAGTTTTTTGTGTGAAGGCTTTCTTTGGGAGAGTTTGTAGCATTCAGCTAGTAGTCCTAAATTGCTTACGGTCTAAAAGATAAGACACTGAATGTAAGAAGTCCAAGATGGCAGGCTACTTCTTCATGTTTGCGTATTTGGTGTTTAGCCCAGTATCATTCACCCTTCGCCAAAACCCCTTCGTGAAATCAGAATACCTAAAATTTAAGTTGCTGGACCTGTCTGTGAACGTCTATGGAGGGAATTGTGTTGCCTTATCTCAGAGAAAGCAGAATTCCCCTGCACCCGAACTCTTACAATGATCAGGTGATTCTCCACTTCTGGTTCCATTCGTTTTCTATTGAGATTTGCTCTCCAACACGATGCAGTATGTTTTCCGCAGTACCTCTCTAAATTTCCACCTTGATGTCCCATTCTTTAACACCAAAGAGCTTTGCTGAGATAAACAAGCGATAAAATAGTCTTATGTACCTATAGGAGAGGGAAGCTCTTTAAAAGTTCATTTCTCTGAAGGGTGCATGGTCTCAGATCCTTAAGGAAGTGCTAACAGTTGTCAACTTTACCTTAAAGAACTTGCACTAGAGTGGGAGCTGGGAAGTTATGTATTCTGTAGTCTTATCTTCCACTTTGTTCGTTAGCAAGTGATGATTATGCCTAGCAACAGTTGAGACTGCATCAGAATTTACGAGTTCCCCCCATCTCCAAAAGATGTCCAAGCACCGTACAGAATCAAATTACAGAATTACATTTTACAGTTCTATCGTTTGTATGATTTTGTATCAAATGAACATCATGCACATCTCCATGCCTTTAGCGGGTTACTTGAACACTATCAAAGGTGTTGCACTGGAACGTCCCCTAGGACAGGGAAGCATTTGAAGTCTCTCTCTGGTGGATGAGTCGGTACTCGCTTTACTTGTTTTTTATTGCTACTGAAAAAATACACAATAGGCAAAGGTTTTACCACTGTTCTTAGGGTTCAGTACATGTAAAGCAGTAACGAACGGGGGGCGATTCTCAAAATATTTTAGAAGTCTTGCAAAAAGGAACAAGTCATCATTTTTAAGGCAGCACTAAAACTGTCAACAAATGCTTAAAACTTGCATTTTTTTGGTTGGGGGAGGAAACTAAAGAAGCAATTCTGACAAAATAAGTAATTTAAACCCTTCACTAAAGCAGGACTGTAATCCAACCTGAAGTGCTTTTGCATTAATTATGTTAACCGACAGCTCTGTACTTTTGACAAAACATACTTTTGATTGTAGTCTTGTTCCAGGAAGCGTTATAGGAAAGACACAAGTGTCTTCCCAGCTTAGCGATTAGAACCTGTGAAAAGAGGTCCCCTGGCAGGTGTAGGAATGCAGCACCCGTCTGTACATCGCAGGGGTTCCACGTCTTTGCCAGATTAGGACATTTGGAAAAGCTGATCTGCGTGTTTAGAAACACCAGCTGACATTTTCCTCCCAGAACCCAGTAACACGGACATTACATCACATCCCATGTCAGAAGCGCAACCGGTTCTCACCATTCTCTTCCGGCTCAAGTGGCTCCGAAATGAGCGACCAATGTGGTGATAGGAAGCTGGTTCACAGCGGGGCTTAGCATTACTCCTCTTCATCACACAGGGGAAATCTTTACTAAACCTTAGAAAATTAAACCCAGGGTTCAAACCCCACCAATAAACCACTGCAGTGGAGAGGAGTATCAAGAGGTCTTTATGCTGCGTATGCTGAAACGAGTTTTCTGTCCATTTTTCAAAAAGAGAAAAAAATCCCAACCAGAAGCCCCTGGTTTATTTGATCAACTATATATCTGAAAAAACTTATGATTAAAATCATTAGAACTGCCAGATACGATGTCATACTTCTTCTGATTAATGCAGCTGTGTTAATTTGGCAGCTTATGTAAATGTGGTATCACGTCTTATGACATTCAGTGGCAGCTCACGTCTAAACCTAACGTAAAGGGGACAGAACTATGTAATTGGTCTGAGGAGCTGGGGCTCACGCACAGAATGGCCAGAAGCCTCATTACTTCCAGACCAAAAGGGCAACAGGGACTCTTCAGGAAATATACTGCAGAACAGAGTAAAAAGTAATACCCTAAAATATCAACAGGAGATCAACGCTGAAAACCAGATGCAGAAGGTAAACATTTTACCAGAACCAGAAAATGGTTCTTCGGCGTCATCCTGATGTCCATCGAGGCGGTACGTACAAATACTACTAATGCTAAACAAAGCAAAAGCGTTTAATCTCCAAGCAGCATTCAGAAAGAGTCAGCGAGTTTTTCCTCTCGCCGAATTGGTAAACAGCAGGTCGTCCAGCTTCCCCTACACTTTCAGCACAGATCTTACATTGCGTTCTCCCGCCTCACAATTTTTTTCATGGGTGTGTTCACTCAAAAGCTAACAGACAAACCCTTCCTCTAGCAGAGCAGCCAGCTTTCTTAGTTGTTTCCTCTCAATTATTTCCTGTCCATCCTTTTCTAGACGGCATGGATGTCACAGGTGTCGGTGAATAGTTGATGAAACTGCGTGCAGCCCCGATAGACGGCTCAGATCACTTACCGCTTCATGTCCTGGTCCACTACATGCTCTGTTAATTTGCTTGCACGCTTTTTTTCTCCTGATCAACAAGACTTTGGGCCTCTCTCTAGAAAGCTAAACTCCACCTCCTCTAGGAGGAGCTGTCTGTGTTGCATGGGGTCAGTCTACCTCTAGAGTTTGCCTTGAAAGACAAGCAAAATCTGAAGGGATAATCATGATTTTAATGATGGTCCTTGATAGCGTCAGTGGTCAGTGATTAGGGAGGGGAAATGATACCCGAGGAAGGCTTATTTAGTTGACAAAACATTGTGGTTCTGTTGAATTCAGCAAACAGTGGAAGATGTAGAGAGAATTTAAGGACAGAGAAACTTCCTTTGTTACAAACTGTGAAACATAGCTCTAGAAACACATGCTCTGTGTTATGTTCTACAATATATATTTTTAAGTAAATTTTGTGTAATCTAGAGGGTAGTGAAGAAGTAGTCAAAATATGATAGCAGAGTTCCAACAACAACAAAAAAGCCCCACGGGAAAGAAGGTATGGAGAAGGCAACCTGGCAGTGACAGAAGTTAGAGACAGATTCTGTCCCGACTTGCAATACTGCTAAACATTCACGATCACATTTAAAATAGTAATTTGGAAAGCGAGACTTATTTACATGGCTCAGTACAAAAATGTTGTGACAAAACCCTCATGCAGCTGCCACCTAGCCTTGAAGAAATATCTGGTTGGATAACAGCCATCTCTTGCGGTAGCAAGTCCTTAATTCTTGTTTTTGCCCCCTCCTACCTGAAAGTGGCAGCATGTAGGCGTCGGGTCCCTCTCCAGAAGGCCACCCTTCCCTAGCGTGTCGGGTCCCTCTCCAGAAGGCCACCCTTCCCTAGCGTGTCGGGTCCCTCTCCAGAAGGCAACATGTATCATCAGCACAGAAAGTGCATTTCCCTGCCCAGTGCACCGTTATGGGCCTGTGTGGAAATCAGAGGATCAGATGTGCCTTGACTGAAGTCTGTGTACTTGCGTTTTACGTTACCCCTTTACCATACTTCAGTGGCTGGAACAGGGGAGTTAGGGCTTTGTTTGTTTTGGATGAGAAATTTTGTGTGGTGGAGGTGAGTTGCTGTTGTTTTAAATGATGTGGGTTTGGTTGAAGCTGATTCCTAAAAAAAAAAATTGGATAACATTTACTTACCAGATGCTAGCAAAAATGCATTGGTTTGAACAAATACTGTAACTACTAATTTAGTTAAATCTATCCAACTGTGAAAATATATTGGCGTGAATAAAAATATATAGACATGAAACGCATTGCATTTTTTTTGTTTGAAAAAAATTGGCTTCAGTAAAGAGCAATTGAAGTTTGAAAATATGCTCCCAAGAAGAAATGTGTTCATTTCCATAAAACATATTGGTGTGTAAATATACAGTATGTCTCAGTTCCAGAGCAATATTATGAATTCAGTGAAATTTTGTTCCGTGTTAGTAAGATGAACCAAGTAAAAGGAATTGCATGCTGCTATTACTACGTATAAAATATGTGTGGGATGATGTCCCATTTATAAAGCAATTATAAATGTGAGATATTTTGCTGGCTTTTGGAGGAGAAAAAAGTCTATAAAACAACACTGTCGATGCAATGCCAATGCAAAGTGAACCAAGGTCAAACCAAACTGGTATCATTCTTATTGAAAAGCACCTAATGTACACTTTGAGTTGGTGAAAATAATTGCAGAAGAGAATTACCAATGGCGAGTGGAAGCAGAATATCTTATTCATAACCTGACCTCTCATCCATACAATTTGTGGAATGAAGATACCGAAAAAATGGTGCTGGTAACATGATTCTCCATACATTCTAGTTAGGTCCTCCTCCTCCTAAGTGTTTGATAATTAGCGAAAGTGTGTGCTTTCCTATGTCTTCTAACCGTCAACTAAGGGGCAACTACTTTAAGAAATTTTAAAGTTACTTACCCCAAACCACAAAATTATAGAGTTATATAACTTTAACACCTCTTATACCTTCATTTACTTATGATTTAAGTACATATAATGTACATTACACTTTGCCATAAAAACATATTACCGCATGGAATTAATTAGAGACTAATTGTGTTTTAAATATGCTTGGACAAACATGTTTACATATAGTTTAGAATACATCCTAGCTAACATCTTTGAAATATTTATTTAACCAATTATTTCTTTTTTGTTATTTCTGATGCTTTGTGATTTTTAATTGCTTTGTGTTTTTTTACTTATGCACTGATTATGTGACGTGTTGAAAAAATCCTCTCTTGAACCCAGCTGAGGTGACAAAGAAATATTCGAAAACTCAATAAGAAGGAAGTTGTTCATTCTGCAGAACATAATGTCATCCATTTTACTTTCTTAAGAGCATCTTTGATTACTGACACCAGTACGTTTACAATGATTTTCTTACACGTTCTGGTAATGTAAAAGGAGGCTCTAAACATTTAGATTCAACATTTGGTTTTTTTCAGACTAAGGTTTTCACATTAGTGCATCCTAATTGAAAATGTTTTCAAATACAAGTCAAAGTATTTTAGCTGATCCAGAGTAAGACTCAAAGAACTGAACAAATACATTGTTTTGTCCATACTAAAGACTCCTAAGATATTTGTTCTAGCATATCCATGCTTTAAAAAAAGGTTTTAAGACTTGAAAGGGCTTTTCTGTCAAGAGTATTTCTTTTACTGTCTCTGTGAAAATCAGCCCAAGGCATAAGCGCCAGGGAAATAAAAAAATGCACACGACTGACTTAATAGATCATAGCCTTTAAAATTTCTGCACATTCGGTCTCTACTCAACATTTTCCTAAGAGTTAGATGATCTAGCAGTGAAACCCAGCCATCCAGCCAGACTGGTTTACTATTGCTCTGCTTACCAATGAGAATGAGATTGCAATTTTGCCAGATGGCGTAATGGTAGACACCACAATTAGGAGCAGAAACAGTAGACTGCTTAGCTTGTGTCTAAACAGTTCTGATGCCACGATCGCCCTTGCTGAAGACCTACTTGGTTGCGTCATGGCATGCACACCAAAATTCTCTTTAACACGTGTGAGAGACTGAAACAGTCAACATCTCAAACATTGCGGCAAACCAGGTTGTGGTCTGCATGGCAAGGGTGGGCCGCAGGTGAGAGGCGTGGGAGGTGGAGAGCGTGCCGGAGGGTGAGCAGTTCCGTGTGCTGGTATGCCCAGCAGGACAACGCACCACGTATGGCCTGAGGTCATACAGAGTTCATTTGAGGAAGGGGCTCACGACCACCCAAAAGAAGACCCTCTCAAGACCAGTGTCCCGTCCCATCCCCCCCCCCCCGTGGTGCCTGTGCAGGAGATCAGGAGCTACATAACTCCCTGAGGGGCGTGGCCGGCATGGCCGAGCGGTGGGGACTGGACTATAAAAGGCGCCACTGCAAGGAGCCACGTGTGTGCCCACTGCTGGAGGATTGACACACCTGCAACTGTCATCGCGGGTTCCAAGGGTGGTGAGATCTCTCTCTCTCCCTCTCTCTCTCCCCCCCCCCCCCCGCCTCCTTTTCCTCTCTTTCCTTTTTTCCCTTATACATGTCTCAACAGAACCCACACCACCTGCCATCCAAGTTCAGGTTGCTTCTACCATAATGGTCGATCATCGGTGTCGTTTCACCTTAATTTAGCCCAAGGGAATCACGAAACCACTACGACCCCCTGAGGTATCCAGTCTGGGTCATGACAACAAGAAACCAGGGAATATGAAAAATTGTGTATTCCAGTTTTTGCCCTGACATTCAGTCAGGATGCTGAGGGCATTAATAAGCCTTAATGGTCCTGACCAACCTCACCTGGGGTCTCCACCCACACCCGTGGGCCCAGAAGCTCTATTTAAGCTGAGCTGTGTTAGAAGAGTGTGTGTCTCTAGCTCAGTCCTACTCCTACCTGGTCATAGAATGCTTTGATCCAGATTTCAATCAATGGCTTGATCTTAGCCTGCCTCATCTTATGGACCTGCCTAGTGATTGCTGGATCTGATCCTAACCTTGACCTGCAGATTGACTTCACAGTGTGATCTTTGACCTGCTCCATTACCATGATATTATGATCTGGGCTCTTGGTTGGACTTTGCTGTAACCTCTGGGTCTGTCTTTGCTTGAGTACTATGGGAGAACACAGTACCCAAGAAGTGGGAAATAGATCCAGGTCCCTGGTTTCAGAGATTTGTGTTGTCTTTTAATGTGCTGAGACTAGGCAGAATCAAAAGGATGTCACCTCGCCCAAAATAAAAGGAGGAAAAATAGGTAAGGGAGGAAGGGAAAATATATTCAGATGAATGTTTTGGGGAGACTAGCTCTAGAAAAAGCACAGGTATGATGGAAGTTCATGGTAAAAATAGGACTAGATGTTGAATGGATGAAAAAGGCTAGGATAACACTGAGGTTGAAATCTCAGGGAAGATAAATTATTGGTAAGGAAAAGCAAAGCAATGGAAACGTGTTGTTGAGACCCCAGAAGGAAGGGAGTGTGTGATCATCCAGGCAAGGAGTTTAGGACCAGCAGAAGATGATTTGGGAAATAAGCATAAGATAAATCTGAAAACAGAGTAGAGCTTCAAAGACAAACTGAGAACCTTTGAGCACAGAAACTGGACCAAGGAGCCACAGGATGGGGAGCATGAGACAAGACTAGAAAAGAGATAAAAAAGGGAAACTGTGTGGTGATGAAGAACCAGAAAAGAAAGTCTGGCAATAAAAAAATTATGAGAGCAGAAAAAAAGACATAAAGCATGGAAAAAGAAAATCAAGGCTTAAGTAGTACAACTGACGGCAGCATGAGCTGTGAAGCCAGAGGAATGGAAAGGGGAATGATAAAAGTAGCTACTGGTGGATGAGACAGGACTAGGAGAGTAACAAAACTTCAGGTTTTAAGACAAAAAGAAGAAATGTCTGTACCCAGATGGATTTATAGGGCCTGAAACTCCAAGTAGCTCACTTTCATAATGCATCTGCTTTTAGTACGTATCTGGGATTCATGATAAAGTATATATGAGGTTACTTTCTTCTCTAGGGAATAGTTATTTACTATACTACTCCCTAACTGATGAGCTCAAATGAAAAGGTGTAGGGTGGATTTAAAGACTCTAAGCCTCCTGGTGATCTGGACGGATATCAATGTGATAACATTTTTTTCCCCTCATTCACTTTCATAAATTTTAGGGAAATACATGCATGTACTGTATGTAAAGATCTTACGGTTAGGAGATGTTCATAATGAAAGAAATGAACTTGTTGGTTATACAATCTTTGTATTGCTTTTGTATTTTTATATGGTGAACTACAACTACGCGATAGCCCTTCCTTCTGTCGTCTTCTGTGCCTTGTCCATCTGTTGTCCTGTTCCACCCCTCCTCTGCATAACACAGAGACTTGGTCTCACTCAACCCAAGGAGTAGCTCTAGGGATGATTCATGGGTTTGGGGAGAAGGAAGACATTGATAGATACAATCTCTAATTCATTAGCTGAAAAAAATTGGAAAATGTGTAATCAATATGGCAGAGGACTGAAAGAAGAGGCAAAGGCAGTCTTAGAGTAACTAAATGATGCCTTTGAGAATTGGGTTATGATTCACTATGCCACAGAGTTCCTCTGTCATGTTAGGTAAGTCACTTAAACCAAATGTTTTTCAGTGGTAATAAATTGATATTAATGCTCGTTTTCTCAGTTTCCAACTTCATACGAAAGCGTCATATCTGCAGAAATGTGAAGTACCGCAGACACCCTAAAGCCAGTGTGAACCGGGCTAGGAACACGCAGAGCTGTGTAATGAAAATTGGCCACTTGGAATTAGTGGTTACCTTTGACATTAATCTTAATTAAATACTTCATTATAATGTATCTGCAGAACGAGGACAAATTAAGGTTGCATATGCAATTCTGAATCCTGGCATTTCTTAAGTCTTTGATTTTTTCAATTATAGTGATGTTAATATGGCTTTGTATATCTATTTTGTCATTTATTAGAATCCAGTTATTTGCTTTTCTTTCTTTTTGTATTAGCTTATTAGCTTTGATTTTGTTACTCTTTTGAAATATTTGCCTAACATTTTTAAATCTGTTATATCTCAGAAGTGTAATCATCACAAATGAAGCCAGTGAAAATTTCAGGATTTTTTCCTCTGAAGAGTGTGAATCTCTTTTGTTAAGCCAATAAATCACAAATGAACACAGATATTACGATTACTAAGATAAATAATGACTTACATTGCTACTTGTTACTGGCCCAAAATAGGGAACTGACCTCACCCGTCTTTGGAAGAAAAATAGTGGAAGCATATTTGGAAAGAAACAAAACTGAAGGACTTATGCAAAATACAGCAAGTTGTCAGTCTCTGTTGAATTGTACTTCTTGTTTCAGAGTAGGTGAGAGGTGTTTGTTACTGTAATTGCTACATTATTTTGCAAGTAAAACTTCTAATTGTTTTTTGAGCAGAACATTGTTATTTGTGAACATATTGAAATGTATGTGAATCACAGACATCTATGAAATACAAACATTTATAAGTTGGCTAAATTTATTTTTATGAAGTCTACCAGAGGTGAAATTCTGGTTCTAGACCTGCAGTATAACAAGCCCTGTTAATATGTTGTTTAATGAACAAGCAAAGAAGTGAACATGGCATATTTTTCAGTGCTTTTCTACATAACGATGCAGTAAAGTGTTTCATTATATCACTTGCCATTGTGATATAGGACAATCAAGTCAGACAGTTTGCTGCTAGGTAGAAAATAGAATTAAGAATAAAAGAAAATATATGTTGCAGTATCTGCAGCCATTAGGAGGTGCATTATTTGTTTTCCCATAGAAAAATTATAATGCAGGAGATTTAACGGGTTAGCATCCATAATTCAGGTTTCTAGTGCAGTGAGATACAAGAGTTATAAAGGAAAATATTTGTGATAGAGGAGTACAAGAAACTATAAAAAGGTTTTCAAGGTGCTTGTACTTGTTAAAGCAAATCTAAGTTCTCTGATAATCACAAAAGTGGTTTGTGGCAAGTGTGTTTGGTTGCCATTAATACTTCGGTTGTTAGATGATGGTACTAACAGCACTTTAAAATAGTGATATAAAAAGCAAGATTTTTGCTTCTTATGGGTCTCAGTTATTTCCTGAGTTTTTTATTAATATCAGGACTGTGTTGTAGCCTATTGTCAGTAATTTTTTAAGTGACAGATGATAAGAGTAAAATGAGTTAGACTGAAAATCAGCCCTTGCTAGAGCCTGTGTATGGAAATGGTGTTAAGTAGGGACACATACAAAATGTCATTTTTAAAATTGTTTTTCTGGGTTTCAGTTGTCTGAAGTGTTTCACTTAGAACAGAGATTCTTCTTCTCTTCCTGAGTTAATTGGATTATACTATGTCTCATTTTTTAAGATCAGAATGTTTTTTATAATACCAAACTATGGAAAATCACTAAGTACAACTATACTGCGTGTGTACCCTTAGTTTTTTTCCGTGAAAGTATAAAGACTGAAGCTAAAAAATGATATCTGAGCAGCAGGCTATCCACTGGAGGCTGGTTTCTTGCCTACAGCAGAACTCAATTTGATTTGCTTCTGTATTTATAGCTTTTGCATTTTACAGAGGGCAAAATAGGTTAATTAAATAGTTACAATATTTCACTTTAACAGTATACAATAACTATTTATTATATAAAAGGTAAGCTGAAGAGAAAAAATCAGAAATATTATTTATGTTCAGTTCATGCATTCTCTTCAGGCACCTGCTACATGAGGAATATGGAAGGTAAGAATGGATACTTTTCCAATATTCATACTCCAAAGTATGTCTTGATATATGAAAATGCTTCAGCATATCAAAAGTAATTATGATTATAGCATTCTGAAATACATGCCTATCTTTCTTTAAAAAAAAAAAATCTTGATTTTTATTTCAGGTATTTAAAGAAGATTAAACCTATGGAGTAGCAATTCTCTTTGTTCTTCGTAATTGTTTCATATATGACATTTCCAAAAGTGATGATGGATTGTAAATGGGTACCAAGTTTACTAAATGGTTCAACAGAATCTGGGAAGATGCGATTCATTCCTTTTGTGCCTCCTACATACAAGCATACTCTGAGGTTGTTAACCATGAGTGTGTATGAGACAATTTGAAGTTTGCAGTAGTTGGAGTATGTGGCGTTATTGTCTCTTCATTTGTCTAAAAGATTATGTACTTTTCTTATGTCTTGTTCAGGTGTAGTTGAGTGTACTCCAGTACTGCTGAAGAAATTTTACAGCTTCTTGATTTCTCAAGTACTTGGTTTCAGTCCCTGCACCTTGAAGTAGATTTCTATTGTTGTGGAATCAACTTCAAGAGTGATCTTCCCTTAGGAATGAGCCTAATCTGTAATTGCAATATGATTTGTACACGTATGTTTGCGGAAGGATGGCAGATGAGGTATTACTCGTGGAAAGTATTGGTAGAAACACAGAATTCAGATGGATTTCATTACCAAAAATTCTTATGCAACTAGTTCAGAAGCCAAGGTGTTCATGCAGCTGATTATTGCTGAACATTTCAGACTTTTCAATGTATGATAGTTATAGTAGTTGGCAATTTGAACAATGGACCTTTCCTCCGTACCCAGCAAGAGGTTAATGAGTATAGCATTGTCTTTAATTTCCTTTATAGCTGACCAACATAATACAGTAGTAGATCAAGACCAAAATCTCAGTTGTTTCAAGATGACCCTGAAGCCACTGCAAGTCAAGGCACTAGAACAATCTGGAACAACTGCTGAGCAACTTTATTTTCCTGTAGCTGCTAGGTCCAGTTTTCTTTCCAAGCTTAAGCATGTTCATGAATTTTCTGGCCTTCACTGCAGTATATTTACCAAAGTATAACTTTCGATGTCAAGTTTTTTATGGAGGTTATCACATCCAGTGGTTTTACATAGTTTAATATAAGTACACCATTAATCTTTTACACTGAGAACAGTACCAAAATTAGAAAGGCAAAGGAGTTTCCAGGGCTTTTAACTTGACCTTGAGAGAGCTACACTCTCTAGTATGTTGTGGCCTGGTTTTCTCCAGGGATTTTAGGGAAATGTTTGCTGTGTGTGGCTTTGCAGTTCATACTGTTTCTAAGGAATCACTTTAGCTTCTCTAACCTATGGCTGTTGGACTCCACCACTCCTTTGAGAGGTTAGGCAGTCTAATTTGATAAAAATGTGAGATCTTCATGATGGTCATTTCGACAGTATTCTGATAAGAGACCCAGTCAATATGTTGCAAGTTCCAGTGAGCGTTAGATCTTTGACTAATACTGTGCAACAACTGCTTTACATTTACCTAATGTATTTATCTGTACTACATAAAGTAACATATAAAGTCACCTTAATTGAAATTCTGGTTGTTATCATTAGTGTGGTGGTTTTGGTTGGGATAGAGTTAATTTTCTTCATAGAAGCTACCATGGGGCTATATTGGATTTGTGCTGGAAACAGTGCTGATAACACAGGGATGTTTTCATTATTGCTGAGCAGTGCTTGCACAGAGTCAAGGCCTTTTCTGCTTCTCACCCCACCCCACCAGCGAGGAGGCTGGAGGTGCACAGGCAGTTGGGAGGGGACACAGCTGGGACAGCTGACCCCAACTGGCCAAAGGGACATTCCATACCATGTGTTGTCATGCTCAGCATATAAAGCTGGGGGAAGAAGAAGGAAGGGGGGGACGTTTGGAGTGATGGTGTTTGTCTTCCCAAGTCACCGTTACATGTAATGGAGCCCTGCTTTCCTGGAGATGGCTGAACACCTGCCTGCTGGTGGGAAGCAGTGAATTAATTCCTTGCTTTGCTTTGCCTGTGTGCGCGGCTTTTGCTTTGCCTGTTAAACTGTCTTTATCTCAACCCATGAGTTTTCTCACTTTTACCCTTCCGATTCTCTCCCCCATCCTACCAGGGGGGAGTGAGCGAGTGGCTGTGTGGGGCTTAGTTGCCAGCTGGGGTTAAACCATGACAATTAGTCATCCACTGTTGGTTACAGTCATGAGTAAGGCTGACGATTTACAATTTTTACTATGACATATGATACAGAAATCAAGTCTCTGACACTTTGAATTGTCCCAATATAAGTGTGTTTTTTGTCATTGTAGACCATAAGTTGCACTTCCAAATATGACCATGAAATAGCTCTTTCTCAGTCTTCATTTTAATTTTGTAGTGTTTTCATAGTTTCATAGTCTGGCTATATGGATCAGTAGTATGGTGTAGCAAAGTTGGAGAAGTGTATTTTGTGCTTACAGACATTAACCACAAGGATGTTATCATTTTAAAACTAATTCTATAGGATGAATTACCTGATTATACTCCCTGAGGTCCATGCTAGTCCATACTAGTTTATGGATGATGAAATAAATAAGTAAATAACCTTATCTCATTCCCTGAGTTTCTTGAAATTCAAAGGTATTAATGTTTTGAGTCTTTAACGGTTTTTGGCACGTCATACAAGAGTGAGATAATCCTTCCACAGGTTTTGTAGAAAGAGAAAATGTTGGCTTGGTTGGGTGACCCACAGAATACCATTAATGTTGTTTTTCCAACCTTTTAGTCATTCTAACATTTGATTACCAAGCTGATGGTATTAACTGCATATTCATACTTTTGAGAGAAGATGAGGAGGTTGTTGCCATATTCCTTTTCATCAAGACATCTGTCACTGAAAATACTTCTGTAAGGGAAACAAGTAGCTAGATAAATGAACTATTTACATAAATACTAAGAAAGTGCAGGATGTTTTTGAGTTTCAGAACATATCATTTATTTTAAAAATCTACATGGATTTGCACTGTAAAAACCATTTTCATAGAATGATGCTGGGCTGTATTTTAACAAAGCATATATATATATACACATATAAACTTAGCCATGTTCATGAACGTAAGAGCCTTTCTACCAAAACTATTGAGACCATTCCTGTGCTTAAAACTATGCAGGCACTTAACTACTTCCCTAAATTCTGACTGTACGGAAACTTTAAAGTGTGCTTACATTGGTGTGTTTTATTTTTGATCCTGCATGCTGTTACAGTGAATCTCCAGATCATCCACACTTACTGTGCTTTGCGTAGCATCATGGAGTGGTCTTGGAAGTGTACAAGCTGGATTTCTTCTGTATGGAACTAAATCATAATGCAAGCTTGAGAATATAGTTTATGCACTTCACCAGCTCAAGTGTGTTTAATACACAAAACTGGACTACAGTTAGTCTAAGGAACCCTTACCCACCCATATACTTGTAATATTTTCAGAATGAACAATTTTGTTGTGCAGAGCCATTCTTATTTTGTCTTGTTACTCAGTAGTATATATGTATCCTTACCTACAAGGATTTCTTCAAATGAAATGAATTGTATCAATTTTGTGATTGAAAGTATAATGGGGTTTTGGTGCTTTTTAGAAATAAGGCAGGGGGGCAAGCATTAGATTTGCAAAGACTTTTGTGGACCTAGAATGAAATTTTCTTCCTTCATTGACAACTGAACTTTTCCTTCAGAAGGTTACTTGTACGAAATGAAATTGCTTTCAAAACCCTATGTTTCTATAACCATCTCTGTTTCTTTCTACTTTTCAAATTTCCAAAAGCATGAATTTTGACACAAAAATGCTCATACAGTAGTATGAAGTAAATTCATTGTCATGAAATATATTGACCTGAGTCTACTATGTAATTTCCACTGATATCAGACTATGGGACTTTGTAAATGAGTTAAATTCCCCCTTATTTTGAACACAGGAAAATCAAGAATATCAAATCCTGGATTTTCCAAGCAGTAGTTCATACTTATTTCAGTTTCAGTAGGAAAACAAGCATTTTGCTACTTCTCCTAGTGAAAGTAGCCTAAGCTTTTCCCCTTTTCTCACCATGCTGCTTGTGTCATCACTACCTGGAAAGACCTCTCCTGTCGCCACAACCAAGTTGTGACTAAGTTCAACTTGGGACCCTGTTTGAAGAAAACTATCACTTGACCAGAAGTAGAGCATCTTGGAAAGTGGATTAAAATTCTGCAAACTGGCAAGGAGTATTAAGACTAGCATTCAGGAACACTAGGAACAACATAAAATAATTGTAATAAATATAATTTAGAGCAAACAAATAATAGATGTATGGATATAATAGCTTAATAGGGGGAGAATTTAAGGCTAACAGGTAAGTATTAAATGTTTGTAAGAAAAACCACACGTTCCTTGATGCTGTCTTTCTCCTTAGCATCTTCCTGAAGAGAATGGTATGAACATGGTTGAACATTGTGGGATGGAAGTTTTGATATTGTGGCTCTGAGCAGTTTAAACAAAACACTTTTAGTTTACCTTTGAATGGAGAAAAGCCCTCTTTCAGTTATAGTGGTAATTTTGTGTTCTTTTGGTTTGGAATCTCATTTATTTTCTGAAAGCAGTATCAGACTGGATCTGTAGCTCAGGTGGTGATTCTCTTTCCTTCTCACTTTGTGTGTCTCTCATCTCTCTTTCATTGCTGCAGAAATTATAGCAATCCTCACAACAGAGTTTAAGACTGCCATTCCACTGACCTAGGAATTTGGCAAGAACTAGTTAGGGTACATATTCTCTTCCTGCTTCCAAATTCAGTCCTCTTTCTCATATACTCAAGCTTCCCCACCCACTTAACTTGTAGCAGACCGGCTAACAAGCCTATAAGTTATTTGTGCTGTTGTCATTTACATTTCATGAAGAAACCTCTATGATAATCCCAACAGGGAAAGATGAATTTGTATTTATAAGAAGCAAAAGTATTAGAAGATAATAGGGATATGGATAATGAGACAGTTCCAGTTATAGCTTGGTTTTATTCAAAATACAGTCCTTACCTGCCTAACACTTCATTCATAAAACTAGACAGAGTCAGAAGTAGTCAAGCTTATATAAGGATATATATGATACAGCCTTTTTTCCCAAATCCAGTGTGTCTTTTCTATCAGATCCAAACAAGCTTCATTAAATTAACAATATAACAAAATCTACTTGGATTGTAATTTTTAGAATAATTTTTATAAGTCAAGATGGGTAATGCTTTTTCCTTTTACTGCAGAAAGTACAGATTTTTCTTGAAGAAAATCTAGCCTTTGAATGTACACATAGCCATCTCTGTTTCTTTCTACTTTTCAAATTTCCAAAAGCATGAATTTTAACATAAAAATGCTCATACAGTAGTATGAAGTAAATTCATTGTCTTGAAATATATTGACCTGAGTCTACTATGTAATTTCCACTGATATCAGTTAAGATTGATACACTTTCCTTACATTAAAGTAATAACATTACAGTTGAGAGATTTTAATTTGTAAATTCAGTATCAAATAATATTAATGAACATTTAGTGGATAGGAAACAATAAGTAGTCCACAACTAAGCAATCGAGTTGTCCTGTACTTCACTGGTGTTACTCCCAGTTTATATAAGTTTATGCACAAGAAGAATCAGCCTAAGGACATTTTTTTGTGAAGGAAATAATTGATATAGAAAATGTATTTCTGTTTTTAAGTGTCTAGCATTTACATTCTTAGGTGCATAAGGCATCTATTACTGTTTATTATTTCAACATTGAACTGTGCAATTCAGTCTTTTTACTATTGTATTGACAGACTAGATATTTCTCTACATTGTTTTAAGAAGAACTTGCCTTTCTAAGTGAAGTCTGTGTGACCTTTTGTTATGGAAGACTGTTGTTAAAGCATGTCCTGAATATGTCAGTTGTATAATACAGCTGACATTTAGTATCTGTCCCACTTGAAAAAGGCTTAGCAATATGTAGCCAGCGATGCGCAGATGCATCATCCACCTTCCACATGACTTCACTGAAGTTCATGCTTAAACAATCAGAAATTTCTCTGAAATTGCTGAGCTCTTCTTTTGGTATGAATTTGGCCATGATCAAGCTGTCATTTGGATTTACCAACTTCTCTCCCATCTGGTGACAGTTTTGAGTATTTACTTACTTTTTACTATGATGTTGCTCCTTTATATTTGTTGAGAATTTCTCTGCTTTCCATCTGAGGAGCGCAGCTTGTGGATAGAATGTGTTGTGTTCAAATTCTGACACTGCAAATGCTGCATAGGCAGACCTCTGGTAGTCTAAAAATTCCATGTCAGGAAACTAATCTTTAGAGCGTTCAATGATAAAAGTTGTTGTTGATTTTGGTATAGATACTATTTTCCAAAAATCAGAATAATTAACTGTGGCAAATTATGCATTTCTAAAACAGGTATGCAGTGTTTCCAACTTCAGGAGTCCTGCTAGTATGAAGTGGGCTCCTCAAATAGTAAGTGTTGCCTAAAAATCAGAGCCAGTGTCATACTGTGGCACATGTCAGAAAGAGGAATATTAAAAGAAAAACCATCTGTTTTGCTACTACACTAGCTGATACTTGAAATTCAAGAAAGTTCTCAGGAATGCACCTTAGCAACCTAAAATGTAAACAATCAGAAAAGGAACAGTTTATATTTCCTGATGATTTAGACTGACCAAAAAGTATGTGAAATGACAACCTAGAGCTATATATGTTTCATGCTTTAGGGAGAAAAATGTTTTTGCTGATCTGAAATTAGTGGGAATAGTTCTAGTCTGGCAGTAGTGATGGACACAGCAGGAAGGACAGTCATTAGCAGTCACAGAACTAATCGCTATTAGGAATGACTCATAAAACTTCAAGTTATAATTGCTTAGATATGTCCATATGAAGAAAAAAAAAGAGAGAAGGTAGCATAGTACTTAAATTTCTGTTAACGTACTGGACTTCTGCATGAAGGTTATGTAGTCAAGAATATTGTTGTGTAGCGGTATGAATGACTTGGTATCTGTAGGGAAATCATATGGAAGATCAGAAAATTCATGGAAATCCAGTATTCCCATGCTATTTAGGTCTCTCAAGATAACTGGCTCAAAGAATTTCAGTGTTTCTCTTCTTGCTTTTTAGGGTTTTTTTCTAAGTAAGACCTAAATTCTCTTATGTATTTCAATGGAAAACACTTTTGATTCTCTGCCTCCCGGTGGTTTCCTTCGCAAGTTCTTAGTTCTAGTGAAAGGGACAAGGGCTATACAAAATATCCAAATACACTTCTGCTATAATAATACTGCAGGAGAATTTCTTGTCTTATATGTGATGCATCCATTTATGCAGTCCATAATTCAGTATGTGTTTTCACTCATTGAATAGATGAATTCTGAAAGGTTTAAAACTTTATACACTGCTTCCCGAGAACTTCTACTTGTTCACTGTTGTGGAACATATTACGGTAGAGAGTGTATAAAAGCTTGTCCTTTTTTTCCTTTCTTTTTTTGGCCCTCGGCTTGTTGTCTTACACTTCTCTACGCTGAATTGCATAAGTCATTACAGCGAGTTTTTCTAGCACTTTCTGAATTATATTGGGTTTTTTTCATGTTGATTGACCCTTCTTCATTCTGTGTTTTGTTATCAACATCTTTTAGCAACTTACCTCTCATTCTTATATCAGTTGAACAAAATAGGCTGTAATGCTCTTGTGGCACTCCTTTAGTAACCTCTTTCCAACTCCAACTTTTTTCCCAATATATATTAATTTAGCTGCTGTATATCATTACCTATATGATCTCTTGAAGCTAACAAAATAAAAAAGTGTGGTTTATATTGGGGAAAAATGTACTCAAATGGAAACTTTGCTGAATTCTTTTACTTTTTCTTTCCATATCCATATATACTACGGCCAGTACCTCTCATCCACAGATAAGCTGCTTTTTTGTATTTTGTGCTTATTAATCTTACAATTAAACTTAATATAATAACAGTAAAACTAGCATCATAATAGTTCTCTTCCTAATGATTCAAAGCCTTGGAAAAATGCCGAGGATGCTTTACTGATGTCTTTGTGAAAGTCTATTGTCCTGGTGTCCTTTTCATAAGTCCTCAGCGTGATGCAAGAATTCCTGGCTAGTACAGCTTTCAAAGGTACTAAATGAATAAAAAATGTAGCATATGTTCAAATGTAAATGTTTTAATGGTCCCATTAACTCCTGTGGCCTTTACATGAATTGTTCCACTGAGGTGGAGTTACGCCCCTTCGCTGTTCCGTGTGAGTGGATGTTCTGGTCCATGTGGGATAACATGATGGATTAGGAGCTAAGCGAGTTTATTCTTTAGCTGGAACTTGCTGGAATATCTGCTTTATTATTCAGCCCCTGAATAACAGAAAACAAAATACGAGAGAATAATATTTGTTGTTCAGTGTACAGAAACAATAGGTTTATATTTTTCATCTGTTTGTATTGAATCTTGCTATCTATTCACAGAAAATGCTACAGGTGTGTGCTGGCTGTGGACTGTTTTAAATATTAATCTGTTAAGCTCCTTACAGCCAGCAACCCAGTATGTAGACTGTCTTAGTTTGAATGGAGGATCTAGCTAGCTGCTCTATGCCATCAGTCTTTGGACTGGTTCCACAGAGAATCTGACATAAATATTCACAGTGCCTCTCAGTCAACCAACACTTCTCATTTAGAAAAATAAATTACTGTAACAGTAAGACCATACTCTTAACTCCTTCAAACAAAGTTCTGTCAAGTGGTAGTAGGTAGAAGAAATAGATTCAATAATAAATTCTGATTTAATTAATTCTTTTCCTACTTCCCCAACTAGTAATATGGAATAGCCAAGAGAAATGGCAAAAAAAGTTTACATTTAAAACCATATCAAATCACAAAAATAAGATTACCTCATCATCCAATCACCTTGCTTAGGTTTGAGGATATAAATTGAAATGGGAAGATTAGATGCTTCAACTTTTTGCAGATTAAATTCTGCACAAGTGTTACAGCTGTTGTTTAATTTCATACTACTTAGTACTTTCATATGGGTTGTCTCAAACAGTATTTTTCATTCTGTAGGGAAAAAAAAGCAGAAAAAGCTGATGAAAAGTGGTTATATAGATTTACCCAACATAAGAAATTTGAATTTATTTTGTTTTCTGCAGAAGTAAAGATGATTTGTAGTGCTGAGTTCCAAATTAGAGCAATTTATGACCAATCTTTCTCATTTTCATTACATGACAGATCACTTAAAGTGGGAAAGCAAATAATTCCAGAGTCCAGATGTCCAGAGAGCAACAAAACAAAACCAGTCTCGGATTTGTTTGGGTTTTTCAAGACTGCATAGTCTATACAAGATTACATCTGAAGACCATCCAGAAACGTGGCTTATTACAGAATATGGTTACTGACTTGTTACATTTTAGAATAGATCAATGCGTTCCATACCCTGTACTTCTTTCTACTTGATTTTGTTATACAAAGCCCTAATGAGAGGTGTAAGTTATTTTCCGTTTTGCTTTTCCTCCTTGTCTTTGCTAACACATCCAGTTTTAGCCTGTTCATATGAGAGCTGAAAACTGCATAGGATGGTTCTAAGATGGCACTGAGATTCCTTAGTAACATCTAACAGAATCACCCTTAGCGGCTTTAAGAATCACCCTCCAGGCAGTGATACTAAAAAGGTCCTGAGATAGCTTGGGAATCAGGTAGGCAATAGGTTTGCAATAGGTAGTAGATTTAGATGTTCTCTAATATGGAGATATAGTATTAGTTACTGCATAATATGCTATTCATATTTAGCAAATAATGGTGAAATCTGTTCAGAAATGTCTCGAGTATTTACAGATAGGAACTGTCAATGGGCTTTATTAGAATTTTTATTTAATTGTTGAGTATTATGCATGCACTTAATTTATGACTGTAGATGTAGACAACTTCTCTTGGTTTCAGCAACTGCTTAACTGTACAGTGATGAAAGACATAAGTTGTTAATAAATACATAATAAAGAAATTCAAAGTCCAGGCTTGAATAAAAGCAGCCAATGGAAGAACACTAAGTCTGACTTTTCATGTACAAGTCTAGAAATATGGGAATTACCCAATTATGTCATTCCAGAGTTCCATCCGTCTCAGTCTCCTGGTTTCAACAATGGCCAGTGGTGAATGTCCAGTGAAAGAGGGCAAGGCTGACAATACGATGATCTTTCTCATGATACATTCCTCCATTTCCTAGGAATTAGCAATTTAGGAATTTCCTGAGATGGAAGTTGTATCAAAGCCACCTTGTTAACATCCTCTCAATAGAGTTTTTTCTGCAACTGTCTCTATTCTGTGGCAAAATCATCCACAAATTTGAATATATGGTATAAGTCATACTCTTTATTTGTATTAAGCCTATTTCTTGTTCTTGTTTTAAGTCTACTGCCTGATAATTTCATTGGGTGAGTGTCCTGGTTTCGGCAGGGATAGAGTTAATTTCCTTTCTAGCAGCTGGTACAGTGTTTTGGATTTAGGATGAGAACAAAGTTGATAACGCACCGATGTTTTAGTTGTTGCTAAGCAGTGCTTACACTAGCCAAGGACTTTTTAGTTTTCCATGCTCTACCGACTGAGAAGGCTGGAGGTGCACAAGAAGCTGGGAGGGGGCACAGCCAAACTGGCCAAAGGGACATTCCATACCATGTGACGTCATGCTCAGTACACAAACTGGGGAAAGCTGGCCGGGGGGGGGCCGCTGCTCGGGGACTGGCTGGGCATCGGTCAGCGGGTGGTGAGCAATTGTACTGTGCATCACTTGCTTTGTGTATTATTATTATTATCATATTATTATTATTATCATTTTATTTCAATTATTAAACTGTTTTAACCCACGAGTTTTTCTCACTTGTACTCTTCCAGTTCTCTCCCCCATCCCACTGGGGTTGGGGGGAGTGAGCGAGCGGCTGCGTGGTGCTTAGTTGCCGACTGAGATTAAACCACGACAGTGAGTAACACTTTACTCAGTTCATCACTCCTTCATGATTTCCTTACACCTTGGACAAATGTTTCTTCCCTCTTCTCCTCCAAGCTAAAAGAATCATAGAATCATTGAGGTTGGAAAAGACCTCTAAGATCATCGAGTCCAACCATCAACCCAACACCACCATGCCCACTAAACCATGTCCCTAAGCGCCTCATCTACACAAGGTCCCATTCTGTTCAATCTCTCTTTGGTAAGAGAGCGTATTGTGCCTGCAATCATCCTATGACTTGCTCTGTATCTTTTCCAGTTCTTCTGTATGCTTTTTGAGAAGCAGTGGCCAGACAGATAGACAGTGTTCAAAACGTGGGCAACCATAGATTTATACAGTGGCATGTTGTGGTTTTGTTTTGTCCTCTTTTCCTTTCTTGATATTTTCTAATATTGCTTTGTTGCTACTTAACAGTATCAGCATTTCAATAGAAAACCAGGCAGTGACCAGGCAATACCTGAATAAAAATTGCCTATCTCTGTGTATTTGTGTACATATGTTGGGGGAAAGGGGAGGAAGGGGCTGTGTGTGTATATAATATGTAGGGGTGCTTTTGTTTCTGCCACACACATTCTTCTGCATTTACTGATACTGAATTCCATTTCCCATTTTACTACGTTATTTTGTATGAGATTCTTCTGTAACTGTTAGGAATCTGTTCTAGCTTTGACTCTTCTGATTAATTTTGCATTATCAAGGGCTTTGTCACACCATTATTCACCCATCCAGTCCTCTGTAAGCAAATCATAATCATGTTTTGTTTCCAGTTAGTCCTGGAGTATCCCACTTTCCAAGGCTGCTTTGTTTCTACTACAATACTATTTTTCCTTGGAATTTTTTCTGCCCTCCACTGTTGTTTATCTGATTTTTCATGGTATATTTGTGTGTATTTCATATCGTAAACAATATTTTAGTCATTTAAAAAAACACATTTTTCCCAGGCCATATCTTTGATGCTATGCTTAATATTGTGATAAGTCTTCTGAAATATTGCAGTTTATATCAGTTAAATGACATATTTTTTTATCTCATGTCACTTAACTCACACTTATTTTATTTTACTACAGGCTCCCCAGGGAAGTGGTCACGGCACCAAACCTGTCAGAGTTCAAGGAGCGTCTGGATGACACTCTTAATCATATGATTTAGTTTTAGGTAGTCCTGCGAGGAGCAGGGCGTTGGACTCAATGAGCCTTATGGATCCCTTCCAACTTGAGATGTTTTATGACTCTCTTATTTGACTGAAGTTTCATATGTAAGGCAGCGAGAAGGTTTAGTTTGGACTTCAGCAACACTATTCAGAAACTAAACATTTAAATGACTTACCAGTATTTTGAAGGGGGACCTGTCTGATCAAGAGTCAATGTTTTTAAAATGGGGAACTCCTTCATATCAAGCTTTAATAAACTACTGTGTTTCTATACCGTGCTTTCTCTAGAAACGCTTTCTCAATGTGTTTCAGTAATGTAGGAAAAAGATTATCTGTGATTTTTTTTTTTTTCCTTTGCTTCTCTAATAGTAGTTTTAAGTACATAATATGCATTATATAACCTTATATAATCACTACTGGAGAAACAAAGAAAATATACTCTGTTTTGAAAGTATAAGAAGATATAACCTTAAAGAATGCTTTTATTTACATTAAGATATTTCAAATCACCTTATTGTGTTGAGAATAAATTGTTGCTAGAACCTCTTTCCACTTTTACTTATTTTTCTCTTCAGCTGTTTTGCATATTTATTAGCTTCTTATCAGAGATACCCTGAATATAATTTTAAAATAGGAAAATAAATATTTTCCTGCTTTTTCTATTACGATAGATGTAAAGGAGCACATTTTCTGCATGGTGTACAGGGAGTTAGGCATGCAATTTCCATTAATAATGAACCATGCAGAAAATTTACCCTTGAGAGGTACATGTATAGGCATCACAAACATTAATCATTAAAGCTGTCCAGCATTCCTGAACTACTTTCTTATTCAAAAATTATAAGATATATAAGAATTTAATTTCACATTGAAATGGTTGGAATTCATCTTACATAAAGAAATGTCATTGCACAAAGTCAGGAAGGCTATGTCATCTGCCGTATCTGCTGTGGAGCTTAGCGGACAGACAGACCCTACACTCCCCTTACATACGCATACATAACAAGTTGCGTATGTAAGTACTGTTTACTTTAAGATTTCATAATCTTTGAATCATCAACTAATTTGACATAAGTACAAGTACTGTTTACTTTAAGATTTCATGCATGTGCTTTTCAAGCAAGTATTAAGCCTGTTATTTTTGCTGTCAGAATACAGGTCTGGTGGTTTATTAGGGAGCCTATAAAACTTGGATCTGTCACTTCATACATATAAACTACACTCAGGAATTTGCTAGAATATGTCACCACTTTCTATACCAAGGTATGAATACAAGGGTGCTTGTTTCTTTCTCTCCTTATCTAACAAGCTATCCCTCTGCATAGTTAGGCAACAATCCTGTAAATATTCATGTATATACTTTCCACTGTAAGAAATGTTACTACCTTCAATAGGATGCACATCAATAAAGTTGAGGCTACATGTTAAAATTTGAAAGATTAGGGCCTTTGTTTTTTAGTAGACTGGTAAGGTCTGTGAGAAAATCCTGTGACCTTGTTGGAAAATGCTGTTTTCTTTTGGTGACTCACATTTGTAGGTGTCCCTTTACTGGGCTCAAATAGAAAGAAAATATAACCAGCTTTATGTGACAGTGTCTCAAAGCAGTTTGAAGACCTAATTCCAAAAAGTAGTACATACTATTTTTCAAAACATCTGCAGACTGTTTGAAGCAAAGCTAGTATCTGCAGTGTCTGAAGAGGTAGCTAGAGCATTCTGAAATTAGTTTATGAAGCCGTGTTCTTATTCCATATTAGTCTTGTTCTCTTTCCATAGGTAAAAGGAAGACGAATACAAATAACCTTTTCTTTGAACCTGTATTGAAAAATGGGCTTTCATTGCATTTTGTGTGGACTTGCATTAAACTTCAGTTCTGGCAGTCATGAAAACTGGGGCTTTTGAAAAAGCTTACCATTAGTGTTAATATAGCTTACTTTAATTATAACATAAAAAGTGTGGGGTTTTATATTTTACAACCTGTTCTGGTGACATAACATTCGATATCTTTCTTGCAAACTATGGGTTCTGTATTAGACCTCAGTTTGATTGGTTGATATCTTGAAAGAGAGCAAGGTTTCAGCTTTTTGGGAATTTTTCACACAACTGGCAGAAGAATTCAAGCGGAAACATGGGTATTTAAGCGTGGATGGTTTTTTGCGACTGTAATTTATTTGGTTAAAAAAAAAAAATAAAATTTCTTAGGTGAGAAGGGTGCAACAATCTCCATAAGTGTCCTTGATTTTTAGGGATATCACTCAATTTAGTCTTAAAGCTACCACTTTTCTGCACTACCTTTTATCCACTAGCTTTTAGACTTTTACTTCAGAATAGAAAGAAGAAAAAGTTATAAGCAATATGCTGTTGTTGAGTGCAACCCCTTCCTCTTACAATGTTGTTGCTTTCACTCCACCTTGGGTTGGTTTTGTTAAGCTAGCTGGAATGAGTTAACACAGGGACACTCAGTTACTTGAAGACAACATCAGTCTTTCTGGAGAAGAACTCCCTTGGGAAAAAAAAATATTGATGAGATGAGCGGAATTGATCTCAAACAATTCAGACTTGACCTTAACCAGTACTTCTCTTCTGGCTAACCACTTTCTTCATACCACAAGAGCAAGCATACGTTTGGAATAAGTAATGCCATGTAAGTTCCTAAATTCTGAGCTTGCCATCACTGGAGAGTCAAGCAGTAACAGTGACCTCCAGGTAGCATCATTCTCAATTGCTCTGAGACTTATTTAGGAAAAATGACAAAATAATACTGTTTCTCTGATAGCAGACTAGTCTGAATACTGTACCTTCTATTTCAGTGAGTTACAGAATACTACACATGCTCCAGTGAGCCTCGGTGAACAGAAGGGAGAACTAAAAAAGACAGGCGAATAACATTTAGCAGTTTAACTGCCTATAATCTTACCACAGTTTTAACAGATGGCTTTCATAGTGTTACTGTGCATCGTTAAAAAGCTGGCATATAACCTCAGCGCAGTTAAATTCCAGTATTGCATTAAATACATGGTGTATTCACTATGCGGGTGTGTGTGTATAAACATATTACCTGCCTGGAAAATACATCATATGAAACGTCAGCACTGACAATTCTTGTGGTAACATCATAACTCTCTTCATATTAAATACTAGTGTATCTTGTTAAGGTGCTAGCAAGATTCCTGCCGTCCATTTATACAACTGCTTTTTGTTTCTTAACCATGCACCAGCCTTCATGCCCCTGGCCATTATATCCCAAGACAGACTTGTTTCAGAGAAAGAGTAGGAAAAAAATTCTTGAAGAGACCTGTCTTTCTACTAGCCATAATGCTGTTTGTTATTGTGCCCCCTGTAAGATGTGTAGTTTAATACATAAATGCTTAAATACAGGCTTATTGTCAGCAGCGTGTATTTTGCGGTCACTCAGTGGGGGAGAGGTGATAGTCCTGTACAACAGTTAGGGAATAGCAGGGGCAGTTATGTGCATGCTAATGCAGTCATACCAGTTACAGATGTTTAAAGCTTCCCATAGGTGGAAGCTTTAACTTCTGCTACGGTTTCAAAAAAGGGAACTAAAGGTCGTGGATAAAAGTAGACCAAAAGGCAAGAGCTATCTACCTGCCCTATAAGCAGAAGAGTATCTCATGCTGTAATACTGTATCTAGGACTCAGCAAGTGAGACTAAGAAACATTGTGGGCGACATAGACAACAGAAAAACAAATGTGATGGGTATGGAGTTTAGAAAGACACACTGCGTTCTTGCTACGTATTTTTTTAGTTAGTAATAAATATGCATTTTTCTGCTTTTTAATTATATGTATATGTGTTTGACTAAGACAACATAATCAGCTACATGGAGTCATTAGTGTATTTGTGTACAGAGAAGCTTAGGAAATGCATAGGGGACTTCCAGCCCCTCTCTGGTGGATTTAAGAAGGGTGTTCAAACTTCTAAAACTATAGCAGAAGAATCAAAGATAAGCCTGAAGGATTCCCTTTCAAGAAATTGTAGTGGAAATGTCCCCTAGACTTTTGATGTCTAGGCGCTTCTTTCCTCCAGCTTTACAGCAAGCCAGTCCTGGTAACCCTTCTTACAAAGCTGGCAGCCGTGCTGAGAGTCACTGTCACAGAATGTTACCTCTTCTGTAAATAGTTTTCAGTGGAACCAAAGCCACCCTGACATTACGCAGAGAAATTGCAACTCTGCTTTCTTTTAAAGGTGTAACTGGGGTTGTCTTGGGAAGACAGTAATAATTTTCCATTGTTTCCTTTAAACTAGATTTTCAGCATTATATTCTGTTTCAAAAGTTGGAGACTGAGCTGAAGAGATAAAACATGTCATGGTCAGGGAAAGTTGGCAGAAAAAATAAAGTCAAAGGGAGGTTATGTGGGAGTTCAAACATGCTGTAGAAACACCAAGAGAAAAACTGAAGAAGGAGATTATGAGTACTGTTGCTGCTCACATTGCTTTCCACTCACCTGTTTTCCTTTCATATCTTCTTTTCAGAATTTCCCACTTAGTTTCTGAAGCACAGAAAACCATGACCACTTCCCTAAATGCCGTCTTAATTTCAACCCAGTGAATTTAATTGGAAGTAGCAGCCAATGAGTTGAAAAACAAGTACAGCCCCAAACCCAGTGCTAATACCACTGGGGCTTGGTATATGCAGAGAATTCATTGCATGAAGCTCAGCAAAGGATCAAGACTAAAATGATTAGTTAGGCTGACTTGAAGAATTTGGAAGCTGATTCTGCGGTGTCCCAATTTGTATGAAGCCTGCGCCGTGAAATTACACATAGGCAGGGAGTAAAGTTATTTGTAAGACTAGACAATTTTCAGATTAATGGGCAACTTGAATCAAAAATATCATCTTTATGAGAGAATTTGTAAGTCCGGCGTAATCACCAATAAAAAAAAGACCAGAAGATCCAACATCATACTTTTTTTATGTGTTAAAATCCTTAAAAAGTAAAACTCACAATAGGTGGAAAACCTAAGTCTAAAATAGTTAGGAATTCCTATTTTTATTAATTGTAAATATTTCTGTAACTAGAAATGCCACTAAATAAAAAAGGACTATAATACATTGTATTGTATTTGGTCATTCAAAGAAGGTTCTGTTACTGTGTGAGACGGGCTGGCAAGGATTCATAGGAGGAAAGAAGGTAGGAATAAAGAGGAATAATATATTCATCTATAGTTGAAAATCATGTTTGATTTTTTTTGATAACTCAATTGTCCCAAATGTGAATTCTCACCTTTTGCCAACTCAATATGAGAGAGAAAATGAGAAGCATAGCTCCAAATAGAGAATAACAAAAAGAAAGCATTCATCATTCCAAACTGACTAGAAAACAGCAAAAATAAATCAGACAAATCAATTGTGGTAACTGTTTTACAGTGTTGTACTTCTTTACATCTATTATTAATTGAATGACAATGCTTATTTATGGTGGGATACCCAGGTAATTTGGATTCAAAATGAAAGATGCTTGCGGTAAAGGAGTTCAGGATATACTGCTGAGAGGTGGCTACTAATTTAAGGAATAATTTATTGCTGGACTCAGAAAGCTAGTTGATGGCTCGCTCTGTCTGTCTTGTTTTTTTTCCTTTCATTTAGAGTTATTAAAAACTAGTAAATGAATCTTAACTTCTACCTGGGATTTTAGCTGCCATAGTAGCTGAAATCCCAAAACACACTGACATCCTGATCGCAGCAGAAGTGTCACAACGGGGGACCTTTTTCAAAGGTTTGAAATTACACACATTCTGGTGAACAAATATACCTGTGGTGACATTTATGAGTAGAATCTATTCAACATGAAAAATATCCAACTAAGTTAATAGCATGGCTGACAGAACTTGAATAGTAGTTTTAAGCCTATGTATCTTTGATTTCATTAGGCTTAAATCTTGAAGGATTTGCCATTCTGTAATATATTGTTTGAAGTTATCGTAATTTTAGGTATTACATGAAATGTTTCTTTTTATGTTGCATGTGTACCAGTTGTACTTGCTCTAGGCATGCTATACAGTCTATTGGTAAGAATCATATGTGTTCATAGAACATTAACTTTGACTTTCAACGCAATATTCAGATAAGATAATCCTTCACTCAGCTGCATGATCATCATATTCCAGAGAACCTGCTCTATAGGCAAGAATAAAACATTAAGTATGATTTGTAGTACACCTACTATTAATCCATTTCTTTTCTTTCACAGTCTTGAAAAAGTAGCCATGCCTCTGGAAACACTTTTGTTTCTTTTATCGTTTTGTTTCTTTTGGATTTAGACTATGTGTTGGCTCTGCTGTTCACTCTGGACAACAGCTGTTCTCGCCGAATTGGTTGTTTTGGCGTCATCCTTCTCTGCACAAGGATTTGTTTGCTATGTGTTTTCCTCAGGGGGGTCTTACTCCAGAGGCAGGGTCTTACTCATGGTGCTCCGAGAAGTTTTCATTTGTGGATACATCCTCCTATCTAGAATTTTCATACAAGTGAGATTGCTCTGTCTCTACTAGTTTTACATATGAAAAGAAAATAAAGGAGAAGACAAAATTGCCTCAGTAAGTTTCTCTTCCATGGCAATTCACTGCAAAGTACTATGGCATGCCAACAACAAAGATCAGCAATATCAAGACTTTATGATCAGGCATAGATTTGTATCATTAAAATAAATTCAAACTTTGAGTGAATGACTGGAATACTGAAATTGAGAAGCACTCAAAGATGAGTAGATATAATCTGTACACAGACTATTACACAGTTTAACAAAAGGGCAGTAGTAGATTAAGATTTGACTGACAATGAAATCCGCTTTACTCTCTGTTCCAGCAGACAAGTGATAATTTAGATTGTCAAAAACTGAAACAAAAACTGGAGGTGTGAGTTACTGATTTATGAAAAATGTATTTAAGAAATCACAAATACTGTGTTAGGAGGCAAAATGTCACAAGAAGTGGATCAATTTACAAACTTTGTTCAGAAATACAAGGGCTATTCAGAAAGAAATATCACAAACCTAAAAGGAGCTTTACTCACTCATTAGTGATTTGATAATAAAAAAACCTGAAAAGACCCAAAATATGTATTTTTAAATCAACTATAATCTCAATTTCAATATATAGCTAAAAAAGTGAGAAATTCATCAGTAGCAGAGACAAACGCCTAAATATATTAAAAGAAATGCCTTATGAAAATATTAATTATTAAAAGAAAAGAAAATATAACAACCCCTGAATTGCTTCTGGGAGTTATCATAGCACTATAGGACTCAAAATTACTTCAAGAGATTCTCTTAGTCTATTCAGTGACAAAAAAATAAGTGTATCTAACTTTTTCCTGTGTTTTTTTTTTTCCAAGTTATGAACTTGTTCTGGTATTTCAACATTGTTAGAAAATATTCTTCCCAATGTCCAATGTGCGTCTTTGCTGTAAATGAAAATTATTTCTTGTTGATCTTCCCCAGTTTCCTGCAAAATGATTGTTTATGAACCTGGGTATAGTGCCATTCCTTTATTTGAAAACAAGTCCTCCTCGAAACCTTCTCTTTTCTGGACTGAACAACCACTGTTTTTTCAGTCTTTATTCACAACCACATATTTTTAAGCCTACCCTCAATGATGGATTTGCTTAGTAGTGAAAGCGTATGCTAATCTCTATAGACTCAGAAATTATTTTAAATTTATTGTGTAACAATTAATATTTCTTTTAGTAGTTACTAATACTATGATATACATTGGAAATGATTGTTTAATTTAATGGGATTTTACAAGCTAGAAAATCTTCTTTAAGGCTGATGTATTCATCTATTTTCTTAAAGCTAGGAAGAATAGGGGTTAAATTTAAAATACAGTAGAGATGAAAACTCTGAAAAGTAATTATATGACATCTGAATTCCAATTCTGCAAATTTCCCGACTTTTACAATACCTTAAGCTTCTAGAAATTTGGAAAGCAGGTTTGTAATAGTCTTTTATGTAGGAGGATCCTAACAAAACTAACTCGTTCTGGGATTTCCTTTATTTACCCCAAAGTATACTAGGTATTTTGAAGTCAATGGTATGGCAGGGCATAGGTGAAAGTATTAATTCTGCATTCAGCGCTTACTTTTTACACAACGTGCAGGATAACAGTAACAAATAGTAAGGAGGACATGCATGGAGAGAGAATGAGGTTTACCAAACCACAGGATACACAAACTGCTTAAGTTCTAGGCATTTTCATTAATTGAATATTGATGCTGTGGCAAATGTCAAGCCTTACAGTACAAATTCATGTCACTAGACATTTTTACTCTCACCCAAAATATTTGACAAATTGTGGATATAACTGGAAAATCTATTGATTGTTATTCCTTTGATCTTGCTTCATGTCTGCTACCTCTTTCCTAAAATGTTTTTGAAATGTGTGATTCCCACTTGCTTTTTTATGAGTGCAGATTCAGCTGTGTGTTGCAAATACAATGTTTTTTAGGCGGTGCTATGACTTTTTTGTTATATTGCTGACTCGCAAATTTATACTTTGGCATTTTGTCAGTTATGACATCCAGTCTGTGCAGTCCTTCCAGCACCTCATGTGCTTTCTTCTGGAAAAGTAAAAAAAAATCCCCTTCTTCTGCAGATGAGAGGCAAAGGGCATTTACAGGAATCAGCAACTGCCAAATGACATGCTGCAGGTTGGCAGGCTGCTTCTCTAATCCGCCTTCATTTGCCAGTGCATCACTTGGTCACCCTACACAGTGAATATAGTAACCTGAATGTCGTATCACCCAGCCTTTAGTGGTGGCTGTAGCATTCCTACAATAGTGCATTATGAAGACCTTTGGACACATAAAAATTTGGTTTCTTTCCTGTATTTGTCTTTGCTATAGCTGTCACCGAGATGATCGATTTGGACCCATTCAGCTTTCTGCTCTTCTCCTGATCTGTACTTTGCATAGGAAACATTTCTTCTTCGGTGTTTTTGGTCAGAAGGAGGTGGTGCAATGTAAACTGGCTGCTCTTTATTCCACAGTGATCCCTAAGGTGCTCCATGCCTTCATCACATCTGCAATTTTTTTTGGTATAGCACCCTAATGATTGTGTGCTTTCCCCAGAGCAATTACAATTTCGGGCAACTTCCGTACCTTTTTGATACTCAGTGTTTGCGTCATGCATTTTTCCCCCGCATCCTGTGGCTGCTGTGCACGCACAGCCGGCCTCGCCTGACCCCTGGCCTACTGTGTCAGAGTTCTTGCCAAGCTCCATCTGTATCGCCTCGAAGGAAAGCTGTTGGATTGTGCACCTACACCTATTTTGAATATCTGAAACCATTTTGCTGCTCTGGCAAATATTACGACATAAACCGAATACTTTTTTTTTTTCCTTTCTGTTTTTGTATTAATAGAAATAATTCTGGAAATTGATCACTTTATGCCTTTTTTGAGAAATGAGTCATACTCACAGTACTGTACTGTTTCATCAAGTGTACTGTTGACAGCTATTTGGGTGATGTAGTTTGAGTTTCAGGTTTTACCTGCACTAAGCTTTGGTTGATGTAAGCGTCACCCCTCTCCTGCTCTTACCCGCACATTGGTATAGTTCTGTGCAATCTCAGCCCTGACTGGCCTCCTGGCAGCACCTCTGCCACGTCCTCTCGACTCTACAGGTCTCCAGACGGATGTCAGTGTTCATAGTTGTCTGTGTATTGGGACTGAATTATATTTCTCGCCAAATAATGTCTCCCTATATTCAGTTGTTTCTGGAATGTTTGCTTATGTGCCTTCTATTTTTCAGGTAGGAACTTGTTTTCTTTCAATTCTATAGAGATCCATTGATTAATCACTCGTTAATTATCATTGATTAATCAATGATAATTGAGCAGGTCATAACATGCCTTTAAATATTAATCATTTGCATACATGAATATTTAGTCTTTTATTAATATCTAGAGTAAACTAATTAATAAAGACCACTAATCTGTGGTCTTTACTGTTAACTCATATAACTTGTACACTGTTTTTCTCTAAAACATATTCACAATTTGAAATCATTTACCTGTATCTTTTTAATTCATTCTGTGTCAATTTCTTTTTGAGCTGCAGCATTGGTATTTTCAAAGTGAAACTGCTTGCTTTTTTTTTTTCCTTTTTTTTTTTTATTTTCTTTTTTTTCTTCCCTGTGCTGCTTAACAGCTTGCATCTGGGTTGGCTACCCACAGCTCAACCCTAGCTGTCCGGTTTTCTGAGGCACTCCCCTTTTCCCCTTTTCAACTTCTAGGGAAGGCATGCTGAGAAGTAGATGTTTGACTTTTGACACAATAGTATTAACATTTAGGCTGTGAACTTCTTCCACAACAAATACACCTTCCTCCTATTTGCTGCCTTAGAGAATACTTTTGCCATTAAGAATTTGTCAGTTTTAACTTGCTGTTTCTTTACTGATTCATATTCATACTTAAAATTAATAATAGGCAGTATGGTGCTATTTCTTTCTCTCTTCACTCCTATTGCTTTCTTTTCAGACCTCTCTTACCTGCAGCAGTGTATGTTGTTCTTTTCTTTTGAATCTTTTGACCTTCATATTATAATATTGGGCCTCAGAGATTCAAAATCACTTCTTACATTTAAAATTATAGACTGGATACTGTTGTACACCTTCTTGGAACTGTTGAAGCTCTTGGCACACAGCTAGGTCTTGTGAGGATACACTGACATTTCTGCTTTAGGGAAAACATTTATTCTGCTAACACTTTGTCAAACTCTCTAGCTCTTATGCTATAGATAGAACAATTTAATTTCTTCCTGTGGCTTTTTTGTCTCTCGCTACTCTTTGAAGCTTGTTCCCCCATTGATGGAACTTCTGCAGCACCTTGTTTCTTGTCCTGTAACTTTCTCTTTTGCCCTTTCTGCTGATATCAGAACCGGTTCCAAGATCCTGGCTTTGATTCCTTCCTTACTGAGACTCTAGGAGAAGTCAGTGCACAGGATTTGCAACGAATCCCTCTGTAATTTTTTTTTTATCTGCTAGGCTTGTGTGATTTATGTACAATGCTGTTCTCTTCCTACTCCTGCTGTCATCATCTGCCTTAATAGCATGGTTATGACAATGGATGCTATTATTAGGTTCATATGCTTGTATAGTATGGAACCATTATCATCTCTGTGGAAGAAAGGGAACTGAATGAGTCAAACATATGGGTTTCAGAGGAAGAGGTCTGTGAGTCACAGTACTTTATTCTTCTGTCTTTAACTTCTTAGCCGCCCCCCTCCAGTGTAAACTATCTTATGAAATTTCTGTGCTGCTTTTCCTATTGGTTTCTGTGATATGAAACTATTCCTTGAATAGTTCAAACAGTTGCATCCAAGATTCTTTTTGTTAAAAATCAAACTCTGAATCTTAATCCGTGTTAGTTACTGTTATCTAAAGATAATAGCCCTAAATAATGTATATCAGTTCTGCTGTGGCTGGCTTCTCACGTGGCTTCTCATTTTGACTACTAAATTCCTTTAGAGTGAATTTCCTCAGATGGACGACACATTTTAATTCTGAAACTATATCAATATAATATATATTTAATCTAAATATATACTATATATATTATATATATTGGGGGCAAAAAGGAAAGTGCTCTTCCTGGGACTTAAAAATAGGAATATGGCATTTTATTACTAATAGCATAGTTCCTGTCAGATAAGTAGTTTTTCTCTTATGCCTGTTTAATTCTGCGTTAGTAAGATCCTATATCAAAATAATGTAAGTGATAATGTCCATTAAAGAATATATTACCAGGATTCAGTTGTCAATGTTAAGCCAAATACCTAAAAAATTAATGAAACAAAAACCAAAAAAACCCAAACATTTTGGAAGGCATTTGAAAAAAGACAATGTGTCTAGCAGTTTATATAGAGAATCAGAGATTTGCTTTGAGGCATTTCGAAGACTCAGCATATTTAGACTGGAAAGAACACACAATTAATTTTACTTAGTTTGAAGGTGCAATTGTTTGGTGCAAGTTCTTTGGAAGACAGTGATAGGTGTGAGACTGGTTCCCAAATGAGGAAACACACGTCATCTGTGGATCACGCTAGCATAACTGTGTGGGATGATAGCCAATAAACCGGGATACTGGGGCAGGACAAGCAGCTGGGAGGGCACACGTGGTCACGGCAGCAACCCAGAAAGAATGGAGGAGCTTAGGTGTGGGGAGTGGGGGTGGTGAAGACCGCAGCAGTGAGAGCTAACTTAGGGGGAAAAAAAAGTGGAGAATTACTGTTGGAAGAGAATAGCTCTGCTTCTGTGGGGAATATGCTGGAGTTAGAGACAAGAATTGTGGTGTAACATGTTACAAAGTCCACATTTCTTGCATTCTAGTCACAGGAGTAGCCGTTCTTCCAGTAGATTTGGGGATTTTTTTTTCTTTTCCATTTTTTTATCATTCCCTTGATTAGACTGGTTATTTATGTAATACAAAAGCAATTATGATCCATTCAGTTATAACCGATTTACAGATGATCTAAAATGACTACTCATAATGCCTACCATTTTTATTATTAGAAATATTTTTAACAATGAGCAAATTTCTCCAAGCCTTAAGTCCAGCCTCCTCTCTGTTTCTGTGGTTTGTGTAATCTTGTGTTCAGTAGCATTGTTAACTTTTGGCACTCCCTTCATCTTTTACATACACTTGTTAAATTTCGTCTTAATGGAATGTAAGCTTTTTGATTCTATATATGTACACTGTGAAAAGGATTTCTAAGAGTAGCACAATATTTAAAACATTAACTTCCACTACAGGGTTTACCTTATAACAACATGGACAGGTGTGCTTCAAGTGAGAACCCTAATTTTCTTAGGAGTAGAACTGTAGGGATCATAGGGTAATTTAGCTTGCAAGGGGCCTCAGGAGGTCTCAAGTTCAATCCCCTGGTACGAGGGGAGTTAGCTACAAGGTCAGACCAGGTTGCCCAGGGCATTATCCAGTCATGTCTCAAACCTCCAAGGATGGAGACTGCACAACCTCTCTGGGCAACCTGCTCCACTGCCTGACTGGCCGCATGGGCTAAGGAGAATCTCCATCCTTTGTTGGATGCGAGGGGAAACATAGTGACAAAGGATGAGGACAAGGCTGAGGTACTTAATGCCTTCTTTGCCTCAGCCTTTGATAGTAAGACCAGTTGTTCTCAGGGTACCCAGCCCCCTGAGCTGGAAGACGGGGATGGGGAGCAGAATGAAGCCCCCATAATCCAAGGGGAAATGGTTAGCGACCTGCTACAACACTTAGTCACACATAAGTCTATGGGGCTGGGTGGGATCTGCCCAAAGGTACTGAAGGAGCTGTCGGAAGTGCTCACCAAGCCACTTTCAATCATCTATCAGCAGTCCTGGCTAATCGGGGAGGTCCCAGTTGACTGGAGGTTAGCAAATGTGACGCCCATCTACAAGAAGGGCTGGAAGGAGGGTCCGGGGAACTACAGGCCTGTCAGACTGACCTCAGTGCTGGGGAAGATTATGGAGCAGATCATCTTGAGTGCCATCACGCGGCACGCACTGGACAACCAGGTGATCAGGCTCAGTCAGCACGGGTTTATGAAAGGCAGGTCCTGCTTGACTAACCTGATCTCCTTCTATGACAAGGTGACCTGCTTAGTGGATGGGAGAAAGGCTGTGGATGTTGTCTATCTGGACTTTAGTAAAGCCTTTGACACTGTTTCCCACAGCATCCTCCGGGAGAAACTAGCTGCTCATGGCTTGGATGGGCGTACTCTTCGCTGGCTAAAAAAACTGACTGGATGGCCGGGCCCAAAGAGTTGTGGTGAGTGGAGTTAAATCCAGTTGGTGGCCGGTCACAAGTGGTGTTCCCCAGGGCTCAGTGTTGGGGCCAGTTCTGTTTAATATCTTTATCAATGATCTGGATGAGGGGCAGTAAGTTTGCAGATGACACCAAGTTGGGCAGTGTCCTCTACAGAGGGATCTGAACAGGCTGGATCAATGGGCCGAGGCCAATTGTATGAGGTTCAACAAAGCCAAGTGCCGGGTCCTGCACTTGGGCCACAACAACCCCATGCAGCGCTACAGGCTTGGGGAAGAGTGGCTGGAAAACTGCCCGGCAGAAAAGGACCTGGGGGTGTTGGTCGACAGCCGGCTGAACATGAGCCGGCAGTGTGCCCAGGCGGCCAAGAAGGCCAATGGCATCCTGGCCTGTATCAGAAACAGTGTGGCCAGCAGGAGCAGGGAAGTGATCGTGCCCCTGTACTCGGCACTGGTGAGGCCGCACCTCGAATACTGTGTTCAGTTTTGGGCCCCTCACTACAAGAAGGACATTGAGGTGCTGGAGCGTGTCCAGAGAAGGGCAACGAAGCTGGTGAGGGGTCTGGAGAACAAGTCTTATGAGGAGCGGCTGAGGGAACTGGGGTTGTTTAGCCTGGAGAAGAGGAGGCTGAGGGGAGACTTTATCGTGCTCTACAACTACCTGCAAGGAGGTTGTAGTGAGGTGGGTGTCGGTCTCTTCTCCCAAGTAACTAGTGATAGGACGAGATGAAATGGCCTCAAGTTGTGCCAGGGGAAGTTTAGATTGGATATTAGGAAAAATTTCTTCACTGAAAGGGCTGTCAAGCATTGGAACAGGCTGCCCAGGGAAGTGGTTGAGTCACCATCCCTGGAAGTATTTAAAAGACATGTAGACGTGGTGCTTAGGGACATGGTTTAGTGGTGGACTTGGCAGTGCTACGTTAATGGTTGGTGTTGATGGTCTTAAAAGGTCTTTTCCAACCTAAAAAATTCTATGATTCTACGGGGTAAAAGTTTTTCCTTATATCCAGTCTGAACCTCTCTTATTTCAACTGATGCCTGTTGTCTTTTGTGCTTCCACCGTGTGCCATTGAAGGGCCTGGCTCCATCTTCTTGGTAACCACTCCTAGGTACTAGCAGGCTGCTGTTAGGCCAGCCTGAGTCTGTCTCCAGACAAGGTGAGGTAGTGAATCAGGTCCAGGGTCCATCTAGCAGCAGGAGATGAGACAAGAGACAGGAGTCAGAGGGGGTTATCCAGGGGGCAAACTATCTACAATGTAGAAGTTCAGCCAGAAAACAGGACCAGAGATGAGGATGGAGACATGGATACATATGATGCAGCTCAGGCAAGGACTGAAGGTCTACACCTGAGCTGAAGTGCAGCTCCTGGAGTAGTGGGCAAAGGAGTGCAGTGGATAGACACCCCAGGTGAAGCTGGTCAAGGCCATTAAGGTTTATTAGTGCAATGAAGGCCCACAAATGTTCCCGCGTTTTCCTTATTCACCATTTTACTATGAATGTAGCAGTAGAAGAACTTGTTGCCTTTAATGTCCCTTGACAACTCTCAACTCTGAGCTTCGGATTTCCTAACATTATTGTTTGTAATCTGTCCCAGTTTCCACCTCATATATAGTGCCTTTTTTCATTGGAGCTCTGCCTTGAGTTTCATGCTTAGCTAAGATGAGTCTTCTGATATCTCTGCTTGTTTTCTTAAGTATTGGGATGGACTATTCTTGCACGTGGAAGATGTCGTCTTTAAAGACCTGCCAGTTTTTATGAGCTCCTCTGCCCTTCAGAGCTGTCTGAAGGATCCCACCTACTAGTTTTCTGAATAAGGTGGTAGCAGCTACAACTAACTGCGTGGTTTCCTTGTTCTGCACTTTGCTTTGTATGTGCTTTCTTATTTGTTTGTTGTTTACCAATTTTTTGTGTCTTTTAATTTTGAGTAAAAATGCATGACTTTTTTACCACAAAACAACAAATGACTCTGACTTGCTGGGTGGGAAGCACCATTAGTTAAGTCAAGTACTTTCACCAGCAAAGTACAGTGGTCGAGGGTGCCTACATTATACTAGCTTATTTTTAAGCCTCCTGAATTTGTTAATATGAAGTTCCATTGTGTTATATATTTGTCTTATTTCCCTCTCAATGCTTTCATTCTGCAGTGGGAGCAAGACCCTACTTTTCTCAAGGAACAACATACACTCCTCCATCCCACTCGTCTATGTATACTTGCTGGCATCAGAAATCTGAAGCTTAGAACTTACTTTTGTAATAATAAAATGATGTAACAGAACTAGAGAGTAAACATCATTTTCAGTTCAACGTCATTGCCTTTTCCTGAAATCAACTTTGCCAATGTTAACTAATGACTTGGCAAAATAAAGGGATTCCATGAGCCTGCACTTCATTATTATGTATTGAACACATGTAAAAAGTTCATAGTGACTTAGTTTGCTGTGGTTTATTCCTAAGTAGGTAGTTTTTTTTTTAAAACTGTGTAGCTGAGCCCGAGGAACAACAGATTGTTCCCGGCCCTGATGGATACCCACAGGAAAGAAGGCGGCGAAAAGGGATCTGTTGCCACCTGCGTGCATGACACCACTTCAGGCTGTTCTTTATTCTTGTTCCCCTTTGATGTTATGGTTGGTTTGACATATAGGGAAGAGCTTGTTAAAATACGAGGGTGTGATGGTATAAGCACACCATCTAAAGAGCACTGGGAACTCCTACAGAAATCAGGAAGGCTCAGTGTGTTTTCCCACAAGCAAATATCATTCCATACCACCTCCAGTGTAGGTCAATGTCACAATCTGGCCCTTCTACTTTTAATTCTGAAGAAGTTACTTTCTGCCCCTCCTGAGATTTATGCCTTGCATACGTGTGTTCTATGTGCTGCCGGACTCAGATTTAGAGTCTGTGGGTGATCTTCTGCCACCACAGGCCATTGTACATTTTGCAAAACACAGTGGAACTGATAAAAGGGAAAAAGGGCATCCAGGTGAATTGCCAGAAGCAGCCCTCAGGTTTCATGAGCCTCCTGAAAATAAGGTAGGGATAAGAATATACTTTCCCCCCTTGATGCTAGTGTATCATAATGTGACTCCCTGGAAGTCCTAAGGTTCTATATTTTCAACATTATTATCTTTTGTTTAAAGCTAGCTCTTAATTAGGTGAATATTGCGGGGCATCTACTAAAGAAGAAACACTGTCCTTGCCAAAATCCACAATTGCATTCCTCCTTACCTAAACAGCGAACTGTTTGAATAAAAATGGCTTTCATGTAGTGCAAGAGACTCTGTAGTAGGTGAACATCTAAATGCCTAGATAAACCTATAAATGTATATAAATGTTTATTCCAACTATGTTCCTAAATAGATTTTTCAAGGCAAGAGAACTAGATAGAATTCTATCCTAGATAGAATGCACAATGGAGAAAAGTTTGTTTCAAACTTAGCTCTGTAATTAAATTGGCAAAACAAGCAAATGCAATTCAAAAACCAGACATTACAATAAATACAGCAGGAAGAAAGTGTTCTGTCACCTGGAGAATATTTCAAATGTTGATTCCTCAGGAGGATTTCTATGTGATACTTTTAATATACTGTCAGATATAAAATTTTGTTAAAATTTTGCTTATCTCATTGAAAGATTAGTTATCTGTTGTCCATTTGCTCTTAAGTAATACTTTACTGGGATGACTTCAATTCAATTTTTGCAAGTTGTTATGTAGATGGGAAATACTCGCTCAGGTAAGCAATGGTTTTTGATTTAAATGGAAATAGCTTGCTTGGGTAAATGACTGCATGGTTAGAACAATTGTTCCTCCATTTTCTTAGTCTTTTATTCTGTCTGCAAATCATCAGGTGCACATCTGTTCACTCTTAGATGACTACAGAAAGAAAAAAGTTTCATTCTTCAAACCTGCTGACACAGATTTTATCTGATAGGCCATTCCCTCGTTCAGTGGGATTTCCAAATTTATGAAGATTCAGTATCAAGTCAAGTGCTGAAGGTTGAGGTCTTTACTGAAAGGAAAAGAAAAAATTGTAACTCTCTAATAAAGGCTTAATCAGTGTGTGAATGGCTTTCTTTTACTTAATCTGTGCACCTTGAATTTAAAATATTTTCTGGTTTCCCTCCTGTCCCCTTTCTCAGTCTTTCTGGATAGTCTTAGGTGATCAGACCTTGCTAGGGCTGCATAAGTAGTGATGATAACAGAAAATGCTTCAAAGATAACCCTTGAGCCCTTAAGAATATGTTGTTGATATAAGCAGCAATAAAGGTGGCCTGGTTAGAAGGGGAAAATTACTGGGAAAAAGAAAATGTCTGCTTAAAAATACTGCCAGAGGAAGGCGAGCCAGCCTGGAAGTTGGAGCCTAGGAACTAGCCCTGTGAACCAGAAACAACCTTGAAAAGTGCGGCTGGCATCTTTGAAGTACAACTGGGGGACCTAGAAGCCAGAGGCACCCTGAGATACCACCAATAGGTGCAAAAACAAGGAAGTGAAATGGCAACTTATCATCTGAGAAGGTGGAAGACAGTCTGGAAAAATAAAATTGCTCTGAAAGAACAGAAAACATCATCACCTGTTGGCTGTGACAGGTGAAGAATCGAAATTAACAACATCTATTGGCTGCTCGAAGCAGTATGTCCTACGCCCTCTTATGTTATAAAAAGCACTTACTTTTTTCCCAAATGGAGCCTCTCTAGCTGAGAACGTTCCATGCTACACACACTTTTCCTTTTTCCTAAACAGGCTGAATTCTCCGCAGGGGCTTTCTACGAGAGCTTGGACTGTCCCCAAGGATGCCCGGCTGATTCCAGACTCTGTGACGCGGATCACCTCTGAAGGTGGTGATCTCTATAACAGGCTCTGCCTGTTATCTTACGGGTCCCCCTTCGGGCCCCCTTTCGGAGTCAGTTCAGTTTATCGTCCCACCTCTGGGACATTTGGGTTCCCCTCTGGGATCGGTTTGTCCTCCACTTTGGGATGATTTGGTCTCTTCTGAAATTACTTGATATTGATTTATCTTATATAGGTAATATTTATCTTATATCTTTTATAGATATTTCTGTATATCTATATATCTATCTCCATACAAGTAATCTATTGTATCTGCTGTTATGTTGTTGATAAGTTGCTTCACTAATGATAAGTTTATAGCAAACTCTAATGGTATATACATACTTGGCTGTTGCTATTATTGATTGTTGCTATACAATTGATTACTGCTATTATTAATTGTTCCTATACCTTTGATTGATATTGTATTATTGCTGATAGTAATTTGTAATAGCTTGAGAGAGAGATATATATTATATTTGCGTTGCTAGTGGTGATTTTGTGGTATGCTTGCTACTGGTGATTTGCGTGGCATTTGTGGTAATCTGTAGTAAAGTAGAGAAATTTAGAGGATAAAGCTTCCGCGTCCTTGTGTATATCACAACTTTACGAACTCACTGTGGTGATCTCTATACACCTGCAGACCGGGTAACCCTTTAGGTTGTGACAGTCGTGCATGATTGCTTGCTTGTTTATATGAACTTTGTATTCAGATTCGAACTCATGACTTTTTAAAACCAGACATATTGATCTATTTTAATGAATAACTAACTTTTGTGAAAAATGTTTTGCCTGTGCTGTCACGCCCTGATGACATATGACATTGCAACAGATGTTATTTTGCTGGAACTGGTCTGAATGGAAGAGACCTATTAACTTGCACTGGGGCATCTTTTGGATTTTCACCACCATGCCACTTCTCTTTTGGGATGCCAAGTTAAGCTGCTATATTAAATCCATTCTGACAATCCATATGTAGTTTTAGGGAACCATCCAGCAATACAATCAGTTACTTTTTGATAGATATCAATTCTGAAAAACCTAATGACTTTATTTTCTCCATTAACAAGGTTTTTCCTTTTGGTGCTTTTTTAAGTATCTAAAAGAAAATACAGTGAGGTTATTAAATAGCATTATGTACCTTATAGATATGAAGGGCGTTTCTAGATATAATTTTGTAGTACTGGGAATGAAAGCCAGCGGTGGAGCATCTAAGCAGCGTCAAGAATGTTCAGAACTTGTGTTGCGAGGCTCTTGGGAGATTACATTTCCATTACACTTGAACTCTGTCACTTTTCACCATAATATTTTCACATCTAATGATTTCTTTGACCTATGAGAGGAAACCAGCGGTAACTGTAACCCCTGTTTTGTGACTATATCGTTCCTTTCTTTGAATTGTTCTAATCTCCACTTTGCTGTGAAGAACAATGAAATTGCCTGCAAGTCTCCATCAATACCCGTATTAATATTAATGCTTACTTTTCAGCCTGGAACTGTAAGACTTACTGTGACTGTGACTTGCTGACTCCACTTAACTTCGATCTGCTTCACTTTCTCTCCCTTTTGTTTTTTTTTCTGGCTGCTGTGGACACACCTTCAGCTATGACCTTCCTGCAATCATTTTCAAATTTTTATTTTAGACAAATAACTGGGGAGGTCCTACAAGTAATGACAACTATGGCTCTTTGATTTGATGTAGAGAGGGTATATTACTGGAAACTTCTGAACTATGTTTTCAAATAAGGATGAAATTTAGCACAAAGATATGTCTTTCCAGCCTAGGTATGTTATGTGGTAAGCTAAAACCTCTTACAAAGCAGGTTTTCTGGAAAAGTAATGTAAGACTTCTGCAGGGCCAAACAGATAGCTTGGTGTATAGTCCTCAGTTCTCTTATGTGTCTTAGAAAATGCTCCTCTTTGTTAAGGCCTTTGTGGGGAAAAAAGACCAGAAATTCAATCAGAAAAGTTCTCAAGATGTATGTTTTTGAAGCTCCTTTAAAAAAAATTCCTGCTGGATTGGAGAAAAACAGTTAATGTTCCAAGAGCTCTTATCCTGCTGTCATTTAGTGCCTTGAGAATGTTATTATACTTTCACATGTTCTTTATCCCTGTATCTTCTCTGATTTGAACTTACAAGGTTGAAATGGAAAGCATTTACAAACATGAACTCGTCAGCTGAAAAGTCTGAAGAGAAGATTTGATCATATCACATTGAGATAGTCTAGCAAATAATAAGAATGACTAAGCAAAAAGCATTTTTCAGTGTCAATAATTCTTTTATTTTGAAATATTATTTACCTATTAACATTAATGAACTAGGTGAAAAGCAAAACTTTAAATGACACTTCATACCTAAGAAATCAGATTTTAATTTAAAAGACAGAAAAATTGGAAATTTTATCTCATTCCTGTTATTTTTTTTGAAAAATCAGAGCCAAAGTCAAGCTGCTGCAGATAATCTTGGTTTATTTTCATTGAAGGGCTATGGTAATAATAATAATACAAATGGGCAGTTACATTTCTCTATATATTTGAATCATTTTTTCCTGAAAATAGATGCTATATTTTGTGAAGGTAGCTATTTCTCTCTACAAGACCTGAGCTGACTCTTCTGTTGAAAGGCACTGGACTAACAGCTGTGGAAAGAATAATTCCTTATTTAATTAGTACACAGAACTCAAGTAATGACATTTTGGGTTTTTTTGTACACTCTTCTACTAGTGAGTGTCAGCTCTGCTCTGGGGTAACCATCTATATCTCAAGAATTATGGTTTATCTGTGTATTACCATCAAGTTTTAATCAACTTGCACTTCGCTAGTGAAGCCAAAGTACTGAATGCCTCTGCAGATAAACTGCCCTACAGTCTTTGGCTTCATCAATGGAAGAGGCAAGTTGGTCACAGGTTTTGCCTTTGCATAATTTTTTTAGAGAGACAAAGATTTAATATGGGCCACAAAACAAGCATTAGAAGACTGTCCTGGTTAAAGTTGTCATTTAATTTTGAGTTAGTTTGTTTGAAATGCCGTTATAGCAAGAATCAACAGGATGTATTATTAAAAATTATCTTCCCACAAAGAAGGACAGGTTGACCACCAAAGACTATTCCGTATGATTCAGGTGGTTTGGACGCATGTGGTATACTGTGTAGTTATTGATGTACATTTCTTTCTTACAGGTATAAGCTTTGATGTTTGTTCTCACCATTTCATTAAGCAAATTCTTTCTCATTTTAAATGTGATATGCATAGTAGTCTTTCCACTTCCACAGATATGGATTCTATATTTAATCCACACAGCTTTTACAAATAAATCTTAACTTCTAAATTAAGAAAGGAATGGCTTAACAATGCTTGTTTATGTGCAGGCAGAAATACCTTATCTGTGATTTTTTTTATAATGTTGTTTGTAAGATCTGGAGATACTAATGTTAATTTTCTTTGTTATACTCCTGGATAATCTGTTCTGTGGCTTTGTGCATTGCTGACATACAATGTTCAGAGGGTTTTTTCCTTAGTGAAGCCTGTTGTTTAGTCTTGCTATCACTAAAGCTTGTTATCATTTATCCTGCTCATTCAGCTGCAAGGTTCAATCCTTGTCCATCATGTTTCCTTAATGCCCCATGTCTTTACTTGCCTGCAACTGTTATAACTTCCTATTTTTATTTAGTAGCATAATCTGTTTTTAGCTTAGAAAGATAATAGCTGATCATGTGTGTATGAACATTTATAGCTTACTTTGTGTTATGGTGTAGTGTTTAGTATTCAGGAGACTGAAAAATAAAGGAAGTGCAAGGGTAAAGCAGAAAGGCAAAACTGTGGAACAGAATATAACAACAACAAAAAAAAGATATTTCAAGCCGAGATTTCTAATAAATTTCCCTTCCTATGGAGTGACATAAAATGGACTTAGCTCCTGATTTGTCTTGATCATCTACACAAAGGGATATGGGAGAATAAGAAACTTCTTTATCTGACTGTGCATGGACTACCTCAACACTGGGCCCCATCGTGCAAGTATAAGTACATGTCATGCAGTCCTTCTTTCTCCTACCTGTAAGAGGATGGACAAGCCAACTCTTTACCCCCTGAAACACATTGATCAGAACAGCTGAGTTGACAAGGAAGAGAGAGGTCAAGAAGCATTAGGATATGCAATGGTGCGGATTCGAAGCAATCTTCTCATATTGCTATAAAATGATAGCTTGTGGGTAGTCATTTCAAAGTCTCCTTGAGTCCTCTGGGCCGTGAGTTGCCGACAGCTGATTCCAGAAGTAATATTCCATTCCACACTTTCTCGGAATAAGGGGTTAGTTCACGGTACCAGTTATTCAAGTGGGCAAAATAGACATTGCATCCATGAAACGATCTCTATTGCTAAGAAAGAAATGTAACTGAGCGAAGAGGCAGTTATGGCACCACTACGCATGTTCAATATACACTGGTCTATGAAAACTACTTCTGGAATGAAGTACTGCATAACAGAAATAGGAAAGGTTCAATCAGGTGCTCAACTTACAATGCCAATTTTTCAAAAACAGAAGGCTGATCTGAGCTTGCAGACATGCACGTAACTGCATCTGTGCATACAAATCTGGGGTTTGTATATGAAATCATTCCATATGTACATACCTTTTTTGGGAGGCACAACTCAGTCTCCAAGTTCTTGAATGTAATCCTTAAAACCCATTCCCAATATATGGCTTCTTAAGAAAGAATGACAATTTCTACTATTTTTTCAAGCTAAGCATTTGCTTAACATAGAATCATAGAATCATATAATCATTAAGGTTGGAAAAGACCTCTAAGATCATTGAGTCCAACCGTCAACCCAACACCACCATGCCCACTAAACCATGTCCCTAAGCGCCTCATCTTCACGTCTTTTAAATACTTCCAGGGATGGGGACTCCACCACTTCCCTGGGCAGCCTGGTCCAATGTTTAACCACTCTTTCAGGAAAGAAATTTTTGTAAAAAAAATATTTTGTTAAAATGGATTTAAAAAAATTGTGTGGTGAGATTGTTACTGTGACTAGATTCTGACTTAACTCCAAAACAAGACTAGAAAATAGTGAGTTGAGAAAATGAGCTTTGTAAACTGGTAACACAGAAAAGAAAAACAATTTATACTGGCATTTCTAAAATGGAAATGATAGTTTTTTCATTGTGTTTATCCCAAATATATATTTAATGGTATGCCTTGATTCATAAGAATCTTTCACATATCTTTGCTGTCATGATGTTTCATAATGGCCAGATTATTTTCTGCCATATTTCATCCTTAATTTCAGTGGCAGTCACTGCTGACTCTACTTCCTTTTCTTTCCAAAAAAGTATGTCTGTAAAGTACTGAGAGTTTTATACCTGATTAAAGAGGCAGAGCTTTGCTGTGCTACCATCATGATTAGCCAGATAACCAGAAATGGCTACCACTAGGAATTGAAGTGTTGTCCCAGTTTATTGCCTGGAGTTCTTAGGTTGAATTTAACATAAGATCTAAAATAGCTTTTAGGTAGGAACTCTTCATTGTTAGCATCTTAACATTTCATGAAGAGATTAGGCTGTGGCTTTTGAGCTCACCATTGGCTTATGTATAGACTTTTGGGCCCCTTTGGCTCTGTCATGCTTCCTATCTGAAAAACCCAGTGCTGAAAGCCAGAGGAAGATGGTATTGCTATTCGAATCTTTTGTCTTATGGTAAAGCTTTTCTGTCTGTTATCAGTTCATGTTATTTTTATGTAATACTGTATTGGTGAAAAATAAATAAATGATAAGATTTTTGAAAAACAGCTATACAAATTCCAATTATTGTACTTTCTACCTATTTAAAATTTCTGTTCTAGTTATATCCAAGCTGATCTAGTTAAATAAGAAGTCATTAAGATCTAATACTCTGAACTTTTTTGTTGCCTATTATATGCTAACAGCATATAATAATAGCATATAACAGCAGAAATGACTGCATTTTTTGTCATAATGACTCTTGTTATTGGTCAGTTGGTAAAGGACATATATGAGAATTGCCATGTAAATGTGACTTGTCATTTAACTGTTGAAATAAAATGTCATCAACTACTATAGAAGTTGCACCATATAAAAGAAGCAAAATAGAGTACTAGGCAGGACACGGTACATGGGATATGTCCTTTAAATGACAAGAGAGATTTACTTTCAGTGAGCTTTTTGAGAAAACACATTGCTGGTAAAGCTCACTGTTTTGTGCTATTGACAACCTTCCTCTTTCCCCAAGCATAATAAATGTTTGTTTTTTTTTTTTCACACAGCACTCTACTGACTATGCTCCTGTTAATGCAGCTTAGGGTGCTGTAGGCCTTTTTTGCTGCCAGGGCATGCTGCTGGCTCATGTTGAGCTTGCTGCCTACCAAAACCCTAAAGTCCTTTTTTTTATCCTTTATTATCTTTGTAGGTGCCATGATTTGGAGTAAATTCTGTCCAGAAGAGTTAAAGGAGCATAAGGCTGTATTATGAAAAGGAATCAGTAGAAAAGTAACGTTGAGCTCAGTATTCCTGTACAGCCCATGAACTTCCTTCCTGATACTGATTTTTCTGGAGTCATTTCATTATCTGACAGAGAAGACAAAAGACAGCTTTTATTGTCCTAGAGAATGATGATTTTCCTACCTGTTAGACCAAATGAATAGTTGGGCCACATTCACATAATTTCTGTGAATTTTGCATTTATTAAGAAATCCCATTTGTGCTGTCTCCTGGGATAAGACAGGGAGACGTCGTTTAAGAGCAAAATGACTAAAAGAATCTGTATTGGCAGGAAGAAGGGGCATTATAAGCAGAAGAGAAAGTCTGACCACCCTGTGCTTATGGTTGTTTATAGCTCCAAAGTTTGAAGTATCTAATAAATGAACAATGCTCTGAGAAAAAGTTCTTACAAAAACCCCAAACAAACAAACATACACCTCCCTCCCCGCTAAGGAAAACAGTACCTGCCCCAAATACCTATTAAATAAAACAAATAAGCAATTCTTAATGCTAACACCAATTAATTTGCTGCAAAACACGTGTTTTCTGGAAAGAGTGCTGAATTTCCAGCATTTTTGAAGGACAGTATTCAAAATATGGGACATCTTGTAATTTCCCAATTATTTTTTTCCTTATTTTTCCTATGACTTTCATGTTGATATCTAACAATGCCCAAGTCTGGTTTGGAAATCAGTTGCTTTCTTTCCTCAAATCTCTCAGAAACATGACAGCACATATCTATTCCACATCACAGTACTGAAAAAAAATGACAACCAACATCCTTCCCACAAGAGACAAATTGTAAATAGAATTGGAGCTTACTCTGAAACTGCTTGGAAGAGCAAAACTGGCAGTGAAGTGAGTATGAATTTGCACTACTTTGACCTTGAGGCAGCCCCCCTGAGAGGCATAAACAGTGAAATGTATATGGCCAGAAAAAAGTCAGTATAAGAGCTGGTGTGGTGTTGAAGGAAGTATGACATTGTATTTTTCTATGAGATGTTTTAAACACTTTCTTTAATAACACGTGAAGAAACATAGTCTAGAAATATCATTGTAGGCTTTCAATTGAATAATGCCCATTTTAAAAAAAATCTCATTATATATTTCATTTCTAGTTTATTTTGCTGTTTCTCTATTCTTAATATAATGATACACATTATATGCTGCCCTCATTAAGTATTTAATGGTTGTCTTAAAAAATGCTTTATGGTTTCCACACAAAGAACCAAAACCTGTAATAATTGGCTTGTCATCATCCAGGTAGGTAATTCAACATGAAAGAAGCAACGCTACATATACCTTCTCATGTTTCACAGTTTCAGAACATTAAGATGCACAAAGCAGCTCAAGATACATGCTCATGCGAAATTACTTATCTTAAAATGAGCACTATCCTCAGTGAATCAAAATTCATAATTCTCCTCTACGGCTGCTCATTTGTTTACTCTCCCTTTGTCGTGGTTTAACCCCAGCCGGCAACTAAGCCCCACACAGCCGCTCGCTCACTCCCCCCCAGTGGGGTGGGGGAGAGAGTTGGAAGAGTAAAAGTGAGAAAACTCGTGGGTTGAGATAAAGACAGTTTAATAGGCAAAGCAAAAGCCGCGCACGCAAGCAAAGCAAAGCAAGGAATTAATTCACTGCTTCCCATGGGCAGGCAGGTGTTCAGCCATCCCCAGGAAAGCAGGGCTCCATCACGCCTAACGGTGACTTGAGAAGACAAACGCCATCACTCTGAATGTCCGCCCCTTCCTTCTTCTTCCCCCAGCTTTCTATGCTGAGCATGACATCATACGGTGTGGAATATCCCTTTGGTCAGTTGGGGTCAGCTGTCCCAGCTGTGTCCCCTCCCAACTGCCTGTGCACCTCCAGCCTTCTTGCTGGTGGGGTGGGGCGAGAGGCAGAAAAGGCCTTGACTCTGTGCAAGCACTGCTCAGCACTAACGAAAACATCCCTGTGTTATCAGCACTGTTTCCAGCACAAATCCAAAACACAGCCCCTTACCAGCTACTGTGAAGAAAATTAACTCTATCCCAGCCAAAACCAGCACACCCTTAAAGTGAAAGCCAGTTACTGATGAATTCCATACTGGATCAAAAGACTGAAGACTGAAATACCATTTGTTCTGAAAGTATGTACTTGACATAGAAATATATACATGAAGGATGAAAATGAAAGATGTATATCTGTCTGTCCATCCATCCATCCGTTTGTCCATCCATCCATCCATCCATCCATATGCTACTCCCCCTTCTGCCCTTCTCCTGATATGCTCAAAGATTTCAGTCGGTTTTTAAGTTCTATACTTCTGTCTGAAGGACATCATGATTTTTTTTTAACACATTCTGTAAATGAGATGGCAGTTTCTCAGTTGTAGTCCATGAAAACTATTAATGCAGATCGATTGTTAACTTTTTCTTAGCAGACAGTTCTATCACACAGTAGGATCTTCTCCCTCCTTCACAGACTTGAAGTTAAAAATAAACTGTAGTTTGCACAGTTGTTATTATATTTTCTCTTGGCATGTGACTGATAGTTGGGAAAAAAATGCATTTCACTCCCCCTTTAATTTTTTTCCAAAATTTCATGTTTGCTGAATGTTTCTGAAGAGTATACATTAATCATCTGTTTCTTCTACAGTATTCCTGTCTTTCCATACATTTTTATAAACTCTTTTGGAGATATCAAGAAAACAATGTTGCATACCTGCCCACTGATCTTTCTTTTGCTATACTCATTTATTTGAAAATAAAAGTTAACCTATTTGTGCTGTCAGGTTTTGCTGGTCATTTGTTTAACAGAGCCTTGAGCTGTTCAACCATTTACTATTCTAGCTGAAGGCAGCTTGTGGCATTTGCAGCTTGTGGCATTTTCAACTGCCAGGCAATAATCACCATTACCTTATTCTGTGCTACTTGTTATCCAGGCCCAATGTGTTGATTTTTTTTTTGTTAATATGGAAAACCTCAAAGGTTATTAGGCCTTTTAGACTATAAGAAAAGTAAACACAAATAAAACAATAGTCCAACTATCACACTCAAAAACTTTTTGAAATATTTTTAAATAGCATTCACATTTCTGGGAAATAGGTATGAACTAGAAAAATATTCCTGGAAGGTGTTTCAAGTAAAATCTCCAGACCCATGCTGTCTAGAGAGGATTCTGTCAGATAGAAGCCCAAAAACTGCAAGGATTAGGCTTTAGTCCCAGATCAGTAATGAAGGTGACTGGATTTCAGAAGTTGGCAAGAATGTATTAAATACAGCTAAGAAATATGTATTAAAGCTTATGTACCTTTAAACAAGTTTTTATTCTTTCCTTTACATTATATGGATCTTTGTGTGAAGAGATGATGCTTTGTTTTGAAGAAAATGTCTCTGAGACACTTTAATTTGCTACCGGCTTGCAGATGAAAGGTCTAATGACAACAAAAGGATAACTTTACTTACAGTGATCTACTGAGTGCTGCAGCTAGGCTGCTTACAGTATTGGAACGGCACATTTATATCTATATCTTTGAGTACCTTTTCACTCCACTATAATCTATTGTGTAGACATATGCCATTTTCAGATGTTTGGGACCATATGTTCCTTATTTTAGGAGAATGTAGGCAGTCAAGTGTGATGCAGATGATTGCAACACTCATTGTGCAACTGTGGCACATCCAATGTGTATTGTTCTCTTTAACGCATCAGGTCTGTGAAACAGCACGAAACATACCATGTCTTCAGCTATTCTGGAAATACCAGCTCTTAATTTGGAATAAATTAGCAACCTGAAAAGTCCCTTCTGGACGGTTAATATTTATGCCGTTAATGGGTAAACTATTTTCTTGGATGTTTTATTGTTATTTTCACAGATTACCATGTTCACAAATCCAGCACTATGGAGAGATACATTCAAGGAGGTATCAATAAAAGCTCAATCGAGCAATCAGCATAGTCAACCAGACACTGTTAAGAAGCAGTGAATTTTGCTCTGAAACACCCTCCTCTTAATACATTTCTATAGTTGTGCCTGCTATTGCAAACGTTTATTTCACTGGTATTAAGAGCAGTATGTATAATTGAAATTGGACTCTCAGTACTGAAACCGAAACAAGGAAACTTATAAACAGAACAGACAGGAAGACCATCTTGTACCCATGTTGGGATCGGGTTGGGTATGCAAGATATATTTTCTTAACTGAGTAGACAATGTTTTGCATCCCACAGTGGCACCATGAAACTACAGCAATTTTACTGAAGGTCCTGCAAGGCTGCATTTGGCTCAAGTCCCGTAGATACATAATATCAGCATAGTAACAAACCTTCACGTAGCCTAAGCCTGAAGAACAAAAGCTGATATAATGTTCTTACTCTGTATGCTAACGTCATTTGTTTAGTAACAGAACTGTAGCAACACATTTTGGAGTTGCTCCACAGCGTCTTGTTTACCCCCCCTTAGACACTGTTTTCATCCCATATTTGGTACAATTCTGGTCAGTAATGTACAGAATGGCGAAAGTTGTTCTGGTGAGGAGACTGACATATTGCAGATGTACAAAAGGTAGTGAACTGTGAAAACAGCCAAGAGAGCCTAATTGCCATGATCATTCATTTACCAACAGCGTCTCTGGTGGTATTGTGTCCCTAAATTAATCTATCTGAAAGTAGCCTTCCTTGATACAGATCCATGAAATTAGTTTGAAGTATTTGCTCTTCTCCAGAGATGCTCCTGCGTTTGAACTAATACAATTTAAGAAAGGAGCTTCATGTTTCCTGATTCCCTTTTGGACCCAGGTGCTTTGGAAGGTGTCAGCCCCAAAGCTTCCAAATCCTAACTTCATTAGGAGCTACTTGCTTAGCTCCTTTAAATTCTTCTGGAAATCTTTGACTTAATGAATACTTCCCATGTAGCTGCCTTTCACTTGGTCCCTTCAGGATCCAAATTTAAAATCTAAAAAAATCTTTTTTTTTTTTCTTCCCCACAAGAAGCAAAATTATACACTTTAAAAGTCCAATGACATATTTTATTTCATTGTGATGTATCAAGGGGGAAATAATTTTGAACTATTTGGAAAAGAGGAAAAAAAAGAGGTCTAAATGTGTTTTCTCCCATGGAAAATTTGAGTTTTGATAAAAATACATTTTTCTGTGAGAATTTAATTTTGAAAAAATGACAACAGTTCCCCTAATATCATAATATGTTTGCAGAAGTAAAGGCCATCCAGCTGGCTTTAGATATTGCTGAATGAGAAAAATGGCCAGTTGACTCATGGATGGTGGCAAATGCCCTGTGGGGGTGGTTGCAGCAATGGAAGCGGAGCAATTGGCAGCGCAGAGGCGAACACATCTGGGCTGCCGCATTGCGGCAAGATATTGCTGCCCAGGTGGAGAACCTGGTTGTAAAAGTCCGTCACATAGATGCTCACGTACCCAAGAGTCAGGCCACTGAAGAACATCAAAACAACCAGCAGGTGGATCAGGCTGCTAAGACTGAAGTGGCTCAGGTGGATCTGGACTGGCAACATAAGGGTGAGTTATTTCTAGCTCGGTGGGCCCATGGCACCTCAGGTCACCAAGGAAGAGATGCAACAAATAGATGGGCTCGTGATCGAGGGGTGGACTTGACCATGGACACTATTGCACAGGTTATCCATGAATGTGAAACATGCGCTGCGATCAAGCAAGCCAAGCGGTTAAAGCCTCTCTGGTATGGAGGTTGATGGCTGAAATATCAATATGAGGAGGCCTGGCAGATCGATTATATCACACTCCCACAAACCCGCCAAGGCAAGCGCCGCGTGCTTACAATGGTGGAGGCAACCACCGGATGGCTGGAAACATATCCCGTGCCCCGTGCCACTGCCCGGAACACTGTCCTGGGCCTTGAGAAGCAAGTCCTGTGGTGACATGGCACCCCAGAAAGAATTGAGTCAGTCAACGGGACTCATTTCTGTAACAACTTCATAGACACCTGGGCATGACGTGGATGGTATAGAATAAGGGGTGGATACTGTCCTGGTTTTGGCTGGGATAGAGTTATTTTTCTTCCTAGTAGCTGGTACAGTGCTGTGTGTTGGATTTAGGAGGAGAATAATGTTGATAACACACCGATGATTTAGTTGTTGCTAAGCAGTGCTTACACTGGTCAAGGACTTTTCAGCTTCCCATGCTCTACCGACTGAGAAGGCTGGAGGTGCACAAGAAGCTGGGAGGGGGCACAGCCAGGACAGCTGACCCAAACTGGCCACAGGGACATTCCAGACCATGTGACGTCATGCTCGGTACATAAACTGGGGAAAGCTGGCCGGGGGGGCCGCTGCTCGGGGACTGGCTGGTCATCGGTCGGCGGGTGGTGAGCAATTGCATTGTGCATCACTTGCTTTGTATATTCTTATTCTTAGGATTTTATTCTATTTTAATTATTAAATTGTTTTTCTCTCAACCCATGAATTTTCTCACTTTTACTCTTCCAATTCTCTCCCCCATCCCACGGGGGCTGGGGGGGAGGGGAGTGAGCGAGCGGCTGTGTGGTGCTCAGTTGCCGACTGAGGTTAAACCACGACAATCATCAAAGTAAACATCCAGTTATTGCTAATTCTAAGAGTCATCTATCTAGAGCTTTTTTTTTATTTTAGTCCCAGGAGTCTGTTTTCTACTACATGGATCCAGATGTTTTAGATGTTTTCAACACAGTCAGACTTCTAGGATGACCAGAAACAGTGTAGTAAAACACGGCTCTCATCTACAAATATTTACTGAGCATCCCAGTTCATTTTGCCAGGTGTGAATGGCTAGAGCAACACCCGTAACAAAATATAGTGTCTTGCTGTACCTTCAGGTTTGTTTCTAATCGTATGTGCTGCCTTTGGATTCTTATCTGTGTCCTCAGGCTCGGCTATGATGACAAAACTTTGATCTTAGATATCCTTTCTGCCAGAAACATCCTCTCTGGAATTTTCAAAGTGTGTTTCTTCTTGAAGAATTGTGTTTTGAGATATAATTGAAGATCTGCAGGAATTATCTTCTTCCTGTTGGGAAGGATGCAGGGTGCTCTTTCATTGTTTCTTACATCTTTTTTATATTCTATTGCACCGTCTTCTGTTAATTTTGTTTTTAGGAAGATTTCTCTTTGTGATCCTCTGTGACTTGTACATGGGGCATAAGATGTCAGTTTTCTTAATTACTGTGGTCAGTTTACTTTACACCAGGAAGAATCTGTCTTCACATTTTATTTTCTAATTAAAATTAATATACCAAATTCAGACCTGCTGTGAGTAAGTATTGTATATTAATTTCACTGGACACATTAGGCCTGATAATGCACCAGAGTTGTTTTGACTTGACAGAAGGTCAACACACACAAAAAAAGAAAAATTTGTATTCCTGCTGTTGGTAAAACTGCTCAATGTCAAAGATAGAAATGCTCTCATCTATTTAGTGAGAAATTAAGGGTTGAAGAAGCCTGGATTATTATTATATGTATTGTTTTTATTACAGAACTTATGCATCTCAAATCTAACAACTAGCTTCTTAGTTGGATACTTTTTGTAAAAGCAGCTGAAAATAATTCTTGGTGTAACTGATAAATCTGTTTCTGATCAGGTGACTTAAGCATTGCATTCTTCCTCTCTAGTGGCCAATCTCCACCCCAGGTAGTAATCCCTTCTTTATAAGAAGAGGTATCAAATCCCCTCCAACTGCTCTCTGTTGAGAAAAAGCTGCAGGCAGCCTCCTGCATCCCATAGATGGTACAAGATCTCAAATTCTAATTTCTGAAGGCTTTTGGAGGCAATGCATTACTTGGATTATTCTGTACCTGGTTTGGATTGTTCTCTCTTCTGTCTCATTCCTTTTCCTGGACAAATTATCTCCCAATAATCTGTGCGTATTTTCTATCATCTCATTAGAACAGATCTCCTCAAACATTTTCTCTCTTCCCTCTGTAAAATATCATTACCGCCTATGGAACAAGGGTTCAGCATAGGAGCTCTAGATTCTCAAATGGCATATATTTCTGTTGCTCAAAGGCTTTCACACATAGCATGCCCTGAAAATACTGTAGAAACAATTTAGAACAACAAAGCTTTTTATGTCCTTCTGATCTCATTAATTTTTAACAAAAGTAGAGGAAAACTTGACTGCTGTTTAATGTCAGGCAGGCAAACAGCACTGACACTTTGCAGCCTGGGAAGAATCAACATTGCTTTTCAAGAGACCAGTATTTTGACTAGTAACTCCAGTGCTCAGAAACCAGAACACAGATTCTTGGCACAAATATTTAATACTAAGGTTAAGTTTATGGCCAGGTTCTTTATTCACCTGTGACAAGGAGGAGAAAGATGACACATCACAAAGATGCCTAGATGTGATGCATACAAAGCAGATGTCAGTGAAACTGTGGAGAAAAACGTCTTCCGTGCTTGCTATGATGCTAGAAAATAAAAGCCAACTAACCAACATTCCCAATAATTAAGGTATAATTATTTTATTTTGTGTTAAAATATAGCACTTTTTGAATCACTGCATCAGTTCCTAAGATTATGTGGAAGTTAAAATTTTCTAGTCTCAAAAGAAAGTACATGTGTATAGGTAAAAGTAAAATCAATAAACCCACAAGTCAGAATAAAGAAAAGATTCTTATCTGTTTTTTTCCCCACAGTTCCTTCCATTACCTGCCTTCAAAGTCCAATAATATTAAAAAAAATAATTTGAAGGTGTGTTATTGTTTTCCAAGTAGTTACCAAATATAAAAATTTTGTCCTTTTTTTCTACCAAAGAATCATTACAGCTGGAGCAACTAAAATGGCTCAGGGAATTTAAGTTTTCCTTACTTCTGCCATGCATAGAAGAAATTTGATTCTTACACTGACTTTCTTGTAATTATCCTAATAATGTAACAGCTCACTGAATTACCTTCACGCATTTCAAGACTCTTTTCATTTTTCAGAGAAAGGTAAAGAAAGCTAGGTTCGATAATTCAGCCTCGTGGTGGATACCTGCTAGGTGCTGAATGCTTTCTGGAAAATTAGAGAAACGAACAGGGAGATTATGCTGAAACTAGACAAGAACCTACAGCTGTGGGGGAGTCAGTCCTAATTTATGAAAAAGAAAAAAAAAAGAATAAAATAACATTTTAAATGAGATTAACTAATATACTAGGGCACTTACAGAATCAGAACATTCCTAATAAACTGGGTTGTTCTGGTCATCAGTGATCTCTGGCAGGGACCTCAACCTTCAGTTCCTTTTCTGCTGATGGTGGGTAAAGAATACCCTTTTGTAGCTGATTTCACCGGTCTCTTCAATCTTATTCTCCTCATTTGAAGTCAGAATTATCTAATTTCTCAGTTAAATCAAATGTCAGTTTCTGTTTTTATATTAAAAGAATTGTGTAAGACACACTGAACTTTCAGTGCTTCAGTAGAGCGTTTATCTTTTTGTTTCATTGATTTTGTAGACAGTTTTCTCTTCCTTTCAATGTCCCTTTTCTCTTTGAGATGCCTACTGTGTTGTGGTGTTGGGTTTTTTCACAATGCCAAAATCGTATCTCAGCAAGCTTTAAGACGTGCACTTCATTATAACAGGGAAATGTCTCTCTGTCATGCATGTGATTTTGGATTTTGTCTTAGAGGGATAATGGTGCATAGGGAATGGAGGTCAGATCAAATATATCACATCAAACCTGCAGGTTCCAGAGAGGATGCCTTAGCTTTGTCTGGCTTTCAGATGAAACGGCCTGTTAATTGAATGCAAAACTGGAATGCCAAATAAAAAATGCTTCTTCAAGGAGCCATAGATTATGAAGCTGAATTTCTGCACTGAAGATGCAGTACCAACAGAAATCTCACTACATAAACCCCCAAACTGCACTTTTCCGTGCTGTATATTACACAATGAATACTTTCTCATTCTTTGGAACTGTCATTGCTTAGGTGCTTACCTAGGGTATTCTGTGATTCAGAAATCACTGGATGAATCTTTAAGTTCACAAAGGCCTCTTTCATACATGAGTACTTAATACATAAACAAAACTATAATCCTTGGTTTCACAATTTCCTGAACTAACAACTGAACCTACCTCAGTGAGTCAGGGTGCTAATGAGAAAATTGAACAGAAGCTTCAGTGTTACTGAATCGGGTTGAAAATGCTATTTCAGACACTCAAACAAAACTGTACTTCTCCCTCATTTCACATATACACTGGTACAGTGTGCCAAGAATAACTTTGCTCAGGCTTGTGACTCAGAGTAGGGTGGGCTCGAGGTTATGTTGGGGACCTAGATGAGTTTGGAAAGATTGCCCCAAAAATCCTTCCAACTTGAAAGGGGAGACTTTAAAGGAGAAAATTTGAAGATGTTTACATCTTTCAAAGGATTTAACATAAAGACAGTAAATGAAAAAAACATAATGCAATGCAAACAAGGCACAAAAGTCTATTAATATAGCACAATATAGTCTTATATTGAGACTGATCAGGAAAAAAAAGGAACTCCAATACTGAAGTGTTGTAGCTTTTAAATTGTAATAAACAATAGAAGATCACCAACCTGGTATTGGATAAAAATAACTTTCAGAGGCTAAAGCTTCAGAGGCTGGGGTTACATTTTGCTTCAGTCCAACTATAAATGTTGTTGTATGAGCATCATGAAGGATCTATCAGTCTCTTGACATTTATCTTACATCTTCATTTTAAGTTAGTAATTTTAGTAAAGACTTTTGTATTCAAATCCAAGAAGTTAGTGATACTCAGCTAATAATCTGAGAGTGGGTCTACAGTTGGATATTAGCATGCAATCAAAGTCGATGGAAAACACTCAGGTATCTCAGAGCCATTAAGTAAATCTGACAACCCAGAAGCAGCTGATGTAAGCAGGTACCAGGTGAGCGACGTATTGTTACTTAAGAAGTGATATACCAAGTGATCAGTTCAGCAGCACAATATGTGTTGATAATCTAACTACATTTATTTCAAATAATCCAAATGAGGTAGAGAAAAAAAACTTTAGAAAGTGTTTATCTTAATTTATAATGTTAATTATACTTCAGCAGATCAAGCAGTAAACTGCACAGTTTTACTTTAAAGTACAGTATAAATTTTACTTCATTTTTTTGTTTGTTTTTGTATCTACCCTTAAGATCACATAGCAGGCCAAGGAGACAGCAAAACTTTCTTTTGTGAGGAATTTTGTATGCTATGGTGTGGAGGGACAACAATGTAATTTTTAACGTACATTTTAACAAGATAAGGAAAAAACACAAGTAAATGGTCAGAGAGCTGGAACACCTCTCCTATGAAGAAAGGCTGAGAGAGTTGGGGTTTGTTCAGCCTGGAGAAGAGGAGACTTCGGGGAGACCTTATTGCAGCCTATCAGTTCTTAAAGGGGGCTTATAAGAAAGGTGGAGGGAGACTTTTTAGCAGGGCCTGTTGTCACAAGACAAGGGGCAACAGTTTTAAACTGAAAGAGGGTAGGTTTAGATTGGACATAAGGAAGACATTTTTTACGATGAGGGTGGTGAGGCAGTGGCACGGGTTGCCCAGAGAGGCTGTGGATGCCCCATCATTGGAAGTGCTCAAGGTCAGGTTGGACGGGGCTCTGAGCATCCTGGTCTAGTGAAAGATGTCCCTGCCCATGGCAGGGGGGTTGGACTAGGTGACCTTTAAAGGTCCCTTCCAACCCAAACCGTTCTATGATTCTATCATAAATGCTGCCTGTATGATCTCACATACTAGGTATTATGTTGAGAGATGACTGACACATAGAGATAACTTCTTTCTCTTCCTTAATGTCTAAAAACATGCTCTATGAAAGATGCATGTGATGAAAGTGATGTGATGTCTTTTTAACAGATGTAACCAGCCCCCCGTTTATAGCTTCAACTAGGAGTCCTTCAGAGAACGGCTTGATCTAAAATAATTTTGAAATTAATAATGAAATATACTGAAGTGTCTTCTTCAGTGAGAAACAAAATGGTACTTTGCCACAAAAAACCCTACAACCTATTCATGATACTTCTAGGACTATGACTCCTGCTGCTAAATTTTCCATATTTGGAGAAGTTTTGTATATTTTCAGACCAAGAGAGTGCAAGAAAATGGTCTTGCAAAAACTACAGAATGCATCTCAGGAGGATGGTGCTACTTTGGGTGCAAGCCCTTAGAACTGTGACCTGTAGTGTAACATGCAAATATCAATTGCATTGTTACTTTAACAAAGGATAATCATGTAGAGGTCTTTTTATATGGAAAGTCTCTCTGTTTTTAATCAGCTTGGGGGAAGACACTTTTCCCAGAAAAGCTTATCTAACACCTGTTGAGCTAAATTGAAAAATTACTATTGATCTAAATGAGAATGAGATCAGCCCCATACTGGGAAAAATGACACATATATTTATATAATAGTTAATGCAGGAAAGCAATTAGTTCCTTGCTTGATAATTTGGTATAAATTCAGCAATTAATCACTAACAATTAGTGGGGTAGCTTTTTTTCTAGAATTCTATTCTATCTTACATTTTAAAGAGATTTCTTAGTTTGTCTATATGTATCACACATTATCATTCTTTTTTTCATGAAAGGAAATAATTCTATAAAGTTTTATTTCTGCTTTATGTACTTTAAGGATTTAATGAATCACATTAAGAGTTAAAAAATAAGGAATTACAAGTGTTATTTAAAAAAAAAAAAGATAATATTATACTGTGCTTGGAGTAAAGGGATAATGCACTATATACATAAGGACATCGTCTTAACCAAATGTAAGATGTTGTAAAGGTGACCAGAAGAAATTACTGTTATCACTTGGAATGCCTGAGCAGTAATGAATAGTCCAGCGCCAGCTGTATCTCCGTATCTCCCAGCTAAATGGTGAGCTTCAAATGCAATAAACGTTACTGTACTGATTGAAAATTAACTTGCTGAAGAAGCATGCGATTGTTGCAGGGGTAATCGCTTTTAAAGAACATAGTCTTCCTGTGTCTAGCTTTGCAACAAGGAATAAAATTAATTACTGGAAGCAATACTAAACCGTAAAAAATATGGTAAGATATAAATCATCACTGAATGCATATGATCTTTTATTTTGCAAGGTGCTTCGTAAATTTGAGCATAATGTATGCACTATGTTAGGTCTGGGAAAGAAAAGAGAAAGTCTGTATCACAGGAGCAGGATGTCTTCAAATCTGAGAGGTAGACTTATCTGAGAGGTTTCTTATTCTGGTAGACTTCAGTGGACATATGGGAAATAGGGCCTCCTGTCTTCTGTATGTGCTGAACAGATAGAAACAGATTGTGCTGATAGTAGCGATATCTGCTTCATAATCTCACATACAAGCTGTGACCAGTCAATCATCAGCACCATGTTCCAACTACCAAACAAGAAAAAGGTAGATTGGGAAGGCCCATATTAACTGCATTATTGTCACCTACTCAAGTGACTTTTAAATCATTGCTGTGATTCCAGCTGACTGCTACACAGATCACTCAATTTGCTCAAAACTCATCACAACAGTTAAATAACAGCTGCAATTCAGCAATATGGCTGTAAGTATCCCTGTCCTGTGCCTACCTTGCTGGCATGCTAGCCTCCTGGCTCGCCTTCCTCCTTGGAGCAGCCAGTATGGCATGTACAGTGAAATTATAGCCCTTACTTACACATTCAAAACCCGTGGTTTTCTTAGTTTTACATTGCAATTTACACAAAATATCTAACTAGAATTTATTTTCCATAATATCTCATAAAAATAATGCCAGTAGGTAATTTTCTTAGCAACATGCTATTGAAATAAGGATCAGATTCCAGTATAGATTTTATGTTTTTCCTGTTTGAAAGTAATCTGAAAAATGTCCTCCTTTTATTCTGCATATGGAAATTAGGTTGAATACAAGCTTGAACTTTCTCCTTCCTAACTATGTAAAATTCTTCACAGAGTGCCTTCTAGCTGATATCAATACTGTTGCTTCAAGATGTAGAACTGAAGATAGAGAGGCTTTATATATAATTTTAAAACTTTTCCATCTTCAACAAATAGCTTCTGTCACAAGGAGATAAACAGTTCTTTCCAAGGTCTATGTGGTATCTAGAAGAGCTCAGTTACACCCCAGGTTTTCTAATATTTTTTTAATTTATCAGGCATGTTTCTTCTGAAGTGTTTGTTCATTGCTTTACACTATTTAATATTTTAGCAACTAATTAGAAGAAAATATCATTATTGACAAAGTCTGTGGATGGCACAAGGATTAGAGAACTAGCATGTTCTAGAGAAGAAGTAAAAGAAGAAGTGTTTTATTGTTAGTAAAATGGCTGCAAATAAACAATATGCTTTTTAGTATGACCGAGTGTAAAGCCATATCTTTAAGAATAAAAAATGCAGCTATACTTGAAGGATGGAAACTCTGCAAAAGATTTGCATAAATAATCATTTGAACTCAAGTTCCCAGTTCAATGCCATTATTTGGATATATTCTGAAAGAGAGACCAAGTTGCATTGAAGACATCTTGACTTTTTTTTTTTTTTTTTTTTTTGGCACTGAAGTAATTGCTTCAGGAATACTATGTTAATTTCTCACTGATTCCAGTTTAAAAAAAAGTCAGTAGCCTGGAGAAATTTCAAAGAAGAGCTAAGACAATGATTAAAGAAATAGAAAATACATCTTACAATGAAAGAACCAAGGAACATGATTTATATATTTTATGAAACAGAAGTTAAATGGCAATTTTATTAAACAATTTATTAATTGAAAATGCAGGGTATTTCAGATTCATAGGACAATGGGGGAGTGTGTCCTATTGGAACTGAGATGTCTGCTTTACTTATTCATATATGGTCATATATAATGCGCCTTCTTTGTTCTTTTCTAGGCTTTAAGAAAAGCTCTTGCCATAAGTATATATGATTATACAAGCAAATTAAAAAGTGCCAGAGAACCTTCTCGACCACTGGAATCCCAGCTGACTGTGCTATTTGTAACATGCCCCTAGCATGGTTTTGGTCCAGTTCACCTAACATCCTCCTGAGCAATCCCCAGGCACAGCTCAGGCGTCAGCCTGGGCCAGGGAACATTCTCAAATGACCCTTTGGATGTAGCCAGACTGTTGTGGAGGGTAAGAGTCTTTAAAAAGTGCAGCTGGGTCTGCTCCATTCCAGTTGGCCTTAATGCCAAAGAAGAGTTTCAAAGATATTTAAATTACTAATAGATGAGTTTGCATTGTCGAGTGCTCAGGCCTGAAATGCCTTCAGATCAGCTGTCTATGTTTGACACTCTTCTGTTTTTACCATATCATTATACAGGTAGACATACCTAGTGATTAATTAAAACCTGACATCAGCTAGTAAATTGTTTAAGTACTAGAGTTTGTAACCAAAATTAGTCTTCATTTTACATCATAAATATTTTACATAGTATCTTAAGACTGAAGGTGAGACATTTCATACCCAAGGCATTTTAGAGACACAGACAATTTAGAATCTCAGAATGTATTTGATTTATATTTTACCAGACCTGGAACTTGGGGCCGGGGGGGGGCGGGAAGAAACATTTTAGGTGTAGCTCTTACAGTGGTCCAAAGATGCACCACATTTATCTCTGGATCAGAGTTGAAGAACCAACAGTCACAGAATACAGATGTGGCCTCTCTTTTCAGATCTTTGAAAAATATACAAAAATAAGCATATTTTACAAGTTGTTCAGACACTGAATACAATATGGGATATACATATTCTAAATTCTTGGTCCAACAAAATGAGACTGACCTGTGTGCTATCTTTTTTGTCTGTGCAAAGCAAAACACTCCTGTACAAGTACAAATACTCCTGTTTCCCTAACATGAATCTGATACTGTTAGGATACTGCTGATACTATTGGTAAATGTAGTCATACTTGCATCTTGCCTAAATAGACAAACACTGCATTCCTAGCTTGTCTATGAGACACACTGCTCAGCATCACAACCAACAACATTGTATCTCAGGACTGGATTAATTAAACACACACCTACCACTAGGAAGGCTGACTCCATTTAACTCCAGCATAGTTTGCATGATAGAACGAGAGAGTTGCAGCCACCAGGGAAATGCCATAAGAAAAAAATATGTTAACATTCAGTACTGCCTACTAAAAGTACTATATACTTTTTATCCAATATAACTTTTGACTTATAAAAACAATGGCTTAAAGGTATTGAACTGAGAGCAACAGTGTTTGGATAGGAACTCTTATTTTCCCAAACATAATGAAATGTGCTGGGATACTTGTCCCTTGATTTGTGACTGCCTAAGACAAGAGTGGTAAGGTAACAATTATTTAACTCTATAAAAATAAATTCTTCAGCTACAATGCTTAAACAGGCCATGTTTATACTGCAATATTGAAATTGTTGCGTAAAAGCTGTGGAATCTGGTAAAAGCACAGAAGTGCACTGACGGTAACTGCTACTGAGCTGCTCTCTGCCTGCCAGGCAGACCAAGCTGACACCAGGCTGGATTGCTAGGAAAAAGGAAGGGTCTTGAAGAACGATTGTAATTAGTAGATTATTTCAGTAGTAGCAATATTTCTCTAGAATTAGACTGGCTAGATATCTTTCTTTATTCTATTTGAACAGCAAAAGTGATGGTATCTGTTCATGACTTCACCAGAATTGATTTATCTCAGCTTTTATCTCTTATGGGATTATTATGATGGCTAATATTAATATATAATAAATTATGTATAGTTGCAACACACAAGTGGATTTGATAATCAAAATACATGTTGATATTTCACCAACACTTAAAAGTATCATGTTTTTGAAATTTGTGAGATTTGAAAAAAAGTGTTTCACTACTTGTTGAAATGTCAAAATTTGCTGTTTTCCCAGGAGTTCCTGCTTGGTTTTAATAAACACTTAATAGCAACTTGTATTTCTAAGAGAAAGCTTTACATGAAAAAAATGCTTAATTACTTATTTAAAATACTTGGATTGGTTTTTCCATTTATAGCTTGGTAGTCATTCAGGCACCCTTATATATTGTTATCGTGCACTTTTGACCAAAGATATTGTATCCAATCTGTTTAAAATGTTAAAGCAAGAAGCAAACACAAAGAGCAATTTATTGATAAAATGCTTATCATAATATACACATTCACAGTATCATTGTTAACAGTGCAAAAAAAAAGATTTTTTCTCCAAATGAAGGCAATAGAGTAGGTTAAAAAAGGACAACAGTGACTCACCCTTAGGGGATAAATCATGGCTGTGATGATGCAGACCCTACTCATTTGTCTACAAGAAACTCCTCTTGTTTCGTTATACTATGGGGGAGCAAGCAGATTTTGTAAGGCTGTACTCCTGCCCAGTGAAGTGGTGTGTGTATTAGGAGGAGCTGCCCTGTTGTTAGGGCAGTAAAATGCCACGATGAGTTAAAGACTGATGCCCTGGAGCTCTCCTTGTGAGGTGGCCCGGGAAGGATGGACCAGGAGACGGTGGCTGCCATTAGGAGAGCACACAGTGAGCAGAGGCCCTGCCCTCCCTCCTCGACCAGCCCCATCCCACAGCCCCCAGCAAGGCGAGCTGGGCTGGGCCGGGCCGGGCCGGGCCGGGCTGAGGAAGGTGACCGGGGTCAGCCACAGCCTGGCCATCCCCAAGTGTTGCTGGGTTAAGTGTCAACAAATACCAGATTCAAAGGTAATTTTTATTTCATTGACGCAGAACTTCCTAGAGTTTTGGCGAATAAATGTTGCCGGATACTGAGGTAGTTACTGCTGTGTTGTCTGTTATTGTGTTGGGTTTAGGAAGATATCTCCCTCTCAGGCATTTATTTGCCTTGCATTTAGCTTCTGTCTCCATGATAAAATGGCAGAGGGAAGGCCTGTGCCCTGCCATGCCAGCACCTCCGCACCCGCCGCCCGAGCTTATGCTGGAGGAGACTGGCCTGCGCTGGGACTCGCGCTCCACCAGCAGAAGAAAATGCACTGTCTCATTTTCCAGCTTTGCTCCCGGGGTAATGGACTGTGGCAGGGGAGGAGGTGCATCGTCTTCAATCATTGAAATTTTTAAGCAATGAAGCTGAGTGAAGGCCTTAGGCCCAGACGACCGCACACCTCATCCTCTTCAGAAACTGACATGTGCATAAGCATAAGGGCATCTAAGATACTGCGAGTGACTTGCCAGGGAACCAAAGGAAAGTACAAGAAGGTGCCCATTAAACAAGCTCTGAAGTAAACTCATAGATTTATATTTTGCTTGCTTTGTTCCTATCAGCTTGTCCATCAGCATATGAATTACATGAATTCAGGCTCCTGAGGCCTCATTCTCATTTATAAGAAGGGCACTTCACATCACTCTGGTAATATAAAGAAACATTAAAATGGGTGTAATTTATATTTACATTATTTTTATGGCTCTGTTGCTATTAGAATAGTGTAAAGTGGCATTAAGAGAAACCACTATCAGGCTCCTTAGGGTCTTTACTTACAGACTCCCAGGGATTACAACTCAGAGCCTAAATGACTGAGGGAGTGTAAGTGAGCACATCTAAGAAAGGCATCTGTGGCATAAGGTACGTATTAGAAAGGCCAGGAAAAAGTACTAGTTTAAATTTACTAAACCCACTCATAAACACCTGGGACGTAAGATCTACTGGAGTAATGCCACTGAATTATCTGGAAGCTGTTAACTGCTTTCACAAGTGCAATACTGAAAAAAATGTTGCTAATATCAGAAGGCTGTTCACCAGCCTACATGAAGCAAATAAATTTGGGATAAACATATTTCCTACTGGAAGATTATTTATTTTATCGTAACACCACAGAAATCTCAGAAAAGTTGTCAAGGATTTATAATAGACACAAAATTAATGAACTTGGGGACTGAACACTCTTCCTGCTGACCTGGGATGTACAGATGGAATAATGTTGGAAATGCCTATCCTCCTTTTATGTGTATCTTCTGAATGTTTGTATAAATCCAGTATCTTCATGAATGCTATATATATTTAAATAAATAACACATCGATAAAAGTGGCCTAACTGTGCACTTTTGTTTTCTTACAAGTAATATTCCAACATTAAGAACTGATTTCCAGATCTCAAACACTACTAAAATCTGTGAACTCTTCAGTTATTTCCATATAGTTGGCAACTTCTTACAGAAAATAAAGAACAAAAACTCTTACGAACACCAACCACTTTTACCTCTAACTTGTAGTGTTTGGTGACATGAGAAAGCATTACTAAAACAGAATTAAGACAATAAAGTCCAAGAAAATCCACTTGGTCCTGCAGTTTGTTCATATCCTCTCATTCAGTATCTCTGCTATTTATTTTCTCTCAGTATGTTTCACACTTACTAGGGCCAAATTTTTCATTGCTTGCAGATGTTCTTCCTCCAATCTGTTTAAGTAACTTTGCAATTTACTGTGTCTTCATATGTGTCTTCTGTCCCTCCAGCTTCAATGTCACCCATGTGATTAAGAAAGAAAGAAATGGAAAAAAATAAAAAAAAGGTAAAACAAGCAGGATGCACGGAAGAGCTCAGTGTTCAGAGTTTGGTTGAATAAAAAACCACAAACCAACACAGACAAAACCCCCTTCTGAAATCCTAAAAGTAACTGGACTTTGATATAGCTACATGAACAGTCACTGAGCACTAATAAATCTTCTCTTTCATCAAAAGGCATCCTCATCTTCTGACTATATTGGTCCATGTATTATACCTATAATTCATGAACAATAATTAAACCATGTAAAAAAACCCCACCAGTCTGTATGTAATAATTAAAACTTAACACAGTCTGAGATGGGCAGACTTTCTATAGGGGAAAATGTTGAAAACAAATCATATAATTATCAGTTGCCCGCTCACATTTCATAGATATCAGAAACACACCGACACACCTATGAAAGAGCAACCAAACATGTTTCAACTTTTCTTTTTAATGTTTCTAATGACATACATACAGTTTTCAGTCATATGGGGGTTAATAAATTTCTGCATTCAAATCACGTTCACTAACAATTCCTATAATAGATGAAGATTGCTGGGAGACTATAAAACAGAAAAGCCAGCCTCTGCTGGTGCTAGAACTGTGAAAACCTTGACTCCTCACAGCTACCTTCCAGAAGGGATAGCCTGAGTGGTTTCTGTGTGTTTAGGTGTTTTGCAACATGGATTATGTTCTGCAGCCTGATGAGTACTGTCTGTGGGACTATTGTTAGTGGCTCACCTGTGGGAGCCTGAGCGCGCCATTCTTTCCTCAGAAAGAAGATAAGGATGCTGTGGTCCTAAATGCAATTAGGATTTGGACTTTCTTGGGTTCTCTAATGCTGCTGAAAGGAACAAACTCCCTTGAGACTTGGGCAGCGGGCTAATCCTCCAGCCCTTGAACCTCTAGCTGTCAGGATTATGAGCAATCAGTAGGCACATAGAGCATGCTGCTATACTTCAAGGGGGAACAACTTCATGATGAATTCTTTCATTTCAAACTATCGCAAGAAGTGTTGTCCAGCTCTTGTAAACATTTGTCACTTTTCTACTCATTGGAAACTCTAGCAAAACCTATTCCAGCTCAGCTGAACAATTAATAAACTTGCTCTACTCTTTTTCGTTTTCAATCACTATTCTCCAAGGGGTTCTTGGACTATTCCACTATTCTCAGATTAAAAATTTAGGACAATAAAGAACTGCAAGGAAAGTTTATGTGCCTCTTGGGAGCAAGTAGCCAGAGATTGTTGTGTCCATCAAATCTCTGCTCACATCAATAGACAGTTGAATGATCTTAAAGTAGCAGAAATTGCATTAGCTTTCTTCATACCAGTGTTTTTTGCAGCTTCACAGTCCAAGGCCAACAGCAAATGATCACTTAAGCATCCATCATCCATAGTGGTTCTTACAGTATGTAATCTCAACTTCAGCACAAAGATCTTTCATTTGAGACTGCAGAGGCTGGTAAATTCATAACACAATGCCTGCTATTATTGGTTTAGGCTGATAAACATATGATTGTTTGGATCCAGTTTCAAGCCTGATATTAACGTCAACTTCAAATTCTTCAGATTCACCACTACAAATACAGCTTCTGAAATTAAGTCCTACTGAAGTAAAAGGGCCTGCCACACATCAGTTTGTGAAAATTCAGTAACAGGAATGTGAGAAATATAAACATTTTTTTAGGAGCTATAATTTAGAATAATGTGTAACTTGTATGGTTTAGGTAGATATGAAAATATCTTCTGGCAAAGTATGAAAATAAGTACTTGTTTCATGTTTTCCTAAATATTTTTAGGAAACCATTTTTTAGCAAAAGATAACTCTATTTTTACCTGGAATTTCATAATTTGTCACATAAATCTACCTATCTACAACTGAGTGTATGTAATTGAATTAGCTCAGGAAAAATGGTAAAAAAGTAAACTTGCATGCTCAGCAGTTGTGACAGTGTATTTTACATACATCGTTCAGCTGCTTGTCATAGCAGCTATCTGCGTCAAGTAACTAGGAGCTGGATTGGTCCAGTGGTTTTTTTCCAAAGTAGCATTTTGCCTTACTATTTTTATTATAAAAGTACAATTTCACATATATTTGTACCAGAATAATAGTTCGCTGTTACCCAAAGGAGAAGCTGACATTCTCCTTTTTCCTTCCTTGTGCTGGCTCCAGCATGCTTGGCCCTTTCCCTCGACTGATTTGACCTACTAAATGAGTAGAAAACCGTTTCTTCCCCCATGTTTGTTTTATGCCATTTTAGTGAGTTGAATGGACTAGTGGAGCAATCTGGCAAACTCCAGAGCCAGCATAAGGTAAACAATGAGAATGTGTGTCCAGAAACAGGGAAAGGATCTCAACTTTTCGGCAGTTTTGAGACATGGTATTTTACTGCATCTGATGAAATTAGGTACCAAGGTTCTAACCCTAGGCAGTAGTACAGGTGCCAGAAAAGTAGATTGTGAGCTTGGTTGCTAATCTGAATAATTAAGGAAAAATAATTAAGGAAAAAACAGTAGAGGCTGAATTGGAGCTTTTTTCCTTTTAAATTAAAAATTTGTTTTTTTGTTTGAACTGATTTTTAATTTAACTAAGAATGAAATACTTTGTTATATTTTGGTATTATTTAATATTCTTCAACTTATTTTTAAAGTTTGAAGTCAAATATAAACCAAATTTTCAAAATTTTCAAAATGAAAATAGAAAGCTATTACTTAAAAGGGAAAAGGAAATATTCCAAAATTATGGAAATTTCATTTTTTCCCTCCCCCTTTTCTTTTTCTGCAAATCTGAACACAAAATTGCAAATAGTCTGGCTCCTTAACACTTTCCATTTTCAGTGAATTCATTAATTGATGTAAAAATATGTGCCCACTTTGTGTCGTTATAGTTTACAATTGTACTATGCACGAGGCAGCTGCGCGTATTTCTGTGATACCTTTTAAATACATGTTTTTGTTTGTCTTAAAGCCGTTTGTTTGTTTCCTCATTTGCAGAACAGAACACATCAGCTATGTATTAAAAAAAAAAAAGGAGCTTAAGCCATCCAGACCATTTCGCCAGTATCAGATTTTTGTAAAATCATTTCTTTGAAGCGTGGTTCTTTGGCTTTGCAGTAGGGGCCCAAAATTTGGCAGGAGAATAGTCATTGGGTCAGAGACTTTTGCTGTCTCTAAGAAAATTCCTCTCGATTTGGCTGGGGCATAAACCTCTGAAAATTGTCATTTATATACACTCAGTAGAGCGTAGTCAGGGGCCTGATAAGATCTTTTTGAGCATTGTATCACCACTGAAGCTGCTCCAGTACCAAAGGCTTTGGTACATGCCAGATTCAGAGAAAACACTGCCAATCTCCACTAGGCTTCCTATATACTCTGTGCACAGCTAAATATTCAGAAAGGGTATCGTGTCCCTCCAGCCGTTATCCAAATATCCTCTTGGTTAAGAAAATGGACTGTGCTAATATCATACTTACAATTCGGCAATTAGGTTAGATACAGCCTCCTGCTGCCCTATTTTACTGATAATTAAAGAGAAAACTTGATGAAGTTATCCATGACAAAGCCAGGAAAAGAAGCAGGATTCTGGTATGGCATGACTCCTCCAAATGATTCCACTGCCTTTCAGCATAAAAATGCTAAATCTCTGTCCTTGTCTGTGTTGACTATAACTGCTGAATGTGAGTCACTTACCTACAGTGTTATGTATTTACAAAGTAGGGCAAATGAAGGCTGCATCACTATTACTTAATTCTAATATTTGTTAGACCATCTGTCTTAGACTTTTATGTTTTGTTATTTAAATAATTTGTAAAATAGGATTTTTTTATCTGCAATTTTTGCGAAGGTGGCGAGGTAACATATATCCACTTCTAATGATAAGGCAAATTTCATCCCGGCAGTGCTAATCATCTAGAATATATTCAATTTAGAGAGGAATATCAATTTTATATGCTCCTCTGTTAAGGGTAACAGAGTTGGGTGGCTCTATATTTCATTTGCTTTTCCCTGAAAATGGAATAATGGTATTAAAACAAACAAACAAAACCAGACCAAAAAACACATTAGGGCTAGACTTCCTAGCACTTTCATTTCCTATAAGCAGCATATTTTTTTTCCAACTAAATAGTTCTTTTTAAAATGACATCTTGTTCTCTAGATACATTTCAGTTCTTCTGAAGAGTTTCTCAGTCAGACTTTCCAAGTTTATGAGTGCTGCCATTTAAGACAAGCTTCTTGTTCTGGATAATAGGCCTCCTTTGCAGGAATTCAAACACCTGGCTCATTTCTCTCTCCAGACTATGATTTGCCCTTCTGTCCTTTACAAATTTATTCTTCTTGTTGTAACATTTAAATTAGCTTCAATGTCTTATTCATGGGGATGGATCCTCATGTGGTGAAAAGAAGCCTCGTTTGATGGATTGCTGGGAGCTACTTCAGTTTTCACCAGAATGAATCTGGTTGAAAAAGCTTTTTTTCCATTCTCTTGCTTAACTCACATTCGCAGAGAAACTGAGAGTGTGTTTTGTATGCTGGCGGCTCATCCGAAGCCAAATCAATGTCTTGAAAGTTTGACTAATTCATTTACAGTGTGATCCTCATGTAAAGCCTACTAATGTATTAGAGCATTGACGATGACAGTGTTGTTGCAGATGATAGATACTGTGGGTTTAAGCAAGTTATCTTGTTATTGCCTGGGACTGGATTTAAAAGGAGGTACCAAATACCTGTTTGTGAGGAGGAAAAGCTCAGTTGGAAGGTGAAAAGACAGGGACGCTTTGAAAGACAGGAGGAGGTTCTGCTGGCAATGCTTAAGATGAATAGTATAATGTAGTCTAACAACTGAATGTCAAAAAGCAAAGTTGCCCTTGATTCATGCTCAATTTAAAATATTCCTGTTAAATAATTGTTTTAACCAAAGACATGTCAAGAACCGTGTTCTTTCTCTGGCAGTGACTGCAAAAGAAAGCCTCTAAGAAGAAGGCCAAGAATAGGTGAATGTTTGTTCTTCATTGTAGGTTATTTAGACACTTACTCCAGGGATTTGAGGATTGGGTACTGTATCTGGAATGCAGCAATATTCCCTACATTTCCTATTCTAGTAACTTGATAGTATATCTGGGATTTCAGCATTATTTCCAAGATGTGCCTTTTCAACATGTATTTGTTTACTTTAAAATTTATTTTGCAAGGAAATGCTCCTGAACTGCTCTTAAGAATTCTGTATTTTAAAACTTTATCTGTTAGAGTTAGAAACTACATTTAGCTTAGGACACGGGCTTGTTTTCACTCTTACTTCCCCTATACCCCCCCCCCCCCCCCCCCAAAGCAACAGTCAAGATGTCAATCGATTTCTTCTAATGTTTATACAAATAATAAACTGATTCATAGCTTTTATATGACTATGAACTAGTTACAAATTAGTATGGCAACACCACTATGTTAGTGAAAACAATCAAATTCTGTTATCTCTTGCTCAAATCTTACATGTCCTTCTTAAATATATTTAGAAATGCTGGTAAGAAAAGAGGTAAATACCTTGAAAAAAGAAGAAAAGTTCCTGCTCTCTGTACAGGGATTCTTGTACCTGCTATATTAAAAAAAGTCTACAAGGTTTACAGTGAGCATATAGTAAATGACTGGTTCCTTTTCCTCTTTTCTTTATTCGAGCCTGTTGTTTGAATCAAAGTCCACTTCAGGCAGAAAATACCATTATCACACTGTGCAACAATACACCTTAGTACTGTAATTGAGATTAGCTTTCAATCACTACAATTTGTGAATCAGTAATTTTAAAAGGCTTCACCAGTTTTTCCATGTGGAAGCAATGTACCCCCTGCTCACAAAATGATGCTTTTCTTTGGGAACATGGAAGACAGCATGGTGGTTCTTTAAAAAGTTTTAACCATTGAAACAAAACACATCAGGCCAAATATATTTATGAATGAATTTACACCTGAGATGAATTTTATCCTTATTCTTGAGGTTTCATAAGTAACATCTTTCTTTGGACTTCAGAATACAAGATAAAATATTTATCTAAATAGACTTTATACTTAGATAAAAGAACATTTTTGATAATGTGGGACTTCTTGATAACATAGGATCAGGAAATCAGGTATAAATTGTCATGTCTCTTACTGGTCTAGTCCAATTTAAACAAGTTAATAGTACAGCCTATATATTTCAGGACTGACTTCAAAGCAAGTAAAGCCACAGCCAAACTTGAAGACAGATTAAAAATGGGGAGGTAAAAGAGCCAGATGTATAACTGAGTTATTTACCTAAAATGGGGTTTAGGCAGAGTTTAATTTCAGCCCTAGATCTGATTCAGCCTTTTCAGTGATGAGCCAGATAGTAGTTAAATCTGCTCCTGAAAAGAGATGTTTGCCTCCCTGTGTCCTGCAAGAGGTCTCACCTAACAGATATATTCAGAATAAACATCACATCACATCATATCACCTATATCACCTAACAGATATACTCAGAATTGACATCACATGTGTGTAAAAGATTAGTCTCACTAGAAGATGTGGTGTCCAAAAATGTGTCCAAACTCACATTTTTCCCTTCCAGGCAGTGGTCTAATTACCAGTTTAGGTATTGTTCTGTGTGTGCATGGGAGAGAGGAAGAGGACGCTTTCTATTCTCACCTGCTAAGTTGGTTTGGTTAGCAGAAAAACAGGAAAGATTTACTAGATCAGAAGACATGGAGAAAAAAGTTATAATGGCCTTTTGTGGTGATGAAGTGGTGAAGGGTGAAGACCTGGACTAAAATTTATTCTGTTATTTTACAGTGTCTTCCATATCTTGAATGTATTCTAAATATTTGTCATTACAAAATGGGCAGGGAATACTACCACTTCCTCCTCCCATGTAATGCTGTAAGAAGGAGTAAATCCTTAATTTTTAATAGAAATTTCTTATAAACCATATTGCAGCAATTGAGTTATAGACCTAAAGTGGAGGCCGGCTTCTCCTTGCAGCCTGGAATTAGATGCTTAAATCTCAGATGGGGCTGGTGAGGGTAGGAGGTGGTGGTATAAAACCTCATTCTTATTTTCCCTTTTGTTTATTCTAGGACATACTCTGTTAGCGTTCAAGTTATTGCTAATCTCATTCTGAATCATCTAACCCTCTCCATCTATTGTACAAAAGGGTTTGATGCCTGATTGGGAACGATGAGTTCATTCTCCTTCCAGGCCAATGCAAATGCAGTCTAACACTGGAGTGCTCAGGGTCTAACCTTTGGGTATGTGTACAGAGCACAGTGCAATGCTGCTCAGACATGCTGGCAGGGCTCCCGAAAGCTGAATGGCCATATTGCTCGTCCAGATTTAATTTGCCAGAGGTTTGGTAGCCCTAGAAACCCTGGAAGCCAGTGATGGAGACACCACTCCCTGCACTGGAAGGGAGTGTTCAAAACTAATGTTGCGCCATCTCCAAAACCTTGAGGGTATTTTAGCTGTCCCCAGAAATCAAGCTTTCTGCTTCTATTTCAGTTTAGGAAAACAGAACAAAAATCATTTGAAGGGAAACTTAAAAAAAAAAAAAACAAAACAAAACAAACCTCTTGAATCAATTAAAAACTTTTCCTAATAACTGTTTAGATTTGAACAGAAATGTAACAGTTCCAAATCAGTGGTCTTACATAAGTTTCACTTAAAGAACCACCTGTGGAATAATCTGAATCCATAGCTTCTTAAACTACTTTTGAAAAAATAGAGAAATTCTTAAGTACTGTTAGAGTGCTTAAAGAGAATGTAGACAGCCAAGAAAGATTAGCCTGACACATAAAATAATGGAAAGGTAATTTATGGAGTCTGTAAACTAAATAAATAGTGTCTAGATTATAATTAATGTTACCCAGGATGGTTTGATATGTTTTCCACCAAGATTAAAGGTCTGACTGATAAAAGCAAATGAGTTGATCTAGTATATTTTATTTTCTCCAGGCATTTGACTTGATAGTACATGACATTAAGGTTCAGAAGTTTGCATATATATATAAGGAATTGATTAGAAGGATTAAAGACTTGACAGATCTTATGATGTAGCTATTGAGAAGGATGTATTGGACCATATCTAGTAGGGTTCATAGAGCTCAGAGCTTGTTTGCTGTGTGATATTTGTATCAGTGATCCAGATGATGCTATACAACCCTGCTGGTGAAGCTTAGAGATAATAAAGATCTGTGGGGTAAAATACAGTACAAAGCCAAATCTGAATCTCGTGGATAGAGGATCAAATCCAAGAAAAAGCTCTTTAATTTAGCCAAATGCAAGGTAATGCATCTGGGAAAGTTGTTCTAAGAGGATGGGAGAGTCTGTCTTGGGAACTCCAATAATTCACTGATGGATATATGGGTAATTCTGGATAATCGCCTCAGTAAGAGCTCCCAACAAGTCTTAATAATACACAGTTGAGCACTTGAATGGTGTTGCTGTAGAAGACAATGATTCACAATTGCTTGATACCTAGAGATTGAAAACGTGTATTTTTCTAAGAGCTATTATCTGATTCACCTTTTGGAAGAAACTGTTTCCCATACATTTATAGCTGTTGAGCCTTACTCCCGTATTTGCCATGGGGGGATGGATGGTGTTCTTAAAATGATTTACCCAAACTGAGGATTTGTGTGGAGCCCAGTCACAAATTTGAACTTTTAATATATGTGTTTAACTGGACAAGACTCATCAAAGCACCAGTCAAATTAATATCATTACAACAAAGCAAAAAAATCATGTTGCACTCATTCTGATCAAAATAAGGTGTAGACAACATCATTACCCAAGAGTAAGTGCTAACATTTTAAGCAGGATGGATAGTACCTTATACCGTAAGTATTGTGTTTGAGGAGAGAAAATCTGGGATGGTGCAAGGAGATGAAGAAGTGATGGAGAATGAGAGTCACAGTAGGGACTTTATTTTGTTGGGGTTTTTTTATTATTATTATTTTTCTAATAAACCTGGATTTTGGGTTTTTGGGAGGATCTCAGACTCCAGTCTGATTCACTCTTTTATGATTATTATCACGTTGTGTCTGTGTCTAAAAATATAGGAATAAAAATAATGAATCGAAGGTCATACATTACAAGCTTCGGCAACATTCAAAGGTATTGCCAGGACTTTGTTTTTACATGTACTCTTTCTTGTGCATATGCTTATACAACTGCAGTTTTTAAGTTTCAGAATTTGACATAATTTGGGCTGATCTTCAAGGAAATGGCAAAATTCATCCCTCTGACTCATATTGTCAAATCTTTGTTCCAGTGCATGATATTTGAGGATTTCCTGAATTTGAGGGGCTTTGGGAGGGGTCAGGGAGGAGAAGAAAGAGGAAGGTTATTATTTTGTAAACATCTGAACATGTGACCAATCATACAGATTTCAGCAGGTTTAAAGTTCTGAACCCTTCTACCTTTAAGTGGGAAATGTGAGGTAGTTTTAATATGAAGTTTGACTATAATTAGCTTCTCAGAATGTGTAAATAAAGGATAGTCAGTGAAACTTGATCTCCTGCAGTTCTCCAAATGGTTACAGTTATATCAATGTGATTGTATTAAACAGACAATCATAATAGACACAATAGAGGCGTAGATTCTACAATATTTTACCAAGGAATTTATGACAGAAAGGAATCTTTTGCATTATCAAGTCCAAGTCCCTGGATAATACAGGCAGCCATAATATGCAAATTATTTCAGACACCTTACTTAAAACCCCACAATTAAATTCCTGTATTTGCAAGAAAGACCACACATCACAAATAAACAAATACTCCTTCATTGTAAGATTTGTTTAGCGGTGTTCCATGTTTTATCTGCATAGCTACAAATTGTTTACACTGGGGTTTCCAGTTCATAAATCCTTAGTTTTATGCAAGCTTAATGACAGCCAGTCTTGCCAAAGCTTGCATTTATTATCCATTTTGAAAAACTGGTCATGACAAATGCTAGTTTGTTCTGAGACACCAAGTTTCCCTTCCTTCATTGTCTATTCTCCTGATTGTAGAAATGGTAGGCTTCAATACAGAATAAAGCTTTAATAATTTAATGTTGATTAATTAAGGGCTGTTTTTTGACACCCATACTCTTACTGAGAGAGACCTTGTACCTGAAAGATCCTATGATTTCAAGGTGTTACTCCCAGAATACAGTGCTAATCAATAAGATAAAGGGTATCAGGCCTAAATAATTAACTGTGCTAAGCAGGGAAAATAACTGTATGATGCCCTTGGCACTTTTCTGTCTTTAAACAATGGTAAAGACACAAGAGAACATGCAAGGCATGGAAATCTTGAGTGGCTTTTAAAAATTCCCTTCTCTAGCTTTTCTGGTCATCATCTCCTGAAGTTTAGTGTACTTAACTTATTTAAGATGCTGGTTTCTTCTTATTTGTACCCTTCTTTCTACTCATTCTTTTTGGTACAGCTCACGTTTTCTGCAGAATTTCTTTCATATGTTTAAACAGGCCCTCCTGTGTGTGTAGGAGCTTTCAGCATTAGAAATTTACACCTCTGTTTGGCAAAGCAGAAACACCTGTACTTGTACAGACTCAGCTGGTGTCAACAAGCTCCATGGTTAGTTGGAAATTAGGGATTAATTTGACCGGTGTTTAAAAGAGTGTCATTACATAAAAGTAATTTCTGTATTTGTGATCCTCCAAATTTTGTGCCCATATAGTTACCTTCCTTGGGTTATTTTTTTAACTTCCTCCTTTCCCTGGCTTTATTCGTTGATCTGGCTAGCTTTTTTCATCATAATGCTCTTCAAACATCCCTCTGTAATGAGTCTGTATGTCTAACTACAATCAATCTTCCATTAGTCATTCACCAGACTGAGGATCCCTGATACTATAGGCAGACAAATAAATCCCCTTTTCCTCTGAATGTACAACACTTGAAGGAAACAAAACAGTAATGGTAAGAACACTAATTCCTACCGATTTCTAAGACCTCTAATTCCTATTAATTTGTTTGGGACAAACGATTACTTCACCATGTATCTTAAAAGGACTGTTCTATCAGGTAGTATTGACTGGAGTAGTTGGGCGCCTAACTAGATGGTTTACAGAAAGTGCTCTTTAACATGATTATTGTTAAGAAGCAAATTTAGATTAGGATTTGTGTATGTGTGATCAGTGTCTTATGTATCTGTTTTGGAAGCTCAGCATGGTCTATGAGGTTTCCCAGACAGATCAACTTGCTAAGATAACCCTCTTGACTGGAAGAAGAGATGTCTTCTTATTACTTTCAGCATGGAGCAGGTTTAGTATAACTTACCCACTTTTAGCAACAATAATTTGTAGGTGCTGTACCTCAAAAACATCCCTAGATGTAGACTAAATCCTGTCCCATCTATCTGTCATACTGCTCCTATTTAGGGTGGGAAGAGGAGGGAGGAGAAACATGACTTTTCCATGGGAAAATAAATACAGTTGGAAAAAGGTCCCTTTGAATTAAAGAAAATGAGGAAAGAAAAGCAGCTGTTCCAACACTGGTAAGTGTTTACATTCTGAAAAGAAAAGCCTTGACAGACAGGGCAGAGTAAGATTTTAGCTGATTGCATTTAATATGTATCCTCGATGTGGGCCATGAGTTAGTCACATGATTCTATGATTTATTATGTAAATACTCTTGCAATGAAGAGAAGATGGAAAACATGGAAAAGTGTTAATGTAGGACTTCTTCAAAAACAGACCTGTGTTTGTTTAGACAATATTTCAGCTTCTGCATTGTGCAGAACACAGCAGTTGTTAGATATCACAGGGACATCTATAAGTACTTAAGTTTAATAGGGGTAATATTCAAGTTGTAATATATATCAACTTATTGAGGAGTTACTTTAGTGAAGGATGAGCAATCTGAGAAAGACAGTGTTAACTACATTCACATATAATGCTATAATAGGTTACTGCAGAAATTCTCGTATGCTGTCCCTCAGCTCTATTACAATGCTCATTAGAGCTGTTGTACTGTGCATTTCACTTCTTAATAGGTCTTTTGCTTGCGAGAAAAATATAATTGTATGACTCCAAAGCAGGATCTTCCTTGCCATCTCAACCTCCTCTCTGCTGTAATTACATCCCCTTCCTAGCCCTAGGTGGCAGATTGTTTTAGATGGGAGCTAGGCTGGCACAGGTGGCAGCTTGGTCTTTTCATAGAATGTTCATCAAAAAGGGAAGAAGAACCATTGATCTCTTCAGATCAGATTCCTTAGATGACTTCCTTTTTAGCAAGGTTGGTAAATTCACACCCACTTGTGTGGACCTTTGCCAAAACAGGCTTACACTGTTATAAAGTTGGCAAATTCCCCCTTCCTTAAACACGCTTGACATTCTTCAAACTGTTATACCACAAACTGGTGGTGAGAGAGAATGCAGTTCTCCTGAGATACCAAATATGCACACACAAAAACGTATAAGGAATTTGAATTTAAAACAGAGAAAGTGAAAGAATTTCTGATACTGGAAGGAAATACAATTGTCTTGTTAATTCATTTAGTATCAATTGTGTCCTGATACTGTTCTAATCATTCTGATACTCTCTTCTGTCCTATAACTCCATTAACAATTTTTGTAGAGACGTTATTTGAGCAATTGGTGTCTATGACTTTATGAAAACATTCTGCCATACAAGCATGCTCATAAGTATTTCCTTGATTTCACTGCAAAACATTGGCCCATCCTAAGTTCAGAAAGTAGTGCAGAATGATTTTTGGATAGAAAACATATATTCAAAATACAAACTTTCTGTAGAGAATTTTAAACAATCTTGGGTTAAAAATCTTTGCTTTGATACAACGTTGATAGGATTTCTTGCATTTCCTTGTAGAAATTTTAGTGCAGAACTCCATGGTATTCAGAAAACTATATTCCAGAGGATAAGGCAGACCAGATTTCCCTCACCCACCCTTAAAATAAAGCTGAGATTAATCTCAATGTGGTGCTCAGATCTTTCTTCTACTCTTTTCAAAAGCAGAGCTACGTCAGATAAGCTAGATCTTACTATAGAGGCCTGTCTCATGTTGCGCGTGACAAATCACTTGTTGGTTTCTCAAAAATCAAGATGTTTTGGAACTTGCAATTCCTGAGTACGCAGTAGACTCAAAGCAAGACTGCCTGGAAGAGGAAGCACATTGCTGTTGACATAGTTGCCCAATGATTGCTTTAGCAAAAATCTGCCCCAGGGTTTCTGAGAGGTAACTTAGGAAGGAGCCTAGAAAGAACAGAGTTGAAAACACTAAGAAAATTTAAGGGAAGAAAAGAGAAGATTGAAAATATGACCATACTATAAAATAGCGATAGGATCTTTGTGAACCTGAACAAAGGCTATAGAAGTTATTTGAGGATACAGGCCTATCCTCTGGTGATTAGCATTCCCAGACCTCCAGATCATAGCTCCATTGCTACAAGAACACAGGCTAGAAGAACAAACCATAGTTTAGACATAATGTAGCATCAAGGAAAGCTAGGGAAAATGCTGAATAATTCAGAAGGAAAAGTAAGACACTGGCTCCACTGAAGTAAATTCCCACTTTCTGAGAAGTGAGGGCAAAAAATTTGTGACTTTAACTGCCTTCCCAGTTCAGCAATGGTACCAGGAAAGAACAGTGGGATATCTCTAGGAACTGAGGGTCAAGGTTTTCCTTTCACCAAAGTGTGAAGCTGGGATTCATAAAAAAACAGAAAAAATCTCAGAAAGGGATATCTTCTTGTTTTGGTTGGTGGGCTAAGCTAAGCAATAAGAAAGGGGAATTAAAACATACGAGGTAGTGACAGCAGAAGGAAAAGCACTGATCAGCAAGAAACTATAAGTAACAGGTTTTTTTCATTTTGGATGACCAAACCCCCTCACAATCTCTTAAGGCACCTGATTATGATGATAATGTAAGAGCACAAGCTTATATTTTTAAACTGTATTGCATCTGCTCTTATTGGACACACAAGAATAAGGCTCCCTTTGAAGCCATCTCTGAAGTGCTGTGGTTTCATTCTTTTTATGGTTCAAAACTTGTATCATTACAGGAACATCATACTAATAATCAAATGGGTTTTTTTTATTTCCTCTCCTCCCTCGTGATCAAGGGCCCATATACACATGCCTATGTTAAGTTGCTAAAGAATAGTTTTCAATATTTATCACATCCTTATTTCAATGACTCAGACAAGTGTGTATATTTTTCATCTGTCAGTTTGTTACCATAAGTCAGTGCTGTAGTGACAATGAGATGTTAAAAAAATCATTTGGCTTTCACATTCTACAATTTAAAGCTGTAGATGAATAGAGTGAATCATGTATATCTCCTTTAAAATACTCATAGTAATCTGTTCTTAAAATCAAAACCAAAGTCTTACTTTACCAGAGAGGTGCATGGCACGGACACTTAATATTTTGTCTGCATCAGCAAATTTAGACATGCATTTTATGACATTTGTCCTCTAAAAGTATTCTTTCTCACTGTGCAGTGTGCATTTATCTGTCTGTCTAAAGTAGGGAAAAAAGGAGAAAAAAATGTATGTCATATTTTAAGTTCAGTAATCAGTTGACTTTATGTCTTTAACTTGTGTTACTGCATCTTTTTCCTCCTTTTTGTAACATTGTCAAGACTTTGCAACAAACTTAATTTTTCATTGCCCACTTTTGCCCAGTTATGGCAGAACTTTCATTTGCTCACTATAAGTACTTTATTATTATTATTTAATTCTTTACAAATAACCTCTTCTCTTGTTTTGGCATACTGCATTGTTTTCCCATTATTTTCAGAAGTCTCTGTGGCCTATAAACTTGGAGGAACCTATTCCATGGCTTTGAAAAAGCATCTGTTGTGTATAATTTGTTTACTGAATACACCAGGTGGGGTAGCTACCAGATCCTAGAAGTTAGTTCAGCAGAGTAGCATTGCTGTATTCGGGGATTTTGGTCCATTACTATTGCTGTTCTTTTGAAGATGTGGTAGAAAATTGTCAAAAATTGAGGTGTGCATAGTGCATCAACTGCATGGTAACCATGACACTGATTTGTTCATAATAGAAATCATAAATAATTAAATAAACTAAGCGGTTCTTAATTTAACAATTAAATAACTAATGAGTGAGTGTAAATAAGTCGGGTATTCAGTCTTTGTTTCTGGACTCTCTTCCTCCTTCGGTGGGTTGCATTTGCATACTGCATGAATGTGAGGCTTCTGGAGAGAGGGGAGTGGGACTGTAGAAAGGCAGAAGTTGGAAGAGGAGCAAAAGAGGGAAATCCTTGTCTTGTGAGTCGTCTTGCCTGACAATGAAAAACATCAGAGTCAAGAATGATACAATACTACAAAATTTGGTGCTTATGCAAAATCAGTGACAACTGCTGGACAGGGTAATTGATAACATTGTTCCATGTGAACTCTGTTAAGAATTTAATGGCTGGATTTTCTGCAAAATTTTTATAATGCTTACTCTATTCCACTGGGAGATCCTTAAAATAGGCATTTTGCATTGATGGAGGCTAAAATAGAGTTCTAAAGAATTTGTCCTCTGGCAGAGTAAAAATGGACAGGATCTAACCCCATCAAATTAACAAGGACTGAAAGTCAAGGCTATTTATGACCAGGAGGTGTCAGACTAGTAAATAAAAGTCTCCGCTTCCTAACTGCTACTGAATTATTTCTATTTAGTGTCACAAAGATATCAGATTTTAGCTTGGATAGCAGAGAAAAAAGGACCCTGAGCTGTTCTTGTGTCCTTTGACAACACATTACGAGGAGCTGAGCTGATGAAGTTCACTGTGCAGTTGCACGTAATGTAAAACTCCTCTGTAGCTTAGAGGGGGTTTTACATTTTAAGTTTGTGGAGCTTCACTTATGCCAAAGTTCACTTTAAAATATGCTAGAACTTGGCAGAAGTCCAGTGAGCTAGAATTTAAAAGGGCCTTTAGTAACACATGACAAGGCGGTAATGAAAGATGGGTTGTTAAATCAGAGTCATCAGGGCTCCTAATTTTCTTAGAAGTTTAGCTTCCCCTGCAACCTCCCTCCAATTTTAGCCATCTCCAGTTCCTCAGAGATGTTACAAGTCACTGTAGTGTGGTTTTTTTGTGATTATATAAAACTGCTCATACCAGAGTCCTTATTCTGTTCATTCGCCAGGACACTAGAATGTAAACAGTTCCCTTTCTGACAGGCGAGCCAATCTTCTCCATTTCTTGAAACCATAATCTTTCCTTCCTGCCTTCCTTATTTATCCTCACACTCCTTCTGTTCCATAGTGTTTCTGTCTTTTCCGTGTTTCATCTTTTTTTTTTTTTTTTTTTTAAATGTCTCGTTATAAAGCATATGCAGTCAGTGGTTTATGGTCTAACATGAGGAAGTATCTTATTGAACCCTTCCATCCTAGCCTTCAGCCCCCACTTCTTGATCTGTCCTCACCCAATCTTCTCTTACTTGCAAGAAATGACAGTTTTGTTGAATCTTTGAGAACAAAGAGTTCCTCTTCATGTGGCTTGCATTTCAATTAATAAGATTGTTACACAGATACTTTAGGTTATGACCAATGAATTGCAAACAAAAAACCCCGGGTAGTCTGTATAATATAAAATCGTGAATCAGCCAGATTTTCTAAGGGTGAAAATACAATTCCACGAAACGCTGGTGTTGATGAATGCGAAGCTTTAGGAATACAATACATGTAGACAAACTTTACACATTTTATCCTGTTTGTGAAGCCTACCACTACTGCACATGCGGGAAAATGCACCCTCAGGTAAGGATATTCAGTGATATTTTATTTCTGCTTTTTTAAAGTACTCCTGTTTTATATTTTTTTTTTCATGCAGGCCTTCATGCTGCTCCTCAGTTACAGTTTGAATGCTAATGACGTATATTTCACTCACAAGACTTAAAGGGAAAAAAGTGTAAACCTTTATGAATATTTTGAGATATACCATATAGAAAAACTGTTGCATGTTGTATGAAAAGGTAACAAAGGTGAAGGGATAAACATTGATTCTATTATTCTGTCCTAGAAATATAACAAAAATTGAAGAGGGCTTTTGGTTTTATTTTTTTAGAAGAGGTTGCCATCGAACTCTTGAAATATGTGGTATTTGAAGATCAAATATATCTACTCATCTGCTTTTAGATGCAGGATTAATTGAAAAATCTACAAAGCACATTCTGGTCATCATTAGACATTTCCTTGACTTTTGCACTGTTAAGATGTTAAAAAGAAATTAATTCCTGTATTGTAGTCTTCCAGCACACATATTTTCAATGAATATCAATACAACAATCTATATTGTCTGTTAAGTGGGTTTAGATTAATTCTTTCCTTTCACTGATTTGTGAAAAGCCTAGGCACTGTGAAAGTAGGTACTGAATTTCTGGAAATAAGGAGCAGGGTTTCAGACTCTGTATCAGTCCTTCACCAGGTGGTAGAGCAGCTTGTTGCAGCAGTTAAAAGTCAGAGCCATATGGCTCTGATCCACTGCAACTGCTACAATGGAAAGAAAAGTTTGGAAAACAGAAAAAAAGATGAATGAATGAGTGAAGAAGTAGTCAGTTACTTTGACGAATGTGACAAGGGCTGCTCTGACAAATGAAATAGTCTCAATCTGTAGAGTTTGATAAGCATCTACTTTGAATAGAATAAACAAACAGTATCTTCCAGCTCCAGAAAGACATTTAGGCAGATGGACCCTTATGCCTGTGTGACTTCCCATCAAAATTGATGGATATATAAGCATAGAGGTTCACATGGCCTGATACTGCAGTCTATCATAGGGAATAATGCAGCATGGAATGCGTGGAGGCTATGGTTAGATTCTGTCCTTGGCAGAGGTAACGATGAATAGGAGAACTGAACCAGCTAATCGACTTGTACATGCTGACTGGATTCGAGGGAAGTCAAAAGAATTATGCTGATAACACCAAATAACTCTCTAGCCCAAATTCAGCATTTGTGTTTGAATTTCACAGGTGGATACAGTACCTTCCCTCTTCCCACCCCTCCCAAAGCTTTTACAGTTAATAATTTAACACAAGAGTATCTCTGTGCCATCTTGCACCATTATGACAGTTTTCTGAAAGTCTTGGCAAATAACTTAAGAGTATTTTGCTTCTTGGGTTTATATTATGAAGGATATAGTCTCCCTGACAAAGACGGAAAGTAAGGCTAAAACATTATATAAAGAAAACAACAAAAATTGTCAAAAAGACTACCTGACAGGATGGTAAATTTGCCCTTGTTTTGAGATTGTTGTGGTTTAACCCAGCAGGCAGCTAAACACCACACAGCCATTCGCTCACTCCCCTCCCCCCACAGTGGGATGGGGGAGAGAATCGGGGCGAAAAAAAAGTAAAATTCGTGGGTTGAGATAAAGACAGTTTAATAGGACAGAAAGGGAAGGGATAATAATAATAATAATGATAAAAGAATATACAGAACAAGTGATGCACAATGCAATTGCTCACCACCTGCCAACCGATGACCAGCCAGTCCCCAAGCAGCGGTTGCCACCCCCCAGCCAACTCCCCCAAGTTTGTATACTGAGCATGACGTCACATGGTATGGAATGTCCCTGTGGCCAGTTTGGGTCAGCTGTCCTGGCTGTGCCCCCTCCCAGCTTCTTGTGCACCTCCAGCCTTCTCAGTCAGTAGAGCATGGGAAGCTGAAAAGTCCTTGACCAGTGTAAGCACTGCTTAGCAACAGCTAAAACATCAGTGTGTTATCAACATTATTCTCACCCTAAATCCAACACAGCACTGTACCAGCTACTAGGGAGAACATTAACTCTATCCCAGCTGAAACCAGGACAGAGATGGACATAAGTAGACCCCCTAGATCCCCAAGGAAGACTGAAAAGCTTTTAAAATCAGTAAGCCAGGTGTTCTTAGAATAAAGAAGTAGGCTGCCTATCCTTTAAATCTTAAGCTGGCCAGGTCAGAGTAAAATGGGCTCATACACACCTCTCCTCCTACCCACTGTGTCTGCTTGTGGGTCCTGGCCCCGGTTTTAGTCCTTCAGTGATGCTGCTTTCTGCACTGTAGCAAACCTTGCCCAGCCTTCCTGAGTCTTCTTGAAGGTCAATCCTTCCTGGGTCCCAGCTGCTGGCGTTGGGCTCCTAATTACAGTCTCCGCATCAGGTGCTGTCTTTCTCCTCTGACTCTCTTGAGTCCTGCACACCGTAACCTCCTAAAATTTCTCTCAGAGCAGTCTCAATTGCTCACCAAGAATCGTCTAAAGGGTTTCACTCCATCAGCTACTTCTTCAAAAGATGTAACAGAAAAATAAAAAAACACTGAGAAGATGAATATAGTCCATATCCACAGTAGCTGCCCTTGTACAGAGAATTTATAACTTCATTCTTTTTCCAGAGTTCTAATCTGCTAAACCTCTGATGTATTTCTTCTCAGAAAAGTTTATTTCTGATTTTATGTAAGAATTTCACCCTAGAAAGAACTGTGTGCTTAATTTTAGACATTGAACACTGTGTTATTGGCTCCAAATCCTAGGTTCAAAAAACCTCCATCTCACCAAAACTTACATGCTCAAATAAAGTTGAGTATAGATTTTCAGGTTAAATGCTGGTATGATTTAAAACAAATAAACAAATAAACAAACACAGATTATTCCATTATTTTGTAAGTCATGTTGAAGTTTCTATGTTTTTAAAATTATGAGTTACTGAACTTAATATCACATTATATATATTGGGCAGAAAACAAGAATAGAAAGTGCTATATCTGTGCTTTGTGCTGGGGTTACATTTTATAAGAGCAGCTTTAAATTGGTACCTTCATATGTTCAGAGTTGAGATGCAGTACTTACAAAGAATTTTAGAAACTTCTTGGGTGTGAGTTAATTTTTTCAGCCTGTGTGACTTATGCCCCTCCTTGCCCAACTAGCGATATGAATGCAAAGAAGCATAAGTCTCAGAAAGACTTTCAATTTCTTAAAAAATCCCAATGTACAACTAAACTTTTCTTCCACTAATTATATTAATCAGATTTTTAGATCTACTACTAAATAAACAATATTATATTATTCATGTTAAATGCTAGTACTGCTCTTCAGAACAAACAGGTGATAAGTAACCATGTGGTTCTAAGTCTGTTGCACCTGTCTGTTATTCCTGCTTACCAATCCACAAAGATAAGAGAGAGAGGGAGGGAAAGAAGATTTGAGAAAATTTACTTTTTAGGACAGTTGAGCACTTTTGTTAGAAATGTTCAATATGATTACATGCAACATTTAACGATGATCGTACTTGCAATTATCTTAGTCCCTTGTAGAAGTCCAGTGAGGATGTCTCTATGTAGGTCTGATTCAGTTTTGCTTTGCCCTGCCTATTTTTTTTCTGCAATTTTACTATGAACCTCACTTTCAGATTAGAAAAGTATTAGCATATGCTTTCTCTGATAGATGATACTTTAAATCGGTGACTTGGAGGCTGAATCCAGCTGAAACTGGGTTTACTTTAACATCACCCTAGAGAACGTTGTGAGCCAGAACTGTATTTTGTTGTTACAGTGTCCATCCTACCCTCATTTACTTTCTTGCCTCTTTTTGACAACAAAACAAAAAGGTGCATAAACTTTAAAAAACACAAGAAGATAGCAAGTTTCTCAAGACCTAGGAGTGGGATTTCAGTCATACATGTCTTAATTTTTCTTTTAGAGACTGAATTTGTAAGTTATTTACACCAACCTAGGGTGCCATGGCTTAGAGAGGAGTTTGGTGTCCCCCTCAGGTTTCCCCAGTCTATCAGAGAAGGACTGGGATATTTGACTACTGAAACTGAATTAGTGTCTGAAGTCTAGATCATAACTGTTTTCTCTTTATTTTTTTGCCTTTCCTTTTCCCTTCTGCCACCTCTTCTGTTACAAAGATGATACACCAAAGAAATGTGGTGGTTTGTGTCTGATGGATTAGTTCCTTAAATGAGTGCAGAATGCTTTAAAATATTTGTATGAGAGAACATTCAGATTGTTTGCCTTTCCACACTGACTTTCACTCATGCAGTGAAATATGCTTATGCCTCTTAAAATTAATAAATGAAAAGACTAGGATATCTCTCAAATAACAAAAAGAAGTGGCACAAGAGAGAAAATGTACCTATTTAAGATATTGAAAGGACCCTTATTAGTTTGGATCTGTAGCTGCAACTAAGGAGCTAGACAATTCATGCACCACACTTCATGCTTACAAGTGTTTTTACCACCAGCAGAAGAGTCATAGGCAACATAGCATGTTTGCTGGTATTCTGACTTCTTTCTCTGGAAATGATCAGACACAGGGCTACGGAATATCAGTCTTTCTTTAAATGACTTGCTAACCTTGAAGATAAAAATCATACTAAATATTCTTCATTTTTATGACTTTGTCCATGGCTCATTTAACCCTGCAGTACCCTTTCCAATGTGTTTGGGGAAATCCAGAATAAGATGGTCCTGGATACAGATATTGTTGCCTGGTGAACATGATTTGGTAATCATTAGGCTATCATAAGTTTTTCTTCTAAGCTAACATACCTGGAAATATATTCAAGAACCGTGTAGCACTGACCGTGGAAGTTTGTGGTATTGCAAAAGTATTAAAAACAAAGAGCTTATGGCTACGTTTGAAGCAACTAACAAATTTTTTAAGTGAAAATATTCAGCACTGTTGTCTTACAAATTTACAGGAAGAGGGATTTTATAGAAATATATTTTGCAAAGACCTAGCAACATCATCAGACATTCAAAGTTCCTAGCTAACAAAAGTATTGGGTTGTATTGGATTTTATTACAGTCCCACAGTCATACCAAATTGGTAATTTTACATCCAAGAAGTCCAGCAACTCTTGAAGAATTCTCCCTCTTCATAGGAAAAAAAAAAAAAAAATTAAGATGTAGTATATAAAATGAAATGGTTAACATGTAGAAAAGATCAGCATTCCCATATGTGCTATTTCTCCTCTGCCGTGATCCGCAAGTGGCAGATTTTTAAAGTTTTAATCCAGGATTTTGAATATGGGTAATGAAAGGAAAAAAAAAAAAATCCAGAGTTACATAAATTGTGATTTTTACAAGGTTGCCATCTTGCTAATATTACCTCATTAATGTTATGTTCATATGACAATTGTAGCTCTTAAATTTGTGTTTTATGCTTTGGTTCAAAGCTTGCACTGCACTAAGTAGGCTAAGATCCCAGTAATTTTAATTAGAGAAAATTTGAATCGAATCTCTTCCATCCAAGTGTAAAAATGCTGATTCAACAGGTTCCTAACTGTTGGTTTTGTGTTTGCATAATGTGATTGCAAGAAAAAAGTGCTTTTTTCTCTTTCACAAAAATACCTCAATCAAATTTTTCAGCAATGCATCATGTAGCTATTGGGCCAACATGAGAAAAATTTTATTTTTAGGTACAAAGGTGTTGGAAAGGAAATGTGATAATATGTTGATGGTATAATCACTATATTGACCCTATTGAAAATCTCAGACACAGGAGTAGCTTTGTTCAAATAAGAACTTAATTAAAATACAAAGGCCTGTTCTTTTGAGAAAGGATAGCCACTGGAAAGTGTTTGGTGAAACAGGTTCTTTAGGATCTACAAGTTGGGGAATATCTAAGCCTCTGATCTTGCTAATGCTTATCTAGGGACTGATCATGGATCAAAAAATTTGCACTGAATACTCCAGATACTACCAGATGTTCAAATTAAACAAGGTGCCCAAACAGATAAAATAATTGCTTTTTTTAACATTTCTTTTTTTTTCAAATGTTACTTGCTATCCATTTTAGGCTGCTTGCATGTCCAGCATTAACATGTAATAATGCTAATGATACACTTATATATTCTATTAAGTGTACCAAAAACTTTCCCAGTTTCGTCTGTGTTCTTATAGGAGCTGAGCATCTGATTCTCCATACAAAGATTAAATAAGAAAGTATGCCTTGAAAGAGCTTGAATGTACTTTACCTTAGTAATATTTATCTTGATATTACGATTATTATGCAAAGCTTAATCCTTTCAGTGCAATGCAAGCATTCAATTGTCAAAAGAAAGGTGGATGTGTTATCCTGTTGCTATTGTTAGAGAAATACATTCTCTTCAACTGATATACAGATGAGGATTGTTGGGATAAATGACCTATGCCTAATGTTTTAATATTCAACATATGATAAACTGATGTAATGTGAAGGGCACCACAATGACATTAATGTGTTATCCAAAATATAATTTGAGAGTGAGTTCATCCACTTAATGTTTCATTAAAAATGTTTTATGGAATATAAGAGAAGGAATATTTGCTTCTTTCTAAGATTTATACAAGCCTTTTCTCTTTCTCCTGAGGTCAGCTGCCTGACTAAATAAATGTACTTTTATAAAGCAAGGTGGCAGCAAGAATCTTCTGACAGAAAAAAATGGTCTACTATGCTCATTTTTCATGAGTGCAGCAAAAAGATGAGATGCTAGCCATGACCACATCCTACCTCAATTCCTTCTTTCTACATATTGCACCCACATTCACCCAGTAGTACTTATTGTCTGAGTTTGCATCAAAATTATCAAATTTCGTGAAACTCATCAGTGTTTTGTACTGAAACATTTTAGCTCAGGTGCTGAAGAAAACCTCATGGTTAATATAGCTTTCAATAACTCTTTCATCATGTGTAAGATTTAAATCATATGTGCCTAGGGATGTATTTGTAGAGGGTAGATTGGATCATCTTTTATGTCCATCTAATGTTGTTCAGTGCATATTCTCTTTTTAAATAAAGTAATTTTTATCACTGCTGGTCTTGCCAGAAACAGAGGTCTCTGATGGAGTCATTTACTTTAGCAGGAATGTAGATTTTCTTTTAACAGTGGATACCAGCCTATGGGAATTACTTTCCCTGATATATTTGCCTTTTTTAAAAATAGTGTAGAAGCAAAAAGCTTCTAGGAAACATCCTGAGAATTAGACCTCTCTACCTGTGACTGCTAGAGGGGAACTAAGCAATCTTTAAAGTTTTTAAAATAAAAATCAATAGAAAAGCTGTCAGACACCGGCAACTTATTTACAGGAAAAAAATTTATGTCTTTCAAAATTTTTTTAGTCTTAGCTTGCTTTATACAGGTGACTTTTTGCTTTCATCTATTTTAGAAAACTAAATCTCCTTTAAGAATTTTTAGTTCTTGTTAATTAATGTCTTCAGTGAAGGTACAATTTTTTACACACATCAAGGATTTTCTGAAAATCTGATTTTCTAATATTTTTAAATTCTTCAATTTTTTTTTCTGAATTTTTGAATTTTTCACACGAAGCTAATTATCCACTTTGTCTATTCTGTAACTGACCTCTTTAAGCTGTTTCGCTGTGTTTCACTCTTACCAAAAACTGATGTATTTGGGATCCCATCTTGAGACCTAGAGGACTAATAGCTCTCAGATGATTCTGAAAATCTCCTTTTAAATTATAAGACCTTGTCTAGACTAGGATTACTGTTATAAGTGTGTTTGTTGGCTAATTCTGATGAGTCCTTTCATATTGGTTTATATAAGGGATGTCTGTGTTTGGTAATATCTTCCTGCATTTTTCGTAAGAGTTGTGGGTTTGATCCTCCTTTTATTTGTGTGCAACTATTTGTATGAAAAGCAATATATGCCATTTATATTCATTCATATGTATCACCTATTTTGCACAAATAAGTAATCTAGTTACAAGGGGATGGGCAATTAAATCCCTTGTGTGTGTGTGTCGGCATGTGTAGAACATAATTAATTGATCTCTGAAAACAAGACCAATAGAATAGCTATTTTGCGGGAAATTTGGCGCTTCAATCCTGTTTTAATAGAAAAGAAACCATGATTAGAAGAGGAAAAGTTTTTAGAATGTTTGGAGATAGTATATAAGTAGAAATGATAATATTACATAAATAGAAATGATAATATTACATATGTAGAAATGATAATATTGCCAGAATCATTTTCATACAGCACAACATGGAATTAACTAAGAATCCTACTACTAGTAATACTGAAAATGTGTATTTCAAGGATAAAAAAACCAATTTTGATGTCGTGATAGGAATATGCTATATGTTCAATAGCATTCTGACTGGGGACTTGGATTCCTAAAGAATTATCCAACTCCAGTTCGACTCGAGAAAGGAAGAAAGGAAGACAGAAAGAAAGGAAGACAGAAAGAAGAGAGAATTGATGAATTTCTGGACAGAAGTCTGCGTGCCTTAACACATGCACACAAAATTAGATACCACTGTAAAAGCATTTTATGCTGCATTTTAAAAAATAAATCTAAAAATGTTTGAACTGTCTTTTTATTTGGAATACATATATTTACCCTTACACCAGAAGATATGAACACTAAAATATGTGACACTAGCAATTGAGACATGTCTGTGAGGAGGGAAGCTGGATGGGAGGGGAAGAAGTGAGGAGGGCTTACTGGAAAAACAAAATGACCCCTCTTTGTATCTCCTATACAAGGCAGAGAAGACTGGGAACTGTGTTATGAGACAACTTGTCTGGGAAGGGTGGGTGGGTATGCAGGGAGCTGGCTGTAACACCTTCCTATCTTAAGCATTTTCGTATAGGTTATAGCTACTATTATTGACGCTCCTAGGCCACTCTTATCCTTAGTGGATAGTGTTAGTAATCTAACAATGCTGACTTGACAGAACAGAGCTATATACTGTCCTGGTTATACTGCCCCAAAATGCACAGTCCAAGGCAGTGAGCCATCCAGTGCATGCCAGTCCTGCCAGCTTTGTGCCACTAGAGGAAATATCAAACTGGTAGTACAAAAGGTCTGGCATGAAGCACGGAATTTCTCTCTAGGGGACTTCAGAGTCCATTCATTATTACCTGTAACTTTAACAAAACAACTTTTCTACAGATCTTGTAAAAATGACTGAATACACTATTTTGTTTATCCTGTCTAAGGAGTACACCTACTGATGATGTGCAAAGGTGGAAAGCAGACTAATACCACAAAAAAAAATCAATTTGAAAGTGAATTTGAAATTTGAAAGTAGAAAGGCTTTCACTGCACTTTCTTTTCTTTATTTATTTTGCAGTCAAAGAGAAGTTGCCAGGGAACACACTCTGCCAGGACCCTACATGAATCCACTCTGACTCCTTTTGGGAGCAAACACAAAACCTGCTTCTAAAAGGCCTTGCTACTGCAAGCACTGTCACTCACTTCAACCTGCAAAATTCAAGCCATCTTCCTCCCCTTTCTCCACCAAATAAATTAAGTAAATTAAAAAAAAAAAAAAAATCTCAAACAAAAGCCTGCTTGAAATAGAGCTCTTATGTTCAAATTTGGAAAAGCCAGACTGTGAAATACAGTGTTTCAGCTGTTCCTTTTACATGAAAGGTGGTTGGCTACTGCTGGGATAGTGATACTGGGAATTTTTGATTGACGCTTGTGTTCTTTTTGTGCCATTCTTTTCTACTGACTAAATTTTTATATGCAGAAACTATTAGAATATGAATTCTGAAATTACTCACTGCAGTTACATGCAAAGAGCAAATTTTCAAAAGTCTGATATAGGAGTCAGATATCTGTGCTTTCTTCTGATATAATCATAATTAATTTGTGTAAGTGCTGGTTGATAACATAATGAAGACATTGACATTGGGGATAATACTCCAGTGGCCAAATTACTTTAAGAATTTTGTCTTGTATAAACTGCTTGAATTCTGGTCCTTGGAGGTAGGATGTTCTTACAAAGAAAAAGCTCATATTTTTGCATATGTCTAGCAATACTAACTCAACCGCAATGTCAGAACTGATTTTCAGTGCTCTATAAACAGGCAGAGTTGACAAAGGAAGAAGTAAAGTTAGGTCCTCCAGGAAATGGGCTAATTCAGTACCGCTTTTTATCAGTTTATTTTGACAGAGATCCTTTAAAAAGTATTTGAACTTCTCTCTGTTGGGTATCTGTCAGAAAATAAAGGAAGTTATTGTAAAACAAATCCCTCAAGCTGAGATGAATCCTTCCTGCTTTTTGATACAGCTGAAATCCTATAATTCTGCACAAACTGGTATTATGATAGTAATAATGCAAAAATACTCAAAATATATCTCGTCTGATTTCTTGGAATTTGATAAAGAATGATAGTTTCAGATGAATGATTTTGTCATAAGGAACATCTAAGTGTGTGGCAAGATTAACCCAGGAAAGCAGTGACAAGTACTACCCAACTGACATTGGCTTCCACGTCACAGAATGTACTCATCATTTTTTGCATGTACCCAAGGCCAAAGACAATGAGTAGAGCTCCATGCAGTGGCCACTGGTCTTCAGTGGGTATTGAGTCAAGTGAGTTCAGTAGGTATAGGGTCATTCCTATCGGGCAGGTCATAGTACGTGAGACTTGTGTGCTCCAAGATTCAATCTGAGAACTGCTTCACTGAGATTTATTTAGGAATACTGTTCTCTTCTTTGAATGAGTATACTGTCTCTTCCAGAAGAGCTTGGAGCTGCAACCTAACCCAAATTATTTTAATCAAGAAATCTCCCTACCCTGCCTGTGGCTGAAATCTTTAATAAGGACGAGAAAGCTGAGAATTGGAGATAAGACTTCATACTGGATGAGATTAATTTGATGGGACCCAGAAGAATTTCATTAGCAAACTCTTAAAGCTTGTCTTTTCTGCAGTGATAGCTGCTTATAGAATAAAAATCAGTGAAGTTTTGAGTGTTGCCAACATGGAGCTTTATGCCACCACAGTTAATTCTCTAAGTACCCAGGGTTATCTGAGAAGTTTTGGAGCAGACCAGGACCAGCTATTGCTCTGCAGATATACCCTGAAATTGGAAGCTGTGACTGGCCATCTGTGTGACTAGAATTAGGTGCACACCATTTCATCTACCCTCTTTCCCCACTCTCTTCCCACCTTCTCACAGCCAGCTATCTATTGGAACGAAACCCTGGGGTGCAAGCACAGATCATCCAGACCAAGGTGGCAAGATGGTAACACTCAGTCCACATCTCACCAAATCTGTAGTTTAGGAGCAGTTGATAGACTGTCTGGATGATACCATGAACTTTAGTCATGCCTGTGTTTTGATGGAACACTAATAAAGGGTATCTGTTGATTAGGTTTGGCTTTTCCTGCTTGAATATTTCATGTACCTAAAAATGGTACAAAGAAGCAAAAATCTTGATGAAAACGGGCAAGTATTGTAGCAATGACCATAAACAGGTATTTGCTTTCCTGCTTTGTTTGTTTGTTTAAACACGCTATATCCTCTCACTGATGTCACAATCAATTCTAATTTGTTTATTTAAATACTCATTACTTTTTCATATAGATTTATTTTTCATTTAATATTCAAACTTTCTTAGTATCTGCATAGGCTGAAATGTCTATCTTTGTGCAAGTATGTAGCTGAAAATTGGAGCATTGCTGCATTTTTATATCTAATTGAAAATAAATACATAAAGCTGCCGGCTGTGCTATGTCTTTTGCCTGATGAAAGGTCATTTGTAATCTTTTTTTATAGTTAATGGAATGCACCATTGTGATTACACTAAAATCTCGATGCCTTCAGAAAGTTTGAAAACTAAACAATTGTATGCAAGATAACAGAGAAAAATAATTTCCTTTGGAGAATGACCTTTCAAAAGTGACTAGTCCACATCTTTTTAGTGATGCCAACATGTCAGCTTCACATTGTGTACAAACCTCCCTGTCTTTGCCATATGCAAATAACCTCACTAAAATGGTAAAATAACACTACACATTGTAATATTTATTTTTTCACAAATGTTCATCAGATAATAGCTTTTAAGAGTCTTTGAATACAGAACACTGTATGTGCTGTCACTTTAGCCAGTTGATTTTGTTTACAAAATGTCAGCATTTCCTTTTTTCTGAAAAGGACAGATGATAGTGCCTTCTGAAGAAGGGAACCTCAGGCCAAATCTCAACTTACACCATCAGCAGTGACATCTATTGTCTTATTCACAGTAGCATCAATAACAAAAGGTAACTGTTGCATGCATGGGAAAAGAAAAAAAAGTTCAAGTTGTCAAGATAAATGAGATAATCTTATATTAGATCTATTATCATTTTCTAATAAAAGATTGTGCTATATTTATCAGTGTAATTTCTTCAGAAATCCTCAAATTCAATTATGATCAAATTATAAGTCAGAATAAAACTGGGAATATGCAACCTTAAGGTCTTTCCTTTAGATGAATGATTTATGGTCACTAAAGCTTACAGTTAGCCAGCATAAAATACGAAAGAAAAATACTTAAGAAAGTATTCATAAATTCTCTTAAAGACTAATCAGCGCAGACTCTTCCTTCCCATTTTATAAATAATTTTTACGACGTGCTAAATAAATGCTATTTTCAGAACACAGCCCACTTCTCAGAAGTCTTTGCATATGACAAAAAGATAATAGGAAAAAATTGCATAGATTCCTGTGCAGAAAAGCATTTATGTGCCTATTGAGCAAAACAGTTAAAAACATGCTGCTACTGAACCTTTTGGATGGGGTTTATGTCATTGGAATGTATGACCAAATCAATGATAGAGGAATTACATGGCTAGGTCCAATAAACTTATGCCATATTCTGGCTGTCTTTACATCTTTCTAGCTTTCATTTTCTATTTCACTCTAGAGAGACTATTTTCTGTCCATCACAGACTCATGGATAGAAATCTCTGCTTTTTGGACTTGTGTGCCCGTAAAATGTCATCTAGATAGAGGTAATGCAGCCACAAAAGAAGAAAAATGCATATTAAGCCATCAAAACACAAGCATTGACAAGCTCTATGTACTAAAATTACTTCATGAATTAAAACCCACATAAATGCACACATTGCATGAAAATAACACTGTCCTGTGAATAATGCTTTGTATATTGCCTGTTGCAATATACCAGGCATTAGGTGATCATGGTATTGCATAGCATTGACCTAGACTGAACATGCCTTCTGGAACCATGTTGTTTTGTGGTTCCACACACTTCAGATTTTATGCAGAGAAACCAGTTTATATTAGACAAATTTTAATCAATTGCTAGGTGCCAGGTGGTCTGTAGGACTGTTTTTGTTTTTAATTATAGCATATAATAATCTAGAACTTTTTTAACTGATGCATTATGATAATCTAGAACACAGTCTTCTTTCATCTCAGCAACATCTCTTCAGTATTTGAAATTCTTTTTAAGATTTTGAAATAGAAGCCGAATTATTCTATATCACGCTTTGCATGCCTACTATGTTACTTTATAGTCATATTCTGATATGAGAATCCAGCTGCATGCTTTCTTGTTTGAAAAGATTATCTATTTATTTGGGTTCCATTTGTATACCAACTCTTTTTGTCGACTGTTCCTTCTAGCAGCAGCAGTTCTTTTCCTTTGTTCATAACATGGAAGTATGAGTCACATTTTAGGAACTCCTGCATTATTTTAATGCTTTTAATTATATTATATGTGTGTCTACCCATTCATATTTTATTTCAATAACTTTCAATTTTATTTCAAGCCCAAAAGAATAGTTGTCATAATATTTGACTTCCTGTGATTCTAGTCTCAACATCTACAGGGACAAAGGTACATCCTAATAATATATATTAATTGGTCCCTTTGCACAGTTATTAAGTCAAGTCTTATCAATCAGTGACTTTCTGTTTGTGTAACAAGTGCTGCAGATATTATGCAGAGAAAAACCTCCACTGCGAGAGAAACTCTAAAGCCAATTAAGAAGAATGGCTTATGATTTGAGATTTTTCCTCATGACTTTTGAGGGAAGATCCCATTCGCAGAACTGTATTTGACTATAGGGAATTGATCAGATGAGCCATCAGCTGTTGTGCAAAAAGCAAACAACTATTACAGCTGATAAGAAGCAAAAGAGTAGTTTTGGAAGCCTATGCTACCCAGCTGCTTTGCATGGTAAGTAGTCAGTGAAAGTAGCAGTCATGAATATCTCGGAAAACCTCTCACTACCCCAGACCCAGGATGACTGCTTCCAAGCTAAGAGGGCAGCAGTGGCTCCAGCGTTTCTTGATAAAATACATTCTGAGAAAGGCCACTGCAATGGACGTAGTACACAGCCATCTTGAGGTACTTGAGATGGTCCAGGTTTAAGTTAAATAGCAGGCGTGTGAAGGAGAGGTGGGCAGCTTTATTATTCCTCTTGTCACCTGCAGTGCAGCACCAGAAGAGCTGAGGTGCTCCTCAGCTGGGCAAAGAGAGTGGGGGGACTGTTGGTGCTGCCCTGCAGGGGGGACAGCAGGGGCTCATTCAGGGGAAGTTTCCCTCCCTCCTTTTCCACCACAGGATGGATGGGGAGAAGTGGTTTATCCAAATACAGACATGATTCTTCCCTTCTAGCCCTTTTTCCAGGATAACACATTCGAGAGCCAGCTAAGACCATATCATTCTGACTCACAGAGGCGATCAGCTCTGGTGCAGGCGCGTCCCACAGTGGAGTGGCGGATTGCGGTGTACAGGGGGGTTTCCTGAGCTGAGGAACCCACAGGCGAGCACAGAGACCTGACAGGAGCCGGCAGCTCTCACGAGGGCAGCTGACGAGGCGTGGGCAGGGCCAGCAGTAACGGCTGCCACCCCCCACTCCCACTAAAGGCAGCCCCAGGAGCGCTGCCACCAGGAGCGCTGCCAACAGGACGGGCAAACAGGGCGTGGCGCGTCAGCTAGGGCATGGCGTGGCAGTTTCTGTGGAAGGGTGCGCAGGGAGGGCGCCTCTTCCAAGGAGAGGCATTCCATGGGCCAAGTGGGGGACTCGGCATACACATAACCCAGCAACTGGGCACAGGTCGAGGGCACTCATCCTACCTGACCCTCAAGGCAGAATGGTGGGCACTCGTCTGAGGGTAAAGGCCATGGCTCCAGCTGCAGGGTCTGCACCATCTACCCCAGCGGTGGCTGATGCCTCCACGCAGACGGAACTACTGAAGGGGGAGGCTGCGGTGCAGACCTCAGACTGCAGGGAGTGCCTAGACCTCTCTCCTGGGGCAGGGACAGGCAGCAGGCCTGCCTGCAAAAGGTGTGCCCAGGTGGAGGACCTCCTGTCGCAGGTGGCTGAGCTGCAGGAGGTGGTGAGAAGGCTGTGTAACATCAGGGAGGCAGAGAAGGAGCTAGATAGCTGGTTCCCAGTGCAGTCTGCAGCAGACCCACAGCCCACGGCCAGCCAAAAACTCCCCCACCAGCACATGTAGAAGGGAGCGGGGGCACCAATAATGCAGAAGAATGGACGGTTGCAAAGGCAAGGACCAGCAGGAGGAAGAGACTTCCCCCGAAGCCCGAGGTGCCCTTGCAGAACCGCTTCACCACTCTGCAGGCTGAAGAGGAAAGTCCTGTCACATCAGGAGAAGCGCTGGAGCTGAGTAATGCAGCCCGATCTGCCCCCTGTATAACAACCAGCGCAACTAAGAAAAGGCGACGGGTGATAGTAGTAGGCGCCTCTCTTCTGAGAGGTACGGAGGCACCCATTTGCCAACCAGACACACTCTCTAGAGAGGTGTGCTGCTTACCGGGGGCTCGCATCAGGGATGTCACTGAGAGGCTACCAAGCCTCATACAGTCCACTGACTATTATCTGCTGCTGCTGTTTCACGTGGGCACCAGTGATACAGCTGGAGCAGCCTGAGGACTATCAAGAAGGACTACAGAGCCCTGGGAGCGGCGGTAAGGGACTCGGGAGCGCAGGTAGTTTTTTCATCAATCCTGCCAGTCAAAGGGAAGGGGTTTGAAAGGGCCAGTCAAATCTGGCGAGTCAACAAATGGTTACGGGACTGGTGCCACAGCCAGGGGTTCGGCTACTTAGACCATGGGACTTGCTTTGAGAAAGCTGGTCTACTGGGGGCTGATGGGGTCCATCTGTCAGAGAAGGGAAAGAGCATCTTTGGTCATAGGTTTGCCAAGCTGGTGAAGAGGGCTTTAAACTAGAGATGCCGGGGGAGGGGAACCTCAATCCATCCCACTCCTACCAGATTGATGCCAGGGCCAGCAATAGATGCCCAGAGCCTGGAGAAGGAACACAGGTCAGCAGGAGAGCGCCTGAAGAGCAGCACAAAGGAACTCCAACCAGTAAGACAGCTTCATCGGGGGCCCAACTTAAATGCCTCCATGCAAACGCACGTAGCATGGGGAATAAACAAGAGGAGTTAGAGACGTGCGCACGCCTGCAGGGCTACGACCTTATTGGCATCATGGAGATGTGGTGGGATGGCTTCTATGATTGGAGTGTTGGGATGGAGGGATACAGGCTCTTTAGGAAGGACAGGCAGGGGAGACAAGGAGGGGGTGCCACCCTCTATGTCAATGACCAGTTGGAGTGCATGGAGCTCTGCCTGGGGATGGATGAAGAGCTAACCGAGAGCTTGTGGGTCAGGATTAAAGGGAAGGCAGGGACAGGTGACATTAGAGTGGGGGTCTGCTACAGGCCACCTGACCAGGAAGACTGAGTAGATGAGGCCCTCTATAGACAGATAGGAGCAGCCTCACGCTCACAAGCCCTGATCCTCATGAGGAGCTTCAACCACCCCGACATCTGTTGGAGGGGCAACACAGCAGGGCATAAACAATCCAAGAGGTTCCTGGAATGCATCAATGATAACTTCCTTCTCCAAGTGGTAGAGGAGCCAATGAGGAGAGGTGCTATGCTGGACCTTGTTCTTACCAACAAGTAGGGGCTGGTGGGGAATGTGAAGCTCAAGGGCAGCCTGGGCTGCAGTGACCATGAAACGGTGGAGTTCAAGATCCTTAGGGCGCCGAGGAGGGCGCACAGCAAGCTCACTGGTCTTCAGGAGAGCAGACTTTGGCCTCTTCAGGGATCTGCTTGGTAGAGTGCCATGGGGCAAAGCCCTGGAGGGAAGAGGGCCCCAAGAAAGCTGGTTAAAATTCAAGGATCACCTCCTTCAAGCTCAGGAGCGATGCATCCCAACAAAGAGGAAGTCAGGCAAAAACACCAGGAGGCCTGCATGGATGAACAAGGAGCTCCTGGACAAACTCCAACACAAAAAGGAAGCCTACAGAGGATGGAAGCAAGGACAGGTAGCCTGGGAGAAATACAGAGAAATTGTCCGAGCAGCCAGGGATCAGGTCAGGGAAGCTAAAGCCTTGATAGAATTAAATCTGGCCAGGGACATCAAGGGCAACAAGAAAAGATTCTATAGGTATGTCAGGGATAAAAGGAAGATGAGGAAAAATGTGGGCCCTCTCTAGAAGGAAACGGGACACCTGGTTACCCAGGACATGGAGAAGGCGGAAGTACTCAATGACTTCTTTGCCTTGGTCTTCACCGGCAAGTGCTCGAGCCTCACCGCCCAAGCCGCAGAAGGCAAAGGCGGGGACTGGGAAAATGAAGAGCCGCCCACTGTGGGAGAAGATCAGGTTCAAGACCATCTAAGGAACCTGAAGGTGCACAAGTCCATGGGTAGTGGTCAACGGCTCAATGTCCAGATGGAGACTGGTGACGAGTGGCATCCTGCAGGGGTCCGTATTGGGACCGCTACTGTTTAATATCTTCATCAATGACATAGACAGTGGGATCAAGTGCACCCTCAGCAAGTTTGCAGATGACACCAAGCTGAGTGGTGTGGTTGACACACCAGAGGGAGAGGATGCCATCCAGAGGGACCTGGACAAGCTTGAGAAGTGGGCCCGTGTGAAACTCATGAGGTTTAACAAGGCCAAGTGCAAGGTGCTGCACCTGGGTTGGGGCAACCCCTGGTATCAATACAGGCTGGGGGATGAAGGGATTGAGAGCAGCCCTGCCAAAGAGGACTTGGGGGTACCGGTGGAGGAAAAGCTGGACATGAGCCAGCAATGTGCGCTCGCAGCTCAGCAGGCCAATCGTATCCTGGGCTGCATCCAAAGAAGTGTGGCCAGCAGGTCGAGGGAGGTGATTCTGCCCCTCTACTCTGCTCTGGTGAGACCCCACCTGGAGGACTGCGTCCAGCTCTGGAGCCCTCAGCACAGGAAAGACACGGACCTGTTGGAGCGGGTCCAGAAGAGGGCCACGAAAATGATCAGGGGGATGGAACACCTCTCCTATGAAGAAAGGCTGAGAGAGTTGGGCTTGTTCAGCCTGGAGAAGAGAAGGCTTCGGGGAGACCTTCTTGCAGCCTATTAGTACTTAAAGGGGGCTTATAAGAAAGATGGCGGCAAACTTTTTAGCAGGGTCTGTTGTGACAGGACAAGGGGGAATGGCTTTAAACTAAAGGGGGGGTAGATTTAGACTAGATATAAGGAGGAAATTTTTTATGCTGAGGGTGGTGAAGCACTGGCCCAGGTTGCCCAGAGAGGTGGTGGATGCCCCATCCCTGGAAACATTCAAGGTCAAGTTGGACGGGGCTCTGAGCAACCTGATGTAGTTGAAGATGTCCCTGCTCATTGCAGGGGGGTTGGACTAGATGACCTTTAGAGGTTGCTCCCAACCCAAACTATTCTATGATTCTATGATTCTATGATTTGTTCTCTGTTGCTGAACAGCTGGTTGTCAGATGCAGAAACTGATCTTTCTTAGACACCCCCTGAGAAAAAACCCAGAAAGGTAATAACTAAATAAGTCAAGTGAGGTTTGGAATGACTGTATAAATTAGGTGAGCAGAATCGTCCATGGTGATTGAAGAAATGGTAGCAATGCAACTGCCTCTTTTACTTCTGCCCTTGAGGTTTCATGTGAAGATGATGTATTCTGAAAGTTGTCACTGCTGAAGGTTTTCAAGTTCTGAACAGACTTTGTGTTATGACATTCAGCAGGCTGGCTGGAACTGGATTATAGCATTTCTAAGGGTTAAATAGTTGAAGGTAGCTTTTGGGGAGGAGGGGGGAACACAAGCAAAACCAAAAGCATTATGCCATAACCAACAAATCACATATCCAAATTTTTTTTCTGTATTCTGTTCTTTGTATTGCTAAGGTCATTAAACAAGACAGACACTTAAGAGTTTTTATCCTGCTGTTTTGTTCTGGAATTCATGATCTTTCTTTGGAACATCCTAGTAATTATCACAGCAACTATTTGTTCATATGTCAGAGCAGTAAATGAATGAAACATGACTTTCAGTATACTGAACTTAGTGAAAGAAAGAAGCAGGTCTTCTAAATGGAGGTACATAAAATTAAGTTAAAAAAAAGGGCAATGAATGCTTCTCTTAGAAGAACATACTGATTTGTATATCTTTTAAATTACTGCTTTCCTGTTTGGTTATGGAAGAAAGGTAAGCATGACAGTGTCAAATAAAATGTCATTTCTGAACAGATATCACACTTTGATTTAGATTTGCAATATCTTTATTTGAAATGTTTTGGGTTTTTTTTCATATCTGAGATGCTTGTGTAACACCCAAGTATGGAATCCATCTTGGAATCAACAATAATAAATGACATAATGTTTCCTTCCTGATGAGATAGCATGAACGTTATCATACAAGTAGAGAGGACAAGTTAGACAAACCACATGCAAAAACATGAATGCATCTTAAGTGACACAGAAACAGGCAGAACTTGAATCTCTAGACTCCCAGTGTAATACATTACAAATTTACCATCTGAATATTTAATACTCAGTTTGCAAGATTTAGAATAACTTGTGGGCTAAACATCTGGAACAATTCATGTTTCAAACTTAGATTACTGACATAGCAAAGCAACTGCATATCAGCAATAAATTCTTATCTTGTTTTTAAGGGACAAACAAAGCAAGGTAATTTTATTTCCATAATATACACTATATCATTAAGCAAGACTGATCATTCAGTTAAGAAGGATACAGATTTTTCCAGTACATTAGAGAGTTAATTTGATCACACAAATAGATTAGCTACATACTTACAGAAGCTAATAATGCATTTGCTAAAATATTTATAGAGTTAAATTATTCCATAAACTGTATGGTAGTTTGCTGAGATTGTTTCATTTTAATATTAATATGGACAAACTATGCCAGAGATGCTAGAAATGTTGAACTTCAAACACATTTCTTGATCATTCTGATTTATATAAGTGCTTTCTGGTTTAGGGCATGTTCAGTGAAAGATAAAAGGAAAAACGTGATATATCTTAAGGTGATAGGTGAACAAAATGAAGACCTATATAGAAATAGGTCACAAACTATCACTTGCATATAATAAATATTTTAATTTAGGTTGCTGTAAAATGCTGTTTGCAGTAACTTTGCAGAGAAGTACTTCAGTGTAAAATAGCTTTAGAACAGGAAAACTAAAATGATATATTTTCTGGCACAGTTTTCTTTGAAAGAAGTGTTTATCACTTTAAATCAAAATGAATTCATTTCTTACAAATCATATAGTGGATGTAAAACCATTCCTCTAACATGTGATCATCCCACACATACTTTAGTTTGTCATTCTTCTCTTTCTTTTTGCAAGTGTTGTTAAAAAAATGCAAAAGCCTCCACTTGCCAAGATGCATGTGTACTTAGCTATTTACAGCTTTAAACGAGAAAATAAGCCTTCTTAGAATTCTGAAAATTTGAATTTGTTTTTCCCAGCTGGAGAGTGGGGTTTGCTTTATTTTTACAAATATGTCTATGTCAGAATGTTCTTCAGCTTTATGCCAGGAAACTGTGCTGCACGTTATGCAGTTCAGTGGAAGGAAAGGGACTGAGTCTGCCTTTGGCAACTTCTACATCCACCTGATGATTGAAACAGACATGGTGATTTTCAAATATGATTATTCCTGTGGAGCAAAAAAGTTGATTAAGCAGTGAATCCTGAGATTTGTCCATGCCTTTTTTCCTGTGTATCCCCAACAGTTGCACATGAAAGGTGACCTTCCCTCTGAAATATTTCTGCACTATACTCCTGGGGCTGCTATTTGGATTCATATGAGTTCAAGACCATCATGCATACAGAAAACGAAAATTTGTTCTATAATTCAAGAATTTGGGCTGTTTTTCGTTTTAGAATGTCGTGTGTGTGTGTCCCCTCCAATAAAAATGAGATTCAGAAAACCAGGACATATTAAAGAAGCTGACTATCTTTCAAAGTGTGCACCTTTATTCCTATTGTTTTCTTTTAAGTATGCAAACATCTTAATAGGGAGTTATGACGAAAGCCAAAAAATGCATAGTTATAGTTACTTTTCCCATCATCAGTAACTAGCCTTCTTTATCCCATTCTATGCCCACACATCTTTGCATTACTTTATTTTGCATTTTTGAAAAGATTACTTTGCATCAGTCCTCTGGTTCATGAGATAGGCTTTACTCTTGAGATATGCATGATCTGACATAATCTAAAGAGGTATACCCTTATCCCTTACCTTTGCTGATATGAGATAAAGAAATTATTATAGGAAGCTGTGATTTAATCTCTTCAGTTAAAGCCATTTTTGTATAATCTTTTAGCTTTGCTTGCTGCAGCTTTTCTATACTATAAGAACATTTTTAAAATTTGAAGCTAAATTCCTGTGAAATACATCATGTATCTTTTAAGAGCTTTTAAGTAATGACATGTGAACTTAGTGGGCTCAGCTTTCCTGTACCAATAGAATTTTAATAACACAGTGACTTCACTAATAATAAACACAAGAATTCAATAACATTTTATAAAAAAAATCTAGATAATTTAAAAAAATGTTGGCAATTTAACAATTAAAAACATATCTAGACATAGTTACATACACAGAGAGAAACTCCTTTAATCTTTTTTTTTCCTTCTACTAGCACTTTTTTCTCTTTAATTTCTCCTGTGACTCTGTCTCCACTGGGTCTCTGTATATAACTAAAAACTGAGACAACAGAAGTTGTATGTTGTGGTATTGCAAGAATGCAGTTTGACCTACTGTTTGTGCACCTAAGACAAAGTCTAGTGTCTACAAAATGGAGGAGGCTCTTGCCATTGGAGAGCTGCAGACGGAACACGCAGCACACTTTCTTTCATGCTCATAACAATTAACTTTTCATACTTCTGGGATCATAGACAAGCCATGCTTTATCAGCAGTGCCATATTACTTCTAACCAACAGCAGTCTTCAGGTGTTCCTGAAATTTTGACAACCAAACCTGACATCGGATGGTCTTTCTCTACACTATTATCAACATGTATTTAGTCATCAGAATGAACATTAATCTCTTTAAGTCTCTCTCAAGCTTGTTAAATCCTAAGCACTAAAGTTGTCAAATTGGTTATCACCTGATCTCTCTCCAGGTGGAATTATGTGGGACCCTGAGTCAGTCCCACTACTGACTGCTGCCGAGTGGGGAGGTGCCCTCTTATGCAGCTGCAGGAGCAGCTCCTCCTCCTCCCTCTTTAACATGATGTGGTTCTGCCCCTTTTTAGGCTCTACTCAAGATCATCACTGAAAAGATTGATCGCACTAACCCAGCAGAAAACCATCTGAAATTGTGTCATGGAAAGACCTGATGTATGTTACAGCTAATGCAAGGTAAACAGAGATGGCATGCAGTAGGGAGCAGTGACACGGTGTTAGATTGGCTCAAGCTGTCTTGTGTAATTTTGTTTTTGAAAGTGAAGTGACATAGCTTTTGTAGCTTGGGTATGAAAAGTAGTGTTAGTTCTGGTTGGTGGTTTTTTTGTTTGGGTTTTTTTTTTTAAACTGCATGTTAGTGCTAGTACTTCTCATCTATTCAGAAAGCATACTTTGGGTTTGAAACCATTCAGGGATCATGGAATTTTGTTGAAAAGAGCTACTAAAATGTTAATGAGTTTTTTTAATGTGATTTTACAACTCCCGTTATCACTTAACCTAAGTTGGCCAAAGCTTTGAGAAAGATATGTCTAGTTCTGTCTCCATTACACTATAAAATGAATTACCGAAGATCAAAGGGTTGCTAAATATTTTTTATTTTTTTTAATAGAAAATTACGTAGACTATTTAACCTTTTTGAACAGGGAGCACTGATCTATTAGGGAAGACAAAACTGGAGTAATAATGGATTATGTACAGATTTCCCCTGCCCAATATATCCTTGCTTTCAGGAAATAGATGATTTTCAAGCTCCAGCAAACTGTTCCCAGTTCCCTTTGACTCCTAAGAAGCTCTTCATACCCCATTCAAGGCCTTGTTGGTACCAGCATCCTGATGTGACCCTGCTTTACCATTTGGTCTCTGAAATCTTCTCCCCCCGAGCATCTCTCTCCAGGTTGTCTTGCCATCAGTTTAGAAATATATAGGAATAGATGAGGAGTAGCTGTAAACAAAATTAAACTCCCAAACACAATATACATCACATGCACATTGAAATAGTTTGAGCTGTACACATAATTGCCATTTGTTACTGATGGTCGTCACTATGTGCACTTGAAAGCTGTATGTATAAAAACTAATTCCCGTGTCTATTTTTATGTTCCTGCTGAACTGAAAACATGACAAATTTATTTTGGGACCAAAGAAAAAAAAGTTAACTTCAAAATAAAGGGGAAAAAAAATCTTCCCTAGGTAGAAATTTCCTTCTTTTCTTCTTCCTTCTTTCCTTCTTTTACCCTAAGATAACTATATTGTGTTTTAAATAGCTTTGAAACTTACTGTGAATGATTCTTTATGCCCTTTTTGATGAAACAAATTAAAATTTCACTGGAAAAATCATGCCATGCTTTAGTAATGAATATGGCAAACACTTTCATTAAAAGGAACATACAGTTCTAGACTTAGACTAAATATTGACCTAGTTAAACTTGTAATATAAGCCCATGTACACTCATAAAGCAGTTAAGTCCAGACGCACACATGGGTATTACAGCAAGCACCTGTTTACCTCAGAATCAAAAGTTGCTGTTCAACAATTAAAAAAAAAAACAGCCCAAAAACATATCTAACTCAAACAAAACTATAACAAAACAGTGGCAATTAAAAAAAAAAAAAAAAACAGAACCTACAGCAAAATAAAATAGTGATTATAAAGTATTGGCAGAAAAGATGAGTGCATACTTTTTAAAACAAAAAAATTGACAAAAAGATTTTTTTTTTTTTAATGATTCTACAAATATTTATTTTATCAGCAGGGAAAAAAACCCAAACAATAAAACCAGCAAAAAGAAACAATTTACCTTCCTCCTCATTTTATCTGTGATGACAGCAGTTACTTGGTCTTTCAGAAGATAAGGTCTCTTCAAGAATTATTGTTAAGAAGTTAGGGCTTAGTTATATTAATTTTATCTGAGATCATTGACTTTAATCAAGTTAGTTTCAGGAAGGAGTGCATAATTTCTCTGCTTCCTGCTGGTCTGCTGAACCTTTATCATCTTTTATGTTAAAAATCGGCTGTAATCCCTTTCTGTGGCCATACTACTTGATGCTGGGAAGGATTTTGAGAAAATAGGATAATGTTATTGTCCTGGTTTCGGCAGGGATAGAGTTAATTTCTTTTCTAGTAGCTGGTACAGTGTTTTGGATTTAGGATGAGAACAAAGTTGATAACGCACCGATGTTTTAGTTGTTGCTAGGTAATGCTTACACTAGCCAAGGACTTTTCAGCTTCCCATGTTCTACCGACTGAGAAGGCTGGAGGTGCACAAGAAGCTGGGAGGGGGCACAGCCAAACTGGCCAAAGGGACATTCCATACCATGTGACGTCATGCTCAGTGCATAAACTGGGGAAAGCTGGCCGGGGTGGCCGCTGCTCGGGGACTGGCTGGGCATCGGTCAGCGGGTGGTGAGCAATTGTACTGTGCATCACTTGCTTTGTGTATTATTATTATTATTATCATATAATTATTATTATCATTTTATTTCAATTATTAAACTGTTTTTATCTCAACCCACGCGTTTTTCTAACTTGTGCTCTTCCAATTCTCTCCCCCATCCCACTGGGGTTGGGGGGAGTGAGTGAGCGGCTGCGTGGTGCTTAGTTGCCGACTGAAGTTAAACCACGACAGTTATTCACACAGAATCTTTGAACTATTTTTTTGTAGGGAACAGACTATCACTTGTGTCAGCATCCCTCACGCTATACGCAAAGGTTCAGCATGGAACAACAACTCGTTCTACAATGAAACACAAGACATGATTGCCCTGAATCAATCTTATTAACCCAAAAAGCACTACAGTACTTTCCTCAAGTGATTTGACATAGAATTCACCCTAATTGATTTCTAACAATATAAATATACGTTGCTGCCATTTTATTTTATCCTGTTCCAGACACAAACTTCTTTTAACATATTGAGCTTTGCAACCAAACACCTACATAAAAGGTTAACTGGAAGAAAACCAAAATGTCTATGCTCTGATTCAAAACCCCACCTTACTGTAGCTTACAGGGCATATTTTTTAAATAGTATATTAGCACTGAAAGACCTTCTGTATGGAGTTACCTTAAACTAGCACATCAAATCTGCCCACAATTTCTTCTTATGTATTAAATTGAAAAGCTATTTAAAGCTAAGTGTTTAAGCTTTAAAATATGAGCTTGTGGATACTATTTTTTTTTTTTTTATTTGATCTGCTATAATGAATTGTTGCATCAAATTGATGGAAAGAAATGTTGCAGTATAATGGCTACTGGTGTTGCTTGTCGTATAAGGCTTATTATCTATTAAAGTTACACATCAAATTCTTCTTTCAACTAAATTGTTGTAAGACCAGCATAGCTCATTAGTCTCTCAGGAGTTATAAGCAATATCTTTCAGCAATTGCATGTCTTCCTTCTTTGACTATCAGATTTAAGAACTTATTCAAATTCAACCCTAATGCAAGCTGAATGTCCTCTAGTTTACACCACAGTGAATTCAACCATTTCAGCCCATTTTTGAAGACTATCCTTGGGAACTCTTTCATAATATACTGGCTATGATAACTACATTTGTTGACATTTCTATTAAATCCTACAGACTAGATATGCCTTACTCCACTATGATTCTGGAGTAAATGTATTGAAGTCAATGGAGATACATGAGTTTAAATGGTTGTACAAGGAGAAATGCATCCTGTGAGTTAGAGTAGACAAGGATGAATCCACTGTCCTCATTTAAATTGCAGCTTAAGCCTGTGCCATTCCCTGAAGTTTCCGGAGGTGGAAGAATGGTGCACTAACTCACTATCATCCTGTCAAGTACATCTGTGTGGCTTTTATTAGGTCTGCAATTTAGGTTCAGTATAAAAAGGGCCAGTATCCTGATTTATCACAGTTTTATGACAGTGGTGTTCTCTCTGTGCTGAAGAAAGTAGAAAAATGGTTTCCTGGGAGTCCGGCTGCTGAATGAGACAGATATGTATCTATTGGGATTTCAGGGACAATTCTTTTCGGACATTAGATCTTACCTCATCCTAAGGAATAAATCTGAAATCTTCACAAGATTCTTATTTTTAATTTGCACAAAGCCATTTAGGTGCAGTTTCATACTAATGACATGATAGAAGATGAGTGTAATGCCCCATTCCATAATCGCATTAGGCTTGAAAAAGCACAGAGAGAAGGGAAGATTGTGTTTGGGATATATAATCCCAAATACATAACAATATTTGTACATAATCAGGAGGCCAACTCAGTGACTCCATGAGGGCATCCTTCTTGAAGAGGGTCAGTCGTGCTGAGGAGGGTACTAGTGTGCGAATGGGAGGGGTGGAAGAGGGCAAGGGAAATGTATAGCATGCTGGACGGTGGAATACGTGACTTGTTTGCCTTGACAGAAAGTTAGGAAACCATACTGCAGTAACTATCTATTCCTTTGGAGACTCCAGCAATGATTAGAGTTTGATCCTCTGTTCCAGGGTGCATAGTAGTGGGCTGCTGTGCAAAGACTGGGGACCCAGGTCTGTCAGGGCAATGGAGTGCCCTTCCTCCCCAGCCAGCCCTGCCCCGCAGCTCCCACCGAGGTGAGCTGGGCTGGGCCAGGAATGGTGATGGTGTTGGCCACAGCCCGGCCATCCCCAGGCACTGCTGCAGGCCCTGAGCCCAGCCAGGAAAGCAGCCCCCAGGCTGGGACAGCCTCAGGTCAGTAAACAGAGTCAGACACAGTCCAGCGCTTGGTTGGCAAGATCACAGCGATAAGGCAGATCCAAGGGCAAGTCAGTCTGTGGATCAGGAGTAGAATCTGAATCAATGGGGAAATGGTGGGGCATGGCAAGTCTGCAAGACAGCTGCAGTGTATCACAGCTGGAGCCAATCTTGAGAGCCTCGGCTTAAAAGCAGCCCCCAGGGAAGAAGTGTGGACCTTGTTGAGGTTTAGCACCTTTCCTTGATGTAGTTGTGTTTTTTCCCAATTAGTCCTGAGCCCAGGTAGCCAAAACTTTAGGAAAGGGGAGGATGCAGTAAAGGCCTTTACACTGTGTATCTAGATATTATATCTGCATACAATGAGATGGAAGAGATAACAGGCTAATGGCTACAGTGGATTGCCCTACTGTTTTGAGCAACTGCAGCTAGAATTGTAGAGTCTCTTGTGGTTAAAGGTTTGCAAGAATAACTTGGACTGCTCCTGGAGATTCTCTCTGGATGAAAAATGCTGTGGACTCTTCATCTGGGAGTAAGACAAATCTGTGATAACGGAAATAAAACCTCTTGTAAAGCATGTGTTCCTGTTCACAGAAACATTTTAAAATGTTTGCTTGTGGCTTTTTGTATTCTTCTTTTTTTTTTTTTATTCTTAAAATTTTTGAATTCTGAGAAGTATAGGCTTAGGATTGTTGTTTTAATATTTTTCCCCATTAGAAGTAATGCGTTTGTTTAGAAGGAGTCAACTTCTGCATGTTACTCGCTATAATTTTTGAGGTGTGATGACTTACTGTTTCTCCTTTTTTCTTCCTATTTATCCATGTACTGCATGATACTTGAAATGAGGTTGGTATTTCTACTGGTAGTTCCTTTAGAACTGGCTGTGAGTTTCAAGTCTGAGCTTTTCAAAATGACCATAGTAGTTCTAACAATGGATTTTCTCCTTGCAAATGAGACTGACTTCACAGCATTAATCTATGAATATCTATCTGGGGAGACCTTACTTTCTTTGGTACTAGCTGAGGGGTACAAAATACTCTTCCCCCTACAGCATTTCAGAGTGTTTGATGAGCTCCAACTGACACTATCACCTTAGAATCTGAATTTCTTCCAAATGTGAAATTGACAATATGGGGTTTTAATTTACAGTACTTCAACTGTGCCTAGTGATGGTGACTTTTGCCTAAATTACTCTCCCTTACTAGTTTAACATTATTATATGAAAACCAGCCAGAGTTTTGTGCCATATTTTGATGACCTTACCTGGGTTGTTTCATGTCTTAAATGTTTACCAGGCAACTACCTTAAACCTTATTCTTCCCTCACATTTAATGAAAAAAACAAATGCCCTCCAGTTGTTGATCTGACACTGCAGAAACATTTTGGGATTGGATCCCAGTGGAACCTTCAGGATATGTATTATGAAATCTAACAATGTATTTTACCTCAATTGTTCTGTGTGCATTTTCCTCTTTTTTTTTTTTTTTTTTTTGTCACTATGTTCAGCCTCTGTCCCAATGCATCTACCATCCTACATGGCAAAAAAAGCTCAGCTTGTTACTGAAAACCTCCTTTTAAATGCTGAGTACACAGACTTTAGCATAATATGATAGTAATCACTTGCATATGAAGATTATACCTGCAGAAGTGGAACCATGCTGTCCTTGTCTGCTCAAGGCACTAACAAAACAGGTTCTGGGAACTCATACTAAACCCAAGTGCTGTACTTTGTAAAGCACCAGTTTTGCATGTCAGCACTACTCTTGTAGCAGTCTGGAAAAGTGTTTGTGATCCACAGCTCCTCTATTCCTAATCCTGTGAAGGAGCATAATAGGTGTGTAACGTCTATTTATACACTTGCATGTGTATTCATAACACAGAACATTCTTATTTGTGAACACAGCTTACTGTCTTTTATTATTGAAGGAAAATTTCAGATTCTCTTCAAAAAAAAAAAAAACAAGTTGAAAGTGAATAGTCAAGTCTCTGGGACTGTTGCTGTTTGACAAATGATACAGACAGCCAGGTAACTTATTAAGACTTTTTAATGAGTTATCAAATCCTAAATCCCAGATTTTAATCTGTGGTGAAATACAAGGATGGTAGGTGCTTGAAGAGCCCACCTGTACATTGATATCAAGGTAAAATAAGAACTAGCAGGTGAGCATATCTCCCTGTTCTGCAGAACAAGAACTGCTTCCCTTTGTCACATGGGCCAGAAAACCCAAAATAGTAAAAAAAAAATATAGTAAGAAAAAAATCCGTGTTACCTGTTGGTGTAGTCAAGCTGCCTGTGGTATTTCTAGCTTTGTGTTCTTGCCTGTCATGATGATCAAATGAGCTGTCACAGCGGAGCAAGTTTGAGTGAGAACATTTATAGTAAAAGAAATGTCCTTGGTTAGTAATGACTATGTTCTGTTCACTACTGTTGAAGATTTGTGCTTTATTCCAGCAGCAAAGCTCACAGCCTATCCTCACAGCTTATTTTCTGCTCGATCCCTTGGTTAAGTCGTAATCCCATGTGTGGCATTGCAGTCATGAAAACTATGTCACAAATACAGCATAATGTTTTTGCTGTAGGATGAAGCAGTAAAAAGAAAGGAGCTGAGAGATGACCAAACATGGTTGATTATAGAAAACTTTGATAAATAGGAAGATATTTATTAATTTATTTGAATATATGAAACCTTCAGTATGCAGTGTACAGACCCTAGGACTGCTACAGCAAAAAAGGCTTTAGTCTGCTACAGTCCATGTTTTTCTCTTCCCCCTTTTTTTTTTTCCTCAGTATCAATCACACTTCCTTTTGTTAGGGAAGAGAACATATTTGAGAGTAACAACTTCATGATTACAATAGTCTGGAAAAAATATAAATGATAGTATTTTGGCTGGAGCACTGAACTGGGACTTGGGAACTCTGGATCAGTGAATAATGACTTTTCAAACTTGTCTATTAATAAATGAGATTATTTTGGAGTGGGTACTGTCTGTCCATATGTGTGTTTACAGCACATAGTACAAAGGGTCTCCTTTGTCAGAAACTGACAGTAAGTGCTACTATAATATAATACTACTGTATTATATTATTATATAAGAAGCAGGGCTGAACACTTTTGTGTGCTCAGATCTGCATAGTTCATGAATAGTAATACTGTGCCATGTTTAAATGTTCTTTTTATTTACTGCTTTCTTTATAGACATTTGTAAGATGTTTATCATCAGGTTGTATTTTTAATATTTAAATACTACATACTTTAGAGATGTCAACACAACCTCAGAGAAGGACAAGAATTAATTTTAAAGGCCCAATTCTGCAATTTTTTAGCACAAAGATTCTACATGTTAAATTAGTTACATGGAAGTACTTTAAAATTGCATTCACTTTAAATCAAAGCAGAGTCTGGCCCACACTGGTTCTGCACTGAGTTGCCCATTAACAGTATAACAAATTATGTCAGCTGACAGCAGTAGAATGACTACTAGCAGGTCTTGTAGGTATTCAGCTTTCAATTAAAAAAAAAATGGCAACGCAACTTCAATTTATAGTTTAAACTTCCAAGGAATGGTTCTTATTATCTGATGATTTAGATGCAGTATGGAACTGAGAGGATGAAACTTTTCCATAAAGAATGTCTTCTCTTCTCCTTTGGCAATTTGGATTATCACTAGCTGTAATAAATAAAGTGATTTCCAAATGGAGTGTGTCTATGTACTGTGTTTTGATGTAGTGTAGGCATTATCTTTTATGATGTTCAGTTTTGACATCAACTGCGTATTTTTGTAATTTGAGACAGGCATATGTAGCTCTGTTGTAACTACATGAAAATCCAAAGTCTCCTACTAAGCAAATTTTGCTTTTAAAGTTTAAATATTTTTCCTTCAAAATGCTGCCCTCAAGACCTTGTATATTTAGGGATTTATACAGTGGCAGAAGCAATTTATTTTTTTATTTTTAATAAATGGCCCTTAAAGCACTTTGGACAGTTATAGTAGAATTAGCATTTTGGTCACATTTAAAGTGTTCCCTTTGAGCAGCAATAACACAACCTTGTTATTTCATTATGAAATAGTATCTAAGCTTCATGTATGTCTTGTTAGACTGCAGTGGAAAAAACATAATAACCTCATGGGGCTGATCTTTGTTAATGTACTGTGACCCCTGCTATTTTCAAATTGGCTCTGTAGTACTCCCTCAATGCAGCCATAGTAAAATAGTCCAAAGAAGTTCCTTTTGTAATGAAAACAAAATTCTGTGATACCTACAGATATTTTTGTGTGAAAAATTCTATAGTGTAAGTGTCTAGGTACTTGTGTGTATATATTTTTTTGGATGATCTGAGAGATCCATCAGGTTTAGTATTGTATGTGTGAAACTCTGGTCGTTCTTGTCAAAGTCTAAGTATAAGGTGGCCTACATTGCTCTTCATGTACTAATAACAAATCTCATTTGACCATATTATATAATTCGTCAAAATAGTCAATTTTTCCTCTTTCTGGGCCTAAGGTGATTGTAAACAAAGGTAGGCTTTCATCACTTTAGCCAATGCACAAAGGGTGCAAACAAAACTAGGTGTTTCAAGTTTTGCTTTTTCCACTGTAATCTGAAACATGCATGACTTAAACTCTTGGGTCTAGAGCACTGTGTGTCAAATTTTCTCTCAAATATGTCTCTTGGTGTCTTGTGTATCATGTAGTTTCCAATGTTTTGAAAGCCTTCAGAGCACAGAGGATTCTGTCTGGGTGCCTGCTCTCTCCATATTGCTTGCACTGAATACTGAATTTTGCTCTAGTAAATCTGGGGAGGAAGCTGAACAAAGACCGTTTTCCCTTTCATGTAGAACGTAAGAATGGTTTGCCTCCTAGAATAATCTTATCTGTCATTTCCAGAGACCCAGACAATATAGGATCTTGCTTTCTTGATCATAGAAACATAGAATGGTTTGGGTTGGAAGGGACCTTTGAAGATCATCTAGTCCAATCTCTCTGCTGTGGGCAGGGACGTCTTTCACTAGATCAGGTTTCTCAAAGCTCTATCCAACAACCTGACCATGAAAACATCCAATGATGGGGCATCCACAGCTTCTCTGGGTAACCTGTTCAGTGTCTCACCACCCTCACAGTAAAAAATTTCTTCCCTATATTCAATCTAAACCTACCCGCTTTCAGTTTAAAACTGTTGCCCCTTGATCCCGTGGTACAATTTTGAGTGGAAAAAGTAAGAGGAGGAGCAGGATAATAAACTTTAAACCTGTACAGAAATCCTGTACTGGAGATCACTTGAGCTACTGGATTTGCAGGCTGGTATGGAAAAGGAACTTGCAAAAGCATTAAAAAATGCTTCTAACGTCACTTCATTATTGTTCATAGGAAGCTCAGATTAAAGGAAAATTGTCCACTGTTTTCTTATCAAGTGATGTAGGAAGAAAACAACGACCTAACTTATACAATATTGTAAAGAAATACTCATGAAAGTTCCAACACAACTAGCCTGTAGCAGTTGAGGCTGCCACAATATAATTAAGTTTCGCATCCTGGGGGATAAACTGTGTGTGTATAAAAACAACCTAGCAATATGACACTGGATGTTCAAGAAGAAAAATGAGTAAATATATCTAACCTTAAGAGGTTATATCTAACCTCCAGCAGACCCTTAATAAATAGGTTTCAAAGTGAAAAGTGTAGAACTAGAAATCCTTAGATTTCAGAAGGTTAAGCTTAGAATATCTGTCAGAGAAGGTATACAGATTTGATCAAAACTGGAGAAGGAATAAAAATATATATAATGTGGTTAAAAGGCAAGTTTCAAAAGATAACTTCCTTCCTTCAGTAATGTATAAATAATATCTAGCAAAGTGTTGGGCAAAAACTGTATTTCCATTAAGAGAAAACTTGAGTAGGAAATACTGAGACATATAAAACAAACTTTGGCATGCTATGGCACACTGGATGAAGAAAAATTCAAGAAAATTGAGACTGAGTAGAAGAAAGTAAATGAAACTGTTAAACAGGGTAAAAGTGTTACAGAAGACTTAGCTGATGTGTTGAAATTGGTATACTCAACCAAATAAGGAAGAGATGCTTTTTAGGTGGTAAGATGAGATAGCAGCATGAGAAATGGGAAATTATATATATAACAAAAGGGGGCAGTAGCTTGACAGAATTGCTAACTAAGATATAAATTAATGAGGCAACCATCTCACAAATACCAAATAAGTGAGTAAAATCAGCCAAGGGGAAAAGAGTGCTGGGGGCGTGAGTGTACTACACAGGAAGGACTTGGAAGGGGAAAAAGGGGATATAAGGGTAGCAAATCATGTAATAAAGAGTGAGTTGAGGCGTGCCTGTCAAGCAGCCCATTCACTACAGTGCAACAGGACAGGGATCCTGCTGTTTTGACCGTGTGCATGTCTGCTTGACTGACTCCTGCAGCCAGGAGGACTTGGGGTGCTTTTCCAGTGTTAGCCATGGAACATCTGGAGGAAACGGACTGAACACCCTGTCTCCCTAACACATCTATGTCATCCTGAAAGACATTTACTTCAAGTAAACTTTCTCATTCAAGTTTTTGAACAAAAAATATTTTAATTTTGAACTGGCTCAGGATCTTCTGATATAAGGCCATTTCATTTGATTCCTCATGACAGCAGGAGTCTTCAGATAAATCTTTACATTAGTCATAATTCATCTAAAGGAAGAGTTCAATTACCTTCTTTGCCTAAGAAGAGAATTGAATGATATGGTGGTTACTGAACTTCTGAGGGTGGTTACTAAATGTCTGGGTCTACAGGTGAATATTCAGATATCACACCTGACTCAGATGGAACATTTAATGTTCACTTGAAATTTTGTCACTTGTCTAAAAGTATCTTTTGCAGGATAAATTCCAGTTCCTACTGAAGTTCATTAATCAGCCTGAGTTGTATCTTTTCCCTTGGGTGAAGGTAACACTAGACATTTTGAGACATATATTTATGATACCTGGTGGAAGAGATCATATGTGGCAGGTGCAGATGTTGCTTCAGACTAACTAGCTAATGTCCATGTTGTTATTTTACAGCTGCAAAACAGTCACAAATTCATGATTTGACAATAGCCATTTGTGATTGGAACATCAAGGACTAGGCATGCTCTAGTGCTGATCACTCTGAATGCCAACAGTAACTTCTACTTCAGATCTGGAACTCCTTCTAGTCAAATACATCCCTTATATTATGATTAGGGAAACACACACAAACTTACTCCTGACTCCTCTACTATTAGGAATTATCTGCAAAGAAAGGCAGCAGTTGGTTTGTGAATATAGTCTGGTAATAGAGGGGTGGTTGATGCCCCATCGCTGGAAACGTTCAAGGTCAGGTTGGACGGGGCTCTGAGCAACCTTATCTAATTGAAGATGTCCCTGCCCATGGCAGGGGGGGTGGGACTAGATGACCTTTAGAGGTCCCTTCCAACCCAAACTATTCTATGATTCTAAATATGGCTTTTGCTGTCAGTAGTACCAGGCTGTAGGCTTTGTACTGACCTGACAATGCAAGATCTCAGGCCTTGCCCAGACTTGCTATGGCCTCCACTGGTTTTATAATGGTTTAACAACTGTTAGGGGCTGAGTGACTGTTGCCCAGCCTGTGTGAGTCTGGGTGTGTGAGTGCCACCATGGGGAAGGGCCTGACAACCCCAGGCAGATCCTGCATGACAAACATCTGCCTGTGAACACAGCAGGGGCACAGGACAGATTTCAGCTGTGACTGGGACCCATGAGGGGGGAGCAGCCTGGAGTGAGAAAGCACAGAGAAATAGACTTGAGTATATCAAAGGCTGACAAGGAAGAATCAGCCACTATGCACACCTTTCTCCTCCTGGCGAAGTGCTCTGGTAGCTGCTGCCTTGGCCTAACAGCCCCCAGTCTTCTTGAGAAAGACCGAAGCTATTGAAGCTGTTGACCTTAGGAGCTAGAGGCATGTGAGAAGGGCAAGCCTAACACCAGAGAAAAGGGGTGGATACTAGGAAGTTTTCATACAGCATTTTTGCCTGTCATATCAATGAGACTCTTCTGTATTAATTAGACTGTTAAGACAAGTAAACTGTTAAAGCATTAACTGGACTATCAGTAAATTCATAACTCCATGTATATGCTGTGTTCCCTTTTGCCCAGAAGCCAATTTTGAGAGAATGAGGAGAGGCCTCTTACTCTTTCCTGGTCAATGTAATTCTGAGCTCTTGATGAAGATATGGACATTATCATCCACACTTTGTGTCTCACTCTACTGTATGGATATAATAGTTAAAGCTATCTTGTTTACTGCTGGTCAGGCATATTTTAATCCATATCAATATGGATAAGTAGAGCAACTTTAGTTTGGGGTTGGTCAAGGGTTCCCACTGAGTAGTGCCTAGGATTTTTGGTTCATTTAAAAAAAAAAAAAGAAAAGAAAAAAGAAAAATTGGGGAAAGGATGGCACTTGCATGTTTAATCTCACAAGCATACTATGTGATCTTGAGATCTGAAGTATATAGAGCTGGATTTTTGTATGTATATATACACATATACTTGCACACATACATGAATGAATATGCAGCAGCTTCTGAAGAAGACGACATAAAGGTACCTATCTTTAAAGCATAACAAATGTGGTTTGTATTTGTGATTTAGATGTAGATATATTCTTTAAAAATCTATTGGTATAATCACGTGTTTGTCTTAAAAAATAATTTATTTGATTTTTCTAACTGTTTCGGAACTAATTCTTTACATGAGACTATTCAGGGAAGATTGTCAAAGAGTGAGAAGTAAATTAGTGGTAATGATTAAAAATTAGGAATGAAAAGCAGAAGCCAGACAATGTGAGTGTAAATCAAATCTTTCGTTTGTCCAAAGGCTAACAGTTATGATATTTTTCCACGTCAAATTTTCTACAGATAATTATATGGCATGTAAAAAGGAAAGAAAGGACTTCAGAGAAGCAAAATTTATAGTTGACACTAAATTACTGAGGCTAGTCAAGTATAATGAAGCCTGAAAACATTCTGAAGTAAATAATAAGGTTAGATGAATAGGCAGTAGGATGGGTAATGTGATTCGTTCCAAACAGATGTAAGGAAATGCTAACTGGAACGAGTGATTGGAGTTGTTCATACCTGTGGCATTAAAAAGTAATTGTAACCACCGAGGAACTAAATCCTACTGGCATTTAAGTTTAAACAATTGAAAGAAAACAAAAAAAACACAAACAAATTCTTTTCTTACCACACATTTCAGACCACAGTTACTTGATATCAGCCACAGTGAGAGATACGGCAGTAAACAGAAGGATGTGCCAGGGTGCAGCAGGGCCAGGGGCAGCCCAGCGAGGCCTGGCGCCCTGTCCTCTACCCCCGAGCAGCCCCGTCCCACAGCCACCACTGAGCCAGGCCAGGGACAGTGACTGGTGTTGGCCACAGCTCGGCCATCAGCAGGTGCCGCTCCAGGCCCTGGGCCCAGCTGGGAAGGGAGCCGCCAGGACAGGCTGGCGCTGGAGTTAGGCCTGGCTCATCAGGGCCCAGGGCTGGACAGGGGGCAATGTCTGGGGCTGAAAGGCAGTTCCCAGGGCAGGGGGATGAGTCCTGGCTTCTCACAGCCCTTTCCACAGACTCTCCCCCCGCTCCTCAACATGCAGTTTTCCTGCTCTGCCCGCTGGGCGCTGAGCCAAGGTTAAGCCAGCCCTGCCCCAGCTGCCAAACCCTGGCCGGGGGCAGCAGGGAGGGCCTGGCCCAGAGGTTGGCCTGATACAGGGATTTCCAGGTGCCTTTGTTCGCTTAACAAAGAGAGATAAAATCTTCTTGTTGGTTTTTATTAGTCACCTTAGCTTGATTAAGGTACTTCTCTCTGCTATAGAAATCCCGTCCTTCATCCTACATTTGGTTATAAGCAGCTTTGGAGCTAAAATGAAATGATTTGAGTAGGACTCAAATATTTTCAAATGCTGTGTAGGCACTCTTCTGAAATGTCAAGAGGAGTTTTTGTCCAGAGCAGCTCAGGAGCACACATTACCTTCATACTTAAATCCCAGTTCCTCAATTGCCTAATTTAAATAAAACTTTTGCTATTGATTTTTAAGGACCAAAATTTCATTTTTAACAGGAGATGAAAAGTTTCCAGTCTCTGCTTTAAATGAGAGACACTTTTCCACAACCCAATTATGTAAATCTCTAGTATGTTCCTATTGCAATGATAACTTCTATTAACTTACAAAATCTTGGGACAGTGCTTCAACTATTTTGAATTAGCATATAAAAATTGAAACCATTGCATTGGTACTGATTTACTAGGAATCTAGCTAGAATTTGGCTCCTTAATCATTGAGTTCATAGCTATTTTTCAAGTTAAATTAACTTAGTTAAACTTCATGGTTTCAGTTTTTAAGAGTTAGTGAAATTGTCCTGCAATAGATTTACCCTACAGCTTTGACAGAAAACAGTCATTCTTATATCTTTGCATGGGAAACGTGCAAATTTGTGACATCGAAACCATACGAAAATTCAATAAGAAAATAAAACTTTGAGTGCTTCACTTCAGGTTAGAATTTGTGGTCCAAAAGAGACAAAGATGGTAGAAAATCAGATAACTAACAGTCTGATGGTGATGTGCATTTACTTGGGATGCATCAAACAGATTTCAATTTCTGGACAGATAATTCATGCCAGTGACTTGAAACCGTGTCCTCCATTCTTGTGGATATGTGCAGGTTGCTCTTTTCCTCAGTCCTTGCTTCTAGAGCTATTTTTCTTTCATATAAATACAGCCATATCAATTTACTCATGGACTAGAATATGCTCCATTTTTAAATGGCCAGGGTTTCAGTTGTGTTGCTGCATGTTCAATATTCAACCTGGAAACACAGAAAACTGAAAACCATTTTACATGTTTTAAAGATGGAAAAAATAAGGTATGTCAAATAGTATTAGATAATAAATGTTTATTATCTTGGGCCAGACAACTAATTCCATATTTAACAGGGTTAATATTTATTTATCTGAACAATATTTTGCTAATAGGAATAAGATTTGGACAAGTTAATCTTTTAGGGGAAAGCACTGTAGCCTCAAAGATACTTTATATTGAAGAATGACAGACTGTTTATAGAACCATTTTTAGCTCCTCGAACTCACGCTAGCAAGTAGTTTAAATCAGTGGGATTTTTTTTTTTTTTAAAGAACTATTAATATCCCCAAACAATGCTTTAAAATTTATTTCAGGGGAGTAAATGCTTGTTCTGTTGACTTCAACTTTGTTACAAGTATTTGGATATAGATTTTTGATCAATCCAAGGTACACATTGTACAAATACAAGAGTGACCAAGAACTTAAAAATTCAAAATTGCGTTGCTTCTTTTTCTTGTTCTACTCCATTTCCACAGGTATTTCATAGCATGCATAGGAACACAGCAGAGTGTTTCCCAAGAGAGACAGACAGACTTGAATAGTTCATCTTACATCTAGTGACAGAAATAAAATTACTATAGCTGCATTACAAGTGATAGTATTTCTCAAAGTAAGTACTATATAATTTCAGAATATACTAAAAAAACCCATAAAGTAATGTTATGAAAAAAACCCTTTTAATTGTAAAACTAAAAATTTTGGTAGACTGGAAGTAATTTTTTATAATGTGCAACAGGTTTTGTCTTATTTTAATAAAGTAAGTATGACAGAATATATATTTATATATTCACATAATATACATATAATTGTATTACATAGAAGAATTATACATATTTTTACTCTAGCATTGCATATGCCACTCTTCACCTGGGAACCTGCAGTATCATTTTGTCATTAGATTTTATCAGTCCAGTTGTATTTTAGAGCTTGACTAAAGTGGAAAATAGAACTAGTCCAATGGTTACCTTAGTTATGTCTAAACTTTTTCACTAATATATATATATTTTCTTTGTTTTGTCAGATCAAGATAGAAATGTTAAATCAAGACATTAAGCTTTTCTCCAACAGTTTGTGAAATTTTCCAGGAATTTAGAACAGATACCAAATCTTTTTTTCTATACAGCTCAATGAACTTCAGACATTTAGTGGGAATGTCTTTGTCTTTACAGATCTAATCACCTTACATTACTTTTATAGTTGATGAGGAGAAATATGTACTTTTAGTGTCTGATCTGTCTTAAACATCTGATTTTAGATGTGATGAGCGATGCCTTAGACACCACTGGCTAAAGTGATCAGGTTCCAATGACTATAAAGGAAACCTAGGAAGACTAACTCAAATTCAGATGACCATGCTAAATCAAATGATTCCATGTGTAGTGACAAAGTTTGTATCTCACTTGGCTGCCTCACTTGGCAGAAACATATATTCTATTTAGCTGCATTTTCTATTGATAACAATAGAAATACAGTAATGTAAATGGGGACCAAATGGCTCTTATGATTTATATTGCAGAAAAATACCCTGAAATAATGTGTTAACTCAAAATCTTTTCATCTCAGGTGAGCTGCCAGCTATTTTCTAATCTCAGTTTTGCTATGATTACCCTATAAATTACGAAAAATAGGAAAATTACAACTTTTAATAACAGTAATCTATAGCAAATTTCCTAAAAATATGGCCAAACTACTAAAGGTGAACATCATCTATTCTAAGTCTTAAATCTACAGAAGTTGCAACTCTGAATGGCATATGTGTTTTTAATCTGACTTGTTAAAGCAATGAGTTGTATGTGAGCTAGTTACATCATAAGTGTGATGCTAGCGTGAATTCCTGAGGTGAGGATGCCCATGTCATAGATGCATACATTTATGCATGAACTAATGGGCTCCATTAGTTCTGTTAATTGTGAAACAATGTATTGTGTTTGAAGCTGCTTACTTATTGTAATCAAACTACAAGTTTGATTTATTGTACTTTCTTGCAGTAAAATTTGAGACATCAGAATTCATTGCATAATACAGTGAAAAAGGTGGCAGGAGGGGTGGGAAAAAAAATCCAACTCTTGCAACTCATCTCGCACCAAATCTGGAGATAACTGGATGTTAATTTACATTTTTCCTTACCTGGTAGCCCATTGCATTGGAGGAGCTCTCTGCTTAGTCACAAAGAATTTAATAAAACATTTAAGCTGAAATGTGCTGATATTCATTTGGTTCCAATGAGATTAATGGTGTGCTTAAAATTAAGTGCTTAGGTAAGGTGCTGCTATTAAAGTTGTATCACTCAGCAAAGAGCAAAACAACCAAAAATAAACATTCATGCACATGCATGAAGGAAAAAGGAAAAAACAAAGCCATATAGTTTGTTCGCTGTGCACAGAAAGAATGAATATATATCCGTTTGTTCTTTGGCTTGAGATCCCAAACTTTGCTTGGTGTGGATAGTCATCTCAATATATACTCTCTAGTCAAGCATATGGAACAAATGTCAAGGTCAACCTCTGTTAAGACCAGACTCTGAACCTCCTTCTGTTCATACCACTGAACATGTATTAGTGGAAGTTGTTCCCTTGATTCTGTTGGCACTGTTTATATGTTTTCCACTAGTGTCCAAGAGTTTGTAATTTGGTCTCGAGTGTTGAGTAATAGATCTGTCCATGTAAAATAACTTGGTATATGCCCTGTCTATTATCATTTGGGTTTGATATAATTTATCAATTTTTCCTTAATAGGATTTCTTTTCCCTAATAGTTTCTTCTTGCCCACAGAAAACATTCAATAGTGAGTGTAAATGCAGGTTAAATATTTGTAAGTGTTTCTATTTCTCTTGTGGTTTTTATTGTAATCGAGTAAATACAATTAGCTTAGCCCACTTACCATTTTAACAGTTTGTCTTCCAGCCTGAAGATAATTATTAAGCCAAAGATAAACATTTAAAGTTGTTTTCTTTACGCTAAATTTTGCTTGCTGTATTTCTAGTTGACAACTGAAGCCTGATAAATGAGAGTAAACGCAATCCTAATGACTTTGAGAAATTTGTAATGATTAATTTATTCAGTTTTGTTGTCAAAGGTTTCCAGTCACAAGTGAGAATATATTTTAAGTAGGGTTAAAATGTGTTGCTATAATAGTGTTATAGCGGCTGGGGAAAGCAATTTGCAAAGAACAATGAATGCCAAAGATAGAAATCAAGTGCTCTGGCTAGCAACAAAACAAAACACTAACCTAGCAAAGAGTTCATTTAGCACCATTCCAGATGGCTAGAATTTTCCACAAGAGCACATCTTTTGCAATCAGTATTGCAAACATATATATTTTTTCTCTAATGAAGTTATGTCTCAAATTATTGTTATACAATTTGCAGATCTAAACTTTGATCCTACATATTTCTAGCAACAAAAAAATATTTCTTCTTGTACATAGCTAGACAGAAATCAAAATGTGATATAAAAGGAATTGTAGTATATCATGATTTATCACAAAATTGATAATGAATTGTTGAATGGAACTTGATCATCTAGTGTTTTGTGCAATCGTTCTGGAAAGTGGCTAATTTGTTAATATGCTAATTTTCTATCTTCATATCGGATACTCTGCATGAAAGTAAAACCCAAATTGTTGTACAATAGGGATTCTGTTTCAGTGATTCTAAAAATAAAATGAAAAAGTTATTGAAGCGATCACAGCATTTTATTGGACTCGATGATCTTAGAGGTCTTTTCCAACCTCAATGATTCTATGATTCTATGATTCTATGTATCAGGACCGGTAGTGTTTAATATCTTCATCAGTGGCATAGACAGTGGGATCGAGTGCACCCTCAGCAAGTTTGCAGATGACACCAAGCTGAGTGGTGTGGTTGACACACCAGAGGGACGGGATGCCATCCAGAGGGACCTGGACAAGCTCGAGAAGTGGGCCCGTGTGAACCTCATGAGGTTCAACAAGGCCAAGTGCAAGGTCCTGCACCTGGGTTGGGGCAACCCCTGGTATCAATACAGGCTGGAGGATGAAGGGATTGAGAGCAGCCCTGCCGAGAAGGACTTGGGGGTACTGGTGGATGAAAAGCTGGACATGAGCCAACAACATGCGCTTGCAGCCCAGAAGGCCAATCGTCTCCTGGGCTGCATCCAAAGCAGCATGGCCAGCAGGTCGAGGGAGGGGGTTCTGCCCCTCTACTCTGCTCTGGTGAGACCCCACCTGGAGCACTGTGTCCAGCTCTGGAGCCCTCAGCACAGGAAAGACACGGACCTGTTGGAGCAGGTCCAGAAGAGGGCCATGAAAATGATCAGGGGGATGGAACACCTCTCCTGTGAAGAAAGGCTGAGAGAGTTGGGGTTGTTCAGCCTGGAGAAGAGAAGGCTTCGGGGAGACCTTATTGCAGCCCATCAGTACTTAAAGGGGGCTTATAAGAAAGATGGGGACAAACTTTTTAGCAGGGCCTGTTGCGACAGGACAAGGGGGAATGGCTTTAACCTAAAGGGGGGTAGATTTAGACTAGATCTAAGGAGGAAATTTTTTACGCTGAGGGTGGTGAAGCACTGGCCCAGGTTGCCCAGAGAGGTGGTGGATGCCCCATCCCTGGAAACATTCAAGGTCAGGCTGGACGGGGCTCTGAGCAACCTGATCTAGTTGAAGATGTCCCTGCCCAGGGCAGGGGGGTTGGACTAGATGACCTTTAGAGGTTGCTCCCAACCCGAACTATTCTATGAATCTATTCTATGATTATGAAGCACGACGTAACTCAATTATGGTAGCAAGTGAATTTGAACATCTTTTTGTGTGGGAAAGCACAGGTATATTAAAATGTTTAGGTACTGGATTTCAGAGATATTTAAGGGTTTTTTTAATTATTAATTCAATGGATATATAAAAAAAAAAAATCTAAAAGTTAGAGAAATCCACCTAAGGAAAGTCAGCATTCAGTGAAAACTGTATACTTTCTCTTTATTTCTAATGAATGTTTTTCATGTTAATGTATCTTTTTAATAAATAAATTGCATGAAGCTTGATGTTTAGTTTAAACTGTATTGAAATGTTCATTAAATTCTTTGTTTTGACAGTTTCCCCTCAGCAGTTGTGATCATTATTCCATGACGTTTGACACTGTGTTGTATGTTGTCTGTAATTTAATAATTTGCATTTTTTTGTCCTTGTAGCAGTAACCTTTTCAGTATTCAATGGCAAAAATGGCCCCTGGGAACTTTCTGATTAACATCCAAGAACAAAGTGTCAAGGAAAGCATGTGCTAAGAGCATTGCATTCTGTGATTTGCAGTTTAAAAATATGTACCAACGTGAACATATCTGTGCATCACATAGGGAACTGCCATAACTCTGTAGGGAAGAAGTGGAAGCTTAATGTCAAATGAAAAAGTATGTTAAAGCTTTCAATAGGAAAATTAAAAAAAGATGAAAGAAGGAATATGTTCAGAATAAATTAGTCAAAAGAAATTAATTTTTAATAGTACCACTTGCTTTATATCAGTTGGGCATATAAGGTGGAACAGGGTGGCAGAAAGAAAGAGTGTCTTTACACTGTCAGATGGGTGAATTTAATGGAAAGAATTCTGGGTTTAGATCTGTTCTACTTTTAGACATTTTGTTCTTTGTGCCAATTTCCTGAATTCTGATCGGCCAAATTCAGACATCTGTCCCTCAGCACCTCTAGCCAGGTAATTGCTCTGAACTGCATTGTCTGTTTATATTGAGTTCAGCCACGTTTTGATTTTTCTCCTCTGTTTTCATAGTATCATTCTCCCCACTTCTTTCTCTCTTGATACCAAAGAGAGTTTAAGGCAACCTCTGTCAGTGAGATCCAATTACACAAACCCAGAAAAATTCAGTTATTTTCTAGTCTAGACAACGAAGCTAGAGTTCTGCTGTCTTTGTATCCTTATGACATTACCCTTTGCCATGAAGATTCTTACTAATCTGTAACAGTAAAATTATGGACAGTGCAAGGGAGTCAGAAAACCGTATGTTTCCTGAGTTTTGATGATAGATAGGAGTGAAATTTTGATCCCCCCCAAAGTAATTTGGCCATCCAAAAGTTCACCCAGATTTTAGGATAGAAGAAATGTTTTTAACAGCTTTTTGTGTGAATGGGATAAAGAAGGGACAGGCATTGAAAATATTAGGGGAAAAAAAGCCATGGATATCATGAGGAGGAGAAGAAAAATAGCTGAGAGGTTTTAGGCCCCCACAAACTAGGAACATGTTGCAGTCACTCACTCTAATATTGAATAAGTTTCTAGTAGTGTAGAAGTTGGAGCATTTAAATTTCCCCCCCCCCCAGGGAAAATAAGTAATTTTGTGACGCAGCATTCTTCCCCCTGAGCTGACACCAAACACCTGTGTATATTATCAAACAGCTGTGGTGACACTTTTGATAGGAATGAGCCAGTTGTGAACGCTGAGTCAAAGTAGCCAACAGAGACTGCAACTTGTTAAAGAGATTTCAAAAGACACTAGAGAGGGATTATAAATTGCTTCTGATGTCACTTTGATTTAATCTTCTTGAGGTCTGAATTTCATCATGAAAAGTGCCACGTGCCATTGGCTTTTAGTGTCAAAACCATCCTAACCTTCAAAACCAAAAGCTTGGTCATGGTATATAGTTTCTTTGATCCAGATGTTCTTAAAGAAAAGGAAAATACAATTTTATTACTAGTATTTAAATTTTTTCAACAAATGTTTTCTGTGTAAACATGTGCATCTACTCCCAGCATACATTTTAATGCAATTTGTTATTTATAAGTGAACTCACAAGTCAGAGACATATAAAGTCATGGTAGATCTGTATCAAGATATTAGTGGAGGTGAGTGAGTTACCAATTGAATATTCTAGATGACACACCCATATCTTTCAATGAAGTAGAAACCAAAGGTTGATTTTTATTTCCCCATCCACTATTTCCTGCTTCCAGTTCTAACTTGTACAAGAGAGGGGCCTGAAGTCTAGCAGCTGCCTACCATGATTCTGCACTGAACACATTCTGCTGAGAATGAAAGTGTCCTAGGAACCCCGTATTTTGTACTGTGAATTGGTGGGACAGGTTAAGTTCAGCTTTCCAGTCTGTACCTTCCTATTTTATTATAAAAAATGGAAAGGTAAATGAAATTTCTGAAGGAATGCGTTTATGAAAATGACAGTAGAAATCCATAGTAATATGTAATATTCTATTTCTGGTGTCTTTCTCCTCTTTTGTTATTTGTTTCTAACAATTAATCAGGTCAGAGAGGTTCTGGAACAAACTTCAAATGGAAAGTTGCAGGGGGGGTGGGCAAACGTAATTATTTTGAATATGAAACTTAATTTTTGCGTGAAGTACATGATGGTGAACATGAACTGAGAGGTCCTATGTTTGGGAGTAATAAGGCAAATGATTCTGCATAAGAAAATAAATGCATGAAAGGAAAGCCTGTTTTATAGAATTTATTCATGTCCATATACGGCCACCTATCATTTTCTCATATATGTATATAAGGATGGGAAATTTTATTTATTCAGTCAATAATATGATCTAGAAATACGTTAACTGCATCAAGTCTCCAAGGCAAAACATTCTTATAGAATCATGCATCTTTTTACGACTACATTTTTCTTTGGATTTTGAGGTTTATTACTTTCTTCCCCCTTCTGAAAATGTTTGGTGAATGTTTGGCAAATGCCAAATCATTAAACTAAAGTTAAAGTTTATTGACATCAACCTTTGCAAAAAAAGAATCAGTTTCTCTCAAACCCAGGAAGAAAGAGTTTTGTGTACTTAACATTGTAATTGCGTTCTAAAATTTGACTTATAAATATGCTTTGAATTCAAAAGAAACATTTAATAAGAGGGTGTAAATAGTACATCTGCAAGCAAGATTTTTTCAGTGCAGGTAGAAATGAGTATGTTGCTGTTTTGTAATCCACGGACTATGGAGTAGCATGATAAATATTGTATGTTATTTTGCTTAAAATATTTTGGTATAGTCTATGTGGACAGTTTGGGATTAAATACTTGAGTTTAAAAGGCAAATTAAACATACAATAGGATTTTTGACCTTTTTTTAGACAGTTCATCAGAAGAACCTTTCAGCTGGGTATATATATTAGTGAAAACATATTTCAACATGATTTAAGTTTTTGGAAAACTCTCCTAATGCCAGCTGTGATTCTGGTTGAATGATGCAGCTTAGCATCATTGAGGCATTTCAATTTCCCTCTTTCTTTTCATCCCCTAAAATGGGAAGATCTACAGTGCATGCCTTGGCTAGATGGATTGACACCAGAAATACTGGACTTCAGTTACTGAGGAAACTGTTGTGTCGTGATTCAAATTCATACCCTCATTGAACAGAAATATCAACAAATTTCCTTCCTTTTGATTAATATTGTCATTCCATGATAGAATTATTGTGCATTTAGTGTATCTGCCTTAGACTGTCATTCCAGTGTAAATTAGTATCTCCTGTGATGTCAGTGTCCTTGCATGGGAGGTTTACTTTAGAAAAAATATTTAAGATGAGTACATTAGGTGTTATATGATATTTGCTGTTTTCTGGGGCTATTTAGAATGTTATCACCTTTTCCTATTTGTAATCTGCAAATAAGAAAATATCTAAAACTTTTCAAGTTTTAGTAAAATCTGTGTTTTAGTGTTTCGTGTGGACTTCTGCATTGCTGTAAGCTATATGTATTTTCTTCACAAAAGAAATCAGGGAGAAAGAAAAGCTCTTAAAAACAGGCTTCATACTCTAGTTTACATGCAATAACTTCCTGCTTCAAGTAAGGATTGCTGACAAAGTGCTAAGTAACATGAGAAAAGGTAGCTGAATGCCGTCTCTTTGTAATTAGCATTACTTGTCAAAAAGACTTTCTTTAGGAATGGAAATTGTTTGAAATGAGCAGTTTTAACTTCTTTTTTGAGACAGTTAAGTGGAATTTGTTAGTGAGATATTGCAATGAGGAACAGGAAGGGGTCAGTACTTTTCAAGCGATAGAGGTAGAAGTCAGAGATCTGAATATGTCCTCCTAGAGCATTTTGAAGCTTTTTACCTTATGTTGTGACATGCCCCTGAGAAGGGTATATAATTTAAGAATCAGGGAGTGCTTTCATTAAGAACTTCATGAAATCACGTCTTTGCTTAAATCTGGAATCTGATATTGCTCTAGATTTGTGTCCACTTGAGTTGCATTGGACTTGGAGTCTTCTAAGGGGAGAATTTGACTAGGTTAATATATTTAGTGAAGATTTTGGGTTAGAATCTGTGTGGACCTTGCACATCTGCATCACAGTGTAAACCACAGAGATCCTACACAAAATTCTGTTCTTGCAATTTAAGAAGATATATCACTCCTATTCCTTCAGACAAAGACTGAGAGATATTGTAGTGAAGAAGAAAGGGAGAAGGCAGAGAAAACCTTTGCTCTTGTCTACATACTGACTGGCCAGTGGTACTATTTTATTCTAAGCAGGTTAAGAAATGTGCCTGCTGCATTAGTATATATTAAGCATGTACTAAAGCACTACACTTTGCTAAGGAAAAACATCTCCCCAGACTCTCTGGAAAGCAGTGTCGCTTTACAGTCACCCATACTGGACTGCATGTTTTGCACAATTAAGCCTGAAAATTTTGTGTAAATTTGTAGATTACCACAAGGCATTCAAAACCATCTAGACATGGCTAGAAGCAGGTAGATAAGATTGGAATAAACTCTTACAAATGTGTTGGTTAAACTGAATTTGAAAATCATAGGCCCTCCATGTCATATTTTCCTCACTTCAAAGCATTTTTTTTCCTTAACACATTTTTAACTTTCCCTGATTTTGGATCCTAAATGACTTTTCAAAAAATTATTGGATTGTCTAATTGGCCTAATTCTGAAAAAACTTTGCTGGTGTCTACATTAAGTGTTCTTTCTGAATGTCTCCCTTAAAAGTTTTTCTGTGAAAACTCTGGACACTTTAACCTTTATAATGTTCCTTTACTTCTCTTCTAAGCATTTTTACAGTAGATAGCTATCTGCTAGTCTGCTGTTGTGTTGCTCTGAATTCAGAGACTTATTTTCATTTAAAAGTCCTAGAAAGTAGGCTGTCATTTTGTTCACTATCCCATCACCTATTTACATGCCCAGCCAGGCAAGTAATGTATTTTATGCCACTTCTGCAATGACTGACCCCTCTTTGGATGAGTAGATTCATAGAAATGATCTGTTTGATGAGCCTGAAAATACAATGGGTAAAATCAGAATATGTTTTCAGAACCCATGGAGTACAGAACAATCTCTTGGACCCCACCCATAAAGATCGTGTAAGATCAGATGTGTATCATATTTTACAGAAATATAGATTGACCCACCTACTCTTCAAGTAAACCTCTTGAAACCATTGGGATACTGTGCCAAAAATAGAAGTGTTTGCAGCAGCTGTTGAATTGAATGAGTTGGAGTGCCTGTTGGGAAAAGCATGCAACAGTTAGAGAGACAAAAATCAGAACAGCTGAGACGAACCACTAGAACAGTCTAAGAGTCCTGGGGTGTATGAAGAGGAAAAATTGCTGGATACATTACAAAGGACAGATTATGAGACACCAGTGAATAGAAATCTATCCTGTTAAAATTATTAGGACCAATTGCAGAGTAAAGTGCTGTTTAACATCCACCAGCTGCTACTGCTTTCCCTATCGCATGGCATGACACATTCTGGGACCATCAAATTTCCTCTCAGTCATGTATTCTTGTCAATATCTCCGTTCTGCTGAACTGCTTTGTGATTTATTTTTTTCTTTTCATAACCTTTCTGAGAACCCCTCCTTTGATTCCTTTGTTATGTCTTTTGCTCTAGCTCATTCTTTTCTTCCATTCTTCACAGGAGTCAAATTTACAGTCATTATTTTCCTTAACAGCTACACTGGGTGATCTAGGGTGTATAATTAGAGTTAAGCAGTGAGCTAGGTCTTCAAAAAAGCCTAAGCATATTTATTTTATAATATATTTTAATCAATCAGTTACAATTTAGAGGCCTTATGTGTAGAAAAATTTGTGCGGTGGATTCAGCATTAGAAAAACAGATGGCAAAGAAGAAATTGGAAATACAACAGATGGACAATGAATGATATGCAAATTAAATAAGGTTTGAAGGATCTTGGGGTCTCATTGTAATTTTAAAGAGGGGGATACCTACCAAGTTCATTTTATACTTTTCATACCATATTATCTCATTTTATTTATTTATTTATTTTTATTTCGATTTTCCTCTGCTCTTTCAAATAAGATTTTCTTGGCTTGTAGTTTGGAATCTTTTCAAAAATTTTATTTTTAACTGAAACAGCATCACAAAATATGGATCTCTTGTTATGATGCAGTTTCATGACGGACAGGCTAGAAGTTTAGATTCTTCTTGTGCATAAGGGCTTACTGTTGTTCTGTTTAAGTAACAATATCAGGCATTATTTTGTTTTGACATTTGTCAATGAATACAAGGCATTAGGAAGAAATTCCTCTCTCAGAAATTTGTTTCTTTTTATCTCTGTACCTGTAATTTCTGTGGAGAAAAATAACTACTACCCAACTTTTCCCACATAGCTTACACTTACAGTACACTGACCTGAATAATGCATTATAGCAGATGATAGATTTGTCATGGAGCTTTGTTTGCATTACATTTGAAGCTATATAACTGAAAAATCGGTTTACAAAAGAGTGAAGTTGATTTCTTTACATGATTTAGTTGGCTTTTCTTTTTCTAACAATGAGGTCCATATCACAGCAAAGATATTAGCTTCTATTTCTGGAGAGAGAAATGGATTAGCCACCAAATGAAAATGGACAGCTTTGAATTCTTAAAAAAACCCAAAAAACCAAAAATCAAACCCAAAAACAAACCCCGTCTTGAATCTAAGCTTCAAGACTATTCTCCAAGAAACTGGATCATAGAAAGAGAGGTATATTTTGGAATGTATTTAAAGTAAAAAAAAATAATAGTAATAATAACACTCCCCCCCCCCCCCCCATGTCTATGCACATATCAGTGCTCTTATTCAAGCTGTCCAAAAGTGGTGGTGAAAAAGTTTCTCTCCTAAACCAATATCTCTATGGCCTATTCTTAAAAGTGACCAAAACTTGATTTTTTTTGAGAAGGTTTCTAGAACTCTGTTAATTTCAGACTTTTCTCCTGCCTCTCCTGTCTTTGTGGCACCTCAGTAAAAGTTTCTTAAAGGAATAATTATCCTTAAACAAGAGTCGGAGAAGCGCTGCAAAATGATTAATCAGTACATTGAAGGAGCATGCACCAAAGCATGATTTTATTATGAGTTTAAGGCACAAGCACGTTTACGATAGTATTAGGACTTGGGGAAAGGTAAAAAAGAACAAGACATGGTTACTATATGGCTAAGGATATCAATAATGAATAAACAGGAAATGCACTATAAATAATGACCTTATTCAAGCACAAAGGCTGATAAGAAAAACGGTAGTGTACTTTCACTGTGACGTGGATGAGAAAGCTGATTGAGTCAAGTAGGAACATAGACTCATTTCTTGTTTCATGGCAGAGGCAGCCTTTACTTTCTGGGATTGGTATACAACAGCACATGTCAAATATGTCAAAAACTGATAGAAGCACTAGAAAATTTATTTCCAGGTGGCCTGAATTAACCCACCAAAAGAACCCCGAATCAAAAGCAACCTCCAAGGACATCAGCTGTTATGTTATGGTCACATTTTTTATCGTCCTCCCAAGTTAGCAAGTTGTATATGTAGATATAGCCTTGGTTGGTAGTTATGGTCCACTGCAGCAAATAAATAGGGAAAAAGCCAAGAGTTCCAATGATTCTTCTAATGGAGATTTCTAAATTCTTCAGGAACAGCAGTTTTTCAACTTTCAAACATAACTAGGTCACATAACCATAAAAGTGGCAAGCTTTGAAAAATCTTAATTTATTAAAAGTATGGTGAGATTAAATCACCAAAGCTTTGAATCTGAAAGTTGTTCATGGACATGATGACATTAGTATCTATGAACCTTATAACAGCAGGAACAGCTATTACTTCATCATGAGCATCAACTCTGACTATCTAGCTTTGATTGTTTTTCATTTTTAGTGAATTCTTTGGCTCAGTGTTTAGAGTATGGATTGGTTTTATTGTCTTGCTGGGTTATAGACTGCCTTTTCTAGATTAGTGTAGGCAGCTGGAATAATTAATTTGAAGCATTGGCAGTTTAATTTTATATAAAAAGATCACTTTTCTCTCAAGATTCCAGAGTAATAAGTGCATAATGAATTTTTTTCTTTATCCATACTTTCTATGGGTTATCTTTTAAGTTCCAGTTCATGAGATTGGTACCTAAAAAGGCAAAATAAATATTTCTAGAAGAGTCAGAACCAGAAAAGAAATTAGAGTACAGAGTCATGCAAAAGTAAAACATGGGCCTAATGAAATATGTTTAAGTAGACAGGTCTACTTACTAGCACCAGGTTTTCCTACCTTTACCTCAAGAATTTTATTATAAGTAGTCTTGCTTGAATCTGTGAGGGCACATAAAGGTAGGTGGGTAAAAATCAAACTCTAATAAAGTAGTGATACTCTATGACTGGTTAAACTGTATAATAAGGAAAGTTATGGATAAATCTGTTAAATACTGCATATGTATTATCAAGCTCGAAGATAAATGTCAAGCATTGATATCAATGGTTAAAGTAAGGATGAAAGCGACTTGCTTCTCTTTATGGTTCTCTCCAGATGTGGGGTGGTGCAGTTCCTCAGAGATGCTGTTTCAATCTTCTCTTTTCTTTCGGGTGAAAGGAGGACTGACAAAGCAGGAGCATCTGCAGCAGGAACAGTAAGAGGCTTTTGGTTTTCACAAATTAATATCCAGGAGGAAAAGCAGCTGCAGAACTTAGTGAGAAAAGACTTTGGGATGGGGGTTGCTGCTTGCCCTGGTTAGCAAATAGCTGATGTGGGGGGCTGTCGGGTGAAGAGTTCAGAGCATCAGGATGCACGCTGATTTTTCCCCACCAACACCTGTGAAATGCTAGCCCGTCAAAACCTCATTTCAAGATGAAGAGCCTTGCAGTTTGCTTTACAGAACTTGTCTGGGAGGATATGAAATATGGCTACAACCAATTTATGACGGTCTTGTAATTTTTTAAAAAGTATGCCAATATTTTACACAAAATGGTATCTATATTGACTTTGTCTTGTCAGAAAGTACTTCAAATAATGAGGACAGTTGCAGATGTGGGGTTTTTGGAACGTCTTTTCTCAAAAACTCCTAATTGTCAACCTGTTAATAATTTTTTTAATGTATTATCAACCTTCAGTTTGTTTATAATTTGACACTATGCTATAACCCATCCTACTAATGTTTTTTTTAATATATATATATCGGTTACTAAATTAATATGTAGCTATTGCAATCTCTGAGTTAAAATAATTGTTTGCAAAATCAGATACATTGTTTACATAGGTACATAAAAAGAAAAGGACATCTTAAGGAATCTTAATTGTTTTAAGGCCAAAAAAACAACTTTACATTTCAAAAACTTCTATCACAGTAATGAATATGCATAAGTATAGACAGGACTAATTTTGCTTTAAAGGTGATACCAGAATCATAACCCAAAGAGAAACTTGAAGTAATATGTTTGTATGTATTTGTAACTGAATGGTCTAGACAAGTTCTGGTACGTAATTTTGAACTGTTCCATTGTATATTTCACTGTGGGCATAGATATTCTTACCTGAATCCAAGTCTTGAGAAAAGACAATTCCTTCCAATTTGTCTCATTTTATTAAAACAGAATGGAAATACATTTTTGCATAATGTAAGATTAAATTACAGAACTCTTTGCCCCAGACTGTTATGTATGTCAAAGTGCACTTTAAAAATACTGAAATTAAGTAATGGAATAAAATACTTTTAAAAAATTCAAACATATGGTGAAGAAGCTCTTTTAGCTCAAAAAAAATTCCTGTGCCTCAGGTAGTTGTGGTGAGAGGCTGCCAATCTAGGAAATACCACTCTATCTTGTTTTTATTCTCTATTCAAATCATCTTTATTAGTCCAATCATCATTATTAGTCATTTCAGAGGCAGTATCCTAGACTAAATGGGCCTTTAATCTGACCAAGGTCAGCCACAGATGTCCTTTCTTCATAGGTCTGTCTAGATGTCTCAACTTGGAATATGGAAAAGATTCACTGATCACCACATTAGGACAAGATACTTCATACTCCTTGGATATTTTATTGAAGAAGGTGTATCTCCTTATTTCAACTCTACAGATGCTAAATGACATTTTCTGTTTTCAGTTTTAAAATAGTGGTTAGATTGGCTCTGAGCAGTAAAAGGTATTCTTACTGCTTTTCATCTGCTGAGTTGTCCAGCTGAAAACTCATATTTGAAACACATCCCCAGTATGCTTTGTGTCATTATTAGCAAAGTTAAGACCACAAATGACTTTGTATAATGATGGTAATGTACATCTATGTACTTTCCCAGCTTATTCCAACAGTGAATTTTGAATGTGTGTATTTTGCTCCTAAATATTATGTCATTGTTTGACTTCCAAGTAAATCTTCATAATTTTATATCAGTCTTTAGACAGGAGCAAAAAATCAAGACCTTATCAAATAGGAGGAAATCCTACTGTAAGACCCTGGAACATTGACCTTTTGATGACCGTAGTGCCTAGGGAGAATGGGATTGTGTTTGCAAAGCCTGCTAGTAAGGATTAGCCTTAGCTGGTAAGGATTAGCCTTAGCTAGTAAGGACTAGCCTGCTAATAAGCCTGTTAGTCAGGCTAGTAAGCTTGACTAGTTACTTGTTTAAAAGAATAACCAAAAAATCTTGAAATTTTTGTTTTAACTTAATTTTAAATAATAGTTGACTGTAATGGTTCATATGATCTGAGATTTGGGAATACTTCATATATAATGAAAAGCAGTAAAACACATTTTAAAAAAATAGTAGTTTGGAGAACTTCCCAGATGCATCTGCTATTCTTATTTATTCAAGCTGGGGGAGAAAATGACAGGTAGGCTTTAACAATCACTCCATTTAGGTACAGTGGGTACATAACATTTCCTCTGATATATCTGTGGTAGATCCTCCCACGGGGTGTGTGTGTATATATATATATATATATAGTGTATATATATTGCTGTTCATTAACTAGCCCGGTAACAAACGCAGAGAAGAGGTATTTTTGTGGCATTTTAAGAAAATGAATGGAATATTTTTTGAAATGCTGTCATTTATGATTTCTAAGAAATGATATGCATGAGTCATGAAATGCCAGGAATTATGACCTGCTAACCAATTGAAAAAGTTTGATTATTTGATGACATTTTCAAATACTATTAAAACCTGAGAGAAGACAGATATTAGAAAAAGAGAAAAACAGTGATATTTAAGGGGATTCAGGGCATAAGGATTTATACAAGAGATATTTCCCTTGCTGTAGTGATAGATATGAAACAGCTTGTATTCACACTGCTCAAGACAAACAAATCCTGTGACAGGCTGGCCTCACCTCCGCTGCTTAATCCTACTTGGTTCAGCACCTACTCTACAAACCTTTGCAGCTAACTAGGGGTACTCCTGTGTAGGATAACATGCACACCGTGTTGGACGTTCTCTTATTCCTCCCACTCTGTATTATTAGGATCTATAACAGAAGTCTGTACCCTTCCCAAAACTGTTTTGTTTGGAGTGTTGTGTTTACGTGTTACTCTCTGCTGCCTCTCTACTTGTTTTCTCCTGCTGTTGCTCAAGTGGACAGGGTATCATCTTAACCACATCACTGGGTGTGCTGCTTCCTTTTCTGCTCTGGACACCTTACAAAATGAGAGGAAATCCTGCTTGCAAGACCCTGGAACATAGACGTTTTGATGATGATAGCCCCTAGGGGGAAAGAGGTTGTGTGTGCACCATTTAAATGCAGAGAATGACATTTAAGGCACACTGCCAGGATCAGCATCACAAGCAAGATGGAGCATATCCTTCTCTGGGCCCCAATACCAGCTGAAAAAGGCTGGTTCACTGCTGAACGTCTGAGACTTGTCAGGCACAGCTTTTACTAGCTACTGTGAAATCATTCCTCCACAGGTCTGATCACGACTGAGGTCTGAGAGGCTTCACCAGACTGTTGGCCCATGAGAAGTCTTCATCAACAATTTCTCCAGGTGCCTTTCAGAGCTTTTGAGAGCTGTGGTCATCAATGGGATTCACATTCCCATGGCATCCCCTATGAACAGATCAAATACCCCAGCTACAGGGTCTCCCATTATATCAAGCAAGATGTCAGAGACTGCTATAGAAGAGTCATGGATGGAACAACTGGCTGCCCTGGCTCCGTGTTTGATCCCTGGCTCCTTCAAAATCCTATTTTTTACCATCCTAGCAAATCAGAGATTCTTCTCCTGTGATTGTGTGTCAATCATTCCCAAACTTGGAGGGGAAAAAACCACAGCGTGAGATAGCCACAGGGGTGTAGCTGCACCTCAATTAGATGCTTCCTAGGCTGGTGGGACAGAGGAGAGGTGCCAGAAGGTGGTACCTTGATAAGCCTGTAGTGGATGTGTCATCAGGGGGAAAAATAGGGAGAGAATGAAGGACATGTGAGGCAGGTGACAGGGTTGTGATTGCTTCTTTAGCAGAATGGTGTTCTGGAAAACCAGTAGCACTGTCTGTGACAGCTGCAGTCCCCGTTTCAAAATTCAGGGAAAGCGAACACTTGTCTTTTTCCACTTGAGGAGCAGAGTGCCACTGTTAAAGTAGCACTTGTTCTCTGACCCATGCAGAGGAAATGCCTGGCAGCTTATGTTTCTGCACCATTTGTAGATGCTTGTCTGGTCTTGATGGTCATAAATGTGTATGGCTGTGGCTTATCAGTCTCGCTTTGTGTTCTTGGCCAGCAAAAACCTGAGCTGTGATGTAGCTTTTTGTCATGCAGACCTGTTCTCTGGATGTACAGTCAGGTGAGCTGGTGATGGGAGGCTGCCAGGTACAAAAGCTGTTGTTCCCCTGTGTAGCCTGTGCCCTGCTTGTTTTAGTCTGCTCCCTGTCATACTTTGCCTGTCCCCACACACGATCAGTATCCCCTGCCCCCTTTTCTCCTTGCTGTCTGTTCTCAGACAAATGTAAGGAAAACTGAGCGTTTGCCACAACTGCTTTCTTGTGATGGTCCCAAAGGTCCTGCTCTGGTCATGTATGCCAAGCTGCACTAGACCTCTAGCTGGTAATCATCATTAACAAGCTAGTCTTCAGGGAGATTTGATGTTTGAGTTGACATGGCTGGCAACATGTTCCTACCCTGAAGCATCAGCCAGTCCAGCTACTTCCTGTGAAGCAGAGGTCTGACCCTGCCAAAGGTAAGGTTCCTGGGGCCTCTCCTTTCCCCACACAAACGGACGCTAGTGTCCAGGTCTCTTCTGGCTTCAGGGATCACCTCTGTGGTGGTAAGACATTTTTTGCTCCCTTTTTTAGTGAACCAGATGACCTGAAATGATGACGGCTGGTTGCAGTAGGATTGTGGTTTTGTAGCACAGTACAAAGAATGTAGGGTATGTCACCCAGGGAGTGGCATGGGTGTCTGTGATCAAACTGAATTGTAGTGCTGCTTTTGAAGGACTGTCCCAAAGTACAGGATTAATTTCCTGAAATGGTCATATACACATTGTCTGCATGGAACAAAACATGAGGTAACCTTGGTCTTGGTAAGGTTTCTTTTCAGAAGGAGTTAAAGGTTCTCTCCAAATGACAGTCCAGGAGCAAACTAGCATGCATGCAGTCTGGAATATCAGAGAAGCGGAACCAAAGACTAAAACGAGACGTTAGCTAAATTGACAGTGTAGACATGGCTATAATTTAGAGAATTTTAAAAATAAATTAATATTTTGTATCTTCTAGCAACAGCACTCGTTGCAATCTTGTGCCTTCTCACACAGTGCATGTCACATAACAATAATAGAGATAATTATGATAATTATAATAAAAATTAATAATACTTGCCCTTTTTTCAGTGGATTTTAAAGTGCTTTTTGACATTGACTAATTAAGTCTAACAATATGCTGCAAGATGGGTAGCAGGTGTTTGTTCATCTCTCTGGATCATGTCACCCACCGTAGTAATACAGCTGCTTCTACTTAAGTCTCATTGACTTCTACATTATCATCATGGTTTTCAGTAGATAATTTTCCTGCATTCTCTGCATAGTGTGTTGAAAAGTGGAAGCCCTTTCTTACATGACTTCTGTTTCGAGAAGACTGGAAAGAGGATTCATGGCTAGACCCATCATGGCTACATCCAGCATGACAGGAATGGGAGGCTGGGCAGCCATGTGAACCCAGAAGTGCTTGCCACGTAAAAAGGTGCTGAGTATTTTGGAAGGGAGGCATGAAGAGCCCCTAGACTATCCAAGAAAGTCACCTCTTAGATGACTCATCTGGATAATGTTTAGTCATATGATCAAGTATTTCCAGACTGGCTCCCTAGAAAAAAAATGTTAATCCAGGTTCTGATGATGCTCGTACATACACATGGGAAAAAAAAAACATGAGGAGTCACAGAAAAAAGTTTTCCCTTTTTTACCTCTTTCCTTTCTCTCCTTCTTTTCACCTGCACCTTTAAACATATATGTGCACACACGGTGCATTTATTTTATTTTCAGATGTTAACTGAGAGATTATTCATACTGAGGCAAACTAATCTGGTATGCAACCTGTTCCTCCTAATAATCATGGCATAATCTGGACTCTTTGCAGCAAAATAAAGGGTTTTGAGAAGGATATGAAACGACAGATGCTTGATTAAATTTTTAAAGGGTGAAGTGGAAGATGTAGGGTAAATTTTGTGAACAGTGTACAGGAGACTCAACACAAATCCCATTATGAGTTTACAAGATATGTGGGTGTTAAGTAATAACAGGATTCCTACACAGACATTTCTAATATACTGCTGTACAAATTTACACCCATGCATTCAATGAGTTTAGATACTGAAAACTGGAATCAGTCTTTCTGTCCTTATACACTATCAAAATTAATGTTAGTCTTCATTTTCTTAAGTAGCACAGCATGATTTTTAAGAATAGCACCACATAAAAGGCCTGGTTCTAACTCTGGCCTTCAGGAAATTAATGATGACAGATAATACATCATGAACTTTGAATATGGACAGGATATCAGGCCCATATTATGCCAGATCAGCCAAGCATCTTTGCCCAGGCGAACACTTATGCATCTACCAAGTCAGAAAGCACTGAAATCAGATAGTATGTAAATGAACGCTGTCCTGAACAGGGTGAATTTGAGCACATATGTCAGATTTCTTCTGAACTGAGCGTTCATACAGTAATACGAGAGATTTTTCTTCCTCATAAGTACTGCAAGTTGTAGGAAGAGCAAAGCACAAATCCTCCCATACAGCCGATCAAAAGAACAAAGGTGCTACTAGAACATCTGGGTAATTTTGAATGACTATGTTTCCAGAGATTACAGAAGACCAGACAAATAGCTGGCATCTAAAATGGAGAAAAAGTATTGTATGATAACTAACATAAACATGTAAAGGAATATCAATTAATTAAGAAGTGAAAAACAAGTGGCCCTGGCTAATATTAACAAAATTGTAAGGATTAACAAATGTGATGTAGATGAACACAACTTTATAACAAATTTTTAAAATCTTTACAGGTTGTATATCTCTCCCCAAAACTCTGAAAAGGCTCAGAGTACCAATGAATCTAGATCCTGATAATTATTGAAGTACAGTTTGCAAGTACCTTTACTTGATTGTGAACACATTATAAATTATTTAGCCTACTTAAAGCACTATTAACTTTAAAATAATATATTTCTAAAACTGTATGTATCTTCTTGCTATATGTACTATACTGTTAAAGCACAGTGCCTAATAGAATGACATAGTAAAGTTGAAATTCAGCCTGTTTTAGTAATCTTCTAATATTTATTGGAAGAAAAAGTGACAAGTGATTTTCTGCTGATTGCAAAATAAACTACTGTATCTACAGTTTCATAACTGTAATACTGCCTATTACTTTGTAAGATGTCCACAGTAAATAGCTTGTGAAAACAACTCCTTTCCTTCAGTGTAGCCCTAGTGGGGTATTCTGATAGTCCACTCCCAGGAACAGTAAGCACAGAGAACTAGTATTTTAATTTGAAAAAAAAAAAAAAAAAAAAAAAAAAAGTAGTATAACCAGAGTTGTAACTTGTGTCCTGGGCATTAGGAGAGTTTCTGGCTTTGGCCTTAATTAGTCTTGCTGAAATTCACTTTAACTTTTGGCAGAACAGAAAGGTTAAGAGAGAAGGGCCATGATGATGGATTTTGCTAGTCCTTGAACTAGAAGAGTTCAATTATAACACAAAGTATATAATTCAACTAAAAAAACCCCTGTTTATCTGTTTATACACATTCAGATAAATAATTTAGTAGCATAGGACCTTTCTGATAGCAACAGTAAAAAATATCTGATTTGGGATTCTTTACTCTTTAGAAGTTGTTCACCTTCTTTAGGTCGTTGCTTGCAGAGCATTGGTAGGCTTCTTTCCAGACATACCATATTTTTGTGTCAATATGACATGTCTAAGAATTTCCCTTGTATATAACACCCTTCCCTGTACAATAAATGGCCTAGGCACTGATACATGAAAGCATCCCCCTTCTGAACAACTCTTAAAGCATTTGCTTAATGTTCTGCATAGGAGTGGATTAAGCATACGCTTATGAGCTTTCAGAATTCAGGCTCAGTACCTAGCCTAATACCTGAAAGAATAAAACTCCATGTGTCATTAACCTTCCTATCCTGCTCCCATAAAAAAGGTGATCTTACTGATAATTTAAATTGTGGTGACTGGCAAAAGATATAGGATTAGAAATGAAGCCAACGGCAACTTTAATGCTAGAAACTCAATGTAAATCATATAGGGTTTTAGCAGAGTTATGATACATGCTGTCAGAGGAGGTTGTAATGGTCATACTTTCAATAGAGGACTGAAATATACTTTTTTAGTTAGCTGTTATATCCCCGTTATTAACAGAAGTAATATGAGCAATCTCCGATTCTTTAGAAAGTGTTAGAATGCAGAAAGAGAAACATTAATTTAGAAGGCAGAAGTTTTCACAAGAACATCAGTTATTTTAGTCTGTGAAAAATATATAGTCTGCCTGAAACAACCATATAGAGCTGGATTAGACCTGTTTGAGCAAGTTACTAAAGAATATGATTTCAGATGTAATACAGAGCTAGGGAGATAGTAGTTCTAGTTTTAACCTCTTTTTCTTGCATTAGTTTGTACTACCATCCTGCCCAAATCAAATGAAGATAAATTTAAACTAGGAAATGTAAGTCAACAGTTGCACCTTTTGTTTTAAGCTGAGCAATGCAGGACATAATATAAAAAAAGTCCAAAATGTGACATGATTTTACCAGAATTCATAAAGTGGGATATTGTCTTTTACTAACTATATTGAAAGCAATTAAGTAAAAGCCTTTATAGACTAATTAAAGCATCTATCCGTGAGGGTTTTTTTGCCTCTTCCTTTTCTTTTTGAACTAATTTCAGAAGGACTTAATCTTTTTTTTTAATTTTGTTTCCTAATTTCCTATCAGAAATAATATATACGATGTATACAGTGTACTACCTTACATGGCATTTTAAATGTTTATTTACTTTATTCCTTATTGTTTCTTTTCTTTGTTCTGATATCTATAGATTTATGAAATCATACTTTTCTCTGTCTTTGCCTGATGTAAAAGCAGACATCTCAGTCATGTTTTCTACTTTTCCTCGAATCTTTTTCTTTGTTCCAGTGTGTCTTGGTGTTGTTATTAATTGCCACTGATGATAACTATGGCTATCATATGTGGGGGCATCAACTATTTTGCAGCGTTCACAATTAAAGCAAGCTTATCAAAGGAGATACATAAAGTACACGCCCAGTGTTACTTAAGCAAAGAATAAATGTAAGGGTAAAAGGTGCTAAACTGTTTATAAGGTAGCACGTAAACATGTAATGTAAACATGCATGTATCTAATTCTTTCCTGTCCAACCGTGAAAAAACAGGAAGTTCAGAGTATCTTAAACTATTGCTTATGCCACCTTTTATACCCCTTGAGTGTACAACTTGCCCATAGCTGCTTTCTAGCTTCAGCCTGGGCCTATCCTGAGTTTCTTTTAAGTTGTTACACTTCCTTCAGTGACTTGGTGTATTTGTTTTCATTTTAGAAATCTCTATTCCTTTAGGAAATCTGACTACAAAAGAAAAAAAAACAACAAAAAAACACATGAGAAATTCAAGTACTGCCTCCATGTTCTTTGTCTTCAATGCTGCTGTTCCTTTGCAACTGGACTTTTGCTTATCTTACTCTAATAGGGAAAGCAATTAGCCAAAGAAAGGATTTTAATAGTAATGTAACCAGGTAGCACTGCTTTCTCAGTGTCAATGACAGTATTCCCTGATACAGCATTGTTTGGTCCTTTTGCTCTTTTTGTTTTGAATACATAAAAATGAAGGCTGTATAGATGTATTAGATGATTTAATGTAATATTTTGCGTGATAAAGCCATCTGTTTTTATGTAATTACCGCAATATTAGGTTCAATAACTTGTACACAGCAAAACCAGGTTTTTCAGAAGGGCTTTTAGACTTGATTGGAAATCATCATGACAGGGAAAATCCATAATTTTGTATAGTAGTTTGTTCCGATGCATAACTATTTCACCATCAATTGTATGTCCCTAACTCCTTATTTAAATGCACCTAACTCTAGTATCCAACCACAGCTTCTTGGAATGACTCTTCACTAGAGTAAAAAGCCCATTGCTATCTATCATTTTCCCTCAGGAAATATTTATGAACAATCACCAGTCTTTCAATATTGTCATCATATAAATGTATGAGACATCTTTCTAATATATGTAAAGGATTTTTTTTCACTTGTCATTTGTGTGACATGCATATTTTTTTTTTTTCAATGTCCATTTTGAAATCTGGGCAGGCGTAACTGGACATAATCTTTCATTGTCACCTTCACCACCATTATTTATGAAGATAAAATTGCTGGATTAATTCTACTCACCATTCAACTGCTTATGCATTAAAAGATTGTATTAGCTTTTTTTTACCAATCATTTTTTATTGTAATTTTTTAAGTTGTAAAATTGTGTTGAACTAGTAATCCCTTTCAAAAGCTAGCCCATTTTCAAGGTAGCTGGTTTGCAGAATATAGGATCCCACACTGTAAATATGGCCTGCTGCTTTTTTTTTTGGTTTTGTTTTTTTTTTTAAGATCTAGAAAAATAATACATTTTCTTGACTGGGTTCATCATACAAACTAATTCACAGTCCAAAATAATTACTGCTAGTTACAATTTATCTGCTATAGAATGCTATAATCTGTAAGATTTTAGAAATTTATAATGTTCTTTCACACATTTCTCATATGGGTGTTCTGGAAAATCATTTCCCCTAACGGTTATTATAAGAAGATAACTGAGGATTAACTCCATCTCTTCTCCAGTTCTTTTTTGGATTTTAATTCTATTCTCAGATGTGTCTGTGTCTTTAAACAATGTTATGGAAGTGGAAATGCATTTTGCATTTTGGTGGTTATACTAAAATTTGATTTAGTCACTACTACTTCTTCCATTCACTTCATGTAATGAACTTCTGAGCAATTACATGTGGGAAAAACTATAGTAATATACCCAAGAAGAATCAGGGCATCTGGTCTGGAATCAACACAGATGGATATGTATGAACCTTGAGTGTTTTTTGTGTAATGCTGGAGGAGAAAAGTGTGCAATATCCAGCTTTCCCAAACTTGTATTTCAGCCTTGTTGTGACAGATAACAGCTCAACTACTAGAGAGGCAAGTCTTTTTTGAGAAACATCCTTTATTATATGCTACATGGAACATGAAAGTCAACAAACTTTGTACCAGTGTTTGAAAATATACTGAAAATAGCATCATGTTTTTTGGGGACTTTCTGAAAACAAGGGTTAAATGTGTCCTTAAAGTAAACTTGTTAGACACTAGAGCTCTGTCTTGCGGATCCAAATGTCCTCTGTTTGGTTTAAATGAGATTGGACTGACTGCATAGAATTGCTGGTTATGCCTGTGCAAGTGGGTACATGACAGAAAGAGCAGGTCCTCTTTTGTAAAGTGGTGGCAGAAGGTGGCTATTACAGAATTTTCTAATAGTTTTCATTTATCAGTATCAAACATCTCTTATAGCTTGAACTTTGTGCTTGTATGCAGCAGTTTTCTGTCTTTCTCTATGTCTAATTAGAGATACCAATTCACGTGTATAATTCCTGGCATTTCCATGCTTTTGTTTCTAAGTGCATAGGTTCCTCTCCATCACCATATCTGTCATCTTTACAAGGGTAACTACATCCTATAGCACAGCGTATTTGTATGGAACCGACAAACAAGACTTACATTGCAGAAGAGACCCTGAAGTGAACACGGTATGGAATTATGACTTCTTATTTAAGACCAATCCATTTTTAATCTATTTTTTATGACAAATTAAAATCAGAGCTGAGATAACAGTGTATACAAATTTTCTATTTCACAACTTCCATATTTTATTTAATTAGTAAGTTACAGGTAATCAAAATCATAGGGTTTTTTTTGCAAATATATTTGCAATTCACAATGTTGCACTGAAGAATATCTGTAGGGTTTGTTGTTGTTTTTTTTAAAAATATTGTTTTGGTTTGGTTTGGTTTTAGCAGTGTCATTCAGACATATTGCCTGTACAATATTTTGTTTGGAATGGAATATTACACTTAGATGCAGACTTCTTATATGAATTAGAAAAAAGCATTCTTTAATATATTCTGCATAATTTCCTTTTAATTTTCTATTGTAGTGCATATTTGTGCTATCTTAGTTTACAAAGATATCCAAATAAAATAAAGAAAATAAAATAAACAAGAACATAACAAAGCATATTCAAAGAAATTTTTTGGAAAAATATATTAGAGAGTCATAAGCTTAACAGTGTGTCCTAACTGAATTCTGATATTGTCAAAAAAAGATGAACCTAAAGTTCTTTGGATGTAAATGTGGGACTCGACCAGTTATAGAAGCTGCACAAGTGGGAGCTGCAGCAGTCAGTTGTCAGCTCAGTGAATGAAGAAAAATTCTGTTTCAGAGGAAACCAAATAATCATTTGATTAGGAAGTCTCAACAGAAAAAAAGAACTTAACATAATTTTTCTAAGCCTTTAGTAGTTTAACACAAACATTTAGCTATTCCTTGCTGTCATTTAATTCCTCAACTCTTTTTTTGGCTTATTTTTATTTCATTTCTCTGATATGGAATATAACTCTTGGAGGAAATATGAGGCAAAAGAGTCTGCAATCAAATACAACAAATGAGGTCACAATGTTAATGAAATTTTTAGTGCAATAATTCATAATTTCAGTAAGAAAGCAATATATATCTCTTTTTCTTCAAGGTAACATCAAAACAATGGACATGTCTAGTCCAATGCCTTCAGTCTTAACAATCCTTACACAGCTGCCATCCATAATAATTGCAGTGAGGCAGTACTGAAGCAATATCAAGAGTCAGATAATAGCAGATAAAGTTGGGACTCCTGAATATGACAGTATGTTGCAGTAAATACTTAAGAACTGCTTACATTTTTAAAAGAGCTTTATTTTGAAAGAGCTTTTCATATGAGTGAAAAAAATAACTTTACTCTGGCACATTTGAAAGAGTTTGACGTTTTGCAAAGATGAGCTGCAGACATGAATGCAAGATACGTTCTGTTCACATACATTTATGACTGAATTTAAATCTCCACTTCCTTGCATCCTCTATAGGTGCTTATTCCATTTCATAGGGAGTGTAGCAGTACAAGTATGATTAAATTTGGTAGCATTTAACTCCTGTTTTGCATAAAATTAAAGGTTTTCCAGATGGAAGCGATAGAAAATCAATCTGAAAGGCAAAATGATTCATTATTGGAATTAATTTATGGTGCTGTTTGATGTCACAGCTAAGCTAGTGGCTAACAGCTGCCAGAAGGAACGATCCTGCTCTTCACTCCTCACCTCTGGCCACACAATATTACCCCTCTCTGCGCTCTGACAGCATCAGGCTTCAGAGCCTGCTGTCAAGGTAGTAAACCAGGAGAAAATAATTCATGGGGTTTTTTTCAAAATATCTTTTTGTAGATTTTTTTGGGTGACACATTTTCTTTCAGTGGCAGCTGGCTGCTAAATTGGCTAGCAAACTGTGTCCTTGGTCTGGATCAGTAATTGTCTATCTGACCGTATCAAAGTGAATAAGGTGTGTTTGGAACAAGTGAAACACCTAAACAAAACCACAAAAGCAAGCAGATTGCTTGCTGTTATTTAAATGTAAATGCAGTCTGTAAAGTTCTTATTCAATACTATGAAAACTCCTTCTTTGCACGCGGATGTGCATGTTACCACTACCACACGCTGCAGAGCTCACACAGCTAAGTCTTGTCCATGTAAAAAGGCCACCAGACTTTTCAAAACTTTATATCAGAATAAAAGGCTTCACTCAAATCTAAAGAAAATGGCTATATAATGAGTATTTCCAATTAATTGTCATGTTTGGCACTTGGGTAACTTCAGGCTATTTATCCCTAAACGAGGCATAGGATTACTTACTGGTAAAGAAAATTGGTTAAAATTGATCTAGAACAACTTTATAGGAATGAATCAATATTCCATCTAAAAGTGAAAATGTACCCCCAGCATACTACAATATTGTGATTATATCAACAGAAAAGTTAATTGGTATATTCAAAGGTACTAATAGTAATTCATATGGATGAAAACTCTCTGGTAAAATTCTTCCCCAAAGGCTATTATGGAAACTTAGCTTCTTATCTTTCAAAGGCTGTTTTAAATGTTCTGTATTGTGAATATGTCACTTTGACATCAATAGGCATTAAATTATGTAGGCGTGAGATCGGGTCTGTATTTTTTAAATAAGAAGCAATGTATGTTTAAGAGCTAAGAAACTACGGTATTACACAAAGTGAATTACACACTAAGAAACTACTGTAATACACAAAGTGAAGTAATAAAAAAATGTGGTGCTTTTCTTTTAATATGGCAGAAGGATGATGGAAGATGACATAATATTTAAAATTTGATGTTATTCAATATATTTTACAATATCTGGAATGTAACAAGCAGAAAATATGATAAAATTTTACGTAACTGAAACTAGAAGAAATTTTGAGTAGTGTTAGAAGAATCACTGACAAACATAACTGATATGTTAATTGAAAAAATAGCTAATTTGTTTTTGATAAATGCATGAAAATACCCAACAGCAGGAATAATTTGGTCTACTCATACAAGTTTTTGTATTACAAAAATAGCTTAGGGCCACCGAGGGGGAAAAAAATAAAACAACAAACAGATAAGGGAATCATTGCATACAGTTCAGTAAAAAGCTCTCCTGGATGTATGGTGATGATATAACATAAATCAAAATAAATATATGAGAACAACACAATTCTTTAAAAAATAGCATAGAAAATAACAAATAATGTTATAATTTTATCATGCACTCATGGTATGTAGACACGATGTTGTATTCATTTCCAGTTTCTCTACTTCAAAAATAAAGATGGTTTAGGGATAGATTATTAGGACTCTGATAACACTTCTTTGTAAGCAGAGGGTGAAAAAATTACTTCAAAGGGATGATTAAGACAATAATTGGCATAAAAAATGAGTAACTGCAAAAAGATGTTTTTTTCTGGATTGTGTTATTGTTTCAACATGAAATTAAAAACAAGCGGTTCAACATTTGTTACTTTAAAACTATTGCTGGTTTTGTCCATTACTTACTATATTTTCTAGTAGCTCTTTTGCTTCAGAAAGTTTCCTAAAGATGATTTATTTCCTTCTGTACCTTTTTCCAACATAAGTTGTTCTATTTGTTGCTGGTTTTATTTTTTAATCTTTACCGTAAAACTAAGCTGATTTTATGTATTTACCTTAGGTTTTATTTTTTATTTACCCTAGGTGTATTTACTCAGCTGTTTTCAGTACAATTTTGTTTTGCTTTTGAACCTTCAAGTCTTTAAACAGTGCTTTGTGAAAATGTTTTGCCATCTCCTGCTTGCTTACAATTTTTATTTGATTGTTTTTAAATAATTGTTGTCAGTTGCAGCTTTAAAATCACACAAATACTTCAAGCAATGGTAAACTTAATTTTAATGTTAAAAGAATCAAATATGGTTTTGAAACTCATTTTAGTTTTCACACAGTGAATTTCTCATGTTTGTGCTGAGTTAAAATACAGTAGGATCAAATTTTAAGGTATTGATTGTCACCACCAGTTTTCACACATTTTTAACTTGTCACACTGTAGTTATAATAAATGGCTGTGCTCTGTTCTCTTTTATTTTGTTCATAATTCAGGCAAAATATTTCGGATATGGCATTTCAAGCATGGAGACCACTTAAAAAATGTGAAAAACTAGTTCTGATACATACTTTTTAAGAGCTCGCCTACCGTGCTGCATACATGTAAGTATTAAGGGAATAACCATGAGGTAAATTCTTGATCTGAAAATTGTCTGTATTTTAATTTTTTTCTTTTGCTTATCAGTGATCTGTAAAGACTACAATTATGCACAACTATTTGCAGTAAACACAAACATCAATTAATATCAGGAGATTTGAATTTTTGAGTTTGTTTTTGCACAGGAAAGATTGCATGCAATAAACACTAAATTTAGTGACCTTTTAAAGACAGGAAATTAAACTTGTTTTTCAATAGATTTATAGTATCACTATCAATATTTCCTGGTATTTTTCTAGAGTGGCAAAACAGACATACAGGCATTGGGGAGTGGGTTGTACATATCTGAGGACAGAACAGAAATGGAATGCAGGGAGCTCTCCCCAGTTGAGCAGTGGGCATGAGCCACCTTCTTGGAACATTCACCCCACAAAACATTGAGCACTTTGGGTAGCTGCTCTATGAATTCCACTTCCTTTGAAGGAAGGACTAATTATGATCTTGCATCAACTAACAGCAAAATGCCCACTTCTTGTCTTTCTAAATCCATGGGTATTTTGTTATTAATATTTATTAATTTCCAAGAAAGAAAATTCAAGGTTTAGCAATAATCAGGTTAGGCTGGTATATAGTGCCCTGGAGCAATTCTGATAACAAACCAGTGATACTGCTGTGACAAGTAAATATAAGCAGCAGTGGTTAGCAGAGCATTGTATCTGGGTTAGGTCTTGATTTGGTTGTTTTGGAGCATCTCTCCTGATATTTGGCTGATGGGATTTTTTTTTTTAACTTTATGTAAGAGCATCTTTTCTTATTTTCCTATTTTTTGGCCAGACTTTTTTTGCAGTTTGTTTCTATAGGCAACAGTACAAAGATGTCATTTGGTTGGTCAGGGTAAATATGTAAGTTCATGACTTTAAGATATTGTCCTCTCATTTTTGAGGTTAATGTCATGTTTATTGCTTTTTCTCCTAAGATGAGATGTAGATATAAATTTTGAAGATGGGATTCTCAGGGGGAGAATCTTAATGCAAGCTGAACACTAATTTTCTGACATCCCTTACATATTTTGCAGAGGAGTTCTTTAGGTGGTTGTGTGGTGCAAGAAATATCACTACATTTTGCTGGGATAATTCTGATATTTCCTATCTTAGGGTTTTTTTGTAATATATACTTTGCAGTATAGCGAGTACAGTCTGACCTCTGTAGAAATTTAAGTTGAACAAAACTTGGAAATTGCAACTGATAGGAGAAAAAGGTTAACACAAATATTTCGGACAAGATCCACGTGATGGGGTTACCCAGACCCAGTGCAATCCAGATTTACAAAGTTAATTTTACCATATTTGAATTAGCAAACCTTGCTGTTTTACATTAATGAAGGAGCTGAGGACCTCATCCTTTTCAGGGGACCAAGTGCTAGACACTTGTTCAATGTTAGCTATATTGGGACATATTAATAAAATAAGTAAAAATAATATTCCAGCTATGCGCTTACTGAGGTATTGAAAATAAACTGTACTCAGAAATACTAATTCAATTAACCATCATGATACACAATTTCTTCAGCACAAGAGATTTTACATGTCCTCATCAGCAAAAGGTTAACAAAGGTACAGTGATAAGCTTTTCTTACAAAAAATCAGCATCCCTGTGAAAAACTGCTTCCTGTAGGATCCTCCTGTGTGAGCTGTGGCAATAGAGCACAATGTAATCCAGTTTTTCAGGATGTAGATTTGACTCTTCTGTTATCTAGAAAGAACTCACAAAACTCTTCCTTATATGCTGTCTACAGCAGCTGCTAACACATTGGTCTTTTCCAATAGCAATACTACCTCCTGCAAGTTATATGAAATTCACTGAACCTGTTTGAAGGATTCCTCTTTAAAATCTGAACAAATATTGGAGTATTCATGTTTTGTGCTGCTGCAGAAAAAAAAATAAGTACACTGAACAGTAAGCTGCAAAGAGGTAATGGATATACTGTCAAATCCATTACAGGCAGGCTTTTTTTAAAGGATTTGCTCTGACATTACTAACATGCACGGTCCTAAAGAATCAGGAAATAGGCAGGGCAAATCTTAACAATAGCGTCCTTCCTTTAGCCACACAAAGGATGATTCTCAGTATTTTATTCACATTAGATTAATGTTCCCTGTCTTAGGGAACAATCTAATTGAAGACAAGCAAAATAGCTGTAATGACTTCCAATAAAAGAAGAAAAAATGAGAGCAATAGGGAACAGAAGGAATAAATGCTGGTTTCTTCACCTAACTGCATGTTTCTTTATCAACATGGATATATCATCTTTAAAGGCAATAATACATTGAGTCAAATATCTCCTTTGGAAGTAAATTGAATTTAAAGAATATTATTCTCCGAAATCAATGTATCTTGTCTTCTTATGCCTTAGACAATTTAGTGAAAATTATTCATGGGCAAAAGGGCTTTGTTTAATGGTTGGAGATTTCTCTTCAGTTTATAATGAATAACCTAGAAAATGTATAGGTGGGCTAGTGAGCAATCTTATCAAGTCCGCCGTAACCAAATAATGTATTTAGACCAGTTAATTAAAAGAAGTCATTAAAGGTGTATACTTGCAACAAGCAATTATTGAATAGAAAATAGCCTTAAAATGTAATTAAGTTCAACTATTTCTCTCTGTTTACCAAGATTAATTTATGTCTCCTTTCCAGCATAATGTAACGTAAAGATTTGTAATTTGACACTGTATTTTAAGATACAATTATAGTCTTAAATTTCTAATCATAACAGAATTTCAATTTTCCATTAAGTTTATTATAAGAATAAATGAAATCCCATTCCTTTAGCTATGCTTTAATCATTTTTGTTTCACCAGTGGATGTTGTAGACCAGGTAATTTTGTTACTGTTGGAAAGTGAAATCTGAAACTTAGTTTTTCAGTATGAAGAAAGCTAATGCTGAATCTGTAAGATATTAATGCTGAACATCAGAGGCATTTTGATTTTGAAACTATTGACCTCATGTAATGAATTATGCAAGTTATGTGCTTTTCTGCAGTATTTGTAATTTGCTGTTCTGTAACTTTGGTATGATTCTTAATAAAATTTTTAGAAAGCTTTGGAACAAATTTGGAGGTTACTGCCATTGAGCCCTTGAGATTCTGTTATTGTGTATGGTGTTATGGTTATTAGGTGGGAAGGATATTTGTTTTGCATAAAATGACACTCTTTTAGTCCAGAAAACGACCAATACTCCTCTCTCCTCACCAAACTCAACAAAACAGACCAACAAAAAATAAATAAATGAAAACATAAACACTTGTTTAATACATACTTCCCGAGGGCCAACAAGAAATTGCCTCAGATTAGTTTGAAAGGAGCAAACTAAAAAAAAAAGAAAAAGGAAATGGAAAATGCAATAAAGAAAGTGACAGTGTGGGGTATGATCTAGAGAATTTGTTGTCTGGGATGAAAGTACCTAAACACCCTTTTTGCACCTCCTCAGCAGCACTGATAATGTTGTAAGCTGTTCTAATACACGAAACATCTTTGCTTATTTGTAATATGTTGTAAACAATCAGTGCTCCGGAATAATAAATACCTGAGATTACCCCAGCCCTCTTGCTCATTCACACCTTTGAAGAGAAGACTAGTGCAGAGCAACGCTGAGTGAAACATTGCTGGTGTCTTCATGCAACTTAGATGTGAGCTGGCAGTGGCTGAGATGAAGAGTGCGGACGTGCTGTGAGCCGGTACTGTAGAGTCTTCTCCTGATTTGTCAGTTTTGCAGAGGATTTTTTTGGTTTTTTTTTAATTCTATAATCTTAGGCTCAAGTATGAGCAGCTGTAATGCTTTCATTGCCTCAGTACTTCTGTGATATGGTATTACAAGCATACTTAGCTCGTGAATGGGCAAACCATTAGTATTCCTTTTCCTTTTGGGGATGGAACTGTAGAAACATCTTTAATATTTACAGTTTATTACCTTGCTAAGCACATTTACTGAGGCAACTCTTTAAGTTTTGTCAGAATTCAAGAAAAGTTTTATGAATTTAAAAAGTTTACCTGGTCTGAAAATAGTCTTTTTGAACTTAATTTATAAAACAAATTGTAAACTCTACATAGCCATTCAAGAATCCTTTTTTTTTTCTTAACAATTTTTAGATCACTGTCTTCTTTTTGTTTTGGCACTGAACTACTTACACATTTCTAAGTACCTAATTAAATTAGGATAAATACTTTATACTCAGACGGCTTCTTTGAACTCATAACCAGTTGTAATGCGGCCACTGTCCTATATATTGGAATATAAAATATTTTATTGTTTGCATAACACTGATATTAGGTTGTTATTACGTTATCTAAATTCACACACAAAATGTTTCTAAGTGTACCACTTGAGAGGTTTATGCTATCTTTGAATATTTAAGTATTTGTAATTTTTTCACCATTAAGAGAAAACATGAATTCGCAATAACCAAAATATCTTCCAAAGACAAAAGAATCCCTTAATGTTAAATGAATGGATGGTCTACCATGCCTTTAAAATAAGATATTCTCTGTAATATAATAATTCATATGATTGTTTTAAAATAAAATCCTTTTTGCTTGAAATATAGGGGAAAACCCCCTGCTTTTACAATAGTGTTTATGGCTTTTGGTATCATATTCCCCAAATATTATTTTTCTCTGAATTATCCATAGTAAAAACTTCTTGAATTTTCACAAGTACTCTTACTTGAAATAGAACTACTGAATAAATATAATAGAAAAAATTTGGACTTTTTTATAGTTTTGCAAAAGATAATCTTAGTGGTCTCCCTCCCTTTTGATAAAAGACATAGGATTGCATGCTATTATTTATACCATTTACCATTTTCATTTAAAGATTGCTTGTCAAATATTCATAAAAAGTAACATGATCAGTACTTATCGTGTATTTCAAAACATGTCATGCAAATGTTATATGATGTTATAGCACAATAGAGGCTAGAAAGTGTCTTTTACTTCCTTTGTAAATACATTTACATCAAAGCAAATACAGTTTAATGCCCAAAGGGAGTTTATTTCCCTTTTAATGATGAAAACCTCCCAGGTTGAAAGAAACTATGTCCCAAAAGTTACTGTAATTAGCTCAATGATTCCAGTTAATGAAATAACCCCCCCAAAAGATAAGACTGTATTTTTTCCTCAGTAGCCATCTTAGATACAAAATTGATTGCAATCACTTCTTAATACTTGGTAAAATACTTGGTAAAAATACAAACAAATTTGTATGTGGTGTTAAAATGCTGATTAAGTCTTATTCATGATAGTTATTAGAATAATTTCTGGATAAACTTTGGAGTGTATAGTAAGAGAAAATAATATTTTAGATAATGATAATTGATATATTGATCATAAATCTAAGGACATTAAGATTACATTTCATTTTAAATGTTTTTCCTGCTCGGTCATGTGTATGTAATGTGAATTGGTAATGCATCTGCTATACTAGATCATGCTACTGAAGACTTTATAATCCTTATATTATTTGTCCTATCCAGTAAATTTACATAATTTTCTCAGCCAAGGAATTGAATTTCTGTTTAATTAGGTATACGTTAAACTTGTGCTATGTAGTTTCTCCAATTAAGACTGAAATGTACCATTCTAGTTATTATATCACCGCTTACATTCAAATGGTGGCTGCTTCTAATGTAGCATACCAGGCATAAAATCTTTGAAGCCAAGCTAAAAGGGGATACGTCAGTACATGATTCCTCTTTCTCCATTTGGAGACATACCAATTCACTGGACGCCAGAGCAAATGCCATGTAAGAGAGAGCACCTTACAGCACGAGCACTACCTCAGCTGAGGTGCACATTTCCATTTTATCCAAACATAATAAGGGCATAACATATGGCTATTTTTCTACTAAAAATCCGCTTCTTATGTCCTAGGAGACTTAAAATTAAAATACAGTAGCATTTAACAAAGCAATTTTGAAAATAACACACAACATTTCCATTTTGGATCATAGAAAGAGTAAACCTTAATGCCTCTGAATTGAAACAATGCGTATGAATGGCAAGGTCACTTCCAGGATGGAAGGGGATGGAAAGGAAATGTGGCTGAGTTCACAACATCCCAACCTAAAGCCAGTTTCATTTTCTGAATGTGTTAGTCTATACAGATCTATTTTGTATGAGATCTGACATTGGCAGGAAATTATATTCCAATGAAAGTGTATTTCAGTTAAGATTTTTCTAAGAGGTACACTAAACTGCAGCTGCTAAGCTATTTTCTTTTAGCATTGTAAGAAAAATTTAATGCACAAAAATGTGGAAAATAAGTACTTTTCCCTGCTAATGTATGCATTTTGTAGCCATCTCTTCCTACAGTCATTAAAGCAGTTTTAATTACCATATTAAAATACCTTGTTAACTGGCATTTTTATAATGGTTCATTTAAGTGGCATACATTTTTCTTAACGGATAAGACCTATCTGCTGAGCAGACAGAGAAAACTTAGATCATCAACAGAGTAATTTCTTGAATCTTGAAAATATGTCTAAAGACAAAAAGAAAAAAATGTTTCTGTCCATATATAAAAAAACAGAAGCATATCTCTATTATATATAATGTATAATTAATGTATAATATAGTATATAACATATAGTATGTAATTAATGTATAATATATATGCTTATAATAATAATGTATAATAATACACCTGTATAACGGTTGGATATTTCAGAGAAATTCCTCAAAGCAGGATCTAGGTAGTAAATCTACTATAAAATTTTTTTGAACACACAGATGGTGATGTATGATTTTATTGTTGCATTTATTGATTTTTATTGTGGTACAGTACAAATCTGCCAGCAATAAAATAGAATATGATGATACCAAAATGTATGAAGAGATATTTCACTTCATGCATAATGAAGAAAGTTGTTGAACCGATATGATAGAAATGCATGATTTACAGAAAAATAATTTATTTCTTACTTATTTGGCCTGTGTGGCTTAAGTTTAAGAAAAAACCTCAAGCATTTCAAGTATCATCATTCAGATCAGCTTTAACAGTAGGCATTCCTATTCTTGTGTGAAATATTGTTTGTGGATAGTGAATAGAGAACCTCAGGGTTTTATTTCCTACATTTTAAATATTCCAACTCAAATGATAAACCAAAAATGTACAGTCAGTGAAACACTTAAAACTATGATTACATTGCGTGTTTGTAATACCTGTTCCTCAAAGAACTTATCTAGCCAGTACACAATCCCCCCCTCCCCCCAGCAATTTTCCCTTTTCTCTTGCATCACATCTTTTACATTAGCTTATGCGGTAACATTTCATACAAATGCTTCTGACATTTTGTGCTGAGACATAAGAAAATTGATTAAGCTTCTCTAGGAATGCTACCCTGTTTAGCAGTGGTTCTCCTTTGTTTTGCCAACTGAGAAATGCGAACTCCCTGTACTTTATATGAGCAAAATGGAGGAAAGATTCATGCTGATGATCTGGGAGCTGCTAAATCACCAGCCTGCTTCTCCAGCTGACCAACGAGGAAGTAGAATATGATACAGCTAGGGAATGATTTCTATACAACTTCTTCAATGAGAGGTGCAATATATGGGTATCTATGACAGTGACCAAGCCAAGAGAAGATGTCTTGATTTTACTGTTTAAAAAACTCTGTGATGAATTGGCCACTGTCAAGGGAATAGTTTTTTACTTTTTTGGTTTAATGCTTGACTCTAGAATGAGATTTCTAAAGTTTCACAGCGTGTCCTAATGACGAATTCTTGGTGTAGCTAACCCTCAATAAAAACAAAGTTTTCCCTATGAAATGCTCTCTCCTCCAGCATCTACAGTTTTTTAGTCTGATAGTCAAACCTCAATTCCTACTTTTTTATGTGGCTTGTTAAGCTGAGAAATGGCTGAGTATCTGATACAACAGTCAATTTTTGCTGGAAGATTTATATTTTAAAAGAGAAGGTGAAAAAAAAGTAATGAGTCCAGAGGAGGAACTTTTTGTTCCAATTTCCCCAAACACACAAGCAGTCTGTGGTTTCTATTTACAGCGCACGTATACGTTGGGTGAAGAAGAGACTGCAAATAATTTTCTCTGTGTTGTATCATTTAAACAAAGACTACTGAAATCCCTGGTGTTTCAAAATGGACCTGGAGATACATTTCTCCTTCAGGAAATGTTATTGCATGATGACAGCCATGATACAAAGGTGGCACTGCACAGCTATATTACCATGATACAGGAAGCAAAGGGGAATAAATGGAGACAAGAAAAACATGTCTCCTTTATACCCTTCCCCATTCCTCCCCCAGCTCCCAGAGGGTGCAGCCATACCTTCCTGTGCACTCCCAGAGAAGATTACAGTCCCCTGACTTGCTTCTGCCATCCTCAACCTCTTCCATGTTGCCCTGGAGGAGTCAGCACAGAGCAGTGCTTTAAACAAACATCCCCTACACAGCTTCACAGTTCTTTTTGTCTTCCAAGCAAGCTGTCATTTACCTTCTGTCATACAGTCATTAGTTGTATTAAATCCGTATTCTTAGTTTCTGCATTTAACTTATCAAGGCACTTTTGTGTATCTGGATTGATATACTCCGAAGTGGAAGTTAAGTGTTTTAGGCTTTAACCTATAAGGCAGCGCAAGCTCCTACTCTTTCCTTTTTGCACAAGATGTAAAGATAGTATTTCAGAAATATCTGAGCCTGGGGAATCAAATGCCCAGCTGAGACAGACTGCTGTCTCACACTCGAGCATTATGAGAATCAACAATATTGCATTTCCTGCAGGAGATTCCCCTGAGGGATCGAATCCTGTAGGTGTACTCAGAGCATGTAAAACATACCACGACAAGGGCACAGCTCTTACAAAACAGCATGGCAGCTGTCATGTTTGTTGAAAAACATGGCTAGAAGAGTACGTGATACTTGTTTCCAACCCTTTCCCTTCAACTTTAATACCAGTGGGATGCCTGGATGCTTTTCCATTCTTTTCCTGAATGTTTGCCCACTTAAATCTCTTACCATAGACTGTGCTAATCACCAGGTTACTGACAAGTCTTGCATGTGGGAATATGCTTTCACAGCCCTTCCTTGAAACTGCATCATTTTCCAAAAAATAATTTAAAGATTCAGAGATAAAACAACAGAGAAAAGGAAAGAAAGAATGGGTAAGGAGCACTGGGATGGGGGTGGGAAGATAAGGGTTGTTCTTGGAGCAGAGACTGATTTTTGGGGCAGGCTCTGAGAACAACTGCTGGCTTAAGCATTGTGGGTGAGGAGAGCAGGAAAGCACCATCTTGCTGGAGCTCTGCCTTACACTCTAGAGCACTACAGAGCCAAAAGCACATTTTTTTTAGTTCTTGGGTAATTTTAAAATTGAAACCATAAGGATCATTGGACATAGTGTCTCTCTGGATACAGGCAGGAGCTAGTCAGTGATCTTGGTAACTGATATGGAGATAGCAGCTGCAAATTGCAATTACATGTATTAATCCTTCTAAGTCTTGTTACAAAACTAATCCCTAAATCTAAGTCCTAAATGTTTTCCATGTGGATAAACATGCAAGACTTGATTCGCTAAAATACTTTTACCAAAGATTTTGGTATAAAGTATGGTTTTTTAGACAGTATAGAAAGATGTTAATAAAAGACAATGTTGTATGACACAATAGTTATATTTTGTTTCACAGTGCACACATTACCTTACATTTCTAATGATTCCCATAATATATGAAACACATAATTTGCTACTATGCATCGAAAGTACTGAAGAATGAGTATTGAATTTTACGTAAGCAAAAGGCACACAAATAACCATTGTTTCAAAAGTCAGGTCTGCCTTACAACCACAATTCTATTTTCTCAGTCGCCTTAGAAGTATTCTACATAGAGACCTGTTGATTTTTTTTCCACAATGTTTTTTTCTTTTTATAGGAAAATGCCATTTAATGAATGCAAAGCCTCTTTTGTGGAAAAATATTGGTACTGATGAAATGGGAGTTGTGAGGGTTTCTCACACTCAAGACGGAATTTCTGCTTAGAACGGGAACAAAGCAGAGACAGATGTATTGCAGAACTGAGCAAGCATTTGGGATAGTGACTTAGTCCTTGAAAGTTCAGGTGGACATTATACTGCCCAGGCTAAGAGGTTTTCCAAAACAGAACTACATGAATTCTTTTTCTGTGGCCTGTACAACTTTGTAAGTAAATATTGGTTGATCTGGACTCATTCCGAAACATAACTAGCATGCACTGTTATAAGATTTGGCAAAAAAAAAAGACAAATTCTTCATTCTAATTCAAAACTGGAACTGAACCTCAATTTCATACATTTCAGGTGGATTCCTGTCCTGGTTTTGGCTGGGATAGAGTTATTTTTCTTCCTAGTAGCTGGTACAGTGCTGTGTGTTGGATTTAGGATGAGAACAATGTTGATAACACACCGATGATTCAGTTGTTGCTGAGCAGTGCTTACACCAGTCAAGGACTTTTCAGCTTCCCATGCTCTGCCGACTGAGAAGGCTGGAGGTGCACAAGAAGTTGGGAGGGGTCACAGCCAGGACAGCTGACCCAAACTGGCCACAGGGACATTCCATACCGTGTGACGTCATGCTCAGTACATGAACTGGGGAAAGCTGGCCGGGGGGGCCGCTGCTCGGGGACTGGCTGGTCATCGGTCGGCGGGTGGTGAGCAACTGCACTGTGCGTCACTTGCTTTGTATATTCTATTATTGGGGTTTTTTTTATTTATTTCAATTATTAAACTGTTTTTATCTCAACCCATGAGTTTTCTCACTTTTACCCTTCCGATTCTCTCCCCCATCCCACCGGGGGGGGGGTGGGAGAGTGAGCAAGCGACTGTCCGGTGCTCATTTGCCGGCTGAGGTTAAACAACAACAATTCCATAGCATGCATAAGGTTGCTGACAACATTTTTTTCCCCTCTCCTAATTCACCGTTTTGGGTTGGAATCTTTAAGCCAATTTTTTTTTTTTTTTTGGTAGCTTCAATGCTAGTATTTTTATGAAGGTTAAGCATTGATTTTGCTCCCAGTGAATCAGGAAAGGGACTGAAGAAAAGTCTTCCACTTCACCAATACTCATTTTATACTTCTTGGTGATTGTAGAGTGGGCAATAGACCTCTCCATCCCCTCAAAATTTAAGAAAGTGTTAGAAGTTTCAAATATTTGTGTTACAGAAAAATATCAGAAGTCTTGAGTAAGTTAATAGAATGGGAGGGATATTGCCCTCCTGCCTCTCTGCCTCTATTTTTTTCCTCTCTTTATATACACATATTTATTTACGATATATTCTGTTTTCTGATGTTAAGATTCTAGTGATACTTTCTATACTTCAATTAGGAAATGACAACTAGTAAGTTAACTTTTTTAGCTCAGCATATGTGGGTATGTACAAACTCATGCATAAACATAAACCAAACTACCCTTGTGGAAAAAAGGCTAATACTTTTTTTAGAGCATAAGTGAAAAATAGCAGCCAATGAAAACTGAAGACTGCACGATCCTAATTGTGGAGAGAATGACTTATTTGTCCATGCCACCCAAGAAGGCAGAAAGCTGAGGAGTGGGTAGATACGTGAGTAACAACAGATAACTTTACAGTACATCAGCTCTGAGAGTTTAATGCACTTGTATTAGAGCATGAATGTGTGGAGGCGTATGCAGTGACAGGCGGAGAGGTGTGTCTGTTATGCAAGTGGAATGAAGCCAAGCACAGAAGCTAGGGATCTTTTTTTTTCACCATTGACTTCAAACTCTCAGTTTACATGCACTCTTATAAAAGCGAATTTTCAATTCAGCTAACAGCTACTGCTTACACAGTAACAGAAGTATACACTAAACCAATGTAAATGATCTTAGTATTTAGTAATCGTATTCTTTTTGACATTGTAAAGGGCGCTCTTGCATCGCTCACCTTCATCCTGACTTCTGCAGCAAGGATCGCTTTACTGCCTTGTCACTTTGGATTAGTTGTGAGAACCTTCACATCTCTCCACTAGTTCCCCCTTTTTAACATGTCAGATACTGTGTTTTGATTCTACTTTCAAGATTATTTAAGACTCTTTCTTCTCTTCCTATAAACTTGTTTTCAAGTTCTGAGAAATCACTTTTGGCCCCCAACTGGTAAATGATACTAGTTGCCATTGCTTCCCTGCTAATACTCCAGACAAATACTTTCCTAGCGTTTCTCATGATGTCCCTCAAGTGTGGCAGACTATCTTCATAAACATCAGCAAACTCTACAAAAGTCTCCTTTGCCATGCTGTCTACAAAAAGCTCGATATATGTTTGCTAGGACCATTGTGAGTAGCCGTTTAAATGTGTGATTCACCCAACTTCATTTTACTGATGAAAGGATTTACCGGAGACCTGTGTTGTGGTTGGCTTTGGCTTTGACTAGACATCACCTGCCTTCTCTGGTCTTTTTCACTGTAGCTTTGACACATTGTTGCTTTTCTTTGACTGTTTAGATTGTGTGAGAAGTCCCTCTTCCCATTTTTGTTGCTATTAGAAAAAAAGATTAAACCAAACAATCAAACATCAACTTGTTATACCCATCTTTGCAACATGCAAAAGACTGTTTTTGTCAGTAGAAATGAAAAGTATTCACTACTTCAAGGTCAAATGTTGCAGGAGAAATGTCGAAGACATTTAAAAATGTTTGAAAGAGCCGCAATTCCTTAAGTTTCTCAAAGAAAAGATTACAGAGGGGAGAATAAGCCTGCCTGACTACTAAATGGCAGGAGAAGTAGGCCAACTGGAATTAGGTGCAATAAGAACACAGTAAAAATGACAAAAATTTTAGACAATATATTGTTGTTAAATAGATCAAAACCCAGGATAAAACAGCGGCGGATGAGTTGGAATATAAGCTACAAATGAAGTATGGAGGAGAAAGTAGTAGTGCCTACAACTGTAATGCCTACAGCTGCAGCTATTTCTCATTTCCTTTCCTCTGCACCCCATTAACATCAGCAGCAGGAGTAACACCTTCAGGAACTTACCGTCTTCCAATGAAGAAATTATTTCACTTACAGTCTTCTGTGTTTGGGATTCCATTGGTAACTGACAAATCATCTCAAAGAATGAACAATATTGATAGTTTTTTCCTGTGTGGTTAAAAACAGTCATCTTAGGTTATGTGAAAGTCTTTCAATCATAAGACTAGTTGAGGTGATAGTGCTAGTTCTAAAAGTACAAGTACAAGTACAGGCAGACCAAGAAATCAAAAGAAAAAGGAAAATGAACTCTGTAAAGCAGGTGTATTAGGAGCATTATTAAAAGGGAAAAATAGAGGTAGAAGAAAGGAAGTAGCAAGTTTTTACATGAACTTTATTGTTTTCAAGTTGCAGCATGCACAACTAGAGACCCATTTCAGCCCTGGAAAAAAACCAACCAAACAAAAAACTACTTAGGCAATTTTATTTTTTACCTGGTCCCACAATGAAATACAAAGGGACATGGAGTAGCTTGGCTGCTATGGAGACTGCATGAAGAGTTAGACACCAAAATGTGACTCTCAGATTATGTTTACAGAAGAGAAAACCAGTCAATGCGCTAGTCAATGGCAAACACTGAAAAAAAAGAGGTCACTTACTTAAATTTTTCCCTCTTCAAGGCTCCTTCCTCTACAGGCTTATGTCCCAAATCCCCTTCTGGAAGGCAAGACTGAAATCCTTTCATTTACAAATAAAGCTGGATTTGTTCCTGTAAGAGGAGGCAAAGATGGTTCATTCTCTACTGAAGAGAAAGCACTAGCCAAGCGGTAAAGTATTTGGGAGCTCAATAGAGGACATAGTTTCCATCCTTCTACCTTTTAAATCTTTCACTTGAAAACAAACACTACAAGATTCAAGGGGTTGAACAGAGAGCACAAAAGAAGAAAGGCCCTTTGTGTTGGTCATAAAGACACTTGTCTGAGTGGAAAAGATCAGCTCCAGTGGCTTTATCAAGACTTAATTATTCATTTTACCCTGTACCTCTAAAATACATCCCAAATAGGAGAAAGTCTAATGAGAGACCTATAACAGGCTATGAATTGACCTGATTGTTTAGTTTGGTCAAGACTCTACAAAACTTTAGGTCTCTAAGGAACTAAAAAAATCAAGTTGAGGTGCCTAGCTGAATCTGCTTGTCTCAAAGCATAGATAACAAATATACAGATATTTTCTTGACTGCAGTTTTTAACTGGGATGTCTAAATTCTGCCAGAAATTCTTACTTTCCATGTATGGGTAGCGAATTTTGGGTTCTGAGAGATGGAGTTTCATTGTGTTCATAATGTTTTAATCACCAAGGTAGATCATAAAAACTTCTAATCTCTTTTAAAACTACAGCTTTTTAATTATCATATGGCTTTGGTTGGTAGTGCTTATTTACTCTTTAAGAATGACATTAAAAAAGTAACTAAAACCCACTTCATGTGAAACCGCTCTATTTTAAGTTCCTCCTCCTTCAACTTGTTTTGGTAAATAACACACTGAAAACCTCTTCTGTGCTAAGACATTTAATTCTATCAAATCTCCTTCTTAAATTCATGACATATTTTAGCAATCGCAGCTCTGATTAACTGTTTAGGGATCCTAAAGATGACAATTTTCTGTCTGTTATTCCTACAGGGGATAAAAATCTTGTTTGAGTAACATAAGAAAGGTAAATTTAGAGTAACTTCTTCAAATTTATTCATATTTTGAAGTTTCTTCCTTATATGTTGCACCTGGAAAAAGAGTAAAAAAATATTGCAACTATAAGCTTGTTTATTTTTTTTACTAAATATATTAATTGGTCTTTTAAGAAAAAAAATCACATGACCCTATAAACCTTGACTCGTGTAATATTAGACCAAAAGATCTACAAAAACTCTACTATGAGAAAACCTCCTGAATGTCTTAAGATATCACAAGAGCCTATCCACCTGTTTTTTCCACAAACCAACAGATTTTATATATTATAGACTTGATATATATGTATATGTATTTTTGTATATAATATAAAAATATATAAGTATGTATCATATATACTTTATATATAATGCATACAAAATATATAGATATATACAAACGTACTTTAACTTCATATAAACAACTCTAGTCTCAGATGTATAAACTGTAAAAAAAATAGTTCATGATAGTCTTTGGTAAAAATAAGGAGAGGAAGCTGAGACATGACATTCTTTATCTTAGGAGTATGAGGTTCCCTTTGTCCTGAGGTTAATTTTTCACACCTGTGTGCAATTCATTCAGGTTAATCCAGAGCATGTGATGCTTCAATTTGTAACAAACTCAGAGATGATAACTGGCAGCTGTTCTTTTAGATATGCAGTAACATAAAAAGTAGAGGCCTTTGAAATATGAAGACCTTGAATGTTTCTTGACTTTAAACTGGTAGGTGTTTAGAACTGTTATCTAATCAATAATTTGGGTGACTATGCCTTACTAGTCCATGAATATGATGAAAAATAAGATGATCTTTTCCTTCCAATCAGAGGTAGAGCTGTTTTATCTGTAGTGCTTAAATAGGTTTGTTTCAGTGACTATTCCTGTGGTTGTTTCAAGATTTATGGAGAGAATTAGAAATTAGATTCTGCTTCCCCCCCCCTTCCTTTTTCCAGTTCAAGTAATAAAAGAATGACACTTTCATTTTTTTCTAAATTTCAAATTTTACATAAAATTTCCTCAAACTGATCTGTTTATTTTGGTTGCTAAATAAACTTCTCACTTCTTAAAGTTTTTATCACTTCATAGTTTTCAAAGCCTGACTGCCAGAAAACAGCTTATAGGGTTTTTTCTTCCCCTCCTTTTCTTATTTTTGGGTGGTACAAGTAGTTTTCTATTCATAATGAACAAATGTGTTAAAAGTCCTGTCAACTTTTCTGACAGATGTGAAAATGTGATTTATTCCTAGCATGGATATATTTTTCCTCACTGAGGAGTTTTAATTTACTCATTTATTCTCCCTTCCTTAAGGAGCAAGCTGATATGAGAGAGAAGAGGAAAAGAAAACCTACCACAAATTAAGAAATATGTAAATATATGCTATCTTTTGCTTGAGTGTTAAAAGAAAAAATGTGAATAGACTAATTGCTGATATTACCAATGTAAGCTAAGCATTTATAAACTCATTGATTTTGATATGGTGCAAAAGTAGAGAAAAAGACTTTTTAATAAGGTTAATTGTTGGGTAACAGGTTCAGCTGGTCTCAGAACAGGGTTTGCACTGAGAAATGTTGAATATCATAAAGATCTTTACAACTGTGCAAATTAAAAAGCAGTACTACAAAATATTTGGCAATATTTTAAACCCACTTTAAAAGAAGGTATAACAGAGGGTCTAAAATCTCTAAGTATCTGAGAAAGGGATTGTTTTACAGTTCTTCAAGAGAAGAAAGAAAACAACTGTCCAGAAAGACTTTTGAGAAGCCAGCAAGGGGTTTTCCATGGACAGGCCAGATCTATTTAAAGAAGTGCCTACTTGAAATTTTTATGAAATACGACAAGCCAGAATTAAGTTTTCTGACATAGTCAAAATTTGCTTTTCTGATTCATGTTAACTTTGGATACATTTCTTCAGTGGTAACCTCCTTCTTCCAGGATCCTCTTCACTCCACAAAATCCTCAGTTCGGTTAGTGAGCTGGCTGGACAGCCTTGACTAAATTTTACCTTTTGTTTGTTCTCATGGTTTAGCCTGTGGTGCCTATGGAGCAGCAGCCATTATGCACATACTGTTTTGGTTAAAATGGTCTGTGTTTAAATAAAAAACAAAGCAAAGAAGCAAAACTTTACAATTTGGGCAATAATAACTGTTTTTGTTACTGTGTGTTTGGTTGCATTTTGCCATATTCAGAAAGGAGCAGCTTCTTTGGAGAGACATAAAACTTCCTGCAGGATTTCAAAGCAAAGAATGGTTTCTCCTTTGTTGCTGTGGTGGGCCTGACTAAAGTTAGAGTGTTTCTTTCCTACCTTCTGAGCATCATTGGCACATCATGGAGAACGGGAAAGAGGGTACCTCCTTCCTCTCATTGTGAAGTTATGTATTATGGGGGGAAAAAAAAATCCCCATAATGCTACTTGTTGCTACTTGTCCCTTTTCTTCTCTACAGCCTTTCACTGGCTCCAGCTGTCTTCAGACTGTTCTCAGCCAGTTTATATTGATAACCTAGAAAAAAATCTGTGAATACTAAAAACAAACACTTGATTGCAAGTAGCACAGAGCAGTGATGGCAGATTTGTTGGGGAGTTGCACCTAATGACTATACTATAGACATTTCAAGAGTGTTACTTCAAACCAGCTCTAGTCAGGATTGTGGACTGAGTGTCCATTAGCATTTGGAGCATATTTGATGTATTCCTGGAGCACATCTCCAGATTTGTTTTTGTCTGAAGGGAATCCAGTTTGTTCAGTCCTAGACCTTTCCACAAAGTGACACAAGGCACAGTACATGGGTGATTGGGAGATATGCTTCAGAAATACTCTCTTTTTCTGGTAAAACGTTGAAGTGGATGGACTCGGTGCCAACCACAGTCTTCCTTTCTATTCCTTCAGACTATAGGGTCTATCTCTCCAGTATGGAAACGCTTTAACTTCCCACTGAATTTATGGGGAAAATGAGCAGACAGTGAATTATTTAACACAAGCAAAAGGACTTGGTTTCTTTTCTGAGAAACTGTCCAACTGTTTTTAATTACATTTTCTAAAAATCCACAGTCTGAAGCTGACACTAGCATAAGAAATTTCAGTCCATATGGTTGAGTTTGGTGAAATTAATGACAGATGAATTGGTGTAATACTGGAATGCTGAGCTGTCTTACAGACACTTGTCAGTATCTCTGCTGGCTAAAATACCAGGAGAAGGTGATATTAAAACTGCTATTCCTAAAGAGAAGCTTGAAAAAAATATTGTGTTAATTAACTAAACTTGGAGTCTTGAGTTTAAGTATCAGCTCTCCCAGCACTTGCTGTGTAATTCCATTTTGTGACCTTTGACTTATTTACCTGATGCATGTAGGCAGACCTCAGGTGGTGCTTGTACTGTAGTCACAGCTAGAAGTGTCAATATTCACAAGAAGTTAAATGCCGTGGCATGAATATTTTGGCCTTTGCTAGCTCAGCGATATCTTCAGCGAACTTGATTTCAAGTTCATATTCATGGCATATATGTCTTCATGTCACTTGTGTACTTGTGGAAAATGTCAGTTTTTGGTGACGGGTGGTTTTTCACCGGTGTGCATATGCAGAGTCCATACAATGTGGTCCATAGTGAGGTTGCTTCAGGTACAATTAAGTGCAAAATAGTAAGTAACAAGACCTATCAGAAATCATAAGCTTTATTGTTCATACTTCAAAATAAAGTAGTCTTAGTTCTAGGCAATGTCAGTGTACAAATTTTTCAACAGCACAAATGACATTGTACAGGATCAGAGATGGCAATATCAGGAAAAACAACTGAACAGATTTTTGAGATAAAACTAATTCCTCAGGCCACCTGGACTGAGGTACAATAATGGGTTAGGGGGGACAGTACTGCCATAATTGAGACTTTATGGTTCTGTAAATAAAATGGATCTCACCCAGCAGACCAACATCCTTCACAAATACTACGTGCATAGAACATTTAGGAAAAACGTTCTAAAAAAAAAAAAAAAGAAAGAAAAAATGTAGTGACTTACAATGTTGTGCCTCCTGGCAGCGTGAATTTCTTTATACTGCAGTACAATAGAAAACAGACTGGCTGGCTATCAAGCATGTGAGGTGTTTAGCACTTCAACTGAAATACCCAGAGGTTGTATCTGTATGGGAACAAGAACTTAAAAGTGACGGTATTTGCTAATTAAGCTTGCATCCATTTTGAAATGCTGATTAGTACAATTAATCTGCCTCTGTGCTTGGAGACTATGGAGAACTGTTGTTTTGATGGCAAAAGGTCTAACAATAGAAAAATAAAAGTACCAAAGGCCTTGTAGAATACATATTGGTGGGAAGTGAAAATGTTTTAATAAACAGCGAAGTGTATTGTTTTTGCAATATATACATCTATTCATTATTTATATGAATATATAAATGCAGGTACATTTACTCATTTGCATTTCTGGAGTATCCTCCATGTGGGGACTTCAGTCCTTCACTATAGTTTAACAATAAAACATGAATGTGAGCAGCAGCGTATTATTTATGTGTATATTTGAGCAATGCCTAGAGATATCTTGCTATAAATCAAGACACACCTCCATTCCTTCAAAGGAAGCAAACCAGTTCAGCTCAGCTATGTCAGCCATAACACCATTTGCCTAAGTTGTGCCAAACGCTTGATCTAACTCAGCACGCGTGCAGCAGCAGTTGAGGTACTTTACATATAAACTATCAGGGAAGAAAGCAGGAGAATTTTTGTGTCAGAAAAAGAATGCTTTCTTTCTCTTCCTCTCCTAAAACACGATCGACCACAAACCATTTCTTCTAATAAATAAAATGGACCTTGATGTAAGGAACCTAAACCAAAGATTGCTCATGTCTATGGTATCTAACATTATTCAAAATAGTTTAAGGAAATCTTACTCATCATCAATATTACAGAGCAGCTTTTTTCTTCAAGGTATGATTTTCAGTAAACCCTGTCAATATCACCCTAGAAAGACTAAAGTTAGCTGGTTCTGAATCCAGCTTTAAAATGCAAAGATAGAACCTGCTTTAAGCAAAGTGTTGTAATCTCTTCAGCTTGCTTTCTTTCGGCAGTGTTTCCAATGGATTCTTTCTGCATTTAATTTTTGCCTAAATGTACATTTACTCTTCAGAAGCATGGCAAGACAAAAAGAAGTGCAAATGTATTATGTTTTTATTTGTATTGTCAGGAAAGGATAACAGACACATGAAGGCCATCTCTGACACTCAAGTTTTGTGTTCAAGGTTATGGTTTCTTTAGTGTAACTGTGAAACTAAACAAGGGAACAGACTGTGCATTCTGAATATGATTAGTTTACATTTTGCGCTCCATTTATAAAAATATTTTTCCTTGTACAAAATTTACCTTTTGTACCAAGTACTTTGTAAATCTAGTTTGCCATATCTCTTAGACAATATATGATTATTTAATTGTAAGACAAATGTCTGCTATAGTAGAGTTTTTAGAAGTTATTGCCTATTGCCCCCTTTTGCAAGAAGAAAAACATAAATCTGTTTTAATGTTACTGCACATCCTGAGTATGTCCACAACATTACAGAACAGTGTGGACAACTTGCTACATATACAAGTGTTTGAAATTGGAAAGTGTGTGTATGTTACTCATGTAAAATGTTTGATTCCTTTAATCTAATCAGAGAATCAACACCATGATGCTCATACCTTAGTAGCTGTAGGCCTTCCTTGGTAGTCTGACTGTCCTGCTTAATGTACGGGAGCAAAATTTTGACTTGTAATTGCTAGTCTCTATTTTACACTCATGACTCTGTAAAGAACTTGGAAAATGTCCATTTTGAAAAGCTAAGGGTTGGCACAGACTCCTCATAATTTCTTGTTTGACTTTTAATGAAACTGGAACTGAGAGGGTAGATGTCTTCCCTGATGTCCAGTAGCACCAGTCTCTTAGTCCCTCTACATGTACCTAGAGCCAAGAGTAAGCTAGTGCAATGGAAGAGGTGAGATGTTTTGAGTAAAGAGTGAATTCTGGAAGTAATTAAATATTTTAAAAATGGTTTAAAAATAATTAAAAAAAAAATTGCAAGACTTGCAACTTATCAGACTTTGATTCTTTGCTCTTACCTTCATTGGCTTAAGACTTAACTTGAGGAAGTGCTAGCACTCAAAATAGATGCCTATACTCATATAATTTAGAAAAGTTTTGTTTGATTAGTTAGTACAAGTTTGTTCAACGTATTAATACTGTGGACAAACTCAAAGAAATTAGTGACCTATGGCCCATTTTCCTTTACAATTGGAGTGATGTGACTTCTCTGTGTCACCTATTGCAACTGTTATATGGAAGACTAATAGATGGGTTTACAGTGGGTTTTAAACATGACAAATCTAATGACTTCAAGGAAGCTAAGAATTTTTACAACCCAAGAATTTGCGCTGCTAGGAGGAAATACTGAGCTGTTAGTTAACTCTTAAATCAGTCCAGTGGATGTGGAGAGGCATGTGATGGGTTCTGTATAGAATCAATGGATTTCTGGAACTGATTTATAGCATTTAAACAGTAGGGTTTAATTAGATTTTACATTGCTTCATTCTTTTCCTCTCTCGTTTCTTCTCCCTTCCTTTTATTTTGTCAAGTATTTAATGTATCAGTATCATTCACAAATACGGTGTGAAGAATGGAGGGTTCCTCCCCCCCCCCCCCCCCCCAGTTTTTTCATGTGCAAGTTAGGCTTTTGATTTTCTATCTTGTCTTCTAAATTTATCTACCAAAGTGTTTGGAAAATGAGTGAACTTTAAATTCTGAAAGAATTTCACTTTAGAGAATAACATACATTCAGCACAGAAGAGGCTATTTTGCTAAAAACTGCCTAATACCCTTTATCCTTATCTGTGATATTTCATTTTTAAACACATCTGCAGATTCAGGCTGAAATAATTGATGTTTCCAAAGAGTGAAACAATGTGAAGGGTAGTTTCCATTAATTTTCCTTTAAAAAAAAAAAAGAAGGGGGGGGGGGAAGAGGGGATATTTGGTTTATTTTATCCCCCAAAACTATATTTTGTTGACAAGGGACAAAATTTTCAGAAATCAGATTTAAAAAAAAAACAAACAACAAAATCAAATCCCCTAATATTGGACTTCCATAATATTGGACTTCCCCATCCTTTCACATTATCCATCAAGTGCACCCAGGTCCTTGAGCTAAAGCAATCCTATGGATGGGTTTGCTATTGCCCGAGGCAGGAATAACCCAGACTGTCTTCCCCAGCATATTTTTTATGTGCACTACAGGGACTTTATTCCCATCTACAGTACGTAAAAGTTCTGACTGGGCAGGGCCTGCTCAATTGGCAGATCCCCTCGTGTTGACTAACCAGGTGGCCTTTGCTAAATGTGTATCCCAATGTTTGAATGTCCCACCACCCATTGCTCTCAGCATAGTCTTTAACAGTCCATTGTATCGTTCAATTTTCCCAGAGGCTGGTGCATGACAGGGGATGTGATACACCCACTCAATGCCGTGCTCTTTGGCCCAGGTGTCTATGAGGTTGTTTCAGAAATGAGTCCCATTGTCTTACTCACTCAATTCTTTCTGGGGTGCCATGTCGCCATAGGATGTGCCTTTCAAGGTCCAGGATAGTGTTCCAGGCAGTGGCACGGGGCACGGGATATGTTTCCAGCCATCCGGTGGTTGCCTCCACCATTGTAAGCACGTGGCGCTTGCCTTGGCAGGTTTGTGGGAGTGTGATATAATTGATCTGCCACGCCTCCTCATATTTATATTTCAGCCATCGTCCTCCATACCAGAGAGGCTTTAACCGCTTGGCTTGCTTGATCGCAGCGCATGTTTCGCATTCATGGATAACCTGCGCAATAGTGTCCATGGTCAAGTCCACCCCTCAATCACGAGCCCATCTATTTGTTGCATCTCTCCCTTGGTGGCCTGAGGTGCCATGGGCCCACCGAGCTATAAATAATTCACCCTTATGTTGCCAGTCCAGATCCACCTGAGCCACTTCAGTCTTAGCAGCCTGATCCACCTGCTGGTTGTTTTGATGTTCTTCAGTGGCCTGACTCTTGGGTACGTGAGCATCTATGTGACGGACTTTTACAACCAGGTTCTCCACCTGGGCAGCAATATCTTGCCACAATGTGGCAGCCCAGATGGGTTTGCCTAATTGCCAATTGCCAATTTGCTAATTGCTCTGCTTCAATTGCTGCAACCACCCCCACAGGGCATTTGCCACCATCCATGAGTCAGTATAGAGATAGAGCACTGGCCACTTTTCTCGGTCAGCAATGTCTAAAGCCAGCTGGATGGCCTTTACTTCTGCAAATTGTCTCGATTCACCTTCTCCTTCAGCAGTTTCTACAACTTGTCGCATAGGACCCCACACAGCAGCCTTCCGCCTCCGATGCTTTCCCACAAGACGACAGGACCCATCAGTGAACAGGGCATATTGCTTCTCATTTTCTGGTAGTTCATTATACATTGGGGCCTCTTCAGCACGTGTCACCTCCTCCTCCTCTGGTGATATTCCAAGATCTTTGCCTTCTGGCCAATCCATGATCACTTCCAAGATCCCTGGGCGACTGGGGTTTCCTATTTGAGCCCGTTGTGTGATCAGTGCGACCCACTTACTCCATGTAGCATCAGTTGCATGATGTGTACAGGGGACCCTCCCTCTGAACATCCAGCCCAGCACTGGCAGTCGGGGTGCCAGGAGGAGCTGTGCTTCAGTGCCGATCACTTCTGAAGCAGCTCGAACCCCTTCATATGCTGCCAATATCTCTTTTTCAGTTGGAGTATAGCGGGCCTCGGATCCTCTGTATCCCTGACTCCAAAACCCTAGGGGTCGACCTCGAGTCTCCCCTGGTGCTTTCTGCCAGAGGCTCCAGGTAGGGCCATTCTCCCTGGCTGCGGTGTAGAGCACAATTCTTACATCTTGCCCTGCCCAGACTGGCCCCAGGGCTACTGCATGAACTATCTCCTCTTTAATTTGTTCAAAAGCTTGTCGTTGCTCAGGGCCCTGTTTGAAATCGTTCTTCTTCCGGGTCACTTGATAGAGAGGGTTTACAATCAGACTGTAATTTGGAATATGCATTCTCCAAAAACACACAATGCCTAAGAAAGCTTGTGTTTCCTTTTTGCTAGTTGGTGGAGACATGGCTGTTATTTTGGTGATCACATCTATTGGGATCTGACGACGTCCATCTTGCCATTTTATTCCTAAAAACTGGATCTCCTGTGCAGGTCCCTTGACCTTACTTTGGTTTATGGCAAAACTGGCCTTCAGCAGGATTTGGACTATTTCCTTCCCTTTCTCAAAAACTTCTCCTGCTGTGCTGCCCCACACGATGATGTCATCAATGTATTGCAGGTGTTCCGGAGCCTCAGCCTGTTCCAGTGCAGCCTGGATCAGTCCATGGCAAATGGTGGGGCTGTGTTTCCACCCCTGGGGCAGTCGGTTCCAGGTGTACTGGACGCCCCTCCAAGTGAAAGCAAACTGTGGCCTGCACTCCGCTGCCAAAGGGATTGAGAAAAACGCATTAGCAATGTCAACTGTGGCATACCACTGGGCTGCCTTTGACTCCAGTTCATATTGAAGTTCTAGCATGTCTGGCACAGCAGCACTCAGCAGCGGCGTGACTTCATTCGGGCCACGATAATCTACTGTTGGTCTCCACTCTCCATCGGACTTCCGCACTGGCCATATGGGACTATTAAAGGGTGAGTGGGTCTTGCTGATCACTCCTTGGCTCTCCAGTCGACGAATCAGCTTATGGATGGGAATCAGGGAGTCTCGGTTGGTGCGATATTGCTGCCGGTGCACTGTTGTGGTGGCGATTGGCACCTGTTGTTCTTCGACCCTCAGCAACCCCACAACAGAAGGGTCCTCTGAGAGACCGGACAAGGTGGACAGCTGTTAAATTTCTCCCATCTCCAAGGCACCTATACCACAAGCCCACCGGTACCCTTTTGGGTCTTTGAAATACCCTCTCCTGAGGTAGTCTATGCCAAGGATGCACGGAGCCTCTGGGCCAGTCACAATGGGGTGCTTCTGCCACTCATTCCCAGTTAGGCTCACTTTGTCTTCCAATACAGTTAGCTGTTGGGATCCCCCCGTCACCCCAGAAATACAGATGGGTTCTGCCCCTGTATAGCTTGATGGCATTAGGGTACACTGTGCACTGGTGTCTACTAGAGCCTTATACTCCTGTGGGTCCGATGTGCCAGGCCATCGAATGCACACAGTCCAGTAAACCCGGTTGTCCCTTTCCTCCCCCTGGCTGGAGGCAGGGCCCCTCTAGTCCTGGTCATAGCATTTGTTACTCACTTCTTGTAAGTACGAATCAGAAGTCCCTTTATTAAGATTGGAAGTAAAGTCAGCCCTTCTACTCTGTCTGGGGAACTGCCCACTGGAAACTGGAGGAGCAATTTTCCTGGAAGAACCCCCTTTTGTGATTGTTTTCCCTTGCAACTCACGTATCCGTGTCCTTAGGGCAGGATAGATTTTCATCGCGCTTCCTCATGTCCTCTCCATGGTTACAAAGGTAAAACCACAGGGTGGCCCGTGGTGTATATCCACTCTATCCTTTCTCTTGACCAGAGGGATGCTTACTTCTAATGGCCGAGATACCGGTCCGTACAGGTGGAGAGTAGGACATATCGTCTTCGAGTTGCTGGACCTCCCAGGACAGTTTTTCCACAGCCGAGATGCAGGCCCATAGGAAGGAAGAGAGACTTTCTTTGTATTGCCAGAGTTGGCCAGCCAATTCATCCACTGTTTGTTCTTCTCTGTCTTTCCAGGTTATTACTGCCAATGAGTTGGCATATGACACTGGTGCATTCCGTACAAACTTCCGCCACATGGGTCGTGTGCACTTGACTTCATCTGGATCTTTGGATAGCTGTTCATTGTCCAGGTCATCATAAATCACCTCCAGCATGGCTAATTCCCTCAGGTACTGGACACCCCTCTCCATGGTGGTCCACTTGCCTGGGTGACATATGACATCTTCCTTGAAGGGACACCTTTCCTTCATGCCTGACAGGAGTCGCCTCCAGAGGCTGAGGACTCGTGTCCCTTTTCCAATTGCTTTGTCAATGCCCCCTTCCCTAGAAAGGGATCCCAGCTGCTTGGCTTCCCTACCCTCTAATTCCAGGCTACTGGCCCCATTATCCCAGCATCGGAGCAGCCAGGTGACAATATGCTCACCTGGACGACGGCTGAAATCTTTTTGCATGTGTCGCAGCTCACTCAGGGACAGGGATTAGGTGGTTACCACCTTGTTTATGAGTTCTGCCTCTTCCTCCTCCTGTTCTCGTGATGGCCCTAGTTCATCTTCATCCCTTACTAAATGAGCTGATTTTTCTGTGTTTTTATTTTTGTGTATAGGGGCGACTGATACCGGCATATGTTGGTTCTCTGGTTCAGCCGCAGTGCCTGTCGCAGGGGTTGGAGTAGCCGCAGTGCCTGTTGCGGGGGTAGATCTTTGGATGCTATTCTTAAATAATTGTTTAACCTTAAACAAGACCTGAACCACATTCAGGAGACATAGCAATAGGAACATGCTGGTTTGAACACCCCAAGGATATTCAAAATTCTAACAAGCTGTTGTAACTAGCCTGAGGGAGAAAGGGAAGGTGAAGGAGCAGGGGAACGTGCCCTGACCGTCTTCCCCATAGATTGGTTCCCTAAGGAGAAAAAAAGTTTAATTATTAATAGTTTCTGAAAGGTGGTCCCGAGGTACAGAGAAGATGGCAATGCTGAGTATAAATACCTGATTAGTCTCATGACCAATAATTTTATCATAAACCAGTAGTGTTACACAGTGCAGCAAAATGATATCCTTGATCCAGCTCCCAGAGGTGATAAACAGCACAACAGGGAACATATACTGCAAGCAAGGTGTTACAGAACACAACTTTGAGAGCAAGCATGACAACTTTGAGAGCAAATTAATCAACATTGTGACTAGTCACTATTAAACCAATATAATGAATGCTTATAACAAATTTGCCTTAACATGCTCTGGTCAGATCTGTCATTCTCTCAACTCTTTGTGTCCCACATTGGACACCAAAAGGACTGTTGTGATTTAACCTGGCAGGCAGCTAAACACCACACAGCCGTTTGCTCACGCCCCTCCCCCCACAGTGGGATGGGGGAGAGAATCGGGGGGGGGGGAAGTAAAACTCATGGTTTGAGATAAAGACAGTTTAATAGGACAGAAAAGGAAGGAAAAATAATATTAATAATAGTGATAAAAGAATATACAAAATAATTGATGCACAATGCAATTCCTCACCACTTGCTGACCGACACCCAGCCAGTTCCTGAGCAGTGGTCACCCATCCCCCAGCCAACCCCCCCCCCCAGTGTATGTACTGCGTATGACGTCACATGGTATGCAATATCCCTGTGGCCAGTTTGGGTCAGCTGTCCTGGCTGTGCCCCCTCCCAGCTTCTTGTGCACCTCCAGCCTTCTCAGTCGGCAGAGCATGGGAAGCTGAAAAGTCCTTGACTAGTGTAAGCACTGCTCAGCAACAACTAAAACATCGGTGCGTTATCAACATTGTTCTCATCCTAAATCCAAAACACAGCACTGTACCAGCTACTAGGAAGGAAATTAACTCTATCCCAGCTGAAACCAGGACAATAGCAAAGCTTGCATGGAATGGGTGAGGATGGGATAGAACAACATTTTCTCTGCTTAAAAATATAAGGCACTAGACATGGCTGATATGTGGTGTAGTATTAAAGAAGGTAAAATAAAGATTGTTATAGGAATAACATACAGCCTAGTGGTTACTATGCTTACTTTGATTGCTTTAAGTACTTGCGAAATCAAGGCAAACATAGTTTAATTTGGGTTCATTCTTAATGCACTACCAAGCTGTGAAATAATTCTTAGATGAGAAGTTTTTCCCATTGGTATTTAACAATTGAGAAACTCTTTTTTTTTGTTGTTGTCTATGAGTAGATTAAATGTTGAATTTGTTAAACTTATGGAGGATCTTGGCTAAAATATTTCTGGTTCATTTATCCTTTTTGCCCTTATTTATAGAATTTAACTAAGAAATTAAGTATGAACTTGGGGTAAGGAAATCTCTGGTTTAGAGCTAGAATACTTATAGAATCATAGAATCATAGAATCATTAAGGTTGGAAAAAACCTCTAAGATCATCGAGTCCAACCGTCGACCCAACACCCATTAAACCATGTCCCTAAGTGCCTCATCTACTCGTCTTTTAAATACCTCCAGGGATGGGGACTCAACCACTTCCCTGGGCAGCCTGTTCCAATGTTTCACCACTCTTTCAGTAAAGACATTTTTCCTCACGTCCAATCTAAACCTCCCCTGGCGCAACTTGAGGCCATTTCCTCTCGTCCTATCGCTTGTTACTTGGGAGAAGAGACCAACACCCACCTCGCTACAACCTCCTTTCAGGGAGTTGTAGAGAGCAATGAGGTCTCCCCTCAGCCTCCTTTTCTCCAGGCTGAACAACCCCAGTTCCCTCAGCCGCTCCTCATAAGACCTGTTCTCCAGACCCCTCACCAGCCTCGTTGCCCTTCTCTGGACACGCTCCAGCACCTCAATGTCCTTCTTGTAGTGAGGGGCCCAAAACTGAACACAGGATTCGAGGTGTGGCCTCACCAGTGCCGAGTACAGGGGCACGATCACTTCCCTACTCCTGCTGGCCACACTATTACTGATACAGGCCAGGATGCCATTGGCCTTCTTGGCCGCCTGGGCACACTGCCGGCTCATGTTCAGCCGGCTGTCGACCAACACCCCCAGGTCCTTTTCTGCTGGGCAGCTTTCCAGCCACTCTTCCCCAAGCCTGTAGCGCTGCATGGGGTTGTTGTGGCCGAAGTGCAGGACCCGGCACTTGGCCTTGTTGAACCTCATACAGTTGGCCTTGGCCCATCGATCCAGCCTGTCCAGGTCCCTCTGCAGAGCCTTCCTACCCTCCAGCAGATCAACACTCCCGCCCAACTTGGTGTCATCTGCAAACTTACTGAGGGTGCACTCAATCCCCTCATCCAGATCATCGATAAAGATATTGAACAAGACTGGCCCCAAAACTGAGCCCTGGGGAACACCGCTCGTGACCGGCCGCCAACTGGATGTAACTCCATTCACCACAACTCTCTGGGCCCGGCCGACCAGCCAGTTTTTTTACCCAGCGCAGAGTACACTTGTCTACTTGTTAGTATTGACACCATTAAACATGAAGAACAGTTATAATTGGTAATGAAAACATCAAGTATATGACATAAGTCATTATATGTATTTCACAAAATCAAGTTACATACATTAATCTTTATAATTTTTTTCTTCATTAAGGAAAAGATTTAGACTACTCTGCCTTAAAGATCTGTTTGTGATAATAGAGATTACTTTTTTTTTTCTCTTTTCAATAAGGAGTAGAGTCTGAAATGTGTGGAAAAGTTAAAACGAACAAATGCTCACATCACGAACTAAATTATTTTCTAGTTAAAGCTTCCACCCAGGGATTTAACATGCTGAAGTTATGCATTTTAGCTTAGCACATTTAATTGATATTTTCCCAGCTCTTGTGAATACAGAGAAAGTCCCTGATTACAGATGTCCCAGTATAGCAAATTAATACTCATTAAAATGTCATAGAGGTTTGTTTGAACCAATTCTGCACAAGGTTCTGTGTTGCCAGATGTAGATATGGTCCTAAAACCGTTACCAAGGATTTTTCCAAGTCTGTGTCAAACTCATTCAAGGTTGTCTTGGACGGATAACTTGTCAAATAATATTGAGCTTGTGTTTGTTTCTGAGTTCATGATTTAGCTGCATGTTTTAGATTTGATATATACTATAGATGTCTCCTTATTTTTTTTTTTTTTCTATTCTGTTAGTCCACCTAATCCTTTCTATTCAGTTTCTTTTGAGGCAGAAGTATTTACATATTTATAAATTGGAGGGGGGAAAAAAAATCATCACAACTATTTATGCATAATATTCATGCCCCCAGTTTCCAGATTTGGAGATGATATTAATTGGTAAGAATATGACATATGTTCTGTACATGAAATTCAGTGTCTGCCATGTCCCAATCCTAATTTTCATAAACCTTCATATGTTACTGAGCTCTGTAAGTCCTTTACTTATTGAAAACTAAGTTAATAGTGAATGCCCTTTTTTCTGATTAGCACTCTTTTACCTGATCTAAACTTTGACCTGGCATGTTTAATAGAGACTGGCTGAGGATTGGTGGTTTTCTGACAGTAGCTGATAATTTTTCTCCTGATTACTACTTTTGACGTGCATTTGAGTAGCCAGTCCCCCTGGTAGATGGGCTATATCAGTTTATAGGCTGTCCCTGTTCTACCTGGTTATTTAAAAGACCATTGTCATCAGCTCAACCTCTATGAGAAATATGTTTTATTATTGCAGATCAGACTCATTCAAAGTGAAACAAAATGCTAAGAATTAATACCGGTACTATTAAAAAGTAATCACGTTCTCATTCCCTAACAGTTATCAGACAGCTTGTGCAAGACAGCATATTCTATTCATTATTTAGAATAGAGAATTCTATTGGCAATTTAGAATTGCCACCAGTTTTCTATGCCATTTGTTGGATACTGTTGTCATTTTTAAGACCATTTGCCATATAATACTCTAGACCTGGTTGCAAATTCAGACTTTTGGAATCCAGTGTGTAGGTGTGGATTTTCTTCTAAAGTGATTTATTCCAAGTACTTAATATGGTCATTTTTGTCAAATGACTGAGGTCGCAGTATGCTTATTGTATCTTTTCTTTTCCTTCCCTTATTCTGTAATCCTGCACATACATTCTTCTCAGACATCAGATAAAGGTCAAATTGTGTAACATTGCTCAAGCAGATGTTCAAGGTTCCAAAGGCTCAAGTGTAATCGTGGATTGGAAACATGATATTATAATGTCATTAATTAAATATTGCTTAGTTATATATTGTAAACAGAGGCAAAGTTGGCACTTCTGTTCATGTTGTACAAGCCAAATGAAACTCCCTTCATTTCCTCATAGCTGTGCTTCTAAGATTTCTCTCATTTTTCTAATTTTTATAGACATCATTATAAACCTAGAAATGTCAAACACATCAGAGGTTTTTTAAGTGTCTACATTACTTAAGAACTCAAACTCCATTCTGAACTTCCTGGAGCATGTGCTAGCATACACAAATTATACAGCAATTATAAATAAATGTGGGACGGTTATCTTGGATTCCAAAAGAATTTAATAAATACCTGCCTACCAGCTTTGCTGAATCAGGGCTGTTTGGTTTAGGTTCTTTTTATTCTCTCTCAACCAAAATACAGCCCAAGCTTAGTGTACTTACCCTCTCTTCACCTCGATTATGAATAACTTTAGTGTTGAAATATTATTCTTCTTTAATTCAGGGCTTTGTATTTGAGGGAAAAAATATGCAACAGAAGATGTAAACTGATAGTATAAAAATGTTCTCAAGAAATGAGAGGAGAAAAGGTGATGCTATTACAACTTTTTTCTTCCTCATCCAGGACTTCCATATTCTCTTTATCCCCTCTTCCTGCATCTTGTTTACTCATTGTGGCTAAAACCTCTTTAGCTTCCTTTCAACAAAATAAATATGTTCTATTCACTTCTGTCTTTTCTGTAGTCCAGTTCTGTGTTATTCCACTTTGTTCTTACCTACTTCCTTTTCTTTTTCTCCTCTCAGTGTAGCATCCATCGACCCCTATAATCCAAATCTCACTCCGAATTTTTCCTGTGTTAGTTTAGATTCTGTTCTGTTACCATTTTTTGTTACTGACCAGTGGGGTGCCTCACATTTTCTCAAGAGGACTCAGTCACCATAAAATTACAATCAGAGTTTTCTGAAGATGTTGAAAGCAATTATGTAGACAGCAGTAGAAGCTCCTCTTATTTCATATGAGAAAGGTATAAATACTTTCCAGACACACCTGAACAGCTGAACATTGGATCCCTGTTTTTCTAAGAGAGTTTCTGAATTAATGGTTCTGTGGTAAACATTTTCACTTACGTAAATTCTATATGTTTTGCAGGTAGATGACAGCCTTGAGGTAACAATGGAAAAGATCAATTTCTATTAAATCAGTATTCAGCAAACTTTTGTCTTCAGACCTTTATTCCCCACTTTTATTTCCTACCCACACAAAACCTTTTGTCTCTCCTAGCACAAGTCCAGCTGCCAGTTTTTCATTATTACAGAAATCCTCAACCCTCTGAAGACAGTGGTTTTGCTTCATTCTCTGTTCATGACTATGACCTTCTCTAAGACTTTTTCTTCTATTTCATGCCCTTACCACAGATATGGATGAAAATCTAGTCTGTTTCTATTAGCAGGATGAATGGAATTGTTCTTCAGTTGTACCCAAGCACTTCTATATTAGATCAAATTGCTTCATGGTTAGCCAGAACATCTTTCAATTTTTTTTCCTCTGTCTATCACAAGGATTACTGATAGCTCAAATACTGACAGAAGTTCTATTGAAGCTGTTGATTTTTTTCTAAAGTTATTGCTTGTGGATACCTAGGTTAATGAATAACACATTAATTTTTTTTAGGTGAAATTGTGGCATTTGGTTTAAAAAATGTCAGCATAGATTTAGATGGGATTTCATTATAGGAGGTATCTTTCAGCAGTTTGATAGCAGTTTGATTCAAAAAAAGGCCTTCATGTTTTGTGCTTTTTGTATGCTAATTTTTCTAAAAAGGGATATCTTTTGAAGAGTGTTCCTAATGGAAATGCAGTGCCAACATTAAGTCTATATTACAAACATTCTTTCACTCATAATATTAATTTTTTATAATTGTTTACAAGAGGTGGAGCATTAACAGGACTGGGAACCTGAAGTCAGGCAACTTTTTCAGCTCCAATTTTATAGCAAGATTACTGTAAAAGCAAATGCTACATATAGGAAGCTCATTTTTTAATGAGTGTTTTATTCATATAATTTCCAAGGTCAGTATGGCTATGATAGCAGCTTTTAAGAAGGGAACTTTGCTCATTTGGGGTGCATAACAAGAGATAGAAAAGGACTTCAGTACTCTAGTATTTTAAGAGATTTCGTGCAGACAGCCCAACAAAAAATAATCAAGCTGTGTGGCTACTGTAAATTGCTTTTCCACTCAGTGGAAAGAAGAGGGAGAAGAGTAGCATGAAACTGCTTTGAGCTTTGAGGTACGGAATTAATGGAGAGTTTATACCTAGCTTGTTCCTTGTTCCTCTGTAGTCAAGTCTTTACAGCAGCTAAAATGAGTACATAAGAACAGGCTAGCAGTTGCTGTGAATGGATCCCGATTCTTGTTGAGCCTGAAAATTCTTATAAGCAGGTTTTAAGAGTAGTGCATCTAAGCCCAAGACTTCTGTATTCATATTAACTAAAAAAAAAAAGTTCTTATAAAGTGCTTTTTCACTGTGTTAATTTAATTTTGTCTCTGTTTTTTTTCCTCTATAGAGATTCCCTCAGGTTTCACTTTTTTGGAACTTGTTATAATTTATATATTTCTATATATGATTGTACAGTCCAGAAGCTTGTGTCATTTCCTACAGGCTTGTACTTCTAGAGTATTGGCAGCACTTTCTTCTCCATAGCAAGTATTCAAAAAAGAAATATGCTAAAGTTTTCCAAAGTTTAATACTGATCGAATAACAGTCTTTTAATAATCTTTAAATATAATGAGGATTCTCTTATTTTGGTGAAATTTATCTGATAGTTTTGGGGAGAAAGACCATCTCTTTTGAGCCTCATTGTTTTATCATTTTTTAAATTCTATAATGAAAATTATATTTTCAGCTATGAGGAATTCTGAATATATCAAGTGGTTACACGGACTTTCACCCATATTATTTTTACTAGTTGACTGATGCACTCCAAATTTCTGTTCCTAATAATTGAACAAGCCTCCTCCAACCTTAATACAAATGCTAAAATGAGTCATAGGTCATTTGAACCACATGATTTACTCCTGCAAAGTTCTCATTGCTTTATAAAATTTACCTATCTTGGGCATTTACTTCCCAAGATAGGTAAATGTGATTCTTTCTGAAGGCTTTTGCATCTGCTTGAGGAAGGGAATTAAGCTGTTGCATGAAAGGAAACATAAAAGTAAGCCAGTTTGCTAGCAATTAACCTGACAAATCTGCTACTGTTCTCCCAGATATAAGAGTTTTTGTGTTCTGGCATTGTGCTTTCTACAGGGAACAATATCATTCAATGTGTTCCCCCAGAGCCAGAAATAGTGACTTCCTTCTTCATGCTGCCCCATAACTGTAAAGCCATAATGTATTGGATGATGAACAGGAAGCTTAGGTTTAGCAACATGTACATCTCTATATCAAATTTATCAAAGTTGCATAATATGTGATTAGTCATAATATCAGGCTTTCTTCTCTTTATCTGATGGATTGATTTCCTTATTTCCAAAAAGGTAAGCATTCTGAATTCCGGGTGCATCTTGAACGGCCAATTCTCCTTTTACTGGCGTAGTGCGAGAGTATTTCAGTATGCGCCTCACTGAAAACAGGTTGAGTCATGAAAAACATATGTGGTCATGCTGCTATAGAATTTCTGGGCTGAAGAACATGAAAAAAACAAGCGTATTTCTGTACCTAGTGCCTATTCCTTCATTTCAAGCAATCCTGAATTCAGAGAATTAGAGCCTGTTTTCTACACCAGTCATGTCTTTTTTGAAAATGAGCTCAAATCTTCAAACAAAGGAGAAAAGTTATGCTTAAAATTTAAAAAAACCCAACAAACCAAAATCTGCTTGAAAGCAGAATGTATTCTGATGATTTTGACAATGAGAAGTGGACACTTTTTGAGATTTACATAGTTTTACAATTTTTTTGACAACTTGATAGTTGTGGAAGACATGTTTATTGCTATTTAGTTTTCTTCTAAGAGTTTCCTTGTTTCTACCACAAAATACAAATTTGTAAACAAATTATAAATCCAGCTAGAGAAGGAAGCAATGACATGACTATGAATTCTTTCATAAATAAATAACTAGATAGGTAGACAAAGACTCAGATTAACAGAAATATTATTTTTTTTAAAACAGTAACTCAGTACAGGAAATAAATATCTGTTTCATTTTTAAGTAAGAAAAACTGAGAAGCAGAGTTACATATGTGAAATCACATTTGCTGTAGCATGGGGTAATAAAATATGCATCCATTTATATTTTAGATGAAAAAATACGCAGGTTTAACATGTAGACAGCCTAAGACTTCTGATGCCGTTTTGTTTTCTTTCTACTACTTGTAAGTGATTGGGTGATGCAAATGGTATGACAAAGAACTGCAGTTCTATCACTTAATGTAACAGCATTACTGGATTTTTCAAATTAATTTTGTGGGGCTTTGCAGAATGGAATAAGGATCCACATGAATTCACATCATGGATACGTGACTGATATTTGGGTAAGAGATTTATCTTTCAAGGTGAAGGAAACGGAATCCTCAAAATTAACAATATTTTTGTTATTGCCCTTGTAGGATTTGCCTTTCATGGCATGTGTGAAAACACCCCTTAGGCTAATTGTATAGAAGTGCTAAAAAAAAAAAAGCATACTTGGAATAAAATTATAGTATCATGATCTTTTTCGTGGTATGCATTTTGGGAAAGGACAGGGAAGGGAAGAAAGGGCAATTGGCCCACAGAGGAAAAAAGATCAGTATAACGAAAAAGGCTGCCATGTTTCTTGTTTTTATTTGCCTTTTTTTTATCTTAATGTACTACAGTCCAGTAATAATGTTATTGAATGATACCAAGGACACATTATCATCCACCTTCTAGTTTCTATTTAACTGAACACATGTTCAAAGGCAAATAATAAGATCTGTTTCTGAGGCAGCTAAAAGATTTGTTCACAGAAGTGTTACCCCTTCACATTTATTCTAGGTCAAGTAAATTTAAGTAAATTTGCCCTACAATTTTGTTAATGGCCAGCTTTAAAAACAACTGGAAAAACAAATAACCCCCCAAAAAAAACCCTCACATCCCCCCAAAACTCTGTTGATGTTCAATCAACCACACACAGAAAAATCCCAATTTCAGTGTCCCATGATACACAGTATATCCTGTATCAGAAGCCTTAGGTAGGAGTAGAAGAAACTTATTAGCAGAGATACTGGGTTTGTCACACACTGGGTTTGTCTAATTTGGAGAAAAGGAGGCTGGGGGGTGACCTCATTGCTCTCTACAGCCTCCTGATGAGGGGAAGTGGAGAGGGAGGTGCTGATCTCTTCTCCCTGGGATCCAGTGACAGGACACGTGGGAATGGTTCAAAGCTGCACAGGGGAGGTTTAGACTGGACATCAGGAAGCATTTCTTTACCGAGAGGGTGGTCAAACACTGGAACAGGCTTCCTGGAGGGGCGGTCGATGCCCCAAGCCTGTCGGTGTTTAAGAGGCATTTGGACAATGCCCTTAATAACATGCTTTAACTATTTTTCAGCCCTGACCGTGGTCAGGCAATTGGACTAGATGACCGTTGTAAGTCCCTTCCACCTCAACTAGTCTGTTCTGTTCTAGATTACTCTGTGCCATCAGTATTTTCTCCCCTTTTTATCTGATTATTTTGCATTCACATGCTTTAGTTCTGCATGTTGTTAAATTCACTCAAACCACATTTTGTTTGCATTCACATCTTCCCCTCCCCACTTTATGGTATAGCTGAAGTATGTTTTAATCTACAAGGGGCATTCCCTACATTACGTTTGTATATGCTGACCATGAACAGGTGGTTAAAAAAATTTTTCACACCAGTTACTACCTGTACAAGTGTCTTTGATAAATTTTAAGGGTAAAAGTTCTCCTTACTTTCTGTGTGGAAAACTTCATAACACCTGTGACAAATGAAGACTGAAGCGAATCAGTTTCCCTAAAGTACTGCTATGTGTGATTCCTTTAACCTATCACAATGAGTTGCTGAGAAATTAAAAACTTGCAGCTACGATTCTGACCTATAATCTGATGATTTTACCAGATTTTTTTTTTCTGATGTGACAATTATACCAGTGAATCTGTTCCACTGAAAAGCTGAGTATTTTGAAATGAAACAAAACTTCATCTAAAGCTTCTTTTATTCAATATTCATTGTATGAGAGACATTTGCTGGTCACACTAAAATGTTGTCGCCACTGACATGGATGAAGAAACAGTCAACTGAGAATGAATAATAAGCCTTAGTTAAAAGGGTTATAGTTATAATAAAAAAAAATACTATAGAAGCTCTGCCAGTTTAATGCTAATGTTTACTTGGAAGAAAAGTGGTTTATTGATTGGAAATTTGTTGTAGGATTATTATTGTAGGTTCACTTTTATTGCTTTCTTGAAACACATTTTTGCTCTCTCTTCAAGTAATTTAGGAAAAAGAAAAAATGTTTGAAACACTGTTAAAGAAAAAATGGAAGGCATTGTTTTATTTCTATACTGGTTCTTGCATCCAGAAAATGTTATAAATACTATATAAGCAGTAATACCTGGAAACTAAAACTAAACCGGGATGCAGGGATGGTCTCAAGAAATGGGCAGATATAATTCTCCAAATTTCTATATAACAGCAGTCTATGATTGTACTTGCAGATATTTCAAAACAGTGCATGCAAAGTAACTTAATATTCTGGCTAGCGTGCTGAATCTTGGCTCATTAATGAAAACATGGAAAATGAGAATTGAATATATGTATAAAACTGAGGATCCAGTAGCACAGTCCATGCTTACAGTAAGAATCATTGATCTCTCTGGTTTATCTGAAAGGTTCAGAAGCAATTTTTCCAGAGACAGTATTTTTAATGACCTAAAAAATCAAGCTTACAATAATTAAAATTTGGGGAGTGGCCCTGAAATTCATGATGAGTAAAAATGTAAATAAGAAACCTGAAGAAGTAAAGCCTATATAAGAAGTAAAATGGCTAAATTTGAGTTCCTTTATTAATCAGGGGAGAGAGGTAGTTCTCCAAATCTGAAGGGTGGGGAGAATTGTGCAAACACAGTGTATTTCTGCTGAAAACCAGAAGTCTGGCCAAGTAGCTTAGATTATGTGTCTTATTTTGATGGTTAAAGTTAGGGGAGATGAACATCATTGCTTATGACCTATATTTTTGGTGCATATCCTGAATTTGAAGCTAATCTAGCATGGGATTCTCTGCAAATTTTCTTTCTGAAAATGTCTTGATTTTATCCTAATGAGGAATAAGATTTTTTTTTAAACTGTGAAAATAGTTGAAGAATAAATAAAATATTTTAGCCCAATTTATATTAAATTTTAACATTATAACTGTACACAAATGTATTGTGTATATATCGTGTATATAGAGAGAGTATATGGCATTTATATGTAAAATTATATTTTATCAGTAATTTTTGATTTTGCCATAGCAGATTGCAAGTCACATTAATTTTCTATTTATTCTCTTCATTTAGTCTAATTTCATTGTTCCCCATTTGGACTAATTCATTAGACTAATTGCTTTTTGAGTTGGAGAGTCAAATACACTTACTGTTTGTTCACGGCAGCATAGCTAGTTGTCCTTACTTAAGTGGCCCTTCTGGAAACCATAGTGTTTGAACAATTGCTGATAGTACTGCAAAAATAAATCATGTAAAATGAAACTTACTGTGTTCTTATTGATTTTGTTACAGACGCCACTTATCCACATGATAGTCAAACTCCACTTTGTCATGATGATGATCTGCTCAAAGTAATTCACACATCAGTACTTTAAAAGTGCAATTGTAATATAGTAGTACCTGAGGCCTCACAGCTACAATCCTAGCAGTAAAACTGCTGCTAATTTTGCAAACTCTGGTTCATGTCTTTATTAGAAAGAGTCCAGCTTTGCTTCACTTAACACTCAGAAGCTGAACCTTACTTCAGTAATACAATAACCATTTATGCTTGCTCTCTGCATACCACTGAAAGGTTTCATTGAAAAATAACCCAACCATTCAGGAATGTGTAACTATATTATAGTAGATAGTAAGTAATCCTTTATATCATAAATACAATTGTATAGAAGAGGAATGTGTGTGTACAAATATACACCCACTTACGCATGAAAGTGCATATAAGAATGTGCTAGTCTGCCTCTAGTTGCATTTTTTCATTTGGACTATTGCATATATAAAGGGAGTGTTGATACTTTTTTTTTTTAAAATGTTATTTAAGGGACTTCATGCATTCACCGTCTCAATGGAAGGGAACTAAATGTGACTAAATGTTCTCAGCAGCTTTGAAAATCTTAATCATGACTGATAAATCGTGTAATAGCTGATTCCTGAATCAGCAAAAATATTAAAGAAGCTAAAATGCAGAGGGTCAATATATTTCAGTGGAAGTAAATACTACTACTGTATGAATCAAATTGTTTAACTGAAAAATTCTCATGTATTTTACTTCTATGAAATTACATGTCTCTAGCAGGTTTAAATTGTAAGGGCTAAACAAAGAGACTTAGTTTGAAAATGCAATCCAACATTACAGCATTGCTTAGAGGATCTTTGACACACCTGAGGGTTTACGGTTTCATCCTGTGATTCCTTATGAACTTCAGCAAGAGAATTTTAGAAGTGTTGACTATAAACACAGATTTGTTTGGCAGTATGAATAGTTTAAGTCTTCATAGTTTAAACTGCATCTAGATTCCTTCTGTGTTAACTTCCTACTGTTGAATGATTGTAACTCTTTGCAAATAAACTAAAAATTTGCTTTGAAATAAAACATGCCCATTTGTGGTTATTTAATGGACAGTGAACTGTTGTTTAATTAATTTCAATTTTCTTCCTTTCTTTTTACCTTAGCATTGTCTCATCCCATCTGTCTCCTGTAGTAAATTGAACAACTGAAAATGTTGAAATAAAAAGGAAAATAATGGAAAGACTATGCATACACAAGTAAAATTCAGGTTCCAAGTTTTATTTCAACTATTTCATAACCAACAAAAGAAATAAAGTCTATATATACTTTCAATAAAGTGCCTTTGCTGCATAGATGAAATACAATGTACTGCCAAAATACATTTGGATATTGTAACTCAAGATATAGGGAATAAACATTGCACTAACAAAACAATATAAAACAACCAATATTTTTATGTAGTGGTACATAGAAATACTAAATAATATTAATGTGTTAATGAAGGGAGATAATGGCTGTTTGTTGTGCTTACAGTTACAAGGAAAGACAAGTCTAGTTGCTTTATATAATTCAGTTTTTAACAATTTTTCACCTTCGTGATCGTAGAAGCAGAATACACTGAACTGTGTCAGGTATAGGTCATTTAGTAAGAATTTTAAACATAAATTTATTTTGACTGTGATGCCTAAATACAGGGATACGAGCCACATGAATAACTTCTCTCATTAAGTTTTACTTATTACAAGGAGGCCGTCTCCAAGATCTGCCCCTTAGTAACTGCTAAAGATACAATTCACTCATAAGAGATTTAAATGACATTGATCAGAAGCCTGTTCACCATAATTTCGCGTTTGTATAGCTTTCCATTTGCCATATCTGCAGGCAGATATACCTTAGTCACTTAAGCACGTATTTGATTCTAATGAATTTTTAGACCTGTAAACAAACAAACATAAAACAACCCCCCCCAACTGAAAATTGCATTTTAAGCTCCTTTCAGTACAACATAATCCTTTGAAATAATTTTTAATTTGAACCATGGTCACAGTTCAGTAAGATATAATGCAGTTCCCAAATAACAAATCTTCCATGGAAAAGAAAGTAGTACTTTGCTGGAAGAGGCAATACACTCTAAAATACAAAATTCTGAACTAACACTCATGGTGATATTTTGTTGTTTCTCCTGCCAAGCTATGGGTGATGTTCAGCAAATCCCTCTTATACCATCCCACATTTTCTTCACTTCTAGAAAGGGAATTATATTTTCCTCAGTGTTTTGAAATCAATGAGCGAAAAATGGTACAGATTAACTAGGTGTTTCAGAATAATTTTTAAAAATCCAAAAGCTAAACTTTTGTAAAAATTTGAAGTTAAGAAATGCAAACACATGCTATTTGCTATCTGACGTTTCCTCACAATCATCTCATCCGATTTAGAACTTGTAATTTGCTCCTCTGCTTCTCTACAAGGAGTTATTCCACTGTGATACAGTCTAGCAAAGGTGTGAAAAAGAAACAAAGCACATTTGCATAAATATTTAATACTTTAATTACTAATGATAATTATTAAAATAGTTGTTTCTTAATTGTTTAATAATTTAACAAAAAATAATAATTAGTAAAGTAATAATTATTTTAATAACTATAATCTACAGTTTAGAAATACAGGAGCTCTTAACGTCATTGTTGTATAGATTGAATTTTTTTCCATGTTCTTTTCTCAGTTACTTTAGACATTTGTATAACAGTTAATAAAAAAGTGGATGTAGCTGTTTCATAAATATAAAACCCCTCTAAAATTAGTTGTTCTGCTTCCTGGTTACATATGTCAAAGGTGTTGATCAATCAAAGGTCACTGAAAAGGCAGCCTTTATTTATCAGGTTGTTACTTGTACTGTTTAATTCTACTGGTTTTAAACACAAGGATGCTCTACAGGAAGTCTGACTTATGCCAAAGTGGTAAACTTAGTTCATTGGCTAAAATTTTGCTTAGAAGAAACAATTTTCCTGGTTTTGCTAGGTAGTCATACATGCAATCTGTTCCAGTTCTTCAGTCTCCTCAAATGCATCTCATGAAAGGATGACTTCTTTTAGTTTTCATTCTGCTTGCCTAAATGTTGCTTACAGAAATGGAGTAAATCAGACTACTGTGACTTGAAATGGTGCAGTGGAGAACCCTGTTAACGTCAGACTATGTTTGAACCTTTGAATGAGAGTTAGTAACGTTTTAACAGTGATTCAGCAGGGATATTTATATCAAATTCAAGTTGCTAAACTTCTAGTTTCAGAGCAGACTGTGTAAGAAGGATTTCATTACCTTTTGAAATATGAAATGGCTATATATTTTTATTGTGGCATAATGCTTTTAATAAGATCAAATTATTTAATTTTGTGTATATGTCCTCATGAGAAATTAACCTAAGTTTGTGTTCAATATATCTGATTTACACAACTGTCTGCCAAGTTATGCAAGACTCTAAGTTAGGTACATACTATTTGTTTCCTGTAGTACTTTAATTTTTGCTAGTCAAGCTCTGTTGGTATGAAATTTGAGATGTTACAGCATGATTAAAGTTTGCAAAAATTGATACTAAATATAAACCTGTGTTTGGGATTCAGAAGATAATGACGGTCAAAGGATATTTTTATGGCCACAAAACTTGTGATACACTTTTTTTCCCACCAACTTCTCCAGTTTTCTATCCCTGTACTTGAATTTGTATTAATTTTTACCTTTGTGCCATTTTCAAGGAGCCAGAAATGTTTTGTTTTGACAAAATTTATAAATACAAACTACCAGAGAGTAATTAGCTGGTGTCTTTGTGATATTTTTGCTACAGAAAAGTTAGGTCATCCAGATGTCCTCCTCATCTTTGACTGTTTCACCTGTGTCTGCTTCCCCCCCACCCCAGCATATTTCTTTCTAGGCAATCTTTTTTCCTTGGAGATCTGGCACATTGCAACAAAAGGGCTGAAGAGCTTTTAGATGTAGAAGAGACCTATTTGCCCCCAGTGCTGTGAAACAAGCTGTGCTACAAGCATGCAGCACAAGCTGTACTACTTCTACATACCATTGTCTGTCTCTTCCCATCTGATGTTAATAGCTTCATCATCTTCCTTCAGTTAGGTTAGAAAGGCCTACTATTTAAAATCAAAAAGAAACAATGTCCACCAGCACTTTTATGTCTATAATATTCTTCATTTTTTATAGCTCCTTCCATTTGAAAATTTCTGTGTCATAAACGTTATTTAAGTCTGGCAATATCCTTAATAAGTAATTATATTTTTTTTCCCATGGATAAGCAACACAAAGTGACTGTCCCTAGAAACCTAGACGGCTATCAGGGACAAAGTGAAGGATTCTTACTCAGAAAATCCTGATGTAAGCAAAAGAAGAACTTGCATCTTTTATAGTCTAATTACAGGTTGCATGTGAATTAGTCTGTGGGCAATATCTCAATGACAGAAGTCTGCCTCAATAATTGCCTGCCAGTCAAGCCCAAGCTGATGAACTGAAGTTTCAAAATTTAACAATCTTTTTCATTTCAGCTTACTAATTATGTCATTGTTTAAAAACAAACAAACAAACAATACCCTCCCAACCCCCAAAAAACAAAACAGTTTTACTATCGTAAGGAAATGTCACCTCTTTAGTGTACTGTGTGAGCACATATGCTGGTACTGACATAAGATCAATTCACAGTGTAGGTCAAATAAACAAAGAAAATGACTTAATGGTCTTGAAAATATCTCACTTTGAGAGTTATACAACTGAAGAATATTTCAATTCCTGAATGCTACAGATTATTCTAGATTAATTACTTTTCATTAAGTCTTTTACACTATGCAGATTCTTCAAACTTTATAACTTATCTGGTTTGAGAGTCACATAGTAGCAACCTGAGAGGAAGAACAAAACTGCAAGGAGAAATATGTTCAAAGAGGTTTGGAATTTACAGGAAAAAAGATATACTAATGCAAGTGGCAGTTCCCAGGTGTAGATATCTTACTACAGAGTAATGTGAAACTGGAAATGGAGTATCTGAATTAGAATTCTACCAGAAGAAAAAAGTATTTTCCATGTGATGGAAACTCAAGTTGAACAAAAATTAAAAGAGGAATCAAATTATGTCCATTCATTTAAATGATTCTTGGAAAATTTCTTTAGGACATTAGTGTCCAAGAAGAATAAAAGATCTTAAGTTATATACATAGTAGAGATGTGACAGTGTAAAATTACAATTTATTTCTGCCAAGTGTAATAATCTTATGATTTTATTCAAACATGTTAGAATACAGGGTGGTATAAGATAGCCAAGGCAGGCTATATACTATGACTGGGAGAGATGGCCAATTTGGCTTTGTGATGGACTGCTCAGAGATTTGAGAGTACTGGAAATGGACATGTTGGGAAGTAAAGGTTACAAGTATTTCCAGAGCCAATTAAGTCTTTCAGGAAGAGGATAAGAGTAGCAAAAAAATAGTAAAAAAATTCAAGCTGACTATATATAGAGAGGTACGTATAGAAAGCTGACCATGGGGTAGTATATAACCCCAACCCTTGTAAAAACATAGTAGCTACATCCATAAATGAATTAAAAAATGAAATAAATGAAGATTCTAACATGCCTAAGCAACTGAATTAGTTTTTAAAGTTGTTTTTGCAGAAGAAAGAACATCGACTATTAAGAAATAAAGGAGAACTTCTCACTAGAACTGTTGGTGAAACATTAATAAAGGAATAGTTGCAAAACTTGATTATACCTCAGATGAATCAACAGTGCCAAGTACACATGTGAACGCATATGTGTGCATTTATGAATGTAAAGAGTATTGTCTAAGAGTGTTTTAAAATTTATATTCACAGGGTGCTCTGAGAATGCACAACTAATAGGAAGCTTTGCAATGATCATCTCAAAAATCTTATTTTGCCTCAGAGATAACAAGTAAACACTGCTAAGTAGCTAATATGAGACTAAAACAGGTAAACAAAACACATTTCAAAAAAAAAATAAATGTCAGATAAATTTGGTAACTGCTATATTAATTTTTAAAGAACATAATTTGTAGGTCAGTGCCATGAAATTTCTAGTGCGTAGTAATTTTGTGCTTTGCAAATCTACATTTGAAAACATAACCTCTTTTGGTTATATACTTGCATATTCAAAAAATGTAAACCAAATTCCAATATTGAGTACTGTTTAGTCTTCTTGTTGGATACCACTGTGACTGATGTTATTTATCTCAGACTTTATGTCTGAATAGGTGTGTCTATACACATACAGAGGAAGAAATGGGAAATGTACTATGTGTGCAAACAAATTAAAACTGAAAAAAGTGGGAAAAATGTGGTGACCGAGGATAAATGCTATACCTTAGTAACCTTTTATCAATGTTTTTACTCAAGAAATGTCAACAGATATATTTTAAGCAGCTCTACTGATAAAATTTTAAGTTTGCAGAACATGTTTTTGAGAATTATGAAAGATATTATAGGGGGCGTTGTGTCTATATAGTAATCTAAAACAGTCATTGGATACTTTAATGAAGACTAAAGTACACAGAGAACAGTAAAACTGAATACATGAGAGGATACTAAAACTAAAAGGAATTGTGAAAACATGTAGGACAAAGAGGACAAAAGTGCCTTTTCCATTTCCTCCACACGTATGAACAAAACCTGTCTTTGTTAAGTACAGTGAGTACATGAAGGAAATATTTTGCTTATATTTTGCTGACTTCAGTTGAAAGGTTGACCTGTGAGATCTGAAGCTCTAGAAGAAAACATTATGAAACTTTTTAAAGAAGGAAACCTCTTTTGCTTTAGCTTAGTAACACCCTTCCCTGACTGCTGTTTGCTTTGCTCAAGTCACATCCTGGGGCGAAGTAGATCATGGCCGACCTGCAACCACTCCATCATTCTTTAATTCCCAACTGTTAAAATCCTCTGCAACCCTTAGGCAATTTTTTAAGGAATTAATCTCTTGTCAGGCTCATGGTTTAACAGCTTGGGTTTTTGTAACGATATTCTCTATCCCCATGCTTCGTAGTAGGCAGATTGTTTTCTAAACAGATTAAAAACCAAGACAGAGAAAATTAAGCCAAACCTCTAGTCTTTGTAATTACACATACTTTTCTAAAAATGAATGCTAAATGTTTACATGGATTCAAAAAGAAACTGGACAAATCTGGGGGAGAAAAATCAAATGAAAGCTGTTAAGTACAAAGGGACGACCTCAGCATTAGGAATCCTTTGTGCTGTTGGAGGTTGTAAGAGTACTCTGGAAAAGTATCACTCAGTTTTTGGCTTTTTATTCTGGAGGAATCCACTTGCGGCCACTGCTGGAGAGAGAATTCAGGGCAGGATGGTCTGACTCCTTTGACCATTCCTATGATTTCTGTTATAATGATACATATTCTCACACAAATTTTAACATGATTGAATGTAGAAATATATCTTTTGTTGTGTTTTATAACATTTGTAAGAAAGGGGAACCTCTCCGATTCCACCCCAAGTTCTGGTCAGTCAATATGTCAATACACTAGATTTAGTTGCTTTAATGTTGTAAGAATTTTGAAGGGTCTGACTTCCAGTACTAACATTGTTCTGAAACAAATGACATCATTGATGCTAAATTGAAAGGTCTAGTTCTTTAAATAATCTCAATGTATAAACTCATTAGTAGACTTAGATTTTCAGGCAGTTTGAACGACACTAAAAAAAAAAAAAGATGCTATAAATTGGGGTGAAGAGAAAGAGATCTCCCATATTAATATCTTTAAAAGTGTTTGAATTGTCTGTGCTGATGATACCAGATAATATTGATGTGAAAAAAATTGAGGATATACTAATTTGTTGAAAATCCTAGCACGTTTTAGAAAGAAGTTCAGAGGTGGGGAGAATTACTTCCCATCTAAAAATCAACTCTATTTTGTGGCTGAAGACAGAGTGAATCATTCAAGACATTCTGAAAAATCACTGTGATGAACTCTCAAACCCAGTGTTGGATATTTATATTTTCAAAGATGACTTCACAAAAGACTGTGCTACTAGGAACATGTTTAGTAAAGAATAGCTTTGAGATTTGGAGACTCTAAATTTTGTATGACTCCAAACAAGAATATTATGGGTTCCAAAAGCCAGCTGAGCAATCTGGAAAGGAAATAAAAATCTTTAAAAAGACACTTGTACACAGTACTGTGCAAAGTGGCATTTCTATAGCAAGTCAAACAAATAATCCATTAAGTTTTTTATATAATCTGTTCTGAACACCTGCGAACGACCCTCTGTGTAGTTCTTGTTTGCCCTTACAGTGAAGAGAAGCAGTTTTATGTTGCAAAACATGTTGTACAACTATGTCAAAATCAATAATGTGCTACAAGTGTATCTGGACACCTTTCTTTAAAAGTCTTTGATCTAGAATTCCCATTTGTACTTCATTGTACCATACACTCAGCCATTAGACCATCAAATCACAGCTGAGGAGTGTTGAGCATTGTTGAACCCTTGAAAAAATTTTGAGTAGCTCAGTACAAGGTTGCTCAGCACAGGTGTTTGTGTAATTATGATATATTATGAAAACTCTTTGTTCAATGGCCTTCAAGCTGCCTAGAGAGTAAATTCCAGAACAAGCAGAATGTTTAACAGAGGTGAATACATGTGAGCAAGATTACAGCAACCACTTTTTACCGGGAGTATGGACATCTTACTTTCACAGGTCAAGGCACCACTCACTTGAAAGTGGTTCTTGCATGAAAAGTAATAGACACTATGGCATCTTTCTCCACCTCCTTCATTAGCAGTCGAGTCAGAAAAAAGCACTCAAGACAAACTTAGTATTTGAGCAATTGCTGCAAAAAGAGGCCGAAGAAAATGCTACAGTTGCTCCAGCAGCAAAAAGTGTCTTTGAGACTGTGACGAGGATCCATTACATCTCTGTTAAGGACAGGGAAACAGGAGTCTGAAAAACACTTGAGTTGAATTATCCTGGGAATAGCAGAATGCTAGATATTTATTTATGTTAAAATGCAGTTGAATTGTGATTTTATAGATTTCTGCACGTGTAGCCAGAGGCTGGCCCAAAGAGAACATTAACAGACCTCCCCTCAATAAATACAAATGATGAAGTGTAGAATGAAGATGCCAGTACAATTTCCACCCAATGTCATTCCTCCTTAGAAGTCGCTATAACTAGATGAAACTGTCTCCACATTATTTAGAAGACATTTAAAATCATTTAATCATAAGCAAATGTCAGAGTATTTTTGCAATCAAAACTAGAGCTTGCAACCTGTGTACCTTAAGCATCTTTAAGGACATTACAAAAAAATCTCAAATCATAACATGCTTCCAAAGTAAGGGTGGTATGTATTTTTAGCCCCATTTCACAGATGAGAAGCAGAAGTGCAATAACAAGAAATAAACCACCCAAGATCATAAAAACACTTTGACTGAAACTTTAATCTAGCCATTCTTTCTGCTTCTGACACATGAGAAAGGAGAGAGTGGCACCTCTCTAGGTTTTTCTTCTGCCTTTCTTCACCCTGCGTCTGAGCTAGAGGGTGTAATTTAGCATTGTAAGAGTAGCCCATCAGGGCCTCTTTTCCATGATGCAGGCTAGTCTGATTTCAAACCCATTTCAGATCCAAAGCATTGTATTGCAATGAACTCCACAAGATATTAATTGTGCTGGAAAAGTATGTACTTTTGTTTTAATGCTTCTGTCTACTAACTTCACGTTTCTTAATTCTGTCATGAAAAACCATAAATAATCATTCTTTTTTCTCTGTTCATAATTTAAATACCTAAGAGTTCACTTTGCCAAGCCAATGTGTCAGGGTCTGTTTAGTGTTGAAAGCAATCCATACCTTCGTTTTTCTTTACCCCCGCCTTTTTGGCAGTCTTGTTTTTCAGTTGAGGAGACTGGAATGAATTGGTAATTCAGGATGTGACTATACCATGACTGTATGTGACGCCATGATAATGGTCTCTTTTACTCTCTGTTCTTTTTCTTAGCTGTTTTTTTCTTATCATTCTACTTAGCCTTTGACTGTCACTGAGTATTGGGCTAGTAATGCTTTCCTAGGACTATGGACAATGACAATTAAATATCTCTTCTGAATGATAACAGCTTGTTTAGTGACCATCACTATGTATTTCTAATGATGAGCTTTTTCCCCTGTGTACATTACCTTACATTTATTAACAGTAATGTTTATTTGCTCCTTGTCCGGTAGTTGATCGGTACCCTGAAATCCACTGCAACTCTTAGCAGTCAGCTTTCATCGTTATTATTTTGAAGAATTTTGTATCATCAGAACACTTAGTCACCTCATTATTCACTTCCTTTTCTAGATCATTTATGTAGAGCAGTAGATATTCCAGCAGAGCTCCCTGAGGCACCGCTGTTAAACCTCTACTTTTGTTGAAGCTGATCACTTAATTCTACTATTTAAGCTATTCATTAATTCATGAGAAGACCTCTCCTGTCCCATGACAGCTAAATTTCCCATGAGTCAAGATTTTAACCCAGGCCATTTTGGTTTTCAATCTTTTACAGCTACTGTAGCAAAGCTATTTACTACCTATCAACAAAATTCTAGGTCTATATATTGTAATATTCATGCAAAAATAAAATGCAACCCCCCAAAAACCACAGCTGCCAACACCAGAAACACATTTATAATGAAAACTTTGTAAGATTTAGCATTTTAAATTATGTGGCAAAAGGTTCAAAATGGAGTTAACTAAGTTACCTACACCATGAAGAATCTTCTTGGCTCTACTCCTCAGCTATTTCTGGTTTACAAATGGGACATTTTTCTGCAAATTAGTGATGCAATAAAATAAAACAGGAAGTTACCAGACTGCACTGTTAATGATAGTTTGTTTCTGTTGAACCGAGTTCATTTTTGAAAACCCAATTTACCGTTCTTAAAAGCTAGGTTGTAATAAGATAATTGATGCAATGCTGTAATACCATTTAGTCCAACTTGAGAGAGAAAACTTAATATTAAAATATTTTTGACTGATAACATTGCCATTTATCTTCCTAGCAGGAGTCAGGTGAGAAGAATAAAGTGAGAAAAGCTCTCTGTGCTCCATCCATATCAGCTGCCATCATACTTAAAAAAAATGATGTGAATAACCACAATAAGATTGTTTGTGTTCTCTCAGATTTTTGGATTTGAATACCCATAGTGGAGCTTCAATACACTGATAGGATCTGAAAAATTCTCTGGGTCTGACTCTTTGTGGACTAAAGAGAAAAAACCCAAAAGCTTAGATATCCCAGGTGTCATCAATTCAATCACCAAAATTAGATGGCTGTTATGTAAATTATGCAAATATGTGACTCAACCTCTTCGTTCATATTTGAGAAATGAAATATTTAATGATGTTGACATTTTTAATTATCATCAGGCCTCTGAGTTAACTCCTAAGTGGGATCAATGTTATTACAGGATCTCTGCAGACTCTGGTGGACATCTCTGCATCACGTCAGACTTTATTGCAGCCATATGTGTTAGCTGTATTTGAAAAGCTGAGATGGATAATAAGGAAAGAGCTTTTAAAAAACACCGAAAAGATAAATTAATAGGTGCTGTGAAATTGGTCTTTTCTTTGACAGTGGTCAGAATCTGACCATATTATGATGAATGATTTTCGATTTTCCTGTATCTTTTCCCATACCCTAAAATTACTTATGAAGTAGGCTTCAAACAAATATCACCAAACTACACTATTGTGATGGAAATGTTATGAGAACAGAAATATCATGACTCTGAACTTTTTAATTTAAATATATTTGTCTATCTCACATCACTAAACCATATCATTCCTTAGATTTACTTAGCAGACAGAAAATAAGAGTCAAAAGATAGGCCACTCCTAAAATTTAATTTCAGCTCTGTCATTGACATGTCTCACAGAAATTTCCTGATAGTTAAACCTCAGCTTTTCCATCAGCAGAAGAGGGATAATGGTGCTAACTAATTCACAAAGCCAGTGATATTATTGCTGTTGTTTGTCCTATTTTGTAAGTAGATGTAATTATCTGTGTTACACAGAACTTTCTAAGAGGAATCTACCTATCTAAATAGAGATCTTAAAATCCTGAGGATTAATTAATTTATGTTTGCATAGTTCTTTGAAGCTGTGGAGCACTATATAAATGCTAAATATTATCTACTCTTAACCATTAACTATGACTTTCAGCAGGTACTGCATATCACAGTACGTACTATCATTACAGACCAAGCCTTTCTGTAAAACTCATAAAATTATTAATTTCCCTGTTAATATTCTTTCTGTCCTTTTCTCTAACCTTCATACTCTTTGCATAGCCTACTACAAAGCAAAGCTGCCAGATACTCATATAAAACCATTTTAGCCATTTTAGTCTATTGTTACTTTTATTGCATAGAAACTCTCCTTCTTATTTCAAAGTAACAAACAACACTGAATGACGTAAGAAAGCTGTCTGTCTATTAAAGAAATCCTTACTCTCTCTCCTTGAAACAAAGCTTCTCTGATCCCTTTCCTTCAGTACAAGGGCATATGGCTCCCTGTGATGATTGGTGACTTCAGACTCTTGCTGTCTGAGTGTGGCAGAGACAGAGTCTGCTGGCCTTTAGGGCTATGGCAGGTCATCAGTGGAGCAAGTTCAAGGGTTGGGAACTACCACTGAGGACGTTCTCCCTTTGGACTTTTCCTACATACGCAGCTAGGATCTGTTAGTGAAAGCGCTCCGTGTTGACTCGTATTTCAGGTAGACGACACAGACCTCATCAGAGAACTACCAAAACTCGATTCACATAGCTGGCCTCTCTAAGCACTACGATTCCTGCACGCTGACTGGTGGTGGAGGGACACAGCATCTGGCAGTGAACTCCTATGGAGAACACCAAGTCGTAATTCATCTGGGACAGTGCCATGCTCTTGCATATTTTAGGGAGAATCAACAGGGTGGCATTGCACTCTTAGAACTGGGGAGGCTAATATTTTGATTTTTATATGTACACTTTGGCTAGTTGCTGCCTCTGTTCTTCAATTCCTCATCAACAAAACAAGAAATAACGACCTTTGATATGTGTAATGTATATATATACATATGTATATAATTTTTCAGCTTCTTTTGTTCAAACTACACATTTTTGCAGGAAAATGTACAGCAAAATAAGGCAATTGGAATCTTTAGATTGTACTATATTAGTAGTGATAGTAGATTTCACAAATTCTCCATTAAATTAAAAAAATTGGGAACTATTTTGTAGTTCCCAGTTGTCCTGAGCATGCAGAATTGATAGAAAGGACATTTATAGTCCATTAATATAGTAGACAATGGAAAAATCACATTTTTATCCTATTTTTGAGAATCAAGTAATTTACAATGCTCAGGTCACTATCCTCCAGACTGTGGGACTGTATCTATACTGGCCACCTGTATGTTTCTGAGCCTTCAGGTCCAGCTTCATACCCTAACTACACCCTGACTCCTTCTTGAAGTGAGATCTGGGAATGCGCCAGCTGTTTCCTCTCCTGCTCCCTGTTCCTTCCCTGGAAGGAAGTTTGGGCTCAAAGTCTGTATGGGACTCGAGGGCACAGTTCCAACAGTACCAATCTGGGTGATTAGGAATGAGGGGCATGCAGTGACACATACCCATCACTAAGGATAGATTTGGTCTTCAGTGATGTTACTTGCTTAAAAACAAGAAATAAGAATGATTGTCAACTGCATGTCAGTGACACAAGAGGCCAAGTCATCCCTTAGTGGACTTGAAACAGGGGATATCTGAAAATGATCCTATCACACAACCCAGAAAAGTTAGGGTGGGGTTGAAAAATTGTGTGCAACATTTCCAAGGAAAGTAGAATGAAAAAAACCCCTTTTTTCCAAAGGAAGGATGGTGCACCCAAGTGTAGTTCCCTTTGCTACAACTCGAGCAATTGCACTTTATCAGTGGTTACAAAGCAATTCACAGAATCTCTGCTGCTAATTGTGACATGAACTTTCCATTCAGGTTTCTTCACAGGGGCATGAAATTGTCCTCTAGCAATGCTACTTGTATATATCTAGGAAACTAAGGCAAGTAGTCTTTTTCTGCTAATACTTCTGTCCCTTAGGATCATATTCTGACGTATTGCAGGCCCAGATTTCTTGGTTCATCATTTCGTCCCTCTGATTGAGAAAAAAAGTCACGTTAAAGATTTACTTTATGTAAGCCTAAAATACCAGTCCCTAGCATCCTGGCTATACAGTGTGTTTCTATCACATCCTTTCAGAAATATACTAAAGTGTAGTTTAATCTGGTGAAAACAGGTAATTTGACCACGGATGATACAGTGTGAAGGGTATCCTGAAAATTTTGATTGCTCTCCATTTTATTTTTCTTGGTGGGGCAGATTAGAGGCTTTATAGATGGCAATCATTCTTCACATTAGCTGTCTAGCAAGGAAGGAATGAAATCTGGTCTAGAAACTTGGAGGCCTCCTTATCTGCTGCTGTAACTCAACTTTCTTCTCTCGCTACAAAGTTAAGGGGATTCCACTGAAATTCTACAAAGTCAGGTAGAAGAAGAAGGACCTTTGTGGGTCCTGTAATAATTCTCAGGGCAATTGTTATCACATACATTATGTGACTCCACTAATGTTTTCAGCATTAGGATTTAGTTTAACAACAGAAAACTCTTCAATAACACCTATTTAAGTAACTACTTTGTGATAATGGTGGTCATCAATGGTGCCTGATAAGCACTGATTCAGGCTGAAAAAATGGATCCATATCCTAAAATATATTGCCCTTGATTAAATGCAGGAAATATTTCTTTTTATATTAGAGTTTGCATTATTTACTAAATTTAGTTAATGAATATATAAAAGAATATTAATGAAAAATAACTAGAAAAAATATATTAATGTCTTTTTCTCTTCTACTTTCTAGTAAACTGGAGGGAGAGAAAGTGACAAATCAGTAATCAGCAAATAGATGTCTGTGTTTCTTCACTGGTACACATCTTCATACAATGATAACTAGATAAATTATCCAGTTGTTCTTTCTTGGAATTAATGGAAGCTTTTTATATAGTTGGGATTTTCATCCTGGTGTTTTGTGGGTTTTTTTCCCTACGTATCCTTATTTTTATACCTTATTCAAAATAATCCACACCCACATTTACCAAATCTGCTGCCACTTTATACAAATCTAGCTAGCAATTCTAATGAACCCTAATGGTAATGTCCATGATATCAATGTAATAAAAAAACTGATCCATAGATTTCTTCTCTATTTAAATCCCTTTAACTTTTTTTTTATCTGTGGTTACAAACTAACACCTTATCTACCTGTCCTGTTTTCCTAACATCAATGATTGTGAATGCTTATACTTGCAGGTTCCAGTTTTGAACTGCAATTTTAACACAGTATTTATGTTGTCTTTTTGGGTTTTTTTCTTTCATTTCTGTTTTGAAGCTGAATTGCACTGTTAAAAAAAAATCATTCTGTTCAGAAAGAACAGTACTGAGTTGATATATCTGCATTCTTATAACATTCATAGCTTATAAAATACTGGCCCTGTGATTACTAACTCCTTGAATAACCACATTCAAGTCCAAGGCATTGGAAGGAAACATGAATCATATATCTGACTACAGCATTTCAGTGAAAGGCTGACTGGTTTATGCCCCAAAGCCGGTGGATTCAATAGATGTCTTTCATTTAAATGAGTTTTAGGTCAGATCTTCTGTAGCTGCACAAACACTGAAAAATCAACAACATTCTTTAGCTAGACTGAGTAGCCTGCTTAAGATGATGAAGTATTATATATTCTGTAACTAAATCTGTAAGAAATGCCTGGTTTTTGTTGCCTGTTTAAACAAAATCAAAGGTAACTTGAAAGAAGTCAAATGGGCAGAAAGCTGTCTGAAACTACCTGAATACGTTAACAGCAAAGCTGAAGACATCAGTGTCACTTTTATCACTGAAGCAGAAATCATGGGTTTTAGGAAGAGATTTTTAATACTATATCTGTACCTCAAGAACATAAAGCTTATTGAAAGACTTTCCTGCTTGGTCACAGATATTTTAATGAAAGATTCACGTGTATTTTAATACATTCCATTTTGCTGTATTAAAGAAAAGCGCGGAGTGGGGGGTGCAGGGAAGCAATCTTTCCAAAGACATCCCTTCCCTAACTCCACTCCCTGATTTATCTGCAGGCCTTAACTGTTTTAGACATCCTTTATTCTAACAATTCCTTTCTCCTTATTCCTTAAAAATACCTCTTTCCTTGACTGCATTTCTGTCTTGGTATCTGTACTTCTTTTCTGTAGTCTAAATGGCTGCTTTGTTCATATTACTTGCTTTTCTAGATTTTTTCTGGGTCAGCAAACCTAGAAGAAATGACAAAACTTTGTCTTTGGGGAAAGCTCTGAGTTCTTAGAGTTGACCCTACAATGAAAACATGAAAGTCAGAGACAGACCAAAAGAGTAAAGAAGATATTGTGGAACTGACTTGCTTTGATGGTATAATATAAAAAAGAAAATAGAAGTTGAACCAAGCTCAAAACCCTTGCCAAAAAGCTTTGGAAAATCCAAAACTTGGTTCCTTGAAACATTACTTAAGTCATCATTCATATTTCTTTATAGCTTTCTAAAACTTTCCAGTGATTCTATTTTTGCTGCTAATCTTCAAGAATGAGGTAGTCTGGCATATTCCTCCGTGCTGCATACCATTGACCCATAGGAATTCAGGTGGATTTTAAGATTGTTGATGTTCTTTCTTACATTTTAAATTTTTAAGTCTATAAACAATATTGAAGAAAATCTGGGCATAAAGGGACTTTAAAATCAATTATTTGAGTGTTCTAGAAAGACAGTGTCAAAGACAGCTGATTAGCTAAAAGAGCAATGCCTCATCATTCTTTTACAACCATTCCCATGAAAAGCATGTCTCTGCAAGGCGGGAAAGCTGGGATAAATGCGCTCAGGATAAAAGCGAGGACTAAAGAATAATCTTTCAGGAAGAGAAACCTGTTTTCCTAACAGAGTTGCCATCCTCACCCAATTCCATTGAGAAGCAGCAGGCCCATCTTCCTCTCCTCAGACAGCCAGCAGTGAGGCTCCAGTTCAGTTTGCAAAGGCAGAAATGAAAGCGAACAATGGTCAGATCATTAAAGAAATGAACTCCGCAGCACAGAAGTGAGACAATGAGGCCAGCTCTTTCACGGGAGTGGATTCCAGCATACGAATACTGAATAACAATCTCAGATCTCAACATGACTAATGGAAACCGGGGCTAGAATAAGCTCACTGCAAAAGCCAAGTACTTCGCAGCAAAAGCGAAGGATCAAGAGAAAAGATGTGCAGATCAAATGTACGCAGGAGCAAAGGCAACCAGAACTGACATGATTTCCCTATCAATGATGCTTGACTGACTAAGAAAAGAAGCATCTCCAAGCCCTGCTGAGAGAGAAAAAGAACTTGTAAAGTCCTGCAGCCAGAACTGCCAACCAGATCAGGTGTATTACTAACTAAATTGTTGAGTTAGAGTAGGGAATAACAGAATGAGGAACTACATAAACATTGTAATTGTTAATGGGAAAAAAGCACAGCTCAGTCTTTAAACTCATGGCATGAGAAGGGGGAAAACTTCTCAAGTTTGACTCCATCCTATTTCACAAGTTTCTTGTACACCCTACTTTAATCCTCCTTGTTTTCTAGGAAAAAGGGACAGATAATAACTTGCTGCATGTGAGTAAATATGTCCTTTAAGTATTATAAACTGCTCATAGAATAGGACAGTGATAAAAGTGATAAACTATATTGCATGAGTTTTTTGGTACTACGGCATAAGGGACATTCATATGCAAATTCTAAAGAGTGTTTATCATGTTTTTTCCTAGAAAAGGAGTGTGTTTCTTGACCTCAGAATTTAAAATTCTCCCTCCAGTAGATCTAGGATCACACACAGAAATCTTTAGGGAATGAGTATCCAATAATGGGTATAAAAAAAGCCCAAAACATTATCCTGACTCATCTGTCTATATTTTTTCCTCTTAAAGCTGTGAAAGGGAGATATACTTAGGGCTGTGGGCTTTTTACATCTTGTGAATATTTTTCCAATTCAAGTAGAGCAAATCTGCTTTTTAAGCTACCACAGGGAAAATAATTTCCCTCCACAAGATGGCTCCTACAGTGAGAAACACCAGGCTCTGAAAATTTTATTTTTTCATTCTGAAGAAAGTAATCCCAATTCATACGGTTTAATCTGTCTACTTTTAGTTCCTGAGGAGTGATATTTATTAAAAAAAAAAGTTGTTTTTTCATGCTGCAATTATTCTGTGGTGCAGGACAGATAATTTTGTTATTGAGATTGCTCACAATATGGAGCAAAGTTCTTGATGCTTATTTTGATCATTTTTACCAACTGTGTTTTTTTTTTCTAAAAAATCTATTACAAGTGGCCATTTCATGCCAGGGATGCTTAATGAGATCTCCCCACTGAAATCAATGAAGAACTATGACTAAAAATCGATGGTAACATATGATCCAAGTTGTTTTATGCTAGAATATTCTATGACAGTCTTTTGGGATACAGTAGAATAAACCAATTCTGGGTATTAGCTTCACAGAAGCACCGTATTTATGATTTATCAGTGACAGAGTTTCATGGAGCTTACCAGATTAAAGGGAAAAGAAAAATCTAAGAAAATATATAAAACCAGATCTGTAGAAATAAATATTCTTCTGAATGTAAGAGTGTACCCCTTGTTCCTGATGCTTCAAAATGGTTACGTGCATCTTCACATTAAGACATTATCTACAAGCATGAAACCATGAAAGAAGATTGAGCCACGCTATGTTGTCTTGTTTTGCTATTGGTTAAGAGCATACACAAAGGAGACAGCAATGTAACTTGACCGTATGGGTGAGCCCTAACATTTTGGTTTTGGGTCTTGAGCAACAAATATGACAAAGTTTTGTGTACTTGTGGCTAATAAGATTTTTGCATACCAGCAGTGCCTGGGGTTTTCTGTTATTGATAGAACTGTATATAGAAGATGCACTTGCAACTGCGTGAACATCTGTCCCAAAAGAAAGTGAGAGGCTGAGGATGAAATGCTTTCTTTGTTTACCTGCATCTCACTTAGATAAAAAGTAGATTGAGGTGCCCAATACTGGTACCTTTGCACGTCTCAGCCCATGAACTACATGATAAACAGTTACTCTGCTCTTAATCTCAGGAGAATATTTTCTTCTACCTTTTCACTCTTTATGAATGATAACTGTATAAAATAACTTCTTCTTTTGAGCTTATTTACAATCATAATACAGAATTTTGGAAAATAAAGTCCCACCTAAAAAAAAGAAAAAAAGATTGTTATTACTTGCTAAGAAAAAAAGGAGGGTAATTGTCATAGGCGATTCCCTTCTGAGGGGAACAGAGGGCCCGATATGCCGACCGGACCCGTCCCACAGGGAAGTCTGCTGCCTCCCTGGGGCCCGGGTCAGAGACATCACTAGGAAGCTCCCTGGTTTGGTACGGCCTTCTGATTACTACCCGCTGCTGGTTATACAGGCTGGCAGTGATGAGGTTGCAGAGAGAAGTCCTGCAGCGATCAAAAGGGACTTCAGGGCACTGGGGCGACTGGTTCAAGGATCGGGAGCACAGGTAGTGTTTTCCTCTATCCCTACAGTGGCAGGGAAGGATACTGAAAGGAACAGGAAAACACACCTGATCAACGCGTGGCTCAGGGGCTGGTGCCATCGGAGGAATTTTGGCTTTTTTGATCATGGGGAGGTTTACATGGCACCGGGCCTGCTGGTGACAGACGGAGTCCAGCTGTCTCACAGGGGGAAAAGGATCATGGCTCATGAATTGGCAGGGCTCATTGAGAGGGCTTTAAACTAGGTTCAAAGGGGGAAGGGGATAAAACCAGGCTCGCTAGAGATGAGCCGAGGGGTGGCGTGCCGATGCCGGGGGCGAAATTGATAGCCCAGCTCAAGTGCATCTACACCAATGCACGCAGCATGGGCGGCAAGCAGGAGGAGCTGGAAGCCATTGTGCAGCGGGAGAGATATGACTTAGTCGCCATCACAGAAACATGGTGGGGTGACTCTCATGACTGGAGTGCTGCAATGGATGGCTATAGACTCTTCAGAAGGGACAGGCGAGGAAGGAGAGGCGGTGGGGTGGCCCTGTATGTTAGGGAGTGTTTTGATTGTATAGAGCTCAACGATTGTGATGATGGTACGGTTGAGTGTCTATGGGTAAGGATGAGGGGGAAGGCCAACGAGGCAGATATCCTGCTGGGAGTCTGTTATAGGCCACCCAACCAGGATGAAGGGGCGGATGAAGCGTTCTATAAGCGGCTGGCAGAAGTCTCTCAATCGCTAGCCCTTGTTCTCGTGGGGGACTTCAACTTCCCGGATGTCTGCTGGAAATACAACACGGCAGAGAGGAAGCAGTCTAGGAGGTTCCTGGAGTGTGTGGAAGACAACTTCCTGACACAGCTGGTAAGTGAGCCTACCAGGGGAGGTGCCTCGCTCGACCTGCTGTTTACAAACAGAGAAGGACTGGTGGGAGATGTGGTGGTCGGAGGCCGTCTTGGGCTTAGCGACCATGAAATGATAGAATTCTCGCTCCTTGGTGAAGTAAGGAGGGGGGGCAGCAAAACCACAACCATGGACTTCCGGAGGGCAGACTTTGGCCTGTTCAGGACGTTGGTCGAGAGAGTCCCGTGGGAGACGGTCCTGAAGGGCAAAGGGGTCCAGGAAGGCTGGACGATCTTCAAGAAGGAAGTCTTAAAGGCGCAGGAGCAGGCTGTCCCTGTACGCCGTAAGAAGAATGGGCGGGGAAGACGACCGGCCTGGCTGAACGGGGAGCTCTTGCTGGGACTCAGGAAAAAAAGGAGAGTTTACCGCTTGTGGAAGAAGGGGCAGGCGACTCAAGAAGAGTACAGGGATCTCATTAGGTCGTGCAGAGAAGAAATGAGAAAGGCAAAAGCCCAGCTAGAACGCAATCTGGCCGCTGTCGTTAAAGACAACAAAAAAAGTTTTTACAAATATATTAATGACAAGAAGAGAGCCAAGGAGAATCTCCATCCTTTATTGGATGCAGGGGGGAACATTGTCACCGAGGATGAGGAAAAGGCTGAGGTACTCAATGCCTTCTTTGCCTCAGTCTTTAACAGGCAGACCAGTTATCCTCAGGGTACTCGGCCCCCCGAGCTGGAAGATGGGGACGGCGAGCAGGATGAACACCCCGTAATCCAAGAGGAAGCAGTCAATGACCTGCTACGCCACCTGGACGCTCACAAGTCTATGGGGCCGGATGGGATCCACCCGAGAGTGCTGAGGGAGCTGGCGGAGGTGCTCGCCAAGCCACTCTCCATCATTTATCAGCAGTCCTGGTTAACGGGGGAGGTCCCGGATGACTGGAGCCTTGCCAATGTGACGCCCATCCACAAGAAGGGCCGGAAGGAGGATCCGGGGAACTACAGGCCTGTCAGCCTGACCTCGGTGCCGGGGAAGATTATGGAGCGGTTCATCTTGAGGGCGCTCACAAGGCATGAACGGGACAACCAGGGGATCCGGCATAGCCAGCACGGATTCATGAGAGGCAGGTCCTGCTTGACCAACCTGATCTCCTTCTATGAGCAGGTGACCCGCCTAGTGGATGAGGGAAAGGCTGTGGATGTGGTCTACCTGGACTTCAGCAAGGCCTTTGACACCGTCTCCCACAGCATTCTCCTCGAGAAGCTGGCGGCTCACGGCTTAGACAGGTGGACTCTGCGCTGGGTCAAAAACTGGCTGGACGGCCGGGCCCAGAGAGTTGTGGTGAATGGAGTTACATCCAGTTGGCGGCCGGTCACGAGCGGTGTTCCCCAGGGCTCAGTACTGGGGCCGGTCTTGTTTAATATCTTTATTGATGATCTGGATGAGGGGATTGAGTGCACCCTCAGTAAGTTTGCAGACGACACCAAGCTGGGCGGGAGTGTTGATCTGCTCGAGGGTAGGGAAGCTCTGCAGAGGGACCTGGACGGGCTGGATCGATGGGCCGAGGCCAACTGTATGAGGTTCAACAAGGCCAAGTGCCGGGTCCTGCACTTCGGCCACAACAACCCCATGCAGCGCTACAGGCTTGGGGAAGAGTGGCTGGAAAGCTGCCCAGCAGAGAAGGACCTGGGGGTGTTGGTCGACAGCCGGCTGAACATGAGCCGGCAGTGTGCCCAGGCGGCCAAGAAGGCCAATGGCATCCTGGCCTGTATCAGAAATAGTGTGGCCAGCAGGAGCAGGGAAGTGATCGTGCCCCTGGACTCAGCCCTGGTGAGGCCGCACCTCGAATCCTGTGTTCAGTTTTGGGCCCCTCACTACAAGAAGGACGTTGAGGTGCTGGAGCGTGTCCAGAGAAGGGCAACGAGGCTGGTGAGGGGTCTGGAGAACAAGTCTTATGAGGAGCGGCTGAGGGAACTGGGGTTGTTTAGCCTGGAGAAAAGGAGGCTGAGGGGAGACCTCATCGCTCTCTACAACTACCTGAAAGGAGGTTGTAGCGAGGTGGGTGTTGGTCTTTTCTCCGAAGTAACTAGCGATAGGACGAGAGGAAATGGCCTCAAGTTGCGCCAGGGGAGGTTTAGATTGGATGTAAGGAAAAATTTCTTTACTGAAAGAGTGGTGAAACATTGGAACAGGCTGCCCAGGGAAGTGGTGGAGTCCCCATCCCTGGAGGTATTTAAAAGACGTGTAGATGAGGCGCTTAGGGACATGGTTTAGTGGGCATGGTGGTGTTGGGTTGACGGTTGGACTCGATGATCTTAGAGGTCTTTTCCAACCTCAATGATTCTATGATTCTACTTATTTGCTTTGTTTTGCAAAAAAATGAAGATGCAGATATTTGTAACTTCCAAGAGACGGTTATTGAAAGTGATTGAGGGACATTTGTAAGTTCAGGAGGCTTTATTAAAAAATTGGTGTTGAAGTTTCCTCTGATTCAAGTTACCTTCTATTTAGCTGGCATATAAATGTGCTTTAATTAACCTTTAATTTGAAGATGATAGTGAAATAGAGAAAGACCCATTGTCAATTTAATAACTAATGTCCCTATTATCCGTGCCTGCAGGAAAGCCTGTGGGAGAAAGAAAAAGCACCGGGCATTTTGTAATGGTCACCTTACAAAGCTTTGTTCCCCCAAGTCTTATGTATTCAAAAATCTGTCATGCAAAAATGTTGCAAATCTCTAGTTTGTGTAGGATGTATAACCATAGTGTTTGGTAGAGCTTGGGGAACTTCCAGCAAAACACAGTTTAATTGGAAAATACCATTTCATTGAACCTACAATCTTTTACTCCAGATTTCTACAGCTGAGCAAACAACCAGTGCTCTTAACAATGAATCTGATAAGGACATCAGTTTTACTGAAAACTGTAGGAGTTGGGAAGGTTTGTAAAAAATCATCAACTTTTTTTTTTTTTTTTTTTTTTAGTTTTTCTGTGAATAGGATATACTGCATTTCATCTCAGTCTGGACATTGGCAGAGGGATCATCTGTCACCTGTCTTTCCCTTTTACTTTCTTTCCTGGCTAGCATGGGTCCACATTTGTAACTACTGTGTTCCCCACACGATAGGGGAAAGCTAGAAGCTAGTAATTACATAACTGAAAAAACCATCAACAACAAATAACCTGGAGTGATACATAATTAATGGGGGGCTGGATGGAGTGGAGGAAAAGACATATTCTGTTGTTGCCCTTTCTTTCATATGTGTCACATACATATTATCTTTTTTGGTATCCTAAAATCTCAGGCTGTATAGTACAACAAAGAAATGGGCTCAATGCATGTGCTGAATCAGACCCCAATTATCCAAAATGTTGCTTCTATGGAGCAAGAAAAGAAATAAACTTTTGGTAAGAATTTGTTCAAGGAGTGTCACTGAAGAAAACCTTACATAAAGTTTATTTCCTAATACCTAATGACACTGTCAATAAGAAGCCTTTGTAAAGATTAATATGAAGGGTGTGCAAATTTGCTTTCTTTACGGATAGATCTGTCCAGACATTGAATTCAAATCCAGAGTGAAATTATATGAGGATTATATTCTGAGTTGAAAGTACTAGGGAATAATGAGAGGGAAAAGGTAAGGCAAGGGGAAAAAAAAAAAAAAAAAAAAAGAGGCAATGCAAAGAGTTCAAACATACACCTATTATGCCTTAAGGCACTAGCTTATACTAAACAGTTTTAGAGGGTGGAAACATTTTTTTCCTGGATCTATGATACCTGCATTCTTTCAAACACTAAAAACATTATCAGAAAATTAATTCCTGGAAAGATAAAAATATATTTTTTTTAAATTTTATAAAATAGTTTCATAAAAAAGAAACTAAAATAAATTGTAATTCATTCAATGCCCAACCCCACCTTTTTAAATATTTCTTAAGTTTGTAGACTTAAAAAGGTCAGCAACCTAAAGAAATGAAATGAATAATATCTAGAAATCTGCACCCATAAAATAAGAGTCTTTAAATCTTACAGAAGTTACATGATAAAAGGCAACAGTTTATCACGAGCAGAGACTCAGGTGTAAAAATTATTCAGAACAAGAGCACCCCTGCATAAGAGTAAAAAAAAGCCTGTATGACTCCTTACCTTACAGTTTAAAAAAAAAAAAAAAGCTGCTGCTTGTGTAGGACCACAAATAAAGAAAAAGGAACTTGACAGCAGAGAGCACTACATCTGAAACATTAATTGTACTTTGTATATTCTGTACTGACACCTCCTTGGACACTTCAGGCTTCATTAGACTTGGACTCCAGGGAAAAGAAGTTCCTGGGTATTTTAGAAAGCACCTGAGGAAAAATACAGAGCTGTTCCAAGTGCAAAGTCTGGTTTTTTAAAAAAATTCAAGAGAGATCAGTTTCTCAATAATTTGAGATTTTGCTGGGGAATATGTATCTGAGGTCTTCAGACTCCTTTTGAATAGTTGTCATCTCAAATCCCCAACCCTGATAAAAAATATCATATCTACTAATATGCTGTAGGAGGAGTTTACTGAATTGTAGTTTCATATATTGCTAAATGAAACAGCACATGTCCTTAAGTCTTTCAGGCAACTCCATCTTTGTGAATGTTAATGGCAGTTTTGTTCACTCAATTGGGCTTATAGCTGTCCTACTAATATTTTTAAAGATGGATTAAACACCTGTATGAGATGTATACCCTTTAATAGGAAATATACGGAGTCCTGTTGACTTAGTGAGCTACACAAAACACAGGAGATGCCAGCAGCATCTGTTGCAGATTGAATTCATTAATTAATTGAGACAAATCTATGTTCATATGAACAGGTTCTGATGATGCCCTGAGAACAGTGAACTGTTGGAGAGATTTAAAGATCCTTTATCTGTGGTGGTGGCCCTTTGAGACAAATAACAGACTGTGAGAGAGGAAAAGTATTTTCTCTCAATTTATGCTCAATTAGATTAAGTTGAAATATATGGGAAGTATAAAATAATTTACTGTGTATTCTCCAGAGATCAATTAACTAGAAATCTTGAAAACTTTTATTAAAAAAGGTTATAACAAAGATGTCCTGCCACACCAGTGTTTGCTTTTCCTGTGAATCCTCTGCACCAAAGGTTTAACATGTATCTCCATAAAACCTGTATGAATTTAATGATCTTTCTCATCACACAGAATGCCACTGCATCCTACTTAGTTGTAACACATTTCATAGCTGGATTTCTGTGGAGGGAATAAGAATCACCACTGATTTAAAATACCTTTGTTTTGACCTATAAATCTCAGCTAGTTCTACATGGAGAAAAGACTCCCCTTTACCTGGAGATATTCTTGTTATTATAAGGAGAGTCCTTCTGTAAGAAATGGACTAAATGGACACAAGCCTAAGAAAGCTTGTGTTTCCTTTTTGCTAGTTGGTGGAGACATGGCTGTTATTTTGGTGATCACATCCATTGGTGTTCATCTTGTCATTTTATTCTTAAAAACTGGATCTCCTGTGCAGGTCCCTTGACCTTACTTTGGTTTATGGCAAAACCGGCCTTCAGCAGGATTTGGACTATTTCCTTCCCTTTCTCAAAAACTTCTCCTGCTGTGTTGCCCCACACGATGATATCATCAATGTATTGCAGGTGTTCCGGAGCCTCAGCCTGTTCCAGTGCAGCCTGGATCAGTCCATGGCAAATGGTGGGGCTGTGTTTCCACCTCTGGGGCAGTCGGTTCCAGGTGTACTGGACGCCCCTCCAAGTGAAAGCAAACTGTGGCCTGCACTCCGCTGCCAAAGGGATTGAGAAAAACGCATTAGCAATGTCAACTGTGGCATACCACTGGGCTGCCTTTGACTCCAGTTCATATTGAAGTTCTAGCATGTCTGGCACAGCAGCACTCAGCAGCGGCGTGACTTCATTCGGGCCACGATAGTCTACTGTCAGTCTCCATTCTCCATTAGACTTCCGCACTGGCCATATGGGACTGTTAAAGGGTGAGCGAGTCTTGCTGATCACTCCTTGGTTCTCCAGTCGACGAATCAGCTTATGGATGGGAATCAGGGAGTCTCGGTTGGTGCGATATTGCTGCCGGTGCACTGTGGTGGTGGTGATTGGCACCTGTTGTTCTTCGACCCTCAGCAACCCCACAACAGAAGGGTCCTCTGAGAGACCGGACAAGGTGGACAGCTGTTAAATTTCTTCCGTCTCCAAGGCAGCTATACCAAAAGCCCACCGGTACCCTTTTGGGTCTTTGAAATACCCTCTCCTGAGGTAGTCTATGCCAAGGATGCACGGAGCCTCTGGGCCAGTCACAGTGGGGTGCTTTTGCCACTCATTCCCAGTTAGGCTCACTTTGTCTTCCAATACAGTTAGCTGTTGGGATCCCCCCGTCACTCCAGAAATACAGATGGGTTCTGCCCCTGTATAGCTTGATGGCATTAGGGTACACTGTGCACTGGTGTCTACTAGAGCCTTATACTCCTGTGGGTCCGATGTGCCAGGCCATCGAATGCACACAGTCCAGTAAACCCGGTTGTCCCTTTTCTCCCCCTGGCTGGAGGCAGGGCCCCTCTAGTCCTCGTCATAGCATTTGTTACTCACTTCTTGTAAGTACGAATCAGAAGTCCCTTTATTAAGATTGGAAGTAAAGTCAGCCCTTCTACTCTGTCTGGGGAACTGCCCACTGGAAACTGGAGGAGCAATTTTCCTGGAAGAACCCCCTTTTGTGATTGTTTTCCCTTGCAACTCACATATCCGTGTCCTTAGGGCAGGATAGATTTTCATCGCGCTTCCTCATGTCCTCTCCATGGTTACAAAGGTAAAACCACAGGGTGGCCCGTGGTGTATATCCACTCTATCCTTTCTCTTGACCAGAGGGATGCTTACTTCTAATGGCTGAGATACCGGTCCGTACAGGTGGAGAGTAGGACATATCGTCTTCGAGTTGCTGGACCTCCCAGGACAGTTTTTCCACAGCCGAGATGCAGGCCCATAGGAAGGAAGAGAGACTTTCTTTGTATTGCCAGAGTTGGCCAGCCAATTCATCCACTGTTTGTTCTTCTCTGTCTTTCCAGGTTATTACTGCCAATGAGTTGGCATATGACACTGGTGCATTCCGTACAAACTTCCGCCACATGGGTCGTGTGCACTTGACTTCATCTGGATCTTTGGATAGCTGTTCATTGTCCAGGTCATCATAAATCACCTCCAGCATGGCTAATTCCCTCAGGTACTGGACACCCCTCTCCATGGTGGTCCACTTGCCTGGGTGACATATGACATCTTCCTTGAAGGGTCACCTTTCCTTCATGCCTGACAGGAGTCGCCTCCAGAGGCTGAGGACTCGTGTCCCTTTTCCAATCGCTTTGTCAATGCCCCCTTCCCTAGAAAGGGATCCCAGCTGCTTGGCTTCCCTACCCTCTAATTCCAGGCTACTGGCCCCATTATCCCAGCATCAGAGCAGCCAGGTGACAATGTGCTCGCCTGGATGACAGCTGAAATCTTTTTGCATGTGTCGCAGCTCACTCAGGGACAGGGATTAGGTGGTTACCACCTTGTTTACAAGTTCTGCCTCGTCCTCCTTCTCTTCTCATGATGGCCCTGCTTCGGAGTAGTCTGTCTCGTCCACTTCTTCCCTTCATAGGGGAAGAGTTTCTTCCCTTACTAAACAAGCTGACTATCACTTCCAACATTTGTTCTTGTGTATAGGGGCAACAGATACCGGCACGGGTTGGTTCTCTGGTTCAGCTGCAGTGCAAGGGTTGGAGTACCTGCAATGCCTGTCACAGCAGTTGGAGTAGCCGTAGTCCCTGTTGCAAGGGTTGGAGTAACCACAGTGCCTGCTGTGGGGGTTGGTGTAGCTGCAGTGCCTGTCGTTTGGTCGTCAGATCCAGAGACCTTCTCTTCCCCTTGAGGGTACTGAACAGTGTTGAACAGGGCTCGGTAGGCATGGGCCAGGCCCCAGCACGTTGCAGTGATCTGTGTCTCTCTGGAGTTGCCAGGGTGACAGCATACTTTGTCCAAATATTTTACTAGTTTTTCAGGATTCTGCACTTGTTCAGGGGTGAAGTTCCAACATGTTGGAGGTGCCCACTGTCCCGGGTACTTGCCCATACTATCCCACACACCCTGCCACTCATAACTATCCAGCCTTGGGGCAGATCTCCAGGTGGTATTCTTAAATAGCTGTTTAACCTTAAACAAGACCTGAACCACATCCAGGAGACATAGCAATAGGAACATTCTATTTTGAACATCCCAAGGATATTCAAACTTCTCAAGAGCTATTTAACTAGCCTGAAGGAGAAAGGGAAGGTGAAGGACCAGGGGAAAGTGTTCCTCCTTGTCTTCCCCATAAATTGGGTCTCTGAGGAGAAAAGGTAAAGAGTGTAATTATTAATAGTTTCCGAGAGATAGTTCCCGAAGTACAGAGATGATGGCAATGCAGAGTATAAAATACCAGATTAGTCTCTCAACCAGTAATTTTATCATATCATTAGCCAGTGTTACACAGTACAGCAAAATGACAACCTTAATCCAGCCCCCAGAGGTGATAAACAGCACAAGAGGGAACATATACTGCAAGAAAGTTATTACATAACACAACTCTGAGAGCAGGCACGACAACTTTGAGAGCAAATAAATCAACATTGTGACCAGTGACTATTAACCTAATAATGAATGCTTATAACAAATTTGCCTTAACATGCTCTAGTCAGATCTGTCGTTATCTCAACCCTTTGAGTCCCACGTTGGGTGCCAGAAAGGACTGTTGTGGTTTAACCCAGTAGGCAGCTAAACACCACACAGCTGTTCGCTCACTCCTTTCCCGGTGGGATGGGGAGAGAATAAAAAAAAAAAAAAGTAAAACTCATGGGTTGAAATAAAGACAGTTTAATAGGACAGAAAAGAAAGGGAAAATAATAATAATGATAAAAAAATACATAAAACAAGTGATGCACAATGCAATTGCTCACCACCCGCTGACTAATGCCCAGCCAGTTCCTGAGCAGCAGACCCCCAACCAGCTTTCCCAGCCAGCTTTTCCCCTAGTTTATATACTGAGCATGACATCATATGGTGTGGAATATCCCTTTGGTCAGTTGGGGTCAGCTGTCCCAGCCATGTCGCCTCCCAACTTCTTGTGCACCCCCAGCCCACTCACTGGTGGGCTGGTGTGAGAAGCAGAAAAGGCCTTGGCTCTATGTAAGCACTGCTCAGCAACAACTAAAACATCAGTGTGTTATCAACATTATTCTCATCCTAAATCCAAAACACAGCACTGTACCAGCTACTAGGAAGAAAATTAACTTTATCTCAGCTGAAACCAGGATATTGGCAAAGGCAATGTCTAGGTAAATGGAGCTCAATGCTGCAATAATTTGCCAAAGCCACTCCCTGTTTTGTTCTCAACAAAGAAAAAAATTGCATCTGATGACAATTGACTGATAGATTTTTGAAATTGCTTCTTGCATTTTTTTATTCTCTCTCTCTTTCTCTCTCTCTCTTTCTTTCTTTCTTTTTCTCTTTCTCTCTCTCTTCTTCCTTCCTTCCTTCCTTCCTTCCTTCCTTCCTTCCTTCCTTCCTTCCTTCCTTCCTTCCTCTCTCTCTCTCTCTTTCTTTCTTTCTAGCAACCTAAGACATACAAACATGCTATCATAGGATAATGGGACTTCAGGAAGTCTCTTGTCCAACCTTGTGCTTATGCCAGATCAGCTTCGAGGTCAATCTAGGTTGCCTAGGGCTTGATCCAGTCAGATCTTGTAAACCTCCAGAGAAGGTGCCTGCACAATGTCTCAGGGCAATGTGCTCCAATGTTTTATTGTCCTCATGGGGATAAAAGAAGTTTTTCCTCATATCCAGTTGGATATAAATTTTTTAAAAATTTATATACATTTCAGAGTTCCAGAACTCATTGCTATTTTTCACCCATTGATCACAAAAGCATTGCACAGGCGAATTACCTATATACCAGAACAGAACATTTCTTTTGGGTAGATACATTTTTTATTGATTGTTTGTAGTTGTACCTGTGTATCCAGAATTCTATGCTTCATGTCTTCATTTTGGAGAAAAAACATCTAGAAATAGCTCTAAGAATACATTTTTGTTATTAAATAGCAATAGGAACTGAAGTACAGAATGAAGTAGATAGATAACTTCTGAGGACACCTTTTCTTGGAGTACAGCTTAAGACCACACAGTATCAAGAGTATAAAGAGATTATTATTTTTTTTAAGTATCCTGAGTAGTGGAATTAAGCAATTAAGCAATTAAAAGCTCCTCCAGTGTTAAAACTCCTAAACAAGGAAGGCAACCTGGGCAAGTCCAAAAAGTGTTTCTCTCAAAGCATCGGCTGTTAATAAGGAGGAAAACATTCAGAGGGCAGCTTTGTTTTTGACATGGGCTGTTTTTGATGAATTTGAATTTTTCATGAATTTGATTAATTTTTCAATGAAGCCAGGCAGAGATGATTACTTATGAAATAGTAATAAAGGAGTACCGGGAATGTTAAGACTTGTACTAGGTCCCACAGAAGGATGAAACATATGAGCAATTTGGCATTAATTGCAAATATTACATGTGGAAACTGAAAAACTTGCAATCCGTCTCAAGAAGCAAAGCTGTGATTGAACGTTTGTTGCGGGGAGGGGAAGGCTAACAGCAGCTCTGCTGGATTGTTTCAGACGAACAGTGCATATGACTTTGTCCAAGACCAAATGCCTAGGGAAGACTGTGAGAACAAGACACCCCTATAGTATTAAACCTGAGAAGTTTTTCTCAGCCCCCCAAAATTGTTGACTTTAGGACTTTCTCAGCCAGAGTTGTTTTGTTTGAAGTACCCTGATTAGATTTTTCTTCCTTTCATTTGTTCCAACACCCTTTGAAGGCTTGTAAGCCCTCAGCATTCAAAACATCATATGCCAAGGGATGTTATCTTCAACATATCATATGAAAACCTGCCACCTAGTTTCTTTCACTGGTTCATGCAAGGATATTACAGTTGTTATACAGCAGGTCTTCAAAGGTAGCCTTTGAGTCGGGTCCTGGGCTTGAGAACATCTCCTTCCAAAAGCCAAATGGGATTGCTATGCTTGAAGCAGACAACATTGCATTTCTGTTTTGTTATGTTTTGATGCTGCTTTTTCAGTTTTGGGTGTAGAATATATATTTATCTTTCTCAGAAGTGCCATATAACTGAGTACTATGTTATGTTTTTGGCTTTAAAGACCAATTTGCACTATCATCATCTTAGAAATTGGCCAAAAGACTTTCAATAGCAGTTTTATGTGATTTATTCCTATCTGTATCTGATCTTAACAAATTACAAATATAAATCTTCTACTTGGAGTACATTGTAGTAAAAAGGAGCTGAGATTACACTGACAATGTATTTTCTGTTCAAAAGTATAAATCAAATCAGCTACTCAGCACTAGGAATTTCAGAAATTGACACAATGGCATCTCCAAGGAAATACATTTTATGGCAGGTTCTCTGACACATGTAAACATTTTGGCTCAATGCCACTATCTAAATACAGGCATTTCCTACTGTATTAGACCCCCTGTGATATCTAAGAAATCCACAAGAGACTGGCAAATATCCACACTGGACCTATGGGAACCCTTCAGGAGAGGAAACCTGAGGCTAGATGGTATACCATAAAGCGTCCCAATGATGTTAAATCCCTATGTTTAAGCAAGTAGGGATATTCAGAAACCACCAGAAGATCACACTAAACCACATTTTTCAGTAGCAGTCCTTTAAGCAATGACACTGGGAGTTTCTGTCCTAGGAGGCTGTGGAGGCAGACAGTATCATCAAGTCCAAAAAGTAATTAGAAAATTAAAGGATAATATGCCCCTAAATGGATACTATAGCAAATATGGAGGAATGTACCCTCTAACTTCCACAGAAATTGGTCAGGCTCCCTAACACTCCCTAACACTTATTTGCTTTCAGTTTCGTTAGGGAGTCAGTATTGCATTAGGTGGACCACTAGTCTGACCAAGTAAGGAATCTCTTATGTTCTTATATCCATACCTGAATCCTACTCTAAAGTGTAGGAGAGGAAGAGAGAACTCTTTGAGTAACCAGAAGATTATTTGAACATTATTTTACTTTTAGTAATTGATCCACAACTTATTTAAGAACTAGATTTCCCCCTTTTTTTTCCCATGCCAAAACTCTTTTGTCTGTGGGCTCTCTGGGCTATTCCGTATAATCCTCCTTTTTAAAACAGATTACCTGCAGTCTTTCACCAAAAAAATTCCCTTCTGTTAATAAAGCTTCTCCCTGTACAGTTAACTCACATATGATGTGGACAAATTATTGGCATTTAACTGAAAAATCCCTTTAATAAAACCATATTCATTCAGTGATGTTCAGTGATTAAGTTAACCAAATGCTTCCAATTAATTTTCCCCTTAATTTGCAATGAACTTCTACAAATAAAGAGCTATGCACTTAGACAGAAGAAAGATTTCCCATTTTCCCTCAATATGAAGGAGGAAAGCGGTAAAAATATATGACCAGATTGATGTTAACTTTAGCATAGTTATACAAGTTTGTGCTGGCTGAGCCATAGCTCTTAAAAAAAAAGAATTTCTGAGAATCACTAGTCAGTGGCATAATTGACTTTTGGTGGCTTCAAAAGGCCATGAACACAGCTAATAGTTTTTGGCAGTTCCAAAGGCAGTAATCACGATCAATGTGCAATATTAAATAAGGCTCCTTCAAAATGAGTATAAATTAAGACTGTAATTCCATATCAGCCTTCTGGTGACATGAGGAAACCACTCGAGTTTCACTCTCATGGTTTATGATGTCCCCGGAAGCCTTTGATGGAATTATAGCCTTATTAAGTACAGTTGGGGTACATTATTCCTTAAATTATTGCAACTACAAGTCATTATTCCCTCTAGAAATTAGAACTTGCTGTACTTTCATCAACCGTGTAATCTTGAAGTAAGTTGGGGTGGAATTTCATCGTGGGAGGTTATCTGCTTTTTAATTTCTGTCACTACTATACATGCACAGCTTGGTGGAGTTGTTAATATCTAATATTAACAGCCCCCACACTTTTTTGTTTTGTTTTAAGGAACACTATTCACAACAATATAATTGAGTCATCACTGATGTTTATATAGCATTTTATAGGAGATTTCAAATCAATTTTTTAACCTTTTTTAAATAAGATCATTCAACCACCAACGAAATAAAATAGAATTCAAAAAGACAGATGAAGATGGGGGTATACAGATAGGCTTTTAGGGAGGCATGATATAAGTATTAATAGTATTTCAGTAAAGACACATGCAATCTTATCCTGAGTAAGAGAAAAGCGATATATAATCTTTAATTCCTCAGAATAGTTCAAGCCTTCACCTGAAGTTCGAGAGCAAGATGAGGACTTTTTGGTTTTCAATCTGTAGCGTGGGTAAGAGCTGTGGTTCTGAGGAAGAGCAAGATACATACTGTAACAGCCAGGGTGACTATTTTGGAGGTTTCTCACAGTATTACCTGCAAACAGTGGCCCAAAAGAGCAATGCTCCTATGGGAGCTGGGAATGCTGGAGAGGCTCCAGCTGGTCGGGGACCCTTGCTGGCTCAGGAGGATGGACTGATCTCTCAGCCAGTACTGTCCATACCAAATCTTATTTAGTTTGTAATATCAACATCAATTTTGATATTTCTATCAATAACAGGAGTAGTGTATGTAGTGCAAGTTAAATATTTTTATTATGGGCAGGTCTGACAGCATAAGATGCATACAAGTTCTGTAGCATTTCTTAGTTAAAAGGAATGAAGCCATCTGGAAAGAATGTGCAGTATTTATAAAGCATGCTTCTAAGATGAGAATTATTCTTCTCTAATGATAGTTTAAATTGTCACAGCCTTACCAGTTTAGTTAGCTTTGTGTATTAGTGTCTTTCAACAGTTTTCACACTGCCCAGGCTTTTAAATAGTGATAAGTATTATTCAATGCCACATACTGAAAAGAAAACATGTTAAAGAAAACCCCTAAGTGTAGCACATGTATCATTAAGCCTAAACAATTCAGGGCTTTTATTCTCTTTTTTTATATGCTATTTTGAGGACTGTATCAGGTAGAAAGATTTCTTCACCCTGTTCTCCCACAACTTTTTGTATTGTAAAAAAAATATCTAGTTATAACTAAGAAACAATAAAACTTGTCACTACATTGTGGGCTTCTGGCAAAGATGGAGTCTCCCTTTTGAGTGAGTCTTAGAGAAAGAAGAATCCTTGGTTACTCAGAGAAGTTATGTAAGGCATTTATTTGCATCTCCACCAATGGGTTAGAAAATGTGGCCTTGTACTAAAGAAACACATTGAAAGACATATTTAAATTTTAAGATGTTATATTATTCATATTTTTGGAGGGGTTGTATTTTTAGGAGTGTAACAATCCTGTTACATGCCTGTGAATACTTTTGTCTTGAAAAGATATATGGGGATCTTTTAGTAATCAGTGTTACTATTTCCAATGAATTTGGTAATATATTTCATATTTATGAAATTAAGAGATGGGTACAAGTCTCTGAATGATTACAGTGAAAATGATAATATTTATCAGATGAGATCTGAAAAATATAGCATGTTGTTTTAGCTTAGCTAAATTGACTATTATTTAAAATTCAAGTGCTTACAAACAATGCACCCTTTGTGTAAGTTTGGTTTCTTGGGGTTTGAATTTTTTTTATTGAAATAAGGTTTACTTCTTGCAATCAGAGGAAAATTCTAGCCTGAAATGGCATAAAAAAGAAAAGAAATATTTAAAGAGTCACAGAAGTCATGAACTCTTCCTATACTGAAATATAATTTATTTTGTAAATATTTTAAGGAGTTGTCATTTGGGGTTGTGAATTTCTGAGGACCAATATTTTTTTTTATTCATATTGAGGACTTGCTTTTAAATAAATGGTGGCATGAAATGTTATAAAGCAATACATACAAATGGCTTGTATTTTAAATTCCATGACTAGTTTGCAGATGTTTACAGACTAGGGATGGTTGGCTCAATAAAAATGATGTGTCATGGCTAGTATTAGAATCATACTGAAAGACAGATAAGTACAATACAGAAATTAACACATCGCTATGGTGATGTAAGACTTTTTCTTCTTCTATTAAGATAAGACAAATGTGATGAACAGAATTTTTCTAATATGTACAACTCAAAAATATTTTACATCTGAACAATCAAAAAGTACTGGGGTAATGCCATAACCATAGCTAATGTGTAAAATCTTGAGAAAGTAATGAACTGTATTAAATTCCATGTGCCAGTTATAAATATCAGCAACGACAGAGAAAGTAGACATGTTTTATTGGTTGCATTTTTTTTTAATCTAATTATGCACTGCTTAGTATTATGAATGCACATAAATTTGCCTTTCAAGACTTATACATTTTAGATTTAAAGCCCACTACAAAACCACACTGAGAGTCACAGAGAAAGATGATGGATAACAGGAAGTATTTAAAAGGAACTTTTCTAATTACAGTAGTCTTTTTTTTAAATGCAATTAATATGTTAAAGTATTAAACATATAAATAACATCAGATGTTCAAAATGCATCTTAAATAACAATACACAAGTCAATTATATTTGGACAGGCAGAAAACATCCTAAAGCAATACTCACAAGAGTGACATGTTGATAGCTGCCGTGGATAACATTTTCAGGACAGATTATTAGGATTGTATGTTTTCCACAGCTCTACTTGCCTGTTTAAGTTTAGCCACCCTGAAATTCCATTAAACTGACTGATCAAGTTGGGTGAAAATTTATTTGTGTCTTTTAAAAAAAAAACATTAGTTATGACTTCACCTTTCCAAGCTAAGGAAAATCAGTGAAGTTTAAAAAAAAAAAAAAAAATAATTGTGGTAAGCCAGCAAAAGAAAGGGACTTGTTTTGGAACAACTAAGGTAACTATGACATGAATATTATCAGAGATGTCAAGGACCTAAGTCCAAGACCTTTTTTCCGTGACTCAGCACAAGAACTGAAACTTTTTCTTCTGGTCTGAAGTATGTGACGAAGCTATGATGCTATTTGCTTTTCAAACTCTTTCTCTTATTCCTCCCTGGTACTTTGAGAACATTTCATTAAAGAAGTCTTCATTAAAGAAGTCTTCTGCATATACCTGACTCTGAGCATGGAAGTTTTTTTGTAAGATCCAGTCTCAGAGAGGTATTTACTTTGATTGTTGGGGAGCTGTAGTAAGACACCAATTTACTTTTTTTTTAGCATGGTAGAATTTATGAGATTATTGTTAAGTAACTTCTTTAGGGAGGGGATTTAAAGGATGGATAGATGAGTTCCAGTAACAGCAATCCCACAGGGCTGCCTTGCCAACTTTCCCTGTTATCTAAATGTTCAGTTTTCACTAAAACCTTACTCGCCTTTTAATTTCAAAAGGAAAGTAACCTCTATCACAGCAATCTGCTTCTTCCAGGCACTGACCCTAAAGCAGTGCTGACAATGTTCTTCCTGCCCATGTTCTTGCAGGCTCTTTAGTTCCTTTTGTGCCATTAAGAATAAACAGATTTGCTAGTTTTTAAGTACTGAGAACTGTATGTTTTGGCAATGCAGAGGAAGATGGCCCTTGGTTTTACATTCCTGGACTGTTACAGGGTTCCTAAAGAGCTGCAGCTTTCTAGGAGTACTTATTGTAGGATTCATAGTTTTACAGGGAGAAATTATGGCCATTCAATTTCCAAGTGCCCCTTTCATCATTAAAGTTTCATCACAACCCAGTATTCTTCAGCTGTACCCATTTTGTAAAGTAAACACACAGAAAAAACCCTCCTCTTATTCAACACTGTGGTTTGCTTGCTTGTGTGGGTAATGCATTGCAAAATTTATCTCATTGCTTTGTGCTAAGGTATGATTATGAAAATATGGTATTTATACATTGCAGTACTGATGTGCAGGGTACGAGTTTAACATCTTGCATATTACAAAAGTGAATTTTAAACATTTGGTGAATCTCAGGCATAGTGATGGAATTATGCATTTTGTTTCTTTTCTAATTTAGCATATGGTTCCATTACGACCACTGTTAGTAGTTTTCACTTTTTTCACTAAATTAAAGTAACTTAAAAAATTAGGAATTGCAAACTTAGAGTTGAAATTGCTTCTTGACCAATGAAAAAACATATTTCACAACAGTGAGATTTTAAAAGCTTCTCAGGCTGTCTCCTGTTTCCGTCCCCAGCTGTGCAGTGGGTCCCCAGCTGAAGAGGAGCTCTACAGAAACCTGCCTCATGTCCAGTGTGACCAGGAAGGTACACAGCTGGACATTAGTCATCCTGTTTGAAACAAATACTGATAGAGGCTGATTTCTGTGAAAATTTGGTTCAAGTATTTTCAGTCTGAGTACCTACGGATATTCTTAAAATTGTGTGCTAATGGTTAGTTTAGACTACTATATCCTCAACATATAGAGCTCCAGTGAGCCCTACTGTATGATTTTATATATCTAATATGCATGTATATGAGAAAATACAGAAGAATCACTTCACTAGTTAGAATTTTGTCTTCAGTCGCCAAAGTTGAGCCACCTCTGTAGCCCAAGAAAGTATCCATTCAACAGGATGTGACAATACTAAAGAAAACTGTAGTGTAGAAATGAAGAATATTTGAAGAGACTGACAATTTTTTTTACAGTTTTAAGGATCCTTCAAGGTGATTAATGTGAATATTGGTATGATATGACATTAAAATTTTCACCTCATTATTTAATATAGTCAGTTCTGCTTAGCTTTTTTCTTTGTGAGAGACATCATTGAACTAAGGCACCCAAAAAGTCATCTCAACATTGGTGTATCACCGTCTACTTGAAGATACATATAGGCTGTATGTAGATTCAAGCAGCTCATAGAAACTTCTGGATTTGTGAGCCAAAGTGTTATTATGAGCATATAGTGCATGCAGATTCATTTTATATGGGTGTTCTAGCTTGTGAATATACACCTCTTCATCAACTTCACAGCAAAAATGAAGATAAAAATCAGGCATAGAAGTTTAGCAGTTTGAAGGGAAGCAAGAAGACGTAGTTAAACAGTGGCTATCTACAAAACTTCTTACAACTTGTACTTTTAAATTACCCGCCTCATTTGTAAAATCTTGTGATTCTGAAAAGAAAGAATGAAAGTGATAATTCCAACTTAGCAGAGAAAACGTAAAAGTTGCTATTGCTACCATTTCTTAAAAGGTAAGAAAACCTGTGTAAAAAAAAAATCCATATTAATGAATTAATGTGAAGGACTGAACAGGAGAAAACTTAACATGGTTGGACATCACAATAGATGTGATTCCTTCCACACCTACAGCTCTTGGAAAATTTGCATGGAAGTGAAATTACTGTGGATAGACTGGTCCCTCTATTAATAATCTCTCTGCAGTGTCTTTTTGACTTAAAAAAATGGTAAAAGGGCTGTTCTACATATGGCATCAGTTTGATAGCTGAAATAATTAAATTAGGTTTGCAGAGTGTTTTGTTTTGTTTTGTTTTGTTTTTTCATGTAAGTTCTAATACTGACCTATTTCCCTATCTGGACACACAGGTGTTTAGAATCTGTCATCAAATTTTCTGCTGGGTTAGCTTTGTTAACTTCAGTGAAATTACATCAGTGAAAATGTAGCCTCTAAAATACATAATCCAGAAAGCACCTCTCTGCAGTACTTTGGAAGGGCATTAAGGGCCTCCATGTGGATGAGCAATACAAAGACTAGACCTGGAAGGATTATTGTTTTTCAAATGCCATGATAATACATGCACTTATTTATTTATGTGTGATCATGGGGTAAAATAGTAAGGAACTTTAAAAAAAAAAAAAAAATTAGAATAAATGGTAATGGGTTAGAAGACTCTGCTTTATCCCCACAGTTGCAATTTTCATGTGCTAAATTAATGCTGAGCTCTTTCTTCCCTTATTAAGCTGAAACTTCTGCATTACGAAGTAGAAAAAAAAACAACCTAGGCATTCCACTCAGTATATTTTAGAAAAAGTTTGAGACATGGTGTGATTTTATGAGATTAAAATATGAAAAAGAGTGAATTTTACCTAATGAGAATTACTATAATAGCTCTGAAAAAGCACAGCTATTGCATGATATAGCATCATGTTACATATCTCATGTGTTGAACATTTAAAGTTCTATTTTATGGATTCAATCAGCAGGGGATCTAATGTTAAGCAATATATTTTAATGGAGTTGCTGTTGTGCTGCTTTAATGGGCAGATTATAAAATTATAATTAGTGTAATCCTGCCTCTATTACATAAAATGACAAAACTGCCATTTACTTCAATGGGAACAAGTATGCTGTTGTAATTAACCTTCTCCATCCCTCTTTCAAACTTGCTCCTCAAATAACTACAGAACACCTTACAGTTGGTAGCAGAGATTAGGGACAGATTAAGCAAAATAAAAGAAGCAGACCTCGTTGATATCAGTTAACAGAGCAACTCTAATATAGGATCCTCAGGAAGGGAGGTTAGAAAAATAGGCTAAAATGAACTGAACATGAAGGGGGAATATCCTGTTTTTCACAGGCTTTGCAGCATCTCTTAGAAATTGTACCGATAAATTGTGCACAAAGATTCTTTGTGTGTCTTGCTAGAGTCAGCAAACAATTTTTGTGAAAAATGTAACGGATGGGGAGTGACGCTGCTGAATTAAAAAAAAAAAAGAATAAAAAGAAGTCAGACACCATTATTGATCATTATGTCAATGTTACTGACCCTGCTGATAAAGTTAACATGCTATTCAGAAACCTATATTGTGAAGACGGTAAAAGCAAAGTTGAAACTTGCTTTCTCTGTATACATTTAGGGAAAAATAGTTTGTAAACATACCAAAAAGTTAGGAATTTTAGCTTCAGTTTTACCTCTAGTTGTTAATCCAGGAGATTAATTTTCTTGCAATTCACAAAATGAACTGCCTCCTGTGGAAAACAGATTAAATACAAGATGTACTTAGTGACTGTGAACACTCTGATTTGGTCTTCATCTCACTCACAGGAATACATTTTCTCTGATGTGCCTTCTTTTCCTTTATTTGGATCTCTCTTATAATTTGATCCGTACTTTTAAATGTCCAAAGTACTGTAGGATCAACAGGATATTGGAAGTACAATGTCCTTCTGGGATGGAATAGTTAAAGACGTATTAAGGAAAAGTGTGCATGTAAATCCGTGTGCGTTTTCTCTTTTGACAAAACCCAATTTAAATGAGTAGTAAACTGAAGAGTGGCCAAAGCAGCGACCTCTTAAACTTAGTCACTAAAGAAACTATGAGGTCAAATCACACACTGACAAGAAAATCAAGCATGGCTTTCACCTGAGGATGAGAATGCTCATCTGCAAGGGGAGAGAGTCTCAACGCCAATGAATATTTATGAGTTTTGTACAATTATTGTTGAATATAGAACATGAACATTCATTAGTGCAGGAACTGGAACCCCACTTTCCCTCATCCTAGGTATGTGTTCAAATCATTATACTCCAAGGTCACATCCAATCCTTAGTATAGGCAATGAATATTTCACTATACCGTGCAAAGCGTAACAACTTCAGCAACAGGGAAAAAGGGGTCTGCACTACTTTGAAACTAAAATCCTCTAAATTCAGACATTTATTGATTTTTTCAGGTTTTTTTTTCCCCTAAAACATTTAGCCTTATATATTTATGCTCATAATTTGAATATTGTAAAATGTATGTGTTTAAATTACATGTAGCTTTTATATTTTGTTTAGCTAATCAGTCATTATTATTTAAATATAAAAATATATCAACCATATATATCAACCATTTATATATATATATATATATAAAGTTTGACTATATTTTTATACATATGTACAGTGTGTAGTCTTGGCAACGTGGTTACATTATGACCATGAATTCATTAAAAAATAAATTAGTTCCCTCAGCAGCTGCATTCTTTCTGAACAAACAGTGCAGGTACCAATACACCTGATTATGGGGCCAGTGTAATTGAGCGTTGATGGAATCAACATTCTTCTTGCCTTTATTCAGAATCTTATATTCACAAAAATTAGCTGTGGCTTGCTGCAGATCACCATTATTTTGCATTAACCTTGGCTGAGTTATTCCTCTAAAATATTTTATTTCTGTGTTTCAAGGTGTGAACTTCAGGTTACTCCATGTACTATATTCCAGATTTTGGGGGATTTGATGAGTATTTTAGTTTTAGTATATTTACAAGAAACAATAATCATGCAATATATTCCTTCTATTTTAGTAACCATGGATTAAATTATGGCAATATAGACTAGATTTCTCATATAATTTTGTCTCTTCCTTTTACAAATAGTTCAGGAATCCTTATTTGTTATTGCTCTTTTTGACAAACGTCCAAATAGCTTTGATACATTTTAACGATACTTATGAAAAAGTTACCACTGAAAGTACATTTATGAAAATATACACGCATTACTCCATTCATGCATGTTTGTATCAATGTCTATATTTAGAGATTAATTTAAAGTAGAATAAAATTAGTGAATAGTGTTTTCAGTTTCCCATCTGCACTCATAAAACTTCATATTAATGCTGCTTCTGAGTCACAGCTTGAAAAAGTTACATAGGGATGAAACTTTTCGGATACAATAATAATTTGAGAAGCCTCTAGCCATGGTTACTTTTCTAGTTTGAAAGCAGTCTAGATAACTTAAAATGCAAAATGTACATGCACCTCCTCTTTTGCTTCTATCTGAAATACAGTGAAAAGTTTTTGTTTTGTTTTTTCTGACCTAGCGAATACCAAGGAGTACTGGAAATTTTGTGAGTGTCTTTCATTAAATTAATCTCCCTTCTGTTTTATAACCCAAAGGTTTGCTTTTCAGATCTGGCACCTAATATCATTTATTCAAAAAATGATGAATGTTGTCCAATTGCCTATTCTTCCACTTGAATAGTAATTGAGCTCTGCTTAAGGCTTCTTATGCATTATTTGAATAAGCCTGATGGAGCTCTGCAACATTCCTCAAGGACAGTAACAAGGTACCGTACTTGTGAGACTGTTCCACAGGTACAAAGAGAATTATGAACCATATTTTATCCAAGTGTCATGGACAGCTGGAGCGTAAGGATGTGATTCACCTTACACCTATTTTACACCAGTGGAGTTCCTTGTCATGTAGCTTATTGTACATCAAAACAGAATTGGGACCTTTGTGCTTGAGAGAGCAAACTCTTCTGAAATTTACAAGTAAAATCAAATCCCTCCACCCAAACACCATAGAAAGGTGAGGTAAAGAAGGACAGGGTATGGTTCTTCATGACACTATGTCATGACACTCACATTTATTGTTTTCTCTTCCAGTTGTCATATGTAAACTACTCCAATAGCCCCAGATTTTCTTCTTGCCTCTCAATAGTTACACTGAAAGCTGCAGGATTAAACTGTGTACCAGAAACCAACCCTGTTCATTGTCTCAGAAAGAGTTATTAACACAGTTAATTAACAAGGGCTATTAAGGGTTATTAATATGTAATGAAATGTTTCAGATGCCATTTCTCATGAAAGTCGGACATGACTTTACTTTGCTCTTGGCCCTAAAATCATAGTGCTAAAGCTGTTTGGTTTTCCACTGGTCTTTTGACACCAGACATGACGTCCAACAGCATATGTGCTGTCAGTCAGTCTTGTATAGAAATTGTCAGCTTTCTTCCACAGTGGGATCAGTGACTTTTCACTGCATGAAGGGGACTGACATGACAATACACCTTCTATAGTTTCTTACAATACATACTTTTTTTGCTGCTACAGACATATTGACCTTCTAATCACACAGACATGAGACTGCTGGCAGCATAACCTGCTCACTATTTTTGTTTCCCATTGTATTTTAAAAAAAAAAAAAAATCCTTTTTATATTTCACATATATATACACATAATCATCCAATTGTTTGATAGCTGGCTGTACATTTATTTTTTACAATAAACATATATGATCAGGATATATATTTATATTACTTAATAATTAATAATATTAATTTAACTTATTCAGATAATAATCTTTCCTTATGTATTCAACAATTCTTGCTTACCCTAGTTTACAACAGATTTTTTTGTGATATGAAATGGCTTCGGTTCAAATTCTCAAATGTGGCTATACAGCTCCTATCTGGATACATAAACCATCATGATTCGAAAAGAGTTAGGCAGTTACACTTGATTTTTTTAATCTGCAAAAAGTGGATGCATGTATGGATTTCAAGGGGCTCCATGCAGGTGTTGTTCCTCTGTGAAGGCTGTCTTCAGACTTCTCAGTGGCTTAGGTTAAACTGGCTTTGTTGCCCCAGTGACCAAGATGAAATACTTGGAGAAGGATGGAGAAATCATTTTGCTATGTAGACAAGATAGCTTCCCCATGCGCCATTTTTCAAGGTAGTGTCCAAAAATACCTGCTATGAGCCAGGTGTTACTGAGCCGAAGGTTTTATTCCCTCTGTCATCCCTGACCTGCTGGAAAGGAGAGTGCTGGGGATCTATCCTGTGGCCACTGCTAAGCTGGGCGCTTGGCATTAGTCACCATCAGAAGCAGAGGGTCTTAAAATCATGATTTTTGCCACCCTTCCCAGTCTGGGGGGGGTGTGGTGGTGTCTCAGCAGCTGCCCACATGGCTTGTGCTGAAAATTGGTGCTGGTGTTGATATGATCAGTTTTCAGGAGCGGTTCTTCAGCCAAGCAAAAGGGCAATCTTAAAGGCTAGGTGCAGGGAAGCAAGTGCAATGCTCTTCTCACAAAGCTTTCTGCTGCAATTTTTTAATCTATCAGTATCCCACAAAGTTTAACAGAGGAAAAATGTGTCCTCTGTAACATATAATAGGATGATTAAAAAGGAAAACTTCAGAAAGGCTCTCTTTCACTTTGAAATTGTACTGGTTTTCAGATATTCTATTTTGCTCCTTGTTAAAATCTGTAGACTCTTACCAGAAGAAGTCTTTCTGAGGAGGAGAATGAGAGAAGACCAATCTTCTGGGGCAAGCTATTTGGCAAAAACATATTATTAATTTATCCTGCTGTAGCCATTTGCATGATCTCTTCTCATGTTTGTTGGTTTCTTTTAACCACACACCTAAAATTCAGCTAAGAGTAGCCTGGAAAATGTGAATTAGTTTTATCGATGTGGTGAAAAAAATTACTAGTAATCTTGTTATCTATTTCTATATTTTATGCTATAGGATGATTAATCATCACCCGTATGTATGGCTCTTTGCGTAGTCGTCATGTATTTGTTACTCCTATTAGTGCACTTTCAGATGGTCACCTCTCTAGTTGAATATTCAGCCCACCTGCCCAATTTAGGTATGCAGGCTTGTGCACGACTGGTTCTGATTCTTAGTCAGGAGACAGTAATTTTAACAGGAATGGCCCAAATAAATTATTTTAAACAACATATTTCTATGATTCTGGAAATAGTATTTAGATTCTCCTGACTGACCAGTGATTTGTCATTTATACCGTGCCATTTATCAAGTATTTCAGAATTTTTTTTGTCAAGATATCTTATGACACAACAAAGAATCTAAAGAAACCGAATTTGAAGCGACACTTCAATTTTCAATGTATCATTGTACAGGTTTTGGCTGGGATAGAGTTAAGTTTCTTCACAGTAGCTGGTATGGTGCTATGTTTTGGATTTGTGCTGGAAACAGTGCTGATAACACAGGGATGTTTTCGTTAGTGCTGAGCAGTGCTTGCACAGAGTCAAGACCTTTTCTGCTTCTCACACCACCCCGCCAGCAAGGAGGCTGGGGGTGCACAAGGAGTTGGGAGGGGACACAGCTGGGATAGCTGAAAAGGGATATTCCACACCATATGATGTCATGCTCAGCAATTAAAGCTGGGGAAGAAGGAGGAAGGGGGGACATTCGGAGTGATGGCGTTTGTCTTCCCAAGTCACCATTATGCATGATGGAGCCCTGCTTTCCTGGGGATGGCTGAACACCTGCCTGCCGATGGGAAGGAGTGAATGAATTTCTTGCTTTGCTTTGCTTGTGTGTGTGGTTTTTGCTTTACCTATTAAAGTCAACCCACGAGTGTTCTCACTTTTACCCTTCCAATTCTCTCCTCCATCTCACCGGGGGGGAGTGAGCGAGCGGCTGTGTGGGGCTGAGATGCCTACTGGGATTAAACCATGACAACCATAAAGATGTCCCAAAACTAACTGGATAATCCTGGTGCTTATTTTTCACTTGCTTGAGGAATTTATTTGTCATCTGCCGTCTTTGAAGCCACTCATATTTTTGCCAAGTTTTGCTAGAGCCAGCAAAATTTCCGGGTGCTATTGTTTCCAAGCAAGCTGCCGCATTTAGAGGATGAACAGGAAATGCACAAACGTGTGCAGAAGAATCTGTCATATGTGAGATATGAGCTATGTTCTCTTTTCTGGTGTGTAAACATCCCTTATTAAATATTACACTTTATCAGGATTTATTTTGTTTGCTTGGGTTTTAGTGGGAGTGAGGGAGGGAAACAACTTTCCTGCATTTTCTCAGCCACCAGTTTTCCTTAAAAAGCTTTATCCTTATTAGAACTAAAGCTTCTTTATTCCTCCACAGCTCTGTAGAGGTTTCTTAACACAAGAGACAGTCCTATTTTCAATTTATTATTGTTCTTGTACTATCAGCTATTGATTTTTCTCTTATTTTAAACTTTTTTTTTCTCAAATGCAAAGTAATTTTTCAGCTTCAGGGGAGCAATTCAGCCAAACATTTTGTTGGTGGATAATTCCAAGCATAGCATGAGGATTTTTTGCTGAACTTGTCCTTAGCATATTTTTTAAATTCTCCATTATTTGTTCTACAATCTTCTTACTGTGTTATTTCAGTACTTGTTTTACTTCCTTTCAGGAATACCTATTTCGCTAATCACGGTTTCTTTCTATTCATATATATTATCCTTAGAGAGGCCCTGTTTCAGGAGTTTTCATAAATGAGTACCAAACTTAAACTAAACTAAACTAAACTGCTAAACTATATGATTGCACAAACTAGATATTTATGAATAAAGGCTGCAGTTTTATAATTTCTAGTTTAGAAGCTGCCTTTGGTCATTCCATTTTTCATAATCTTCTATCCAGCTGTGACTATGGATATCAAATTTTGTTGCCTTTACTTTCCTTGGTGCTGTTTATACTCCCTTTTTTAAATTAAAAGCATTTCTAAAGGATTTGCTTGGATGTATTTTTTAAATATTTTTATTTTATTTTATTAGCACAGTACCTAGCATTATGGTGATTCTGGAGTCCAGGATGGAAAAATGGTGAATACTTGTCTTTGTTCAATTACTTGCAGCTGTGAATATTTGCACAAGACAACTATTCTGTATCTAATGTACTCTGATCTTACTATATCTTGAATTTGCTCCCCTCCCCCCCCACCCCCCCATTTTCAAAGATGGAGGCTTTGAGGCATATATGATCTACCCATTTCTGGTTTTCTTCAATAGCATAATTATAGACCTATGATTTATCTAGTTCTGGCATGTTAATGGAGTGAACTATCATCACATTAAAATAGTATATATGGTTGGGCTATGTTCAGTGCAGGTATCCTCCTACTAGAAATAATCTCCATGAGTTTTGATAGGTAATTATAAGATGGTTCACTTCATATGTATTCAGATTTTTTTGTAACTGAAGAAAAAATATCATATTGCTTCCAATAAATATGCAGAATATTCATAAATATACATAGTATCTCATATAATCCATAATATATACATGTGTGCGTGTGTATGCAACACCTGAAATAAACCAGGTAACACTGATGGTAAGCTTTGAATTGCTTTGTTGTTTAGTTTCAACAGATTTCTTTATAGATGCAATATAAAATTTTCTAACTTTAAGAGTTAGCCTTAAAAACCTCCTCCTTCAGTTAAAAATACTCTACCATTTGGGGCAAAACTGGTGAAATGCTTCTTGCAGTGGTGGGGTTTCAGCGCTACTTTCATTACAGACTTCAGAGAGGCAATCCTACATAAGAGAACAGACTCATTAGAAGCAATTAATCCACTGATCATGTTAGTAGTCAGGGTCTTTTAAAATGGATCCCAGACCTCCAGAGGATTAAATGTCAATATTTAATACCCTTTCATCCTACACTAATAAATTTCCCGTAACAAAAAGTGGGATGATCGAATTAGTCTGTGGGTCAAATTCAGACCAGCAAACTAATGCAAATCTCTCATTAAGCATATGCCCACCAGCTTTCAGGATTGAGACATTATAATAATTTCATTTTGGTAGGTAGGTTTGAATAACTTTGTTCAGTTACAAGCTTTTTGTCCTCCAAGTCTGTGAATGATTTTCAAAAATGTTTACTTTCTGCAGTAATAAGGATTGGTGGATTTTCTAGTTAAATGGGCATAAGGATCCAAAAGTAAAAAAGATTTGTTTTCTGAATTCTTCTTATAAGCTCCACAGTGAAAGTGACACTATTTACAAGTTTAAGTTATTATCCAGTGACATAAAAAAAAGAGCTTTACTGTGACCTGCTCATAACTTGGAAAGAAAAAACCCTTTCAGGTAGAGTTGTGCTTCGTTGTACAAAACCCTGTTACTGCAGAGATTATACATTGGTTGCACATAGGTTTACAATAGAAATTAATTGGACAGATCAGAATATTTTCTAAAAGAGAAAGGAACAAAGAAATCTTTCTTTATAGGCCTTAAATGCTAAATACATTATTTTAATCGTATCTTCAGAATCCTTCCATTTAGCTTAAGATTCTGGCAATTTATGGGCCAATAGCCATTTCTAAATAACTGAGTTTAAAAAAAAAAAAATCATAAAGTGCAAAATGGCTTTGGGGCCACAAAACAGTAATGACAGGGCAATTGAGATTCAAGGAGACAGTTTAAGTGCTAACGTTTTATTTCTTCCATTTCTGGCAGATGCTTTAAAGGATGTCTCCATCCAGCATTGCTACTGCCATTTGCTAAAAATCTCACAGCTATTTCAAATTTTAACATAAGAATTAATATTTTAAATTGTTCCCATTCAGTTCCTTGAATTAGAATGGGAAGACGCTCACCACTAACAATATCGGTTTCTCTTTCATCTTCTCCCTTTTTTATTGTGCAGGGAATGTGACCACGTCAGAAATATGACATAAGGCATTGAGATATGGGGATAAAGAGTTAGAACAGGAGACCTCTTGCTGCCCTTTGTCTAATTTAAGTAGTGTTCACTGGCTTTTTTCTTTAGCAGTTCTTTTCCTGCAGGTCTGTTGTATGATTGTATTGGGCTCTTTATTATTCTTTTCTGCTGATGTTATGACTCTCATGCTCTGGCATCAGGAGGGATTGGTTTTTTTTTTTTCCAAACTGGGAGATCTTTTTGCAGCATCAGGGAACTGGAGTTTGTTTGAAGGGTAGAGAACTGAGAAAAACCTTGGAGAAATACTTGCTTTGTCACAAATTATTGCTGATGTGCTGTGAGATAAAGACCAAAGAGATAAAGGAAACCATGGGGTTTTATTGGTAAATATTATTATCTGAAGGAGAAAGGGAGAACCAATGACTCTGCAGGTAAAGAAGATTTCAAAATGAGCAAAATCCTCTGGGTGGGATGATAAGGAACTATATGATGGATTATTTATTATCTGGGGAGACAGCTAACCACTACATAATCCATAAATGCATATTTGAGGGTTTGAGACATAAAGGCTAAAAGGGCATATTACCCTTCCTCACTTTTCAGCTGTCATTATGGGCTGCCGCTACATCCATTTACCTGTGTTTCACTTTAATTAGAGCGCACAAAGATGAATAAGATAAATAACTGAACTCAGGCTACAGTCTTGCAGGTAAAGAACAGGATACTCGAAACTTTGTATTAAAAATATCCAAAGAAAGGATTTATGTTCTTACTTGTAGTGGATCAGATCTCACCTGTTAACCATGGGTGGCAAAGTGCTACAACAAAAAAACCTAATCTGACCTGGTTAATAGGATTATTATTATGGTCCTTCATAAATTGCCTTTTATCCATTCTTGCATCTTTCACTCTTTTCTGTTTGCCATATCTGTAGTACTACTGGATCCATTTCTTACTCCTCAGTCACAGCATTCTACTTTTTTTCTTAAAATTCCTTATTGCTTATTTATAGTTCACTTGAAATTTGGTGTTCACACCAAGATTGGAAACATTTAGAATATGCTAGTGTACTGGAATTGGTCAATATTTGTTTTTATCTCTAAATAAATATATAGTAGTGATTCTGTTTTTCTCTTTTTCAACTCAGTTAAAATTTCCTCTGTAACACAGGTGAAGAAACTCTACTTAACAGGTGGGAAACTAGCCCAATTTTGACGCTGATAAGTAAATGACTGAGCCAGTGCTATATACTGTCAGGCATGCTGTAACAAGAGACAACCTCAAAGGCAATGTGTCAGAGGATTCTTTTGTTGGGTGTAGATGCTAAGAGGAATTTAAAAACTAGTAGGAAAAAGCAGCCTAGCAGCAGTCTACTACTGTGTCTCTTGCTGCCTTTTTTCCGGTTTGTCTCTATGAAGAGTTACTAGCAGAGTGTCTCCTCTTCACTGGTGCAGATGTTGAGCCATTTTCAGTTTTGTTTTCCAGCTTCCAGAGCTGTGTGTGAAGCAGCTGGGCAGACAGGGAAAAGGAGAAGCACTTCTACCACCCCTAACTCCCTTCTCAGCTGGTGATGCACTTACAGGAGTATTTTGTGCATCTCTGGAGCCGGACTATGAAAAGGTAAGAGAGTGATCTGGAGTCACACACTTTTGCAAAATATTCACTATGAACCTTAGTAAAGACCCCCATTTTACATTCTATCTGAAATTATTGGATTTTTAGTGTGTCCTTCCATTGCTCCAGACCCAGAGCAGATTTATTATTAGAGGCTAAAAGAGCTTGCAAGCAGATAGGATTTGCAATATTCCATTTGAACAGACTCCTCAGACATTCAGTATCGAGAGGCTGAAGCGCTGATGCTGCTACTTGTTTTCTGAGCTATAACTTACTCCTTCTATCCTATGTCTCAGAGATTTTGTACCACCTCCTGCAGTAGATTTGAACACAATAGCTTCAGCTGAAACAAAATTACTATGAAAATGAAAAAGGAAGCACCAGAGTTGAAACAAAATGGGACAGAAAATTTTTATTCTACCACAGGTTATGTGTATTTGAACTTGTGTAATGGACTTAAAGAGGGATTCATAGAAGCTCATTACTTCCCTTGATACTATAAAGCACACATCTTAGACTGAGAAATACTCAGATACTGAACAATGAGAACCACCAGCTACCTTGAATGGGTTGCAGATAACTGTCTAAATGATTCTTCAGATCCAGCTGATATAAAAATACTCTCACTTGTTAGCAAGAGAAGACTGAGACACCTGCTTATATAACATCTGCATGTGTTTGAGAATTTCAGTTGTATTTTTTGGTCTCTCAGACTGCCAGTTAAAAACAACCCAAACGGACAAGAAGAACACGGCAAAATAGGAGCATTCAGGCTGTGTGGTGTAGAATAATTAAAGCAATTTAGATACATCTGGGATAATGCCACATTAACTGCATTAGCGAAGCATTTCCTCCCATAACATAATCTGTCAATGGCCTTCTGTAACTGACAGAATAAAACTTCTTGTCAATTTTACTTTTGAATATCCATATTTTATCTAACAATGGCTTTTATTCTTTGTGAACTTATGCATTACATCACAACTTACACTCTTACTGCTTCATTATGAAAATTCAGACCATTCATATGCATTTCATCTGTGCTCTTTCACCGTGCATATTCAGAGAGCTCTTCTACACATGCCTCTACAATCTGCTTTGAGACAGACAGAATTACTGTTCCTCTGGTGGGAGAAAACATGGGCTTTGCAGATGTAAATATATAAGGATGTCTGACTATTGGAAGGAGAAAAAACAGATACCAGGTTATAGTTTTGCCTTCCTTGTTCACAGGTAGGCTGGAAAGCCAGGGACAACATATGTTATGTCCCTTGTGTTAAACCTCCAGCTACACTCTAAAGAAATGGCTGAAAACAGCTAACATAAATCTGCTCAGAAGCAGGGATTCAAGATCTCTCTGCAGTCTAGACGTGAGGCAAAGAACTGTCTCTGCAGCAAAGAGGAGCAAAGGAGGACTGAGAGAAGAGTCAAACTGGGAACAGGCTGAGGAGTACTACCTCTTCATAAGCTCTGAAGATCTGCCCTCAACGTCCTTAAATACTTCGAATTCTTTGGCAGAAACCAGTCAAGGCCAGCTCCTGACATTCCCCCATACACTTCATCTAGTGGCTTTGGAGAATCCTTGCAGACAACTGTAAAAATAGCAGGCTGGTAAATTCTGAAAGGCTGAGGCTCTTCTGCCCCTTTCAACGATGCTTCACTGTAAAGGCAGTACTGGCAATTCCTGTTCATCAGACAGGTATTGCTTACAGAGCGTTCCTGTCTTTCTCATACCTCTTCTTGACCTTTAGGACATATATCCCTATTGATATAAATAAAAAGTCATGCAGCTGGCAAAGATCTGCAGAAATATTAGCCAAAATTGGGATGTCATGCCAGTTAGTTCTTCCAATAACGTTTGCAACACAACCAGTGTGAGGCATGCCCTGAAAAAGAGCATAAAATGCTATGCATCAAGAAAATGCCATTGGGAAAGATCTGCAGCTGTGAGCAGTAATTGGTAAAGTGCTATCATCAAACCCCACATGGTCACATATGCAGAGGGAGACTCATAGCACATCAAGTGTAAAATGAGAGCTGTGATACAGGCAGACATGAAGCCAAAGGAATATTGGTCAATATGTTGAAGCTGCTGGCTGAAGATAGATCTGTTCAGCAGTCTCCAAAATGTTTGCAACTTGGAAAATAAAAGAGGAAAAAAGAAAATCAGTTGTTCGAGTTAGTGGGGGGAAAAGGTGATGTAGAGAAATATTCCACAGAAATGAGGTGCAAATGCTGGAAAGATGGATCATTATCAATGAGTGATACCACAGTGTCAGTGCTCTCACAAGCATGAAAATTATATACATCATCACTAATCTCTATGGATTTATTATGTCACATGGTCAGTTTACATTCCTCCGTCTCCATCAGGCAAAGGCTTTGGATGCTAACCAATAAAACCACATCCTTCAGTCACAATGAATGGATGAATGAGGAACACAGATCAGTAACATCACGGAGTATAATGGTGGATTAGTAGGCTAAGACATATGAAATATGTGCTGGTATAAAATATTAAACTAATTATGAAGAGTGGTTCTGCACAGCCAACACCAGATGCTTTGATTCTGGCTACTAATCTGTTTGAAACACAAGGCTACGTCACATAGAAGTGTAGTCCTGCACATTGGCAAAGTTCCCAGAGATAGCAGACCTGCAGTAGAATGGTGAGAGTGAGAATTTCTCACTCTTTTTTCTAGCTTTAAATAGTAGTCACAAATATTTCCCTCCCTCTTAATTAATTCTCCTACATGTTAAACAAAACTAAGGCTGTAACCCTAAAAGAAAAGAGTTACTCAGATTTGGGGAAGAAGGAAAAAGATCATAGATACCAACTGGTCCTCTGGCATTTCAGGCATCATTCTGCCTCCCAGCAGAGAGAGAGAGGTAAGATTTGGAAGATATATGGAGCTCCCTAAGTGGCTGCAGGTAGGGCCCATTTTTCCTTTGTAGTTCCTTTGCTGAGTCAAGGAATGAAGATTAACTGAATGTCTTGAAAATCTCTGGTTCAGTGATACTGGGTATAGTTTTCTAGTCTGCATATTCTCTTGGACAGAGACCAACTACTTAGGAATTTTTGTATTTAGACATAAGTCAGCACAATGTGACTTTTGGAAACATCTTACTACGCAGAAAGAACAAGAGAATCTATTTATTTGAAAGTGCAAATACTTTGGTTCATCATGGTTACCTCTTGATGATGCATATTCAAGGCTGCCTGAAGTCAAAACCAGTGAAATTTGCACGGTTTTGTAGGCAAAAGCCATAATGTCATTTCTAACATCACCTATGGTATCTAATTCATATCTAATATGAATTAGATGCTCAGCTGTAGTGATAAGCAGTGAAAAATCCTTAAGGGATTTTTTTTTTTTTCTTCACCTCTTGTTCCAAGACTACACTCTGGAGGAAAAGATCCACCACTGCTAATAAATAAAGCAATAGTTTTAAGTTCGTAGACTCGTAGAATCATAGAATCATTAAGGTTGGAAAAGACCCCTAACATCATTGAGTCCAACCATCGACCCAACACCATCATGCCCACTAAACCATGTCCCTAAGGGCCACATCTACACGTCTTTTAAATACTTCCAGGGATGGGGACTGAACCACTTCCCTGGGCAGCCTGTTCCAATGTTTAACCACTCTTTCAGTAAAGACATTTTTCCTCATGTCCAATCTAACTCAAGTGAAAAGCGACAGTGAGCGTAATACTGGATCATATTCCACAAAGGCTCGTGCTTTGCTTCTAAGATGATTAAAAAATACTACCCTGATATTTGAATACATCATCCTTCTTTCTTCCCTGTCCACTTTCCTCTTGGATACTTTTCCCATTTTCAAATCTTAGTTTTCTTGCCTCCTGCAGTATATACAGAGAGAATTAAGACAGAAGCCTGCATTTTTGTCTATGGTATTACATCAAATGAACCAGTGCATTTTAGTGCATTTAGTGTTGTGAAATGCCTTGGGTTCACCCTTTTGCAGGTGACCAGAACGGGGATTAGACATCCTGTTTTGATGATTTACTTGTAAAGCAGCGGGGCTTTGTATTCGGGTGAATGTCAACCTTTCTGTCTTACCTTGATACTTCTTTACACTTGCATGGCAGGCAACCAAAGGAACAAAAAGAAATGAAGAGATTTGACCTATATCTGAAAAGTAACTGAACCTAAAAACAAGAACCTTCTGATTTTGGCTTAGAGCATTTCTTCCACTAGCTCCCTGCAATCCAATTTAAAAAAACATAAAACTAGGACTCTACAGTTTGTTTGAATTAAGCTCATTGTCTGATTAGAAGCTCTGACTAAGCAATTGTAGGAATACAGGGTGTATTTAAGTAAGAAAGCTGTTTCTCTTGTTGATTAATCAAGGGAAAGTTTCATGGTTCAACTACTCTGCACTTGTTTTCCTGTGATTTGCAAAAAGGTAAGATCACAGAAGGATTTTTTTCCTATAAAGAACATGCTTACTAGCTTATATTTGCAATTTTCTTTTATTTTTATTTAACCACCATTCATCACCATTTACTTTGCAGCATGCACCATGCCAAGAGTTTTAATTCAGACCCCACGTTTCCTGTATATTTACTATGATGTATTGATAAGGTCTGTCTTACTGACTTTTTGAGAAGTGCAACTGCATGGTATCTTTTCTATGTAATTTTTTGACACTCTGGTTTGATTGCAAGGTTCTAGGGACATTACAGTTTTCAGAGTGAAATCTCTGATATAGACTGCTAGTCTGTATCTTCCCTTCCCTCATTTTATTCTCTTTACCCTTAGGTTTTTGATGATTCTGACCATTTTGTGGGGCAGCTATTTGCTTTCTTAAGTCCTGTTAATATAACTGTGTGATAACTTGAGCCGTTTCTCTTGATATTCCCCAAAGTACTGGTAAAGCTTCCCTACATTTGTTTCTCTTCCACACACTTTTTTTTTTTCTTTGAATGCTGTTTCTTAATGCCAGCCATAACATATACAATGTGTAATCTCTTTAAAACCACTTTATTTTACTCAACTTGTCCGGTGATCTGAATTGCCTAATACTTGCTAGTCTTTTCAGGTCTAGGTTGCATCTTCTACTGGTAACACTGGAGAAGGGGAGGAACTGCAGGGTCTGTGAGAATGGCAAGAAATCTGTGTATGTCTGAGGTGGAAAGTGCAAGGCTGCAAGCCAGCTGAGTTGTTTTGGAGGGCCACATTCCTGACTTACTTCTGGTGCCTAGGTATGATGATCCAGACAAAAGTCAATGATCACATCCAGCTTTTTTCTGAGGATCCCACCCCAGTTAGTGCTCAGGGTGGAACTGTTCTGTGGGTTACTCAGGCAAGAAGGTCATTACTCATCCTGAGGCCTATTATACATTGTCACTGGGGAATTTCAAATGAGGCAAGAGTTTGTAGGAAAGTAAAGGAAGGTCTCACTATGAATGCAGCTGGATCTTGTTTTGGAAAACTGGAGTTTATTCCTATCTATGACATGGAATGTTATGTTATGCTATCAAATCGCTTCAACCCGACTTTTCTCATTTGCTTACAAGGTTCTTCGTTTCTCTGGTGTCTTATATGCAGAAGTGCTTACAAATCAGAGCTAAAATCATAGTCAATAAAGCCATACTTTAAAGATGAAAAGTGCTATCTAATGCTAGGAATGCTGAAAAATCAGTTTCTAGCCACCTCTCAAACTTGACATACAAAATCAATTGATCCTTTTGACCTTAAACTTGCTGTGATCCAGTAACTCCTCTTTAAAATATATATAATACCAAATACATCCCCATCATTTTAGGGGGGTGAAAGGTTGGGAAAATAAATTGGTATTTGGGAAGCCATCACATAGTAGAAATGCGTGAATTATGTTTCTGTTTTAGAACAGTGTTTGAAGAGTGTGCCACTAATAATACCTGGAATTACACATAGAAAATAAAGAGAAATAAAAAATTGAAAAGCTTTCATAAATGATTACCACCCAAGCTGTGCATTGAATGAGGAGGTAGGGGACTCATTAGCTTTTAATGCTTGGGATCATACTGTTAAAAAGAGTACCATAAGCATGAGGACTAAATTCAGATTGCACAAATGTGATTTTCAAATAATTAACATTGTAAGCTGATAATACTTTTAACATTATTTTATGGATATGTACACATGTATGCAAGCCTGTGCATGTATGTTGACAGGCTCAGTCGCAAATCGTACTCAGCTATTAGCAAATACCTGTTTAGGACTCTGAGACACTATTACATGGTTCAGAGGTACCTTGAGAATATCAAGTTTTGGCTTTTAATGTATTTGAGGAAGCTTGCTTTCTATTTGTTTTTGGCTTTAATCACATAGTTGGAAGTAGAGTTTCATCTGCCATCGACATATAATTTACATCAATTGTGTAAAATGGTTGTCAAATGACCTTGTTAATATGGCAAATCACATATAAGAGAAAATATTTAAATGAGATCTAAATGTTTAAATAGCTTAAAATCTTAGAATTAATAACATTCAAAATGTTGACTGTGCTACTTGAGTCTTATAACCTTTCTCAAATGGATCCTTAGTTAATTATCTCTAAAACTGGCCTTTTAAAACATTATGCTGTGTCTGGAGATTGATATTTAACTTTTTTTTCTATTAATCATATTTAGTTTTAAGATTTGGAAAGGTAGTCCTCTAAGGTTCAGCTGACATTTAAACAATTATGTTGAGACTTAGCATTGATATATTTTGGTTGCTTAACCCTTCTTGTCAGCAGTTCTGTATTTTATGCAGACCTTGCTGGTGTGGCACTGGAATTTATAGTAGAGTGAATTTATTTTAATAGAACAATTCTTGTCCTTGTAGTTATAGCAGTTATGATTATTATCGTAAAACAAAGCAGTCTGAAGCTGTAATCAATCTATAAGACACAGTTTCACATGCAGACATATGCATATCCCTTGTGAAAACTGATGTTGATATGTATTAAACTGCAGACTTTTTATTATGAAACCATTATATGTGTTTCCCAATTTAAAAAAGGAAAGAAAAAAAAAAAAAAACCACAAGAAAAAACCTGTAAGTCGAGAACTTATTTTTCAGTGCATAAAGCTTGACAGCATAGGCTTAGGGCTGACTACAAAAACTGGGTAAGTTACTCCATGATTCCGGCTGTTGAAGGCTACAGGAAGAAATCTTCATGATATGGATTAAGGAAGCTGGGGTTATTTAAGCTAAAGCAATGCTTCTGTCATGCTGTTGCTTATTGCTTTTTCCAGGACTGGAGAGTTTGTATTCTGGCTCCATCTTAACTCACTGTTTCTTAAAGTAATATCTTTTTTGGGGGGAGGGAGAGGGGTAAGATGATGTCAGTTAAGCTCACTGGAGATATGGTACCTGGATATTGGTCTCTTTAATCAAGCTAGTATTTGATTGTAAGGCTGGAGTGCCATGTACTGTCAATGTGTCACTGCCATTGAAACAGCAATACATGTCCCTTCTCCATTTCTGTGCAGCAGTACAAACGTTCGATGGCTGTGTCATGCACTGGAACTAATCTAGCATAATATAGAAAAAGTAAAATGAAAGTTGTCAATAAATTGGCGATGAACAGAGGGGGAAGGAACTGCTTGTTTGGTGGAAGCGCTGGTTTCAATTCATCAACTTCTCTTTTTTTTTTTTAAGAGATCAGAAGAAATGGACTGAAAAATGCTCATTTACATATAAAACCATTCTAAGATTAATTAGCATTTTAATGCCTCTGAAGTTTGGAAAATAATAATCAGTAGATAACGTATAGAACACATTAATTATCTTTTTAAGATTACTCACTTTTTCAAGCATTGTCCTCTGAAATTTTTAATGATGGCATCTGAAGGTCATTTATGAGCAACTGATGTGACCATTCAAAGCTAATAAACAGCCTCCTATGGTATGAATTACCACCTGCTCCCTTTTTGCAAGAAAGCAAGAAAGAATCTTCCAATATCCATGTCACAATACTGTTTATCACACTTGAGATTGATATCTACTTTATACAGGAGAACCTAAACAATGGGGTATGAGAATTACTATCTAGTTTGCGTTCTGTTCTCAGAAGCTTTTTCTTGAATGCTCTTCATGTCTAATCTGTCTCTCTCATAAGCATTTCTGGAGGTACCAGCTTCAGATACTGTCCTTGCCTAGGGAGGAGGGCAGAGCAGCCTTTTCAGCAGGCCACGTGTCTTTTTTCAGTGGTAGGAAGGGCCAAATGCAATAGCGTCCTCCTTCTAGACGACTTAACTTTCTGTGAATGCATAGATTGATGTAATGCTCAGTAGGCCCAGAGGGAAAACCTATAATGTATCAAACAGAAGGCTTAATACAGCTTTGCAATATTTGTATAAAATGTGCCTGTCTGCACAGGCACAGGACGGGCTTCCTGCTGCTGCTGCCGCCACTGCCAGTGGGAAGCCCGGGCTGGGCTGAGCAGTATGTGCTCAGCTCAGTGGTAGCCTTTGTCCCCAGCCTCTTCCACTTCCTAGCAGTCTCTTATCTTCCATCCCAAACGGAAGAGCATCCTTTATATCGCTAATTCTTTTCCCTCCCTATGCCCAGCACAGCAGCCAGACCGAACTGTGCCTGTCCTCTCCCCTGGGTCCAGTAGGCTCTCCTTCACCAGAATGGCAGAGCTGGGGAGGGAAGATGAAGGGGGAGGGTGGGTTGTTGTATGAAGGGAGGCTCCTCCATGGGTGGGAGCTGCTGCCCACATGGAGGGTACGTGAACATGTGTGTGTGTGCAGGCTGCAGCCTCCCACACGGACAGGAGGAGGGATCCTGAAATCTATCTCCAGTTCCTGCAGGCACCACTCCCAGGCTGCCCTTTTTTTGGGAAATATTTAGAATAACAAAATAATCGTGTTGTAAATTAATGTAATAAATGACTGATGCTTCTGTGACTTGAAATCTGATGTTGGGTGGAACTCAGATTTCTGAGAACATGTCAGGTTGCGTTAAGGGGCACCAGAGAAGGACCTGGCCTTTTGTTTATGTTGCTTACACAATTCAATAGTTGGTATATACTGTGCTGTATATATAGTTGGTGTATACCTTTGAAAACAGTAAATTCCTAAATTTATGTGACAGCTAGGCAAACAAGAAAGGATGTAGGGAGTTGAAATATAGAAGAGGTGCCAGGATTACTCATCCTCCTCCCACTCTCTGGGAGGAGGATGAGTTTCTTTCCTTTAACAGTAGAAGCCAACAGTAAATTTTAATGATTTTTTTCCTTCCAAATTTCTATTTTTAGATTTATAGGTTGAAGACACTAGCAAATATTTTTAAGTTTTAGTACTCAGAGAAAGTTCCAAATTAATAACCTTTGAGAATAAAATCTGTAGCTCAGGCAGGGCACAGCAAAAGCAGGATCTGTATAAGCTTCAGGCCTCTGTGATGTGCTTCAGAACTGGTAGTATTCCCATTGCATGACCTTTCTGCTGAGACTACCAGTAAAAGTATCAATTAATGCTAACAGTTTTATGGCATGGGCTCTTGCATCTTGAGAACTATGCTAAGACCATTTATTCACCTTATCTGATGTTCAGAATAGTCAAATGGACTGTTTTTGATTGCTTTTTGCGGTTACTGCTCCTCTTGATCACTCAGTCCTTCAGCACCCAAAACGACTTTTTTCCTACAGACTGAGAACTAATTCTGGTGACATATTAGTGCATTTATTATTCACAATATTCAAGCACAATGTACAGTATTGATAGATGATCATGTTTGTGAGATTCTATATTTCCAAGTCACCAAACCAGACTAAGTGTTTTTTTGATGCTCCCTTTCTGCATCATTCTCAAGTGCATGAGGTACGTACTTTGTTCGTGCATGTTAAAATGCAAAGAGAGTTGGTTGCAGCTACTCAAACAATTCCTTCTGTGCTTGTTTTTGGTCAGTGATTGCTATTTTAATGGACATTTGGGGAAAAAATTCTTCTGTTTTCACCTGAATTGAGGGAATATTTAGTGAGAAAAAATTGTTCTATCAAAACCTGAATTTTTAAAACAAAAATTTTACTTGGAATTCTTTTATGAGCTTTCAGATGACCTTTACTGAGGATGACTGCTGTTATTATTTTCATTTCCTGCATCCTCTTGTGCTATACAAACCAAATTTACAGGTGGCGACCCACCTGCCCAGTCAGCCTTAGAAATTCCTGGTGTCAAGATGTGCTGTACAATCACATGGGGAAAACCCATTACTGCTAGCAAGGACTTGTATTCAAAGATAAAACAAGCCTGCAAGTGTGACAAACTATATGAGGGAAAGCATGGATAGCCATAGTAAAAAACATAGCGTTACAAGCTCAGTTTGATAGCTTTGAATCATTTAAATGTATAGGGTTTGCTTGTGTGTCTGACTTTGTTGTGATTAATGCTCAGGTCTGGAACTACAAATAATACAAATATTCCCCGCTGCTCCACAGGAGGCTTCTTCAGCTTCAGTTTTGGGGGGCATGTGCTAACCAATGCATAATTTCTAAGGAGGTGTTGCCTGATGTAGTGACTTAGACATACTTCTGACGTTGAGGTCCATCTGCTATTCAGAGCATAGGAAAAGAGGCAAGAAGCCAGAAGTCATGTATTAAAGACCATGTCTCACTTTGGATGACAATTCTGGAACACAGTGTTTGGCACATTTCTTGCATCAGTAAAAGGATGATAGGAGAGCAGTGTGATCTGAAAGCTCATATTGCATCCTGACTTTAGGGAGGACAAACAATTGCTGAGCAGATCAAGGTGTTAACACCCTTGCATTTTTTTTTGTCAAGTGGTTTATTTCAAAATGCTAAGGGAAACAGTGAAAACTACTAATCATGCTTATTGTTTAACAAGTACCTGAATCAGTTTCTGAGTCCTTGGAGATGATGTATACCTGTATAAGTGCATAATTTCAATACAGATTAAATTTTTCTAGAAGTAAAACTAATTTGTTTGAATTTTTACTTTCTTCTATAATTTAGGTCCTGGATGCCATGTAATTTGTAATAATGAGTCCTTATAACTACGATACATGGAGTAAGCAAGCATACATTCATAAAGTATACTACTGAGTTTACCTTTCTTCACAGTACCCTAGTTCTTTGCACAACATGCAATCTATGCTAAACATATGAGATTCCCAGCTAAACATATGACAAAACCCACCACCCCCAAAGAAAAACAATCCTTCCTTACCCCAGACCAACAGCCCGCAATAACAGATGTGTCTTTAGTAAAATTTTACTTACTGACTGTTTCGCCATAGCCAGCAACAGTGGTCCTACTTTGTTTAGAGGTGGGTTTCTTCTGAAGGCAAACTGAGTTACTTCATTAGAAAGTAAGGTGCAAATCTGTTTTCTATATCCTGTGCAGTATACATGCAGTACACCTTTTACGCTTTATGTTCTATCTGTAAGAATTTTCCAAAGGCAATTCAAATGGTGGGAAAAATTAGAGAAGAAAATGGACTGCAGTTTTCTTATCTAAGTTACAGCCTCTTGGATATTTCACAGCTAGAAGCTTGGCACTACTGCCGTCTATTGCAAACAGATGGATCTTTTTTTTGAAAACTACCTTAGCACTTCATTTTCATTCCTAAACACATTTTGTTTAATCATTAAGGGACATGTTCATTATTCATTTATCCAGATCGCTACAACAATAAGATGGGGCAAATACCCAAAGCTTTAGGTAGTAATATAGTATTTTTGAAATATTGTAAATCTAAGGAAATACTGTTTAGTCATGGTAGACAATACCGTTAAGGTCTTAAAGATAACTCCTCTACTTTTATCTCAAGTTATTTGTACTATTCCAAATACTGTCCAAAAGATATTTTAAGCTACAATTCCTCTATAAATGGTTAAATAAATAAATAAATACACCCCCCCCCCCCAAATCCAACAGTTCTATGTGATTCATTTTTATAGTGCTTTTTCAAATAATGTGTTCTAGCTGTCCAAGCATTTTAGTGTAAGAGCTGAGGCTTCATTAAAAGAATATACTTTATCTGACTTTTACTTTTATGCTTAAACTTCCATGAAATCTTACACATTTCTACAGCTAAATTCTACTTAAAATTAAACATTATAATAGCTGTCCATAAACATTTACTAATTATTAACTTTTATATTCCAAATACAGTATTTTTGGATCAGTAATTTCATGTTGCTCTCTTTCTTCTTTTTAATTCTTCCTAATTTAACCATACTGTGGTAGGATGACCTTGGCTGGCTGCCAGATGCCCACCCAGCTGCTCTCTCACTGCCCCTCCTCAACAGGACAGGGGAGAAAATGGGATGAAAAAGTTTGTGGCTTGAGCTAAAGTCAGGGAGACCACTTACCAATTATCATTATGGGTAAAACAGACTCGACTTGGGGAAAATAAATGTAATTTATTGTCAATTAATATAGATCTGGTTGGTGAGAAACAAAGACAAAAAACCATAAAACACTTTCCCCCCACATCTTTTTTTCCAGGTTCAACTTCACTCCTGCCTTCCCAACTCCTCTCCCTCCTCCCCCGCAGTGGGATCAATGGGGAATGGTGGCTGTGGTCAGTCCATAACAGCTCCTCTCTGCTGCTCCTTCCTCCTCACACTTTTCCCCTGCTCCAGCATGGGTCTTTCCCACAGGCTGCAGTCCTTCAGGATAAACCTGCTCCAGCATGGGCTCTCCATCGGCCACAGTTCCTTCAGGAAACATCCACCTGTTCCGGTGTAGGGTATTCCACAGGCTGCAGCGTGGATATCTGCTCCAGCATCTGGAGCACCTCCTTCCCTTACTTCTCTCACCTTGGTGCTCGAAGGGTTGTTTCTCATAGTTTTTTTTTCCTCACTCCTTGCACACCAGGCAGTGTTTTGCCCTTTTCTTAAGTATGTTTTGCCAGAGGTGCCACCAGCTTGGCTGATGTGCTCAGCTGTGTCCGGAAGTGGGTCTGTTGCGGAACTGGCTGTGTTCAGCATGGGGCAGCCCCTGACCTCTTCTCACAGAGGCCAGCCCTGCAGCCCTTCTGCCACAAAACTTTGACACTGGCACCCAATACACATATACTTGATTCAAAGTAAAGATCTTTACAGTGGTATTTTTTACAAACATTATACGGAATGAGATTGATCTTTTTCTTTCCTGAAGTTCATCATGCCTGAACTGTGTTGAAATCAGTGAAAATACCAAGGGATAAATTTAGCTTGGGTGATATGTAGAAGAAACATTAATTATCAGGAAATTATCAAGAGAAAACATGTTTTTATCACTGATTTTTTTTTCTAAGTGTTTTACAAATTAACAGAGTCCCTTTTGAAATCAGTATTCCAAAATAACAGATTTATATCTATTATGGATGAGTCAACAATGGAAATGAATTGGCAATCAATTATGCTTTGATGCTGTTTTGCCATAGTGTTTTAACCTAACTCAAAAACACTTGCACTCAGAATAGCTGTTCTTCATTTTAATGAGACTTAATCAAAAAAGTAAATTGTGGTGAAATGCTTAGAGTGAGATACTCATATTTGGGTGATCACATGTAACTTATTTGCATTCTGTAGTGACATGACTTTTTTGCCTTGGTCTTCACTAGCAAGTGCTCAAGCCTCACCGCCCAAACCACAGAAGGCAAAGGTGGGGACTGGGAGAATGAAGAGCCACCCACTGTGGGAGAAGATCAGGTTTGAGACCATCTAAGGCCCCTGAAGGTGCACAAGTCCATGGCACCCAATGAGATCCATCTGCAGGTCCTGAAGGAACTGGTGGACGAAGTTGCTAAGCCACTATCCATCGTATTTGAAAAGTTGCGGCAGCCCGGTGAAGTTCCCACTGACTGGAGAAGGGGAAATATAACCCCCATTTTTAAAAAGGGAAAAAAGGAAGACCCGGGGAACTACAGGCCAGTCAGTCTCACCTCTGTGTGTGGGAAGATCATGGTACAGATCCTCCTGGAAGCTATGCTAAGGCACATGGAGGGCAGGGAGGTGATTTGAGACAGCTAGCATGGCTTCAGCAAGGGCCAGTCCTGCCTGACCAACTTAGTGGCCTTCTATGATGGAGTGACTACATCAGTGGACATGGGAAGGGCTACGGATGTCATCTATCTGGAACTCTGTAAGGCCTTTGACATGGTCCCCCACAACATCCTTCTCTCTAAACTGGAGAGGTACGGATTTGATGGGTAAACTGTCTGGTGGATGAGGAATTGGTTGGATGGTCGCATCCAGAGGGTAGTGGTCAATGGCTCAATGTCCAGATGGAGATTGGTGACGAGTGGCGTCCCGCAGGGGTCCGTATTGGGACTGCTACTGTTTAATATCTTCATCAATGGCATAGACAGTGGGATTGAGTGCACCCTCAGCAAGTTTGCAGGTGACGCCAAGCTGAGTGGTGCGGTCGACATGCCAGAGGGACAGGATGCCATCCAGAGGGACCTGGACAAGCTGGAGAAGTGGGCCCATGTGAACCTCATGAGGTTTAACAAGGCCAAGTGCAAGGTCTTGCACCTGGGTCGGGGCTACCCCCAGTATCCGTACAGGCTGGGGGATGAAGGGATTGAGAGCAGCCCTGCCGAGAAGGACTTGGGGGTACTGGTGGAGGAAAAGCTGGACATGAGCCAGCAATGTGCGCTCGCAGCCCAGCAGGCCAATCGTCTCCTGGGCTGCATCAAAAGAAGTGTGGCCAGCAGGTCGAGGGAGGTGATTCTGCCCCTCTACTCTGCTCTGGTGAGACCCCACCTGGAGGACTGCGTCCAGCTCTGGAGCCGTCAGCACAGGAAAGACACGGACCTGTTGGAGTGGGTCCAGAAGAGGGTCACAAAAATGATCAGGGGGATGGAACACCCCTCCTATGAAGAAAGGCTGAGAGAGTTGGGGTTGTTGAGCCTGGAGAAGAGAAGGCTTCGGGGAGACCTTCTTGCAGCCTATTAGTACTTAAAGGGGGCTTATAAGAAAGATGGCAGCAAACTTTTTAGCAGGGTCTGTTGTGACAGGACAAGGGGGAATGGCTTTAAACTAAAGGGGGGTAGATTTAGACTAGATCTAAGGAAGAAATTTTTTACGCTGAGGGTGGTGAAACACTGGAACAGGTTTCCCAGAGAGATGGTGGATGCCCCATCCCTGGAGACATTCAAGGTCAGGCTGGACGGGGCTCTGAGCAACCTGATGTAGTTGAAGATGTCCCTGCCCAGGGCAGGGGGGTTGGACTAGATGACCTTTAGAGGTCCCTTCCATCCCCAACTATTCTATGATTCTAATGTTTTTAGATATCACTAAGAATGTGTATTCGACAAGTCTTTTGTTTAACTACGGTCATGCTATAAAACCTACAATCCATTTACCACTTCAGGTACTGTTGACTTTCTAGCTAAACCACTCAAAATAGTTACTTTCATGTTTCTTTTTCTCTAAAATCCCTCTGGTCAACTTATTGGTCAACACACAGGTTTAGCCTTCAAAATACACAAGTCTGCATTGATTTATACAGTTTTTTCAAACTGTGATAGAGCATTTCTTGAATCCATCCTCTAATAGGGAACACTCACCTTCAGATAAAGCTAAGAGATCATATTTCTTAGTATCACACTAGATATGCTTCAAATAATTTTGTTCATTTAAATTTTGCCAAAATATATTTTATATGTAAAACAATGATTTGTTGAAAATAAAACATTTCTAGGAAAGATATAAGTTTTGGCAGATTTCGTTTTCAGATTTTTTTTAACATCATTAAGGCCAAAACATTTAATTTAACCTTTTTCAGAATGGAAAATCTTATTGTGTTTTTTTTTTTTCCTTCAATAACAACTTGTTAATTATTTTGATTCTATAATAGTTTTAAAATGCTCTAGTGACCTTTAAGACATTTAACAATGAAAATTTACTGTTTATTTGTTTTCTGAAAAGTATGTCAGAATTAAGCACTGTATTAATCTCATTCTTGTTTTTTAATAACATGTTTTTCATTTTCTTTTTGTTCTGAGCAGGGAGTAAACATCCCAAAGCCCGACATTTGTCAAACACAGAATTGGATTCCTAGGTAGTGTATGTCTCTTGGTAAAATTCACTTTTATGAAGATAACTGACTTACAAGAACTCTTAATTGGAGGATTCCGCCTGCAAGGGTGTAGATGGTATCTATGAAGGGCAAGAATTTTGATCTTTGTGGAAAGCACTTGTGCATGTCACTTCACGGTTCAACAGGACAAAGTAAAAGTGCGAGCTGGTGGGAGTAAGTGGATATTGAAGACCAAGAAAAATACTGTCCCAAGCATATTGATTAATTTTCTAGAAGTCCCCCACACAGAAATATTTCAGTGAAGGATGTCCCTTGTCCTTCTCTATGTTTTACATGGAGCTGAGCACCTGCTTGCTAAATGCTGTAGACAAATTAGTAGCATGCTTGAGAGATTAAAATAATTAAGATACCCATTCCTGCCATCATGGAGGTCTTAAAGTGAGAATTCTAAGTCATTATAATCATACCACACCTTTCCTGCATAGTCCTTATATTCATTGTCAACTTCTTTTATTCCAGTGTCCTACACAAGCATCTACACTTTCAGTTCATTCTTTTGAAGGGTCCAGCTTCTCCTTTTTCATCTCCAATTTCAACATAAGTTAAGAGGACTTAGCATCTGGAAGGATTAAGACGTGCTAGATGTGCAGTTTGTTATGCAGATGATAAATACTGATATCTGGTAGGGTGAATCTGCGTGGTTCTTTCAGTGGATGCTGGGATCGAGTCTTGTGGGATTTGCTTAATTCTGAGGTGAGATACTGAATAAGAGAGATTAAATCTTCTGGAACATTTTGGTTGCTAAGTTATTTTAAGCATAGAAGTTCTTTTTCCTTTTTCAGTGGGAAAAGTGCATAATAGCTAATTAGGCCCTTAGGGATCAATTTTCAAAACAGTGTGCAGGAAGTGTGAGCACAAACCTTATTTGTTAATGGGTTTTTTGAACATACCTCCTGTGATTTTTCAAAATTTAGAACAACGAAACAGCAACCTTATTGGAGAAGCTCATTTAAATATATAGAATATGGTATCTTTTTCTTCAGGGCATTAGACAGATGACATACATTAAGACTACAGAGTGTTTCTGTGGTCATTATGTTTTACTTCCTCAAACCTGTAAACATAATGAAATAATAAAATATTCTCTGCTGCCCTGTAGGAGAAGTCAATCCTACAGTCCTTACCTACCTCCTCTTTGCTTAAAGGAGGAAAAGCAACAAAAGACTAATCCCTAATTCTGGTGAAGAAAAAATCATTAAAAAATAAAATAAACATTATTAAACATTTCATTGTAAAGATTGTGCAAGGTATTTAGAATGAAATAACAGTGAGCATATAGGAAAAATTCCACAACAATATTTGATCTAATTCTCTATTTAAACTGTTGGGTAAAGGTTCCTTATCATTGCACAGGAAAATGAAATAAATGCGTGTTATTTTTCAATAATGTTAAATAGAAAAAGAAATGCGATTCCTGAAATATGGGAATATTCAAGTATGCTAACGGAAGTGATTGTTATAATTTATAGTAATGCTAAAGGTTATGACTACAAGAAAAGATTTAGAGGTAGGTGGATGCAATTGGAGACAGGGCAAAGCTGATTCAGGGGACATACATACAGCTGTAAATTAAACACATAGCATATTTGTTTGGGTGCACTGTGGCCCTATTCAGCTCTCTGTTCTGAGAAGTGGAGGTGCCTCATTTCTGGCCAGGTCAGAATGTAGGCAGATGAGCTCAGGTCTGTTTGCACCTTCGTATTTCAGTATGCCTTAAGTTGAAATGAGGATCTGGATCCATGTGACTGGATACTGCTAACACGTATGTACATCCAGGAGTATACACATCAAATCCTGCATGTGAAAAATGAATGTTGTATAAGCTGTATATATCTGTATTAACTATACACTGTATATATATCTATATACTTCATCCTTGTTCTGAAAAGTGTGCAAATTGAGAAGGTAAAAAGAAGGAAAGTAAAAACTTACATTTAAAATACTTAAGTATGTATTATGTCCAAAAGACAGTCCATGCGCTGAAGTTCTTACAATTTAAATAGGAAAGAGAAAGGATGTGAGATTCTGTTTCTATTTTACTCACAAAAAGCAAAAAACAAATGTAAATTGAGCTTGGACTTCAGTAGGTCAATGGTTTGCCATTGATTTCAGTGGAATTGGGATTTTGCCCTAAATGACTTTCCCATGGATGAAAAAGAAAATTGTATCTAAGAAAATATATGTCTGCTGAACACCAAGTTTGTGTCTTACCAGTATAAGTTCTTTAGTCAGTTTTAGAGAGTTATTTGCTGATTATAAGACAATCTAAAGAAATCAGCTGCTTCTGTGTTTTTCCAACTCCAAACACATCATTGTCAAGTTCACATATAATGAACAGTCACACAATTCCAACCCACCTTTATTAATAAAAGCTTTTGATTTCAAATATTTGCAGCTTCTATAAATTACAACAATTTCTGTCCTGAGCAGAAAAAGATTTCTTGTGTTAAATATTTCATTGCTTAAGTGGCATCTATTATCTAGAAAACATTAGATTTTCCAGAGAATAGAAAAGATATTTAAAAATATGTGAGCATAGATAATCACTATAAATTGGTGATTTTATTTCTTAATGTTACTGGACAGTAGCCTAAAGTGGTAAGTTTCATTACACTAGAATATAGATTTGACCGAAGTGTGCAATTTTTTCCTTCAGTGCGCATTTAATGGAAAAATACAATAGTCTCTGAATATTTATATTGTGGTACATAATTGGAAAGTTGAGAATGTGTATTTGTTGCAGTTATATTGTTTTATTACTGAATATTGAAATTCTGGCTTTCAGAATGCCAATTTAAAATGGTTTGTTATATATATTTATATTTGGTATAACAGATTGAGAAAGTGCTAACATAAAGGATCATTAACACTAACTAAAAATTATGTGATAAAGTGCTTTATTTAAAATCTTCTGTTTTCAAATACAAATTTGTATCTCACAAATCTACATTTCCAACAAAGATTATCTAGGATGTCAATCATGATATTGACACCATAAAATCATGAAGTAGGGCTGTACTCCAGTTTAAGGGAGATTCTATTATAAGGAATGATTGCTTGAGCTCTAAAATTGCCTGGTATCTGAATAAATACATTTATTTTTAGCTATATTTTTTTGTACTTTGATAACTTCCATATATAATCTTATAATTCATCTTTTGTTAGTTTTTTTCTGCTTTGGCTCCTTGACTGCAAGAACTGAAAGACAATTCCCTCTCTCAGGTACCACATACACAGACTACAATTACTGAACTATCTAGGATTATGGAAGCAGTCTATGTGGAATAGCTATTCAATATGTCTTCCATGCAGACATTGCTATTTCAAGATGGGAGTAATATTTTTCCTACTATAACTACCAATTTTGTAACCGTATTAAGTTTAGCTACTAGCAGCTACTCTCCTTCAAAAATAAGAGTTCTTACAGGGTCATTGTTGCAGAAAAGGTATTGCAATTTAATTTTTTTCCACATCTTTGTTTGGAAGAGTTGCACCATAAAGACAAGCACTGAAAAAAGAAGGATAGTCCTTCCCTCCCTATCCGTGCTTCTGTTAGACAAGGATGCACACCAAAGTTTCTACTCTTTTCATACAATTCAGCATAGCTTACAAATGCATACTTAAATTCAATAGAAACAAAAAGACTTCGATGTTTGAAGCCATTTGCCAATAGATGACTGATATGGGTTTAGTTTCCCTGTCTGCAAAATTGAGAATATTATTTCTCCTGCGTGTCACCCATTCTTTATGCATAGTATATTTTCTCTCTCTTACCAACTGTTTACAGTGCCCAACAGCATGACCCTCAGCCCCTCACGTTCCTGATTGCTAACAATAATCCTATTGCATAGACTATTGATTTTTTTCATTTAATTTAGCCAAAACTTAAATGAAAAAAATGTCTCAACTTTTGCATGCCTTGTTCCTTTCTGACTTCTTCGTAAGCCATTTTCAGCATCCTCTGGATGTAACACGTGAGACAATCTCTGTATTTTCCTGTCCATATCTGACCACCCCACAGAAGATCTTTCTGGGATCATTATTATTTTCCTTCCTGACTATTACAAACACCATTCTTCCCCTTCTCCCTTGAGTCATTATTACTTGACTTCTAACCTTTTGAAAATTAGCTGCCAAACCAACTACCTTACTAACTCATTAAATCCTTCCACCAATGAGCTTTTTTTCCCTGCTAGTGTTCCCTTGTGTCCGTACTACTTCTCTAACACTTATGTCTGATCCGTTTGTCTGCTTTCCATCTCGCCTAAGGTGCCCACATCATCTCTTCTCCCCTTCCCACAATTTTTTGAGGTTTTTCTACCTGACCCTCTATGCCAGAAGGGCCCTTCAGCAAAACTCATCCTTTCCTACTACCTTTGCCACCTGCCAGAGTTGAGCTGGGTTTCGTACTGTGCTTGTTAAGAACTAATTGATTAGCATTATATAGTATAACTAGGCTTTTAAAGACTTTTGCTAGCCTTGAAGAATTTCTCACATGACCTGTATATTCTAAAGGGTTCATAACTTCCTAAAGTGACAATCAAGCTTCCTGTACCTCTTTAAAGCACTCTTTATGATGATTCTTGAAGTTCCTGCTTTGTCTTACAAACATAAGTGCATTAGGAAATGCTGGTAAGTGCACTCAGATACTTGCCTAAAGGTACCAGTGTGTAAATGCTGTGACTGTATGACTAGAACAGCTGCAGTGGCAGGCTTACTGGGCTGTTGTTACCACTGAAATCTCAGTGTCTTTCAAAGGAATAAGTATAACAAAATGAGCATTAGGACGTAACAAATGCTATTTGGGATCATGAATTTTGACAGGCTAAACAGCTGAAAGTCAGGTTCAAATTTATCCTACTAAATCAGGTTGGCTTAGTAGGGATACTGTAAGTTTAGCCTAATGTTTATTTATTACTAATGTTTGGGACAAATGGGACCCAGAAGCACTAATTTGTGATATATTGTAGTGACTGTAGCACCTTGGTGCTGAAGTGTATTGATTATTTTGCCCTTCTAGGAAGACATCTTTGATCAATTAATCACCTAGCTAGGATATTACTCCATAAATTACAATCATATTTGAATGAAACCCGGTAATTATCATAGATGAAAACTGCTTTTTTGTCTAGTGACCTCAGATATCCAATTTATAGAAATAGTACTAATGCATTTCTCCCATTAGAGAGTTCTATGGAACATACAAACAGAAATAAAGTCAAGAAAATATGGATAAAAAGAAGTGAAAATTAGATGAAAAATTTTCCTGTGTCAACTCCTCAGATTTATTGGATGACTGATTGTGGATCCTGAATCTCAATCTTCATTCTCCAATTAGAATTACCAGCAATAAAATTATTATCTAGTTGATAAAATGGAGAGTGTGTTTGGAAATAAAACTTGATGTTTTATATCTTTTAAAGTAGACATAATTTGGGGACTTGAATGCAAAAGTAGCTAGAACCTTCAGAATTGTTTTAGTTGTCCTTATGCAACTAGTGTTTTTTTCTCTCGATATGTCTGTTATAGAATGTACCTTTCAAAGATATAGATAAGCTATGCATCCAGTGAAGTATGGTGAAAATGGTTATGTTTGACACTGAAATACTGCGTGGATCTGTAAGTGTATGTCACTATTAGAGAACGGTATAGACAAAGAAAGAGTGGAGGAGAGATGAAGGAAATGACTATCTGATCTTTCAGGGAAATAAACTTCTAAAAATAACCCCCTTTTAAATTTTCTTTTAAAGCAGCCACCCAGAAGAAAATGCGCCTGTTATATTTGTCACATCACAAGATGCCTAAAGGTATAGCTTGCACAGAAGCTCTGTAAAATGTGAGGTGGATCACCTGAGTCACTGCCCTTATAAAGTTTACACTCTGCCTCTTAAAAAATCATGAAGACGTTTTAAATTACCAGAGGTGATGCCTGCACCACTTTGTTAACATTTTTCTTTTTCTAAAAGAAGATCTCTGTGTAAAATCTTGTGTATGTGTCATTATGTACATGGTAAGTTAGATTTTACTTGATGTTTTTAATGCAGTGGTTAAAAACTTATGATCCTGAAGAATTTTTATGAATAAGTAATGAGTGCAAGCTGAAATTTGGGCCATTAGAGTTTATTTTGGTATTGATTCCGCTCTTTCATATGTCAGCTTCTGTCAGCTTATCCCAAGGCACAGAGCTCTGGTAGAATCAACATCAGAGGAAAAGACTTGAAGAAAGTTGTCTTCACAAAAGATGTCCTCTCATTCTGCAGTTATTTGATTTAGAGCTGGAAAGTTGACTCCGCAGATTATTTTTTGCCTCCTGGAGGCAGCCTCAAGGGAAATACAGCCAAAGCACAAAGATGCTTTTCAGAGGAAAAAGTTCCCTCTTCAGAAGTGTAGTCTTTAAGTAAAGGTGAAAGTGATGTTGGGTTGCATGACTTGGACCAAATGTGCGTGAATCAAAACTTAGACCATTCTGGTTCATCTTTAAAGCCAGTTTTGCTGTACAAGGATTGGTTCATTTTCCCCGAGTTAATCTCCAAGAAGGCAAATTGCTCTTGATCCAGTAAAGCAGCTGCCATATTGGTTGCCAGAGGGATGGGAAGTTTAACAGACATTTTAAATTTTAGATTGCTCTGGCTCCATGTAGAAGTTTGAGCTGTAAAATAGTGAAATAATAAAAAAGGCATGAAGTCCTGATGTCTTCACCTGGAAAGATGCAGATAATTGAGTTGGACTGAGTTGCTGGAAGCTTATCATCTCAGTGCATTTTACAGCAAAATTAATATGCAGCCAGAAATCTATGCATCTTGACAAAACTGTGCACTTCTATAGTACAATGAAGCTAAGCATTTCCAAGGAAGGTTTCAAGCAGGATATAACTTGTATGTAAGAAAGATGTTCTAAGGGCTAGCACATCATACAGCATTTTACAGGCATACATTTAGGTATGCATATATGTACATGTATTCAAAGATAAAAAGTGTGCAACTTAATATAAGTTGTAAGCTAGTGGAAAGGAGTTTAGGAAATCTGTGTCTGAATTTAAGCTCTTGGGATAGGAACAAGAGTATGCAACGTGTGCCTAAGGAGGTTATCACCCCATGGGCAGATCCCCAAGCACCACAGCAGTACAGGTGCAGAATGGGTACTTCATGACATGGTTCACAACTGGCCACTGATCCCAAAGGATAAGAGAGGCAGACAATAAAAAGTTACAGAGCTTTAATCTTGTTTAACCCAATATGATTTTTATTTGCAAGAATTAATTTATAACATAGGAGAGACAAAGAGAAACTAATTAGCTGATCTTGGATTTAATTTTGGAAAAGTCATTTAAAACAAACATTTGAACTACTACAGGATAAAATGAATATGAGATCAGACTCAGATCTTGTAACCACCTGCCTTTTTAGAAATTACTCCTTGGATTAATATGAGTAGCTGAAAATGTCTTTGCTTTGTTGTAGGGAAAAATAAAGTATAATTATTAGAATGTTGTCGCTGCTGTACTGGGGTGATTAATCTGTAGCTAAAGACTTGGAGAATACAGTTAGATAAGTCTCTCTTTTCTCACATTTGAATCAGGAAGGCATTGTCAAACGCCTTCAGACTGCGTAGGGGATAAAAGGCAATGATGGTTTTAAGCTATGTCATGCTAAGTAAACACCCACATGATGGTATGTATGAGAAATATCCTACACAGAGTTCTGGAAATCTTGAGAAGATTTTAGCAGCTCCTGCAGGTCTGTATATGACAAGACTAAAACCAGGAAACCTGTCACAGGTTGAACCTACACAGCAGTGACTGTAATACAGTGAAGAGCTACCTGAGCTACCTTTAAACTGTGTACACTGGGTAGAGGTAACAGTTTAGGCCAGAGCAGCATGAAGTTTAACATGAAGTATTTTACCATGATTTTTAAAGCAGAGGTACATATTGCTACTCCATGAACAACAGCAGTATTTCAAATAATTATATCAAAGCTAGTTCAGATGTCTCTCATTACACCAGACATAATCAAATGATATATATTTTTAAAAAATAAAAAAACCCACCAGAAATAAGGACATTTCCATCAATCCCTAAGGGAGGGTCTGAAAGAAACAGATTGAATTCCAGACACATGATGAAAAATTCCATTGATTTTAGTGGGGTTGCTCTAGAAACTTCTAGCTTAAACCAGATCAGAATCCAGCCCTTTTTTCAAACATACGTTCACCAGAAAAAGACATACAAAAAAATTTACAGCAGTGATTGAAGGTGGAATGCTTGTTACTGAGGAAAAAGCATATCTAGGAAAGCTACAAACCAGGAAACTGTTTTTATAATGCCTATACTTGAAAAATCATTCCTAAAAACTTAATATCTCACAATATTTTTACTAGGATTCACTATGTAAGAAAAATCTTCTATAGAGGAATTCCATATGACTTTGCAATCCACATCAACATATCATTTCCTTTTCAATCTGTTTAGTGATGCATTCATCAAGGATTTAGGTGCTGAGATTTTTGTGCAACCTAGATAACTCTGTGAAAAACTGTTTTCAGATATATACAGCATAATGCACATGGAAGAAAGGGTGTGGGAAAAAACATGAGCCACCAGGTTTCAGCAACAACAAAATTCCACTTAAGTAGTTATGAAAATCTTGTGGTTTGAAAAAATACAGTAAAAAAACCCCCAGCAATGTCACGTACTGGATTTGCCTTTGATATGCAACTTTCAGTGCCAGATCATCCTTTGGTTTTCCCATAAAAGAAAAATGTAGACATGATTAAGTATATGCATGGTATCAGCATTAATATAAGAGTAAGCTAAGTGGTTCTGGATCAGGAAATGAGATTATAATGAACTCAATGTGATTTCATTGTGGTAAAAGAAGTTTAAACTTGATAACTATTCATAAGAAGAATAGGTACTATGTTAGCATTCTGTTTCCCTGGAGGTGAAAGAGCCTTGACAGGGCTGTTTCTCTCATTAAAAATCTGACATGACTTTGTCCTGTAGGATTTCCTGGCTTCACTAGAAAATTCGCAGTCGTCTGACACACGTGTTCTTCTATTCCTAATGGATGAACAAGTCTAATTTAGTATATACCTCTACAATTAAATCTCTCCATGGCTCTGTTGGAGTGGAAGTTTGCTAAAATGTTTTTAAAACAGATTTAAATCAGAACTGTTGGGCATAGGACCTTATAATTCAAGTTACCTATTACTAAAGGGAAATGTCAAGATACTCCATCAGTTTGGAAAAGGGAGCAGCTACAGGATAATCACAGACATTAGGCCAGATCTGAATACACTATAATTGTACCAAGTCCCTTTATTATTGAACAGGCTCTAAATTATTTGATGAAGCTGTTGTAAATTGGATTCTATCTAGACTTGACAGTTAAAAATATTTCTAATTATTTTATTCAATTTTACTCCTCTTTCCAATGAAATAAGACCTATATTGACCTTAAAAATGGAGGTATTAAAATATTGAGTGGATTTGTGGACAGCTATAACTGTATCTAAAATTAATTAATTTGGGGAGGTGATCAGTAAGATGTATGTTACAGTTTAAAAATAATTATCAGAACATTTGATTTAATTCATATCTATGCACAAAATTCTTTCAACCTTAAAATGTGTTAAAAGTCAATATTAGTGTAAATAAAAAATCCAGTAATTTTCTCACCAATTTATATTTCTGTACTCCCATAGATGACCTTTCCACGGCTCAAAGCAATTTCTTGGGATGATGCTGTTCGGAATACACAACATGAAAAATGCTTTCTAGATGATCATCTTCTCTAAACAGATGAACTGACAAACAAGGGAAAAAAAAAAATTCCAGGCATTTTGACAGAAAATTTGAGAAACATTTGAAGACAAGATATAATTAGAAGGGTCTGACCTTCCGCAAATTGTGAATACTTTCCAAGTGTGCAACTTTTATGAAGTCTTATATAGTCAGCTTTAGTTAGAATTTTCTAGTATTATTAATCATCTATCAAAACCCCAAGGGCATGATAGAGGAGGTAGTTTTGGCAGCTGAGTTATGGGCTTGTATGCTTTTCCAGTGGCTGTTCTTTGCGCCCTTTCCTCTGTGTCCCCAGACTGCCCGCCCTTGCTGTCTCCCCAGTATGGGATTCCCAAGGAAATGCACAAAGCTGGCAACAGGGGAAACAGATACTGGCATTTGTTAGATACTGTCAAATGTGAGTCTTTCCACTAGTTATCTTCAAATATAGATGCAGCACAGGGTGAATTTTATCTCCAGAGCTTTGGACTGAAAGCCTGAACTGAACATAGACTGAAATTTTAATTCCACAAATACACAGTACAAGGAACATTGCATAGGAACACTGCATATTTGCAGTTTATATAATTATATAACCAAGTCTGAGAGAGAGAACTATAATCTTCCTAAACATTAATGCTTATAGCTGAGGTTTAAGGAACCATGGAATTTGGAGGTGGCAAACAATTCCAGAAGCTGTAGGGAAGCAAAACACGTATTTCTTAAGATTGTTTAAGGACTGTTATTTTATTTTTGCTTTTTCCTCTCCATTTACCTGCCTCTTCTCTTCTGTGTTAACATTATCTGGCACTTCTGTGGAAAACTGACTTCCAAGCACTAACTCCTGACCTTCTCGCCTCCTCCCCTTCTTCATCTGTCTTCTGTTTTCATTGTTTTTCCCCATTTCTGCTTTAATTATAAAGACATTTTACTAGCTGGTTCTACTTGTACTAGCGATGCTTATGACAGTGTGTTCTTCTGAGCATCATTCATGAATAGCACAAGTGTTTTTCTCTAGTGAATGGCTAAAGGTTCAACCCGGTTCTTGTAAATAATCGGTTACTTTTCTCATTGATGTCAGTGTTTACTGTGTGAGGCTTGAGTCCAGTTAAGTCACTGGACTTCTAGCAGACATCAAAATGAGGTAGTAAGCTTCAGGGAGAAAAGAACATGGGAAGAAAATGGGTTTTCTTCATGTTTTTGCATTTCTTTCAGTATTTCTCTATACGCAACAGGAAGCTGAATCAGATCTTCTGTTCCCTTCAAGTGATTGCAACACGAGATCACAGTGCCTTTTTGTAATACAAAACTTCCCCTGTTAGGAAAGATGCACCCCATCCTTTAGGGAAGCTAGAGGATAAATATATTATCCAGAAATGTGAATTTCAGGTCACACTTAGACCTAGTCCATAATAAAACTATTCATTTTACTGTTTCTACACTATTAGTGATTTTCTTATCTTGCTTAGAATTAATTGCTTGGGTGGGTTGTTTTGGTTGGTTGATTGGTTGATTTGTGCTTTTGTTTGTTTGTTTTTGGTTTTCAATCCAAGAGGTCCTGGTATATGAATTTCCTAACAAATTTTATTCAGAAATTTCTAAGTCATTTACTAAGCAACACCTAGATACCATGTGAACATCCTTCTAAACTTATGTTAGTCACGAAGCCTATTTTATTGCAGCATTCCTGTTTAAGATTAAATATTTTCAGAAGTATTTTTCCTTCCAGAATGTTCCTGTTTCAGTTGTACAATTCCATTTTCCAGCATCTGTATTTTCTCACTTTATTCTAGTGTGGAGGCAGAGATTTTAAAGTAGATATTAGGATGTCCATTTGTTAACATAGACTTTCATAATCGTAAATAACCCCATTTTAAATCATAACTCTTTCTGGGTAGCACTAATCAAACTTCTATTCCATGGGAAGCACCAACATCTTAAAGATGTTTGTGGTCCATCATAAAGAAGGAGAATTCATGATATCTCTGTCAGAAAGAAAATTCTGAAGAGCTTAAGAAAATTTCAGTCTTCCTATCCTATGTACTGACATGAAATAGGATATCCAAGTTTTCCAAATCACTCTGGGACACCCAGAATTTTGGGGTTTCCCAAAACCAGAAGAGTTCCCATTACTGATTAGGGAAACTAGAAATGTTGAAGCCTAGGGTTCCAGAAATCATCTGTACTCTGCTTTCACCATTTTGGATGTGTTCCAAACTGTGTTGCCAAAAATGAAAAAAAAAAATTCTAACAAAGGACAGTTTTAATTCGTAATTACTACATAATATAATATTTGCAGGGCCACTGTACTTTGAAAGTTAATTTGTAATCCTTTGACATTGCTGAGCATGTTGTCTCCTAAGGGCAGCAAAAAAGCCAGCTACATGGACCACATTTATCCAGGCATATCTTTCCTCTCAAGAGAAACATTATTCTATATACACTCATACATTTCAAATTATAATTTGAAAATTGATCATTAATGAATTCAATATTTTCATGGCATGAACTAGATTTTTTTTTACTTTATTATCAGAATTTTAGACCTTATTTATATGTATTTCAAGACACATGAAGATTTTGTATAGTAGCACATAGGCCAAACTGGTACTTAAATCCATGGCTGTTCTTCCACAGCGGCTCTGATGTCAAACTTCAAACAAGTCTGAATAAGAGAATCAATTAAAGCAAGTTAGAATACAATAATTTAGAAGCTAATTTCACAGTTTTTATATTTTTTAAAAATAAAACTTTCCCTTTTGATGTCTTTCCAAACTAGACCTCAGAGGCCTTTAGTAGAAGGAGAATCATGTTCTCCTCATTAACTTTCATTAAGCATCAGTTATTAAAAAACCTAGCTTACTAATAATACCTGACAATTGACTGTATTGGTATAAAATCTTGCATTTATGAAGTTTCAGTGACCACCAGATTCCGTGGTTAGCATAGTCCCTCAGTATCCTTACAGAGATTTCTAGAGGAATAGTATCAATCATTTTCTTACAGTAGCCTTATATCTCATTTTCCTCAGTAAGAAATGACAGAGCTAGATCCTGAAAAATGCTTAAGTCCCTACTGGTTTCATGAGATACTGAGAGAGCTCCCCTGTTTGCAAGATGGAATATATGTACCTCGTCTTCAAACTATGGGGTTCATATCTTCCAGTATCCTGAATGTAATCCATACAGTAAAAAACTACTGGATCACTAAGTGAATTTGCAGGAGATTCCTAGGTACAACAAGAAACAAAATGAATTATCATGGAGTTTCTACTAGATATGTGATCTCATAGGTGGTGAAGAAGGACAAGTAACATGGAATCATAGAATCATAGAATCATTAAGGTTGGAAAAGACCTCTAAGATCATCGAGTCCAACCGTTTACCTTACACCACCATGTCCACTAAACCATGTCCCTAAGCACCGCATCTACACATCTTTTAAATACTTCCAGGGATGGTCGCTCAACCACTTCCCTGGGCAGCCTGTTCCAATGTTTCACCACTCTTTCAGTAAAGAAATTTTTCCTCACGTCCAATCTAAACCTCCCCTGGCGCAACTTGAGGCCATTTCCTCTTGTCCTATCACTTGTTACTTGGGAGAAGAGACCAACACCCACCTCGCTACAACCTCCTTTCAGGTAGTTGTAGATAAAGGTCTGCGATAAGGTCTCCCCTCAGCCTCCTTTTCTCCAAGCTAAACAACCCCAGGTCCCTCAGCCGCTCCTCATAAGACTTGCTCTCCAGACCCCTCACCAGCTTCATTGCCCTTCTCTGGACACGCTCCAGCACCTTGACGTCCTTCTTGTAGTGAGGGGCCCAAAACTGAACACAGTATTCGAGGTGCGGCCTCACCAGTGCCGAGTCCAGGGGCACGATCGCTTCCATGCTCCTGCTGGCCACACTATTTCTGATACAGGCCAGGATGCCATTGGCCTTCTTGGCCACCTGGGCACACTGCCGGCTCATGTTCAGCTCATGATGAACAATACCTTCTTCCACCAACTGGCGCTCTTGCAATGTTACTCTACTATATTGGCACAGCACAAGGTCTAGAGAATTCCTATTTTTCTTTTTCTTGTAGCATAGCTGTCATGGAGAGAACAGTCAATCCAGTTTCACACTGTGCCTGACAGCCTTGATGCTGCTGCATCTTTTGTGTGCCTGTTCTGACCTCCAATCTTCTGCGTCATAATGTTTCATGATAGGCCTGAGCCCTTGCATAAGCACAGAGATTTTCCAGAGAACTGCCCATGTTTAAAGCTGTCCCTCCGCATAAAACTGCGCAACCCATGTCTTTACTGCCTGAAGGGCATGGTAGACATGATTCAGCTCCCAAAGTCTGCAAAGTCCTTCTTGTGACTTTAGCAGGAGTTGAGAAAAGTATCTACAGATGATGATATATGTATTGTATAATAAGTGTCAGCTAACCTAAGTTGTCTTCCTTCGTATATAAACTGTCTGTGTATAGGTTGTGTCCTTTGCAGCAGTGAAATGGGCAATGTGATGCATCCAGGAGCTTGGCTTTGGGAGCATAGTGAAAAAGGTATCGGGAACAATTTGTCAGAGTACTTGCCATTAATAGGGTTCTTTGGCTGTGAAGTGGTAATTTCAATCATTTTGAAATTTGCACATAAATATACTTGTCTGTTAGATGTAACATTTGAATTGTGGAAAAGAAGTATCATTTCTAAAAATGCAGAAATGTAGGGAAAAAAAAAAAAAAGGATCTATTTCCAGAAATGTTTTCAGCATAATGAGTCTGTTGCAGTCTTTCAACCATAACATGTTATCCATTTAATAATCATATCTGGTTATACCAACTTCTTGCATAATAGTTACTATGATTTTTCAAACTATTAAAGTGATGCATTTTATAGGTTTTGTAGCTGACTGATTTTAAATGAAGTATGTTCATGTTAAGGAGTGTTTGAATATCTGTCACTATGGAAGTCTTCAAAATAGATTGTTGGGCAAATTAAAGCAGCAGTAAAGCTGCTCACCAAGGAGAAATTTCTCTTTCAGTGAGTGGCCACTTCAGAAGTATGTTGAGGAGGGGCTAGTTCTGAGAGTGACTTTTCTTATATGTTCTTTAAGTTAGATTAAATTTGGAGTCAACTGTTCAAGTGTTGTGGTAATGCAGAGATGTTGACCGTGTACAAAGACTTCTAGGCAGTCTGTGACTGAGATAGATACAGTACTTTGTCTCATTCATTTTGTTCAGTGAATGAAAAACAATGCATATCTATCTACACATCTGTTTACATGTATATATGGTCTTATATATAATTTTACACAGAAGTTATATATATTTGTTATATATTCACATATGTGCATTTATATATAAACAAGGTGTGGGTGGGTGCATAGAGAGGGAGAGGTCCTTTATATGAACATATGCTTCCTATACCTTTTAAGTACTATTTCTTTAAAATGAAACTTACCAGATTGTGTGTGTATAGTTAAATATATATATAACATGTCTGAACATAATAAAGTCCCTTCATATATTGTTCACAATTTTTAATATGAAAAAATATTATCTTTCTATATAACATTGCTGAGAGAAACATTTTTTACGGAACTTAGGAGTGTTTTTTTCTAAAGAATGGAAATACTTTAAATTAGAAACAGTCTTTCAGTAATGGTGAGTTGTTTGATTGTTATGCTGTGCTTCTTAATGTAGAACTTTTTCTGCAGTAAAAGGTTAATTAGTTGGGAAATGAAATACAGAAAACTATCATGAATGAGATGGTATTAAGTCTTCCTTTTTCTGCCTGTCTCCCTGTCTTTTTCTAGCATATAGACTCAGAAAGGGCAAAGGTGCCTGCGTAATTGGCCATTCCTTAGCAAACTGCACTGTCTTGATTCATACACACAGCAGGAAGTAAATGGATTTCATTTCCCTATAGAATATTACAAGCTTCAGTGGGTCTTTAGGGTTTTTTTGGTTTGGTGGTTTGTTTTTTTTTTTTTTACAAGAACAGTGTAATTGCTCTCTAGTTAAACTTTTCTATAAAGTTGTTTGGTAGGAGTGTGTGGGTGTAGACCATAGACTTTTCTGGCTGCTCCTCAGTAGATTTTACCGAGAGGGTACTTTCTCACTCCACAGACTCCATCACAGGGACTGATCAGAGGGAAGCAGGTAATCCATGTTAGCACATCAAGCTTGATACTGTATCAATGCCATTGCAGTCCTAGAAAATATAGTATCTAGCCCTTTTCTTTATGTGCTCTGTATAAAGTTTCATCACCTCAGCCCATTGCCATATGCCACTAACCTGTGTCAGATCTCTATTAAATGTAATGAAAATGGTGAAGTTATAAAAGTGCTTATAGCCACAAAACACTTCTAGAACAGTTACAAAAGTTAGGTTAAAGTTGACAGAGATAATACATGGTCAAATTATGTCAACAACTATGTCTTCGTATGTACAGACGTACAGAAACACAAATATATAAAACAGACAAACTTGCATACACACAAGCACACACCCACACCATGTATTTAGTTTTCAGTCTTAAAATCTTTTGCCTTCACCTTCACTTCTTATCCAACTCTTCTTAGTTCTTTCCAAATTTCTAGTTTTGCCTTCTGTCATCAGTATTCCCTACCTGTAACAGGGCGTTTGTTGTGGTTTAACCTCAGCCGGCAACTGAGCACCACACAGCCGCTCACTCACTCCCCCGCAGTGGGATGGGGGAGAGAATCGGAAGGGTAAAAGTGAGAAAACTTGTGGGTTGAGATAAAGACAGTTTAATAGGCAAAGCAAAAACCGCGCACGCAAGCAAAGCAAAACAAGGAATTCATTCACTGCTTCCCATGGGCAGGCAGGTGTTCAGCCATCTGCAGGAAAGCAGGGCTCCATCACGCGTAACGGTTACTTGGGAAGACAAATGCCATCACTCCGAACGTCCCCCCCTTCCTTCTTCTTCCCCCCAGTTTTATATGCTGAGCATGACATCATACGGTATGGAATATCCCTTTGGCCAGTTGGGGTCAGCTGTCCTGGCTGTGCCCCCTCCCAGCTTCTTGTGCACCTCCAGCCTTCTCAGTCGGTAGAGCATGGGAAGCTGAAAAGTCCTTGACTAGTGTAAGCACTGCTCAGCAACAACTAAAACATGGGTGTGTTATCAACATTATTCTCCTCCTAAATCCAACACACAGCACTGTACCAGCTACTAGGAAGAAAATTAACTCTATCCCTGCCGAAACCAGGACAGCGTTAAACAAGAAGGAACTGTGAATTTTAGGTAGATATTAGGCAATTTGACAGTTTTTAACTCCTATGCTTGCGTATTCTTAACACTCTGAAATCCTTAATTCCAAGTGTTATTTTCATCTGGCTGAGGAACAGAAATAGGACTATATTTAATCACAATTCAGTTTGAATTTTGCATATTGAATGTTCATAATTAAAACTTCTAAACAATTTACAGAGCTAGTAATAATTACAGGACTTAATTTGTGAATTTCTTTAATTGAAAATAATTTTGGCAAAGTATAACTTGCTTCTGAAAAGTTTAAGAATAGAATTTGAAACAAAGTTTTATACAACTTTTTTCAATGCCTCAAACCCTTCAGTTTCTTCAGAGTGTATATATAGCAGCTAAGTTTTGATTGTAGCAAGATAATTTGTATTTCAACACATTTATATTCTGTACTTTCATATATATTCATAGTTAGGGGGAGATGTATTAAGACGTGTCTTATCATCTCTTTCTGATGTATTTGGAGCAAAGCAAAATTTCAGCCTACTAGCAGCCTTGGAAAAGGGGCTTTTTACTTTGCATACTTGCTTTTCATAAATCTAAACAGAATTGTATACTGCAATGAAAGGTTCAAGCCTTATGCATGCATATATTTTGTGAGGTACATCTTGGACTAGTCAAGGCACATGACATTCCTGTTACTTTAGGATAAATCCTTAAGAAACACTAGCCAGTAGTTCTAAAAATACTACGTTAAAACCCCTACACCATGAAGGAAATATAACCCCTAATTTGACATTTTTTTCTTTTTATTTTTCAAGAAAAGACCTTTCAATCTGGAATATAATGAACTTGCAAAATTAGCCCAAACTCATTCAAAGTCTTTACTGTGTAATTTTGATGTGTATGTGTACAGGAAAGCAGGAAATGTTCTTGAGCTTGTTATCAAGTGAGACAAGGTTAATTAGTGACTAGAATAGCTTCAACATTTATTTCACTCCATTATATCTTACTGCCTGTTCTTTTTACTTCCAATATAAGATTTTCCAGTTTTAAGATAAGAAAGGAGAAACTGTTGCTTTTCACATTTTAAGTCACTAATGAATGTATATTTAATATACAGGGCAGGGTTTTTTTTTTAGGTTTATTGCCTATCTAGACCTCTATTTTCAGAATTGCATAATGATTGATCCCTCAAAGTTTCAGCACCCAAAATTACAACTGGATTTTCAAGAGCTCTATGCTGAACAGCCTTCAGTATAGCAAGGATTTTCAAAGGTCTCAAAATGTAGTGTCTCAGTACTTTGAAAATAAAACCATTTATTTGATATTTAAATGAGAAATGTACAGTACTAAGCATTCACTTGTTTGAAGATGGACTGTATGAAAATATTGTTTTCCATACAAAAGAATAACCAGAATTGTACATTAAGATCCAGCTGAGAGTTAAATTTTGAACATATTTATACCTCCTCGGGTCAACACAACACTATCTGAGTTTCATGCTTTTCATATTGCTTTGTAGTCTAGAATAATGTAGTGCCATTTAAATTGATGATGAGCAAGCAATATTTGAAAACATTAGGATAAATAGACACAGACCAAGATGCTACCTTACCACAAAAAAAATCTTATAAGAGATAGATGAGCTTGTGAAAAATAGTGTGTGTGTGTTTTCTTTTTTGCTTTTTTTCCCTCTCTCTCTGTTCTGAAGAGCAGGGATTTCATACTGCCTTTGGAAGAAAGTTGCTTTCATTTGGTGCAGACACTGAACCCCAAGGATAGGTCTATACTGTAAACCTCACTCTGTGTTTGACAGCAGACTATCCTCCCATCCAAACTGAACAGAAGCCCAGAGTTAGACAGAGAGGGTAAGTGAGCTCAGCAGCAAAGCAGATGAGAAATTCGGTAGACAAAGCATGGATTCTGCCTAAAACATATCTGCTGTCATCCCTATGCAATCTAGCTGCTGCTGTGATGGTGCAGGAATGTCAAAACTGAGCAGGCAGTCACCTGTAGACTTGCATCCAGGCTCTGAAGCTACACACAACAGGCTCTTCGGGGAGTGTGCACACAGCTGAAATCCAATTTTCCTTTACATAGTACAGTAGTGTTCCATGGAGTGACAGGTTCCCAGTAACTCCTGAGACATGCCCCAAACCAGCCAAGTCCAAGTCAGATGCAAAAGAAGCTTTAGCCCTTGCTGGTTTTTGGTCTGCCAGGCATTGCAAATGCGGGTGGCTAGGAAAAAACAGTGGCCAGCTGGGGGTTTGGGGTCCAGCAGAGATGGTGGGTGCTGCAGGTGCCCACAGCTGCACGTGGCCTCTGCTACTCCCCGGCAGCACAGTTACACATTAGTGGTTGTACTTGCAATTATTATGTAAATATATAGAAACAACCTTTGCTGTCTAGTGAACTGCATTACATCTTTTTTAATGTTTTGTTGTTTAAAGGAAGATCTGTTTGTCCAAATTTTTGCAGTCACTTGCTGTTAATTAATAAAATCCAGCCTTTAAGGAGAGTTTAGAGTGTTTTATTTTTTTCTGACTCATGCTATTGGATAAGCATTGACATCCTTCCTAATGGAGTGGGGCCAGGCTGCTGTTCCCAGCAGGGCTATTACACATACACTTTGCTCCTCCAAGGCGCTTGGCTAATGAACACATTTAAACAAGGGAACACTATTGTTCGATTGTTTGATTAAGTGAATTGTAACAATTATGAGGTGGTTCCCTACCATCTCCTTTACTATGGCCTTAAAAATCAATGAGATTTTGAGACTTCCGCTCCCATTCTACTTTGATTTGGTTTAAAGGAAGAAATAAGGCCCTGAATCTCATGTGGGGAATATATGGGCTAAGTAAATGTAAACACCATCATTCTTGCTTTGAAGGTCTTTTTCTTTGCCACAGTGGTGTAATATGACCTTACAGAGCTTTCTGTGTTTATTTTTATATAGGAAAAGGAAATGAAACCCCTTATATATAATATTTGAGTACATCCAGTTTTATATATATGCAAATTTGGGGTCCTAAATGCAGAAGTTATTTTAAAATAAAAATCACCCTCTGTATTATAGTTCGAATTGTCAGTATTTCAAAATGTAAAGCAAGTTAACTGTATAATATTCAGTGTCTACATCTACAAGTACACTTGCCTAGTCTAGCTAGTGCTAAATGCTGCAGTATGTTCTTTTTTATAGAATCATAAAATAATTTAGGTTGGAAGGGATCTCAAGGTCATGTAGTCCAACCTCCTGCATTACAGAAGTCCAGCTTCTTGTTTTTTCTCAGAATTCTCAGATTAAGGCTTGAGTTTGTTGTTGTTAGTTGCAGCAATTCAACAGTTGTCTCCCATCCATAGTGGAACAGACTTTCTACCCAAAATCCAAAAAAGGAGTGCTTTATCTCAATTTGAAACCTGTCTTATTCTACAATCTGTTAAAAAAAATAAATCTAAACCAAAATGTATATGTGGAAACCTCATTTAGATATTTTCAAATAAAAGGGATTTACTCAAGACTGCTGAGGTGGTTAATCTACTTACTTTGGGTTTTGCAGCTAAGCTTTTCTGTTCTTATGAGTCTGATTTCCTTTTTCTGGTACTCTTAATAAATATTACATGTACTATTCAAGAATTCAGATAAGTGGCTTTCCTTGTAAAGAAAATAAATAAATAAAAATTAAACTGCAGTATTTAATCTTTCATAGGATGTCCTTTGTAAGCTGGGAGCAACAATGATTCCGTCTACACTTTCCTCACAGCCTGATCCCCTAAGGGCCATTACCAGAACAGTCCCCAAAATTTAATCCAAAGCAGAAAAGCACCCTCAAACTCCATTATAAAAATTTCCACACTTTGAATTGCTACAGAAACTCCTAGTATGCAACAGTTATTTCACTCATTTCCTCTCTGTAGACAATTATGAAGTGTAACCAGTATGGAGATGCCTACCTGAAACTGCAAAGTCGAGGCAGTAGATACTAAGGTAGTGTTAATGCATTGTTCAGTGATCATTATGCTTGACATTTAAGCAGCGCTGTTACTCCTCATCAATGAAAGAAGAGATCAATTGCAGCCCTGGCACTGTCAGCTCGTCTTGTTGCTATGGATGACAACCGCAAATTATGAATACTTTTTATCTCCTACACAATTCTGTCTTCCAACTAGCCTGTTCTTCTTCAACCAAGCAAAAGATAAACCCAAAGATCTCTTTGCAGCTCAGGGTGTCATATGAGGCCTCACAAGGTGAAGAAATGCTCTGAGAACATTCACATTCATGTTTTGGATGCTGCAGCATATGTGACAATAAGTAACATCCCTCTGAAGCAATTCATACAGTCAAAGCTTCAGGTAATAACTTTAGCTATTCCAATAGTTGTTTTAAACAACCAGCCCAGGCTTCAGTACCTGGCCAGGAATATATATGACAAATGGTGAATTCATTGAGTTAAAAAGCACTGTCAATAATAATAAAATGCTCAAAAGAACTTTAGGTAAGGTTTGGAAAATTTACCTCACACTGAAAGACTTCAGTAGTTCTTGCTTAGTGCAGAGAAGGTTAAGGGAAGAGTTGATCATGGATTATAAATATTCGTAATGGAATAAGATATTGATCACTGGAGGCTAAATAAACTGAGAGAGTAAAAAACCAAGACCCATAGCTGAAAACTTAAGTTTGAAAACAATCAAATTGGGGATAATATTCAGCTGTACAAAATGAAGGTTATATTCCACTGAAGCAGATTACCAAGGGAGTAATTAATCTGTTGTTTTACAATTAAGATTGTACATGTGTTGAAAAGATACACTCTAGTTCACCCGCAAGTTTCTGAACTTTTTATCTCCCAGTTACATGGAGAGAAGAACAATTCTTTCTCTGCAGGAACTGCTGAAAAAAATCTGTGGCCTGCTTGATACAGAATGGTCACTCCTGGTTTTAAAATCTTTGTGGTGCCAAACACCTAAAAGTAACAGAATAAATATTAAAAGATTTTAGAAAATGCATAGATCACTTCCATTTCGCCTGGACAACCTTTTCATTTGTCATATGGCAATGTCAGAATAATGTCTGTTCAAAAGGGCTATAACCCTCAGGCTTAGAATGGGAGAACAGATGAACAATACCATTAGAATAAAATGCATCCATCAGCTCAGTACCTCTTTGTTATTAGGTAATTTCTTTATACATGGCATTATTTAGTTTGTTTTCCTAAACAAATGTATATATAGGATAATGAAATATTTGAATGCTACCCATAACTTTCAGATGAAGTTCCAATTCTTACATTTTGTATTTATTCTGTATTTCATTATTATAGGGTACTTGTTTCATTATATTGAATTATCTCAGTGCTGTAATGAAAACCACTAATTTTTTAAAGTCAGCATGAGTATAAACAAAAAGGAAAGAAAAAAAAAAAGATGTCATGCCACTCAAACTTGATTGCTTTTTTGATAGATTCACAAAATTAGTGGATGAAGGATGTGCAGTAGATGATATATTTGCATTTTATAAAGTATGATCATGCCTTTGAAAAACTTACAAAAAGGATCCACATTCACTTGAATGTGATTGCTATTACATGGAGGAAGATCTAGATGAAATACAATGAATAAAGTGAACTTTAATGTGGGGTGAAGTGTGGATGTATACTCAAAACATATGCATTAAAATTCATTTTATTCAATGCATTCTGTCCTGATCTGGAAGAAGGAGTACATAGCACAGACAAATTTGCAAATCATAGTCAGCTGGAAAGTAAATTTTGATCAAGGTGGGCTGGATCAATAGGGAAGTCTGCCTTTTGCCCCAGTTTTATGAATGGCTCATCGTGTTACTGTGACATCCAAACCAGAATCCAACAAATGTACTGTGGCTGAACTGTGGTCTCCAAAGCAAAAAGATAAAAACTAAACTGAGCAAGTATTAGAAAATTTGCTTACTCAATGATTCTCTATTGAATGCCTAAATGATTCCATGTTTTCTGGCTTGAAATAAGTAAGTCTAATATGTATTTTCCTCCTCTTTTTATGAGTTCTTAATGATTTATTAACAGAAGTAACCCTGTATGGTGTACAACAAAGAGCATGCAACTGCTAAGTTTTGTCTGAGCTGGGCTGGAACACGATTATGTGTTGAGTCTTTTGATAGGGGAATTAAAACGACCCTCAGGCTTTTATAGGAGGACAAGTTTGCACTCTATGAATTCCTTAAGGATAAAATCTGCTTTACCTATTTTGATTACTGAGCGGGGAGATGGTCTCTCTAGCGTTGAGATAGAGGGAAAGAAAGAGATTCGTATTTCTCCACCTCATTCCTCTTAACAGCAGACAAAGCTGGAAAATGACAGTGATGGAAAATGGCTGTACCTACAGCTGCTTGCTGTGGAGCACAGATGAGGATGTGCTCCACCTTAATGGGGCAACTCCAGGGACAACTTAATCCCCAGGGGGAGTAATGGGAGAAGCTGTGCGAGGTTTTGGACTATAAAGCATCTTTTTTTCTTCAACATCTGCTGAAGTTGGCACTTGTGTTAAACTATCTTTTATTTTGGATTTGTTCAATCTTCCTTGGAATATCATAACTACAGTGCCTGTGTGGCCCAATAAGTACAATTTTGCTGTTAGTAGTAAAAGGTTGTAGGCTTTGTACTGAAAGGCTAAGAAAACACTTTAAAACAACTCCAAGTGGGCCAAAGATTGAAGAAACTGCCACTATGGGCATCTTATTCCTCCTAGTAAGGGCCTCAGGATGCTGCTGATAAACTGTTCTAAGTCCCTCCCTTTCCCAGTCTCATTGAGGAAGACTGAAGCTTAGGACCCAGAGGCATGTGGGAAAAGTGAGTCTAGCACCAGAAGAAAGGGGTAAATATGAGGAAGGCAATTTTACTTGTCTTACCAATGATTTTTTTTCTGTATTAATTATTTGGACAATTAGACTGTTAAAATGTTAATTGGAATAACAGTTAATTATTATTTCCATGTATATGGTGTCTTCCCTTTTGCCCAGAAAAAGATTTTGAGCGGAACTTTTGTTGCAGTATATGACAGTCATGAAGAGAGTTCATCCATTCATAAAAAAGAAAAAAGCATGTAATATGTTTTACTTAACATCAGACATGCATGATATCACTGATGAAAGAATGCTTAAAGCATTTTATAATTGAATATTAGTTAGGTAAATTTATATATTGAGAAACCCAAAAACTTAATAGAGAGAGAACTTTTTTTTTCTATTTCTAAACCCTTTCAGAAAGATTTTTCTTTGTCAGCTTTAGCCTGGGTGCTACTATCATTTTGAAAACATTACCTCCATTCCTTGGAAAGCTCTCATCACAAAAAAACCCAAACAATCTAACAATAAGAAATTGTTCTTTTTTTTCAATTTGCCGGGGATTTATGTTTTGAATCCTTGGAACAGTGAAGTATTACATGTGATAATCTCTTAAGAAATACAAAGATACTGAAAATAGATAATACAGATATGTATGTGCAGTTTGATAGTGGGATCTTACACCATCCCTTTAATATATCAGTAAAAAAATAATTCATACAAACCATATTATATAATCTTACTCATAATGAGTAACCCATTCTTCTCACAAAGTGAGATACTTCTCTGATTAAAAAGTATTGATAAACATATCTGATACTTTGATTTTCCTTCTGACAGGGTCAAGAGATGTATTCAGTCTCAAGATTGTCTTTAGGTCAGGTTCGCTGTTCTGATTCCCACTGAGTGTCTTATTTCATGAGTTATTCACTGAGTACAGTATTTCTCAGTATGATTACAGGATACAGGATTTAGCCTTCTTTATTCTTTCTTCAAACAGAATTTCTCGAGGAAAGGCTGTGCTGCTGTTTCTACAAGGCTGAAGCATGTATAGAAATGAATCACTCAGTCTAAATCATTTAGTCTGAAATGCTATTTCCCAAACTATAGTTTTGCCTCTTACTTGCTATTGCCTATATGCTCCAAGTGCTTCAAGGCATTCAGTTTTGCTTCTATGGTGCTTACCAGATGGTTCTCTCAAACTAGGAATTATCAGCCTGGACTCACTAACAGCTATCAGGCAGCAGGCTCACTCAGCTATCTCAAGTTAAGTGGAACCCATTAGTTTTGCCATCTTGCAGTGACTTGCATTTTTCATCCAAAGATGTTTAAAAATTTTCTTCCCACCTTTTTTTTTCTTCTGCTACACCCTCATGCTTAGTACAGCTTATATTGAAACATGCAGCTAGTAATACAAGCAAACGTTTCCCTAGTGATTTGCATTGTCACAGGAAAAGTCACAAGATACTGAACTTTAGAGAACAATAAAAAAGATCACCTATCAATGTGTATTCCTTACATTTCCACCTTATTTTTTAAATGTAAGGCTAATGAAACAACAAGGTTTCTCATATTTTTCTGCCTGCAGGTTTTGCCTGAATGGGAAAAGAGAGATACATACAATCTTCCTCCAGCACGTCTTTATGTGAGCTATAGAATCAATCTGACTGCAGTGTCCAGGTCGGGCAGCACCTACTATTACTCTACTAATGAGACCTACTGATTCTGGACATCTCAGAGTCACCACACGTATAATGCACAGTGAATGCAAGCATATTTCTGTCTGCAAAACATAAGACAGAAGTGCACCAGCCCTATTAGGTGTAACCTTGACAGAACTTTCACTCAGCTAATACTATGGCAAAATTAAAAGGGGGGGGGGGGAGGGGGCAGGAAGACCTGCCATAAAGAGAGAAAATAATTGCAGCACTGTTCACTAGGGAATAATAGATCACCTTTTCACATTACTAATTTGCCTTGCTGCCTCTGAACATCCTCTGAATCTGAACTCTGAATCCTACGTAATTGTACCCCTTCGTTCCTTTGCCAGAGCACATTGTCATGTTTGTTTCTCTGGCTGTCTTTTGCTCTCTTCTCAGTGTATTCACTGACAAACGATAAGGTGTTGAAATATGAATAAATGCAAACTACATTATATGAAGTCTTCAGGTCACTCAAATTAGCCAGTTGGCTGTGGAAACCTTTCCTTCTACGTGTTGTTCCATTATTGAGGAACAAAAGGGTTTATACAGATCTCATCAAACACAGTATTTATACCCAATGGCTAAGATTTTGTCTCCATTAGCTTGTTACAAAAGGAAATATTGAGTTTTCCTATTATCATTCTGTTATTTCCAAACCTCTTTCTAAGGTAAGAAAAATGGATTATAGCAATCACATTTTTCCCTTTTTTTTTTGTAAATAATTCCTATTTCAGATTGAAATTTACCAAACACTCAGTACTTTTATTGCTTGGACCCTCAGATATGAACTTTGCGGACAACTGCAGTTTTGTCTTTACATAAAGCTCTCGGTTCTCAAGGTCCAGCCATTTATATTCTTTTGTACATTAACTTCTCATCTGCAGCTTGGATATATGGGAATGAGCAAAACCTGGGAGTAGCATTTACTTTGGTATTTTCAGCAGATCAGTGATGGAAATATTTCCCACTGTCTTTCTGATACTATGAAAATAATGAAAATATTCATAGAATAGGAAATGATAAGGTGGACACAACAGGAAAACTATTTTCCTTCCACCTCCACTTTTTGGGAACTATGTGCATATCCTATGTATAATGTTTTTTAGTATTAATATCTGAACTGTTCATCATACTATCAACATGTTCAATGACCAACTCTTTTGTTTGCTTATTGTCTTCCAACACAGTCTGTAGTGCTGTCTGTCAACAGATTATCAGATCCAAATTATAGAAGATAAGAAACATTCATGCATGATTTTCTCAGGTCTATATTTTGTGACATATTTTTACTATTGAAAAGAGCTAGATATTTGATTCAAGGTTATCACACGTATTTATACAATTTGATCCACATACTAAGAAAACCATAAATATTCTCTGCACAAATTATTCTGGTTTCTGAAATAAGAATTTGCATATGATTCAGGAAGCCTAGGATATAGCTCGCTTTCCATTGGTATGTACACGAATGCTTATGTTGATTTTCTGTCCAAAAGTTTTTCAGGTTGTTCTGTTGTGACTTTCTTATCATTTATTTGTCCTCAATATAATGTTTTAGGAATTGATTTCCAATTTCTTAGCTGAAGCAGCATTGTAATTTGGAGTCAGACTGTAGCACAAAGGAAGTTCTTTTATACTGAAATGAACCTAGACAAAACCTAATGCGATAAAAATACAGTTGCAAAATTATTTTATCATTTTTCATACTACCAGGAAAATATCTAATTTGATGACATTCAACTATTTTATTAAAAGCCTGAAAATTGAACCTCAGAATTTTGTGTATGCGAGGACTGTAGAATGAAAGTTGTCTAAAATATTTTTTTCTTTTATATACTTTCTGTGCCCCAGACACAGACGGTTCCAGCCGGCTCCAGAGGAGCCACTGCAGGGCATGGCTGAGCCCTGCAGCCACAGTGGTGGTGCCTCAGGGAAAGCCTGTGTAAGAAAGGGAAAAGTGCTGCCCATCAGTGAGAACTGAGGGGAAAAGTGTGAGAAACAGCCCTGTGAGCCCCCAGGGGAGAGGAGGAGGAGAAGGGGGAGGAGGTGCTGCAGGCATCAGAGCAGGGATTCTCCTGCAGCCCCAGAGGACCCCACACCAGAACAGTTATTTCCTGCAGCCACTGGAGAGGACCATGGTAGAGCAGATATCCAGCCCATGGAGGACCCCACACCAGAGCAGGTGGAAATGCCCTCGAGGAAGCTGCAGCCTGTGGAGGACCCCATGCAGGAGCAGGCTCCTGGCAGGAGAGGAGCCCACACAGGAGCAGATTTTCTGGCAGGAACTGTGGTCCATGGAGGAACCATGCTGGAGCAGTCTGTTTCTGATGGACTGTACCCTGTGGAGAGGACCCATGCTGGAGCAGTTCTTGAAGAACTGCAGCCTGTGGGAAGGGCACGTGTTGGATCAGTTCATGAAGGAATGTATCCTGTGGGAGGGACCCCACACTGGAGCACGGGAACAGCGTGAGGAGGAAGGAGCAGCAGAGTTGAAGTGTTATGAACTGACCACAACCCCCATTCCCCATCCCCCTGCGCCACTCAGGGCAGGGAGGAGGAGGCAGAAGAGTTGGGAATGAAAGAGTGAAGTTAAGCCTGGAAAGAAGGAGGGGATAGGGGTGAGGTTGTGTAGTTTTGTCTTTGTGTCTCACTATCCTACTTCATTTTTAATGAGCAATAAATTAAATTAATTTTCCCCAAATTGAGTCTGTTTTGCCTATGACGATAATTGGTAAACAATCCCCCATTTTCATCTTGACCAATGAGCTTTTCCATATTTTCTCCTCCTATCCTGTTGAGGAGTGGGAGTTAGACAGTGGCTGGGTGGTCATCTGCCAGCCAGTCAAGGTCGACCTAACACTTTCAAAAACAATTAAAAATTACTGTAACCCAGAATCTGCTCTCTCCTTCTGAGGCCATAAACTCAACATTATTGTCATTAAATTAATATATAGTGCACTTTCACTTTCCTAAAATGTGGCGTTACTTAAGGTGGATGCAAGACTTCTTTATGCATACTCCAGCTAAATGCCTACATGCATGAGAGCCCAGAATTTCCATTGGATTTTGGAGAATGTTCATAATATTTGGGTATCAGGAAATTTAGGCCTGATTTATGTACAAGTGTTTTTCAAGTGTAAGAATACAGATTAAAGAGCATGATCCTTTTACCAAATATTTCTAACATCACAGCCAGAAGAGTAACTGAAATTACATTGGAAATAAGGTGATTTTTCATGCTTTTCTTCCTTTACCCTAATAAGGGGAGCTGTTCAAGACCTAGCTTTCACACTTTAATTCAATGGTCTTTAAGTGTATTTGTGTGGTTACAGGAACAAACTTTCTAATATATGAGTTCTTATGTTTGCAAATATATTGTTAAGTTGGAGAAGTAGAAATAATTTACACAGAAATCATAGATTTTATAAAAGACACTAGTTAATAAATTTTAAAAGTAACTGTAGGTTATGCTCAAAATAATTGTTCTATAAACATCAAGGTTTTTCACATTATTATTGAAAGAACTGTCAACAATGACTCAGTATTTTTATAATTCATTTATTACACACTAAACCACTATGTGATTAAACTTAAAATGAAGAAAATGGTTTTTGATTGATTTACAGTAAATTTAATCTTTGATTAACATTCCACAAGGAGGAAAAACAACTGAACATGCTATAAAACATGTTAATGATGATCATAATGATAATTGAGAATGTTCTTAGAATAGATAAAATCATAATGAAGGCATCAAGACTTTATGTAGATTTCCCCCCCGTAGGTTTTATAAAAGGCAGAAGAATCTTTACTTTTTTTTGAAAAATTGTATGGATTTTAAAACTTTTCTGACATAAAACAAAAGAAAAGAGGAAAATATTCCCTTGCAATTTTTTAATTTACATCAATTATGATGCTGCTTTGTTCCTTGTCTCCTTCTGTGCTTTCATTTTCCTCGCTTTGCATTTACTAATAATAAATCTCTCCCATTGGCTGAAAATCTCACAGCCCAAACCTCTTTTTCATTTAACTTTAGCCTATGTTATTTTATTTCCTACTGTCTGTAAATTGCGGTTACAGCTGAATAATCACTCTAAAGTTACCAGCAACAGATGTGGAGCTGGTATTCCAAGCACAGGAAAAGAGAAACTGTATGGAGATTTCAGTTTAATTGGTCATGAAATCACCTAAAAACTTCTAAAAGTCATTACTGAGGTATGACTCCTAAAAACCCCTCACTATTTACAGCCCAATGATTTCCTTAATAAAACAAAGAAGTGTTCTCTGTGCCTCCAGTGATCTGCAAATGAAAGCTTGAGAACTACATCCTAAATGAAATGGACATGATGTAGATAAACCTTTCTTTTCTACATCATTGATAGGAATATGAGAATATAAAATGGTGAGTAATGGTTCATTATGAGATGAATATCATACATAATAAAGTAATTCCAATTCAGATTGTGCATCTGGGCCCAATCACAATTTGGTCAGAAGATCTGTTCTGAAGTGGGAAAGAAAAAAAAAGACATAAGAGAGTTCGGCACTTAACGGCAGGATTTTAAGAGTATTTAGCTTCTGTCCATCATGACAATTAGTAAGAGTGAGCCATCTAGCAGCCCATGAAAAAAACTCAGCTCCCCAACTTCCACCGAATCTCACAGAGCCACCACTCCTGCCTCCAAAAGCTGAAACCTAGTCTCACCTTTTCTCTTGGATCATCTTCTGCATACCAAAGTCTCTTAGCTATCAGCTATTCTTTGTCAGCACCCACCCTTGCTGCTCTGAAAGTTCAATGTAACAAAAAAAACCCCAACACTGTTCTTGGGCACCTACTATTTTATTAAATACTCAGGTCTATGTATCCTAGAGGCCCTACTAAGTTTTCACATGCAAGGACTTTTTTTCTAACTTAGTAAGTCCTCTCTTCTCATAACATCCCTGCATGAGCTTTCCTGCCTGCAGCTGTAGTTTCTTCTGCTCATTTAACTGTTTCTCAGCTCTTTAAAGGGCAGATGCTCCCCACTAGGCTATGCAGTCTTAATGGAAAAGCAACTCATCAACTTCTGGTACAGATGTATTAATCAGGCAGGGTGTGTATTACAACTTGGAAAGGGTGAAGGACTTTCACAAGCAGTCTTCCCTAGAAAAGTCTCTGACTCCAGCTCTCTGGAATTGGTTAATGAGGAAGTGCTACAAAGTGAAGGCTGTAGGTTGAGTCTCATCTCTCTGCTTAGTGTTCTTGCTGGGGTCAAAGCAAACTGACTTCTGCTACTAGAGGCTTGCAGCACTAATTCTTCTTGATGTAAGTGTTTATAAGCTTTCTAACAATGTTATGCAAAAGTAATGCTCTTGTTGCTTTCAAAACACAGTTTTGAAAGGATTGTTGCTGTGGGTTCTTTTTATCTGCAGGCTTCTTATTTGAAACACTTCATCCAGGAGATGGGATAACTGGACTAAAATTTGGAGTGTAAATTCAGGCCTATGGCTCCCATCATGTATGTGCCTGCACTAAGTATGAGGCCATAAACTCACTTGAGGGAAGAGAGAGCAATTACTCCTTTTATGTGTCTACTATCTTTCTCATCTTCTTCCAATGCCTTAAGAAAAGCTGTAAGGTTTCGATCTGCAGGCAGGCGAGCGTGGGATGCACGTCCTTTGAAACGAGGAGAGTAATGAGTTATAACCTCTCATTTTGGGAGTACTTGTGCTTTTGGCCACTGACTGAGGACTGACTTTTAGGGGTGATTCAGGTGTTCACAACCATTTCTAAGGTGAGGCGGTGACTTCAGTCCTGTTAAGTGTTTAATACTTACCAGCTCCCTCTCCTACCTGAATAGCACCTTCTGTCCTTGTGTTTTGTGTCCATCTCTGTGTGCACCTGTACCTTTTAGACATGATATAAAGTGACAACTGATACCAAGTGATATCGACAGGCCTTTATTGAACTTAATTACTCTTCAGAGACTGGTATGAATCAATCCTCATAAAATTAATCTGTCACTTTGTGATGTGCCAGCTTTAGTACAAGGGAGATGGAGGGAAACTTCTCTGGGGAAGGAGGAATTCCGCTATCTTACCAGTAACCCTTTATTTCTTCTTAAATTATTGATGGAGTTTGTTCAAGTGACAATTGTCATAAACATTTATCAGTTAACATAGTGAAAATAAAGATGGGAAACCTCAGTGGTGACATTTCGTTTGGCTCTATTCTGCAGTGTAGTAAGTACTCTGAACTCACTTTAAAATTAGTGAATTCCCTGAAAATGCATTCACCACCATGGTGGGTTAAGTTCTTTGTTGGTATAAAGTTCAATGTGTAGTGATATATTAAATGTCTTATACTGTTTTGGGTGGCTTTTTTGTTGGTTTGTTTGGGTTTTTTTGTACTGGTTACACAAAACTATGAAACTATACTTTGTTTATAGCAACTGTAAGTATCATGTGAATCTGGAAAATGGCAAGTTATGAGCTTTACAGAAAAAAATGAATAGGCTAATGACAAAGGAAGCATTTTTCAGAGGTGTCTGATTTGCGGTGTTCCTCATGAACTCAACCAATGTCTTCCAGTAGGTTAGGGAAAATAGTATAAAAATCAGCCATTGGTAACATCATGCCTTTTAGTTAGAATCCTTTCACATTCCTTGCTGTAAACCAGTGTTTCTCAAGCTGAGGATGTTTATTGAAGACAGATTCTTGTTTTTCCTCTTAGTTTAATGTAGCATGTGTCTTCTCCATCTGGAATGGTGTCATTTGTCAGAGCCTTCTCTCCTCACCTTTATCACCCCAGCCCTTTTCTGTGATGGAGGAGTTAAACCACTGGTTCTCGAAAGCGATGGGAGGCAGGAGCAAGAACAAAAATAAAGGTAAATGGCTTAAGTCAATTTGCTTTATTTTTCTTACACTGGAATAGTGGAAAAATTATACAGTCTGATCATTTATAGAGTGGTTACTTCCTATCACTTCTGAAATTTCAGTTGCCTTGCAGGGCTTACAATCTACATTGCATATAAAGTGGGTGGAGGGGGCTCAAAACTTATTCTAAGACTTCAAAGAATCATCAGGGAAGATAAGCAGTTTAAATGGTCTGTGAATGAAGGCTCAAGCTCAGCTGTGAGTATAGGCCTAACAATTTCCTTCTCATCAGCTAAATAAATAAAGAGCCAGTAGTAGCATATCTGAGTGTCTGTCCCATGCAAGTGTGGAGTCATCCTCACAATAAAAGTGTGTCCTGATGTTCAGACAGCATCTCCTGTATTTCAGTTTGTGCCCATTGCCTCCTGTCCTGTCACTAGGCACCACCAGAAAGAGCCTGGCTCCGTTTTCTTTACACCCTTCCTTCAGGTATTTATATACATTGATAAGGCGTTCCCCCCTGAGGCTTCTCTACTATGTCCATCTCTCTTGTGTACTGGTGAGCCCAGAACTGGACCCAGCGCTCCAGGTGTGGCCTCACCAGTGCTAAGTATAAGGGAAGGATCACCTCCCTTTACCTGCTGCCAACACTCCTCCTAATGCAGCCCAGGATACCACTGGATGCCTTTGCAGCAATGTTGCATTGTTGGCTCATGTTCAACTTGTCCATCAGGACCCCCAGGTCCTTTTCTGCCAAGCTGCTTTCCAGCTGGGTGGCCTCCAGCATATACTGGTGCATGGGGTTGTTCCTCCCCAGGTGCAAGACTTTGCGCTTTCCCTTGTTGAACTTCATGAGCTTCCTGTCAGCCCACTTCTGCAGCCTGTCAAGGTCTCTTTGGAAGGCAGCACAACCCTCTGGTGTATCAGCCAATCCTCTTAGTTTTGTGTCATCAGCAAACTTGCTGAGGGGGTATACTCTGTACCATCATTCAAATTGTTAACAAAGATGTTGAACAGGATTGGTTCCAATATTGAACCCTGGGGTACAATTTACTGGCCTCTAACTAGACTTCGTTCCGCTGATCACCATGCTCTGGGCATAGTTGTTCATCCAGTTTTCAGCTCCTTCAGAAACTTATGAGAGCCTTGTCATCGATGTCAACGTAAGCAGAACAATGTTCCAAACTTGTAACATAGTCTCTGAGGAAAGATAATGACATCACAAAATGACAGAGAGCTGGAAGAGACATTGAACTACACAGGGGACTGAGAAAGGAAAATGTGTAATGGACAACAGAACTTGGTACTGGATGTTTTTAAGCTCTGGTTACTGTTTATAACACCCTGACCTTGCTATCAACATGCCTCCTCGCTTACTTTATTTTAATAAAATGCTTAGCAAAAGATTTTAATCTGTCCAATCCCATGTGTAAAAAAAAACAAAACAAAAAAACCCAAAAAACAACAGATAGAATGTTTAGCTCTTCTTAAGACTGAATATTAAAACCAATTTATATAAATGAAGAGGGTGTTTTATGAGGCCTCTTTTTTTTTTTTCCTTGAAGTAGAGAAATTGGCTTAGTTTTGATGACTCAGTTCAGCAAAGATACCAATCCCATGATGTAACCTAAAATACAGTACATTAATGTGGTGACTTTTATGAATATGGTAGATACTAATATAATCCTGAACATCCAGCACCACTTCACAGTAGGACTTAAAATGCATTTTAACTGGAAATTTATTAAGTTCTCTACCTATCCCTAACATTACTTATCTCAGCAATTTTTTAAAAAAACTAACCAAACCATTTTTGGATTTACCATATTATGCCCAAAAGTTGAGGGGGGGGGGGGGGGGGGAGAAGGTATTGTATGACAGGAAAACAAAGTTCTATCAAAAAAAAAAAGGCTGGTAATGTGAAGGACACCATTTCTCTTCAAAAGATATATACCTCCTCTCACATTAGTTGCTAAATTTATTCAGCAAAGTGTGTTTTTGGGTCATCTTTGAAGTAATTTGTGAGTAACATGTTTCAGTTCCTTCCTGTCTTCGTATTTTATCTCATTCAATAGGAACTGCTTTTGCATTTATACTTTATCCATTCTTATCTCACGGCCAGTCCATCATTGCTTGGCCTCTATAAGTAAGGCTTCAGCTGGTATGCAGTCAGTGTGCTAAAACCTCCATTTCTATTCAGACTGTTAAACTAATTTATTTGGAGTTGTCTTCTAAAATTACTAACATTTTTGCCTGCTCCCCACCATTCTTACTGAAAGGCTGTTCCACTTCTGATGGTTAAGACCTATTTTCTAAATACCGGTTAAACTTGTGGGACTTTTTCACAAGCAATACGCTCCCAGATTTTTTTCTTTTGTCTATCCTGTCCTTCTGTCTTCTGTGGGTTGGTCACGTTGCATGTTGATTTTTTTTGTTTGTTTGTTTGTTTTTTTTTATTAATCTTCCTACAACTTCTGCTCTAAAAAGCAGTATCGTCTCTTGTGTTTCCTGTTGCTAGGCTAAATGAGTCATGCTCATTTAAGATACATCTATATGGCATAAAATAGTACTATGTAGAAATGCCCAAGCTAGCTTGCTGTGAGGTAGTTTGGGGTACTGGAAGCACTGTTGCCACAACAGTCTAATGTTCCATCCAAGGTAAATTACCCCACAGAGAAGTGATTTCTTTTAGCTAATGTAACTACCTTTATAAGTCATCACAGTTCATGTATGATCTTAAGATATCCTTGGTGGTCTGCACATCTTTTGAGAAGACCTTGTAACTTGTTCCAGTTTTATAAGTTGTCTTGAACTCTTAACTTATAATTAACAACATCCAATAAAACTGGAAGCTGCTTCTTACCCCATCTCCCTGCTAGAGATTAAACCTCCAGACAGACACTCTTTCAACCAAAGATTAAAGAACCTAAACCTTTCATGTGATCAGCTTCCTTGACGTGTGCATATACCTTGTTGTGAGGTTCCTTTTCAGGGTTAGCTCTTTTTAAGAAAATATTAGTAAAATTTCCTCAAAGTGTTTTTCAGGAGTATTTGGGGACTGATTAATCACTTTTGAGTCTTTTCAACAATGCACCAAACAGAATTCAAAATTATGGCCAGGATTTTAAAAAAATTACTTACGTTCTCCAACTTGATTAGCTACTATCTAAGCTTTTTCCAGCAACGTGTTAAGCAGCACAAGTAAACATCTGGCATTTGTGTAATTCTGCCATTCTCTTCAGAGCTAAAAAGCATGCAAATTGTTTCTTCAGAAATATTTTAGGTTATTTCTTTTTTAATATATTTATCCTTATTTATGTACTTAATTACCAAGTGAGGAGATGAAGTTCACGCTTGAAGGACAGTGGGATTTGCGATGTGGTTTCTTCAGGAAGATTTATCTTGCTTTTTCATATTTGCCCCTGAGAAAACTGTCTCCTAGTCCAAGTATCCTGGTTCCAAGCAATGAAGGGCTGTGAAGATAAATACAGATTTTGGAATAATTATAGATATTCGGTGTAGAATACCTATGAGAAGATAATACAAGGAGTAAATACATCTTTAAAGAGACATTATGCAAGTCTTAGTTGCATTCTGTTTGTGATCCAATGTGGCACAATGTTATCTTTGTATGTGACAAAATGACTTGTATCTATATGACTATAAACAAACTCAACAATACGAACACAATCCTATCCAGCTGAGCATATGGAACATACATTACTAATATAAAGATTATTTGAATTAAATTGCCTTATAAATGAGGATTAGTGATCTGAAATGGGCCTTAGGTGGTTTGAGGAAAAACACTTAGAATGATATCCACATAGCAAGTCCACATACACAATTGGACAATTCTGTCCATAAATTCAAGCCTTTAAATCTTGCCCTACTGCAGAACTCTCAAAGCATTTTCCACTAATAGTGCTGACTTGCCAGCAAACTTCTGGCACCTCAGCATGGCGTGGTCTGAGTCAATTGCTAGTTTCTCATCTCAGTAACAGTGAAAACCTGTCATGCATCCAGGCAGGAAGCTTTCTGGGGTCTGAGAAGGCCAGATAGCAAAGAATGCTTACAGAAATCTTGTAAAACAAACTTGGAAGAAATCTTAAAGAGGTCACGTTTCGCTTTCAGCCCCAAGGCAGAATCAGGTCTTCCTATGTTATTCCTGTTGCATATGTATCTAGCTTGTTCTAAATATAATAATGGAAATTGTGCTGCCTCCACAGGCAATCTCCTCCAGTACTTAGCCATCTGTAGCACTATGTGCTTCACCTGAAAGTCCCTTGTTGCTATTAAACGCATTACTGCTTCCCTTATCTTCACCGGATATGAAGAAGCGTTTATTCTTTCCTACTTAATACTTTAATGTGTAAAAGATAGAAAAGCTGCTATCACATCTTCCTTCAGTCTTTGTTAGACCAAATAATATCATTTCCTTTCAACTTTGATCATGCTTGTTACTCTTCTTAAAATTCCCCCCCCCCCGCAATCCCAACTGGTCCATATTTTTCTTGACTTACATTGCCCAAAAATGGAAGAGTACTTGCTTTGAAGCTTTACCAGCACCTAATACCACTGAGGAATTTCCTCATGCATCTTGCAGCCTACTACTGTACTTTATCTTTTCTAGTATAGCAATTGAAAAGAGGAGGGAGACTTGATCACCTTGGATTTACAAGTAGTAAACTTTCCTATTTATTTTCTGGGACACCATTCAGACAATATGAAAGGGAAGATCTTATTTCCAATTAACTTGTCACAACACTTTCTGAAAAATAGATTATTTCAGATTGTTGTTAAATTTGTACACAGACTAAATTACTTTTGGAAAATTGTGATCAACAGAAAGTACCTGTTTCATTTATGATGTTCCCAATATATTGTTTGATCCATCTTGAGCAAAAATACAACATTTGAAGAGATCCCACAGCACAGTCCTAGAAATCCTTTTATTTAAGGGTTTCTCAAGTTAGGCTGAAATACCATATATCTGAAAGACATGGACGATGCTGGGAAAATGGGTTCCCATATAACAACATAGGTAGCATAGATGCCCTATTAAAATTCATAGTAATTCAGTGTGACATGGCTAGCTTCACCATATGAAAAGTTATACTGAGCATTATCACCACCAAGTAGCTAATCATGTTCCATAGAGCCTGCAGTATCACAGGCTCAAAAACTGGGACACTTCACAAATTGACATCTTGATTGTGCCCCTCCTGTGCCCTCTTGTTGCATGTTGTATTGGTCTTTTGAGTTGGTCATTCAAAAGATGGAGGGAGGAAAAAAAATGGGGTGGGGGGAGTAAAAACTCTCCATAGTAATTCAGCTGTATAAGCTACAAACTGCTTTGTGTTGGAAACGGATATTCTGCTTCTGTAGACAGCATCTCAAAGTAAAAAGCTTACATTTCTCTCCTCTTCCCTTTTTCGCCTCCTTTCCCCGCCCCATCCCTTCTAGTGGAATGACAAAAATAATGACTTGATGTTTGGCTTTTGTGAGTCATGACCTTGGTAGCAGAAGTGCCATAATTATCTCATTGCTACTATCACAGCACTGTAAATATTAAATGCAAAAAACAATGTTTCAATAGCTCTGAGGTTTTGACACTTACTGAGAAAAGCCAGGGAGTTCATAGTTAATGTTTCCTCTCTTTAAGATAATTTCTTCAGTGTTTTTAGTACGCTTCTACTTTTATAAGCCACAGATTCTCATTATTAGTAAAATAAGCTTCTGGAAGTCCATCTCTCTACTGTTGATTTCAGTCTATTGTCAACCATACTACAGGATTCACCTAGTGGAAAGGATCCTCTGATTAGCTTTCACTGCATGCCACCTATGCAATCAGACTTCTAAGAACTAGAATAAGCCTTCACATCTGCTCATGTAATAAGGTAAGATGCGAACATACCCTAGCTTCAGCAGCGATGGAAGGAAAGCTGAGATTATTGTTGAGCCCCTGTCGTTTACTTCTTGGAAAGGTGTATGTCCATAGCTGTATGAACATAAGTGTATTAGAAAATAAAATGAGAAGTGGAGAAAAGAGAACTTTGCAAGTTCATCTGAATTTATTCTATGGACATTTAGAAAAAAGTTGATATTTATGATCATCTTAACAGTACTACCAAGTTCTTCTATTTGGGGATTGGCTGTTGTTCTGCGCTTAGTTAAAGGACCTTGCTTCTGGCCTACTCTGAAAAAAGGACCTAATCTGTGCCACTTAATCACTTTTTTTTTTTTTTTTTTTGTTGGTCCAATTTCAGTGGCCTCTGTGTGGTTGTTACACAGTACATGTTTCCTTTAAATATGATGAGTTCCATTCAGAAATATTCACTGTCATGCCTACAGCCAGCTGTGGAGACACCTGTGGAGACATCTGTGGTAGCCCAAGAAGGAGTATATTAGGAACCACTTTTGACACCTAAGGCATTCTCTGCTTGCTCTACTGTTTTTATGCTGAAGCATGGGGGCTACTCCTTGGTACGCTTTTATACAGAAGAGCTTGAAATTGGACGCATCTTGGAGTCTAAACAACTAAATTAAATGAAAAACTGCTAAGTAATATTCTTAGGCAAGGAAAATGAGCTAAGGAAGAGCTACTCCTTTTCTACTGTGAGTAATTGTATTTAATCAAAGGTTAATTCTGAAGGATTATGTCATTTTTGTGTGTTTATTTAGAATAAGATTAGGACAAATGTTTAGTTTATTATTAAAATGTTCTACACAGAATTTTCCAAAGTACATTTCATACTTGACCTACTAAATATTTGTAAACAAAGTGTTTCTTCTGACTGAGGCAAAATTGTTAAAATTAACTACAGCATAAGGTCCCAAAATGTGTTTACTGGTCTACCAAAATGTTTTAATCTGTGGTATTTTGATATTTGCAGCTAGTCTTAGTCCTAAACTACATTTTCTATTCAAGGTTAACCAGATGATGATTCATATTTTTGCAGTTCAGCATAGCGGAAATAAGGTTTTTTTCTGGATATTCCATCTTCCCTTTGTATTGCACACATGTATTTACTTTTTGTTATTACTTCTGGTGTTTAAAATCTAGCAGACACCTACCTAGGCATGTCCTTTAATACTAGTCTTTACAGCATGCAACAGAATAGGAATTTGACTGTAGATTGATTCTTCGAATCTAGCTGACAAAATGACAGTGACAAACTTTTATGTAACCAACCTATTTTTGCAGGACATTTTTCAAAATGTTACATTCATTAAAAAGGAGATGCATACTTGCCAATGATTTTTACAAACAAAGCCCTCAAAATATTTACTAATGATTTTATATAATCTAAAGCATTCACAGATTTTTGGAAGAAAAACACTTTTTTATTCCTATTTTGAGGGTGGTTCTGTTTCTGTACTAGAGATTTTATTCTTTGTTCTTTCCCTGTATTTTCTTAGTTGCAGATTATTAGAATTGCTTTCACTATGCGGCCTTAGTTGCCTAAGAAAATGACAAATGTCATTACTATATGGGCAGGGGGAGTGGAGGGAAACACCAAGTCAAACACATCAAACACTTAATTAGCATTTAATGACAGAGTTGTGGTTTAGGGGGAAAAAAAAAGTGACTTGTGCTGTTAACTGGCTCAAAGCGGAGGACAGGTAAGAACACCAAAGGAGGCTATAACAACTTATCTATTTCAAATATATGAAACTTCTGTTTAGAGATAAACTAAGGAGGGTTGCTCATGAAAAACCTGAGAATAAATCTGTTAAACTTGTTTTAGAATCATGAGGTAGTATATTTTGAAGATTAATCTTCAAAAACTTAGACTGATTAATTAAAGAATCTCTTTTAGTTCTTTCAGGATAATTCTGCAGGATAACAGTGGAGTAAACAATTAAATATAAAGCAAAGGACAAGTCTATAAGCCATTTCAGATTACTGAGTTTGGGAATGCCTAATTTGAAGTGGTTTTCCATATATCTTGAAACCTAGAGAGCAGTACCATACTATTCCTGTTTGATTTCTTTCCAAGAAATAATAGAGCCATGCAAATTAAAATTAAAGTGGCATTTAGAAATACTGCCTGATATTTATTTAATTGAGAAAAAAAAAAATCTAACCAACTCTGCTAAAGTGTATCACAACTGGCTAGGACACTGTAGGAGTTAATGAATTCCACATTTGCCTTCCATTGCGTTGTGTGTGTTGTGGTTTAACCCAGCAGGCAGCTAAACACCATACAGCCACTCACTCACTCCCCCCCTCAGTGGGATGGCAGAGAGAATTGGGGAAATAAAAGTGAAACTCATGGGTTGAGATAAAGACAGTTTAATAGGCAAAGCAAAAGCCGTGCACACAAGCAAAACAAAACAAGGAATTCGTTCACTACTTCCCATGGGCAGGCAGGTGTTCAGCCATCTCCAGGAAAGCAGGGCTCCATCACACGTAACGGTGACTTGGGAAGACAACCCCCATCACTCCGAACGTTCCCCACTTCCTTCTTCTTCCCCCAGCTTTATATGCTGAGCATGACATCATATGGTATAGAATATCCCTTTGGCCAGTTGGGGTCAGCTGTCCCAGCTGTGTCCCCTCCGAGCTTCTTGTGCACCCCCAGCCTGCTGGCTGGTGGGGTGGGGTGAGAAGCAGAAAAGACTTTGACTCTGTGTAAGCACTGCTCAGCAGTAACTAAAACAGTGTGGCAGTAGCAGCTAGTGGAGGATAACTGCTTGTGGGTCTGAGATGATAAACACATAGATGAGGTTGAAGCATGGGGCTCTAGCAGCTGCCAAGGGTGGATCTCCTTGATGATGGTCGCATAAGAACTTCCTGAATTGAACATGTGAATGTGGATTCTCTGCATTTAATAGGTAATACAAATTAGAGCTGTTAGTACGATGAGATTTTTGAGAGTGGGCGTGTAAGAATCTGTAAGTAACACCTCAATGGCCAAAAGGATCTGGCTAAATTTCCCCTCCTTACTGCTCCCTCCTCCCCCATTCACTACCAACTTCTTCAAAGTAGTTGGCTATAATTGCCATTGTGGGAACTTCAGTTTTGTTGGCATTGGATACAACTTTTTTACTGTTAACAACTGAGGACTTGCCCAAAGTTTGCGAGTTATATCATGAAGTTGGGAGGGAAAATGGCAGAAGAATCATGGGAGATGCTAGAGGAGGAAGGGGTCTTGCTCCTCTTTACTTTCCATAGGTTATTAGTGCAAGAGAAATCTTCATCTAACCTGCATTTTCAGTTTAGCTTCTCTAAAAATGGAATCTTGTTTCTGTTTTTACTATATTTAGTCTGGTTTGTTTGTTTTTTTTTTCTTTGGGAAACCAATATTTGCAGCTTACTCCCACTTTCTTCCCTTGCACACAAACCACAAATATAGTATGTAGATATCATCCTTCTTGAAGGCTTCTGTTGCTTTATTAACCCATGAAGATTATAATCCTTCTACTTCAAAAGGTCCTCCATTGCCAGAACTGCTATACTACTGACTTATAAAGTCTTGTAAGAGCTTCTCCTGTACATATGTTTTATAAAACTCATATCTAGTTTGATATTCACTTTCTACTAATGCTAGATATGACACTACGAAGGTACATGATGGATGTAATAGGATTTTGCAGGGAAGAAAGATCATTTGGATAAAGCACTCATAGTTCTTCTTAGGCTTACACAGTTGTAATTCCTAGTTAGCTGTATTTAAATTTATAAAAATTATCCTTTGCTTTGTGGCATAGGATGCACTGGTGTCTAGGAATTTTACTGGAATAAAGATTCTGCCTCTAAAACCTGCAGAATTTTATTTATATGAGTGCTTAGTCAGTAGAAAGAGTCCAAGAAGAATAGATCACATGAAAATTTTATTAACCTGAAGTTCTCTGGAACTGAATGATAGAATAATTTCTTGTAATACCCTCATAGTTACTTTGCAGAGTTCCTAGCTTAATTTTAGTATTCTAAAATAAGCATTAACAACCCATCTGATTAAAAATAATTCTTATTTATTCTTCCCTATTTTTATCTGCTCTTTTGAATCTTGGTACTTTACCTCCTTTCCAAGAGAAATAATGGAGCATTTTACAGCTGGGGTGGTTTTTTCAGCTCTATTGCCATAAAGCAGATACTTTTCTACAAGATGACAACATTCTGTCCTGCATTCTCTTACATCTGATTCAGAACTTGCAGCAGGTAGTAAATGGGAAATTAAGATATATTTAAGTCATTCACCAAAAGCCTAGACAGGCATGAACTCAATAACATATACTTAGAAAGTCAGAATTTTATTATGTTGGATGCTGAAAACAGCATCCAAAATTAGGGCAAATATGTATAACTAATGTCACAGTGCGTTGCCAATTTTCACAATTATATCCTTTGAGTAATTCTACAAGCAAATTTGCTATTTAGAACTAGTTTTATTTTTCCATTTGCAAGCTGGATTTTTTTTTTTTTTTGTACGCAGTCTCTTTAAATAGTGAATCCATGTAACTGAACTGTAAAACCATGAGACACTTGACTGAGAATCTGTGGACCTTCATGTGCCACCCAGAAGAAATACCAAATCTGTGTTCAACTTCGGCAACCTGTTCACTTCAGGTCACTGGACGCTGCTTCTGCCTCTCCCTCCCTATTGATGCCTCCTTTCCATCTAGCCTGTGTAACCGAAATGGGACATCCGTGAGGTCCTCCTACAGTATTCCCCATGTGACATGCTCCGTCTACTGGAGAGTCACCCAGTTTGGTAGACCTTTTATAATCAATTACACGTAGATTAAATCTGTCTGGTCTGTGGAGGATAAATTTATCTCTAAAACTCTTTCCTCCTGTTCCTCCTTACCCTGGGGCTGGGCCAGTCATGCTTAATTTTTTTTAGCATGTGTGAATTCACTTCTGGCAAGATACAACTGTTGTCTTTTTAGACCTCATGATGTCTCCTGCATGTAAATATTATTTATACTGCTTGCCTCCCATAAGGAGAGAGGCTTTTTTCCTTGTCTTCTGACAAGTCAGTAGCATGTTTCAGTGTAAAATATCTCACACTGGGCTTAGAGGTATCGGCCTTTACGGTGAGCAGCCTCCATGCCGTATCAAACATGTACACGGCCTAAGTACAGACAGCTCGTTACTGGCTCTCTGGTGAAACCAGGTGCAACAACAGTTAAGCACTTTTGGGGATGACTAACCCCAAGTGGCTTTTTCCTAAGCATACTGTAACAAGAATCTTTGAAGTAAAAATTATTTTTCAGCTCTAGAAGAAAAGCAAGATTTCTGTATCCCAGATGCCTCTTCTTTCTCCTCCCTGATCCGCAGTTATAGAAAAATGTTTGTTTTCTTTAATGGAAAAAAAGCTTAGTTATTCATACTGGGAGTAGAGGTGTTTCGCTAAAGGTGATTTATTTCTTCTGTCTTTTCTGTAAACTTGGGATAGGCAGGCAAACATGGATGGTAGTAATACCAATAATTCTGCTTCTGATGGGAACAATAAGAGTTTTATGACTTATTTTATTGGTGTCGGGGCCCCAAGTATGTTGTCCCCTTCTAGGTGGAGCCCAAGGTCAGCGCCTTTCCTGGTGAGAGCTGTCGTGAGGAGACCTGGCAGCTGAGGTCCCTCTCCCTGCCTGGGGCTGCCCTTCAGCCCCTGACTGGCCCTGGACCCTGCTGAGCAAGGCCCGAGCCCATCCCAGCTCGGGGGCTGCCTTCCCAGCTGGGCTGGGGCCTGCAGTGGTATGTGGGGGTGGCTAGGCTGTGACAGAGCCTGGTCACTGCCCCTGGCCCAGCGGGCCTTGCTGGGGCTGCAGGACTGGGCTGCTCGGGGAGGGAGGGCACCGCGCTACCTGCCACCCTGCGCCTCTCTGGAGCGGCCCTGCCCACACCTTGCCCTGGCAGGTGGCTTTCTGGTCCCTGTTTGAAAAGAGGCTGAATGGCAAGACTCAGAAAGGCAAGAACGTAAGTTTTTACATGCTGTTTTGTTTTAAAATCACTGCAACAGAATGGGAAATTACACCCCCAAATAAAAGGAGTTGTGAAAGTTTTGGCATAGGCCTGGTATTGACCTCTTGATCACTGTTTTGCAAGAGGAAGAAAGTGACCCTCTTCCCGACCACCAGTGTTTCTGGTGGTAACAGTGCTCCCTTGATGTGTGATAAGAGCCAGAACATAGGCTTCGTGTCCCTGCTCCGAACTAGGCGTACCGCAGGCTCCCTGGCAGCACTGGGCTTGGGGTGCTGGGGGGAGGGGAGTTCCTTCTCTCTGCTCAGCAGTTGTATTCTCCATCCCTAAGATAGTGGCACTTTTCTGTCATGCAGCAGGTAGAGTGCTCAAGGGAGGAGATGGCATGCCCAGGCTCACGCCTCTTCAAGTTCACTTTCACAAAATGGAGCCACTGAAAAGCAGGGAGAGTGAGCCAAGTCCTACAAAGGGCTGTAGGTCGGTAAGTAAGGCACTTACCAACTCAGCCAGAGTTAATCAAACCATCATTTTCTTCAGTAAAAGGTCAATTTTAGGTGAATCGGATACCTCTGTGTGCTTGCAGGAAAATGTGGGATGTCTGCAGTAAATTGGGGCTTGTAGTTAAATGTTCATAACTTTTTTTGGCCTTGGTGTTTGACTCCGTAGCTACTTTTTTTTCTGCATTTATTGGTTTGGGGAAACTTGTCACTAAGTCATATCTTCTACTTTTTACTCAGCACTGGCTTTTTTATGTCCCTTAAGCCCTTTGTTGCAGAACACTTCTTGCAAGTCATAAGCAAATGGGGTGCGGGGAAAAAAAAGCCTCTGCAGAAATGTAACATTGGTGTCTGTTCTCTCTCTAGTTTCTTTGCAGTGGTGCACAATAAAAGTCACAACTGAAGTATGTTTTTGTAAGCTGAAGGTAATTAGTCTTCATGTTTAAAAAAAAAAAAAAAGTTCCTTGGTAGGAGATCAAGAAAATGAGCAAAGAAGCAAGAATTATCTGATCAAAGAACATCCTGGGACAATTCTGATTCCTTTCAAACAAAAGGAGATGACAAAGATGTAGGCAGAACCTACAGAACTAAAATAGGGCTCTGATCACTCACCCTTTTAATATTAAAAAATTGTAGGTACTCATCTGAAGAGTTTAGATTGGACCTAAACCACTAAAAATACTCCATTCATTGACTAACAAGCAGAGAGCCTTGACATTTAGATTAATTTGAAAATTACACCTCAGGATTTATCTTGTGTATGCTTAAAACATTAGCAAACCAAATTTATCCAGACCTGGTAAAGAAATTGGGAAACTGGGGAAGGCGTTTTTATATTTTAACTGTGCATCTGACAATAAAGCGAAACCATCCTTTAAGAATAAATTAATATAAACCAGCAGTCACTTTCTGACACTTAGAAAATCAGATTTAGTGTCATCACTGATAATATTAGCAAAACGTCCTTTAATATGTTAGTATTCAGAGAATAAGTTTCACCTTTTACATTAGATACAGTATAAAATCATCCCCTCATCCATTGCTCCTTTTAATGTTTTTTTCTCTATCTTACCTACAAAGGCATCTTTATTAATAGTGCTATAGAAGTTGAGCCAGCAGGATTTCTTAGATCTTTTAATAACCCTCTGAATTTAAGCTTTCCTACTTTCTTTTTATGATCTACCAAGTAAGGATGGTCTAACTTTACTAAAAGCCTTCTTTTTTCGCTTTGACCACCATATACGAATGAATATTTCATAAGGGAAAAAGGTGCTTCTTTCCTATGTGATTAAGCCGTGCCCAAAATCTGTATTTGTCACTAGCAATAGCATCAAAGTGAGAGACTGTTGCTGACTAGTGGGCTTGTTCCTCCTTTGTTCTCAGAAGTTTGCTGGAAAACAGAATGGGAATCCTTTTAATTGTCAAAATATAACACTAGCTCCAATGCAATATTTCTCTAGAAGTAGACCTAACAGTAAAAAAAGGAAAAATCATCAACAAATATTGGAAGGAAAAAAATATATTTTCAAATAAGAAGTATGTCTTAAGTTCAGAAACTATAAATATACATGATATTAAAATATAAAAGTCATCTTGAATTTGGTTTAACAATTGGAAATAAGATGTACACCTTAAATGTTAATGATTCCTTTTTAATGACTCTTCTAATCATATGGATTCATGGGCAATAATAGCCTTGGAGGAGAAAAATTCATCTCTGAATGGGTTTTGTTGTTGTTATTTTATTAACAGATAAAGATATTTGTCTACTCCACTACGGGTTACCTGCCTCACTACTTTCCCCACAGAATAAGCCATGCTGTCTTGCCCCTGGCATCAGTGTCTCTGAGGCATTTTGGGCTGGTTTGTTCTGATCCCGTGCTTTTCAGACAGCAAGAGGCTAGCAGGTCTGAAAGGAAAGCCTAGCCACTGATCTTATTACAAACCTTCCCTCCCACCTAAGCAGGTAAAGGACTCAAATCCTTTGTTTCTGGTGTTGGCAGCATCTGCAGCAGTACTCTTGGATGCACTGCTAGGTGGAGGGCCCTACCATGCTCTGGTACAGCTCCCCTCTTTTTTTCAGAGCCCTGCCACCCAGCAACTCTACTTCTCTCCTGGCAGCACCTTGTATTTGCTTTCTCGCTGCTCCTCGCCTGTGAGAGGCTCAGGAGGTAGCGCTAGGACAGCGCTTCCTCTGTCACATTCGCAGGCAGTTCTACAAGTCCATGAGTTTGCTGGGTATTTTGCTATAAAAACTTCAGAGAGACTCCGGAAGAGAAAGAAACATATGTACCATTATACTGTAACGTCACAGTTCGGGTCCTAGGGTTATGTCTGACCTTTTCCTTGTTCTAAAGGTAGAGTGTTTTCACATGGAGCTGTGATTGCCCTTGCTGGTCTTTTTGTTGTTGTTCATAGTTGGTCTTTTGCATAGTGTAAGGGACCACTGTGGGAAGCGTAGGTTTAGGGTACACGCAATAATTATCACATGGTGAGGTCAAAATTATTTGCCTACAGTCATATTAAAAAAGCTGGAGATGTAAGGGATGAGACTGCAGCTGAACTGAGTATAGTATTTATCAAGTTGTTCTCTTACCTTGACTGAATCTGGGAGTCTGGAAAGAAGTGGCCATTGAGAATCTATGGCAGGAACAGTGGGATAGAAATCTTCTTTACAGATTTTATTTTAATTTAAATCATAGTGTGTGAAATAGTACTGTAGGTCTTAATAAAAGTAGATCAGAAACCTCAGACTCCATACTGAGTATATTACCCTGTTCATTCTTTACTTGTTATTGAGAAACAGGATTTGGGCTCCTCTTTGAGGGCTTGGAGTTCTCCAAACAGATGAACTGGTTTCTTGAAATTGATAGATTCAAAACATTGACTATTTCTGATACTATTAGCTCATTTCTTATATGTTATTGCTTTTAAGCATGTGCAACGCTGATTTTTATTTTTAACTTTTTACTTTTATCTACCTGCATAGCTAAATTTTCACCAAACGGCTATAAAGCCATAGGAACACATGCACATTTTTATACATTCTGTTATCTCACTAAAAATATAGCTTTTCCTCTGAATACTAGAATCATTAGAACTGTTTCAACTATACCAGAAAAGAGATTATTTTACTGGTATTGTCTGTGGTGAAATTGCTATGGATAATGGCTTCTAAAAATTGTCCCAATACGTGCAGAGATGTTGGGCAGGTTTTCTGATGGTTATTAAAAAAAAAAAAAAAAATTACTGTACATCCTATACACTGTATTTGCTGTATATGTTATAACAAGAATAAGAAAATAAGTTAGATTTGGGTCCAAACTAGCAAGACTTGAGGTATTGCAACTGTTAGCAACTATAGGATAAACTAGCAAAATACGAAGCAATCTTTTCCTTTCAGTTGTAAAACATTTATACTGTGGCTGCACTCAAAAAAGCTGCTGTTCACACATGCCTCCCCCCAACCCTTGATTCAGCTCACTTTATTAGCACAAGAAAATGGTAAATATAGATTTAAGTGTGGCTGAAAGAAGAGAGGTTCTGTTGTTACATTTGAATGACAACAGTTAAAGCTACATTTCTTTGTTAGAGAATGAAAGGTATTTAGAGGCCAGAAAAAAAGGAAGGGACCAAGCTTACTTGGGGTTTACTGTGCTTGTGCATGTGTTGTGCCAGGCACTCCCAGCCAGAGGTGGGTGGAGGGGCTGCAGGGAGATGGGGTGGGCAGAGGGGTTTGGTGGCGCAAGTTGACCCTGGGCAAGGGGAGGAAAGGTGCTTGCTTCAGTGTTTACTTGCTTATTCTCTCTTTTTTCCTCAATATCAGGGTCCGTGATAGAAGCATGTGTTAATTGGGAGCAGATTCAATAATGTAAAAATTCCCCAAGTTGAGACAATTTTGCTCGCAATACATGTTAATGGTTAAACCTTTTGAATTTTTTGTACTTTCTTTTTGATTCCTTTATGTATGTACTTCACAGAATTAGAAATTTGGTCAGCGGATGAAATTTTTTGTCTTGCAGTTTGACTCTTTCTCAACTCATATCATTTAAGAAACAAAAATGCCTTGTAGTTACAGCAGCTGACAGAAGAGTGGATGTTAAATTGATCCACTGTAATTGATAGATTTTTTAATTTTGAAAACGGATGAGTTACTTTTAGCTATTATTTATTGTAACTGAAAATTTACTTGACTAAGTACTGATGGAGGAACTTCATTTTCCATGAACAGATAAAAACTTCTCCTTCGTGACTTATGCTATTCTGTCAGATTTTTCTCTGCTTTTTATGATTTGATGTTAAGTCACAGAGAAAAGTAAGTGCAGTTCAGTGAAAATATTTCCTTTTCAAAGTGTTTAAAATAGGCCTGCTTCTTCCCAAATATTGGTGTAAAATTCTTTGCAGACATCTCCAGGCTATCAAAACTAATTTTTCAAAAGCTTTTAATAAAGACAGGAAAAAAAAAAAGTGTGCGTGTGTATTATACTACTATAAATACTGAACTGTGCTTAGGTTAGCTCTTTGAGCTTAAAAGCAGACTTCTTGTAGCTTTAAACTTATGACATGAGCCTGAACTTCCTCAGCAGACAATTAGGCATAGTTTAGTCTAACACCACCATCAGTGTTTGCTTTCTTACCTCTCCTTGGATGTGCTCAACCCACCTCCCCCCCAAAAAAAAAAAAAAAAAAAAAATCCAACAGATTGTCTTTAAACTTGGGAATAAGAAGTGGGAGGATTGTGATAGGTTGTCATTGGGCAATGCTGAGCTGCTTTCAATTTACAGCATTAGTGATGTGAAATGAACCTGACCTGTGATGGACTGGAGAATCCAGCCTGGAGTCCTAGAATATGGCCTCAAAAGTGACTTTAAGAAAGTTATTTGTAGGGGATAGATGGTTGGATTGGAAATCATTATGTGACCTGAACTGCAGTCTTGTCTTTCTGCTATGGTTTCAAGGTTTTTTCATTGTTAAAATGTTTGCTATGTACCAATGCTATTTACTCTGAAATGCCATTTTTCCTGAAGTAATATTTGTTACTTAGAGGTCATGGCCCAGTTGTTAGACCCTACACAACAAAACCCCCCAAACAAACAAAAACTCTTCTCAAGTTTATCAGTCTTTCACTGTTTTGTTGCAACTGTGTTGGACTTCACTACCATCATAAATAGTAATAGACTACAGAAATAATGTTTCCTCACATGTATTGCTAAGAAAAAAAGTGGAGTAAATGAAACAGTAACCTTGGGTTGCATTACCTAAGAGACAAATCTGGTACAATTTCTATCCCAATTTATTTGACAGGGACTTAGTTTACCTGCATATCTGAATTCATTCCAGCTGTACAAAGTGCTCTTACCTAAAGCTACATTTTTATCAGGGAAGGGGGGGTCTCGGAAAGCTTAGCCTTGCTACTTAAGTGAATTTTAGTTTAATCATGAAACAAACTACAAAATGACTTTTCTATCTCTTGGCTACCTACCCTCCTGGTTTTGTCTTTTAAAGTGAGTGAATGGGGACTATGCTAAAAGTGGGAATTGTTTGTGTGATGCATTTACAGTATGGTGGGCGATCCTAAAAGATTACAGTGAAAAGCAGCAGCATTATATCATCTAGAAAATCTATTACATGTTTTTGAGCAGAACTGTAACACATCTGAGATTACTGCAAAGGTTTTTTCTTCCCTTCCTCACTGACAGTGCTCTCATAATTAGCATATTTTAAGGAGTATTGCCAAAATGCATTTCATATAATATTCTAATAAAATATTTATATTCAGTAAGACTGAATGGAGCAAGAACAGAAGGAAAGTTTTTTGCCACCACTTTCAAGGTATTGGGAGAAATTTTTGAAGTGGGAGGAGTTTTATATGACTTAGTATCTGTGTTTAAGGCCTGTGACAGTACAGGGGGTAGTAGGGAATGAGGAGAGAATAAGCAGAGAAGTTAAATTAAAAGTAGAGGGTAGTAGTTTGTGTGTTTCTTTGATTTAAGGCCAAACCAAGTAATTAAAGGCCTAAGCAACTGACATGTGGTAGCAGTATGAAGGAAGTGATCTGTGATAGCTGGTGACAATTCCTATATTCCCAGTTTAATATTCCTATTTAGGATAAGGCTTATGATGCTGTACTGTGGTTTGCTTTTTTGCTCTTATGTGAGAGTGTGATTCAAAAATAGGCTTTTTTTTTGTTTGTTTTCCTTTGAATTTGTAGCACTTTACATCCCCGAATGACCTGCCTGCTCACAGTTACCTCCAGTTAAGAATTTAGATAAAATTGTTTCAGCTCCGGGAAAAGTGATGGTATAACCCTCTGTCAAAGCAGATATTTATTAAACAGAACTTCTAAAAGATTTGGGTAACCAGTGCCACAATTAACACATTCAACAATTTCCCTATTTTTTTCCTGCCCTGGTCCCTGTGTGAGTGGGAATTGTGGATCCTACAGGCTTCTTCTGACTGCTGTTAAAAGAACCCAAAGACCTTAGTTTGCCTTTGCTAAAAATCCTTATCACATAAGGATTATCACATAATTATCATTATAACCCAGCAACTGGGCACAGGTCAAGGGCACTCATCCTATCTGACCCTCAAGGCAGAATGGTGGGCACTCGTCTGAGGGTAAAGGCCGCGGCTCCAGCTGCAGGGTCTGCACCATCTACCCCAGCGGTGGCCGATGCCTCCACGCAGAGGGAACTACTGAAGGGGGAGGCTGCGGTGCAGACCTCAGGCTGCAGGGAGTGCCTAGACCTCTCTCCTGGGGCAGGGACAGGCAGCAGGCCTGCCTGCAAAAGGTGTGCCCAGGTGGAGGACCTCCTGTCGCAGGTGGCTGAGCTGCAGGAGGTGGTGAGAAGGCTGTGTAACATCAGGGAGGCAGAGAAGGAGCTAGATAGCTGGTTCCAAGTGCAGCCTGCAGTGGACCCGCAGCCCACAGCCAAACAGCCAAAAACTCCCCCACCGGCACACGCAGAAAGGAGGGGGGGGGCAATAATGCAGAAGAATGGATGGTTGCAAAGGCAAGGACCAGCAGGAGGAAGAGACTTCCCCCGAAGCCCGAGGTGCCCTTGCAGAACCGCTTCACTGCTCTGCAGGCTGAAGAGGAAAGTCCTGTCACACCAGGAGAAGCGCTGGAGCTGAGTAATGCAGCCCAATCTGCCCCCCGTATAACAACCAGTGCAACTAAGAAAAGGCGACGGGTGATAGTAGTAGGCGCCTCTCTTCTGAGAGGTACGGAGGCACCCATTTGCCAACCAGACACACTCTCTAGAGAGGTGTGCTGCTTACCGGGGGCTCGCATCAGGGATGTCACCGAGAGGCTACCAAGCCTCATACAGTCCACTGACTATTATCTGCTGCTGCTGTTTCACGTGGGCACCAGTGATACAGCTGGAGCAGCCTGAGGACTGTCAAGAAGGACTACAGAGCCCTGGGAGCGGCGGTAAGGGACTCGGGAGCGCAGGTAGTTTTTTCATCAATCCTGCCGGTGAAAGGGGAGGGGTTTGAAAGGGCCAGTCAAATCTGGTGAGTCAACAAATGGTTACGGGACTGGTGCCACAGCCAGGGGTTCGGCTACTTAGACCATGGGACTTGCTTTGAGAAAGCTGGTCTACTGGGGGCTGATGGGGTCCATCTGTCAGAGAAGGGAAAGAGCATCTTTCGTCATAGGTTTGCCAAGCTGGTGAAGAGGGCTTTAAACTAGAGATGCCGGGGGAGGGGAACCTCAATCCATCCCACTCCTACCAGATTGATGCCAGGGCCAGCAATAGATGCCCAGAGCCTGGAGAAGGAGCACAGGTCAGCAGGAGAGCGCCTGAAGAGCAGCACAAAGGAACTCCAACCAGTAAGACAGCTTCATCGGGGGCCCAACTTAAATGCCTCCATGCAAACGCACGTAGCATGGGGAATAAACAAGAGGAGTGAGAGACGTGCGCACACCTGCAAGGCTACAAATTTATTGGCATCATGGAGACGTGGTGGGATGGCTTCTATGATTGGAGTGTTGGGATGGAGGGATACAGGCTCTTTAGGAAGGACAGGCAGGGGAGACAAGGAGGGGGTGTTGCCCTCTATGTCAATGACCAGTTGGAGTGCATGGAGCTCCGCCTGGGGATGGATGAAGAGCCAACCAAGAGCTTGTGGGTCAGGATTAAAGGGAAGGCAGGGACAGGTGACATTAGAGTGGGGGTCTGCTACAGGCCACCTGGCCAGGAAGACCGAGTGGATGAGACCCTCTATAGACAGATAGGAGCAGCCTCACACTCACAAGCCCTGATCCTCATGGGGAACTTCAACCACCCCGACATCTGTTGGAGGGGCAACACAGCAGGGCATAAGCAATCCGGGAGGTTCCTGGAATGCATCAATGATAACTTCCTTCTCCAAGCGGTAGAGGAGCCAATGAGGAGAGGTGCTATGCTGGACCTTGTGGGGAATGTGAAGCTCAAGGGCAGCCTGGGCTGCAGTGACCATGAAACTGTGGAGTTCAAGATCCTTAGGGCGCCGAGGAGGGCGCACAGCAAGCTCACTACCCTGGCCTTCAGGAGAGCAGACTTTGGCCTCTTCAGGGATCTGCTTGGTGGAGTGCCATGGGGCAAAGCCCTGGAGGGAAGAGGGCCCCAAGAAAGCTGGTTAAAATTCAAGGATCACCTCCTTCAAGCTCAGGAGCGATGCATCCCAACAAAGAGGAAGTCAGGCAAAAACACCAGGAGGCCTGCATGGATGAACAAGGAGCTCCTGGACAAACTCCAACACAAAAAGGAAGCCTACAGAGGGTGGAAGCAAGGACAGGTATCCTGGGAGGAATACAGAGAAGTTGTCCGAGCAGCCAGGGATCAGGTCAGGGAAGCTAAAGCCTTGATAGAATTAAATCTGGCCAGGGACATCAAGGGCAACAAGAAAAGATTCTATAGGTATGTTGGGGATAAAAGGAAGATGAGGGAAAATGTGGGCCCTCTCTAGAAGGAAACAGGACACCTGGTTACCCGGGACACAGAGAAGGTGGAGGTACTCAATGACTTTTTTGCCTTGGTCTTCACTAGCAAGTGCTCAAGCCTCACCGCCCAAACCACAGAAGGCAAAGGTGGGGACTGGGAGAATGAAGAGCTGCCCACTGTGGGAGAAGATCAGGTTTGAGACCATCTAAGGCCCCTGAAGGCGCACAAGTCCATGGCACCCAATGAGATCCATCTGCAGGTCCTGAAGGAACTGGTGGATGAAGTTGCTAAGCCACTATCCATCGTATTTGAAAAGTTGTGGCAGTCCGGTGAAGTTCCCACTGACTGGAGAAGGGGAAATATAACCCCCATTTTTAAAAAAGGGAAGAAGGAGGACCCGGGGAACTACAGGCCAGTCAGTCTCACCTCTGTGCCTGGGAAGATCATGGAACAGATCCTCCTGGAAGCTATGCTAAGGCACATGGAGGGCAGGGAGGTGATTTGAGACAGCTAGCATGGCTTCAGCAAGGGCCAGTCCTGCCTGACCAACTTAGTGGCCTTCTATGATGGAGTGACTACATCAGTGGACATGGGAAGGGCTACGGATGTCATCTATCTGGACCTCTGTAAGGCCTTTGACATGGTCCCCCACAACATCCTTCTCTCTAAACTGGAGAGGTACGGATTTGATGGGTAAACTGTCTGGTGGATGAGGAATTGGTTGGATGGTCGCATCCAGAGGGTAGTGGTCAATGGCTCAATGTCCAGATGGAGATTGGTGACGAGTGGCGTCCCGCAGGGGTCCGTATTGGGACTGCTACTGTTTAATATCTTCATCAATGGCATAGACAGTGGGATTGAGTGCACCCTCAGCAAGTTTTCAGGTGACACCAAGCTGAGTGGTGCGGTCGACATGCCAGAGGGACAGGATGCCATCCAGAGGGACCTGGACAAGCTGGAGAAGGGGGCCCGTGTGAAACTCATGAGGTTTAACAAGGCCAAGTGCAAGGTGCTGCACCTGGGTCGGGGCAACCCTTGGTATCAATACAGGCTGGGGGATGAAGGGATTGAGAGCAGCCCTGCCAAAGAGGACTTGGGGGTACTGGTGGATGAAAAGCTGGACATGAGCCAGCAATGTGCGCTCGCAGCCCAGAAGGCCAATCGTCTCCTGGGCTGCATCCAAAGAAGCGTGGCCAGCAGGTCGAGGGAGGTGATTCTGCCCCTCTGCTCTGCTCTGGTGAGACCCCACCTGGAGGACTGCGTCCAGCTCTGGAGCCCTCAGCATAAGAAAGACACAGACCTGTTGGAGCGGGTCCAGAAGAGGGCTACGAAAATGATCAGGGGGATGGAGCACCTCTCCTATGAAGAAAGGCTGAGAGAGTTGGGGTTGTTGAGCCTGGAGAAGAGAAGGCTTCGGGGAGACCTTCTTGCAGCCTATTAGTACTTAAAGGGGGCTTATAAGAAAGATGGCAGCAAACTTCTTAGCAGGGTCTGTTGTGACAGGACAAGGGGGAATGGCTTTAAACTAAAGGGGGGTAGATTTAGACTAGATATAAGGAAGAAATTTTTTACGCTGGGGGTGGTGAAACACTGGAACAGGTTTCCCAGAGAGATGGTGGATGCCCCATCCCTGGAGACATTCAAGGTCAGGCTGGATGGGGCTCTGAACACCCTGATCTAGTTGAAGATGTCCCTGCCCATTGCAGGGGGGTTGGACTAGATGACCTTTAAAGGTCCCTTCCAACCCCAACTATTCTATGATTCTATGATTCTATAACTAGACACGTGATAATCTTCTTTGACTATCTAATTGCTGATCTGTTTTTTTTTAATTTTGTTGAGTATAGTATTAAGCACAAGCTGTAGAAACCTAACCTCTGAACTCAGCAACACAGACACATACCGTTGTTGTTCTATTGCTTATTTCATATAGCAGTAGAGAAAAACAGCATTTATACTGCTTTCCTGCTTTATAAATATTGTAATTTTTCTGAAAAGTGTTTCAGCATTAGTTTTAGCTGCTGAGACAAATGATCATGACTTTATGATGCAAGTTTGAGCTACACTGTGAATGGCAGTATACTGACAAACAGGTCGATCGGAGGTGTCAACACATTTGACATAGTTGCTCCCAGTTTCCTATCCCTACAAAAGAAGAAAACAGAAGAATGCCCTTGCTGCTCTGAGTTCATCTGGCAGCTCAGTGGTGTTACTGAGACTACTCACCTGACTCCCCAAACAAGTTAATTGTCTAAACCCTTTTGTATTCATAATAATGAAATAGGAATATTTAAATTCTCTTAACATTAATATAACTATAGGAGACAACCACTTTAGTCTGGCATATGATTGTAATGCTTTTTTAAATTAATGGGACTGAGGGCTGCTGGTAATACAACTGACATGGTCTAAGATCAAGTGCATGTTCCTTTGCTGAAATTTTGAGAAAGTTATAGCGCACACATGCCACTACCCACACACAGACAAAGTGAAAATGCTTTGCCAGCAATTGCAGCGTATTTTTGAATTTGAGGAGACATTTGCACAAGGTGGGTTTGAGAGCTCTCCTCTTGCCAACCAAACCGGTTATTTTTGTGCAAGTCTTTCACAGCTCTTTTGATCGAGAGAATCTTTTATGTTTGAAGTAGCAAGAAAATGGATTGCTCCAAACCCATTGGATTAACTGTTTGTACCCCCCCCCCCGACATTTATTGATTTGTTGGTATTTGTTTACTTTTGCAATTCTGATATGGCAAAAGGTAGACCTAATATCTTCCTCTCTATTTATGAGTTTTGTACTGAATTGTTCCTTTGTACTGATAAAAAACATCCATGATACAATTTCTACATTTTTATCCTTTTTAACATTAGCAGGTGAAGTAGATCTCTGTTTGCTTCCAAGACAGCGGGTGGAGGTGATGTGTTATTTTTTTTGCTGACTGTTGAAATGGAGGCATGGTGCTTTGTTATATATTGATGAGTCTATTATGGTAGAATGCACTTCTCTGTGGGGAGGTGGAGTTGGCAGAGCAGGCAAAGGATTTTGTGATTTGAGAGGAGGATAATCTAGTTAGCTTTTATGAATAGTTTTTAATACCTTACAGGAGAAAAGGTCCATATTTTAGTGTTTACCTTTGCATCTCTTATAAAAAGATAGAAAGCAGGTAGGAGGAGCTTAATTGTTGTGTGTTGTCCAGTGCATTGCATAATGATGTCCTGGTCCATAGGTAAAGCTTTCAATGGTTACTGTAATATAAATATGGGTGATGTGAAAATAACCTTATCTTGGACAAGGCTGGCTTGTTAGGTAGGATGGGTTCTGTATGTCATTTCAGCTTTTTCCCTGCTTCCCATTAAACTGTTTAAGCTACTAGTCTCCCCTCATCTACTTTAAGAACTCTGAGATAGAAAGAAACAAAAAGGAAGTTCCTCGAAATTTGAAATGTGTTCGAATTAAATCAAGTCCCCATAAAAGGCAGGGCTAGCCTCTATGACTAAAATATTTCTTTATGCATTAGGCAAGAAGTCTTTTGAGAGGTCTGTGTTCTGGCCTGATTAAAAGAACTGGTCTGTGTGCCTTCCCTCCCACCCCTTTTTCTTTAAACAACATATCCTTTTTGCCTGAAGTACAATTAGATGCTCAAATGAGCTCTTAAACCATGAAAGAAGGATTTGTATTTTTCCCTGTATTCTGTTTGGACTTCAGTAATCTGCCATTTAGCTTCTTAAAGCATTCCTGACGCTAGTGGAAACTACTAATTTTTCCACTCCTGCTAGATGAATATTCTCACTTATCCAGTGTTCATCTTTGGGTTACAGCATCCTTATTATCTTGTGACTTATCCTTCTTCCTCCCTCTTCCCTTTTCAGGATAGTAGCTAATGTTCATTAATCAGAAAAAAAGAGCCTGCATTTTCAGTGCAATATTCAGTTCTCTGAAGTAAGACCAAAGAACAAAAATAAGGCTATTTGCAACAGCCAAAAATAAAATGGGGAGCAACAAATTACATTCTGTGTATTGTATCTATACAAAACTTCTCTGCAATGTAGCAATATAGCATCTGAATTTAATAGTATTTGAATTGCTGCCAATAAGCAATAAAGAAAAAAAAACCTACCTTATCCTATCATCTAGTAAAGTTTAGTCCATGTTATCCTATTGTTATTTATTGAGTGCCCTTGCAGTTTTAAAGTATTTTTAGTTGGGAAATATACTTGGTTTTAAACTCAGAAAGCTGCTGGACAGAAAGAGCTGACAGAATATTACCTTCTATACTTGTTTGTGTACACAATCAGTAAGACGTGTAGAATATTTTAGATGTATTGAAATCATTGTGACATTTGGACGTCATAGAGAGATGTCTATACAAAGTCTTTATTAGTCACTTTCAGACATAATTTTTGTTGCCATTTTTTATTAAGTGGTTAATGGACATTGCTGTGTGATTTTTTGTTGGTGTAGACCTGAGGAAGAAGAGGGAAGGTAGGGTTTTTTGTGTGATTATTCATATTGGATCAGTCAATGAATGCAGTTCAACAAGTGAGAAAAAGGATGCATTTTGACTATGGTGACTGATAAAGTAACAAGTGGGGGATGGAAAGGCTATGTTTATTTGGTTCTGCAGCTCTTCCCATCAGAATTGTATTCCAATGTGCATGTAATGGAATTTTGCATTCCCTTAAGTCCGATATTATCCTATTCAAGTGAAAAATGTTATCAAAATTCCTAGACCTTTATCCTAATATGTAACTTTCAGAAAAATCTTTTTTTCAAGTCTACTGCTGTTCAACTAAATGTGATGGGATTTTATTATGCAGACCACTGTCTAGTTGGTGTAGTACTCACTGCCATGGAAGTACAGTATGAATGTCAGTACTTAACTGTATTTGCAGGGGTGCATCTGTCTTTAACAACAACAATAACCACAAAAGCTAATTCTTTTTAGGTTGTGTGAATTTGCACAGTTAGGTTATGAAATGTGCATTAAAAAAAACCCCAAACCCCTAGGAAAAGCTAGGACACTGAAAAACACCTAGGAGAAAGCTTAACACCAAAACAGTTAACTTGCACAGATATTCCTTCTTTTTTTTTTTGACTGTGTGAATGCCACCGTTTGTGTAGCATATGTTGCACTTTAAACCTCTGAAGCATTATGAATTTATTTTTTTCAATTACTACCTGCTGAATACCACAGCACTACTATTTAGATCAATTGCAAGGAATAGTCATGCACTGGTTTCAGGTACATATTGGAATTCCTGTGATGAGCACAGTGGGATGCTAATGTGGTGCCATTTCAGAATTAGCTGGATTTAGAAGGTCTAGTTTTCACGTTGGGATCCAGTTGTGCTGCCAGCCACTTTCACACGAGCATACCCAACTGAACTCTTCAATATGAGTTCCTAGCTATAGCAGTGTGGTTAAGCTTTAGGGGGGAAATAAAAAAAAAAAACTGAGGGAGGAGGAGATAACTTCCTCAATTATTTGATCCTGGCTTCAGTTTGGGTATAAATATATCGGAAACACATCTATGCATGTAAAACTGATTCTGGGCATAAGAATATCACTCAGGTGTCTTTAATGGGGGAGTTTCATGTGGAAAAATTATTGTTGACTTTAAGAATAACCTACTTTGGAGATAAATTCATGATACGGTACAGCAGTACAGCTGAAAGAATTTTTTTTAATCTGTCTTTGTTGTGGCATTTTTGGTGGGTCTCTGGCTTCAGAATGTATGCTTGTAACCTAATTTATAAGTTGAAATGGGAGGGGAAAAAAAAAAGCAGCAAAACAGATGGATGGTGGAAGCTGGAAAGGCCTGACTATGACCTTTTTTCACCTTATCTAGCAGAGAAATTGAAGGGATTGATGTAACAAACTTGTAATTTTCATGTCTGATCTTTCACTGCTAGGACTTTAAGCTCTTAGCTGCTTTGTTTTGAACTGAAGAATGGCTAATCCTCCCTGAACAGTTTTGCTACTGTTCAGTCAACAGACAACTGAAAACCAAACTATGTTAGATAAGAAGATCTAAGTATATCAGGCAAGCATCCTTAAAATATTTTAGAGCTTCTTTCTTCTTAGGCCTGCTCTTAGGAAGTTTCGTTTAGCTAAACTCTGGAGCATCTGACAGATGCTACACATTCTCATCACACACACATTCTGTGAAGGTTGACTACTATCATGGGCACACACGTGGGAGTAGAAATGCAGAGACATATGCATCATATTTAGATCTCTACATGTGCAAATCTAATTATAATCAGAGAGGCATAGTACATTTTAAACTATTTTTTTCCCTTTGCAATTGCATTCCCCTCAGATACATCTGTTGGAAGGAAATGTCTGTGGGCAGTGAAATATTTTAGACTAGAGAGCAAGAGAATAAGGCATTGAGCAAAGCTTCTGACTCTGTAATGCTATGGCAATTTCCTAAATGTAGGTCTACTACATGGTGCCTTTGCAGACTCTTTCTCAAGAGATGACTAAACAGAACAGAATATGGGCAATATATTTTGCATTTAAAATCTGAGACCAGTGTCAGAGGGACAAAGTTGTACTATCTCAAAAATAAAAATTGTTCAGGTGTAACTTAGCACTACAAAAGTTGGAAAGAAGGAATTGGAGGAGGATGGTAGACAATGTTTATTTTAAAAATAATAATGATGAACAAAAGGTGCTTATTTTATTGACAGTGACAACATGCTATCTGACATTTTTTGCTTTATCATCATGATATGTTTTGTTGATTTTTTTTTTCTTGATGTTTGCTCTGTGCAGCCTAATTTCTATTTTGTTCATACTCATTTCTGTCTTATTTATTGCTAATCTTAGAATCTTTTTTTCTTTTCTTGCTTCTTCCCCTCCCACCATTAGTATACCTGAATTGTCTCAATTTACTGTTTCTACTTTGAACATTTTTCCTTATTTCTTGATATGATGGTTTGCTCTAGATTTCAGGATGGCATTCATCTTTGTTATGACATTATATCATGTCACTTAAATATTTTGTCTGCTTTTACCACTAGCTATGAAACTGCTAATTTGACTCCTTAGCCTATTAAATAGTGATTTTTAAAGAAACCCAACTATTTAGCCTCCTACTTGATATTAGGTAAACATATTCAGATTAAAGTTTGGTGTTTTCATGTCTGCATTCCTGATATTAATTTGAATTCTCCTGTTTTACCTGTTTCTTATACAGAGTCTGTTCTGTAAATAGCTATCTCTTTTAATCAGTCTGTCTTGGAATCTGTTAAAGTTCTTCAGCTTAGAGGTTCATGTGACTCTATTCCCTGTAGGACTAACCTCATCACTTTGTCACAGTTTAAATGCAGCGATGCCTTTTCAAAGTTGCTATGTTTGCATTTCTAGAGCACCTGAAGTCATAAAAATGTCTGTCTTCTTTCTCAATTCTTCTTTTTCCCCCTCCTTTTTTTTTTTCCATTTTAAAAGGAAAGGACAGAGAGGAAATGACCTTGTAATGTAACAAGTGACTAGTCCTGAACTAGCACTCTGTACTTTGCCTGGTTTTGGTGTATGCTTTGCAGTATTTGCTCTGAATCTTGCATACAAAAAAGCAACAGCTGTCTTCTGCTCTGCTTTGCTCACAGTGAATGGGCTCCCTTGACAGCCTTCAGTACATCACGTACTATTGAACTTGTTCAGGCCCACCGTCCTTCTGAAGACTACATACAAAATCTGTAGTGTCTCTGCACTGCTTAGATGATAGCATCTGGGTATAGGAAAATCTTTCAGCAAAGCTGTGCATATTCCCGTCCCTGTAGGAAAGTTCCAGAATCATGAAAGCTTAATAAATTCAGATTTATATTGCAGAACAGTGTAAAATAAAATTGGAATTTGATCAGATATGTTCTGAATGTGATAAGATAGCATTTTGCTTAAAACTCATCCACTGAATCTGTTAACGTGATTAATCAAGTTATTGAACAGTTAAAGATGAAGGAAACAAATTTGTTTTGTGCTGCCTATTATCACCACACTGGAAAAAGTGTTGCTCTTCACCTTTCCCAATGAGAGGATTCTCTCATTTTGCTCTGTGGTCGGTAGACTGAATTTGTTTTCATGAAGCAAGAGACAAAAGGTTGGAAGTCTGGTTAAACAGAGAAAAAAGCCTTCCATCAATATTTATTCCTTTCTGTTTGTTCAGTACTAGTAGTAACGCTTTCAGATGTAGTATGAAAGGGAAGTGTGGCATCTCTTATTACCAACTGTTTGCTGAAGGACACAATAAGAGAAGTGGATTTCAAAGAGGGTGTTCAGCATACCTTATTCAGTATGAGGAAATGCAGAAGAAATTCAAAGGACTCTTCAGAAACACATCACAGGCGTTGTGCCCTCCCCAAAAGCTGAACTTCGATCTGAATAACCCAGCTGGAACAAATAACAAGTGTATTCATCTGTAAAATTAAAAAACATTACCCATTGCTTACCAAGTTTCCTCTGATATGTCATTGAATATCTAGTGGCCAACTGTTAGCTAGTAAGAGCTGGGTTGGCATGCTGGGCTTTTACCTGCGTCACTTGCAAATTACTAAAACTTTCAACCTAGCTGGTTAATAAGGTCTGACCCATATTATAGCACAGACAGGGAATACATGCCTTCCCTAAGCAAGCTGTAATCCTTTGCCTGTAAACCTGTTTAGCTGTTATATTTCTTTAGATAAATTGAATATTAATGCACACTGTGACAAAGCAGCTGGACTTCCATATTCTTTGTGTTTTGGGGGTTTTTTGTTTGGTTTGTTTTAAGTCTTGGGTCATGCAGTGTTGAGCCTTTTAATCTCATTATTCAGACCAGATCAAGATTTTGGCCTGTATCTCTGCTAGTGTCTAATAGTACAGTCCAGTAGTGTTGCATAAAGAAGGATGACTACAAAATGAGGAGGGAAACTTTCCCAACCACATCTTTAAAGATGACTGTACCTGCAGTGATGGACAAGCCCCGTCAGCTTTATCATGAGATGAAATGTAAGGCTGATAAGTTCGGTTTTGCTGTGTTAGAATAATGTAACATTAGGATAAAGTAACAGTACGTTTCTGAGGTTTCACTTGCAATCCTCCATAATTGCTTTAGCATTTTGGCTAGCATCTGTTGCTAGTTTGAACTTAGTGCCTTTTATTGCTTAAATGAGATACCTCTGTTGAAGAACACACCAGGCACCTTGGGCTTCCTTTTCACAGCACGGTGCTGGCTTGTGGAAAGAGCAGAACACACAGACCATTTTTCTGTGTCGTCCCAAGCTAGACTGCCTGGTCATGCCCTTATGCTACTGCAAAACTTTACTTCTTTTTAACTGATAATATATCTTACTAACTACCTTGATTCTCCTCTGTCATGGTTTAACCTCAGTCGGCAACTGAGCACCACACAGCCGCTCACTCACCTCTCCCGCCGCCCCCGGTGGGAGGGGGGAGAGGATTGGAAGAGTGAAAATGAGAAAACTCGTGGGTTGAGATAAAAACAGTTTAATAATTGAAATAAAATAATAATAATAATATAATGACGATAATAATAATACTACACAAAGCAAGTGATGCACAGTGCAATTGCTCACCACCCACCGACCGATGCCCAGCCAGTCCCTGAGCAGTGGCCCCCCCGGCCAGCTTTCCTCAGTTTATGTACTGAGCATGACGTCACACTGTATGGAATGTCCCTGTGGCCAGTTTGGGTCAGCTGTCCTGGCTGTGCCCCCTCCCAGCTTCTTGTGCATCTCCAGTCAGTAGAGCATGGGAAGCTGAAAAGTCCTTGACTAGTGTAAGCACCACCCAGCAACAACTAAATCATCGGTGTGTTATCAACATTGTTCTCATCCTAAATCCAAAACACAGCACTGTACCAGCTACTAGGAAGGAAATTAACTCTATCCCTGCCAAAACCAGGACATCCTTGCAGTTCTTTGGTTAATGTTTCTGTAGTTTTGGGTGCACATTCCTTGCTTTAGGCTGATTTCCCCACCCTCATCCCCCCCCACCCCCCACTGTAGCTCTCTGAAAGCTGGTGAAATGCTTGCCTGTGTTAGGTGATTATTAAAGGTAGAATAATGATGAGTCTAGCAAAGGTAGTGTTTTATTTTTCCCTGCTACGGGTACCATCTGAAGGTCAGTTGTAATACTGATACATTTCATATGCAATGAAATTTGGGAATCTCTTAAACACTTTCTTCCCACTCTTCCATATATGATTTCATAGCGTGTCTGTCTGGGGACTCTGTCGCAATAATATAAACTAATTTTGAGTTGAAGTTGAAACACATTCCCTGTATTGAGTCAGGATCTGGATGTATGTATCTTTAGTATATGCTTTATAATTCACATTTGAATCTTCCATTTCTAATTTCATGATCTCACACTGTGTTAAACATTCATAAGTATAATGTTTGTTCCTCAGAGAACTTTTAAATTATCCTCAGTGTGCTCTAAAACCATATTTCATTTCAAAGTCCTGTTTTTGAAATGTTACATTATTAGCTAGAACACAATATAAGTATTCCCTGAATGAATCTGGTAGTGTTTTGAAAAGGAACTGTTCCTCTGTGGGATTGATAGCTATTAATTCTAATGCTAAAGCTTTGAATCTTGAGACTAGTACTGAATTTAATATTAGCCTAAATTTCTAAAGACCTCCATGGCTTTTACCTCTGTGTGTGTGGAGGAGGAAGAGAGGGAACTGCATTAATATAAACAGGAATTGCAAGTCAGTTTAAAATTCTAATCTTAATCTGTTATTTTTAGAGTTGTTGATTGCTTTTGCTTTCTTGCTACAACAGACACAGCAATTTCTTTTCTTTTTGCATACCTTCCACTATATATTACCTTCCTTCTGTGTGGCAGTGGAAGTGGCCATACTATATACCATAAGCTAAGAACTTTCAGGCTGCAAGATTGCTGTTGCCTGAGAATCTGAAACTGTGCCATTGCCTGACTGGATAATAAATCCCAAGTTGCAAAACACATGTTTATCCCAGTCAGAAGCTGGTAGCACGATTGTTAAAAAGACAGATAATGTTATAAGCAAATTTATTAAAGTACACATCTGTATATTAACACATAGCAAGATTTCTTATCTTTTTTTTTATAAAAATTGGTTAGGAAGAGGGAAAGTTATGAACAGCTGAAATGGCTTAATTATATTTCACATTTGTTATGCATAAATTGAAAAGCTCAGCATTATTCAAAAGCCTTACTCAATTAAATCTTCATGAACTTAAAATTCTTATTGGTCCCTAATTAAATTAGGGAAATTACTGGCAAACTGAATTGGAGCTGATCTGTACTTAGGGGCCTCTTGAATAAGGTCCCTCCTCAATATAGTATCTTACATATTGCTGCCTTAATTCTACCCCTGTGATGCTTCCATCTCAGTTGATATGTTTCATGGTTTTAATTTTGTTTCCTTCTCATGAATCCTGTATCCATCAATCCCAAAGAAGGAGTGATTCATTGTTAGTCGTAGAAGCAAAAGTAAATCTCTCCTTTTTGTAGCACTGTTAGGGTCTTAATGTACAATTGTCTGGGGTTCTTGGCTGTTGACTAAAAATGTAGTGTTTTCTAAGCTAGGCAAACCTCTAGGAGACATAAATAAGCAAATCAAGAGAAAACCTGACAAGGCAAAGATGATTAAATATGAATTTGGTTACTATATCTAACAGTGGAATGGCAGGGAGTTTTTAAAGTCATTTTCTTCTAAGTTCTGAATATGCATACATTGACAAAGGGATATACCTTCACCAACAAGATATTAAACACTTATTGTTGCCTTTAGGCCAATCTGTAGAATAAAAATTTGGAGATCTGCTAAACAAGCTAATTCATACTTCTGCCATGTACTGGACTTAATAGCAGTTCTTGAGGATTTTCTATATGGATTTCTTCCTTCTTTCATAAGAAAGAAATCAACATGGAGTTATATTCCAGGATCAGAAATTATGTAACTTCATGCTAAACAGTTATAATTTAAACTATAAGGGAATTTAGTTTAAATGCTAGTGAGATCCATAAGCAGTCTTGATTGTTGCCATTGGGTGCATGTTAGAAACAGGAAAACAAGGACTCCAGAAAGATCACCTCATTCGTACACCCAAGTTGCTCTTTCTACATACCTGCTGCTATAGCATCATAGACGTATGCCTGTATTTGAAAAGCTGACAAATGGCTCTCTTCCAAAGCTTCCTGCCAATATAAATTAATGCTTACCATAAGACGCACTTGGATGGTACGAAAGCATTGTCCTGTGAGAGATCCTTGAAGAAAAACTGAGTAGTTCTGGCTCCTATACATCAAATCTAATGATATATATTAATTAATTATAAAGCACTCCATTATTGTTTCTTGCCAGACCTAGTATTTTGTATGTCCAGATCGTTAGTATCATATTTGTTAAGGAGGGAATATCTGTCTCACAGGAAATGGTATTGAGAGGAAGATTAATCACTCTGCTAGTCAGTTAAAATGATAACACTTAATGCTTTATAGTATATTTTATTTGTATAGCTAAACAGGTATTATTGGTCCTATTTTATCCCCTACAGTTTTCAAACCTCATAAAAGACAAAATAGCATTGTTTTTTTTTTTTGTTGTTTTTTTTTTTCCTTTTCTTTGACTAGGAAAAGATTAGGGTTCATCAGTTAAAAAGTATGGGTTCTGCAGTGCCTAGCTGGATTTCACTCTGTCTCTTAAGTGCCTAGATCTTAAATTTTAGCTACTTGTTGCCAAACACAGAAACCAAACCCAGAGTTGATGCCAAAACTTATTCTTCACCAAGATTATCCATAAATGAAATGAACATGCTAAGTAGAGGACTGTCTACAAGTAGAAAGTAGGTGTCAGAACCTGATACCTAGTAATTGCTGCTCTCCTGTTTATGACATAGTTTGCTTGGGAAATATTTTCTGTAAAAGTAGGAAGCAAGGCCTCATGGTGTTGTCAGCTGAGGGAACTAAAAACCATTCCTTTCCTAAGAGGAGGTGCAGAAACTGCTACTGAAACAATGAAGCTGAGAAGATTCTGTAGATTGGTGAGACGAAAAATGGGGAAGCAGAACTGCAGTTTGTAGTCAGGTACTCATGACAATGAAAAGGCCCTAGGTTTTACCTTGACTAAAATCCAGAAACTCATGACTTATTGTAAGTAGGTGTGTGTCAGACTACATATGACAGTGGACTTCTTGCACATGTGAGACTGTATTGTCTCTCTAAAATCAGTAATATGACATCCATGTAAAATTGGTTCAAGAAAACTTTTGACTCCCATTTGGACTCTGATGTAACCTCAACTTTTTTTTATTAGGGGTTTCAATGTATTTGTTTTATTAGGAGTTTCTAAATAACACTTTAAACTAGGGATGATGGGGAAGGGAGAGTGTGACCAGCAGCCCTGTAAGAATGTGATGGACAGGGTTGACAAGTAAAGTGCCTGGAGTGATGTGACAGAAAGGGATCGCAAATTCAAGAAAATGGGGCTTAAGCACCGGGGGTCATCTCTGGCATTTGCATGTAAGCAAGGAAGTATCTACCAAGCATCGTTATGGAGAAATCCCCCAAACCCTTTCTGGGAAATCAGTGTGCTGGGATGCCTCTCTGAAGTGCATGCACACTATTGCATGCAGCATGGCGAATAAATATGATGAATTAAAAATCTGTGTGCCGTTGCAAGGCCACAATCTTGTTGCAGTCATGGAGACATGGCGGGATAGCTCGCACGGGGTATAGGGCCTTTAGGAAAGGCAGGCTGGGAAGATGAGGAGGGGGAATTTCCCTTTATGTAAGGCAACAGCGGGAATGCATGGACCTCTGCCTGGGGATGGATGAGGAGCCAACTGAGAGCTTACGGGTAAGAATCAAAGAGAAGACAGGTAAGGGTGACATTGTAGTGAGTATCTGCTATAGGCTGCCTGACCGGGAAGAGTGGATGAGACCCTCAGACAGCTACAAGCAGCCTCGTGTTCACAGGCCCTGGTACCCACAAAGCTATTGATCAGATGGTGAATGGTTAGCTGTTTCTGGGAAAGGAATCACTAGATCCGTATTAGAGTGTATTTTTAAGGCCCAAGCAATTGAGTTTCTGGATGCTTTGAGATATTACAGTGAAGCTATAAAGGAGAATGCACATGTTAATTGCTGACCATGCAAAATACACTGTCCTGAAGGAAATCATGGTTACAAGTAAAATTTTAAGACAAAACAGTATAATTGAAATTAAATTTTAATATAGTTGACATTTTAAATTCTTCAGCTTAATTTTTTCAATGTAAAACTGCTGTTTGAAAATGTAGTTTTAAGAGCACTCTGCAAGTATTAATTGAATTTGGAACAATTCCAGTGTTAAACTTTCTTAGACCACAGAATTCTTGACCTACCTAAGTCTTAGTTATATTTGGTAAAAGATCTTTGGTTGAAACCAAAAGCATTGGTTTCATTCTTAACAATGATAAACAGTTCTGAAAGGAGAACAGTAAACGTGTTTTATTTACCTGCAGGTCTTTGTGGAGATCTCAGTCTAAAACAGAGGTCTCTCTACAGGAGACAGGAAAAAAATCCATGCTACAGGTTTTTTTTAGTTCTCATGTCTACAAATTTCTTTTGTTAATTTTCTACTACACTGATGATTTACCTGGGGTTGCTGTTTCTCAAGAACACTGGGAAACGTAAGATATTCCAAGTGGGTAATTTTTCAGTCAGCCTTTGTATTTCTTTGTGATTAACTTCCAGTTGTAATAATATTGTGTAGTTAAATCTGCTGGTGTCTGCTAACATAATGATGAACATGGTAATAATAAAGAACTTAAAACTTTTCTTTTAAGATAACATAAAATTATACAGTGAACCTCATCATCTGGTGAACGGGGTGGTGTTGTCAGTACTAGCAGGCCACAGGCTTTGTGGTGAGCTAAGAACATGGGTCTCTGGTCTTGTCTTGGCCTGTCTGCAGGATTTTTTTAGTTTGTTTAGTTGTGGCAGCACTTACCTAATGACCAGGTGACTGTTACCTTCTTTCTTTTAACTTTTGCTTAGCTATGTATAATTGTGTGGTGTAACATCTCTTGTTGAATACAAATTGTGTTCCTAGAAAATACTACCAACAAGCAGTTATACAGTGTGGAATGAGCTATCTGTGATGCTAGAATAAAAATGCAGCATGTGGGAGTAAAGGTATGGGATGATAGTAAAGGTGCCTGGGCTACAAGCAGTTCTCTAACAGTTACTATTCATCATTAAAAGAATGCTGCCTGGGGATCTGAATTAAAACTGATTTCAGGGATAATAAGGAGAACAAAGAACATGTGATGAACATCTGTGAAACGCACCATGTATAGGAAATTCAGATGCAGATCAAAAGACGAGCAAGATGTCAAGCATGTTAGAAAATGTGTAAATGCAAAGTGGATCTTCAGATGAGGAGGAAGGGGTAGGACTACAGCCAGCTCATGGCAACTCAAATCTTTCCCTGGGACTACTATTATTTTGATGGTGGATATTTCTTCGTCGCTCCTTGGGGTATGGATTATTTTTTTACATTTGGTAACACACTCTACACCTTTCTCACCTGTGCAAGTTTATATTCACAATGGAAATGTTATCAGTAATTCTCAGAAAGTATGACTTGTGTTTTTCCCAAAGATCAGAGCCATCCAGTTATGGAACAGAACTGATAATGGATCAGTCAGATGTGCGAGCCAAAACACTTAAAGGAAATTGGAGAGTTGAAATCCATCTATGTTCAGAAGGCCAATGTGTAATTTTTCTTTCGTTTCAAGTTCAGCTTGTGCCATTTCAAGCATTCTCTGTGATATAATGCTTTATTCTCTGGAAAGAAGGGAAAGAAGTGTGTGATAGTTTCATATTATTTTTTTTTTTCATAGCATTCTTCTTCTAGACTTGAATCAGTATCACAACGTGTCAATAAAAAAACTCAACCAAAACCAAAAAAGCTAATTATATCTGAAGATGAGTGGGAAGGAATTATATTTGACCAATGATCTTTCTGAATTGACAAGAAGTTAAAACATGAGCTTTTGAGTCTTTTCCCCCACAAAATCTTGGGCCCCTGTCAGAAATGTGTGTTGGTACAAAACTTTGATTTGCACATCTGTGTCTCTGTTGGCATGATTTCTCTCTGCTGTGTGTGTAGCTTGTCTGCTGTATTAGTACTGAAAACAAATGTCAGGAAGCAGAATATTTAACATAAGCTGGACTTGTTCATTTGGAAAAGTTTGTTAGTCTTTGTCAGTGCCTCCTGTCTGAATCAGTGTTACAACAGCTGCGTGTTTTCTGGATGCTGGGACTAAGTTTTAGAATACAAAACAGGCAAGTATGTATTAAGAACAGAAGGATTTGGGCCTTTTGGTTTTAAGCATGTTTTTTAAAAGCATATATATGTAAATAAACAAATTATTACAGTGATGCTAGATAATCAATATAGAAATGGTAAAGGAACACGAAACCAATAATGGGGCATATCTTGTATAAATGCACTATCAAAGAAGTTTTGTTAATACAAATCAATCACAAAAAGAGGATTCTTTCCCGAGTAGCAAACTAGTCACTACAGAAGTAGGAAAAAATAAGGCCTGCAATAATGTTATTTTGTATATACAGAAAGTTTTCTACTTTTTCCTGTGTTTGATGGAAAGGTTTGAATAAATATCGGTGATTCTCCAACAATATTCTGAATAATTATTATCTGCTTTTAATCTGGCAATAAGGACAGTGGTAGCTTTTTAAAGCAGATAATTTCCCACTCAGTGTTCCTTCCCAGTGGGATTGGACATGATGGACTACCTACCCAATTCTTCACATGGCTGACAGCTTTGGGACTTACTGGACACATCAGAGTTGAGCAAAGGAGATGATGACAGTGGCTCTCCAGAGGTCACCATCATTCAATCAAAAGATGGAATGAAACTGATCCCTGGGTGACTCTTATCAGTCTTGCCTGACCTTTCTGGCTGGCTTGCTCAGACCACTGCACTGGTGAATTGCCAGTGCGAGCATGGCTCTGCTCTTGGTTATGTGACGGAAGGCCAGCGTAGGAAACTATTCAAATCATTAAATTGTATGTGTCTCTTGAGAAATTGGTTGCAGATACAGACCACTTCATTAGAACTGTGAAATGTTTTTAACAAATATGGAAATTTTTTAATATAGAAAACTATCTTGGGCATGCTTTTATGTGAATAGAAGGTATGTGTTTAGTCAATGACCTAACTTTTGCAAACAAATTTTATATAAAATTATTAGTAAGGAGGGGTTGTTTTTTAGGTGTCAGTGACAAGACTGTGTGCTATGTGTTGGCATGTAGTAAATGACAGGTAATGGATGAAAATATTTCCACTATGAAGGGCTCCAGAAAGGATTGATCCATATATAAGCACTTGTTCTTGTCTTGTAATTGAGACTTACTAGTGAAAACTGATGCAAAAATGGCACTGAGTACCTCAGCCTTTTCCGTGTTCCTTGTTACTAGGTGTACTGCCTCACTGAGCAGTGGGCCAACATCCTCCTTAGTCTTCCTTTTGCTAGCAGTGTATATACAGAAACTCTTCTTCCTGCCCTTCATCTCCCTTGATAGTTTGAACTCCAGCTAAGCATTGCTGACTCTATTCCTACCTATGCAGGCGGTGTCTTTGTATTCCTCCCAAGTAGCTGTCCCTGCTTTCAGCTCCTGTGTCCTTCCCTTTTGTGCCTGAACTCAGTCAGGAGTTCTCCTTGTTTATCTGTGCTGGCCTTCTGCTGTGTTTACTTGACTTTCTGCAAAGTCAGATGAACTGTTCTTGTGCTCTGACAAGGCTGACCTTGAACGTTAGCCAGCTCTCCTGGGTCCCTTTGCCCTCCCAGGCAGTTTCCCATGGGATCCTGTCAAGCAGGTCCCTGCAGAGGCTAAAATCTACTCTTTGAATTCCAGGATTGTAATACTGTTGTTGATCCTGCTCATTTCTCTCAGTATCTTTAACTCCCCAGTCTCATGGTCATTCCAGTCAAGGCTGCCCTTACTATTGTGCAGCTGTTTCTCTTTGAGTGGCAGGTATGACAGAGAATCTCCCCTAGTTGTTTCATTGACCACATGCATCAAGGAATTGCTTTTTATTTGTTCCAGAAATCTGGATTGCTTCTGCCCAGTTGTGTTGGCTGTCCAGCAGATACCAGGGTGGTTATAGTTACCCATGAGAGACAGCTCCTATGACTGTGAGGCTTTCTCCAGCTGCCTAGATGTCCTGGTTTTGGCTGGGATAGAGTTAATTTCCTTCCTAGTAGCTGGTACAGTGCTGTGTGTTGGATTTAGGGGGAGAACAATGTTGATAACACACCCATGTTTTAGTTGTTGCTGAGCAGTGCTTACACTAGTCAAGGACTTTTCAGCTTCCCATGCTCTACCGACTGAGAAGGCTGGAGGTGCACAAGAGGCTGGGAGGGGGCACAGCCAGGACAGCTGACCCCAACTGGCCACAGGGACATTCCATACCGTGTGACGTCATGCTCAGTACATACACTGGGGGGAGTTGACCAGGGGGCGGTGACCGCTGCTTGGGGACTGGCTGGGCATCAGTCGGCAGGTGGTGAGCAATTTTGTATATTCTTTTATCTTTATTATTATTTATTTATTATTATTATTATTTTCCCTTCCTTTTCTGTCCTATTAAACTGTCATTATCTCAGCCCACAAATTTTACTTTTTTTTCCTCAATTCTCTCCCCCATCCCACTGTGGGGGGAGGGGAGTGAGCAAACAGCTGTGTGGTGTTTAGCTGCCTGCCAGCTTAAAGCACAACACTAGAGAAGGCTTCATTTGCCTCCTCTTCTTGATTAGGAGGTCTGTAGCAGACATACACTACAGCATCACCTGTGTAGGCCTGTCCTCTAATTCTTACCCATAAGTTCTCAAGCTCTTCATCACCCACCCTGCAGCAAAGCTCCATGCATTCGATCCTCTCATTTACCTGGAGTACAACTCCTCCTCTATACCTGCCTACTCTTTGCTAAAGAGCCTGTATCCCTCCCTTGCAGCTCTCCAATCCTGCTGTGTCTCTGTAATCCCATTGAGGCTGTAGAAGTTTGTGCATAGCTGCAGATTTAATTCTTCCTGCTTGTTTCCCATGCTATGTGCACCGACATACAGGCATTTGATACGGGCCTGAGGTTGTGTTGTTTTAACAGGTTGAGAGACTCCCTGTCCTGCTGTTCTCCACACATTTGCTCCACCACTTGCTCCCTCGTTCACATCTCTTCAGATTATGATAACTCTGTCCCAGCATATCTAGTTTAAAACCCTTCTCACTAGAGTTTTGGTAAAAAAATTCATGTACCGCTATGTCAAATGATCCCATCCTTACTTAGTAGCCTTTGCTCCAGAGGTCCTGTGGTCACAGAAGCCAAATCCTGCCTACACCACCAGCAGCCAGGTATTAATCCACTGGATGACTGCTCTTTTGCTCGAGCCTCCCCCCTCACCAACAAGGTTGAGAAGGGCACCACCTAGGCCCCCAACTTTCACCCTTGCCACCAGGGTCTCCTGCTTTTGACTCCAGTGCAGATAGACATGCCTTGTCTACTTGATTTGATTCTGGGGTGAAGAATGAAGATGGAAATGAATTTATAATTTCATAGTGTATTTCTATGGAACAAGCTTGATATTGGTACTCGTAGACATGGTGGTGCTTTTTTCCTTTCTTTTTTTCCTGCCTCAAGGTTGATTCTCTTCTGTGCACTGTATGGCAAGAGTTCGTGTACATGTATGTCTAAGAGTATTAGATAAGTACTTAGGGCCGAGGGGGAGAAGTAGCGGGTAATCTTGGAGTCTTTCATCACAGAAGCACTAGACAATCCTTGTAACATAAAACTACTTGTACCTAACATAAAACATAAAGTAAATGAAATGTTCCTTCAGGTAAAAGTGTGACTGCTTGGGAAACTTGCCTCACTCTATCACTTAGCCAAGTCGCTCTGATGAAGAGGAAGGAATTGGAGGGGGAGTTGGTGTGATTAGCACATTAGCTTAAAATCTTGAACAGTAAAATCCTCATTTTCTCGGTCTTGTCTTTTCTTGTCTAACTTGACAAGTCTGTATGAGATTGTCTTTACAACTTTTTAAATAATAGCAATCTTTCTCAGTTCTGAATATTTGCTTCAGCTGCAGAATATACAAATAAGTTCTGCCTTAATGTGCTTCAATAGACTTTTTTAGCTTAATGTTCCCTTCAGGGATTCAGATCCACAACTTTCAATCTTTTCTTCTTCCTACTTCTGTCTCTGAAAACATCAGCATCTCTTTAAGTATCTCCACTTCCTCCTCAGGCAGTTTGTCATGAGGTATTTCTCCTGGTCTGTGAATTCCCTCTAAGCTGACTTTCTCTTTCTTTGCCTCTCTCTAAGTTCTTTTTTTTAATTCTATTTTATGCTCGGTTCCACGTCAGCTCCCTTGGTACAGCCTTGACACTTTCGTGATGCTGCTGTTTGAAAAACAAAATGAACATTTTTCACTGTTCCTAACAATTGTCTTCTCTTCTAGAAATTGGGAAACTGAGTTTGTATACAGGAAGAAACTTTTTAGAGGCTGAGACTCTGGCATTGCAGAGATCTTTTTCCCCTCTGTAATTTAAAGCATGATAATAGTCTAATTGGTTTGGATAGTATCACTGGTATGCTAATGTTGGACATATGTACAGTGCTTACAGGATCAGGACCTTAAAATTTTTCCTGAAAGAGCTTGTCAGGCTTTTTCTAATTATTGTAATACAATCAGAAAAAAATATACACAGAAGAAATTGCATAAATTGAAGACTTTTTCCTAGGAAATTATTAGGTTCAGTTAAGTTGTGTTAGTTTCAGTATCATTTTACATGTCCTTTGGGTTTTAGAGACATATTCTTCTGGTTGGAAAAGATTTCTCTGCCTATATATTAGTAACCTGAAATAAAGACACCTTGTCCACTATTCTATGTGCTCATTTGTTTCAGTAAAAAAGGGTATAAAACTACCTTCTTGATCTGACAGTTACTGGTATAAATGACTAGATAAGGTAAAAAATTATAATGAGGGTTTTTTTTTTTTAGGACACCTGCTTTTCTTCATTCTTCCAGATCACTATTTTCTATCCTTCACTAGAGTCTTTGTTCCACTTCCTTTGTCTTACACTAGCACCAGAAAATGTTGCCAACAGTTTGGACTTTTTTCTTTTTTCTAATTTCAGAATAGTGCTTTTTCAGGAATATTTTAGTCCCTCAGTGCTGTTCCTCTCCATCACTAAACATGATAAAATGCTGTATTAATGCTGAAATTAGTAGTTTATATTTGTCTTAAGTCTTATTTACACTTGTTTGTCATGCAGGTTAGGGTCCTCTGCCTGGAAATGAAGTCAACAAATGTTGTTATCCAAAACAGTCGGTGAGTAAGCATTTTGGAACAATTTTTAAGTATTGAACACCAAACTGACAGATTTCAGGGAATGTTGAGGCGTAGAAAACTGTTGGTGTTCTTTACTTAAGAGATGATTGTTTGCTTTTATTCCTAAGACACCTGCTTGCTGAATTTTCTATCCAGTGTTATAAAATACTGAGTTCATTATCATCAGATCAAAATGATTTTGACTATCACAGGTAATGTCATGGAAGGAGCTGGATATCATAACACTGCTTTAATATTAAATTAAAAGTGCCTTTTTTCTTTCAGTGATGGTAGTAAGAGTGTTATGCTTCTGATTTTGCTTATCAGTTTTTTCACAATGCATGATAGGAAGTACTGTTGGTTTTCTGCTTGGTCAAGGATACTCTATCTGCTTAGTCTGCTAAACTCTTAGCTCTGTCCATTTTTTCTTGTATTTCAGTGTCTAGTTTCTCACAGTACTGTTTTTGCCCATGCAGAATACTCTCTTCGTAAAACACAAACTGAATAATGGTTTTGGAAGTAAACATGCAGTATCTGTAAATTCATCTTTGGGCTAAGACATATACATGGAAATGTAAAAACATGAGGGGAATGGACCCTCCCCTTTCTTCAATGAAAGGGTGTGCTGGTTTTGGCTAGGATAGAGTTAATTTTCTTCACAGTAGCTAGTATGAGGCTGTGTTTTGGATTTGTGCTGGAAATAGTGTTGATAACACAGGGATGTTTTCATTATTGCTGAGCAGTGCTTACACAGAGTCAAGGCCTTTTCTGCTTCTCACACCACCCCACCAGCGAGAAGGCTGGGGGTGCACAAGAAGCTGGGAGGGGACACAGCTGGGACAGCTGACCCCAACTGACCAAAGGGATATTCCATACCATGTGACGTCATGCTCATCATATAAAGCTGGGGGAAGAAAGAAGGGGGGGACATTTGGAGTTGTGGCATTTTGTCTTCCCAAGTCACCGTTATGCATGATAGAGCCCTGCTTTCCTGGAGATGGCTGAACACCTGCCTGCCGATGGGGAGTAGTGAATGAATTCCTTGTTTTGCTTTGCCTGTGTGCGCGGCTTTTGCTTTACCTATTAAACTGTCTTTATCTCAACGCACAAGTTTTCTTACTTTTATCCTTCTGATTCTCTCCCCCATCTCACTGCGGGGGAGTGAGCGAGTGGCTGTGTGGTTCTTAATGCCGGCTGGGGTTAAACCACAACAAAGGGTTGTCAAGCACTGGAACAGGCTGCCCAGGTAAGTGGTTGAGTCGCCATCCCTGGAGGTATCTAAAAGATGTGTAAATGTGGTACTTAGGGGCATGGTTTAGTGGTGGACTTAGTAGTGTTAGGTTTACAGTTGGACTCGATGATCTTAATGGTCTTTTCCAACCTAAATGATTCTATGATTCTATGAAATGGGAATAAACTGTTAAATGAAACTGGTACATGGCATGCTTAGCCAAATGAGAGGAGGCTTTTCATGTAAAGGGTTGGAAGCAAAGAGTACGGAGAATGCTGTGCTACAGGATGCTCTGAGTACTAAAGTTATAAATGTGCAAAATATGAGAAACAAATGGGAAAATTCTGAGATGGGAAAATCCATCAAAGGCCCTAAATACAGAGATGCCACCTTCAGTTGAGGAAGTCTGTCTATTGCAAGCTCAGGGACTACTTGAGGAAATTATTTCCTCATAATTGTTTTGTTTACTTCCCCAGCTAATCTCTATAGTTTGTCACGAGAGGCAGCATACAGGGCTAGATGGGTTTTTGGTCTGATGCCTGTGGCTATTCTTGTGTATGTTTATTTTCTTATTTACATAGGTAAAAATTGTGGCCCCTAGCGCTCCTCTCCCAGCATTTTAGTAAATCTCAGTCTGATATAGGTAGTCTCCACAGGCTTCTCCTATTTCCAGTGGAAGGAAAGGCTTCAGCTCTAGTGAAGCTTGGTGTTAGTTCTGGAGTGAGAAGACACTTGAAACCATTCCCTGTCTTTTCACTGACAACAGGGGAAGCATAGAGGGTTTAGTTTCCTTGTGCTAATACACTCTGTGAATATCCACCATAGCACTTACCCAAATTGCTTACAATTTAATTTGAAGCAATGCGTAACGATTGACCGTAACAAACAAATAGGAGGAATGATGAGAAATGGAAGAACAGAGGCAACTGTAATAAAATCATTACATGGTTCAAAGTGACTTCCATCACTAGACTTGTGAGCAGAATGAAGCACTAAAAACAAAGCAGTATGAAATGCAACATTCCAGCATATTTGAAAGCACTGTGGGAATACTGACTCTTTCATTCAGATGTTGACTTTATGAAGGATGGTTATTTCTATGCTGAACCTCATAAAACAAAATGTTTTAAAATATTTGTCTGTTTTAGTTTTGTTATATTGCAAGGTCAATGTATTGTTGTTAAGGTCTAAAATGTTACCAAAACACCCATTTGGCTCTGAATGCTCCTTTCTTACTACAACAATGCTCAGCTCTATTGACTGGTGCTGCTGTTCTGCAGTCCTCAAAGAACAAAAAAATCTCAAGCAAATAGAAACCCCTTGAATAAACTTATTCTCTCATGCATTGTCAGACACTAAAAAAGCATTTAAAAAATAAACCACTAGATTTATAGAGCAGAGTTGCCCTCCTATGTATCGTTTCTCTGTGTGTGTGCGTGTATACATACATAAAGATCCCCAAAATGGTAGGAATGGCAATGTATGTTTGGGCTACCCTGTCTTTCTAATATGGAATTGAGAACTTTCTTTCCTTATAGCCCCAATGTCAAAGTAATTACTTTCAAATCTTCAAATTGCACTTAATTATAGACTCTTGCTCACCACTTCACTCAGAAGAACTACACCAAACTGTCCTTTTAAGTTCTTTTTAGTTGTTTGAATGCTGTGTAACCTGCGAGTGGTTCTTCACTGCCCATTTGGGTTGAAGTTATATAGCGGAACTTCAGGAAATGGAAGCTTAAAGTGTGTTCCTTGTCCCTCATTATGGAGAAAAAAAAAGAAACACAGAAAAAAATTAAGTGAAAGCAAGTCTTAATACCCAGTCATAAGCAGAAAAAATATTTTATATGCAGATCTGTATGTATATAGTTACATATATAGATGAATATACAAGAAATCTGGAGTGGATTTCATAGATCTTAGGAACAAGGCGAAACAGCTGAGGCTTTATTGCTGCAGTTCAGCTTTGCTGAGCATTGCAAATATGGGATGTTGAAAGAAGAGCTAATAAGAGGATAGCTGTTGGCGTAAGAGGCTCACATTTATCAGCAGTTTCAATTAGAACTAGGTACCACATTAACAAAAGCTATAGCAAATGTGAGGATCAAAGAAGTGACTAGATTTACAATTACCTCTGTGCCACTGATGTGTTTATCAAACAATTCAGGTACAGTAACAAGTAAAAACACTAATGCAAAAGGAGCAGTCAGATCAAGTCTACCTCCCAAGCGAAGTGTACAAATATTAAATGAGAGAGGAAAGAATTAATAAGGGGTAAGAATGGAAAACTTGTGCAAGATGAAACCAAATGCCGTAATTTAGAGTCACTGTTAAGATTCACAATGCAGGAGATGATGGAAAGAGTGTTATTATTAGGCGACATTAGGTCTTCACTTCTAGAAGCTAATCATAAATAGGTCTCTGTTCTTAAGCAGCAATCTAAGTGGAGAAAAAACTGATGGTATTAGCAAGAGATATTGGAACAGCAGGGAATGTAATTCCAACACCTAATTCCACGAAGATCAGAGAAAGTTCTACAAGGGATAACTCAGTGTTTGTGGCCATTTTGTTCAGAATATGAAAGATCGTTAAGTCATCTCTATTGAAAATGTCATTAGAGTGTAAGGCATGCAGCAGAGAAATCTGAATGTCAGTGAAATAAAGCATGAGAAAGATTTTCCTGGTGAGACATGAAGGTTGCCATCTGTAAGTCCTGTTTCTTCTTGCTTCTTCATTTGTCTTTGGAAGAGGGGGAGGAAAAAAAAATCCAATAGAATAGAAGATACTGGGTTATTTCAAAAGATGTTATGTGAACATTATACTATTGATATTTGCTGGGGAAAAAATATTCACTTCTGTGGATCTTTCTGTGCCATCTGTGTGAGTCTTATTTGTAGGAGACAAGGAGATTTGTCAGTTGGGAGAGACTGATCTGGAACTCCCATGTTACAGTAGGCTTTTTGGCAACTCCCCTTTGCTACAGAATGTGTATTGTTATCTACATTTATTACCTTGTTTGGATGACACTTTCAACTGGCTTCCCTTCAGCATGTCTTTAGTGCCAAAACACTTCCAAAAGAGACTTTCAGGTTGTGACAGGCTTGCCTGGCTTTCTTGGCCATGCATATGATATGATGATTTCCAACACAGATAAAAATGAATGGAGTAACTACATGCTGTTTGGAGATGTTTACAGCAAGTTGGACTGGCTGCTAGAGAGGAAATATGAATTTGGAGTGAAGCAGATAAACCTTCTAGGATGCATAATTAACAAATGGCATTCAGCTGAACTTGAACAAGTCCTAAGGCATGCCTTCTGGTTTTGGGGGGAAAAAAAAAAAAATCAGCATGAACAAATGATGTGGGGTAAACCTTATGAAATTTAGTAATCCAAAACTTTTTGAGACCAAAAGCTATTCAAATAGCTAAACTTTGGTATGTAGTACCAGTCTAGATAATCTAGGGTAACTGGCTTGGCCCCAAGCTGCTTGCCTCAAAAGGGAGCAGGTGTGCTGTAGCTTCTCTGTCATCTGCAACAGCCCTATGTGGGTGTCCTGGATACAGAACATATCTAAAATGGCATTACTCACAACCAGTAACAACAGAACTTAATAGTGAACATAGTACCAGTAATACAACAGAATTTAACAATAAGCCCGCAAATTCCTAGCTTATTTATGTCTTTTTTTGGTGTGATATTTAATAAGTAATTTGGCAATATTTTTTGACATAGTTTTTGTATGCTTTTTATGTAAGCTGCTAGAAATCAGGAGGACAGATCTGTAGATTCTGTTGTATCCATGTCATGAAGTTTCATGGAAACTGGGCAACCATAGTTTTAGATGGAGGTGTTCCTTATTCACAGTACAGTGGTGATAGTTTCACTGTGAAGACCTTGGAACAAAGTTTTTAATTTTACCATATAAACACAGCCTTAGTGAAGTTCAGATTTCAAAGATATCAGATGACCTTCAAGCTCGGATTCTAAGATTTTATCCTTGTCTGGTGTGATTTCTTCTTTAAACAAGCACATGTTCTAACTAGAGACCTCTTTTAAGCAGTCAGCAAAATGAAAAATCTTTATGGGATATGTTGAATTTTATTTACCTTGTCCTGGCAACATTTCAGCAACTGCCAGTTAAATTCAGCAAATCAGAGTTGAGACATTAATGAGACTTGCCAGAAAAGTCTTCAAGACTGCTGCAGAAGGTTGGGTTATATGTCTTGGCTTCCAACAGAGCAGTCACTGTACCAATGGGAGTGAAATTATCGTCACATGGGTCAGTGGCATGATACTGAAAATATGGCCGCTTTTTCCTTAGGATATGAAGAGAGAAGTGTTCTTGTAAACCTGTGTGCATACAAGTAGATAAATACAGGGCACAAAGACCATAATCTGTTTGGGACCCAAATTTGTAAAAGGATTTTCCAAATTCACTAAGGAACTGCAGAGAATGTGGGAAGGAGAGATGGAAGGAAAGTAATTGCTGATATCATCAAAGCTACTTGGCAGGTGCTGATAGTAGGTAAGAACAGACCTATTTTTGAGCCTCCCGTTTTGAAAGGGCAAATACATTACTGCTACTGACTGCTACATCGACTTGTTTCAATTTATGCAGGTCAGTGTAAGTCACCCGGGCACTGAGGAAAGAGTTTCAAGATGGGGATTTTCGGACATTGTCATGGCAGAACCCTCAGTTTACTTCTGAAGTGTTTCTAGTTTTCACCTAAGACTTTGGTTTTCAGAGGCATACGTAATCCCCAGGGAGCCATGGCTCAGAAAAAGCACTGCAAAAATCAGTGTCTGTGGCACCCTTGATGTGGTAGAGTCATGAATGATTTTCAGAGGAGCGTCTGACTGGGTGGGTCGAAAGAGAGGGAAGGATATTATTTTATCAGAGGAATAGAGCTCATCTGCTATGTTTCCTCATACGGTAAGGAAAGAATTGAGACTGCAGTGGTACTTTGGTAGAACCTTGTTAGTACATTTTTCGTTCAAGGATGCTTCCATGTGAAAGCTATACAGACATGAGAAAAAGTCTGGAAGAATAATCAGGCCCTCCTTTTCTCTATGAAAATACAGTCTGCATTATATTGTTTAGGAGTGTAAAATTGTCAGTCACTATAAATGTTGCTTTAGACTATTACATGTGTGTGTATGATCAGGTTTATAGTTAATCAATTATTAGGCAAAGAAAACACATAGTAGTAAAAGCAGCCTTGGTACTTGCCGGCCTTCTCTGGTAACATAACATAAAGTGCATGTAGAAGCTGGAGTTGTTTAGCGGCATTATGAAGTCTGGTTCCTCATTTGCCACTCACATTAGATTCCCTTTTGTATCATGCTAACCTTCCTTCTAACCTTCTCGCTTATTAGCAAGACTGGCCTCTTCGACTGAAGATGTGTGCTGTTGTTCATCCTACCTGGATTAGGATGTCTGTTCAGAATGGCCAGTATTTGCTTTTAAGAAGTTAAAATGTAGCGTAAACACCTTGCTCATATATTTTTGATGCTCTACTTCAGTCAGTAAACTTGTCTGTGTTTCTATATATGATTCTGGGTGCAGGGGGTCTGCCATCAACTCAAGATCAGGGAAATGACATAAAATTGGCTATGTACCTCTTTATATAATCCCAGAGCATTTTCTGCATGTTTATTCAAGCCAAAATGCTTGTATTAGAATCTCTCATTTTTATATGTCATTTCTATTCCTATAATTTTGTAGAAAAGCGTGAAAATTGAGGGTGCCTGGACCTCAAATTTCCGTAAGGCAAAGAAAATAACTCAAGGTTTCTTTCATAAATTGCGACCATTTTGAAATCTGAGTTTTCTCTAGATCATCATTAGTGAATTTTGAATACTTGAAATCAAATATATGATGAAGTTCTTATTAATATATGATTGCCTAGGATCAAACCTAATGATCCACGTAGGGAGGGATGCAAAAACTTGTATGCTTCCCCATATTTTTTATTTTTTTTTTTAATCTCAAATTCTTATCAGAGTCTGTTATTTCAGGCTTTATTTATGGAAAATAAAAAATATGAAAGGAGCCCATATTGTAATGAAAAGCAACTATGTGAACAGATTAAATGCTCTAGTTGTGGAAGGGGAAAAAAACTGCCTAAAAATGCATTCCCAACCCCCTCCCCTAAACTCTACAGTAGTGCATAGGAAATGCATTGCTATTATTTTTCCAATGTGTGGACCAATTTTGTATGTTTTTTTTTTTTCCCCCATTCCAACATTGTAAAATATTAGTTTAGGATTTTTTTTTTATTTTAAAGAGAAGGACATTCATAAATTCATTTTAGATGTTTGATAGAAAATGCTTATCTTGGAAACTGCTTTGTAAGTATTACTTCCGTCAAAATGTTAGCACACAAACTTACTTTTGTATTTTTCTGAGATTTTGCCTCTGCCAAGTTATTTGTGATTGTGTCCTGCATTCATGGAGGATTTTGATCAAACTCTTAAATATAGTTGCTCTTGTCTGTAAAAGGAAAGAATCAGGGTGTGGAGTTTGAACAGGCCAACAGTTTATTAGAGCTTACGCACATCAGTCACTTTTAGGTGCTCTTGGAATCTTTTAGCATCTGAAATAGAAAATTTTATTAACTGTCACAAGGAAATTATAAGAAAATATAATAAACTTACCTTTGTTTTCATGGGAGAACATTTACAATTTTAATTATAAATTGAAAAAGAAATTGATGTTCTCAAAATTCCTTTCAACTAGATCCCTATTTAAGACAACTTTAATATTTTGTGATGCCACAGGTGCTTTGCTGCTTCTGATTCATCAATGCATGACTAGGCTCTCTCCTCCCCTTTCTTTCTCTCCCTTCAAGAATTTTTATTCTGTTTATTTGAAACAGGTTATTTATTTCTCTATTTTCAGATTTCTCAACAGTAAATGGAAAAAAAATGACAGGATTCATGTCAGCTGCAGTGTTAGATGCCATTTGCTGTTCCCTGTCTAAGATTGAGAGACTCGCTACAAGAATAAGGATTTTGCAGGAATATTTGGGATCTATAGAAGTGAGATTTGTAACAATATTTCTGATGAAGATTAATGTTTGTCTTAGTTTGTGAGATGCAAGGAAATATAGTGAAGTACATTATCTTCTCAGCTTTGGTACACTACATAAGATACCACAGGGAAGGAGAAAAAGAGACTAAGGAAGCGATCAGAAAAATCAGTCTGAGACTGAAGGGGAAAGGGAGGCGTTTGGGAGTAGTAAACATCAAAATATAAGGATAGAAAAGCAGGGAGACAAGCTGCAGATGTTCTTTAAATTTCTTGTGTTCATTTTTCTCTCTACCTCATCCTTTCTATGCTGTTTTTTGCAACTTTATACTCCTTTTAGTTTGAAATATTTTCTAGCGATTTTTTTCAAAATCCTTTTATTTTGCTGTTTGGTAAACTAAAAGTCACAGACTTCATTGCATTTGCCATCCTGGAGGCAATGCTTTCTATTAATTATAGATGTAATGTTCTACTTCTCATCATGGTTCTGGTTGAATAAAACAGTGTGCTATAGCATAAGTAGCAAGCCATCAGAGTTCCAGAGTCGTCTTCCTCCGGAGCACACTTGGGAAAGAGACCAAGGATTGACTTCCCTCCTATTCCCATCAAATTCCTGCTATTTATTCTTAACAAAGAAATTCAGTGTTCCTTTTCTCTTCACTGAGATCTAAAAAACCCAACCCTTCCAATGATATGCATTTGATATAGGCTTAGACAATTGTAGAAGAGATGTAAGTATTCATTACAATATCATGTAAGGAATAACCTCATAGCAATAGTTGAACAAATACAGATCAGTCAACGCTAGGGGTATGTTTAAGTGGCATAGTTAGAGGCATATTGTGTAATAGCATCTTTGTGTAAAATCTCTGAGTAAAGTAATTAAAATACTCCTGTAAAAAAAAAAAAAAAAATCCACTATTGTTTCTTTTTGTTGGCCTGGAACATTTGTCTATTTTGTTCCACTCTCTGAAATATACTACCATATACCTGTTTTGTTTATTTTCCTCTGAAATATTCTTTACAGAGATGAAGTACTAACATATACTTGCTTTTTTTTTTTTAGTTCTTTGAACTCTAAATGTGATCTGTAGTATTTTGACCTAAAAAATTCTGCTGTTTACCTGATTGAATTTTTTTCCCTGTTTAATTATTAGAATGTTATTCTAATTTCAGAATAACAGTCAATATAATCATTTTTACATGGATAAAAGTTAAAAAGATATTGATATTTGGTCTCAAATTATCTACAGGAATTAAGTCTTGGTATCTCATTCTATATATATCTATATATATTATATAACCTCATATACAGGTTATAACAGAATTGGGAAATAATGTAATGCTCATTTTTTTGAGTTTGAAGAGCCAGCTGCAAAGAGAAGTGGGGGGAATGGTTTGAAGAATAAGAGCAGGATCTCTTACGGCAGCTTTCTTGCATGGTACTATGTGTTGCTGCAGAAATGAGGTAAGAAGACAGCTGTTTATGCAAATAAAATGTCTCACAAATCCACATGAGAAGGTGTGCACAGGACTTATACGAAAGAAGTGTTCCCTCATGCTCATACTGCATCTGTTTCCTGAATAAGCCCCACACTAGCCTAAATTCCTGTCTGCCAACCTGTCTTAATGAATATGGAACTTGCTGAAGAGCCAAAGCATAATGAAAAAAAAAAAAAGCATAAACATTGCTTTTAGTTTGGAATGAATGCATGACTAATCCAAATTAGATATACAGCACTGCCCATTTCAAAGGGCAGGCTCTCTGGCTGGCTTTGCTTGTTCGCTTGCTCTAAAGAGAAAAACAGAAATACAATGAAAACTTGGTTGAATGCAATGGAAAGGGGAAGAGAAAAGCATAGAATTGGATTATTAAAATTGGGAAAAAAATATACTACAGAAGTGCAGTAATGTATGTTGGTTTGAAGTCCAACTGAAATATTTCATTTTCTTAGAAAGCAAAGTATTTCTGACAGGGGAACAAGCGTGGCATATAGCATCAGGAATTTGGTGGGGTTTGTTTTTTCAAGAACTGATCATATTGTCTAACCATTTTATTCATGAGGGATACAATGTAGCTATGTTTTGTCTACTTAATTTCCAGTACATTTAAATACAAATAATTAAAAAACAAGTAGAGTTTTTCTAACTGGCTTCCATGTAGACAGAAAGGAAAACAGAAATATACATTTATGAGACAGACAGGGTCAAAATTATTTGAGACCTTATGATGGTACAGTATATGAAAATTTCTAAGTAGGTGTTACTGTGGTTGCGTTGGTTGTTATGCCTATGAAGTTCCCTGGTTTATGTAAGTCAAAGAAAGGCTAATTTTTTGGACTTGGGTAGATCTTCTGGGTCTTTATAATTTTTTTAATATTATATTTCAAAATGCTGGCTTCCAGACATGAAAGGAATAGAAGTGAAGAGTCATTCCTCTGAATTTGGTTGAGTGAATCCTAATTTCCATTTGCACGTGGAAAGCACAGGGTTGAATATTAGCTTTTGGTTACTGAATATCTGTCAATAGCATTGAAGGTTAGTTTATGGTGTTTGGCAGTGTCTGTTGTTCTCCATCTTAGAAAACAGCCAAGGAATCTGATGATATTTTAGCATTTCTTACCAACTTGATGGTAAGCTGAACAGTATGGCAAATGAGACTGCAATCTAGGAAAAAAAAGCTTATACTTAAAATTTCATCGTTACTCGGTATTATTGAATACACGGTGTTGGCTGGTAGTAACTTTTGCAAACATTTGTAGCTGAATTTCTTATAGGTAGGAATCTAGGAAACGATATGTCTAATCTTACATAGCGTTGTCACTTTCTATAAATGGTCTCTAGTTCTTCCCTATTTCCTAATGGTGGCTTAAAAAAAAAAAAGGTAACAAAAAGCCAGCTTGACAGACAAGTACACATATAGGGAAAAAAATAGCATAGAGCTCTGAGTACAAGACTTTCTCTGGACACTCAAATATGTGTTATTTCATTGCTTAGGAAAGCAAACTAATCCCTCCTAGAATTTCTATTATGTGGAACTGTATTGCTACCAATACAAGCCAACAGCAATTTTGTAACTGTGGAAACCCATCATATTTATTTCCGTCACCTAGAATATGTTCCAACTGACTGATGATAGTAGTAGTCAGTCCTTTGCATGGACTAGCTGCCATAAGGGTGAAAGATAAACCTGTGAAACCTGTTGACAAAATATTTGCAACAGAAGAAGGTAAAACTCAAGAATTTGCGTTTCATTCCAACTTGCTCTGGGAATGTGCTCTGGTGACCTAAGCTCTGCCTCTTTCTTCCATAGAAATGATGACTGTTTCTAAAAGTCATAGTCATGATGCTTCCTTTCTCACCACAGTAGAATGAGGGGAAAAGCACATGTAAATAATAAGAGATGGCTTTCTTGTTTTAAGTTCCACTGCTGGTGTTACAGAAGCTGACAGCATCAGTCTCCTTTAATTTGAGGGATAGTCTTACTGAGATCCTACAGATCTGGGACAGAGCAGATACAAATCCAACAGGATATACAATAACTTGTTTTTTCTGCTAAGTTCAGAAAAAGAAATCTCCTTAGCATGTGAGAACTGAAGTTTTTTCCAAGTCTTCATTTCGTCAGCTGTGGCAAACAACTGTGTGCTGCACTTTGAAGATTATCCAATGTTAATAGTACAGAAAATTATGATAAAGCTTTCACAGGTTTATTACAACTAGAAAACTGATTCAAAATCTAGAATTTTAATGTTACTATGATTTTTGGAAGGCAGTCCAGACTTTTATCCTTAAAGATTTGGGCTAAATAAACAAATCCAAAACATAAGAGAAAAAAACCAAACAAAAACCCCCTACAGCCTTAATTTCTATTGCAAATTTATTGGTAAAAAGATACAATCATGAAGTAAAATCTGATCAATCCCCTCTGAGAGCTGGCAAAGTTCTACCCACATTTTGGTGTTAGAGATAACGCTTTTAGCAATCTCTCTGGTCACCTGTTCCTAGAGGTTCTGTTAAAGATAGATTTATGCAGACTTTTGTTGTACAGAATATGTAAGAGAATGACTAAGAAGGATGTGTGTGGTAAGACTTGCTACCTGGTTGACGAAGATTTATTAGATTACAATTGTGGCTAATTTCTGCTTCAGAGGAATACCGAATGGAAACAATGATGTTCCTTACTATATCTATAAGGTTGTAAAAAGGCTACACCAGTTATCAGCTGAGGATGGCCAAAAATTGGTATTGCCAAGGTTTTGGGTTTCCTCCTTTCCCCCACTTTGGGATCAAAAGCTGCTATTCCTTTACTCAGCTATTTGGGACAATGATTATTGGCTATTGCTTTGCTTTAAGGAAAACAAAGCTTATCAACACTGTAGGGAAAATTACAAAGTGCTTGTGAATGAGACTTCATGGACATCTAAGCTTTAGCAAAATACTCATTCAGAAACCAACATAATCTGGGAGCAGAGCTTTACCCTGGTATATGAACTCCAACAAGAATTCCCAAAGAACTAGAGCTTATGAACACCTCACACTGTACCTCATTAGATGGTGACTTGTACAGCTTGAACAGTGGTCTTACTTCGCACAACCAGCAGCCTCACTTGGCTGAGTATGATAAGGAAACAGGCAGAGCAAGCTGCAAGTATCTTTCTTATGCTTCTGGCAGCCTGACAGCTAGATCACATTGGTCTCCTGGGCATCAGGAGTAGGAGAGGAAAGAGGATGACTCTCTTCCCTCCATGATCCTGATTCTGCTGACTAAAGGTGGATTGCCCAATAGGAGATTATGGTGCTTCATACCCAGCAGAGCCCTTCCTTCACAACATCTGGAGGAGTTTCCACAACCCTGCTCGTGCCCCTGAGTGTGCTGGAGCTGCCCAGATGGGGTGGCATTGAAGTCAAAGGCCATGAGGAGGGCACCAGGTCCAGGTGTCTGTTTTGTCACATGTAACTGAGAGGCTGGCTTCCTTCAGTTACTGAAAGCTCCAGGGTTATCAATCTATAAACTTGATTAGAAGGTTGGGGGAGGGGGGAGGGGTGTTTTGTTGGGTTATTTGTTCTTCAGTTAGGAATAGCTTTGTGGCAATATTAACTAACAGAAAATCTTCTTTTTTCCCTTTTTCTTTAATCCCAACTGGTAGCAGTGCATATCTTTCAGATCCATCAGTAAAGCTTTTAAGGACTTGTGTACACCATTGTCAGATTGATGGATTAGTAGTGAGATTCAAGCAAGTCTTCATATTAATGATTCCCTGCACTGGAACAGCTGCTGCCACCCATAGAAACCCTATGGAATTTTCCTTTTAGTTTTTGTATGAAGCCTCCTGCCTTCTCTTGGGGAAGGAACAAGACATAAAAGGTATGGTGACCCCTGATATTTTAAGGCTTGCCCTGTACTTGTGACTGACTAAACCCCTTGGGTGGAATGTGACTCACTGAATAAACCCCTACAATGGAAGAAGGCCCAGTGGAGAGCGGCAGGGGTGATGTGCCCATGAAGCTCAGGGAATAAGGCAAAGCAGCTGACTATCTCAACAGAAAGGGGACCAGAGGGTGGCCTTTGTTATAGATAAGCAGTTCTCAACAGTTGAATGGATCATTTGGTGATGTAAATGTCTCCCTGAGTCAGCCAGACCAGCATGGGGGGTGTAAATGCTTGGCTCAGTCCAACACAGAGTATGAAAACTGGACAACTAGTAAAATAACTTGGAAGAGAGCAGCAGGTTTGAGCTGGCTTCATCCATGTATGCCTTCCCGGAGACCAGGGATATTAAACATTACACCTTTCATGGCAGTACTAGAGGTGGATAATTGCTGAAGGAGGCTGAAGTGTCTCAGAAAACCAGAACCTTGATTTGACAGAGTAATTATCAGCTGATTCCTCCATCTGTAGAATTATAGATTGTACAGTTGGCCTCCTTATGCTGTATGCTGTGTCACCTGGGATTGTAAAGTACCTCAGCAACTTCTCAGAGTTATGGAGGGAGTTTTCATGGCTTGTAAGTGACTGTAAATCCCTGGATTGCCACCTGGGTACATGATTCTGTGTAGTGGCAGTTCTACAGTATGTTGTGGTAGAGGAAGGCAGCATTCTGGTCATCCACTGAGATCTTCCTTTAACTTAAGCATTGTGTATAGGAATATATAGAGGTTATTTATCTGGGCTACAGAAAAGGTAAACTTGGTTGAAGGGACCCAATATCTGCTGCTGCCTGGCAAAGGATGTGCCCTCTCCCCTAAGAGTCACTATAAGAGGTTTCTTGGCCTGGCTGGCCTTCTATGTATAATCATCACCATGATATCACTATTGAAAAAACCTACTGAAAAGAAGAAAGCAAACAGAAGAGCCAGGGGACTGAGGATGGCAATTTTTCTTTTACCTTTTGAAAGCAGGATCTTTTCAAAGAAATGGTTCTTTTTAACTTCAACCTATAAAATCACTCACTTCAGACAGGGTTGCCAATGATGCCGAGTTAAGTATGTTGTTCTCTAAGAGGTGTATAGGAGACGGGGGCAGTAAGCTTGTTCTTTTATATAGTATTCCTGAGGAACAGAATATATTCAACCATTAGTGAAGAGAATTTAGCAGTTAAATGCCTAGGCATCAGTTACTAGATGATTCTCTGCTAATGGAGCACTTATTTGTGGTTACCCAGGTGTCACATGCAAATGTATTCAGTAGTGAATCCATCTCCAAATAAGGATGTTTAAACATATGTTGGATACTGTATTCTCAGATTATTTTGTTAACTAGTCAGAGCTAATTCCTAACATACCAGAGCTGATCTATTGATTTCTATTCCTATGCTTCTTTTGTTTTCTTGACTAGCTTGCAACACTGTTCAGGAGTGGTACATATTCTTATATGTAGTGTTTCAGTCATTGTATTGCAACTTTCTTTGCAGACTTCTATAAGGACATTCATTAATAGACTGAACTAGGCAGTTGTTGTTTTGACCATTTAGAACATACAACTTTCTACGAACGTTGTGGCAGATATTTTATTCACCTCTCTCCCCCTTATTATATTTGTTTGATAGTAATGGAAGGATTTGTCCTTGGAATATTGGATAGTGAAATATCTTGTACTTCAAAAGAACTATTTTAATCTGAATAAGCTTTTTAACACAAAATCTTTACTCGAACCATTTTAGATCCTTTTGCTATCTGATGAAACTGAAATCAATATGCCAGGCCATAGATACTGAAATTAAGTGTAAACTTGATTTGAGTATCATATTGGTTTCCAGAATAACGATCTAGAGCTATTTAGCCAATAAATTATTTTTAATTAAAAGTTTTCCATTGAAATTTTCATAATGTGCTTTCGACATATTTTCATTACATTTATATATTACCTTCAGTCAGTTAGAGAAAATTAACATTATGTAAATATATAGCAAGATTAGACTGAAATGCTGCCTACATAAAATAAAGACCTCAAACAAGGTCTCTTCCTTAGCTCTATTAAGGGCAACAATTAAAACAGCATAAAATGAGCACATCATAAGAAGTAGATGTGTCATATGAGCTAGTGCAATGACTCGTATGTCTAGTTCACTTGCATATCATAATTGCTAGGCAGGCATTGTACTAAGAATTCCATTCTAAGCTTTTATGTGAAGTTGACCTAATCTTTTTGTCACATCTTTGCACAATATAATTGTGAAAAAGGATTTGTCAGTTCTCTCTTAGATAAGTACAAACTTACTTGTTTGTAACTTAGTGTATGTATGTGTGCATCGAATGATACAATGGACTGCTAAAGACTACACTGAGAGTAATGGGTCCTGGGACGTTCGAAGATCGGGACACACACTTAGCAAAAACCACCTGGTTATTCAACACTAGGGGATCTGCCAATCGAGCTGGCCCCACCCAGTCAAAACTTTTACGTACTGTAGATGGGAATAAAGTCCCTGTAGTGCACATAAAAAATATGCTGGGGAAGACAGTCTGGGTTATTCCTGCCTCGGGCAAAGGCAAACCCATCCGTGGGATTGCTTTTGCTCAAGGACCTGAGTGCACATGGTGGGTGATGCGGGAGGATGGGGAAGTCTGATGTATACCTCAAGGGGATTTGATTTTGGGTGAGAATAGCCAATGAATTAAATTATATAGCAATTAACATCATACAATACTGTATATCGCCACTTCTAAGGTGGCTATATGCCATATCAACAATATTACAGTAAGAATCACCCAGATTAATGAAGAATGAACTTTGATGAAACCAAGCAAAGTGCAGCGAAGATAGAACTGGACAAGTGCAGCAGTGATGGGACCAAAACTGGCTTCAGCATGCAAAAAAAAAAAATTCCAACACCACGCACCATCTCTCCTGCCCTGAAGGACTGTTATGACAGATGGAGCCCAAAGTCATGGACTAAATGAACTCAACAAAGGTTTTATAGGGGTGGCCCATAGACTAAGGGAATGATATCTGTGTGTATGTGTCAAAAGACAGGAAAAGTGGTGGTGATTAATTGGGATGTATTGGAAAGTGTGAGGACCTAGGCATGATGTAGATGGTATAGAATAAGGGGTGGATACTGTCCTGGTTTTGGCAGGGATAGAGTTAATTTTCTTCCTAGTAGCTGGTACAGTGCTGTGTTTTGGATTTAGGATGAGAACAATGTTGATAACCCACCCATGTTTTAGTTGTTGCTAAGCAGTGCTTACACTAGTCAAGGACTTTTCAGTTTCCCATGCCCTGCCAGTAAGAAGCTGGGAGGGGGCACAGCCAGGACAGCTGACCCAAACTGTCCACAGGGACATTCCAGACCATGTGACGTCATGCACAGTATATAAACTGGGGGAAAGCTGGCCGGGGGGGCCACTGCTCAGCGACTGGCTGGGCATTGGTTGGCAGGTGGTGAGCAACTGCATTGTGCATCACTTATTTTATATATTCTTTTATCATTATTATTATTATTTTGCTTTCCTTTTCTGTCCTATTAAACTGTCTTTATCTCAACCCATGAGTTTTACTTCCCCCCCCGATTCTCTCCCCCATCCCACTGGGGCATGGGGGGAGTGAGCGAACGGCTGTGTGGCGTTTAGCTGCCTGCCGGGTTAAACCACAACAGCATGGACGAAGAAGAATGCAAAAGTCACATTCATCTAGTATCTGTAAACGCTCTCCATAAATCATGGAGTGTACCCTCATGGTAATGTTAAAATGAGTAGGTTAAACAGGTAACAAGTTGCTGCTTGCCAGGACTCAGGGTAGCAACTTCTCAGCCTATGAATCCAGTCATTTTAATCTTATAGTGAAAAGAGTTCATTCTTTAATTCATTTGGTAAAAGACTGGAAATGAAATATTCATCAGCTTCTGAAAAATCCTTATTTCATAGTTTAGCAATAATTTCCCTCCTCTTCTGTGCTAGATGTGAGCACAAAGCACTTCAGTTAAACAGAGAGAGATGTGAACTGTTGTGTAGCAATTGACCACAAGGTATACGATTAGTGACAAATATTCCACCAAAATTTTAACACTGAACTGCCAAATTGATTTTATAAAATGATAGTTTGAAACCAAAGAGGAGGTATGGAGCTTCATTTCTCCCCTGCTGCCACCCTCCCTCATTTTCCAATTAAAAAAAAATCAGATAATGTAGTTGGTAGAGCAAGAATTATACCCAATAGCAGTTCACTATGAAGACCTAAAGCCATAGCAGCTTTGAAACGTGAGCAAATTGTACACCACAGAAACTGTCCTGAGCTAGCAGGCAGCTTATTGTGGAAAGCCGTATGCCCTCTGCTATAAATCACTCCATCTGTATCCCTGCTAAAGTAAGGCTCCTGATTGAATTACTGTTTATATTAAGTAGAGGGTTACTTAGAGGTTGTAATCAGGATTACAAGGTCGTTTACAAACTTGTAAAACTATGATGGGCAAGGAACTGCCGAGTTACCTAAATTTTTGGTATGCCTCAAATGTCTCTGGAGGTTAGTCTTCCTATCTAACCAACACAGAGAGCTGCTCCTGCAGAGCTCCTGCTCCTGCTTTATTCCAAATGTCCTACAAATTTCTTGAATGACTGAAACATCATGTATTTTTCTCTCCAGCCTACTTGTAAAACAGGGAAAATATTCAACTTTTCCTATACATGTTAAAAAGAAATAAGTGTTTTGCCTGAGAATGCTTTCAGTCATTATATTGCCTAGCGTAGGAATTGATGATACTGTCTGGAGCTGCTGAACAGTACTGTAATAATAATAATAAAATAGCATACTGTTTCTGAAAAGGTTCTTCTGTAAGTCAACTACTTGCTTTTTTTTGTGTCTTATAAACAACAAATACTTCAATAATATGCATGTTCTTTCTCTGGGAAGATCAAAACAATTTTTTTTTATCATCTAAAAGAGAATTCAAACTCAGATGAAAATGTTTCAATTCACAATCCTTCAGCGTTTGCCGTTTTGACTCTCTTATTTGATATGCTGATTTGGAGTGGAAACTTTTTGTTAAAGTTCTCATAGACGAAGCACATTGTTCACTGCCTAACTTAAGTTTGAACAAACTAATTGGAGTTTTAATTTTAAGAAACAAACTTCAGCTACACATGGTGTCTACGTTAAAAGTCATCCAGTCATCAAAAGTTGAATATAGTAGTCTTTTGTTTTGTTTTGTTTTTTCCAGAAAAAGATAAAACAGTCTTAAACTTTAGGGTAGTATCTTAGTGACACCATTACTATATATTGAAAGTGATTCTTCTTTCCCCCCCCCCCCCTCAAATTTTATTAATGCTACCTCTGTGATTTAAGCAAATTGCAAAGGAGATTACTTGTTTTTACTAGGTTGTTTTTGGCATCAGTTTTAGTAAATCAGCTATAGATTAGGTGAAAGTTACATATTTAGAGCATGAATCTTTTTTTTTTTCTTTCTTTCTTTCTTTCTTTCATAACTGAACAAAAACTAATTCTGAACTTCCTGAAAAAAATAATGAATAATGGAAAGTTTGACCAATAATGTTTGTTATCAATATTTTTCATGGGCAGAGACAAAATGAGATAAAACCTTTTTTTTTTTTCTGGCTGTTACTCATAAAACAGAATTTATGTTTAAAGGCAAAAAAAAAAAAAAAATGTAGATCCAGAAAATTGTACTCAAACAATTGTACAGCTTTGCAAATTTCTAGAAGGTTAGACTCTGTCTGCTGAACTGCTGTTTTTCTTTTTCAGACATACCAAAAAACCTCCCAGGAGGAAGAGTTAGGTTCTGTACATAGAATTATTAGTTCTAGGAGCCAAAATCTTTAAAATAATAAAGTGAAATCTTTTATTTTAAAATAATAAAGAAAAATTACTAAACAATGACTTAGTATAGCCTTCTTCCACTTGTGTTTGTATTTTCTGTGTTTGGACATTTTTAAATTTATTGTTCTTATTTGAATTTAGTTTAAACTAGCTGATACATAAATGTTAGCCTATCTATTTCATATGGCTTGTGCTGGTATTTCATAAAAGCTTGTTCCAGAACACAGTTTAGTGCCTTGGCTGTTATTTTCATTGTAAATAACTTCAGTCAGTCATCCATAGATTAACTCAAGCTAATTTAGGAACAAGCATTTAAGCTCATGAATAACCTTGTCCTTCAACTATGTATATGTTTAATATTTTAGAACGCGGTTAGAATATTTGTTATGAGCAAACCAAGCCAGGCTTTGAAATAAACTTGTGCTAAGTACTATATGTTAGGGAACTGATTTTAGAGGGTATCCTCTCTTGCAGCGTTCTGTGTGCATTTTTCCCAGTGTTTACTTTGCACCCAACTAGTAATGGCAACATTTCAGTGTATGCTCGAGCTGCCCTTTCTCTGCTCCATTGCAACTGAGAATAGACTAGAGTGACTTCTAAATTCTGAGAAATAACAAAGTTACGTCTGCACTACGGTCATGTTTGTAAGGACAATTTAGACCTCCTTGCACTTATCCATCTAACTTGCCTGGATACTGATAAAAGTATAACTGTGGCACTGCAGAGTGCAGTGTGCCTGCCCAAGCCTGCCTGGGAAGCTGCCTAAACGGCAGTAGGATTAACCTCTCCTCAGTTCACTGCTGCATGGCTTCTCTCGTCTTTCCAGCCACCTCTCTTCCTATGAAAGAAATGTCAGTTGGTGCTGGCAGAAGCGGGAACTTTCACTTCTAATGTTTATTTTCTAGGTGTTGATTGCATTTCTATCACTCTTTCTTACAGAGTTGAAAAGCTGCTTTTTCACTTCTGCTCGCTAGCAGAATACCACATGTGATGTTTCTCAGCATAAGACTGATGCTGCTGATTTATTTCTTCAGTTTTATTTCTGTTAAATTATAGAGTTCATTTGCTCAGTCCAGTTGAGCTCTCATGGCTTCCACCTGCCTCCCTGCCCCAAAGCACATGCCTGATCAGCCGTGCATCATAGCTGAATGTATTTATAATGTCCATCTGAAAATACTTGGAAACCTTGTGTAACTCTGTGATTACGTGCACAGATATACATGGCTGTCATTTAAGTCCGTGGGCAAAAGAAAGGGGGATGGAGAACTCTAAAATGTAGTTGCTTTGTAGTTATAGTTGATAAATTATAACTTAATTATAATAGTCTGCACCTTGGAAAAAAAATCCTGAATTAAACCAGAATATTTTGAGAGATGAAGTTTTTGACTTGAGTGGGTGATGTTCAGGAAACTTAATCACCTCAGACAAATCACTTCATGTAGAAGTCAGTTTAATTAATCACAGTTCATGCTGAGCAAAATTTAGCTAGGTATCAGAATCCTAGTTGACTGAAAGTGAATTATTAGATTGTCCATGCTCTCTGTGCATGGTAATTCTGGCAAACAAGAGTAGGCTTACTAAACAAACACTGCCAACAGAAGCAAATCGGAATAGCATCAGTAGCACTTTAGAAACTATGGCAGCATGTGCAATACAGTCGTTAGAGTGTAAGTGTAGGACAGAATATACTAATGATCTTTGTTTGGATGCCACTGTAAAAATGTATAGGAAAGATGGGCATAGAAAAGTTACTGAACAGGAAGTTTGATTAAAAAGAGACCAGCAGGCTTGAATCTCCTGAAGGTTCAAAAAGGAGAGAAGAAATTCTGGCGATGTTGAAACTAGCAGGGAGGATTTTTATGGAAGTTCTTACAGATCTTCTACATTTAGTTTAGTTTATGCTGTTCATTTTGAGAGATTTCTAAATTTAACAAGACAGGAATATTTAGTAAGAATTAATCAAATGTGAACAAAGCTGAGTTTGGTAATAGCAGCAAGACAGTCATCAAGCTGAACAGAAAATTATTTTTCCCTTAAGAAAGGTAAATCTGTGGTATATTTATGAAGTTTGATTTATGTTTTAGACTCCTATATGCTTGCATGGATGTGATGTATCGGGCTCAAGATGACACATTTGAATTATGAATTGATGGGATTTCTTAAGGTTTTGGAAACTTAGCTCATTTAATCACAAGGATCCTCCAGTTTTCTTTGGCATTGTGAAATCATATACAAGCCATTTTAACCGCCGTTCACTTCCTCTAAGTAGAGTTGGCTACTAGAGTTAGTACAACATTTCATAAGGTATGCTCATGTACAAAATCTTTTCTTTGATTATTCATAAATCTTATTTGGCACAAGCACAATAGTTGTTTCTTTTTTTTTTTTTTCCTAGTTTTATATTTGCAGTGATTATCTTTCACTAAGTTATTAGAATTATAATTTATTCTATTACAAAACAATATAGAGACAAAGAAGTTGAGAAAGCATCTGCATTTGCTATTCAAGCCAATTACCCTTAAGGTGAGATTTTCACTAGCCTAGATTTAGATTTACTGTACAGAGATTGAAGCTATCATTGATTTGAATGCCTTTTTATCTTGATAGCTTGAAGTAAATTCTGATCCAGTTATTGAACCGTATTTTCCAAGAAGGATACTCTGTGTGAGTAATAACTTCCTATTTTCTGCTGGACATGCTGTATACTAAACACATGATTTATAAATAGCCTATAAAATGAGCTACATTTATTAATGTCTAAGTAATCATAGAAAGAATTGCTATATTGCATCAAATTCAAAATATCAATGATTCTACTGAGCTGCTGATTTTCTTTTTCTTCCCAGAAAGAACAAATCATTCCTTCAAATATAACTCCTCTGCCAGTTGTTAATGCTTGCAATATCAGTTCTTTTTTGAAGATAAAACTGTGACCTTAGCCTCTTCGAGAGCTGTGCTCCCTTTTCTAAATCTGTAGAACTTTTTTTTACTTTTTTCTTCCTTTTTTTACTTTTTTTTTTTTTAACAAAACTAAACAAAACGCTTTTTTTGTCACTTTAGTAGGTGCCTTTTCTCCCTCCAGAAATACTCTGTACCCTTTCCACTAGGGAATCAGAATTATTATTATTATTACTGCTATTACTACTACTACTATTTATTGTAGGCAAAGCATAAAGCGTTCAGAATTACCATGCAAGTACTATCTATGCAAGTACATTTCGGGGGGTTGTGTACAGACACGGAAGTGCACAATTTGCAGACAAACTCATGGGTCAAATGACACTCAACAGTCATGGTATAGCAAATGGGGCAGCGGATGTCATGCTCTGTCTTAATGCAGACAAGTGCCTTTACGTAGTGCTCTGACGTGGAGACACCTGATCCAGTGATCTCAGTTTTCTCCTTTACTGCTGCTAGGCTGGTGGAGTGGGGGATTTGAAGCCTGTGTGGTGCAGCCCATGCAGCAGTCTGTCTTGTGATGATGTTCACACAGCCAATTTTCTTGTTTGTGGGTTTTGGTCCATTGCACTGTAGGTCTCAAGTTGGGTATCGATAGGTAATGTTTTCATGACTTGTGATCCATGAGGGCAGGTGAAGCAGGCTTTCTAGAGATCTTTTGGGACTAAAGTCCGAGTTAATCAAGCATCTTCTGATAAAACATTATTTCAGACAGAAAATGTTGAATTCATTGGAAATAAAAGATTGGAGAAAAAACATTCTATTGATTTTTCTTTTTTGAGTAACATTTTTACTTTATCAAAAGGGAACTTTCCGATTTTCATTTCAAAGGTTTGGTGTATTAAAATAACATAAAAATATGAATTGAAATAAAACATTTTCCCTTATTAAATCAATAACATTTTATTGATCAAAACCATATTTTTGTTTCTCAGAATATTGATTCAGTATTATGCTGAAATTCAGTGTTTGACCAGGATTGAGAATCTCTATATTTTTAGTAGAATTAACCATGAAAAAGAAACAGCCAGTTCCCAGCCAGCTCTCATTAAAGCATAAAGCAACTCCAATCAGTCTGAACAGGCTGACTTAAAACCCTTCCTCCATTTTGTATATGTACTTTGCTCATACTTCCATCCCTAAAGCCTCTTTATTCTGTGTGTACCTGTTCCTTTCCCCAGAAAATTAGGACTGTGCTCATCAAGAAAGGGTGAAGAGCTTGTCTATAAGGGGGCAAGGGTGTCAGTGTACAGTATGTCTTTGAATTTACAACACGCTGGTCATTCCACAGTAATTGTCCATGTGGACACTCTTGTAACTTAATATAGTTTTGACTGACTACAGCTTTCCATTGCCTACTGCTATGCTGTAAATTCAAAGTGTACACTGTCCTTCAGTATCCTTCCCAGGCAGACAAGCCCTCAAAATCATTCACCATAGGAGAGAAGTCACCAGAAAGTAAGCGGTCGTTGCCCTGTAGTCCCCAAGAAGTCAAAAAAATAAACATCTCAGTGGATGTAAGCCGTCGAACCTAGCTCACTGAAGCTGTATTATGGACATTACTCAAAGAATACAGATTTGTAGGAAATTACCAGTTTGCTGACTGTATTTAGCTCCAGGAATCTTTAGTGAGATTATTTACTCAATGGTTAAATTCCTTTTCCTGTATCTAATCAAAGATCAGTATGAGCATTTGATGATATGTAAATAACCATGTAGTTGCCCAAACATTTGGTGACAAATCTTTGGAGGGCTCTGTGTGTATACGTCTGTGTGTCTGTGTGTACATACACTGTGGGATATTGTCCTTGTTAAATAAACAGTATTTTTAAGTAGTTTCTATTTATTGTCACAATATTTGTGGTCACCAAAGCTAGGACTGCAGTCAAGTCAGTTAGCTAGAGGCTCATATTCTTTAAGGAATTGTATATGGGCACCTGTCAATAGAAATTGTCATTGCGAAAAGAGCTTTGGGGCTGGCCAATTACATTTATCCTGATCGTTACAACAGACGGCATTGTGTAAGTCTTCATTTGTTTTTTGGGAAATAGCTATAATTCTTGGATGTAGCTTTTAATCATTGGATGTAGGAGTTGGTTTTCTATAACATTCATTTTTGTGTGTATATATTTGAAAATAGTTAACTGATGTACAACTACCAAAAAGACTTTTAATTCTATACACTTGAAAAATTGAGGGGTTTTTTATTACTATTATGCTATCAAATTGTTTTCATATAGCACCAGGAATGTTTCTGTTTTAAGCATTATTGTTTCCCTTTGAGGATGCTTGGGTAAACAGAACTTTTTCAGTTTTACTTTCTGAATTTCTTATTGTAAGGAAATACTAAGGCACACACTCATGATAATCAGTAAGAGTATTTGTTGGCTTTGCCTATCGTACACCTCTCTCTGACTTGGATCTCAAACAACCACTTAAGAGGCCTCCTATGCAAGCATATGAACATAAAATAAATAAGATGAACGTTTCAAACAAATAGCTTACCTTTATTTTTGATTCAACCATCCATTATAAACGCGCATTATGCTGCAACTCCTGTTGAGAAGAGTGCTGCAGGAGTCATGAGCAGAGCAGGCCTGACTGCCGTCCTGATTAGATCACCAGCTGAGAAGCAGTGATTTAAAAAAATTGGCTGGGCAATGGCTGCTGATGTGCTATTGTTTTTTTAAAGCCATAGAAGCATAGTGAAGTGGTCAGAGTCTGAGTCTGGAAACCAAGTATTTTGGGTTCTGTTCCTGCTGTAGAAACGTCTTACTTGTGACCTGCATTAAGTAACTTTTCCTTATCTAAAAAAATGGAGATAAAATGCTTATTTCTCACAACTGCAAGGTTCTTTCTGCATTCCAGCAAGCCAAGGAATGTTCCATTGACAGATAATTGAATGCCAGAATCTGCAATTAATGATTTTTTTTTTTTTTTAAATTGGGTTGGTCATATCCCATAAATGGAAACTGTAAAATGATTTTGTTTGGAAAAAGATGATTGCATGATATTTCAAAAAGAAGACACGCTTCCTTCTCAGGAAGGCTGATCAGTGATATTTCTGTTAGTTCACTGCTAATTGTAGCAGTGAGGATGGGAGGAACATTAGTTTCTGTGAACGGCTCTTTGGTGTAACAATCTCCTCCTTGTGGTTGCATGTCAGAAAACTATGAAAATCTAGGAATATAAAAATAAGGGAGAACAGAGATTTCTTGGGGAAGTAGAGCAGTAAGTTTAGCTTACAGGTATTGTAAAGTGTGTGGGATTCCTAGCTTTTTGTTAGTTAATTACTGGGATTGCTTATAATGGAGACTGCCAAAATGACAAAACGCCGTTTGAATGTTATCCCTGCAGGACACCACTACTATTTGCATGCTTTTTTTACTGTGCATAACCAATTAAAGGCTGATTTCTGCCATTATTTACCTATGCAGAAAGGAACACTAATGTTGCGTTTAATTTTAACTTGTAAGAATTTAGTAAGCAGATGAGTAAACTGCCCATACTGTCACCCTATACCTCTGCCTCGATGTAGCTTACATCCCTGTCACGGAAACAGGAGCAGAATCTGAGGGAGGGTTAGGTGAGAGGTGAGTAATGGCTATGACTCAAGCCCCTGATGGAAAGGAATATTATTAGTGCCAGTGGGAAACAAGCTTCCTTTCTGTGAAACCACTGGCTGTCGTGGCATCTGTTTAAAAAAAAAAAAAAAAAGTTTCTCCTGACACATTGTAAATGAAAAGCTGAAATGCTTATTCAGAGCTGTGCTTTGTGCACGCAACTCCTCAATTGTCCATAATTCATGCCAGAGTTTGGAGGAGTTTTCTGGGAAAGAGGCCAACTAATTTGAGTGGGTCCATATAATAAAATCTGTAGATACCATCTGTGACAATGCTTTGAAGGAAACCCGTGCAGGAAAGGATGGTCCACTACCTCTATGCAGAACGTGGTCTCTCCTCACAGTAGATGTGCGGTAAACATAACTTCTTGCTAAATTACGCAGTAGATTTTTGGAGGTATTGCATAGGATATTGTCCTCTTCAGAGACCTATACACATGCTTCTCCTCTTTCTTTTGCAAATAATTTTGTAGACAAAACATTATAGGTATGAATTTTCTGTCAGTAGTTTGTGTTTCATCTCAGACAGTGGAAATGAAAGCAAAATCTGACAGTATGTGAGTGGTTTTCCTTCCGCTACCTCTTAAATGGCCGTTTTGATTTCCTTTGGTTTTAATTAAGTTGGTGTTATTTATTTTGGTGTTTTGGTTTTCTCCACTTTCTAGCAAGGCAAGGTGCTATTTGGAGCACAACTTTAGTTAAAGTTTTTATTTACTAAAGTGAATAATCTTTCTGGCATCTTCCAGATGATTGGGGATACATACTCTTCTCTGCTCTTACTTATACACATATGAATACTTTTTACTATTACTGCTGTTTGAAAAAAACCTCAACTCGCCCTCAAGGGGAAAAGTGGGAAAAAAGCATGGAAATATATGTAGTTACATATTACAACTAATATGAAAACATTCTGTCATTTTCACATGTAAATGTGCACTAGTTAACAGTGAAACTGGAGATTACTTGACCTGTTGTAACTTACACATTTTATCAGTTTAATTTCTTTATCTGGAAATCATTTAGCAATAGAGATTATTCATTCTTTTAAAGCTGCAGTGGCTAGATGGTAGGGTTAATCTTTAACAAGATGATTGTAAAATTGTGTGTGATTGTCAGTGTGCTTATGAAATCCTGTTATTTAAGGATTTTGTTTAATCAGATGCTTACTTAAAAGCATCCAGAGTCTGATAACAGGTTTTTGTATTAGCTTTATATTGTATTCTTCAAAATATGGAATTTCCTTCTTAATTTTATGAATGTTAATTTTTACAAACATAGCATTTTTTAGACTTAAAACTATGTTGGAAGACACGAATAAGGTTGATGTTATCAACTTTCTTTCCTGAGGTGTACAATATACTTTTTCTGAAATGTGGTATAATCAGAACTACTTTTCAGAAAGGTACATTTGCTTTCAGCATTTAGAAAGCAAGACTTGGGCAAGATTTGTCTTGAAGGGCAATGTTCTGTATGTATATGCCATACTTGGTCTCCTGGATTTGTGCTCACAATCTGAGCAACTTCTCAATTATATCAGAAAGAGCTGCATTAAAAAAAAAAAAAAATAATAATAAAAAAAAAATAAAATTCCTTAATTCAGATTCTAAGCCTGAAAAATTAAGTCTCTACCAACAGGTTCTAACAACAGTTAAATTCCGAGTTGGTTTAGAACTCTATTTACACATATAGTCATTTTTTATATAAATCATGGCATTTTAATAATTACTTTTTGTGAACCACTGGGCACTGACTATTTCTTAATCCAATTTTAGTTAGTTTGAGGTAATAGAAAATATACCTAAAGTGCAAAAATCTCTTAGGAACTTCAGGTGAGTATTTTCTAGCTTAAGGGAATGATGAGTATTTCCACCTCGAAGCTGAAAGAGCCCCTGCTTCCAGCCTCAAAGCTGAAACATTAGGTGCTACCTCTTTTGTTCCTTCTATAAGGATTTTCTATACTATTGCTAACAAAAATTGGATGTAACTGTTTTGCCCTAAAGGTTTATCATATATTTAATAGGCCTTAGACTTTGTACTTATCTTTCACATACACAACTTCTGCATCAGTATACTTCCAGCTCAGGAGTTTAAAAATTTAAGGGGGCCCTTAGAGTCACTATGTCAAGTGGGTTTCATCCTAAGTAAGACATTTTATAATTAGAGAATAAACCAGTTGCTAATGTTAACTAGGGTCCCAGGTGCCATGCAACACATTATTTTTGTTGCAAGACTTAAAAGAATCCTGCCAAAAAGGGGAGGGGAAAAACTAAAATCTCTTTTCAGTAGCTGTTGGTTTAAATCTTCTGACTCCTGGGTAGTAATGTCTTGTAGCATCTTCCTTGCTTTAATAACTATCTGTCAAGATCTGAAATAGAGTGTGTGTTTTGGGGCTGGGATGACGTTAACAGAGGCAGAGTAAGGGGAGAGGGTTGGAGAGCTATTTCTGCAAGCCTGCTAGGCACTATAATCCTATTACGGGGGGGGGGGGGGGGAGAAAAAGAAAAAAAAAAAGCCATTTTTTCCAAACAGCAGGTGCACAAATTAAACCAGCCAGGAGCAGGAATAGTTTTTGCAGTCATATATCATTTTAACCAGTGCTTCACCTCTCTAAATCTCCAAGCGTAAAGCTTTTCAAGTAAGTATGTAGGTATACAAACACTCACACATGCACATGCACACACAAAAAATACATAAATTATCTTTAAAATTACTGTAAAATTTTGCTATTGTGAATCCCATGGTATAACAAACATATTCTGAAGTCCAGCCTCCTTCCAAAGCAGAATGTTTCATTAAAGCAAAAATCCTCTAAAAGCAAACAAATCCTGTTATTTTATGAACAATCTCTGGGCAGTTTAGGTTATTTTAATGGGTGCATCATTTTAAACTTAACCTTCACCATCTGTTCTACCCTCTTCACAAATGGAAAAAGAACATAATTCACAACTGTATCATAAAATGTAAGATGAAAGTGATTTAAATGTCTTTATGTTCCTTATTCAATAAAGTTTGCATCTGTTAGTTTTTTTCTTATAAATTGTGGGCGGACTGGAGGATTGCTGTACCTGGAATGCTTTTTGTAGTTGTCTTAAGGCAAATAAAATTTCTGAGTCAGATTTGTTAGGTAAGTTCAGGTCTGTTGGCAAAATAGAGTTGTTATAAATGGAGGGGGAAAAAAGTTAGTAAAACAAAACAAAACAACCCTGCCACAGAATTGGCTAGAGAATTCAAGTTCTATGAATACAACAGGAGATATTAGGAAGATAACCGTGTCCTGCGAGAACCATATTCTGCTTGCTAGCATTTTAGCAGTTCTCAGCGTCTGTCTGTTTGCTCTGGTAGAGACTATCTACAGTACTTGATGGGGGAGAATAGTAGTTCTTGCCTAACATCAGCTCTGCCCTGTTTTTGTGGGTTTTTTGTTTGTTTTTTCCCCCAGAGGTTTGGTTTTGCTTTATTTTATTTTATTGTCAGCTAGCCTCCGAAAGGAATTAGGTCTGCAATATATGCAACGTAGACATCTGCATATCAAGAACTAAAACATGATCATCAGCTCTTCTTTCCCAGAGCCACTATCCAGCTGCTAGAGCTAGGGCAGGGCAGATGCAGGTGTTTGCCTGTTGGTGAGAAGGCTCAATGTGGTCGCTTCAGTCCCCTGGATTACCTGGAACTTGTTGAAAGTTCTGTCTTCATCCTTTTACTGAAGATGATGCTACAAGGCCTTAAGAGATCATGAATAGAATAGAGACATAAATTAGGCATTCCTCATTCAGGGAAAACTAAGGACTGTGCCCAGAGTCGCATCAACATGTTCAGCAATGAAGTTTGACAGTTCATGTCTAAGCTTTCAGGGTAAATGTGTGCTGGGAATGTAAATATGAAAAGGTAAAGAAATTCGCTTTTGAAGGAACAAAATAAATGCATTGGTTAGGGAACCAGACTCTGTACAAACATCCACACAGTCACTGTGTGTTTGTGTGAGCTCAGTGAATCAAAAAATATTTCTCAAATGAGCTGAGTTTCTCACTTGTGAAAGCACTGCAGAATTGAGTCCTAAGAACATAAGACTGTTGTTTTGACAAAGCTTCAAAAATATGAAAAGATTAAGTTGAAGTCCAGCACAGTTTGATTATTTGTTTAGTCTGAAAAGAAAAAAGAGGTGTGAAAATAAGAGATACAACCTGTATAATTCCAACTACTTACCTATATTTTAATATATACTTGAATTTTGGACAGAAGCATGAATACCAGATATATGCATTTAAAAAGTATTCTACTTGCTTCCAAAGCAACTACACCAGCATGTTGGTTTAGGTTTGTTTTTTTTTATTTACCTTTTAAGAAATCATGTTTGTTCATTTAGCTTGCAGAATAGACATTCTGTCCTCTCACATACTGTGCTTTAGTCAATGTATTGGACATATTAAAAAACCCCACAGCTTTTAAAAAATATGTATTTGGATGAGATGAGTACCTTTTGTTAAGAGTTGCTTCATTCTCCCAGATAAGTCTTTTAAATAATTTCCTAAGTGTGTATTTGCTCAGTAGTCTGGCTGTTCTGTACATAAAAATTCTGGAGCTGTGTTCGAAGTGTTGCATATAAAGAGAAATTTGTTAAGCTGTGTCCCTGGACAAAAGGTTAACAAACAAACAGAAAAGTTGTGTTCTCTTGCAAAAGTGGATTCCTCTTCTGCTTTGAGACACAGGAAGTTGTGCGTGAGAAGGAAAACAGCCTGGAGATGAGGCTGGCAGTAGTATGCTGATTACTTCTCTATAGAGGACAACCTCAAAAAATATGTTTCCAATAGATAGAAATGATCTTGCTTCTGGCAGTCTGAATTTGACCCATAGCTTGGTTTAAGTTTGGCCCTATCTAATTAAGTGCCTTAATAGAGCCACGATGCACAGGCAATTTCCAAAAACTCAATTACAATTAATACTGACGAGGGAGTTTTGTGTGGAAGGGAGTTAAAAGTGCCACGAAAACACTGCAGTGGTTTTTAAAGGAACACCTTGAATAGGGAAGGAAGGCAAGTGCCCAGTGATAAAGGCAGGGGTGGGGAAGTCGTAGATTCATACTGGAGAATTTTTAAGTGTTTCATTGCTAAGGCTTACAATTCTTATTTATGCATGGCTCTTGACTTAATAAACATATTGATGTAGGTCCTCAAGTGTGTTTTTAGACAGTTTTGTGAAATGCACTCTTAGTAATATCACAGGATTATTTCATCTGGCTTGATAAGGCCATGTATGAGACAAGGATTGTGCATGCATTTATTTTGTGGAAATGGTATATCTGTATTTGAATTGATTTAGTTGTCTGTTTAATTATTTTTAGACTTTTTTTTGTATTCTGATTTTTTCCCCCCAATCTAAAAGTACACAAATTAACAATCCAAAACTGAACATCAATAGAATCTTCTGTGACCTGCATTAACAAAAACTTGTCACAAATCTGACTCCACAGTCAAAGTGGTGAAAATAGCACAGATGGATTTACGGGATACCAATAAAAGCCTTTTATATAAGAACATCCCCAGACACAAGTCTTTTATATACTCTCAGAGGTGCATAAATCACTGACAAATCTGCCTGGCAAGCTTGTTTAGGAATTTGATTTATTAACCAAATCAATTTAAGAGTTTATAGACTTGTTCATTCTAACTTGCTAGAGATGTTCTCCGTGCATGTTTAAAACACCACTAAATATGTACGTGTGCCACTAAATGATAACTAAGGATATTATCAGCTTACACATTCGTCCCATTCCCTCATGCTTTATGTGGTATGCTAGAAACGGTAATGGTGTGCTATAGCATCGCCCCTGATCATTTTGGTTTTAATATAATTCTTAAGGAACATCTCAAGGACTATGAGAGGCTCAGAAACATATCTTTATTTCCAAACAAGAAGAGCTTATTCTGTAATGGTTAAATCATCGATGTTTCATTCTTCCTCTGAAATTTCTCTCTATGCTTTCTGATTATATGGAACAAATAGGTTAGTATTACTGTTTGCATATGGACACATATGGTCCTCTCTATCACATAGCTTTTTTCCATCTTAATAATTCAGCCCAATTTAGTGAAAATTGCCTCTCTGCAGCCAGGCTGGCACAGAAAAGCCTTGTTCCCCCTTTTCTGAAAAGATGCAACCTGCCTTTTTAAATGTGGCACTAGCAGTCCTGTCCACCAACAGAGCGCTTCTGTCTATATGAGGTTTTATTAACCAAGAGGGAGGGAGAAATACTCTCAGTTACGATAGACTGAAACTCCAGCAGTCGGATGTTACTGAACAAGGGAAAAGGTGAGGAAAACACTGAGCTCCAGAAGTGGTCTGTCTGAACAGAGGCTGGACCTCAGCAGGTTCGGTCAGCTGTGCTTTCTTGTAGGACACGTGGTTGTAGGCATTATAACAGAATGAATGCACATCTCCAATGTATTAAAATTCCTATTATCCATGTATGCAGTTACCATAATTAGGAGAGCAGGTGGAGGGGGCACATGTCTATTAGCACATATTTACTCTTACAGGCTTGAAGCTTGTGTATGTAAACTAAGCATGCAAATATGAATCCTTGCTCTCAAAATATCAGAGCCTCTAAACATAGTCTGGTGTGGTCTTTACTCAGAGTGCTCTTTCAACATATGGGATAATGTGCTGGGCTGTTTTCTTATGCTATTAAAATGCATAGATCTTAATCGCAGTTTGCCTTTTAAATGGTATTCAATACCATTGAATACCATTCACTCTGGTTAGATACAGTTATTAGCATCTCTGTTACTGGAGAACTGTTAGCCAGCTACTCTGAGGCCTTACCTAGACAAATATATCTTGATGACACACAAAATTCACTAAAGTTCATTATAAAGACAAAAAGTGAAACAAAAAAATTCAGAAGGGTGAAAAATACTGCAGCATGTTTTATGGGTTGGGGGAAGAGATTTGCACAATCACTAGATGGTTTCAAATTGTGGCCCTTGTGTTATTGTTTTCAATGATGCAACTTAAGTTTGCCTTCCTGATCACATTAGAATACTGACCTTAGTGGACTTTCTGTTACACAGCCTGCTATTTACTCTTTCTCATTTACTCTTAAGTGTAGGAGTTGCTAGTGCAGAACTCAGATAAAAACTTGTAGCATTTTGTGGCTTCATAAGAACTGAGCGGGAATCTGTAAGAATGAGGGTAAATTAACACCAGATTTGCATCTAGTAAATGTTCTCTAAATTAATCACATACATTAATTAATAAATGGCAAAGTATATATTTTTCTTTAATGAATAAGCAAAATGTCTTATACTATCACTCACTCAGGATAACAAGGAATAAAGCGATGTTAACAGAAGGCTTCTTCCTCTGCTGTGGATTTGGGAAATCCTCTCCCTACTTTGCCACCCAGTCTCAAAAAGTGCTATGACTGTGGCTGGCAGAAAGAAAAGCAAACATTGCCGAGCCAGCTATTCGCAGCTGTATATGTGTCTCAGCTGTGCCGATCCATCTGCAGTAGTTGCCATCTGCCAATTGCTTTAGTTGGGGAGCATCTGGAAGGTGAGCCATTTTAAAGAGAATCTGCTGCACAACAAAGAAACAATTTCCTCCTTTCCTCCTTTTTCTTTTTAATCTTACTTCCTTCTTCTCTTTCCCGTGACTTGTGTATGCAGTAGGAATGGTGCCACTTAGTGCCTTCTGCCACTCATATAATTTATAGTTTTAGTCAATACCTGCACACCAATAATATACTGAGAAACATAGTATTCCCTCCAGTATCCCATGGAAAAAGGAGACTAATCAGGGTATCTCTGATAAGGACAGCACAATGAGATACTCCTGTCCTCCACCATTTTAATCCATGAGTAGATTCCTTGTAGGAATGCTCTATGAGTTTTACAGGACAGGATAAGTCCATTAGTTTCCATTTCCTTACATTTCTGAAGAATTACTAGATAATGAATCATCTTTATAGATTTGGCTTCTAGGGATTTAGTTTTAATGATCTGGCTCTTCTATTTTATTTTCAGTTACAAAATATAGATGTAGACAAACATGCTCTAGGCATCTCTTACAGTTGTGCATGTAATAATGCAAAAGAACTTACTATGAATAAACAAGAATGCTCACTGCCTCATAAGTTTGTGTAAAAAAAAAAGAGTGCTTCATGCATAAAAGATAAACTGAAGAAGTAGAGCTGGAAATCTGAGAACTCTTTGCAAAGAATGATATTTCAGGTGCCTTTCCTTGCTTATGTTGGTACTGTTGAAGTTCCATTTCTCTCTGTTTTTTTTTTTATTGTTTGATGAATTGAGAAGACATTGAAATTGGGACTCCTGTTTTGGAGTGGATTTTATATTGTGCAAAACAGTTTGGCCTTTTATTTAGTACCAAGAATGTCGGATAAGAAAATTATCCATGCCCACTGAGATTCTGGTGTGTTTTTTGTTTTGTTTTGTTTTGTTTTTAAAATACCCACCTTTAAAATTACCCACCTGCAAAAACAAAGAAAAATCTACTCCCCTCCCAAATGCTAATCTCTTCTTGGAATCAAAGTTAGGATTTAATAGTGACACAGCCAAGAGAGAAGATGTTCAGATTTGTGTAAGCAACAGGAAACAAATACACTACAATGTCTGTTTACTTCTTTGCATCCAGATCTTACCCATGCTATGTTTGAGGCAATGCCAGAGTGTCACTTTCACAAGGCATCTACATCAGCAGCTATAAGCAGAAGAAAGAATTTTGTCAGAATAAAAAAAAAATATTGGGAACTTCTATCAACTTTATTTTCTGGCTCTGTGGGCTTCCCTCAGTTGGATTCCACACAACTATTTTCTTTAAAAAAAAACTGCTGTAAAATTCTTTCTGCTTGTGCATTAGCTTTTTATTTACTGTTGCTTCTGAGCAGGAGGTTGTCATTCCTACTTTTTTCTTTTCTTCTTTTTTTTTTTTTTTTTTCCAGTCCCCAAGTCATGCACTTTGAAAACAAACTTCTTTTTTTCTATTCCCTTTGTGTTGTTACAGTAGGCATTTATTTCTGGCAACTTGTTTTGTAGGACTCTGGTCCTTGGCTGTGAATCTTGGATTCTTACCAATTGTTCCTGTTCTGGGCCTGGTAGCTTTAGCTCATTAATCTAATGTTCTATAAATTCCTGCTGCTAATCCTAGTTGTTAGGCCCCATGTTCATTAAGCTTACTCCTGACTCGTATGTATGACATGGAGTGCGAAATAATCTGTAAGGATGAGATACATGTGAAGCACAGCCTTGCTCCCCAAGTAGCCCTCGTGGCTTCAGTAGGATTGTTGTCCCACAAGCGGGGTCCAGTACCCAGTGTGCAATAAGCCAATCTTACACACAGAGCCAAGATATTTATGTATCTCATGTTAGCACAAAGATGGGTGCTAGGTGGTAATTCAACAAAGCTAGCACACCACACAAAAGAACTACCGCGTATTTATATTGTTACATGATTAGCAAAAACCCACCTAAGTTCATGCTCATGGGTTAGGTGTGTTCAAATTAGCCTCACTTGCCATGTAAATTAGCACGTATGCTCCTTGCAGGTGTGTGGGGGCAAGTCTTTCCAGTCTTGAACTGAGTTGGTGGTCGTGATCTCCCCCTGCCGCATTTACCTTTCCCCTAGTTTCCGTAGTGTTTTGCTGACTTCTTGTTTCTTTGGTAATCATCCAGCCTCCAACGCCTTCTAGGGCAGGATGTTCCCCTTTTATCAGTCTTTTAGTTCTTCTTCAAGGGCACAGTCATTGCAAGGCATGCATTGTTTATACAAGGTAATCAGGCTAGTACAATGAAGACTACGGTCTAGGTATTAACCCAAACATATAGCTACAGGATCACTCCTACTCGAAGGGCTAATCAGTAAGAGTAAACCTGTCCTATGCAAATGCTAAGATTTGTTAGTGTGCACAGACTAAGCTCTCCAAACTTTCTTTTTTCATTCTTGCTCTTGCTGAGTAAAAGCAGTGACCCAGTGTCTATATGTGTGTCAGTATCTGATGGACTGCCAGCATGAGGCTTGGCCCATGGTTAGGTGGAAAAGAGCAGGTAAAGTTGCAGACAGCCTTCTTTTCTCTACCTAAGATCAAGGCATTTTTGTTGTCCTTGTGATTTGGACGCAAAGTGGCTCATGGCTAATGACTGAGGCTAACAGCTTAAAAAGGGCAAGAATTCAAGTATTTTTCCATCCTTTAAAAGGTAAAATGGCAGTCATCCTTCTGCAATATAAGTGCTCCAGGATGCAATTAAGGGTATCATTTTTACTATTTAAAGCCCTAAGGGTGTCTAAATCCTGTTTATCTGAGCTCATAAGCTCAACCCGTCATAGTAATTTCAAACTGAAATTGAGCTAAGGAGCTCTAAACTAGTCTTTCATTTTAGTCATAGCCCCCAGTGTTTATGGGAGTCTTTCATTGGGTGTCTGCAATGCTGGCTTTGTGACAAGGAGAACAGAAACCCTAACCTTTCTGATCTGGGGACAATCAGAGTGCTTGGCTGAGTAATACTCATTTTCATGGAGAATCTAGACCTCCAACAGCTACGCAAAGCTAGGAAGCAGCAAGAAGCAACAAGTTTTCTGTACGCTCCTTTTATATTTCACCCCAAATTTGTCTGTTTGTCATGTTGTTTTTTATAAACTGTCATTTCCTGATGAAAACCAGTAAGTATTTTTAGTTGCTGGAATAGTCCCCTTTTAAATTTTGAGATTGGTAATTATATTTAACTTAATGTTGGTACCTGTTTATATAACTTCAATTGTGCGGTGGTCCACTACTCAGTAAAGAGGGAAAGGTACTGACTGGTGATTCTGCAAAAGTTGAAGGTTACAACAACTCACTGTGTCATCTTTGTTACAGAGATCATTTGCTGACATAACTGATAGCAGTGATTAAGGAGCTAGGCATCAGCCTTGAATTGAGAAAGAAGAGGGCAGTGAATCTAAGTGTGATAGGACGTCTCGTAATTCTCAGTGATGATTTCTGAGCTATGTCAGTCTGCATTTTTACTGTACAGTGAGAGCCAAAACTGGTCAGAGTACTCCAGCTGAGTCTTTACCTGTGCCAAGATGCGTAGCAAGATTACTTCATAAGTCTTGCTGCAAGAAGGAAATTTTTTCTATGTATGTGTTAGGGGGCCCAAGAATTATGGGTTTAAGTTACAGTAAAGACTGAGCTTGGATACTATGGGAAAAAGAAATATGCCGTGGAAAGGAGACTGGAACTCTGCAACAAGTTTCCTGGCAAATTGTAGTGTCCCTGCCATGGGAAGCTTTTAAGAGAGGTTTACATAAAAACAGGTGAGGAAGGACAAAGGTGTAACTGAAACTGCTACTATAGGAGAAGGGGCTGAATGATCTCTCTAGGTCCCTTCTAGTCCTGTGACTCATTTCAAGAAAATACGTAATAAATGAAATCACCCAGAATCTCTCTTACCTATCCTCTGGGTTTGTGCCATTTTGCGCCTCCTCTAAAGGTGGGCTGCATCTTAAGGCTTGAGCTGTATAATGAATCATCTTGAATACATTTTTGCACACTGCTATTAAAGAACACCTTGCAGGAAGAGGGTTGAATTGTGTAGTCAGCCCCATTTGTTTGTAGGAAAAAACCTCTACCCATCAGTGAAATTCTAATGGTCCTGTCTTAAAAGACGTTGTGAATAATGAATACAGTGAGTTTTGTCCAGTTTTACCCCGACTGGCTACAAAATGCTTGAGGCAAGTTTGTGCTGCAAGCTCAAATCATTAAGGACAGTGAATTTGCTGGAATAAAAATAATGATGATGATAAAGCAATATCCCAGTATAGGGAATCACTCACATTCTGAGCAGTGTATTGGAAAATATGGTGTTCTTAACTGCAATTCACAGTGAGTTGCATCTTTTCGTATGTCATTCTTGACATGAATCCTTTGAATGATTGTAGAGGATAATATGATGTGCACATTGTCATGAATAGGTATAACACTTCATCTCAGTGACACCTCATGCCTACAAAATTCAGAAAGATTACTGTACTAGAAGCAGCTGAAAGCAGTCTTTAAAACAGCAAATACAATGCTTTAGTTTGCAGAATTCCTTGAGTCTTGTAAGCATGAGTGAAATATTGGTGTTTTTGAGAAGTGAGCTGTGGATATTTAAACATCTTCATCTCTATTTATGAGTTACTGTGCAAGATAGCTCCTTCCTGAAGTTAGAAATTAAAAGGAATTAAAAATTCGGCAAAAGCTAAACTTATTATTTCTTATGATACAGAGACTCAATAGTTTTCATTGAAAAGCAATCTATAAATTATTGCCAGATTTGCATTCATTTTGATCCATGTTTACATAGGCCAGGAAGAAATAGAACAGGGTAGTAAATTAATATACGGGTCTATACTGTAGCATCAAGAAGGTTTAATCATTTGCTATTGTGTTTTTTATGCACAATACATTTCCTAGCTCTGTTAATCTATCAGAGACTGAATGAATGAGCATATCTTTTAAAATGCCATCCTTAGGTGGCATTCAACTGAAAAAGCAAATCTAGCTTGCTTTAACAAGGCAAGTTACTCTGTTGCTCCAAATAGGACCAAGTTTTGAGCTGAGATTTGTGCAAATTTGTGGGAAGTTCTGCTTGGAAATTATAAAGTAATCTCACTAGGTAAAGAGTGAGCTGAGAAAGCACATCTTATTAAAGCAAACCAAAAAAGGTTATTTCTGAGTTCCCTGCTCACTTACACAGAACAGACCTGACATACACATCTTACAGGAGCCTGAGGAGGCTGTTTCCCACCTCCCCAGCTACCTTTTCAACATTGTTATTAGAATATCATGTATTTCCTAATAAACTGTGCATATTTTTCTTTCCTGCTGCTGATTTGACACTTTCATATAGGCATTGAGAACAGAACTGATTTAATATAAAATACTAATATTTGAACCAAAATATAAGCACTAAGTATAGAGTCATACAGTCTGAGCTTGGATAATTTTTTATATTTAAAAAAAAAGGTTTGCCATTAATTGATTTTGAAGAACAAGATAGACTACAAGAAAAAAAACAAACCCCAACCCTCATTGGTAAAATCTTGAATGGGAATTTGGCTTTTATCTTGGATCAATATTTTACACTCATTGTTTTCTTTTGGATTTCTGCCATAGGATGTGTTTTAGAAACTGGGCCCAAAATGATGCATACACATAGGCATATTGAAAGGTTTATATAAACAATCATTGAAACATGTTCTTAATCATCAGATTATCTTTTATTCCATTATGGTTCTCTGATACTAAAATTCAAACTCTGGACTGTAGTTCTTTTTCAAATTGAAGCTGTATAACTTAGAAATATTTTTGTACAGTAAGTTCTGTATTAAAACTCTTCCAAATTTCCAGAGTATGATTCATGAAAGGTAAACTAATAACAGTAAAGAAAACAATGTACTGGAAATAGTTGTAGTGTTTTATGCAGGCATTATTATAGGTAGGGGGTTGTCAACCCTTTTTTTAAGTTGACAAAAAATATTAGGCTCTGAGTGTCTTTTAATTCCCACTTTATAACTTTTAAACTGCATTACCTGGGCTTTTAGGATAAAGAGATGTAATTTTCTTTGTATCATTCTTATTGCTCTCATTTTTTTACTCAGAAACCGTGTTAAAATGAATTAATTCCTACAGCATGCTGTCTTTCTTAATATATGGCATTTTTGGAAACCACAAGCATTTCTGTATTTGCACTTACACAGTGGGATAGTCTAAGGAGAGCTATCAAATTCAATAAGAATTCAAGTTGCTCCAGATTTGGATATTGTTTGGACCATGAGACAACGACACCAGGTAAAGCTACTGTGTGTAATTCTACAAAATGTACTGACAAAGTTGCCTTTGAGTCCAGTGGGTCCAGAGTGGTTTTGTTCTAAAATTTTCAATACCTGGCTGTGTATGCTTCCCACCATTTAAATCTTTTGCTTTTTAAAACAGTTCCTGTTGCTTGCATGCTGCTAAAAGTTGTTGCAAAATTGCTACGATCCACATGCATTATGGTACATTATGAGAATGCATTTTTTTAAATTTTCATTAATGTTAGGTTTTGACCACATAGTCTTCCAGTAAAGATGTATAATGAAAAGCTAAAGAAATCCACTAAAGAGTATATGGTAGAGAAGCAGATATCACATGAAATTCGGTGCTAGGAGAGCAGCTATGCGGAGGAGAAACCAGAACTGTATGTTGCTGAAACCTGTTTCAGAATGTAACATGGATGATGAAAAATGAGGAAACTATTCGCAGTTGGGTATATATTATTGTGTTGATATTCTATAGTGTCATTATTATTTTGAAAAGCAAGATGATTTGGTGCATTATGTTTGAGGAAGTTCTATGCATTTTCCTCAGCAAAAAATGGAGTGATAATATCTTTTTGTCAAAGCACTGGGACTAACTAAAAAAGTGTAAACTTATGGAGAGGAAAAAGAAAATTAAACATTTTCTACCCTGGGGACTAATTTATGAGTATGTAATTACAAACAGTAGTATGATCAGTTCCTGGAAAACATGCAGGTCTAAAACAAGTTGATATCTGACTGGGAGACCTCATCCATGCAAAGTTATAAAACATGACAGTGCTGAATGAGTAAGCTATATGCTCTTAGCAGAGGCTAATATCTTTGTCCAATTGTATTTATTAAAGATAACAGTATTTTCTGCCAGGCTAATTTTTTGTTTTCTTTCTGCTTGGAGTACTGGCAATCTGTCTACATAAATTGGCTCCACCTTTTTTGTGGTGGAACCTTCTTCTCATCATTTCTTCAGCTATTTTGCCATGTGGCTGTGCATTGTAAATACCATTGCCATATTTAATCACAGATGTGCCTCTCGCAGTACGTGAGTCATTCTTTTATTCTGAAGTAAAGCAGAGCTCTCAGAGATGTCACACATTAATACAAAGCATTAGGCTGAAATTACATTTGAAGGCTTCAATACAATAGAGCTCAATGCTCTCTTTTTGCCTTAGAGGCAACAGTAGGAAAACGTAGTACATAATAAGAATTTTAACTACAGTTCTGCTTTGTATTATCTAATGCCTTGTGGCATGATGCTGAGAAAGACATACCTCTGGGAATCATACACCAGGACTGACTAGTACATAAAATATAGGTGATGATAAATATAAGTTCTTCCAATCAAAGCCAATTCTCTTCTCATCCTTCATCTATTCTTTTTTTTTTCTCCAAGATTCTTTTTTATGTTTCTCTCTTGCACTATATTCTCTGATACTTGCTTTTAAATATTGTACAAAGTATCCCCAGGAAAGTTGCAATTCTAAAGCTGTAAATGAATTATTATCAATTACCTCACCAAAAGAAAAACAAGTATATTTACTCAAATTTATGACTGGCACGACTGTTGGCTTCAACAGGTTTACAAATGAATTAAATTTGCCTTGAATCTTCTGAATTAAGTAGCTTTTCAAAGTAGAATAACATTGGCAAAAATATACAGTTCAATTCCATATATATTATATAGGGGATTAGAGAGGTAAACAGGGTTTTTTTAAGTTGTACTGAAATACTAGAATTTTTTTTTTCTTTTTTTTTTTGAGTATTATCTCTGACCTGTATGCCTTCATCCAAGAATTGGGTGGTATACATGATGGGAGTTTGTCTCTTTTCTTCTTACACTTGAAAATTACAGTGTAAAAAAAAAAGATTAAAATGGAGGCACTGTTTGCAAAACCTAAAATATTTCAGTATTTTTGCCATTAACTTCATTTTTATTGCACTGATGGGAAAATTGTGCATTTCTTAACTTGCAGAAGGGAAGACATTTATGTCTTTGAAAGTACTTATTGATGTATACATAGCATTGATTTTATTTCATTTAATGCAGCACAAGCAGTGCACTAGAAGCAAAGCTAAATACTGTTTAAAAAAAAAGAAAACCACAAAAAAACAACAACAAAACCTCTAAGGAGGAAATGTTTTGGGATAGAAGAAGTTTGTATATTTGGATATAAGTGGTGTGGCCATTTGTGGCCACAAACTCACTTTGTAATTTCAATAAAATTTAATACTTTTGTGAGAAAGGTGAAAAGTGAGTAATGAAAGTATCAAGTGGTCTTAGTTTTTCTTTTTGAGTTTCACTTCACAGATTCTGTGGTTTCTTTTGAGTTATCACTTGAACCTAAGAAAAGAAAATTTCATAACTATTCTTTTGGACTTACGAATTTTAGGCCTCTGGTACTCATTTTTTTCCATAAGGACACCTGGAATAGACTTAATTTTCTTCCTAGTAGCTGGTACAGGGCTGTGTGTTGGATTTAGGAGGAGAACAAAGTTGATAACACACCGATGTTTTAGTTGTTGCTAGGTAGCCCTTACACTAGTCAAGGACTTTTCAGCTTCTCATGCCCTGCCAGCGAGAAGCTGGGAGGGGGCACAGCCAGGACAGCTGACCCAAACTGGCCACAGGGATATTCCATACCATGTGACGTCATGCTCAGTATATAAACTGGGGGGAGTTGGCCGGGGGGCGGTGACCGCTTCTCGGGGACTGGCTGGGCATCAGTCGGCAGGTGGTAAGCAATTGCATTGTGCATCACTTATTTTGTATATTCTTTTATCACTATTATTAATATTATTATTTTCCCTTCCTTTTCTGTCCTATTAAACTGTCTTTATCTCAACCTGCGAATTTTACTCTTTTTTTCCTCAATTCTCTCCCCCATCCCACTGTGGGGGGGGAGGGGAGGGAGTGAACAGCTGTGTGGTGTTTAGCTGCCTGCCGGATTAAACCACAACAATGCTGCAGTATAATCTCATGGTAATTTGACAGCTCCTACTAGCAAAGAAATATGTAGAGATTTTTATGCATCAGTACTGCAAGGGGAATGAACAGAGAATGGCAAGGGACCGCAGTGAGAAGTCTTCTAGGATTTCAAAGAAAAGTGAAACTTGGAAATCTAGTGTATGTTTGTGTGTTGTTGTTCTCCCCATGCGCACACACACCTCTTTCTTGAAAGATAAGGTGGCACCTTTTTCATCATGTTTGCCAGAACACAGTGAGCTGTGTTGCTGAGCAAGATGTCCATCTTTAAATATCTAAGAACAGATGCTGTTCATAACCTCCATGTTAGTGTGCTACCAATTCATGTGATTACCAGTTTGAAAATAATTTATATAAAGAGGGTAAAATAAGAGTGTGTTGATTTGTACCCTTTTAATTTGCACCCTGTATCTCTCAGCTTGCACCCCTTAGCCAAGGTGAAGTTTTTAAATGCAAAGCAGAGAGAGGAACGAGAAAGGTGGTGTGGACTGAAAAGGGAAAGAAATAATTTCCTCTCTCTAGCACTGTGTTTGTGAGCACGCGTGTGTGTGTGTGCATGCACACACACACAGAGGTATAATGACCTGTACTAATCAGAAGTACAGCCCCAACAAGTTACATCTTGAATTATTCTGATGCTCAATGATGTTAACTCCCACTTGGAGGAGTCAGGTTCTGGCTCAAACATTAAGCCTATTATGGGTGAGGATTATTTTGACTGCTGTCAATGGATGTGGACAATACTATCTCGGTAAAACAACTGTGAGGAAATCCACAAAAGATCTGGCAGAGCTGGCTTCTGGAGAAATACAAAATAAAGCTGCCCCCCCCGCCCCCCCCATCTGATTTGTCTATGCCCATCTGCCAAAAAGTACATTTTGAATTTCAGTTTGTGAATGAATGATAGTGTGTTTGGTTTCTTTGAAAGGGCAGGTGAATCTAGTAAAAATTATTTATAAAGAGCCTAAATGTAATTTATTAGACTCTTAAAGGAGGCCACTCTTGTGTGGACTAAGTTCTCTTCAGATAAATCAAGAAATATGTGACTAGAAGTTGTGAAGAACAGCTCATGAAATTAATTTTGGTGACTGTTATAACAAAGTACTTGTTCTGAAGTACTAATGGAGAGGCATCACCGATAAAGCTGAGATAGCTCTGAGTTTTCGAGTGGGATTAGTTCTTTATTATGTTTTTGTTATGTGTAAGAAAGTCAAATAACCAGCTAGACACTTGCAGAGAGACAAACAACACTTAACAGAAGTGTTGTTTTGGTGGGGTTTTGTGTGTGCGTGTTGATTTTCTTTTTTTTAACTCTAACTAGTTATTTGACTTTCTTGAGAAGAGACAAACAGCAGCAGGGTTTTTTTCTCAAAACCACAATGCAGTGATAACCAGTATTTTCCACTTCAGTAGTAGAGGAAAATGTGTTCGGTAAGTAAGTACATGTGGAACCTGGAGCTTTTGTAAATCAATTGCTAGGGTTAGTAACTAAGTCAAATGTATGTCCAAAAGGAGTTGTTTAGTAAAACAAGGATATAAGTACATATTTAGGATAAAAGAAGAAATAGATCATCCTGAAGGTTTTGTGTTTAGCTGTTCAGGACCTTGCCCTGATGGGAAGTAATGCTTGACCCACTACAGGACAGCCATAGAGCCAAAAGTACAGGGCAAGGAAGCGTAGCCATGCTGCCTTTATGTATGTCAAGGGGATGAAGGCAGAACAAATATTTTAAACCTTAGCATTTAAGTGTGAAGAAGATGGAAATGATTATGAAACAGTAATGGAGAAGTTTGATGAATATTTTATCCCCAAATGAAGCACAATTTATGAGAGCACTTTTCTACTAGACGAGCTAAAAGCTTGAGGAACAAAGGAAGGCTGATTTGGCAGGAATTATTGCAAATCCGAGAATGATAAACAGGAGCACATCAAGGACAACTGAGTCACTGGTTTCTTACATGCAAAAGCTTCCTAACATAATAATATAGGTAGATAATATAGCTAGCTCATAATAGTTTTCAAATTAATCAAAGGAAAATAAATCATTGAGTAGACTTGATAAGAATATAGAAGACAAGGAATTAATAATCACAAATAAATACAGTATTTTTAAATCCTTGCCTTTGACAGAGGAATGCAGCATAATCAACAGCAAGGTTATCAAGTATGGTGAAGAAAATGTACATGGGGAGAGCCAAATGCAACATATGCTTTGCAGTAGCATATTTTGCAGTCATTAGTCATACGGAAGTGAAGGAAATTGGGAAAAATTACAGTGTAGTTCAAAAGAATTCTGTGGATCAATTGTTACTGTCCAGATTACTTCAGCTACTCAGTGGAGCTGAATCAGATTTTACATGCTAATGAGCATAATGAGGCCTAATTTTTAGTTGATACATGAAATGAAAGTAGGGCCTTTTTTTGTCTGTGGTGGTGTTTTTTAACCAAAGAAGCTCTCTAAATGCATGCGACTTCACTCTTAGTCCAAATCTACAAGTTTCCATTTCCAAACTGCCATGTGTGTACCCTAACAGGATGGCTTGTCCCTTTCCAAGTTAGAGGGCTTAAATGCAGTCATCCCTAATCTATAGCATGGCTTCATTATAGAGAGAGGTGTCCTGACCACCTCAGGATGAGGATGAAGCACTTAGGGACATGGTTTAGTGGGCATAGTGGTGTTGGGTCGATGGTTGGACTCGATGATCTTAGAGGTCTTTTCCAACTGATTAGACCAACCTGATCTCCTTTTATGACCAGGTGACCTGCCTAGTGGATGAGGGAAAGGCTGTGGATGTGGTCTACCTGGACTTCAGTAAGGCCTTTGACACCGTCTCCCACAGCATTCTCCTCGAGAAGCTGGCGGCTCACGGCTTAGACAGGTGGACTCTGCGCTGGGTCAAAAACTGGCTGGACGGCCGGGCCCAGAGAGTTGTGGTGAATGGAGTTACATCCAGCTGGCGGCCGGTCACGAGCGGTGTTCCCCAGGGCTCAGTACTGGGGCCAGTCTTGTTTAATATCTTTATCAATGATCTGGATGAGGGGATTGAGTGCACCCTCAGTAAGTTTGCAGACGACACCAAGTTGGGCGGGAGTGTTGATCTGCTCGAGGGTAGGAAGGCTCTGCAGAGGGACCTGGACAGGCTGGATCCATGGGCCAAGGCCAGCTGTATGAGATCCAACAAGGCCAAGTGCTGGGTCCTGCATTTCGGCCACAACAACCCCATGCAGCGCTACAGGCTTGGGGAAGAGCGGCTGGAAAGCTGTCTGGCAGAAAAGGACCTGGGGGTGTTGGTCGACAGCCGGCTGAACATGAGCCGGCAGTGTGCCCAGGTGGCCAAGAAGGCCAATGGCATCCTGGCCTGTATCAGAAATAGTGTGGCCAGCAGGAGCAGGGAAGTGATCGTGCCCCTGTACTCGGCCCTGGTGAGGCCACACCTCGAATACTGTGTTCAGTTTTGGGCCCCTCACTACAAGAAGGACGTTGAGGTGCTGGAGCGTGTGCAGAGAAGGGCAACGAAGCTGGTGAAGCGTCTGGAGAACAAGACTTATGAGGAGCAGCTGAGGGAACTGGGGTTGTTTAGCCTGGAGAAAAGGAGGCTGAGGGGAGACCTCATCGCTCTCTACAACTACCTGCAAGGAGGTTGTAGAGAGGTGGGTGTCGGTCTCTTCTCCCAAGTAACTAGTGATAGGACGAGAGGAAATGGCCTCAAGTTGTGCCAGGGGAGGTTTAGATTGGACGTGAAGAAAAATGTCTTTCCTGAAAGAGTGGTGAAACATTGGAACAGGCTGCCCAGGGAAGTGGTTGAGTCCCCATCCCTGGAAGTATTTAAAAGACGTGTAGATGAGGCGCTTAGGGACATGGTTTAGTGGGCATGGTGGTGTTGGGTCGACGGTTGGACTCGATGATCTTAGAGGTCTTTTCCAACCTTAATGATTCTATGATTCTGTGATTCTATGATTAGAGAGAGAGGTGTCCAAAGGATTAATCTACAAATTGGGTAAAGGGGCTAAATGTTAATCAGAACATGATGAAACTGAACTGGCAAGCGTGAAATCCCTATGTGTAGTTGGCTTAATGAGGAGAAATGTTGGGATGAAAGAGTAAGGATAGACTCCTGGGACAGGGAATAAGGACCTAGAATAAGCCTCTTTCAAAAATGTATGGTGGTGCTGGAACCCCTCAGTCAAGGGAAGAAAACTGTATATGACCGGAGCAGAGCAGAGTGATGGGAGGCACCCTTTGCAATGCTGGCAGTTGGGCTGAGGTTGGTGAAATTGTCATGTTTTCAGGCTGGGTTCGCATTGTGAACTGATTGAAACTGAGCAGAAAAAAATTGTCAACAGTCAGCTGAAGGATAAATATACAGCAAAAGAGGATTTTAATCTGCTTGACAGACAAAAAAAAAGTGTAAATGTTGTTTGAAATTTGACAAATGGGGAGATATTAAGTTTTCTGGGTTGAGGATAGGTTCAGGATGTATGCAATATGCCATGTGGGAGATGCAGTTCCTTAAACCACTATTTATTTTACTATATTCTTATTTATCTCCCTGTCCTAGCCTTTATCTTTCCCCAGGATCACTGAGAAGTAAACTGGGTGAATGGTGTCAGTCCTGGCACTGTCTTCTAAACTGGAACTGTAAAGGCAAACTCTGGTGATCACCGGCAAGCACTGTGAGGGAATTTGCATCCCTAAGCCAGCCCAGAGGCAGGGTGCAGCAGAAGAGGCCTCGCCTGACAGAATTACCTTCGTTTTTCTCAACTGCTTTTCCAATGGTAACAATTTTTCTGATGGATTCTAATCCCCGTCAGAAATTGCTGCCTTTCACCTTTACCCCTCCTGTTTTCCTAGCTAGCTCAGTTTATTAAATTTTACTTAATTCTGCCCTCTGAGCTGGCACTGTCCTCTTGGAATGGTTCATTGCTAGCCTTGCCATAATAAATAGACAAGAGGAAGAATCAAGACTGTGCCATTATATTGCATTATCATCTAGAGATTTGAATTCCAACATTTTTATGCATGCTTTGCAGCTGCTGTTATTTGTGTTTGGTGTGAACCTACTGAATGGTGGGAAGATTAGTTGAGCAAGTTGGCAGAGACATAAGCAGCATTGGTGAGACCGATAACAGAGATGCTCATCTGCTTGCCTGTTCTTTCATCTTCACTTGTGTTAAACTTCAACCCACTGCACAAATTTTGCCTATTTTCCCCCTTTTGATCTGGCCCTCTTTTCTCTCCATTTGGCACTATGTTTTCCACATGAAGCAGATTATTGCGGCACATAAAAAGAGAGAGGCAGTAGCAGCTTCAGCAGATGTTGCCCAGCATGCTCGAATTGCAAAAGCATTCCCTGTAACAGGAAAATGGCAAAGTTGATACCTAGTACTTTGTCAGTACCAGGGGGTCAGACATGCTCCGGGACTGCCTGACTACAGAACTTAAGTACTTCTCGCAAATGGGACTTGGAAAAAGTTGGTCTTGTCATCTTAGGGAAACAGTGCTTCTGTCATTCCTTGGTTGATGTTCAATTAAGATTAAATGAAAATTTTATGATACAGGCCTTCCAGTTCCAGAAGATTTAGAAAAGGGGGGAGGTGGTGTAGAGGAAATCACAGTTTTCATTGAGTGTCACTTTGTGTATCAGATGAAATGTAGAGTAGTTCTTAAATGCGTGGTTGGGAGCACCCAAACAAAGTAGTTGGGAGATTAATGAGTCTTACACTGCAAGGCATTCTTCCAAAGGAAGAAGGACTTTGGTGTTTTAAGTCTTAGCCACAGGTGTATATTTGGTGTTAATAGTGCTCTTGAGACCATCAAGAGGAAAATGCCAGAGGCACGGCAGGATTTGGAATGGCTAGTCATTTATTATCCTCATGTACAGTCGCTGTGAGAGAAACATGTTAAATTGTCTAGCGTATAGTGAGGGTGGGGAATAGGATCTAAAGCTTGCTGAGAACTGCCTGCTGTGACAGAAACAACTTGATTTCTTTACAAAGGAACAGGCATACATCCAACTTCAGAAGAAATACAGTTAATAAAGAATTGGTGAAAAGACTGCTACTCTGGGAATGAATCAGTGCCTATCATACTAAACTTCTTAAAAATACTATAGCTTTTGAACAAAGTCCCAGAAAGTGAAAAGGCCTGTTCCTGGAACCGGTACAAGAACAAGCTTCCAACAGAGGGAAACAACCCATCTCTGAAAGCATCAGACATTACCTCATGACTTTCTGAAACAATAGTTGCTTATAGGTGTTGGTGCCAGAAGGTGAGGATTATGGGATGCCCTACTGAAACATCATGAATGGCAGCTGAAGCCATCTGTAGACTGGTGGGATCAGTTTACTCCATCAGGGGAGTGCCTTTTTGTAGTACTGGCATACAGGGTGAAAATCAGATACATGAATTACCATTAAAGTCTTCTATTCACTACAAAACCTGGATCAACAGTAAAGGCTTTGAGACACCCAGGCATTAAGGCAAGGGAGGAATTAATCAGTATTGCTTTATGGCACAGTAATGAGGCATGTGCTTTCCAGATTTCTTGTTGTTCAGAGAGCATCTGAACACCCTGGGAGTGTGAATTGATACGAATTTCAGTGACACAGATCAAATCCTGATCTTAGCTCTGTGATTTTTATGTAGGAAATGAGATCAATGCAGGCAGTATTGCTTGTAGTTGAAGAAGTGGAGTCTAATAAAAGAGCTCTGCATGACTTGAAACTAATATCAAGGCAGATCCAAAAGGAGTGACAGACACGTGGTTTTGGCATACTCACCCAGAAGGAGGAGGACTGAGATCTCATTTTTCTCTACTGTTGTAATTTTGATGTATTTAACAGAGATCATAAAAGAAATTGGAACATCCTCTCTTCCCAAGCAAGTGTCTTTACCAGTAATCTGTGTGACCAACCATTGCTCTTTCTTCTCTTTTGCTTAATGAGCTTCCATTTATTCCATTTAAAGAGGAATAGCTAAACTTGACTAAGAGTGTCTTTTCCCCCCTAGCCACATAAAACAAGGAACAAACAAAAAAACCCTATGTAAATTAATGATTAGGACACACTAATGAGAAACAAGAGAGTTGAGTACGCATGCAGGAAGGGAAGAATGGTTTCACCACTGGGTTTTTTGGGGAAAGATGTGGGCATCACTGTCGCCATCTTCTCCAGGTGTGTTTTGCAGGGAGCGCACCACGCCGGCTGCCTTCCTGGCCGGCCCTGCAGAGCGGCTTAGAGGCTCATCAGGGAGAATCAAAACGATGTCTCAGGAACCCTGTTCAGCATTGATTTGCTCAGCACCATCAAAACATAGCTGCTTTTAGTTGTACCAGCAAGGAGAGCTCGTGATATCTTAGTAAGAAATCTTCCTGGTAAAACCTTCCCTGTGTTAGGTGTGGCTAGTGAATGAAGCATATTAGAGCATAGGTATTTCAGACTTAGGCACATAAATGATCCTGTGGAGCTCTCTGTAGCCTGCCAGAGTTTTGAGTGTTTAATCAGTTATCATACAGAATCTGGTAAAGCCTGAGGACAAGTATGTGAAATAAAAGGGAAGAAATATTTAGCTAGAGTTTACAACAGTTTCAGGTACTTAAAACATAGCTTTGCCACATTTCAGCAGTCTGAAGGCCCAATATCATAAAAAAACCTAGTGTACGGGAAAGAACTTAGGACAAATTTATCAAAAAATAACTTGCTCATCTACATTTTCTCACAACAGAATATGATTTTTCTATGGCTAAAATAATTTTTCTGTATTACTTCTCAGTTGTTCTATGCACAGGTCTGCACTCAAATAAGAGGATCCAGTTCTAATTGTATTAAACTATTCAGTCATAAATATACTCTAGAATAATTGTTAGATGGTTGGCAAATAGTATAGATTCCAGAAATTCAAATAAATTCCATCTATTTTCAAATTTATTTCTTTATTAATAAATGTATATATAAATACATCGTAAAAAACTAAATGGATATACAAATATATATAAAGTTTTTTTTAAATTTCATTTGATAAAATACGAGCATCTCATTTAAGAAAAAAAGCAACAAGATAGAAAATATGCTGCAAAAATTCTTGCAGCATTTTTAAAAACCAGAAAGTTTTTGAAGGTCACTAAGCTTCATATAACAGAGTATACTGTGTATACCAGGTTCTGTCTCTTAGTTCTGTTAACACCATTCAGACATACATAAGAAATCACAAATGCTGCTGGCAGGACAGTAGAAAAGACCAATATCTAATCTCTCATTTAAAAGCACTAAAAGCTATTATGTATGACTTGCTAAATATTAAAAGTTACTTTATATAAAACTGTTATATAATCTGCAGACCTGAACAAGAATAACTTTTTTTTTTTAGCTATTGATGCAAAATAAAATAAAAACCAAAAAAGGTTACTTTTTAAATAAGCTGCCAGCCCTCTGCTGCTCTCAGAGATGGCAAAAAGTGGGTTATAGAAGTTGTCCCTGTAGCAGAAACAGAAGTACTGGAGGCATTGAAGTCTTCACTTTCCCGTAAAGCTACAGGTGAAAGTAGTTTTCCCCATCGTATTTTACAAAATTGTTAAGGCTCGATTGAATCCAATTCTTAAAAAAAAATTAGAGAGTTTGAAATGATTAACTCATTATTTTTATTTTAAGTTTCCTCAGACATTGTATTGAAAAGTGCTTTTGAAGAAAAAGGGCTTTCAGAGAGTATCAGCTGGAGTCAGAATGTAAATGGACTGAATTTCTTCATGGATTACAAGCTGCAAATACTAATAAAATTGCTTTCCACAGCAGGACTGCTGTCATGAAGTATATTTTCAAAGACTAAATTTACAGTAGAAAGTGTCTTGTAGGGTAGGTTCAATTGGCAGGTATTTTGTTCAGCAGGACTCTGTGCCCACACTAATGCAGTATTTTATTTTTCTGAGTAGTACCATAAACATATTTTTAGTGATGAAGGCCAAAGTGTGTGCATCTGAAAGAAGGCAGTAGATAGTGTAGAGTGGACCTGTTTAGTTAAAGTCATAAAAGCTTTCATTTACAAGTTATGAACAAAATCCAAGCAATTCATGTGCTTGTAGTAATTTGGTAGCCTCAGAAATATTCCTTTAGTTTAGGAAACACATCCACTCTGGGTACCCTTCTTCCTCTCACTCCATAATAAGCAATGTTACTTGAAAAGTAAGGATGGAGACATATGCAGAGTTGTGTGGCATAGAGCATTAAATGATCCTTTTTTGGTATTAGATAGTTCTAAAAACTAACAGATGTCTAAGGGGGTTTTGCATTAAGTGCGATAGGCTTCTGTTTAGGTGGTCAAAATCATCTTTCTTCTTACTGACTGTATAGGAAACTTGGGTTCACTTTTTTTTGTCTTCTGAGCTGCAACTCTATCCTTATTCTAATATAGCCTATATTAGGTAGATACACAGGGCTCGTCAGATCCCCACATCCTGGCAAAATAAACATCAGGGATCAAACAATACCTTATCATCTGTTAGAGTTTTACATGTGGCAGCAAACAGCATTTCTATTGAATCTGGAAATATGACATATGTAGGCACTCTGATTAGTTTAAAAATGCAGATTGAGGTGCTAGTTGCTTCTGTTATTGTAAATCCAGCAACAAGGTGTAAGTTTCATTGGCCTTTATCAAAGAAGCTAAGAAAATAGTATTGTACGCTTTATTCATCTTGTTGGAGGGGATTTGTAACATTGAGGAAAAAAAGACATTCAAAATAGTTTTTTTGGCTGATGATAGTAAAAATATGTTTCTCTCCATCATTTAGATGATGTCACATTCAGCACTGATGAGATGTAAGGTCCAATGCTCTTGTGTCAAAATAAGATGGGAGAGAGGGAACTATGTCATACAGTGATGATGTGAGATGAGAAGACATAGCAGATGTTGTACATCTATTCCTCTTACACTCATGCAGTACCTGTTCCACTACTGTAAACCCTTTTTTTTTCCTTTTTTTTTTTTTTTCTTCCTCTCCCCATAGAACTGCATAAGCTTTCAAAAACAGTAAAATTAGAGTGATTCTCTCGTGGAATGTAACGCAATATGTCTCCACGATAAAAGTTTGAACAAATGTAATAGGTGAATGCATACGTCTCATAGTCAGAATATAGGGAAGGACTAATTTCAAGTGGTTTTTGAAATGTTATATTGCCTGTAAAATTCTTATTTCTTTTAACAGTGATGTTCTCCATAGGTACCTTACACAAAAGCTGTATCCACTACAGTGATCCAAACTGCAGGCCTATTTTGTAGTAATCTATATAGATTGCACAGACACAGTTTTGAAAAGTAAGTTTTGCAGCCTTCCTGTGGAAGTTCACTGAAGACTTTAAATTGCATTGATTTCCCATGAAACTTTGATTTCTAGTTGTTCAGTTACTTACAAGAGAAATCTATTTCTTCCCCATACACACACTATTTGTGTTGTGTGTCATCTTGATCTCAATTAGAATACTCTCAATAAACGAGATAAACACAAATGTCTGGACTTCCATTAAGTAAACACCTGAAATGATAACAATATGACATATGTTGTTCAGATGTCTTGCTGTGGTTTGGCTGTGCTTGTCTGCTCAACTACATCTTCCAAACTGCAGTGCAATCTCCCTTACATAGTGAGTGTCTAAAATTAAGGACAAAAGTCAGGGAATTCTGTGCATAGTGGCAATTTTTGTGTTTGCTTGAAAATATTACTGAAAATATTTCAGACTATCCTAGTTGTGATCTTTTCCTTTCTTTTTTTCATGTTGGCTTCTGCTGAAAATATATTTTGAAGTACCTGATATTCCCAGATAGAGAATTCCTATCATTTGTGAGATGTATTAGTCTTAATTTGAAATATTTTTGTAAATAAGTTTGGTAGGCTGTGTCTGTGCTATAGTAATAGGGCTGACCAGTGCATGGATTCTGATTTTTCTGTGTTGTGCAACCCATATCTCAAAATATTGTTTTCTGTGATTCTGTGGATTGCTCACAGTTGTACAGTTTTTGGACAGGATATGAAAAGATGATGTCTCAGGTGCAGTATGGAGTGAAATATTCTGAAACAGTCAATCTTTTTTTTTTTCCTGTGCTGGTATATTTGTTTGGAACTGATCTTCTTTGTTCTTTCTTCTCAAATTCTTATTTAGGATGCCTTGGTTAAGGTTCTTGTTCCTATTCAATGAAAAAAAATAATCTACAAAGGTCTTAAACACTGAACAAAAATAAATTGCAGTGCAGCATTGTGACAATAGGAAGATACACTAGTGTTTTTAGTATTGACAAAAATGTGGGTACAAATATATAAAAATCCCCACCCCAAACCCTAATATGGAAAAAGGAAAACGAAGTAAGGTATGTGTCTGACTTAGGAGTTTCAGCAATGAAAGATCTTCATGTAGTGTTCATTCTAAGTGAAAAATGTGTGTGGTGTGCCTCTAGAATATGATGGGACAGGAGTGGAAACAATATTTTTTTGTGACTGTTGGCTAATTATATGGAAGTTCTCCCAAAAAGGTTATACATAGCCTAAAGTACTAAAGACTTAATGAAACTGTCGTCACTGTAGTGATAAATATTTCTATTCCAGAATGTCTTCTCGAACAGTACCGTAAGCATATCAGAATAAATATTTTACCATAATTCTACAATGCTACTTTTTTTTTTTTTTAATTATATGCCTTCAAGTAGGCTGTATATACAAATTAGGGATTTGTAGTAGAAGTAGTTGGAACTAGTTTGAATTAGTAATAATGACAGCATTGAATTCTGCAGTTCAAGGCAGTGGTAATTGCATCCAGTTACCCCATGGAATAGGTTGCAATTCCCTTGAAAGCCTCCAAGTCAAATTCAGCCATTATGTAAATGATGGCTTCAGCTGATCATAAAAATGGGCGCATTTAGAAACACAGGTTACTTTCGTTTAGTAGGTCTGCAAAATGGATACAGCAGCAGAGGCAGACAACAGGAAAGAGTAACATAAATCAGGTGCTTCCCTGCTTAATGTATACTTCTGCCATTCCTAACAGCCCGACAGAATATCAAAACTGTGGCAGTTGCCATATACTCAATTTAAAGTGTCTACTGTATGCCGAATCAGTGTAATTTAGTGTACACTTGTTACACTACTTTGGTTTTCCCTTAAATATGTTACATATTTAGCACACAAAGAATAAGAACTAATTTCAGTAATGTATGTTGATTAGGCTCTTGTTAGGCATAAATAAGGGTTATCTTGTGCTATATAGTACATTATGTTGTAAATTTAATAGGCACATAGCTTTCTCTGTCTTCTTCCATTTCCACCCACAGACATTTAGACAAAGAACAGAAGATGAAACATAATATAAATCTGTTAGCTATAAGCAAAGCCCGATACAAGAAACAGCAAAGTACTTATTGATTACTTGCATTGTTTTGACACTGTAAAAACATAGAAGAAAACAAAAGTACAGAGATTTAGAACCTAGAGTTAACACTGCCTCTTCAGTGCAAATATATGAGTTTTTCACTAAAATATACCTATATATGTGAAGATATATAGTTGATAGCTTAAAAGGATGAAAGAAGGTAACTCATCTTGATTTATCAGTTTTGGCCCTGGAAAGAAGGAAAGAGCATTTTGATTTAGTGTATTAGGTTTACTGCTATTAGTACAACCAGAAAGTAAGGGCAAAATAAAAACAGTATTAGAAGGTAGATGAGCAATGAAATAGTATTTGTGAGTAGGACTTTTCAGATGTTGATACAGTTTTCAAAGTGAATGAGATCATATGTTAAAAAGAAAGGATGAGAACACTTAGAGGGTAGAAGGAAAAGAAATTCAGTCATCTAAAAAAACACACAGGAAGGTGTTCAAGGAAGGTAAAAAGTTGGAGAAGGACATTTTCCACTCTGTCAAATGGACTAGATAAAATGAGAGGGTAAGAACAGAGGAGTAAATTTGGGAGTTCAGGAATTAATATGTGCATAGGTACTCGTGCAAATAAAAAAGCTGCTCAAGTACAGAGGGAAGAGAAATTGGAAGGCATCTGGAGAATGAGCAGTGGCTAGAAAAATGTTTTTTTTCTGGGATCAGTGAAAAATGGATATTTCCAAGAAATAGACTGAATGCAGTCATACTTAAAATTCAAGAAGATCAAATCAGAGATTTTTAATCTAAGGAACAATTATTAATACCTTACCACTGTTGCTACTGAAGAGTTAAAATATGGCTGGTTTGCTCAATAAACATATCTATCGATGTTGTTTAAGATTATCTTCATGTTTTGAAGACACTGTAAACATGTCTGGAAATGACACACTCCCACAGTTTCTATACAGCAGAACGTGATGAAACCAGCCACCAAAAAATATTACATTTTCCACTTGCATTCATATCAGCTAACAGAATAATATCCATGTGATTTAGAACTAGGCATTTCAAAAGTCTCTAAAGGACTTGAAAATCAAGTTAGAAACTATGGTTCTTCCTAAAATTCTCTAATAAATATATCATTTCTAGGTGATGTGCAAAGGAGAGGAAAAAATGTGGTGATATAGAATATTATCTTCCTTTATTTGTCATTGTTCTTCATGCATATTTTGTACTTTGTTTATAAGCAGTATGTCAGTTAAGAAATAGTAATTCTTGTTTAAAATATGAATACTCAGAGTCAGCTAAGAGACCACTGAGGTGTGATTATTTTTTGCTTCAGCAAACTGTAGATTTCTGACCCAGTTCTGTCACTTGAGTGTTAGCATTTTGAGGTGGGGTCTATGGTATCAGTATTATTTCTTTTCATGTTTAGGTTATGCTTATTTTAGTAGCACTTCCAAGAATTTTTAAATCAGCCCTTTCACAAATCTCTCAACAGCAATGACTGCCCTGCAATTATTGAGGTAGTCATTTTTTGGTGAGACTGGGTTAAAGAAAGGTAGTATTGATACTTTCAATGCTGTTGACTTCCACTGAAAGCAAATAAGCAACTGAATGGAAATAAGATGATCTAATACTGATTTTTAAGATGGTTGATTTTTTTTTTTTTTTTCAAAAATACACTACAAAATGGTGAATGATAATTTGAGTATGTTCTACTGATGGCTCTGACAGGTGGAAAAGGTTTGATTCCAGTAGACCCGCACCATAGTGATTTTACACTTCTTGCACTTACTTGCAAAGGTATTAGATGTAAGTACATGGTCGTTTCTAACACCTAATGCAAATTATCACATTAAAATCATTTACATCAACACTTTTAAAGTGCAAACAATTTTTGTTGTGCTGGAGGTACCTGGCAGCTCTGACAGTAATAATAAAGCTGGCATCTTTAAACCTCTCTGAAGTCAGGAAAAAATCCATCAAGTTTAGTAAAATATAAACACCTTGCTTGTGACTAAAAGAGAATTATAAGGCTAAAATTTAAAGAATCTTGGTAAAGAAAACAAACATTTAAGAAGAATGAAATCAAACTTGAGCATACCACTGAACACATTACCCATGAAACAAGCAGGGGCATCCTGAGGAAAGATAGTCAAAGCCTTACATACATATGTATTATATATTTTGTTCTGTACATGCAGTGTCAGTGTAAAGCAAGAAATAGCTAACTGCTTTGAATAAATGCGTTGTGAGGACTGGACCAAAAACCCCAAAAGCTTTCTGCATCTTGGTTTCAGTTAGATCTGAGAGAAATATTCTTAGCAAACTTCCAAACCACTCAAACCTTAGTTCCATACGCTCAATTCACTGCAATAGAAAATCATTCATTTGAAACAGCAATGAACACCTCTCTCTCTCACTGCTTAAAATGAGCATAAGGTTTTAAAATACATGCTGGCATAGGTGATTATGAAACCTCTAAGGATGTATTAATGAGAAACATCTCATGTAAACTCTAACTGCAGGACTGTATGCAGTATCTTTGAGAAGGAAATAAGGAGTAGTGAATTATTGTACTCTGGATTACTTCGTAAATATAGATGTAAATCATTATTTGGATAGAGGTAACACTAGGGGAGATTTTTCCAAGAAATTGAGATGTGCTGAGAATGCAGATTCCATTGATTTTTCTCTCTAACTTTCTCTTGGGCATTTGAAATCTCGAAATCTCTTCCATTATTATTAACAAAAAGCAGCTCTTCTCAAGTGCAAAATAGGTCTGAATGATCTTTTTATCAGTTAAAGAATGCCTGATAACTCAGTGTATTAACCATTGGTTGTGTTTGCACACCAGGATTCCGGGCTGAGGAAGTGCCATTAAATGGCATGCATAATCGAGGGGTATAACTGAGCCATAAAATCAGAGCGAGGAAGGAGGTGCTTGTTAGGCAGACAATGAAGTGAATTAACTTGGTTCCAATTACTTGGGTTAATTTTGCATTATAGACGCAGCTTAAACAATGTATTTGCAAAGAGAAACCAGAAAGATGACCGTGACAATGCTTGACATCTAGGAAGACAAAGTGACATTTTTAGATAGTTTAATAAATACCATGTATTAAACCATTCAGCATTAGTAGTGGTTCATAAATACATGAGGAGTAACAAACTGGTAGATGGTTCACCTGTACAGGGAGTTTGTTTAGCTGATACCTGAGACCGTATTTTCCTATAGTGAATGAATTCTGTTTCCAGTATCAATGTTTCCATAAAGCTTCACATGAGTATTACTAACCCCAAGCACTGGAAAATCATGTGACTTTTCAAACTCTCATGTTTTGCAAGAGTTTTGCTCTGATGGTTTTATCTTTTGCACATTAGGCAAATGTGGGAGCTCACGTGAGTCCCTGACCCTAGCCTCTGAGGAAAATAACAAATACATTACAGCTTTTGATAAAATAATGAAAGTTGGCAGCAGTGTGCATATAGTTATGTTTTCTAGCTAGTTAGACAGCCTGGAGACAGAATTCCATTTATTTTTTTGTCTCAGACAAAACTTTAATTGATAGTAATGACACTCATAAGTAGAAAATGCATTTCCTTGAGCAGGCAAGAGTTCTACAAGCCATCTAAGCCTTAAACTCTGTCCTGGTTTTGGCAGGGATAGAGTTAATTTTCTCCCTAGTAGCTGGTACAGTGCTGTGTGTTGGATTTAGAATGAGAACAAAGTTGATAACACACCGATGTTTTAGTTGTTGCTAAGCAGTGCTTACACTAGCCAAGGACTTTTCAGCTTCCCATGCTCTACCGACTGAGAAGGCTGGAGGTGCACAAGAGGCTGGGAGGGGGCACAGCCAGGACAGCTGACCCAAACTGGCCCAAGGGACATTCCACACCATGTGACGTCATGCTCAGTACATGAACTGGGGAAAGCTGGCCGGGGGGGCCACTGCTCGGGGACTGGCTGGGCATTGGTCGGTGGGTGGTGAGCAATTGCACTGTGCATCACTTGCTTTGTGTATTATTATTATTATTACATTATTATTATTGCTATTATTATTTTATTTCAATTATTAAACAGTTTTTATCTCAACCCATGTATTTTCCTCACTTCTACTCTTCCAATCCTCTCCCCCATCCCACCGGGGGTGGGGGGGAGGAGTGAGTGAGTGGCTGTGTGGTACTCAGTTGCTGACTGAGGTTAAAACACAACAAACTCACACAAACATAACAGTGCAAACTTGCTGTATTTCTGTGCTTTAATATGTGCAATTAACACCAGGTCCAAAAGTAATTCTCATTTTTCTTTAGGTAAGAATTCTTTTATGTACAAATCTCCATTCAGATCTGAGGCAGCTGTGAGGGACAACTAAACACTTTATGTAATAAATAAATAAATAAATAAATAATCAGCATTGTTTTTTGACCAAACTGCACTTTCTCAACAGGGATTTGCACCAAGTTCTCCCTTATGGGCTAATCATTTCCAAACATTTTAACTGGTATTTCTACTTCTGTATCTAAATTGAATATTAAAAAAAATATTCTTTTAAAGTTCTTTTCCTAGTAGAAGGACTGAGTTTTATCAGAAGTTATTAAGACTTAGCTTCCTAAATAAGAAAGCTTGTGACAGCTACCAGATACAGACATGAAGCTAGATCTTGCATGGCCATTTCAGCATATGATGTTGATGTTTTTTCCAAAATCAGAGAGATAGTACTCAGTGGCCTTTTATATCTGATGACAACTTTGTGATCTTTTGCTTATCTAGAGGAACAACATGCCCTGTACAGAAAAAACAACTTAAGTCAAGAATTAGTTAAAGGAAAACTTTGTTGTACATGCAAGGTGTTGCCCTTTTGAATCCAGTTTCAGCACATGCAAACACTTTGCTGGTAAAGAGAGTGGTTGATTCCCAATGTATTTGAGGTAGGGAGATAAGTTCAGCTCTTATATAGGTGAAACTAATGTGAATTCAAAATGAGAACTGTGGCTATAGTGAAATCACTGCCTTGCTTTTTTTAACTTTACTGGAGCAGAATTCCCCTCCAAAACTGAAGATTCCTAGTAACAGAAGGTAGCACATAGTCAGAATTTATACTATTAATTTTGTAATAACAAAGGAATCTATTTTGTTTCCCGTTTTCAGGCACTAGCATTTGATAGGTTACATTTCAGCTGAATTAATTTTTAATACCTTGCTAAAACCAGATATTTGAAAGGTTCTTATGTACTTATTTACTTATTCAGTGTATCTGATACTGATATTTGGTCAGTTTTTTGTAGGGTGTTTTAGAGCAAAATTTATTTTTATGCCTAATGCCAGTTCAGTGTTACTTTGAACTGAACCACATAGACGTGAAAACCTGATAGATCTTAATTCTGTCTTTCAGTTACTTTACATTTTAGTTTCACAATTATCATTAACACTTGTCCCTTGACAGGTAACAGAACAATATCATCTGTCTTATTAATTGAGTTTTCTTGAACAGTCTTTTTATTGGAGTAAAGACCATATTAGTTTGATCCTTTAATTTTTATCCCTGGAAAAAAAAATGTTGAAATATATATTTCCAGTTTGTTTTAATAATACCTGTACATATTTCCTTTGAGTATGCTGAGTTTTTCATCAGAAAATTGCATTTTGGGTGGGAACAATATTAAAGTACTCTGAGGCACAGAAATTAGTCTACAAACTACTTTGAAATTATTTTGTTGTGTTCCACTCATTTCAATGTATGTGGTCTCCTTTATTAGTTTTATTAGACTAGTTGTGTGGGAGAGATTTTTTTATTTACTTGCTTTTGATGTATGGAAACTTGCTGGCAGATTGGAATACAAATCTAGGGAGGGGATTTTTGTCTATTTAATAGTTTTAATAAACTGTCTTCTAGATCCTCTCATATACCGAAGTACACTTTCTGCTACTGAAAGTTCAATTATACTGCATTGATTCTTACCATCACAACACATTAAAGATTGTCAGTTCTTTGACTTGTTTTAAAAGTTAATAATAGTGTGAAATCTTTTTTTGTCCTACAGTCTCTACAGTTAAGAGAAACCTTGAACATAGTGCATAAAAATATGTTGCAAGACTACACTGCACTATAGTGTGATGTTTGGTTTGTCTTAATAGGGCAATTAGTGCCTGTGGAACAATTCGCTTTGGCCTCCAACTTGTGCTACATTGACATATGAAGTTATCTAAAATAACTTCAAATTTCACATGGTGAAGATAATGTGAAAACCTTGCATGCTTGTCAGTGAAAGTATAGCTTTAAATTTTATTTCAGAAAGGCTGAACATTTATGTCAGTTGTGAAATGAAAACTTGATTTACTACCAACTGGCAGTAAGCATTTAGGAGTGTACAGCTTGTATTAATGCTGATAAACCAATTTAAGTATATAAAGGAGAACTTTTCTTTGCGAGCCTTGAAGAATGATAACTGAATTCTCTTCAAGAACATGAATTAGCGTTTATTTAGAAAGCCCATAATTTTATTTCTCTTCCTGTAAAAAAAAGAGCCATGAAGAAAAGATTGAAAATGCAACATTGTCTACTCAAACAACAAGTGATGGATAAACAAATGCCTTCCATGGATTTTTCTGTGACTAACCAAAGCATCAGATAATCCCTACTCTTTTAGAAGTATCGGTACTGGAAAGTAAATCCTAAGAAACCTTTCATCTTCAGATGAAAATAAAAGACAAAGGTAGTGAGAAGAGGGTGGAAGAAGTATGATACTTATAAGGAACAGGATAGGGATCGTAAGTAATGAGAGGTTGCAAAGAGTCACCTCCAAATTGGACAGGATGGTGTCCTTGCTAACCTATAGATTAAGTGCTCAAAAAGGTGATCATAATTGTTGTAGGCTTTTAAACCTATACATTTGGAGGCCTGGCTCACAGGATGTGTTCAGTTGTCAAGGCAAATAATGATGAAAGTGGCTGACAGACCTCAAAGGTGATCAATCCACTCAGCTGATGTTCTACATGTCTTGTTCCAGCCAACCATAGCATGCACTGGTGGTCTAGCCAGAAGAGGAAATAAGTGTACAATGCAGGGTCATGACTAACTTATTTATTCATCCCAGTGAAGGTGATCTATGTTAAATTTAAAAAAAAAATGTATATATATTGAATCCAGAAACTTTGATTCCATCCAGAACTTCTTGTGAAAATCAAATAGGTGAATATTTGTGATACTAAGCACTGCAAAGTTCAGCAACAAATCAGATAAACCCACAGCGTTTAACTGACAAAAGGATGCCTCTTAGTCATTTTCCATTGACAGTTGCTGTTTTCTAAACCCACAGTTACCAACTGGTCAATTTTTTCCCATTAGTCATGAATTCTGTTCTCATTGGGCTTTTTGTAGGTTTGTCACATCTGTCGCTGAAGCTACTGCTCGTGCAAACTATCATGCATGGGTGTAGTAGGTATGAATGTGCATGTACATCCAAGCTGTGGATACCCAGCTGGTCTAATACAGGACTCTGCTGATCTGTCACAAACATACCTTGCAGCTATTACAGATGTGCATGGCAGCTGATGCATTTGGGATGTGTGTGTTAATTTGGCATACAGTAGCTCAGATGGGACCAGAGCTTGTCAGAGTTACTGGGTATAAGCAACAAGAAGTTTCCTTAGAGATGGATCTGTCCAAAAGAGGGACTTCCCAGTAAATCAATATTACCATTAATATTAATGTAATAAATGCACCTGCAACTGAGTGAAGCATATAACAAATGGCTTTAGGTATAAGTTGAATTTAGTGCTTTAATTCAGGGAATGTACTGTTGAAAGAAATATCTGTAGTTTTTCTAATGCCTTATATTAGCGTGTACAATATTCTTCTGCTTCTGAACACTTGAACTCTTTGTTGTACGAGCCACTGAAATTTTGAATGCTTTCCCAACTGAGGAATTGGAAATGCATTTTTAATGGCACCCAAAGCTTAATGTAGTGATAAATCTGATAGCAATGTTAAAACAAGATCTTCTGACAGGGGAAGAGTGAGAAAAAGGATTTTAGGAGAAGAGGCCTTAGGGAATATATGTATAACCTCTTTACAGCAGCGACCCAAATGAGATCAATGATGTGTTATGCTGTATTTATATTACGTCCAGTACAACATTGCTATTCTGCTAAAAGATTGTAGGGAAAAGCAGAGCAAAGAGCTATTTAGCGATTATTCTGTACCCTGAGTATGCAAGGTCATATGTTGTATCCAAATGCAATTTGTGTGCATTAGAAACATGTAAGTATTTTCCTCCCTGAAATAAAGTAGCACCAATAGCAGGATAACATTTATTAAGCTGCAGTTAATGAGATTTGGAAGTGCTTAGTGTAAAAATGTGGCATCATATATATTTTACTTAATTTGAAAAATATGCAAGAAAAAAGGGCGAGACTGTTTACTGATTAAAACTAAAACCAGCCCCTTTACCTCCAGAATGAGGACACCAACCCAGAGAGAAAAGCAATAATTCAGTCACCTATCGTGCAAAACACCACTGTAAACTATCATGAACACGAGGAAACCTAAACCACAGAAATCTTGAGACTTCTTGAAACCCAGGGTTTTACAAGAGCAGGTATTAAAGATGACCTGGCAAAACCAATTTGGCTTATATGAGTGTCTACAAGAAGATGTATGTATTTGCACTTCCCTTCAAGTCATACAGCATGAATAGCATTTTGTTTCTTCAGTTGTCTTCAGTTATTACTATGTCTACATAATAGACATATTTGGGCTTGTCTAGTTTGGAGAAAAGGAGGCTGGGGGGCGACCTCATTGCTCTCTACAGCCTCCTGAGGAGGGGAAGTGGAGAGGGAGGTGCTGATCTCTTCTCGCTGGGATCCAGTGACAGGACGCGTGGGAATGGTTCAAAGCTGCACCAGGGAAGGTTCAGACTGGACATTAGGAAGCATTTCTTTACTGAGAGAGTGGTCAAACACTGGAACAGGCTTCTGGAGAGGTGGTCGATGCCCCAAGCCTGTCAGTGTTTAAGAGGCATTTGGGCAATGCCCTTAATAACATGCTTTAGCTTTTGTTCAGCCCTGAAGTGGTCAGGCAGTTGGACTAGATGGTCATTGTAGGTCCCTTCCAACTGAAAATTCCCTTCCCTTCCCTTCCCTTCCCTTCCCTTCCCTTCCCTTCCCTTCCCTTCCCTGCCCTGCCCTGCCCTGCCCTGCCCTGCCCTGCCCTGCCCTTCCCTGCCCTCCCCTCCCCCCCCTCCCCTGCCCTCCCCTCCCCTCCCCCCCCTTCCCTCCCCTCCCCCCCCTCCCCTCCCCCCTCCCTCCCCCTCCCCCCAGTGACAAGTAGTATACATTAACAGGACAGGATCTTTAGAAACAGTTGGTCAGTTATGTTGGGGACCCAACATCCGCACTAACCACTTTTATTTTTATGTTTTGGTTGCTTGTTTGTTTGTTTTTAGTTTTGTATGAGCCCTAATAAGGTTTTATGGACTGAATGAAGTGTACTGGGGATGCTTCCAGAGTGTATCTTCCAGCTCTTTTTCATCTGGAAGGTTTCTAAATCATGTGCTTTGAAAACATTCCACAGAGAAAAACAAAGTACAGAAAATGGAGATGATCATGCCATTTTCTTCAAAAGCACTCTTGAACCAAGCTAGAAAAACTATAGGTACACCCTATATGATTTGGCTTCTTTTTAGAACAGACACAGTGGTTTTGTTTTTACTGTCTTAATTTTTTCCCCTTTATGAATAGATTTAAGAGCTTTAATAAAAAAGAAAATTAATACAGAAATTAACCCCCCACTCTCCCCCAAAATTGTGACAAAACACTTGTTTGTTTCTTTAAGACAGGGAAATAGAATATATGGTTTTAATATATGCTTATTTTCTATTGCCCTCATCTTGATATTCATAAAGATAATGAGGTCAAGGTGAAGCAAAAATGAGTGCATTTTTCAGTACGTACACAATTTTCCCTAGTTTTACCTGTTCTTGAATTTTTCTCCTCTTTTACTTTTTTCTTTCAGGTTCCCTTATAGGAAACTAGTATAATTTTACCATAATATGCTTTTCCCAAGAGATATGCAATTTTGTATGCATACGAGCCCCTAAATCTTTTCAAATCCCCCTCTTTTGTTGCAAATCTACCTTATTTAGTTGAAGTCAATAATGTTTCTTAAGGAGGTGTTCATGCTGGAATATTACCTTTACACGCTAATTAATTTAATATGATAATGAGGGCATCATGACAAAGTCAAAGCATAAGCTGAAAACAAGTAATCAGACTATTTTTTAACAACCAAACTCTAACTTAATAGAGACTGGGGGATGGGGTGTCTCTGCAAATGTAGTTTGATTCTTGTGAGTTGAGTTTTAGAGTGTAAGTCCCATGGGCCAAATCCTAGGAGATAACGCTGTCTCTATTTCTAGTTTTCTGTAATAAAACTAGTACACTTGGCTATAGAAAGATTACTTCTGATGAAGGGGTATCCAGGATCTCACAGTTCTAGGACAGACTCTGGTGTGGAGTGTAGGCCTTGATTCTGTGAGCTATAAACTGAGATCCTACCTTGCCAAGAGCTAGAGAGCATGTACGTGGAGTACTGAGAAGTAGATCTGCTAGACCTCATACTCCTGCAGGACTTTATACTTACAAACAAAAAGAACTGGTTGGGGATGTGAAGGCTGGGGGTAGTCTTTGTTGCAGTGACCATGAGATGGTGGAGTTCAGGATCTTTAGAGGAGGGAACAGATGAAAAAGCAGTATCACAGCCCTCGATGTCGAGAGAGCAGGCTGGCCTGTTCAGTACTGTTTAACCTCTTCATTAATGACCTGGATGATGGGGACAAAATGCACCCTCTCATATGAGGAGAGGCTGAGAGAGTTTGGGACTGTCCAGCCCGGAGAAGAGAAGGCTCAAGGGGGTTTTATCAATGTGTATAAATACCTGAAAAGAAGACTTCCTAAAGAGTCAGGTGGTACCCAGTGAATGGACAAGAGGTAATGGGCACAAACTGAAATACAGGAAATACTATTTAAATATAAAAAAAACTTTTCTAGTGGGAGGATGATAGAATACTGGAACAGGTTGCCCAGGTACCTTGTGGAGTCTCCATCCTTGGAGACATTCGAAATCTGACTGGACACAACCCTAAGGAAACTCCTCTGGCTGACCCTGCTCTGAGCAGGGTGCTGGTCTACGTGGTCTCTAGATATACCTTCCAACATTGTTCTGTGACTATCCTTGACCACTGTGTGGTGTGGAGCTGAACATGCAGAAAGATCCCAGCACTGCCAGTGATATCTGCCTCAATCACCTCTGTTTTCTTCCTCCTAAACCTAGGAATTTGGATTATTGTTGAACATCTACCCAAAGGCAGTCTAGTTAACAGTCATATAACCTAGCCCAGGGAGGGAAGCACTCTTGAAGCACTCACAAGATATATGCAAGATTTGCAAGAGCTGTAGATTGAAAATTCCTCATAGAGTGGTGCAACTGATGCCTTTTTATTAAAGTAGATCCCTATGTATTTTGTACCACTGAGACAGTACCGTTCTTTTGAACTAATTTATGTCTTGGGATCTTTGAAACTAGGAATTCTTCCCAGACAGAGATGTTCTACAAACAGAAGAGCAGAAAGGTACATTTTATTTCTCCTTCTAACTTCCCCACTCCCTTTACATCTTACGTTGTGTTAGCCCTATTCTCCTAGCTGCTTATCAGTATGTTTAGGATGATAAAGTACATGTCCTGCTTCCTGACTCAATTTTCTCCTCCACTCACTGTTGTGCACTGCTTTTCTTTTATTCTGTTTTACTTCTAACATCCGGTCCAGAATTATTTGCTTTACACTGCTATTTCATAGTTATTAAAACATTTTGGGTTGAAAGGTGCCACCATCACATATTTATGAAGAACATTCTTATGCCTGTAGACTGCATGTAGTGCCTGGAACAGGCACACAGAGCTGCCATTGCCTTGCTCTCATTTCTTTTTGCACTTCAATATTTCAGTAGAAATATAAACTGTACATTTCTGGATTTTAGACAGTCTCAGTTGTATGGTTTCATAAACAAAAGACTTGGTGTTGAAGCTTTAAACCTAACAAAGCCCTTAATCAGGCTATAGATCTGTCCTTTTATTCCATCTTCATATAGGCTATGTAAAAAAAGTAGTTCTTATTTTAGTCTATACTTCACACTGTTCTTTGGTAAATGTGAGCTTTATAGAGGCTTTTTTCTGCATATATTTACAAATACTATTTATACCTCAAGCTACATACTGCGAGGGAAATGGATGTCTGTCTCACCCCTATGTAATTTGTATGGGATGAAAGGAGTAACATTATTAGGAAGTCAGCTTTTCCTTAGCAAATAACCTCAATAGGATTTTGTGGTTATCAGTGACCCTTAAAAAGTGATATTTTTGAAATGAGAAAATTACCACATAGTGATAATGTGACATGACTCAGGCAACTTGATATGTCAAAATCTACCATCAGCAGAAAGATTTGAGAGAACTGGAGATCATAGAAGAAAAAAAGCACTTTTTTTTTCCCCTTACTAATTATATGTGGTTCAGCAATTACAACATGAAATGACTTACTATACTGACTTACTTTTAAAATTCAGGCATTTTTTAAACTCTCATGTGAACACTTCTAATTTCATTAAAGATAACCAAATTACAGTCATGTAAATTGAGAATAGTCTTGCTTTGTGTTATAAATGTTAATTTGGTAAAAAAAGCATGAGACTATATGTAGTCAGAAATAGAGCATGTAAAAATTTTTACAGTTAGGAATTAATTTTCAGCAAAAAATATTTGCCAGGAGTTCTCTCTTAAACCATTTTTAGTGAAGAGTTCTTGATGCTATTCCTGTCTTTTACACAGTTTGTCTAAAATATCCGCAAGCTGTTCCATCTCTGTCTTTTTTTTTGTGATCAGTGAAGTCAAATTAACAGCATACACCCATAACTCATGAATACTGAGTTATATTCCTTAATATTTCATCTGAAAGTCAATCTGTCCAGCATGCATTGGACCTAAGATTAAGGTGTGAAATTTTTGGACTCCTAGAATGGACAATGAAGGGGTTTTGCAGAATGGACAAACACAGAAAGGAGAGAGTATGTGTATGTGTGTATGACTGATGGATGGATTCGATTAACATCTTGAGAAATGAATGTGGAAAGCAGATCAGTAAGTGAGGGAGAAAGAATGAGGACAACAGTTGAGGGGTGTGGTGCTGAGGAATGGAGTGGATAATGAAAAAGCAGAAAGCAGATACAATGAACGTTGCTGTATGGAAACCACTATTTTTGTCTGGAGTTCAATACTTCCCTTTGAAGCTGGTGTAGAATACTTTAGATCCCAATAACTGTAAATATCATTACAATTAATGTTGTAATTAAAATAATACAGTATCCGCTTGTAGCACTTCACTGATACTGCTTAGCTCTGAGAAGTGGTCTGTCTTTAGAATTACGGAATTAAGCATTTGCAAACACCTATCTGGTAAGCAAGCTTAAATAAATAAATATATAAACACAGCCCCGAGCTTAGGAAGAATTTAATTAAAATTTCTTCAGAGGTTTCTTCATGCTGGAAAAAGACTCTAAAGTGTTCAGGGCTAGATCCATTGCCTTTCTTCATGTTTGAGGAACGTTAGTATCTTAAAAGAAAAAAAAAAAAAGAAGAAAAAAAGAAACAAAACCCAAAAGCAATGAAAAAACTCCAACAACCACAAACCAAAAAATCTACAACAACGCCACAAAACCAATCCTGTTCATAACTCTGATGGTCAGAGGGAGCATGCTTCACAGAGCAGAATCTCATGTTAAATGTAATAGTTTTTTCCAACTCTTTCTTCCTCTCTGACTTCTCTGTACAACTAGAAATCTTCCTCTTACCCCATGTACTCACCAGAAGGAATTGACTTCTCCCTGCTCTTTTTCTCCTTGCCATCTTCTTGCCAAATGGCTGGCAGTCATTTGGTGGGAGACATACTCAGTCTGGGCTCCTCTTAGCTCGCTCTAGGAGATAACTGTCAACCTGTATTTATCTCAAAACAGTTTTCTCTATTGTCTGTCCATTTTAAAAAAGGAATTGAGGTGAGTTGGCCATGGCCAACTGCCAGACACCCACCTGGCTGCTATCACACCTCCTCCTCAATGGGATTGGGAGATAAAATAAGATGAAGAAGTTCAAGGGTCAAGACAGAGATGGGGAGATCACTTACCATTTGTCATCATGGGCAAAACAGACTCAACTTGAGGAAAATCAATTTAATTTCTTGCCAGTTAAAATGTAGTTGGGTGGTGAGAAACAAAGACAAAAACTAAAGCACCTTCCTACCACCCCACTCTTTCTTCCCAGGCTCAACTTCACTTCTTCATTCTCAGCTCCTCTATCTTCCTCCTCCCTGAGCAGCACAGAGGAATGGGGAACAGGGGCTGTGGTCAGTCCATAACAGCTCCTCTCTTCTGCTCCTTCCTCCTCGCACTTTTTTCCTGCTCCAGTGTGGGTCTCTCCCATGGGCTGCAGTCCTTCAGGGTAAACCTGCTCCTGCGCAGGCTCTCCACGGGCTGCAGCTTCCTTCAGGGCATGTCCACCTGCTCCAGTGTGGTCCTCCATGGGCTGCAGGGGCACAACCTGCATTACCATGGACTTCTCCACAGGCTGCAGGGGAACCCCTGCTCGGTCACCTGGAGCACCTCCTCCCCCTCCTCCTCCTCCTCTCCCCTCGGTGCTCACAGGGCTGTTTCTTACACTTATCCCCCTCATTCCTCTCTCTGACTGTCCAGTGTTTTGCCCTTTCTTACCCAGGCTTCCCCCGAGGCGCCGCCATTGTGGCTGCAGGGTTCAGCCGTGCCCTGTGGTGGGGCCGTTGGAGCCAGCTGGAACCAGCTGTGTCCGGCACGGAGCAGCCCCGGCCTCTCCTCACAGAGGCCACCCTGCAGCCCCCTGCCAGCACCTGGGCACCTGCACCCGGAACAGCAATATAAAAGCTTTAAAGTGAGTTGTGTTTATGGGCCAAAGCAAAAATGAAGGTCTGGATGAGGTTCAGATAGTAACACAAACTTTGTGGCTTCAAGAAAAGGATTTCAGTAAGACTATTATAAATCTGAAATATGTTTTATCTTATGGAATAACATCAATGTATGAATTGCTTTAAAAAGGTTACCAGGACTTTGTAGAGGTAAGAGTTAAATGGTAAGAGTAATGGTTTATAAACCATTATTTCCCCTACAAGAGTCAGGGAATGAATTGTCTACTTTGCAAACATGAAACATGTTCAGAATAAATAGACACGGAAATATACACGAATGTCTAACTTCAAGAAAACAAAAAGCAGCACAGTCCCAGCCACTTCATCGCTGAATGGTTTTGAATGAGTACCGCAGCCTTGTGTCTTTCAATAAAGGATCTATTTAACCTGCCTAAATATATACATGATGTCATTTCTGCTGTAACAACCTACACAAGGCACTAAAGTCCATTGATTCAAGGAAGTCGTGTATTTTCTGGGGGCAAAATAAAGAAAATCTAGGTGAATAAGAATGATAGCTATACTTCTTTGAAGAAAAGAAAACATTTTTAATATACCTCAATCTCTTTAGCCTACCAGGAGGCAGGGCTGCTGTACACTTGCTCACTTACAAAGTACATTAAAAAAAAAAAAAATATATATATATATACACACATGTATTTGTCTGTATTATAACTCCCTGAATTCTGATTGTCTGAAAGAGGAGTAGTGAAAGGTGTTATGAGTAGTATTGAGACTCGGTGCCCATTTCTCGTAAGTCACACTGCAGAAATCTCTCTGTATTAATTAATAATGGGCTTTCATCAACACGCAGGAGTTTGTTAATAACCACTTATTGATTATGCATCTCTTTTCTTTTTTTCCCTCTGAGTGGCAGGTGCCTCCAAGACTCCCTCTGAATCTGAACTCTCCATCTAATATCGTCTCTATTTCTGAATCCTGATCTCATTCTATCACTCTACCCAAGTCCAAAGATTAAATATGTTTTAATTTTGAAAACAATGATAGTTCTTTAAAGGGGGGAAGTATGACTAAACTTTCTCTATCTCATCTAATCTTGTTATGCACGCATCACTGGTATCCAAGATACTTTCTCAGGAGGCTGTAGGGAAGACAAGTATGGGCAGATACTTAGGATAAGGGGATAGACAGAGGTAGGTGCTTCACAGGAGTGATCACAAGTGAGATGATGTATTTTATGAACATAGGTGGATAGGAGTTTCTGAGGTCAACAGCAACAATAAGTAAAATTCACTGTTGCACAGATAGCCCACATTTGTCTGTTCTCTGCTTCCACATTCAAAGTCAAGCTGTAAGTGGGGCACATTCATGAGTGTCTAAAAAGCTGACTATCATTTGAAATGCTTTGAACTCTGAATTTCAAGATGCTTGAGACTCTGAGACTGTAAGTGTATGACAGAAATTCTGGCACCATATTTTATCATGTTTTGTATTTCACAGTCGTTATTTTTTTTTCCTTTGTTCTCATAAGCAGTCCTCTTAAAATAAGAGGATTTTTTTTATTTGATTGAAAGAAAGGAAAGAATGTATTTATAAATAAAAAGGAAGCAAATAATTTGTAAGACATTTGTCAAAAGAAATAGGTACATGTTTTCTTTAGCTTTTTCTCATTTTTTTTCAGAGTAAACTAAACTTCAACAACAGTTATATGGGACATGTATTTTAAGAACAAAATGAACTGTAAGGTAAAACTGAATAAACTTGCAAGCCTAGTTTGGTTGTCAACTCAAGTTTGATTGTCAAATGTTGTTATCCAAAGAACTTATTTCAAAAACAGCACAATAAAATAGATTACTTTGTATTGGCTCTCATACTACTGAGCTTTATAGCCAAACGTCAAAAAAAAAAAAAAAAGCACGTGGAAGCTGGATAAGTCTGTTTTGGCACGTAACGTTGTCCCTGGATTGTGGTAGCTTCCTTCTTTATCGTTCGAGGTGTGTTCTTGCTTTCCTGGACAAAATCTTAGAGTCTGTGTTTTCTTTCACAATTGATTTCCATCTTTCCTTACCGAGCTCTACTAAGTTAATTAATTTTGACTGTTCTCATGATGATCAGTTTTGCTTTTTCTAGGCTTTGTTAGCTGTATCTTACTTTTCAACATCCTCTAATTTTGTTCTTGAGTTATGTGGTTTAAGAATAATAAAAACCTGTGCTAGTATATAGGAAAGGAGGAGGAAAGCACTGCAATTACAGAGTAACATTTTTTCCACCTGATAAAAATAAGGGGATAACAGTAAAGGAGCAAGACTTCTCTCTGGGAAGGCACATTCACTTCACTTACTCACCTATGTAATCAGTAAGGAACTACACAGATCAACACTGGCTCCAGGAGGATCTTCCTGAAATTTTAAACATTACAGCTTATACAAAAGATACTGACCTGGTTGCATACATGAAGTAGAATAAATACTATGTGTGCAGTTGTTGGGAAGCAGTAGAAATGCTGTGAAAACCAACATGTGGCAGAAGTAGCCTGGGAGGAGAGGTGACGACTTTATGTGCAACAGCTTCTCTCTTGCTCCTCAGTTCCACATGCCAGGCACAGCTGAAATCCAGAGTAGAAGAGCTGCATTTGACAGGTGCCAAGGAATGTGTACCTCTCTCCTGTCAGAGCCTTGCACCATTGTGTCACCTGTGTTACCTGACTTGTTGCAGGTGTGTTGCCCATCATATGGCTTGCTGAAGGGAATGATTCCATAGCAGTGAGTGGCTCAGCAACTGGACAACACCGTCCCTTTCTATTGTATCCATCCCTGCTATGACATATGTTGTAGAGTTTGGGGGGGTGGGGGAAAAAAAGGCTGATGCCAAGTAATTCAAACAAATTATCAAAGTCATATTTTTCAGACTATAGGAGGTATATTTTCTGACACCCACTTAATCAGTTTATTCATAGAAAGCTTGGAATTTTCAGCGGAGCTAGTTAAAGCTATTATGTATATTTGTATCGGTGATCTAACTCTTCTTCTTCATTTAAAAATGGTGTTTCTACAGCCATACTGTATTGGTGGATGCAGGATATGAAAATGCAAATAAAACTATACTTCCCTGAAGTGACACAAGCTAAAATAAGACAAAAGCTTGATCAAAGCTATCTTTTCAGTGTAGCTCTGCATGCAGACAATATGTTATTGAGAATGATCCTGCTACCACTAATAGAAGGCAGCAACTTTTTATAGGCAAGTCATTTCACAAATTATAATGGTGCCTAAAATTACAAATCTAGAGGCTATTTAGATGCCCAAGGATATCCCGCATCTCCACCTGCTGCTGTAGAAGAGCAGGAATCCAGGCTGTGTGTTGCAACTGTCTTATATACACTTGGGCATTTAAAATGGCACCTGACGCTTGTGTTTAAGTACATGAATCACTCCCTTGGTATAAGATTCAGTATTGTGTTTCTATTTCCAAATCAATAACACAAGAGTTTATTTACAATGTATTGCCCTCAGCTCTCTTTTCAGCTGGGGAATCTTTTATATTTTATTATTATCTTTACAAACTGTTATATAATCACTGTAAAAAGAAAGAGAAGGGGGTGTATTTCTCCCTTTCTGTTTTTACTTTTATCAGGAAAAAAAGGTAAATTAAATGATATCTGATGGAAAGAACAGACAGTTGGACAATGCTATACCTTAAACAGACCTGACTGTTAAATTTCCATGGCAGATGTTTAGTGACTGTCTTTCATTGGGTTTATGCATCTGATGCTGAATATCTACACATAAATGAATCTCCAACAGAATTAAACTGAAAGTTATTGTTGGTAGTAGCATGGCTTAGCAGATTTTGGTAGATGATCAAAATTAAAAGGCTAAGTTAAACAGCAAAACTCAAAGCTAAACAAATTTTTATAAGCTCTTTCCCCATGACTCCTGCCCTTTCTAAACTTTTTGTGTCTTTTTTAATGAACCTATTGTTCAGCCCCCTGTATTTTTCCCTTTGCTTCCTCCATACATACGCACTTTCTCTGGTACTTCTATCCTGAAACATTTCTGAGGTTCTGTGACCATTTGTCTTTGTTGTGGATACTCTGATGATGAGAAGATGATGAACTCTATTTCCTATGGTTGATGTTACCTAATTGTGTTTCTTAAAAATACTACATTGTTAAGTGTAACCTAACTATATCTTTTAGATAGTCTTTTATAGTATTTCTGGCTGAGATTTTATGGTGGAAACATCAATTGCCAAAGAAAATGAGCTAGATTGAAGAAAAATGTTACTTCTTTTGCCTAAAACATCACACCAGGCTTTAGACTGGGTGACTGCTTCTAACAAACACTTGAAGTCTATGACAAATTTTTTCACCTCACATATTTCTCTCTCTCTCTCTCCACTGGATGTAGCATTTCTTTAAACACATGCTGCAGAATGTTTATCACAGGATTTGAAAATCCTGATAAATTACTATTTTGAACATAATATTTAGATTTCTTTTAGTCTTATAAAGATTAAGTGCACTAAGCCTCTAGAAGCTGAATTCTGGATGCAGGATCTGTAAGGAATGAGTTTGAGTTCCTCACAGGTCCTGCATCCAGAATCCTTAGTGTGTCAAAATGCCTTAAACATATTTCATAGTTATTAAAAAAACCCAACAATCTCAAATCTGCATATGGCAGGATTTCTCTCTTTCTCTTCAAAAAAGAAAAGAAGATGGTGATGGTGTGAACATCTTGTGATCCAACAAATGCATGTACAACTAAGCACTCATTTTACTGGTGATCTGTAGAAGCATAGGTGCAGGAAGGGTACTTTCATAGCATATGTAGATTAATATTCAGGAAAAATGAAATCTTAGTAACCATACTACAACCCTGTCACCACCATATTCAATATGTTCTCAAACGTTCTTTAATATCATTATACTTATACTATACTTTCTACTGTATCGTATAATATCTTATACTATAATTTATACTATACTTCTGTCCTGATTTCGGCTGGGATAGAGTTAATTTTCTTCCTAGTAGCTGGTACAGTGCTGTGTGTTGGATTTAGGATGAGAATAATGTTGATAACGCACCGATGTTTTAGTTGTTGCTAAATAGTGCTTATATTATATTATATTATAATATCTTTATACTAGATAGTATATACTTTATGGTATATAGATAGATATCTATATGTGGAGCGGTTCATCTTGAGGGCGCTCACAAGGCATGTGCGGAACAACCAGGGCATCAGGCCCAGCCAGCACGGGTTTATGAAAGGCAGGTCCTGCTTGACCAACCTGATCTCCTTCTATGACCAGGTGACCTGCCTAGTGGATGAGGGAAAGGCTGTGGATGTGGTCTACCTGGACTTCAGTAAGGCCTTTGACACTGTCTCCCACAGCATTCTCCTAGAGAAGCTGGCGGCTCACGGCTTAGACAGGTGGACTCTGCGCTGGGTAAAAAACTGGCTGGACAGCCGGGCCCAGAGAGTTGTGGTGAATGGAGTTACATCCAGTTGGCGGCCGGTCACGAGCGGTGTTCCCCAGGGCTCAGTTTTGGGGCCGGTCTTGTTTAATATCTTTATCGATGATCTGGATGAGGGGATTGAGTGCACCCTCAGTAAGTTTGCAGATGACACCAAGTTGAGCAGGAGTGCTGACCTGCTCGAGGGTAGGAAGGCTCTGCAGAGGGACCTGGACAGGCTGGATCGATGGGCCAAGGCCAACTGTATGAGATCCAACAAGGCCAAGTGCCGGGTCCTGCACTTGGGCCACAACAACCCCATGCAGCGCTACAGGCTTGGGGAAGAGTGGCTGGAAAGCTGCCTGGCGGAAAAGGACCTGGGGGTGTTGGTCGACAGCTGGCTGAACATGAGCGGGCAGTGTGCCCAGGCGGCCAAGAAGGCCAATGGCATCCTGACCTGTATCAGAAATAGTGTGGCCAGTAGGAGTAGGGAAGTGATCGTGCCCCTGTACTCGGCACTGGTGAGGCCGCACCTCGAATACTGTGTTCAGTTTTGGGCCCCTCACTACAAGAAGGACGTTGAGGTGCTGGAGCGTGTCCAGAGAAGGGCAACGAAGCTGGTGAAGGGTCTGGAGAACAAGTCTTCTGAGGAGCGGCTGAGGGAGCTGGGGTTGTTTAGCCTGGAGAAAAGGAGGCTGAGGGGAGACCTCATCGCTCTCTACAACTACCTGAAAGGAGGTTGTAGCGAGGTGGGTGTTGGTCTCTTCTCCCAAGTAACTAGCGATAGGACGAGAGGAAATGGCCTCAAGTTGCGCCAGGGGAGGTTTAGATTGGATATTAGGAAAAATGTCTTTACTGAAAGAGTGGTGAAACATTGGAACAGGCTGCCCAGGGAAGTGGTGGAGTCCCCATCCCTGGAGGTATTTAAAAGACGTGTAGATGAGGCACTTAGGGACATGGTTTAGTGGGCATGGTGGTGTTGGGTCGATGGTTGGACTCGATGATCTTAGAGGTCTTTTCCAACCTCAATGATTCTATGATTCTATGATTCTATGATTCTAACTACCTGAAAGGAGGTTGTAGCGAGGTGGGTGTCGGTCTCTTTTCCCAAGTAACTAGCGATAGGACGAGAGGAAATGGCCTCAAGTTGCACCAGGGGAGGTTTAGATTGGACGTGAAGAAAAATGTCTTTCCTGAAAAAGTGGTGAAACATTGGAACAGGCTGCCCAGGGAAGTGGTTGAGTCCCCATCCCTGGAAGTATTTAAAAGACGTGTAGATGAGGCGCTTAGGGACATGGTTTAGTGGGCATGGTGGTGTTGGGTTGACGGTTGGACTCGATGATCTTAGAGGTCTTTTCCAACCTTAATGATTCTATGATTCTATGATCTATAGATATATATCTATAGATATATAGCTATGGCTATATAGATATATAGCCATAGCTATATATCTATACAGGTAGATATACTTTATAGTACATTATACTTATATGTTTTTTTTAATTTTTGTCAGCCATGGAGAAAGTATATTATTAATTGGACTTTTATGGAATAAGTAATATTTTTGTTAGTCCTGAATCTTCCTTATTGTAATTTCTTATTAGTTTAATCTTTAGACTTCATGTTTCTCTGGCTTACTTGCAAGTATCTTGGACTAAAGTGCAGTGAGTTCAATGTGGGCCTTCAGATGGGCGCCAGAGTCTTTTGGAAAAAACCTCCTTAACACATCCTAGCAAATATTTGTTAATAATGCAACAGTGACTATACAGCTTACAATTTGTTTCTGTCATCTGGCAAAGGAACTGTTTGAGAAAAAGCAATTAAAATATTACTGCCCACAAACTGCTCATAAATATAAACAGTAGCACTGTGGACTATATCTACCTCTATTAAGTGCCAACTTTAAATTATTATTAACATGGACAGACCATCACTAGATATTTACTGACCCATACAAAGCTGGGCTGCAGCTTCGTTGTCTTGCACAAGACCAGACTAGACTTACAATGACCTGCAGAGACCTAAATTAGACTTTTACAGACTGAAAGAGAAAAGGAAATATCTACAGATTGAGTTACTGATTTTCACGAAGTGTTACTGGGATGTGTAATCAGTGCAGTTTTATTGATCCCCTTGTCTTCCCCCCTCTCCTGATTCACCCCACTTTATAGTCCTGTAGCTCTGTGATAATTCATACACAGGCAAAGGGGATAGTTTTCGATTAAAACTCCTTTCTTGAACACCAAGGAAAAAGTCTTTTAAGATGTTTGTGCAGAAGAAATTAATGAGAGATGAAGGAAAGGGAGGAGTAGAAATTGGTTCAGAATTTCTAGGTTAGGCAGTCTTTTTGCAGAATCCAATTAGTGATTGTTAGTAGTGGTAGTATTTATTATTGGTACAGGGGCCTTTGCTTTGGAATATGTATTCTATAAACACCAAAGGCAGAAAATACATTTTAGTATAAATAAAGAAGACCGAAAGAGAGTGGGAGAGAAAACAGAGTTAGACAGAGATAAGGTCATCCAAAAGAAAATCAGCATTTAAAATGTGAAGCCAGAGTTAAAGTCAGGTCTTCCAGCTCCCAGTCCCCTGTATCATAGCTGCTGAAATCCCTGTTTCAACTCCTGTTGAGTTTGTCAGTATTCAGAAGAAAAACCTTTTTTTAGAGGGAAGGTAGCCCATTAATAATAGATGAGGAGATGAGATCAGCTATTTTTTACAAAATTGCTGAATTACTAAATCTGTTTTAAACTTGATCATCTAACCAGATATATGAAAAAAATGTTTTGAGCAAAGTATAAATAATGAACTTGAGAGTACCTCTGTTGGCAAAATGCAATAAACCAACAGTCTGAAAATATTTTTTACATACAATATATAGAACTATGACTTTGCGCGCAAATAGGCACCACCAATATAGGTAATGTACTTAATGAAATAATAGGAACTAATTGTTAAAAGTAAGAGAAATTAATATCAGACTGTCAGAAGACTTCCCCTCCCCAAGTAGGACATGCTGACAGATTAAAGAAGTTTTCATTTATCACTTCCCATGTTTAATCTCTGTGGAAATGGAGAGACAATAATCCTGCAATGACTAAAAAAAGGATAAAAAATGTCTTAAATAATATAGTATGTTAGCAGTTATGAAAAAAGAGGTAAAATATAGTCTAAATCAATACAGAAAAACTTAATTAAAAATACCCTTAAAACTGTTTACAGGAAAATTTACTAATACCTGCCCCTTCCTTGCTGTTAGGCCAGAGTGTTGCCCCTCTGGCTTGGTGCACCAGGGGCTCTTTCTCTTGGCTTTCTCACCCTGTCCTGCTCCCCCCTCGCTTCTCCCAGCCACCTCACCGGCCCCTGCCCAGGGCCATCATCCCTTGCTGGCAGTGCTCACAGCCAGGGCTCCTGATCCCTGATTTCTGTTGGATAATGAAATCCAGAGTGGCTCTTATAAGTCAGTGTGGAAATGGGTCTCGGTTCCTGGAAGGCAGGTTACTGATGGCTGACAGAGGTGTTTTGTCTGTAATGCTTTGTCCCTGAGGTTTAGAAGTGCGGAAGATGCAGCTTATTGTCCCCTTACAAAACCAGTAATATCAAGACAAAAGTAGTAAGAGGTTTTCATCGTCATATTTGATGAAATAGGTTTTGGCATAGCATGCTACGTCAGCATTTATTATTTATGTGATTTTTACCTTGTCAGGCTTAATCTGCAGTATGGTTAATGTTTAATGGATTTAATGCTGCCTGAGAGGTGTTGGGAATGCTATGTAAAAAGAAGAAAATTGTGTTGCTGTTGTTACTTCCCGTAACAGTGACATATCCATAGGACAGCATTCAACTATTCTAACGAAGGGTTTATAGCTCAGGAAGGATGTTAAAATCAGGTGTGAGAGTGACTGCCCCTAATGTCACCCTGCTGTCCTGGATGTGTGGTCAGAGAAGATTCTGGATGAATCAGAATCTCTGAGCCTCATTTCTTTGCCTCCTCTATCGGACCAAACTATACCTGATCTCACAGAGAAAAGGCACAGTTGTAGTCCTTTACAGTCTGCATGAAGGGATTTCTCCAGACTGTTGCTCTGTAAATGATCTCAGAGGAGGAAGGCAGAGACAAGTCTGTCCGCACCTTTTCCACCTGTCTGCTGACAGTTTTGGGAAGGGGAGACTGCACTGGAAATGCTTCATCTCTCTGCATGTGGTAGGGCGGTTCTGAAAGCACGGACTCAAAATTTTAAGCATGCACCATAGTAAAAAACATATATGGCTGTTGCTTTTAAAAAGCTGACCTTGATTCTGCACCTGGTGGTTATATAGGTAGAATTTACTCAGGTTAAATAGCGGTGTCCTCTGTGTTTGGCCACAAAGAAATCAGCTGGTTTCTTCTTTTATTTGTATTTGAAGCATAACAGGTTTCGCAAATTATCATTTAGCCAAAAAGTTGACTTGAAAATATGGATGGGTTTGTTATCTCTATTGTGCATTCCTGGCAGTTTTTTCTATGACTATGCAAGAGACAGGCTGGGTATGTTCTCTAAAACCCTTAGTTTGCATCTGTTTTGGAACATATTCTGGCACTACATGTTTTACTTGCAGGCAAGAGTTAAAACTAGCTATTGAAAGTTCATTACATAAGTGTATTTAGAAGAAAAGAAAGAAAGTGTTTTATTTCTCTATTTGGAAAGTATCAATTGTGCTAAGTAACAATTGTTAACCTAACTTCTGTAGATAGCTATGTAGGATTTACTTTTGATAAATCCCATTTTTATATGGCCATTAACTGCAATGACTGTAGTGGAGGTTCTGTCAGAAACGGTTGATTTCACTAAGGCCAGACTTCAACATATTTGCCTGAGATGCATAAATTTAACCATTAAACTAACAATGCCAGCCTTCACTATTCTCTACTCAAATAACCAGCAAGTTTGCTTGAATAATTTTGTTTGCTTTTTTTTTTTTAGCAACTGAATACCTAATGTTGAAATCCAGACTACTGAGTGTCCTGAGGCTGTGCAGAGCAGTCTCTGTCTAGAACTGGGATCATAGTCTCATAATTCAGGTTGATTTTTTTTTAACATTATGTTTTGCATTATACTTTAAGTTCCAGGAAGAATGATTGATTGTAACTTGTTCTCAATACTTGCGTTTCCATTGTGAGGCTGAACTGTGTGATAAAAAAAAAAAAAAACCAAACACGGAAAAAATATTTTTCATACATTGTTATTTTTAAATAAGAAATAATAAAAATCTCTGAATTCTAATCAAGTCATAAACAGGTTTTCTTTATTTAAGAACTAATAGAGGATATATAAAGAAGGAGGAAGATAGCTACCTGCCTGATACTTTTTCTTCCTTGAGGGCTGAGGGATACAGGTTTTAATGTCTATAAGAGCTCAAGTATAACTTACATACTTTGTGTACCAGCTTTGTTCTGCATTTGTCATAAAGATAAATACCTTTATATGTTATACTTAGAGCAAGGGAGAAGGAAAGAGGAATGATTGAAGATGATTATGAATGGAAAACTATCATTTAGAGAGTCATTACTCTAAAGCTTAGCCCTCAAGTGCCTCACTGAAAAGCACAACCTGTATAAAAAATGCCTGAATGACTTGGTTATTCCTATGACACATTCTAAGAGCACCAAGTAAACATTCATATATCTGTAATATTGCCTTTTTTTTTTAAATCTGCTGCTTGTTAGATGGACTGTTGTACTGCTACTAAGAAAAAGCTTTTTTAGCTGAAAAAAACATTCCCTGCCAAAACCACCTCCCAGAGATATTCAGACAGGTTATTTCCATAAAAAATATCACACTTTAGTATATGAACTGCCTACCCAAGAAATCTTATACTGGATCAGTCTAAAAGACGACGTAGCCCAGTATCCTGCCTCCAAGAATGTTCCTAAGCAAATGCCAAGGCAAGAGTAAGAACTAGACAGTCAGATATGGGACTTCTTCCTGTATTTTTTCCAAATTTATTTATTTTTAATGTCAGAAAAATGTTTCTAAGCCAGATATGCTTCTATGTATTTAACAAATCTCAGTGGCTTTTTTCTTTCAAGAGTTTCTTCAGCCCTTGAAGCCATACAAACTTTATTAGCCACAATATCCATTGGGGGAAAAAAAAAAAAAAAGGTTTTGCAGCTCTGGAACATTTTACACAGGGGAAAAAAAAAAACCAACACTAACCCAGAATTTACTTACTGATCTTTGGATTTTAATGTGGCTTCTACTAGCTTCTTTTGATTCTTAACTTTTCCTTTCGACTCAGCTTCTCATTGGAGTCACAGTGAACAGTTAATCCTTAGCCAGTCTATGCTGTAGACCAGCTCTTACAGGTGTTTTGCAGTAGCCTAATTTGGTACCTCCGTTATTCGTTTCTGGATGGTGAACTGACATATTGTGCAAAAATCAACTTGTGCTTGAAGCTATCCAGTACTTTTGCTTAAGCGATTGGTGGATTATATCCAGAAATGCAAACCTCAGAAATTTTGGAGCTACTGAAATCAGTGCGGAAATATTCACCTCATTAGAGCCAGGTTTCCTTAGAAGATTATGTCTGATTCATAAATGTGTAGAGACCAGAGTGAAAGTGAAAGGGATCTTCCTTCAACACTTTATCAGAGCAAGTGCAAGAATAATCTGAACACAATTTTTTTCTAACTGTTTTTGCAGTTAGAAGGTAGCAAATACTACCTCTGCCTTACTCTTTCATAGCCATATTAACATAATGTAGGTGAATTAGCTAAACTGATTGATCTAATGAAGTACTATACAATACATCCAGGAACTCTCGTCTGTTTGCCTAACGAAGTGTCAATATGTCTCAAATGGTCCCTCAAATGATTTAAAGAAATTGTCAGATTTAGTCAAAGAAGCCTCCAATGATTTACACTGTTGCATAAAACTCTTCATCATTTAACCATAGGAGTGCTTCAAATCTCATCATTTTTTTCAGCTACTTATCCTGATGCATATACTAATGTCTAATTTGCTAATTATAGGAAGAAGATTACAATGCTTTGACAGGCAAGGGCAAAAATGGATTCTGTCCATAAAAGAAGTCACAAAGGTAACAAAGACAATTCACAAAGGAGGGAATAAGACATAAATAAGGCAATCAGTTGCAAGACTGGGAATTTAAAATTACTCATCATTTACTATAAAAGATTAAAATTAATTCAGAGTCATGGCAAATGCATGCAAATTTGCAGGAAAATCCTAATAGGTTTCAAAAAACTTCATAGAGACTCCTTTCCACAGCAGTTTTAATAGGTTCCCATGTCAAGCAATCTTCTTCAAAAATTTGTCCTCATTATATAATCTGCCTTAAGAGGAAATACTGAGAATTCCTTACTCATTATTTCAAAGTGACGTTAAACTGAAGGACAAGACATCATGAAAGACTACCAGAAGAATTGTTAATAAAGCAGGAATGTAAAGAAAGAGAGGCAAGTGATGAAACATCTTAAAAGCCTCTCAGAGTTTTGTAAGGGATCTGAAAAATCAGAGAAACAACTCATTAAATGGAGAACATACGACTGTGTTAATTTTACAAAAGTCCACAATCTCTGACAAACTTTTGTAATTGCAGAAGCAACCATAACTTTGCATGTCTAATTTTCTTTTGTCACATGTCATATGACCAAAAAATAAACTTCATGGTGTTAACAGCCCAGATAGAGACCATAGCTAAATTGTAGCTGAATTGTGTGAAAATCAGAAAGTAAAATTTAGGATAATAACACTAGTATTTATTCTGTGAGATTAGCTTCAAAATAAGTTCAAACATCACAGTGTAATAAAACTTAAATTACAATGAATTACAATATAGATAGTATATCACTAATTTTAATACGTTAAAATTGTAATCAGAAATAATTGGACTTTCAATACACAAGTAAATGAAATTACTGAACCAAAAGGAAATTAACATTGATTGCAAGTTGAATAAACTGTGCAGATTTGGAAGGTCCTGATTTATTGAGGTGGGAACTGCTTCTAAGCTCATTAACATCAAGATTTACTTAATGTGTCATGATTTTTGCCAGCTAGTGCAAAGAGTTAGAAACCATTTAAAAAATATCATTTTATTTTGATAATGAAAGTCAATATGAAAATTGCAAGAGAAGCAATCTCAAATTACAAGACTGGACACTAATAAACCTAGCTCATGATAACAATCAAGAAACAACAAAAGCTGCTAACAAGCATCACAATTGTTGCTATTTCAAACATGAAAACCTGTTGTCTTTTACATTCAAATGATGAAATCTTTGCCTCTTGGAGAAAGTAACATGTCCAGGAAATATATTTCTTTCTTTTTTGTCTGAAAGTGGTATTTATGTTTCTGTGCTTCCCAGTGGACAGTCCCTCATACTCCTCAATACCTGCCCTTTGAGGAGTAGCCAAAAACCTATAAGACTATTACTTCCATGTTTAATCCTCTTTCTGTACTCTGCCCAATTTATACCATGAGTCAGAGAGCATTTAATAAACTTAATGCATCTGTGCATAATGTGATACTGTCTTAAAAGGAACCCAATGCTTTTGTAAAATTGACCATAGGTGGATGATGTGTTGGGATGACTTTGTGTTACATTGCTATGCTAGTACAGATTAATATTCTGTGAACTAGGCAAGGATGGGAAAAGTGCTTATCAGATAAGAGCTCTCAAATGTATGTTAATTCCCGATTTGAAAAATCATTCCGTTTATGACTCAGTAAAAGGTGAATACTTCCTGTGCTGGTTGAAAAGTGCAAGGATAAAATCCGTTCATGATTTTGTAGCGCTCAAACTGTTTGTGAGGACTCTGTGAGCATCTAGATAAATAAGAAGAGATAGATTGATTTTTATCTATTTATGTTCTATAGACACAAATAAAAAAATTATTACCCTCTCTGCCTTCCCGTTAACTTAAAAATACCAGAGATTTTGTAAACTACACTCTTGCTTGCTTTGAGTGGAGGACTTTGAGTTACAGCCCTCACACCCTCCAGTAAATTTTGGGTGTTCCTTTTATCACATGTGAATCCTATACAGGATAAGTAAATCATTTAAGCTCTATAGTCTAACCCTTTCTGCAGTAAGTAGCATCTTTTAATTCACTCAATATCGAAAGAGAATGTGCAAGAAATGATGCTGAAAACTTTTGAGTCTCAATTTGTAACTGAGATGTGAGGGGCCTCCTCCTTACTCATGATGCCTGTGTCCTGAGCACGCTGGCAGTATAGCAGTGCAGTCTCTTTTCCTTCACCACTAGAGAGGGAGAGTAGCTCTTTCCTGGGGGGCTTCCTGTGTAAGACTTCAGAAATCGGAGCAGTCTGTCATGTTATCCACTGGATTCCCTAGATATCTAAAAGACACATATTTGAAAACAATTTTCTTTGTCAGATAAAAAGGAATCTTGTCTTGAAGTGGGGTTGCTCTTCATGGGAACTCTAAACTTGTAGGCGTTGTCATTTTGCAGTATTCACTGCCAACATCATTGCTATTCAACAGACAATTTGGGACAGCGAAACAGAAAGCTAAGGTTCCATAAGAGTAGGCAAATCACTGTATTGTGCATAGATCCCCTTTTTGTGTATAACATTATCATTACTGTAGGAAAAAGCTGCTAAGTAGAGCCAGGTCATTGCAAATGGTGAGGTCTTTCAAGTATATTTTATTAAATGCTCTCTATCTCAGGGTACAAACAGCATATGTTAGGATTACTGAAGATACTTCCTTTCACCCAAACAGCAAACAAAAAAACCCAAATAAAATGACCAAGTGAATAAAAGGTATCCCTAACTTGCCAACCAGACAAAAGCCTTTAAGTGTTATTTCTCCTCTATTCAATTTTTCTCTATGTATATGGTTACCACAAATACAACACTTAAGCTACCTAAGCCTAGATATCTGCTATTTCCCCTCTCTTTATTATTGTAGCTAAAAGCAATTTATATGGAAACAAGTAGTTCAAATGTAAACCGTACAACATGGAACTCACCTAAATAGTATCAAAAAATCTTCTGGGATGCGGTTTACGTTTATTTCCAAGTTTCATCCTTTCTTTACTTTCTGCATTGTAAGGCTGTGATTGCACTCCTTCAGTATCGTAAAATCAGTGGTAAAATGGAGGGGTAGTGGAGTATGACATAGTAAACAATTTGAAACTGGTAGAATATAATTTCTTAATTAAATTAATGAATTTAATCCTTAATTATAGGATTCTTAAACTATCCTATTGAGTCTCAAGGAAAAAAACAGTTTATTGTTAGGTTCCAATATGAAGGTTCAAGGTGTTAACAATTCACTATTGAGGCTCTTCTTTAACAGTGATATTTATGTATATAATTTACAAGTTACAATTAACTTCTGCCTTACAGTCAGTCAGAGACAAGATGAAGATGTATGAAGGATTCTGCGATGTCCATAAAAATGGTAGAATAGCTTGACCTGACTTTTGTAAAAGTGGAACTGACTCCTAGTATGTATCCTGTGTTATAGAATTGCAACTGCATGAGGTCTCCCCTTACCAACTGCTTTTACAGTGGACCTGAATGGGTTATGTGGGATATTTCAGGTCAAATTCACGCCTTTTCCCTAGAGTATAGCTGAGGTGGAGACACCAATGTCTGAAGGTAATTGCTCAGCTACAGCAGCCAAATGCCACCGACATACAAAAATGCTGATTTATGTCACACAAAGGCAGCATGGAAAGCAAACACCTGGGTCGAGTGTGCTTTTTCATTTTTTTCCTTTACTTTCTTTCTGGGTTCAGTCACAAGAAATGATACAGAGCCAACCTGAAGAGTGGAACTGAATGTTTGTGGGAAGACTGTCAATTTAAAGCAGACTCAGGTGTAGATGTAACGGCTATATCAGCAAAGACTTTCACTCCCCTCACAGCTGAACCAGCTGTTGCTACTCCAAATAATCCTAGAGGCAGCACAAACACAAACAGCAAAAGCTGTAACTTTAATACTTGTGCTTAGGAGACTTTAGACTGATATTTTCCTTCATCAGGACACTTAGCACTTTCTTGATGAAAGGAATGAAAGAAAAATTAGAAGAGGGTACATTGGACTCTCTGATATGTTCTGTATACACTGTCGCTGTTTATAACATTGAAACTGTAAACTTCACAAAATTTCCTTTCTCACACTTTTCAAATAGTTTCCAGTGTAACACAGGGTTGGACCAGCTACATTCAGCATCTTGTATGATCAGACCCTGACATGTCAGGAAACTTGAAAAGTGTAACAGAGATGTTTTATGTTAGAAGTTTGGTATCATCTGCTGTCACATTGGGAAGAAGGATGTGAAAACCCAAACGTGAGTATCTCAAAAAAGTTTAACTGAGGGGAAAAAGCATTATACCTTTCTAACTATGGAAAGCTTTTCTTGGTCTTGTTTCATAATGAGCTTACAAATATATGTATTTTCCTACATGTTCCTCCTTAGTCCATTTTAACCTAATGGCCAAATTCAGCCACATATGGGACAGGAGCACAGGTGTCCCCCTATTTAGGTTCAGAATAAGTCTAAGGACTAAAATGACATCTTGATTCTGGAGGGCTGAAGACTTACACATACTGGCAGCTGTTCTGAACATCAGTATCCTCTAGAAAGCTGCAAGATATGCTGTTAGTGGTAGGGCACGGTTTCAAGAAAGGGTGATTTTTCATTCCCCTTCTCTGAATGGAAAGGGAATGGAAAGGAAAGGAATGGAAAAGGACTGGTTTCCTCCAAACTTTAGTTTGCCTGCTCTTTTTTTCTGATTTCCCTTAGTCAATTCTGTAACTTTATTAAAGTTCATATTGTCCAACTATATTCCCAGCTTTCTAGTTTTAGCCTCAAGAAAGCTGAAACACTAGTAAAGTGTGTCAAGACAAGATTCTAGTCTCTGAGGGATTGCTATTGGATGTTGAAAAGCTGAGAGCCACTAAATAAATGCCCAGACCATGAGAAATGGCTGCACCACCAACTACTATATAGAAAATAAGTAGGATTTGTGTTTGTTTGAATATCTATAACCTTAGCAGTGTCTTATTTTAGTTGCATGTAGTCATATCATAATGCTTTTATAGTCTCATTAAGACAGGAAAATAATATGCACAGTTAGAAAAGGAATGACCAGTGACCATCTGCATGTATGGGAAATCTTGTAGATTTGAATTAGAAATTATTAAAAGAACTTGGACTTGTGATGCCTATCGTCAAGGTGCTCTTCATTAGATCCCTTTGAAATGTCACTGTTGTTAGACTAGCCTGTCTGAATCCATTTTCAGAATACATCTTACAGTCTGTAGCAAGTATGTAATTAAACTACCAAAAATTTAGAGAAACTGTAGAAAAACATTTAGTCTTAATTTCTTCACGGTTTTTTTTTTCCATTGATATAAAAACAAAACAAAGGAAAAAATAAAAAAAGTGACGCTCAAAAGCATCCTTTTTTTGGACAGTATAAGTGGGATTCCTGTCACCCATGTTGAAAGCCTCCACAGAGGAAATTAATTCTATCATTAGAAAAAGATCTAAGATAAATGGGGTAAAATCACTGTTTGGAGGTACCGCTCTCTCTTCATTGATTACCACAAGAGCCTATATAACTCTTTTAGAGTAAGTGTCTTTTTAACAGCAAAAGTTAAATGAGATGAATCTCACACTAAGTAACCCTTTAATAGCCAAAAGCTGAGAGAGGATGTTCTTGACAAATAACTCACGAACCTTACAAAGACTTAACATAGCCCTGCAATGTCCAAAGTAGTTACTATCACCATCTGGAATCTACTGAGAGTAGAAAAATAAATGTAAAGCATGGAAATTCACAAAACCACATGCTAACAATCTGTGCTGTTGCCACATACACCAGATGAAGCCTATGGTCTGGGTGCTTATATTCACAGTACCTTTCAGAATTTGTTGTTGCTTTCTTGTAGCAGATGCTTTAAAATACTTATTGAATACACCAACTGTATTGACAAATAGTGTGCATATACCCATGCCGTGGCTGATATGCCTGAAAAAATATTAATTAAGGGTTATTTGAACTGCAGTTTGCTACATCCTAATTTCCATTTTCTAAGATTATATAGAAGTTTTATAATACTGACAGTATCAATACTGAGTTGTCAAGCAGGAACGGAAGAAACCAAAGGTAAAGGATGGTGGGTTAGATGATGGAAGTCTATATTAAAAAAGGCTTTGCACCTCATTATATGGCTGGGACTTATTGTATTTCATATTGGTTTAATGATATTATAAGACTGGTATTAGAAAATAAATACATACTTTTATCTATGCAGTTCTTCATAATAACACTGGTAGGTCATAAATGATAAGACATAAGATATGAAATGGGGAGAGCCCTTTATAAGTGAAATGCCTTTGGTTTCTGTAACAAAACCTAGTAGTTTTTGTTATTTGTGAGAGACTTCTTTAATTCAAAGAAATACTGAAGTACAGGAATATACTCCAGACCTTTGTGAGTCCTCAAAAGTCTTTGTAAGAGGTATTGGATATAGTCCAAGACAGACACTGCGAGCTTGGATTAATATTCCTGGTGGAAAGCTAAGAAATTAGAACTAAGAGGCAAAAGTCGTTTAGGTATATTTCTACAGAAAGATGCAAAAAAGAAATCCTTACCCCTTGAAGCAGAAGTAAGGATATTCTAGCTACCTTTAAAAAAAATCAACACCCTTGTCATCCTCTAGTAAGGCTGAGACATGGCCATTGAGACATTGGTTTCCTCAGCCTGTCCCAAGGAATTAACTGATTACTAAAGAGATATTACAATGACTTGGTGTTAGGCTGTTCTGCTCATCAAACCTGTCGGGGAAAGTTTTGAAAGTTAAGGGTAAATAAAATTCTCAGTTGTTACCTGCTATGACTAATGCATTCATTTATCAAAACCGGTATTTGAAAGTTGACCTAAGTTTCTTTCATTTTTGTAAAATGTAAGTGTCTACATGTTAAAGAACTAAAAGCTATGAAGCTGCAGTAGGTGCTTTGTATTTAGCTTATGTGTAAATGTAGTTTTTTGCTACATGGAGGACATGAAGGTATATGTTTTAACTTTACTGTCAAACATTTTCTTACCATTCCCAGAGGACAGAGTAATCATCTGATTAATGGCTGTAACATTGCATCACGTGAATGTGTGTTCCAAGCCTTCAGACAGTGTTGATTATTTCTTCTTTTTCATATATGGAATATTAATCACTCTACTTCCTAGAAGTATTCCTTCAAGTATGAACAATGGGGTGCATAGTCTGAATAAGGTATATGCTACTTTTAATTAAAACAACATATCTTGGATAAAACTGAGGGTATAGAGATCAGACATAACTTCCTTTCTCTGGTTATCTTCCAGGCATTATTAAGACTTTGGGAGGGAAGAATAAAGTAGAAAGTAGGGTTTAACTTTATTACAGATGTGAATCACATAACTAGGAGTTAATACTATATTATTTTTCTGGAATGACAATGAACACAATCACCTTAAGGGGCTCCCTTTGATGCAGTATTTAAAATGATAAGTGAAGGATGTGTTAAGAATAAAATACACCACAAGTGTTGTTTTGGTTTCTCTGTCCCACATTTCAAATACTGAGAATAAATTAATAGATAAATGAAAAAATCCATCTGAACTTTGGAAAAGACTGTATGAATTGCTAAAATAGTTCCCTGGTTTGACTCTGAATTTAAAACTTCAAACAGTAAATCAAATATCCCAAAACAGCAAGGTTTTAAGTTAAATGTTAACAGATGTTTAATATGTGTCATCATGAGTTTTCTTCTAAATAGTGGTAATACCAAGACAGGTTGAGAAGTGTTTAAAATTCTAACATAAATTAATAGATTTATTGAACTCTTTCCACTGGTTTATTGAGGACATTTGTTCATTCTCAGGTTCAGCATTCCCTTTATTGCTAATATTTTCATGATCGTATCACTTAGAGAACATGTGTGGGTGAGTTCCCCTACAATTGCTGAGGCAGTTGTAACTTGTACAGCCGGAGCCTTGCAGCTGTGGGGAAGGTCTCAACACCAGTAGGGTTCAGCTTGTTTGACAAAGCTGCTCAGTGTGCTTCTCTATGAAAGACTGAAACTAATTTTACAAGTCAGACAAATGGCAAGCAGGAGAGCGTCCTGTCCTCCCCACTGTGCCAGTGTGGCACTGATTCGCAAGGAGCACAGATAACTTAGCTGAGACTGGAAAGAAAATATGTGGTGAAGTTGATTACTGGCATAAGTGCAGTGCAATACGTCAACTGCAAAAGCATCAGTGCTGTATGTTCTGTGGCCTTCGCCTTTAACTGGAAACTATCTATCTGCCTCTCTTTTGTTAAGGCTGAAAGATTGGGATTCTTGCCTTCTGCAGAAATTAGTGTCAGCTGGACTCAGAGCGGTGGCTGGCAATGTCTTCCTCCCGGACTGTCAATGCATTCGCTGGAGATCTAACTGATCACCTCCTTGAAAAGACACGGTTATCAAAAACTGTATAACTGAAGTTCTGATTCAGAGTTTCTTGTTTGGTAACTAAAGAGCTGACACTATGTCACTAGCTTGAATAGGTGAGGACTCATTAAAGTGACTATTGTCATGTAATGATTAGGGTCAATTACGTTTGCAGGCACTGTGAGATATCTAGCTGCAGCTTGGATATAGAAAAAAAAAGGTATGAAAGGAAGCCTTGTTTAATGAAAAAGTAGAGTTCAAAGTAGTGTATAGAGGAGTAAAAAGGGCATTTATGTAACAGGCAATAAATTAAAAGTGTGTAGAGTTGAAAAAGATATGAAGATGGATGAAAATAAGTATTTGAATTGCTTCTGAGAGAATGTTAAGGTATGGTAGCATCTATATCAATTGTAACAACACAATTTATCTTTTAAGAGTTCCATTTGTATTTATTTTCATCTAGTTGTATGTCCTTTTCTAGTATGAAATATTACATGTTTTTTCTCAACTGTTTCCTGTAACAAAGCATTTGCCATGGTATTACAAGATAATAATAACTTTCTCTGACAATGCATCTCTCTCACTCCTCTCCATGTTTTCCGGGTGTTTTATTTCCCCTGTAATATTTTTAACAGGTGGGTTGAGATCTGAATAGCAAATTTGCATAATTCAAATGAGAAGGTCATGTAGAGAGGGATTCTCTTGTTTGAACTGCATACAGATTTGAGAGATGTTTTTGTAACTCTTGAAACTATTTCACTCTCCTAAAGGTGAATTCTGATTGAGCTCTTCAAATCTGAAAAATAGTCCCATCAAGTTAGTGGAAGGACTAAAGGATTTGAACAACAAACAGCCACTTCTTTTTCACCTGTCCTGTAAGGAAAACTTTTAAACATGTTATAACATAACAGCATGTTACGGTCTCTATTATGCATTTTTGTAGAGGTGGCAAATTAGCAGGGGAGAGAGAAAGCCAAAGCTTTGATCCTAAAGAAATAGGAGGAATGTTGAAACAAAATATTCCTGACTATTTAAATATGTGCTATTACCAGGGGAAAAAGTCAAAACCTTAATTTTGTGAAGAAGGAGGACATGATGACAGGCTGAGGAGTCATCGCAGCCAAACAGGCCAAATACTACAGCAGTATCTGGCAGACAGTACATCTACACCAAACGTTGAGCTCAGGTTCGTTCCCTAGCTTCCTTATTGTTCCCACTGTTCATCTCCTACATCTAGGTTAAGCTAGCTGTTCCTAGGTTCTTGATGTCCACCATAGCTGTTGCTGGATGGGAAAAACAAACATATAATGTGGATGGATTAAAAGAGGAGGTGCTACTGTTTCCTTAAACCCAGTACATGTTAGTATCAGATGTATGAATGCTTCCTTTTTGGGTTCAAAATCAAGCAGGGCCTTCCACAATTATTCAAGTAATTTGAGTTCATTCTAAGGTATTTCAAATCAGTATTTGAAAGCACTGGTTCGTGTGCTGATTGCACGTTCCACTATTTTAATAGGTAGATTAATTTGCTACTCTGTTACTCGGAGCAGAGGAAGTGAGAGTTGTGTTGTGCCTGTGATGGTAAAATATCGGTGACTTCTGACTTCAGGCAAAAATGTTTTTTGATGCTGGCTTTCTTTAAAAGTCTATTCTTCGCTTTATCTAGGGCAATGCATGCTTTTTCACTTCCTTTAGAGCTTTTGGAATATGAGTATCATTGATTAATAAATTAGCAGGAGTTGACAAAAAAGTAAGTGTAAATGATGGATTTTTATGTCACCCATAGGGTAAAATCCTAGATCTATTGAAATCAGTGACAGAAGTCTAATAATCTCCAATGTAAACAGTTTCATAAAAATTTTTCATTATCTTAACTAAATATTAAACTAACATTGACTTAAACCTTCCCTCACTGAATTGAACTGGAATTAATGTGAGTGGGAACAGGAACCAACTACTACTGAGAAAAAAAATTCCTTCAATGAGAAATTATTGATGTGGTCTCATGCATTTTATGGGTTATGCTTACGTAACAAGTTATTACCAGTAGAAATAGGGGTGGTGGAATGACCACCAAAGTTATTAGGGTGTTGCTTGTTTCATTACTGTAAGTAGTTCGGTTGATTTTAGAGTAAGCAGAGTTAATGGGGCTGCTAGTGTAAGTAGAGTGAGCACGATTTAGTCCTTTACGCATACATATTTATGTATTGTTGTTTTGTGGAACACTAGTTCAAGCCACGATTATTCTATTAAGCCCTTGCATTCATTCAAATTTTTCACATGCTGCTTCTATTTACAAAATGTTATCCAGGCCTTGCAAGACCTAATGAAATTTTAATTGTGAGCCAATGATACAGGATTCTGTGAACATTCTGAAGTCATCCAATATTAAATACATTTTACAAAACAATTCCCTTTTGCTTACCTGAATCTTACCTCCCTTATTGTCATCTTATCACTTGATTTCATTGAAATATGAGACATAAGTTACTCACCTTTTGAATGCCCTCTGTATTATCAGAGTTTTGAGAGTGAATGCTCATTTACATACAGTAAAAGCTTAATTTGATTGTTATCTTGTTATTTGTTGGGGAAAACCTTAGTACATATGAATTTTAATATTTTGGGCTCATTTTTTTTGATACTATTTACTTGGAAAATACACATAGATGTTCTGTGATTAAGAAATGGACTTGTTTCTTTGTATTGCCTAATTTATGATGATAATCCAATCATTGACACTAGCTTCACCATCCTAGTAAAAAATATTGGGTTTTTTTGTCTATCTGAAATATGTTTGCATGAAAAAAAATATTTTTTTGTGAATATAGTGCTGTTACACTTGCAGTTTTCTCTATTCATGTCCTTCTTTTGCTATCACTTGAGTAGGGTAAATTTGTATTGCATTTTATACCTTAGATACTGGGCAGTCAATGTAAACACCAGAAGATTCTTCTTGTACTTTGAAAGAATAATTGAACTAGCCAAATTTGGACTGCAAGACCAATATGTGCATTCATGGTTGGGATTATAAAGACAATTTATGAGAAATGAGATATTACTTCTGAAATTTTGGCAAAGTGTAACCACAATCTCTTGGGTAGATTTTTGATCTGAATAACTCGGTAAACCTGGCATTTTCAAGGGACTTAAGAATTTTCCAGATAGAGCAATAAAATCAACAACACATCTCCATATACAGTGCTAGGATCCCTAGAGTAATCAAGAAATGATTATTCTATAACTCTGAAGAAACGTTGTATATTTAAAGTTGATAAAAACAGTAGAAATTATGATAAACTATGCTTCACAACACTGAATTTAGTAGACTACTAGATGTGAAATAGAATCTTTAATCGTGTTTTATATTCAATACAAAATCATATTTACTTTATGTAATTCTAAACGTGTTAGCAATTTTCATCAAAAGGTATAATTTTTCCAGAAGAAAAATTGGTGATGCTGCTGCTCTTTGTCCCCAGAACCCTTTGTTTGAAGTTTATATTGTCAGGTTCATATGTAGCTATTTGTAAGTGGCAATTTTACTTTACAGAGAAAAACAGTGGGTAAATTAAATAAAAGAAAAAGAAGTTAAATGAAGAAGTTTTTGACCATGATACACAGTGTACTGAAAAGTGATAGTTACCATGTAAGATGTAAGGTGGCTTTAACAGTGGAAAATTATAGTCTTTCCATAAATTTAGTTGTTTTTGAAATTTATCTATAGAACCACTGCTCAAATGCCTGTTACATTCCTTAAGCCTTTTTCAAATAGGCAAGTTTGAGAATATGATTTAAGTATGTTAATCAGCTTTTCCAAATGAAAATGTAAGCCTGTGAGTTCTTGGCATTGACAGAAAACAAAACATAGTAATTTTGTTCTTTCAAGATTATCAGAAACTTTCATAACTAAAGAAAATGACAGAATTAGAAACAGTATTTTTTAGAAAAACTGCTTAATGTTGAAGAGGTAAATTGGTATATACCAACCATTATTTAATGAAGCCTATAATTCATAGTTTCTCAGAGCGATCAAGTAAGGGTAAAGGAATGAAGTCAGTTATTTCAGCTGCATTTTTATGTGAGTCATGATGCTAATGTTTCTAATCCATTGGAATGATGGTACAAAATCCTCTTTACAAGCTAAAGTGCATGACTTAATGCTCATAATATTGACTAACATTTCATAGGTCAAGGGTCCTATAAAACACATCAGCAGTTTTGCTTTCCTTAGTTTTTATAAATGTGTGAAATAAACAATCCATTGATATTTCAGGGGCTAAGTTCTAGGATAACATGATGTGGTATAGAAACTTTTGGGCAAATGCTTTTTTGCAGCCCATAGGCTCCTTTCAGCTATGTCTGATGCCCGAGTGCAGCAAGCAGATGCAATCCTGTGGCAAAACAGTGGGGATATAAAATTAAAAAAAATTCTGCTTTGGGATACATTTGAGAAAACAGTAAGATAGTTCAGCAGAGGACCACAGTGTCTGCAGGGACCTCTCCTCTGGGTACCCAGCCAGAAGGATGACTGCACTTCAAGGCTTTGCCTGTGTCTCTTTTGTCAGTCTTTCAAGGGAGAAACCTCACAGATCTTCTCAGCTGGATAGTGCCATTGACAGAAAAGGAGGGGATAATATGAAATTAGACATAAAAAATGCTTGTTTATGAGGTACAAGAGAACCATTTGAGATATGAATTATAACTGCTGATTTAAACATCTTCCTTCTTTACTTAGACTAACCGGAAGGTCTTCCTTAATTCAATCTGAAAACAAGATTCTTTTGGTTTTTGTTTTCAAGCTCCAAAGGTTTGGAGAGTTTTACCTCCTCTTTGCTGGCAGCTGTTATCTTCTTTGCACTCTGAAGATCTTGCCATATATTGTGAGACAGATTCAGCTAGGTTAAATAGCTTCTTTTCTTCTGTGTTCATGAGGCCACACCTCTGAAACAGACTTTCTCATGTGCTATTCAAAACACTTGAAATGGAAGACCTGTCCAATTTTGCAGTGTTGGCTGAATCCATGTTTTATTTTCCTACTGCTTTTTAAACTTGAGTATTGAATTACAGAAGATGAGGGGCAGGGATTTAAAAATGGAAATTTCTAGCCCTTTCCTGTGTTGCTGTGAAGTACAAGGTGTACTGGTGTTTCTGTTTAAGACGGTAAGCACACCTCTAGACACACAGAGGGAAACTGCATTCTTTGCTGGTCTAACTGTCAACTTTAGTAGAATTAAACTGTTGCTAAGAGTATTGTTGTGGGGGAGATTGTGGAAACCCACAGAATTTGGCAAGAAAAAATAAATGCGATGTTCTTCTTGTTCTTCTTTTACTTGCCTGTCCTTCCTTCTCCTGCACCACTCCCCAAAGATTTTACGAATTGTATTTGTTGAGGATAATTTCAACTGAGAGTGCCTGAGCCTTTGAAGGCATCAACCTTTAAATAGGAAGATAATTCTTTGTTTTCACAAAATTGGTAACCCACAAAAACCAATCAACCAACCAAAATCCTAAATGACTTAAAATTCTTTGTGAGAAAAGGGAATTGCCAAAGAAATATTGGCATTGACAATGCTTCATCCCCTTTGTTTCTCACTAGAGATTACTTTTTTCAGCATGTGCCAATAGGTATTTTGGTGGAAATCCACAGAAGCAAGTGGTTTTTTGACATCCAAATCGCTGTTGGAAATATCCATTGTGCATCTACAAATTTCACTACAGAAATGGCCAGTGGGCTCCTGTTTCATCTAGCTAACTCAACAAGATGCATAGAAGCAGCAACAGGGTTAATTTATAAAATCTGTTAACTATCATTTTCCTCTTGAGCAAATGCATTGGATTGGGCAGTGCCCTGGCAAGTATAAGACAGGGAGTAATACAATATTACATTGATAAGACCCTCTATTATATTCTGTAACTTTTAATGCCAGTTTTAATAGATATAAAGGTGTAGCTGGGATTCAGTTAAGGTTGAAATCTCCTGTCCCTTGAAACGTCTCTTCATATTTATTTATTTTTTTTTTAGGAATATAAATGGATGGTATTTTTCAAATGTTTGAAGTGTAGGCAAACAAATTAAAAAGGTTGCCTTTTCAGAAAACTTTCTTCAACTTTTTCTTTTAGATAGCCTTTCAGAAAGTGTAGAGTTATGCAAATTCAAAATACAAATACCAAAGAAAATAAGAAGGAAAATATACCCAGTTCCACACTCTTTTTTTTTTTTTACTTAATGAGGACATTATTTGTGTTTCACTAAACAGGAAAATCTATTTTTGAGAAAAAACTAGTTTTTAATATATTAGGTAGAAATTTGTCTGACACTGTAAAATGGGAGGAATGATGAATAAAAACTATAAATGACACATTTTTGTCCTGGACAGGTTTTACTACTAGATTATTACAGAATTCACTGTTTAAATTGGAGTTTTTTAAATATTTATATAAATGATTTGGGTGAAGGTTCTGAAATGGAAAAAAAATGTGCTGAACAAAGCAATGGATTGCATAATGACTTCCACCAGTATGTATCTCAACTAATATCATGCAAATACAGTTTGCTGTAGATGACTACAGAATAATGATCCTAGTGCTAAAATTGATGAGGTCAACTGTATTTTCTCAGGAATCTGACTTCAAACCTTGGCCCTTAGGGTTGACCCTGTAGGTAACTAGTGACAAAAAAAACTTCACCAGCAGGTAAATGTTCTGGCATGAAGGGACTCTGACAAGGGCTAAAGCCTGCCAACACATACCCGTGTCAGTGATTCTGTCAATTAATAGGACTACGTCAGTAATTTAACAATATGGGTAAGTGTCCATCTGTGGAAAGTTCATGAAAATGATAACAACATGAGTAAAATGTAATGAACAAGAAGTGTAGCAAAAACAACTTGTGATAGGATCCAATGTGAAACTCAAACGGAGCAGAACCATTTTTTTGCAGAAAGGTCTGTGTTGCAAATTCTAATACCAAGAGAAATGAAGCTATAGTGGACACATGGAAATTCAGCAGGTGCAAACTATAATATGCCAAGTGATATTTTTCTTGTTTTCAGAACTCTCACACTCCTGGTAACTGATATTAATGTTACATTCCTGCATGAAGAAAAAAATTGTTTTCAGAAGGAATTCTCTAAAAAATTATGTAGCATTTCTGTCTTTTTCAGTAATGCTTACATGTTACCATTCTAAAATAGTCTTTGTGACAGAATCTGAATTTTTCAATGTACTAATAATATGTAGCAATGTCAAATGAAAGTAATGGTTTAATGTTTCTGTGTTATTAAACACCAATTTAGTTCTTCAAAATTATAAAATACTAAAATTCTCCAGATATTTAAAAGCTTCAATGCTTAAAAAAATACCTTATTGCTGAACAGCATTGGTGTATTAGATCCTTTAATCTAATTCAATGAAATGTGGAAAACTTGGAGTAATTAATCTTCGTGCATTTAAATTACTCATATAATTTGTTATTTTTAATATTTTGTGGATTCAGCAATTAATTTTTATAACACAGCAGTATTGATAAATTTCTTAACCTAGACTAAATGAATATTTTTGCTTGATAGTCTGTACCATTTAGAAAAACTCTGTAAAATGTCAGTAGCTTTCTCTTTCGATAATCTTAAATATTTGTGTAATTTACTCTAGCTTGGTTTTCTATAGTTTAGTGAACACCCACTTTTATCAACAGTTTTGCAGCTTTTTAAGATTGCATTCCTGTCATGCAGTTCCCCTTGAGCTTCAACTTGTGACATGTAGAGAGAACTATAGAGATACTGTTTGGGAATAGATTTCCAGATGCATCTTTTCCTTTGCTATTGCTCTAAGTACATAAAGCTAGTCCTAAGAAATGTTGTGTGTGTCTTAATTTCAGTAGGGATTCACAGTCTGTTGCAGAGTGCTAGTGGACTCAAAAGTACCTCCTAAGACTATGGATGGGGAAAGAAAACATCAGATTAGTCCAGAGTGACTTGTGTGTACGAGTAAAGTATATCAAAAGTAAAAAAGAAAAATACACAACTTTACAGATACCACTAGGTTTTCTCCAGTTACCTAAGTTGTCAAAGCTCCTTTTATCCAATTATATTGTTTCCGCTTACCTCAGTATGTCAGTAGTGATAAACTATACTTTTCCTTGCTTATAGCAGTGATTACATTTTCCCAGTATTCCCTGAAAATGTTTAAACTGGGCTACATCTTTCCAATATACCAAGACAATCATTGTGGATGCTTAATTTTATATTAATTTTTATCTGTATTGAATTAAAACAAAGTAAACATCTGAAAAATCCCAGCAATAACTTAAAAGATTAAAAGATTTATTTTAGCCACTACTGGAAAGCCACAAGGACCTTCATGAATCTGCTTAGCTTTCTGAGGAGAAATTACCTTGTTGTTTTCCTATACGTGTTTCATCTAAAAGGTGCATGCTGTGTGCCACGAGTGGAGAATAGCTACATTTCTTATGGTTAATTTTAAAACCCTGAGAGGGATATTGTTGCTGTTTATGTATTTTCCAAATGCCTGAAAAACTTTCTGTAGTCATTCTGGGTACAAAACTGGGTAAAATCATGGGACTGAAAATGAGTTTTGATTATATACTCAAAGTATTGTCATGTTACAGGGATGGCAATTGTTCATTATTTGTTATAGTATAAGAAATGATCAACCTCAGCAGTGAACTGATGAACAGGATAATTCAAGGAAGAATTGACATTGCTTGAGGCCAAAATGCTGAAATAGTCTTCAACAGAATTATAAGAACACGAGAGAATTTTGGAGAATGAATAAAGGTCATTTGGTCCATCAAGACATATTCTTTTTAGTAGTCTGTTTCCCCAAGGATGATATCTAATTGTTTCTTGAATGACACTGGCACTTTTTGCCTCGACAACTTTGCCTGCAGGCTATTCTAAGTATTTCTTATTCTCTACATGAAAAGGTGCTTTCTGATATATGTGCTGAATTTATTTTTTAATTTTCAGTTATGTTCTCTTGTCCTATAATCTATGTCGGAATGGAAATAATAATTTGAGTTGATATTATCTGTGGCAGTTAAGGCTTTATATGCTTCAAAAAAGACAGTTCTACCCTGTCCTTAAAATTAGATGCCCAGATTTATAATGTAAGTAACTATGACTGCATATCAAATGGTGGCAGGGGTCTCCCTTAGATGATTCACATCAAAATCAGTCTTACTTCCCTAAATGTGTTTTGCTGATGTTGCTGATGCTCTGTCCCCCATTGACAAAAAATCTGTCCAATATAGAACATCCGATGACACTTGATGTCTTTTTTAACATCAGCTGAAGGGAAAACAAAAACAAGATGTACTTTAAACTTTTTGCAACAGGCAGAAAAGTGAGAGGCAATAGCAAGGGACATATCAGTAAAAGTTCACTAACTCCTTCTTTGTACTTTTTTCAAAACGCTTCAATCTTTCTTCAGTTCTGGATGATTTGAAAAATAAATCGGATTGTCTACACTGCCTAACTTTTAACAACACCAGACCACGATTACTGCCCCTTAAAGGAGGGGTGCCTAACCTTCCTGAGTCTTTAAGGTTTTTGCCCAGGACTTGCCAGGCAGCCCAAGCAGCTGATTAGGCAAGTCAGTCACAACTCTATTCCTGTTTTGTCTGTGTCAGGCTCTAGAAAACCAGATTAGACAGTATTTATTTGTGTGTACCAGAAACTACTGCTGAAGCAGCAGCATAGTCTCCATGCCACATATCCTGTTTGCCTGGAGACAGAGAAATCAAAGGCTCTTCCTCTCTCACTGTTCCCCATCCAACTGCCCTGCCCTAGTTCCATCCATACCTATCCTTTAGCAGCAGAAGCCTTTCCTGGCCTCAGATAACCCAAGCCTCCCATCCCTTGACAAAAAAAAAAAAAAAAAAAAAAAAAAAAATCAGTTTTCCTCACACTTCTGAGAAGCTTCTTGAAAGTTTACAGCAAAATCTTCATATGGAAAATAGCCACAGGACACATATCATCTTAGATGGCTGACCTTTAGCACACCCTGCTAGCACTCTTCTTCCTGTAGCCAGGTTTTCAGATTACTTGACAGTCCACATTATCAACAACTCCACAAACACGAGAGCCATGCTCTAATAGCTTATGAGCCGCATGTGGTTTATGAAAGAAAAATTGACCACCATCACTTAAGCACTTAGATATTACTACGTACATGTTAGTGTAAAGCTTTATGGAAATACATAAGGTGCCTCCACTCCAGCTCTGAGCCGGGATTTGCTTCCATAGACATTGACCTTCCATGGAACATTTATAAATCAATTCCTACTACACATGGCAACGTGTCCCCTACATCGGCAATGGTTAATGGGATGAAATTTAACAAGTCCAAATGCCAGATTCTGTGCCTAAGATGGTGTAACGCTGGGCACAAGTGTAAATTGGGAGAGGAGTGGCTGGAGAGCAGCCTTGCAGAAAGGCATCAGGGATGCTGGTCAACAGCAGGCTCAATATGCAGTGTGCCCTGGCAGCCAAGAGGGCAAACCACATCCTGGTGTGGTATACACCGCACAGTATAACCAGCCAGTCAAAATAAGTGATTATCCCTCTGTATTCAGCACTGGTGCAGCCTCACCTTGAGTACTGTGTGCAGTTCTGGGCCCCACAAAGTAAGAAGGATGTGAAGGTCCTTGAATGTGTCCAGAGGAGGGCAACAAAGCTGGTGAAAGGGCTGGAAAGCATGTACTATAAGGAGCAGCTAAGGACTTTGGGCTTGTCTAGTTTGGAGAAAAGGAGGCCCCAAGGATGCCCCAAGCCTGTCAGTGTTGAAGAGGCATTTGGACAATGCCCTTAATAACACGTTTTAGCTTTTGGTCAGCCCTGAAGTGGTCAGGCAGTTGGACTAGATGGTCATTGTAGGTCCCTTCCAACTGAAATATTCTATTCTTTTCTATGGACAGAGTTGTGTAAAAGGAACAAATAGGTGCCAAAATAACAATAAAACATGTAATTATTTAGAGACTTATAAAACACCAGGCTTTATGGAGGACTTTGACATCTTCAGAAATTATTCTTTAGAACAGAATGAACATATATCCCCTCATTTTCTGCTAGAAAAATAGCAGCTGAATCAAGGTCTCCAATTAAAAAAAAAACCCAACAACAAAATCACCACCAATTTCCAGTCCTGAAGATTTCCTTCCTTGACTATGAATGTTTGTATTAACTAGTTTTCCAATGTGCTTTCTAGATAAGAGAATTTCAATCTGTCTCTGAATAACAATGGAAGTGGTTTCAGACAAAAGCAGGCTCTACTGAGACTCTCTTATCCCTCATTTAACAATAAGAACTTAATCATGATAATTGTTCCAAATCATTGTAACATGGGGAGAACAGAGATCCATGAACTAGGCAGATTTTGTGCTGTCTTCAGTACCTAAATGATCCATTTAACCTAGAATCCTCTGCAATATTGCAAAGCATCGTTGTAATATACCAGGCAAAAACCACTCACCTTAACAGTTCGAGTTTTGCATACCAGTGCCTATTTCTGGTCATGGAAACCTGGTCTTACTTCATTTCCCAGTAATGAACATGAACCTGGGTCATAGTTCGTGAGTAGATATACTGTCTCACAGGAACAGTTAAGTTATACTGCCTGATGTACGATTACCATTTAACAATATCAACTCTGGTTTATATAGATTGACTTGTGGACAGCCAGATCTCCTTATGCGTGTTCCGGTCTTAGGTGGACACAATTACTGGCTGCACCATTGGAGCTGAAAGAGAGGAAAACATTAAGTTTAGTCTCTTGTTCATTGCTGACAACATGCAATTCATCATTACACTTCTAATGGCCTGGATTTCTCCATTAGGGTTTATAATACGGAACTTTTAGTAATGACTTCTGACAATACTCCTGGTGGAAAGGGTTGGGTTTCAACTACCACCTTCTGGGAGCTCTCAGATTTGCCTCCACTGATTCAGCCCTGTCAAGGAGAGCAGTTTCAGGTGCACTAGTGAAGACAGTTTCAGGTGCACTAGGTCGCTGCTGGTCAGAACTGGTCTGTACAATAAACTAATTATAAATTATAATGGCATTGACTATTTAGGTTACACTGGTGTTGTATTAGGCCTATGCTTGATGAGAAGACCCATTCTAGTGTAAACTTAAGGGGGATAATGGGGAACCCTAACCTCTGTCTTGAGATTAACAGAGAAATTGAGTTGCCCCATACGATATTTTTACTGCATCTGTGCTAAGACCTAGAAAAGCACAAGGACAAGGTAGCCTACACTTATCTTGCCAGCTATCTTGCCAGAACTTTTTCAGTGAAACAACTATCATTAGGTGTAACAAAACTGGTGTTCAAAAAAAAAAAAAAGGGGGGGGAGAGAGAAAAATTGAATAATATAAAATATTCAATTTCCATTTTTTCAATTGGAAAATAATGTGAAATAAAAAGATCCCTGATTTATTTCCAGTTTCCTCCTACCAACTAGTGAAAGTCAGTGAAACTAAGTTTACAGAAATTTCATTACTGTTGCAAGAAAGGAAAAAAAAAAAATACAAAACATAAAAAATATAGAATGGATAAAACTGTGAGGGGAACTCCAACAGAGACAAAATACCCAATGTGACTTTTAACCTCCTTATTTTCTTTTAATATACTTCAGGTTAGCAAGTACTGTTTTATCAAAAAATCTATGTAGTTGGTACTGTTTAAGCGCTGAACCAGTGTCACAGGATAAGAGACTCGGTTTTAACTCATATCTGTATTTTCAAAGGTTCTGTATATCTTACCTATGAAAGAATAACTGAATTTGAGTAAATCAGTGGTTCACATATAGCTAGAGGCTACATTTTAACTGAGTATTCATTCAGTTTAGCCATATTAACAAGGCTTGCTTTCACAGGTGTAAAACAAGGTTAGTTATGCTAATCAGACCAGCAATTACTCCCCTGTGAAGACCAAAACATTGCTAAAAGCAAAGAAATTTATAAGATTTAACTGGAAACTGAATATAGCATGTTTGTTGCATCCTGAAATGATGTGTTTGTCTTCCCTGTTCTTCATGAAGTCTAAATATTTAGAGTTCCTTAAGTCACTTAAATGCAATTCTTTATTTTCTTAAATTTAACTTTTTTGAGCTAAACTTGAAAAAGAAAGGGACATGCTATTTCAAAATAAGATTCTTTTTAATTTATTCAAGTGTTAATTGTGATTTTACTATTTTAATTGCTGTTTTGTTTTATGAAATACATTTATGCTCAATGCATCACAAGGGTTTGTAACAAGTTACCTAACAACATTATTGTTTAATTTGGTATCCTTTTACCTTCAGGTAAATTGGAACAACTAGTGCAGATTTCAGTTTGCCTAAAATAATTTTCTCTGCTGGATGGAGCAGATTATCACAAGGTAATTTAAAATATATATATAAAGTGGGGAAAAGTTGTTTACAGCAAATGTATTTGTTAACCCTGTGATAATTGCCTACAGTGTTTTGAAGATAAAAACATAAATGTGCCATATGAATTTATGCATGAATTTAATCTACGAATATCTCAGACTTGCCCTAATAACTAGCAATACATTTTCTAAAGCAAATTGTTATCTGGGAGTAAATTGCATGTTGGCTTCATACTTCTTCCCACAGTCACTAGTATATCTCTGGCTGCTCTTTCTTCTTTCTGCTTTTTCCTTTTTGAGCAAACACATTTAACAGCTGTGGAAACAAACAGGGCATACTTGGCAAAAGTAGGGACCAGATGCCAAACTCTGCAATGCTTGTTCTAGCAGCAGCAAGCAGGTCTGTTGCTAACTCCTTGGTGTCACCTCTGCTGGCTCCTTTTTCAGTTTTGCTACTGGCAGGCAACAGAGGTGCATCTGGAGATGTCAGGGTCATGCAGCTGTGGGGTTCTCTTGGCTCCTGTATCCATATTTCTCTTTCATATTTAAATGTTATTTTTACATGCAATAACATTAATTACTTGAACATAACTAATATTTCTTTCAATTTTCATGGAGATGGGGGAGAAAATAACTTTGATTTCTGTATCATTAAGTAGATGTTTTCTATGAATAATTACTGTCTTCAGTTTGGGGGAGATTTGGTTCCTTTTTAATGGGGTGCAAAAATTTCAGTTGACACTGGGCTGGCACTGCTGACACGCTCTGAGAATCTGAGGCATTTCGGTTAGACTGTGCCTGGCCGTGATATGGGATCACATCAGTGTGTGGGGAAAGGAGAAGATGGGTAGGGTAAGGAGTTCTGCTGTGGCCTCGTTCACCATTGGTTTTGCTTGAAATTACAAGTCACCCTAGAGAGGTATGAAGCAACTAAGTCCAAATGCTATTAATAGCCTGTAAAATAAATCTAGCATCCCAGAGAGAACAAAAGAAAAGAGGCAGCTGAAGGGGGGAGAATACGTTATCCCAGCTGAAGCATGTTGGGGAGCGTATCCTTGGCAAAGACTGGACTCTAAACTCGTATCATGCTGCTGTATGCTATCTCATTTATAATCACATATAAATGGAAATTTAGACCTTTATGGCTTCAGTATCCTGCTATAAATTGCTACTATTATGTGAGTAATACTAGGTCTTATTTGGATGTTAATAATCTTTCTCTGGCCAGTGCTTATTTTCTGACTGGAAGTTTCTTCTTGTTCCAGAATTTTTTTTTTGTTTTTCTTTAGGTTCAAAGTTCATAGAGTATTACTCTTATTTGCAAATTAGCTTTTTAGAGTTAATCCATGCTGTCCTGTAGATATTTAACTTCCTGCCCACACCATTAACCATCAGTGGCAGTCTAGACTTCACCAAGACTTCAGGCTCACAAACTGTCATATCCACTACTGACACATGAACAGATACTAAATTATGTGCCTCTCCTGAGTTGGGGTGGTGGTGGTAGGTTCTGCCTACTGCCAGGTAGGTCCTGGTGAAGCCTGAAAACATACCTTCCCTTCCAGTTTAGGATAAATTGGGAACAAACCATGGGAAGAGACTGAACATACAAGATGTGTGCTTCATGTGGGTGAGGAGATGAGTTTATGTGCTGGGCTTTAAGAAGGGCAGTGAAAGGATCCGGCAGAAAAAAAGCATGTAGTGCTGGTTTTGAGGAGGTTGAATATGCAGTAGGAAGATGGGTAGCTGGCAACATGGAGGCTGCCATTGCACAGGACCCCTGTGGGCCGCTAGCCTTCGCTTACCCTTCACACAGCAATCAATAACCCGAAATTGGTGTGGCTGCTGGTCCATACCTATCAGAAAGATTTATCAGCAGCCAAAAGGTTTTGTGTATTTGTTCTCACCATGTCAATTCCCAGTGTTGTAACATTGCTTTCATTTTTTAGTGAGAATGTGATTATTTTTTCCAGATGAAATTGTTTGAATTGTCAATTTTATTAAAAAGCAGCACCCCTTAAAATCAGAAATGAAAATACTGCTGCTTCGCAGTTAACTTTGTTGTACGTTAATGTTTTAACTTTCCCTTATAAAGCAGCCAGAGTTAACATTGTTCTTTTCAGTAGATATTTGTAGTCATTTCAATGACTTATTATGCCTAACATTTTTTCTTATAGCCAGAGAGTATAATACGGATTTACTTAGGCAGCACAATTTTGTAATGCATTGTTGAAGGGTTTAGACCATTCTGCATATTTTTCCTATAAAGGGAAGGCACATGATTCTTATATAGTGTTTATGACATGCATCAGCAAGCTACTAAAAAGCAAAGAAGTGAGATGCTGTATGACTTAATATGTCCATTTGCTATAATTTTAGTAGTATTAAAGTAAGTGTTGATTTACAGTGCATTTGGAACCAGGTTAGATCTATAACTTTTTTCCTACACTGGGGTAATGAACAGAGGGACTGAGTTATCTGGGAGATACAAACTTATTCAGGACTGGGTGATTAAAAACCAAACAAAATACCACCTTACTATTTTTCTAAACTCCAAAGTTGTGAAGGATAATCAAAACAATATTAAAAGCATATTCATTTATAACTTTTCCTTAATATTACTTCAAAGACTTATCCTTTCTAAGGCCTTGCTTCAGAAGATTGTCTATAACTAAATGAGAAAGCCCCCCTGCCTAAAATAATAGAGAATATAGCTGGTAGACATCTCAAGAGATCCTGTCATCCATTCCCCCCTCCCAAGCCCTGATCAGCTACACCCAGATAATTTAGGATAACAGAGACTGGTGCGTTCAGCATCTGTCTTCCTCATGGCCTTGCCTCATTCAAACAAATAAGTCTTGGTTTTACTCATGCATCAAATGTGATAAAACATTTATGAGGGGAGGCAAAGAGGTTGAAAAATCTATCTGTGCCTGTTGCTTGCTTACCAACTGAAGAGACATAATTGTTAATAGGCTACATTTTAGCATGTTTTTGGGGAACTTTTTTATCAACTTTAGTTATATTTAGGCATGGGGACTGATCCACAAGAGGAATGTTCTTGCACGTGTAAAGACATAGGTAGTATCTGCCCTGGAAATTTTACGATGAAAACAGACATGGCATATGTAATGTAGAGGAGAAGGATGTACTGCACAAGTAGTGCAGTACACTACATAGTGTAGTAATTTGGAGAGCAGAAATTGGAAAAGTAAAGAGATGGGAAATGAAAAGGGTGAAATGAAAATAAGAAGTGGACAAAAAGCGAAGTGAGAGGGTTAAGTGAGTGCAAGATGGAGATGCTGTGTGGCCAGTAGAATTTAAAACAAGATTGAAGCCAGTCAGCAAAGGACTGAATCAAATCAAAATGGTTTTAGAAAACACTCTTTTAAAACTAATCAATGGACATGGTAATAAATAGCATGCTGTATAACTTAGATGAAGGTGCAAATCCTCCACATCTTGCTCTATAAGAAATAATATCTTGTATTGTGGAAACATTTTAAAATAGAGAGAAACGCATCCCAGAAACATTCTTCAAAGTAATGCTGTTTCACAGTACTTCTAAGTATGTTCTGCTTGCCTATATTAGGAATAATTCTGTTGTGATGATACAGTTTGTATTATGATTTCAGATAAATAAAATTTTAAAAAGAAAATTTAAAAAGGAACATAAAATTACATTTTCAGGAAAAAATATTAAATTACCAGAAAATGGATAGTTCTCACTCAACTTGATGAACTGTCAGGATGAAGAGTCTGTATATGTGATATGAATTAATTAAAATTCTTTATACTTCAACACTAGTTTCTGTTGAGGTAAATAGAAAATAATTTAGTCATCACTGAAAGGTATAGAATCATAGAATCATTAAGGTTGGAAAAGACCTCTAAGATCATCGAGTCCAACTGTCAACCCAACACCACCATGCCCACTAAACCATGTCCCTAAGCACCTCGTCTACACGTCTTTTAAATACTTCCAGGGATGGGGACTCAACCACTTCCCTGGGCAGCCTGTTCCAATGTTTCACCACTCTTTCAGGAAAGACATTTTTCCTCACGCCCAATCTAAACCTCCCCTGGCACAACTTGAGGCCATTTCCTCTCGTCCTATCGCTAGTTACTTGGGAGAAGAGACCGACACCCACCTCGCTACAACCTCCTTTCAGGTAGTTGCAGAGCGCGATAAGGTCTCCCCTCAGCCTCTCCAGGCTAAACAACCCCAGTTCCCTCAGCCACTCCTCATAAGACATGTTCTCCAGACCCTTCACCAGCTTCGTTGCCCTTCTCTGGACACGCTCCAGCACCTCAGTGTCTTTCTTGTAGTGAGGGGCCCAAAACTGAACACAGGATTCGAGGTGCGGCCTCACCAGGGCCGAGTACAGGGGCACGATCATTTCCCTGCTGGCCACACTATTTCTGATACAGGCCAGGATGCCATTGGCCTTCTTGGCCACCTGGGCACACTGCCGGCTCATATTCAGCCGGCTGTCGACCAACACCCCCAGGTCCTTTTCCGCCAGGCAGCTTTCCAGCCACTCCTCCCCAAGCCTGTAGCGCTGCATGGGGTTGTTGTGGCCCAAGTGCAGGACCCGGCACTTGGCCTTGTTGAACCTCATACAGTTGGCCTTGGCCCATGGATCCAGCCTGTCCAGGTCCCTCTGCAGAGCCTTCCTACCCTCGAGCAGATCAACACTCCCGCCCAACTTGGTGTCGTCTGCAAACTTACTGAGGGTGCACTCAATCCCCTTGTCCAGATCATTGATAGAGATATTGAACAAGACTGGCCCCAAAACTGAGCCCTGGGGAACACCGCTCGTGACCAGCCGCCAACTGGATTTATAGAGCAATCATAAACCAGTACACAACTATATAGTTTGTATACCTTGTTTTTATTTATATGATCTGGAACATTCTTTAAAAAAGTGTTCATGTTCATTTCAGTGAATAATACTGCTTGGTTTCATAAATAATATATTCTTTATGAAATTTATTTTAATAGTTTTCTTCATAAGACAGAGAATAAAGAACAGTTTCTGTTTGCCAGTCCTCTACAAAGTGAACTGCTGTCTGAGTGGGCTGAAGAATCAGCATGTACGATTGGGACTTTACAGTACTGTGACACATGCACTGGAAAAAGTGATTGCAGTTCTGAAGATGTTATTAGTCCTAAAGGCATACAGATTTTAATTCAGCTTTGAAAACATCTTTTCATTCTTTGAGAGTTCAAGGCTTGCGTTCAGCTTTTTATAACTGTAGTTGTAACAGTGAACTTCAGGATTTGTACATCAGAAATTTTTTTCATAATTCAAAAAGGTACACAATGAATGAATGAATGATAAACACATATTTACACATGAGGAACAGAATCTACAAGCATTTTAGGAATTCTATTTCAAATATGAAATGTGCTGAAACTGCAGTCCAGTGGTATCCTCTGTGCACAAATGGATCATCTGTATACAAACATTAATGCTTATATAGCCACTGAATTGTGTATGTCAGCAAACATTTTGAAGATAGGAATGAAAATAAAGAGATATTGTAAAGTTCTCAGCATTTGTCGTTATCATGACAATAAACATGTACACCATGGCAAATAATCATATAGCAATTTGCAAATAGGAATGACTGAAATTACTGAATGGTTAAGAATTGTACACTAAGGAATGCAAACCAGAAGAGCAGATGGGTTGGATGTGAAGCTAGTCATATTTAAGAACTGAGAGCAATTAAAAAAAAATCTCAGAAACTGTCTAATAACAATACAGAAATGAAGAGCAAAACTCATAACAAAATGATAGGACTGACAAATTCCATGGCTGTGAAATGAAAGAAGCAAACTGTGCAATGTAATCTTATTAAGCAACATTTTTAGTAGGTCAGTGTAATAGAATTTCTGGTTTTGGAATCAAGATTCGTACCTAGGTGGAATGGACAGCAGTTGGACAAAGACTTTAATTTTATGTGATTGCTGTGTGTTTGGTATCTTCTCCACAAAAATTGTCAGCAGATTAAGATATAAGTTTATTACTTAAATCACTGTGATTATTTGCTTTAAGTTGAACTGCATCTGGAAAAGAAGAATGTTGTAGAGTGGCTCTACAGTTAGTGTCATACACTCTTTAAATATATTGTTATAGCACCCTATATCCCAGTCACAGACCTCCTATGGTCTGTCATACGGACTTTGCCTTACATTACTCCAAGTTAACAATTTGGGACCAATGCATCACACTCCAGTGACAGTTATTGCAGCTAGACATGTCCTCTTGTCATGCATTTTGTCCCTTTGAGTAAGAATGTGGCAGATTATGCTTCCTCTCTAACCTACTAGCCTTTCTTCCATATGATAGTCATTGGAGCAAAAAATAATGCAATCAAATATGTATATGCATACAAACACTGTTTTCAAATTTCAGAGTAGTATTTTTTTTATGCTTATATGAAGGTAATCTGTATAAAAAGAGAGTGGTAAAAATATTTTTTAATTTACATCTCTCATCATTTTGGCAATAACCTCTTGTTTTTTACAGAAACCCTACTTGTGATCTCACAGTATTGTCTGCAGTCAACGTATAAAACAAATAACACTAATGATGTCTGATTCCTATGTATTTTGTCTCGTGGTTGGATTCTTTTCTGCCTGGATAAGTGAGAATTCCAACTAGAGGTTTTTTTGTGTGTGGGCAAAGGCATTCTTAATGTTTCACTCAGATCTTGGTTCTTTATACCAAGTCAGAAATGAGTATATTCTGCAGTCTTTTGCTTATCAGGAGGCACTAATTAAGTCTTTTTCCTTCACTATTTTAGTAGAAACAGCAGGTCTGGGAGATCTGTCCTGCTGTCTCAAATTTGGTTAAAATTAGCCAACAAGCTCAAAGTTAAGAGAGAGGGATCATAGGAAAAACAGACCTTTGTATATCCCAGAGGTGAGAGAAACAAATACAAATATCTTCATCAAACAAATCTTGTTTTCTTAGGAAATCAAGCTAAAAAAATTGTTCATTCAATGGTATAAGTTAGTGCTCATCTCTGTAGAGATTTTTAAAATGTCATTTTGTTCAATGTGAAGTAAATCACGTCTCATAGTTCTTCAGTTTTACAAAGTGAGGGCAATTAACCGTTGAAGAAATTGGTGTGACTTCTGGTTGTCATCACTGGTGAGCTGCTGGTGGTAGATATCTGGGATTGGGGGAGGGGGAAGGGATGACTAAACAGTACAGTTTATTCAAAGAGACAATTCTTCCAGAAAATCATGCAACTTCTGTCATCCAAGAAACAGCTTCATGATCACCGTAGTCTGTACGGGCCATCATAGTGAACAGCTGGCTGTAACCCATGTTGCTTATCATTTGGGGCCATTCTTTTTCTTTCAAGGGTATGATCTGACACATGTAATGTGTTAAATGCCATTTCCCTTTCAGAATCCTTCAGCGAAAGTATATTCTGCCACATGTGAGAGTGATGTGGTAGAAAACGGCAAGGGAAATTTCAATCATTGCAATAGTGTTCAGTGTTAGAATATTAAATTGATGCATCCTGAATATATTCGATGAGAGAATTTTTCACTTTTTGTTTCCGATATTAATTTTGTATTCACCACGGTGAGGCAAGTTTGTGGAAAGATACATGGTCCACTATGCATGACCTTGGAGTAATGTGGTCCATAATCCCACATCTGTCTTCTGCCTTACATTTATTAGAATTGTTCATATGAATCACCAGCTGGAATTTCAGGGGGATGCAACAACTGCTGGTCCTAGAAAACTACACAAGGAAAACGCAAGCTCTGATGTAATGAACTGGCATTTTGATAACTTTGGGGCAGTGTGAACAGCTACGGAAAGTACTTGATAGAAATGCAGAGATTTCTGAGAGAATCCATAAAGTAAGAGAGTTAGAGAAATTGTTAGGACAATATCGCCTTGTGCTCAAACAGGGTGGGGGGAAAGAACAGTCAGTGAAGATTACCATTAGAGGCCAAGACTATAAGATTTATATGACTTTAATATAAGTTTTAAAGGTGATCAGTGCAAATGTTTCAAACTAATTTCTAAAACTAGGTTTATGTGGTAATGAAGTAGTTAGTACTGTACTGAGATAAGTAGACAGCAATTGAAACATTTAGGAAGGGTTGGTTGATTTCCAACAAATAGAAAAAAGCTGCTGTCAAGTCTTATTTAAAATTCTGATCACAATAGTAGACGTGTTACTTTTGGATACATTGAATATATTGGCCAAAATTCTGTCATGGCGTTGATGGGGAAAGTAGAAAATTTAGTCATTTGCAAATTAATGTCATATAAAACATTTCTGTACATGGTATTGTCTGGCCCATTGGTTTCTATTATTTGTCAGAGGGTGCAAATCTATACATTTTTGGACACCCTCTGTTACAGTCATGCTTCTCCAAAGATATAGTGAAATATGCAAAAATAAATATGTAACTCACTAAAAATTAACTGTTCTGGAGCATGCAAAATCAGACATTGATACAGACACTTACAGAAATGGATCTTTCTTTAGTCTCATATTTCTAAGCCACCTACTGAAGACTGCTAGTGCACTGAAAACTTTTTCAATTAGGAATTTGGGCTGAGATTCTTGCTGTTGATATATTCATACATAGAAAACACTGCTAGAGCTAGTGAGATGTTTTTAGATTGTTTTTTTTTTTTAATGAGGTGTTTGATGGTTTACAAAAGCATTAAACTAGAGCTGATCTTTTTTTTTTTTAGCACATTACTTCTACAGCATCTTGAAATTAGTGACTGTACACAACTTTTTTCCTGTGCAGTACAAAAGGCAAATGAGAATAAGGGTAATAAGATGTGAGCTGAACTTAAGATAGCAAGTTTATTTAAAAACAAAACCAAACCAAACCAACAACAACAACAACAACAACAAAACCACAAAAAACTACCTTCATGTCTTTTTGAATTTTCCAAGGCCCTTTGCCTTTTTTCTCTTTCAACAGACGTGGAAGCACTAAAAACTTGGAAATATAGTTTATATTGTTGAAAAAGATGTGCTGGTTTCAGCTTTTGCACCTTCCAATGTATTTTCTCTTTCAAAGTTTTTCAGAGTATCTGTTTGCTCTTCAGACTTTCAAATTGCAAAACCCAGCAAACCAGAGGTGGCATTGCTGGAGCTAGTGAGGATGTGGATAACGGTCCCTGACTCTTTTGCACTCCCTTTTTGAGGAATAATTAAATAATCAGAGCTTTCAGGTGGATCTGCCTACCCTTTCTCCTTACAGTGAAACTCCCCAGAACACTGTGAGGGGTTTGAATCTGTAAAGTTTTAGTAGAAAATAAACTGTGACATGGTAATGTTTTACACAGAGAAAATTCGGAGTGGGACAGACCTGTTTGGAAGCCATTTTATTTTTATCTGTGCCTGCCCACTGTGTCCCTGTAGGACTGAGGCATTTTACTCTCAGACCGGCAGTAATTTTTAGTAGCTTGGAGCTATGGCATCCCTCTCCAGGCCCTTAAGAAAAGTTTTTTTCCTTCCCTCAGCTCTGAGGTCTGGCTCATGGGTCTATTCCCAGCTCCTCTCTGTAGACCCCTACTCTCCGTCTCTGCCAGTAACTCCCTGCTTTGCAAGCTTTCTTGGGCCCTCCAGAAGTTTTTTCCCAGCCCTGCGTGATCAGATGATCCCAGTAAGGGGAGAATATCCTTCTTCCTCCAAGGGCTTTCACCTTCTTGCAACAATTTACCTCCTTGCTTTCAGCCTCTCATTTTTATCCCAACAACAAAGTAGTGTAGTATGCTGGGAGCACACAAAACCTAGGGCTTGCTTGTTGTGGGAACTAAGAGCGAGCAGCCCCTCAGCTTGGGAGAATGACGGTGCTGCCCGGCCTCGCTGCTGACGAACAAAGGTAAAGGACTGTTTCTTCCTGTGTGAAGTCATGTAATGTTCAGGCACTAGCCAGCTCTGAGCTAAAAGGTTTTCTTTTAAATGTCGAGCTGCAAAGTAAGGAAAATAGGGAAGCCTTGTAGTGCTAGAAATAATGACAATACTGACAGGTGATTGCTATGAGAAATCACTTTTGCTTTATGTCTTAAACAATAACATTCAAGTTTAGTTTATGTGTATATAAGGAAAAAAAAAAAGAAAAGTTGAGTTCTTGACAACTGATTGATATAAAAATCACTTGTTCTTTCCTTTCTCAAATGTTATTAAAAATGTCTTTTACTTGCAAAAAAATAGGACACAATCAGGTTATTGGCAACTGATTGCTGCAAACTGTTGCCATCTCAAACAGAAAAAAAATCACATGACTTTGTATCTTGTTTGCAGTTTTTTTAGATCATGCAAATGAATTAGAACAAATTCCTTTTAAAGATACAGCATTGCAGTGTCTTAGGAATTGTGGCCTGGAACCGGAAATTAACTGCACAGATCAAGAAGCTTTGCCTAGCAAGTTAGTGGCAGCCTAAATTAGTTTAGAAGATTGGAACTGTACTAGTATGAAATAACTTGCCTATGTTTTTTTTTTTAGATACTTGTACTAAGTATTAGTTGAAGGTAATACCAGAGAAGGAGGGAGAGACTGAAAATATTTATAAGAGAAATGTCAAGTTTGTCTAGGTTCCATTTTCAAAAACAACTTACAAGTAATATTAATGCAACTTTATACATCTTAATTACAGATAATGAGAAAAGCAGTTAAATTTTTTTTTTGGTGATCATCTCTAATTCAGCTCTGTTCTCCTCCCAGTTTCTTCTTAAAATTTCTTGTTACTGTTGACAATTTTTGAGATGGATTGATGAAAGTGAAGTCCTTTTGTTTTTATGGATTACTTAGTATCTCAGTTCTGTTTGCCTTACATAATGATATAAAAATGGTTTACAACTTCAGAAATGTCACTAGATCACAGTAAGTAAACGATGTTGTATAAGAAATTAGAAAAATGTTAGGAATTTTAAATAGAAAAAAAAAGTTGAAACATGATTTTCTACTACAATGGTAAAGAATTGACATTGAGCATACAAATATTGTATTATGAATGATTTCTTTTTAAGATTCTGGTCTGGAACACCTGGTCTTAAATGTTTAGTAAAACTGGAGTTAAACAGATGCCAAGGAATCAGGAAACATGACTAGATCTAGATCACAATATATGGACTATATCTTCAGAATCCTTGGAAATGAAATGTTGCCAACTATTAAGAGTTCTTTGCAAGCCTTTAAAAGGCTGTAGTCCTTCAAAGGACTTGTATCCTTGGATACTTTCCACTTCCTTTTCATTTGCTGTATGCTGTTCTTCTGAACACCTCAAAGTACCTTATAAATAATGAATTAAGCTTTACAAAAAAATCTATCTATCTTGTATAGACCGTATTGCAACCAATTTGCCAGGGAGTAAAATGAAACATAAAGCAAGTGAAAACTGTAGCTACTTTTCGAAGAGGCAGAAAAAAGAAAAAGGAAAAATTAGAAATAGAACCATGACCACATGACAACAACTAACATTCTTTAGCTATCTTTTAGCAATCAAATATATAGCATTAACTCCCCCTCCCCCCCAAAAACCCCTTAACATTCACATCCCAATCCATATTTTGATCTGTATATTTACCTGGAAAAGTAAATTAATATGTGAAAATTCACTTAAATTCTTAAATGCTGTGCTTGTCTGTCATGTTCATGTTGCTTATTAGTTACTGAAACCTATGTGTGAATGGATTGATCAGTGTGCATCAGGTATGTGTTTGGGAGTGATCAAACATTTTCTTTATTATTTTTGTGGTTTTAATCTTACTTTTCTGAAGCGAGACCTGAAATTGCAGCATATGATCTGGGTGAAAACAGTTGATCTTATTCATTTTGAAAAAATTAAATCTCAGAACTTTACTTTCAAGTGTTTTATGGACTGGAAGATAACTTGTGTTTGCATGTTTATGAGTTTTAAAATAACTTGACCATTTCTGTCCAGTTTTTTTCTTAATACTATGGGGTATCACTGACTGCTGTTTAATTATGAAAATATTTGAAATGCTTATGGATAGTTCTGTGATTTTATTAAGCATATAATAATTATTCATAGGTGATGACAAATTTCTGTTGTTCCCATTTTTGAGCAAATAACACTCAGTGATTTTTTTGCATTTATATTGGAGGGTCTTATCTAAAACAGTTGGATTTTTTTCATTGAGGTTATTGCAAGAGTCCTTGAAAATGGACTCTTGAAAACAAACCAGGAGGATGAACTCCACCTATTCAATGCTTAATACATTAGGTCCTGGATTTTTCTGAAATTGAAGATTGTGATAATTCAGGCACCATCTTTATTACTTTGCTCTGAGACTTTTGTATTGCAAAAGTAGTGCTAAGCAGCACCCTTAAAATGTTTTATTTGCATCAAAACCACTGTTCTTTATCCTGGACGTTAACTTCTGCTTCTAATGTAAAAGTGGGAATAAGATAACACTTTTCTTCATCATACTGCATGGCTCCTGGTCAAAGAGACAAGGTATGAAGCTAGATGCAAACACTGGTCCACTCCATGGATTACCTAACATTCAGTGTTTCTAAGCCCTGATTTTGCTCCTTTGCATGCATGCTTATAACATACGATTTTCTGTACTGTGTCCCACATGGGATTTAGCTTTGTGTTTGTCAACTTAGGCACTAAGCAAAGAGCTAAATCCTTAGAGTGCTCAGCTAGAAGTGAGTTGTGTGTGTCATTACAGGCAGGAGCCAACAAACCCTTTCCCATATCTTACTGTGAAACATTTATGAAAGGCAAATAAATAAAAAAATCAGTCCCCAGTTAGTGTAGAAGCACTGTAGGGTCTGATTTGAGACAGTGAGTGGAGTTTATGCCATTAAATTTAAAAAGTGCAGGCCTGGGCCCTAAGAATTTTTTAAGATATTCTAAGTTTTATTTTTTTTAATCCCTCTGTTGTTTGTAGGCATGTTCTCAATCGTGATGTGCAAACCACAGAGAAATAAAGTTTATTAATGGTACCCCCAAAAAACTTTAAATCTGTAAAATCCTGTTTTCATACTGAGTACTATAGTGCCATTAAAAGCTACTATTTTGAACAGATAAAAATGGGCCTATTTCTATTAGAAAGCTCTTGATCTTCCTTTTCTGTCCTCCATTTCTATCCTGACAGGTCAAAAGACCTGTCACAGGTGCTGGATTGCATATTGCCATTTCTGGGCTTCAAGCCAGTGTAAATTTCAAAGTAGAGGGAAAAGTGAATGTTTTTCAGGCAGCTGGACATTATGGTTCTTCTTTTGTTTGTTCTCTAATTTTATTAATTCTTGGCTGTTTGAGTTATTCACATGCCTGTTATTGGTGGAGGAAATTCTGGAAGACTTAAGGTAAAGCAGGAAAAAGTATGTAATAAAATTCAGTTTATCCCTTGGCAGTGATTTATAAATCATTGATACCAGGAACACATAGTTCATGAGTTAATATCTGTATGCGCTGAGCTGATTAAAAAAAAATTGGGTTTGTTGTTCAGTTTCATTTATTTCCTGCGTTGTCTGACCTATGCTAACAGTCCTTAAACATCTTGGGTTTATTTCCTCACTGCTTTACCTAAAGGAAGAGAGAGGATACTAATGTTTTCTCTTCTTCTTCTACCACTTGTATTACTCAAATGCACTCTGTCTCCCATTTGTATTTAGCTTTTTTATTAGGTGATGATATTTTTTGCCAAATTTGACTTGATAAAAAAATTTGAATCATTAAATCAAAATTTTCAAAGAAATAATTTTTTGTGTGTGTGTGTGGGCATCTGTATGTGTGCTTTTGTTATGTTTTATTAGGTAGATGGGGGACACCAAACACACTACATTATCACTCTCTTCCCCGAGTTGTGCATAATTTTTGAAATATAGCAAGGTGAAATTTTATTTCATTTCTATCTAAATTATTTTTATCAAAATATCTGACTTTCAACCCTAATATCTTTTATAACTGGAAAAAAAAAAAATCACAGTTTGCACACATATTTACAGAGATTTCAGGGCGGGGGGGGAGGAGGGTTGTGCCAACTAGTAGAACAGTAGATATTTGAAAGCTGTAATTCCACATCAGCGTAGCCCCCATTGCTCTTGTTTTGGAGAAAGCTAATATTGACTAGACAATTAGCATTGTTTAAAAATCTCATCTATATCGTGAATTGAGTACATTTTTCTGTAAAATATTTAATGTTCTCTCTGAATTTTCTATCGCTAGATTCTATTTGTGTTTAGATAACTACAATCTATAACAGATTTTCTGTCTTTTTCATGAAAGGGATTAATGAGTTACTGGACCAAATGCAATGTAATAAAGGCTGTTGTCTTCTTTGCACTTTGGATCAAATCCATAGCAAATGGTCTACAACTAAATTTTTGCAAATGTGCCTAGACAACTTTCGTCATGTTTTGGTAAATAGATCACTGTTTTCAGTGCCTTACATTGCATTTTTTTCCTCCTTTAAGATATAAAATAATGGTCCCATGAGGCAGATTCCCTTTGTTATACTTGTGTGTATTTAAATTATTTTTATGGCTGTGCTTCTAAAACATGTTTTAGAATGTTTTGCTGGAATTTTTCCCTTGAAAAAAACATAATATTTTATGATCACTTGTATTTTTATCATCAGGTTTTGATCGGTGCAGGAATAAGATACTTATTCCCATTCCATATGCAGTCAAGGGTTATTAGGCACAAAAAGTAACTAAAAATAAGCAAATTTGAACTGGTTTTGACCTAGAAGAAAATACGTGCTAAGGAAGTTCTGATTTTTGATACTGTAATGATCTGAAATCCAAAATTAATTTTTCTGCTTCCCGTAAATCAAAGCATTCATAACTTTCTCTTAACTTCAATTGTCAATTTAATCTTCCTGACAAAAGTTGTAGGGAAGCTATAGTGTGAAATGATTAAAAAGAATTAGTTGCTACCATCTGTTCATTATATAATTTCCTTCTCAAAACCTCTGGACTGTTTGTCTCAGACACATTTCTGCTATCCTTTTGGTAGGTATTTCAACACGAGAAAAATATTTCTTGTTTACTTATTTAACACGCATACCAAATACTCAATAGGTTGCATCATGTCATGAAAGAGTTGCGTGGGGATCCTCCCCTGTAGCTGCCTTTAAATGTGAGTTATTCTCATTTCACACATCAGTGTAACGAAACTAATAACCCTTTTTCTCTGCTGAGACCATCATCTCTGACGTTGGATTGCAGATGGCCTGGGCTGGTGCAGAATGTTCATAGACAAGTATCACCCTCCCCTCCTCTTCCCTTGCAAAATGGAAGTAATTCACATCAAAATAACACAGCAGTAGAAGGGCAATTTGCCTGAGGCTTATAAAAAAAATATTAAATATTACTTAAAACGTACAGTTGCATTTGTGTTGTCTCCCTGTATTTCTATTATTCAGCCACGTAGTCTGAATTTACCTCGCTTAGTATTTTTATCACAGTTTACATTTAATTCAGTGTACATGTTGCTAAACTACAAAGGGGATAACTCTCTGATTCCCCTGTGAGCTCAAAATTTAGTCAAGCCTTTGATGTGGCTATCTTCTGGTTACATTAGAGAATTCCACTTTCTCCCTTGGGGTCATCTAAGGGAAAATTCAGTCAGTACAGAAGATGATCAGCATTTGACTTACATTTCTAACTTACATTTCCTATAATACCCTGAGGCTTTAGCCACTCCTTAACATTATGGTTCCTCCTCTTAGAATATTTTATTTTAGAGACTAGGCTGGTATTCTTCTGAACACCTTAGATACTGGGGCATGCTCAGGGTTTGTGCTGCTTCAAGAGCAGCTGAAATACTTATCCTAGATCTCCAGCTGAGATATCCACTGGTGCGAGGGAAACCCTTGAGTGACATGAAAACCAGTGAAGCTTTTCTCAGCTTATTTAAGATAGGTGAAAAAGTGCATGGCAGGAGTACTGTGGCTTGCTGGTGGCTCCTAATTAGCATGCTTGCACTGAGACTGCAGTGCGTCAACTAGACAGGGTTGGTGAGAGGCCAAAAGCTCACTGTAGCTTAATTTTTCCTCCTTAGCCTCCCAGAACTACGCACTCACTTCTGAGTCCCCCCTTTTTTGCTTGGATTTATTAATGAGAGACCTATTTAAAATTTTAAAGTCCTACAACCCTAAGCCATAATTTGTCTTGATGTCACTGGCAGTTAGAACCTGTCATTGGGCGTTTTAGCCTGACTACACACCAGAATTTGCTGTCTGGGAAAGAACACTTCTCAAACAGTAGGGTAAATGCTTAATTTGTCTCTTATCCAACTGAAAGCCGTAAAGACAGAAATAAGACAGAAGAAATCAGACAGAAATAGTGTGGTTTATGTGTAATTTTGAGTTTGTATAATTCCACATTCTATTTTTTATGTGTGTGTTTGCACACACACGTGCATGGGTGTGCACAAGCGTGCATCAATATTTCTGTCCCCTCATGCAAGAAAACCTACCAGCTTGGGCTCGCAAAACCACTAAGCCATTATCCTCAGTTTTAATGGGAGAACCTGATGATCCATTGCACCTTTGAACACGTGCGTGTACGTATGTCTGTCTCTGTAGTGCTGGCTAAGGTTAGGCAAGGAGAAAGTGTGCTGCCTGCAGCAGCTTTCTGTGCACATTGCGGGGCAACCTCCTGGCTGGTCAGGTATTCCCATCTCCTAGCAGCTATCATTCAGCAGCGTATTTGACTTCCTTGTTGTGAATAGTGCATTGTCTTACCGTTTGTACTTTGGCTGAGACAGTAATCTTGCACAGAATCCATCTCTCAGAGACTGGTCATTCCATGCTGAGTCATTCTTTACCTCATTTAATAAACTATGTTTTGCCACTAATATTTTTTCCTTTTTCTTTTTCAGTCAATAAACAGTTCTTGAGAGAACACCTAATCTAGAGCCTCCAGTAGCAACTGCTTATCAAGTGCAAGCCTCCTGGCTGTGTAAAGGATTCACCTCTGAGTCCTTGTTTCAGAAGGAACCTCAAGTTCTTTTATTCCTTAAATTACCATAATTGTGTGTCTTGCAGTTGCAGTATTTTCATGCTAATGCTGTAATTTTCTCCTTTCTTTTTTGGTTGGTTTGCTGAATTGATTTCAAGGCCCTTTGAAGTGTTTCCTGTTAAATAAGCTGGGAGGGTTTTCTTGATTCCCTCCCCCCCTCCCTGTGACAGCTGAACCAGTTTTGGTGATAAATCTTTGTTCTGGTGTCACACCCAATGGGATGTTAATGGAAGCCTGGTGTTTAAATGACCATTAAGTGATAAGAATCTAAAGGAAAGACTTTCCAGTTTATAAAATTTGAGATAAGCCTGTTCCTCCTTAACATCCATGAATAACACAAGTGTACTTTTCAGTTTTATTAACTTTTTTGAGACCCGAGTTAATTTATTTAGAGGATTTTATTGAAAACGTATAAGATTTAGCCTCTTGCATGAATACTTGCCTGGTAAAAATTAGGTAAAGTAATGATGTTGAATTAATCTGTGTTAAAAAAAAAAAAAAAAAAGTAGAAAAATACTGCAATGTTTTCAGACTTGGCCCAGGTACAGCAGAAATATTTTCATTTAGTATCCAACTGCTTAGAGGGATTATTTAACTCAAATTCAGCAGTGCTAAAATATCTCATCATAATTCATTACATAATAAGATTACCTTAAAAGAGAGCTAGATGGCACAGTTGGTCAATAGAGTAGGATATATTTTTGGAGGTCTAGGCTTAAATCTGACCCTGGGACACAAATGCATCATGTTTGTTGGTCTAAATATAAGTCCAAGTAGATGTTTGTTTATATTCCATACAATCTGGCATTATTTCATGCAGCTGGCAGCCTGTTCAGTAAAGACCCAAGACTCAACTAGCAGTTTTGGACAGAGAAACACTGGCACAGCTGTTTGGAGAACCTGATTTAGCACGTCTGAACTGTTCTTGGCTTTAGCCAATGGGGGCAGTTTTTCACTTCCCTGACTGCTAAAATTTATCAGATTCACACAATAAATTAGTAGAAAACAAAGAAGAACAGTGCCATTGGAATTGGGATGGAAAAACTGGCTTAGATAAAATTTAGTAATAAAACCCTGTGTTGCAATATTCAAGTAGCTTAGTTATCTCTCAAAGTTAGGAAATATGAAAGAATAAAGTTCCAATAACATCATTAACCTTGTAGTGTTGGGTATTACAGCCTCTTCTTTGACTACTTTTTATCTTGTGTCTACACCTCTGCAAAGTAGCAGGAAACGCTCTGAATGAAGATGGCAGCATTTTACGCAGGTGCAAAGAAATGCATAAGGTGTAAGAAAATCAGACTTTCAGTGCTTTGTATTCTGTGAGAACTGTAATATATGAACTTATGCATTTAATGAAGAAGAGAAGAAGGGAAAAGCTTCTCTTTGTCTGGATGGCACAATAAAGGACAAATTTTTGTTAGGTAGCACATTGCTCAGGGTGGCAGAAAGCCCTTTGTCACCTGGCAGTGTCCATACCATTGTGCCTTCCTGCTTCATGCTACCTGAGCTGACCTCTCTTTCTGGAGTGTAATTGATGTTGTATAGCTGTGAGGACTTGCCTCTTTTTATTGTTTATTTCTAGCATTTCCAAAATTTGTCTTGTTTTAAAGTTCCCTTTTGAACAGAAGGAATGGCTGTGTGCATTGATTTCAGAAGAATCAGTTCTGAGTTTTTAGGACATAATCTATAATTTCAGTAATCAGTTGGGAAAATCTGTGTAACTTTATGTTAAATATAGTCTAATTATATTTTACTTATCCGTTACTTCATTTAGTAGTTATTTCTGAATTAAGTTATGTGTATACTAAAATAAGGTACATCATCTAGAATAAAACAATTGTATAAATAAAGAGAACAGTTGTGAGAAATAATAATAATACCAACTTTTTTTTCTGCTGACATGCAAAATGTTTTCATTTTTCCCTGTTGCTATACAAATTAAAATTTCTGTGTGGTAACAGAATTCATACAACCAAATTTCAATGCTTTATTCTGACACTGCGCTGCGTCTTCTATAGGCTGATGTGGGAGCACTGTTTTTAGCAGATGCAGATTTAATGTCAAAGTGACTAAAAATTTTTGTTCCTTTGTGTTATATAAGTTCAAATTTCTTACCCTTCATTTCTAAACAAAGGTTGCATTATCATTTCCTACAAGAAGAAATTCTAATTTGTACGTCCTTCCCAAAAGCAAAGCCAGCATATGGAAGCAAAGCAAACTCAAGCTTCAGAGAAAGCTCAAATTCTTAATACTTTAGGAAATAAATTATTAGAACAGTTTACCTAGTAACACATCAGATCTGTCATCACTTTGCAGTTTTCAAACAAAATGGGTAAAGGGAATGGAGAAGAGAAAAGGACTAAAATAGCATATCTGGTTTCTGAGTGTCTAAATGCAAAAAATAGAAACTTAGAGCCTCTTTTAGCATGGAATAACAAATATTTATTGTTCTAGAGGAAGACCAACAGATTAAGTGTTACCTTATGATAAGAGCACTTACCCAGGAGTGTGAGAAACACTGCTCCACACTCTCAAATCAGAATGCGGAGCTCTCCTTTGGCCTGGCCAACTGTCCTGGTTTCAGCAGGGATAGAGTTAATTTCCTTCCTAGTAGCTGGTACAGTGCTGTGTGTTGGATTTAGGAGGAGAACAATGTTGATAACACACCCATGTTTTAGTTGTTGCTAAGCAGTGCTTACACTGGTCAAGGACTTTTCAGCTTCCCATGCTCTACCGACTGAGAAGGCTGGAGGTGCACAAGAGGCTGGGAGGGGGCACAGCCAGGACAGCTGACCCCAACTGGCCACAGGGACATTCCATACCATGTGACGTCATGCTCAGTACATACACTGGGGAAAGCTGGCCAGGGGGGCCGCTGCTCGGGGACTGGCTGGGCATCGGTCGGCGGGTGGTGAGCAATTGTACTCTGCATCACTTGCTCTGTGTATTATTATTATTATTACATTATTATTATTATTATTATTATTATTTATTATTTATTTTATTTCAATTATTAAACTGTTTTTGTCTCAACCCACGAGTTTTTCTCACTTCTACTCTTCCAATTCTCTCCCCCATCCCACCGTGTGTGTGGGGGGGGTGAGCAAGCGGCTGTGTGGTGCTCAGTTGCTGACTGAGGTTAAACCACGACACCAGCCTTCAGCCCTGCTCAGACTTTGAAAAGGACTCACTCTCTCCACGACCTAGGGAAGAAGCCAGGAATCCTGGCTGGTACTTCCCAGACAGCTAGAAAGAAAAAGCACCCAAATTCTTTTGAACTGTTTGCAGTACTTTCTACTGTCTAGTTGAGGAGGTTTTCTTTTCATCTGCTGGCTTATGTGGCTCCTCTTCTGAAATGCTCTCTTCATACATTTTTAAAGGTCTGTTGATGTATAACTTATATACTGTGAATAAGTCATAGAAATGTAAACATTAAGTACTTTTAACATTTCCACCATGGACATCTTTCTAAAATATTTGTGTGAGCTCAGGCAGGAGGTCTGTATTTTCATAAAGTTTTCTGAGTAAGATTCTCTGGCCTGTAATATGTGGGTGACATGATAGAGCCCTGTATCTTAAAAAAAAAAAAAAAAAATCTACAAATGTTGAAATATATGGTGCATAATGATGGATATGCCACCTGTATGGCATATGTATCAGAAAAATCTAAGATTCCTGCTTTATAAAAAATTAAAAGTGCAAGTAATAAGCTCTAAAGTATCATTAACTTTCACATATTCCACAGCTTCAGCTACGACTAAACAGAAAACTTGGTGCATTGCACAAATCAAATAATATTAGATATAAAAAGTGGGGCTAAGTCTCTATTGTTGAAGAAGCTTCAGGTAATAATATTTCAGATTGTTTTAAGTACAAAATTTGAGCTACATCTGACAGCTTTTGTAGTCTTACTTCTGATGGTTACTATAAGGCAAGTGAGAAAATAGGAGTGTGTGTATATATATATATGTATGTGTGTATATATAAATAAAAATCCAGAACGTAATACATTGTATCTGATCTTAATTTTATTCTATAACCTAATGCAGTGTATCCTATAATGACCTTAGTTGCTATGAATACAGAACTCACTACCCGTGCCTAGGTGTCATTCAAACTTATTGATACCCCTGGAAGACTTGAAATTCTCTAATATCTGTGAGAGTAAATTTATAAAGCAGCATGTTGTCTAAGAAGCACAAAAACCAAGTCCTTTGAAATTTGTCAACACTAAGAAAGGAAACAGTACAAAATTGAGCAGATGATTGAATTGTTTCTTATTACAGGGCAGTTCAAAGTGAATTGAATTTTCTAATGATTTCCAAACTTAATTTGAATGGAATCAAACATATTCTTGCCATTAGGCTTTTAGAACTGGACTAAATAAAATTTTTTAGAACTAGACCAATGTCCTGGTTTCAGCAGGGATAGAGTTAATTTTCTCCCTCATAGCTGGTACAGTGCTGTGTTTTGGATTTAGGATGAGAACAATGTTGATAACACACCGATGTTTTAGTTGTTGCTAAGCAGTGCTTACACCAGTCAAGGACTTTTCAGCTTCCCATGCTCTACTGACTGAGAAGGCTGGAGGTGCACAAGAGGCTGGGAGGGGGCACAGCCAGGACAGCTGACCCCAACTGGCCACAGGGACATTCCATACCATGTGACGTCATGCTCAGTACATAAACTGGGGGGAGTTGGCCGGGGGGCGGTGACCGCTGCTCGGGAACTGGCTGGGCATCGGTTGGCAGGTGGTGAGCAATTGCATTGTGCATCACTATCACTTATTTTGTGTATTCTATTATTATTATTATTATTATTATTATTATTATTATTATTATTATTATTATTTTCCCTTCCTTTTCTGTCCTAATAAACTGTCTTCATCTCAACCAACAAATTTTACTTTTTTTTTCCAATTCTTTCCCCCATCCCACTGAGGAGGGGCAGGGAGTGAGCAAACGGCTGTGTAGTGTTTAGCTGCCTGCCAGGTTAAACAACAACAACGAAATATTTCAGGAAAAAATGTTTTACCTAACAATGCTGCCCTCTTTACAACCTTATAAGGTAAAAAAATCCTGTAGATAAATGGGACATTCATTATTATGACTACAAAAGTGTGCACTTTACAAAATCTCTGTGTAAAATTAAATTCCCATTACCAGCTGAAGATTTACTGGTTACTTTTATCAGAAGATAAAGTATTCTTTGAAAATGCGCTTAAATCTAGATGACATGAAATACAAATTAAAAACGAAAATGTTCCTGAAACGCCATACATAAAAGGTACGATACTACTGGTTTTAGTTCAGGTAATAAAAAAACACTATTCCTGGATAATATTTCCTGTAATGTATTAGACATCTTTCTTATTAGGGCTTGGTTGTACCATTTAAGAGAAATATGAGTGGACATAATCACTCATTCAACACTATTCTTAGACAAAACCAGGCTGCAAACATCCACCTGTATCATTTTCTGTTAACATCATCTGTATATTCAGTACAGACATGCACGTTTCTAATTTCATTTTTTACTGACTCTTTGAGAGCCTTTGAGAGGTGGTTAAAAAATCTTTTTCTTTATCTCTTTACAGAACCACATGTATGTGAATTCCTGGCCTGCCGGATGTTCCTGACGACTGGTGAATTGAAAACATAAAAGAAAAATCTTTAGGGTGGGCATCCTGGAAAATGCTACATACAAGGTACAAAACTTCAAATCATAAAAGCACTATTGATGTTCTACATTTAAATCAACAGAAATCTCAAAATATGAAATGGTTTGCAAAACAGCTTGCTTGTTACTCTAGATTGTACCACAAAGCAATGAAGCATAACCAGATTTGTATTCTCTTTTCTTACCTGAATGCCTCATGTTATAGGCAATGGCACAGCTTTTGGTAGCCACATAAATCCTATTATTTTCTGTAGCGCGGAAATTCTTCAAGGGTGTCTGGAAAAGTACAAACACATGCAAAAATGGTCATCCTCAAAACTTCATGCATTTGATTTCAGATGAAAGCTACAGAAATAGAAAAAAATGCAACTCCTCCCCCCCCTTTGTATTATTGTATGAAAATATATGAACATTTGGGCTTTGACTTATAGCAACCATATTTTATGTACTGCTATCTTTGAGCTTTTGCTGGAATACATATTTATTTATTATTCCCCAAGTGTTTGTGTTTCATGTGTACCAATGAAGTGCCTACCGTTGTATATGCAACACAGGAACATAGGAAAAGTGACTATGAATTACATGTTAGAAAGTCAGAAGATTTAGTAAGCAATTGGAGCTGTTTTGTTGTTTTCTTTCTTTCTTTTTTAGTCACTAAAAGAAATGATGAAAAAATATTTAATGTTTTAGCTGGCATATAATGTCACCTAAGATATCCAGCCATGAACCAAGTTATCACTGTGTTCCATTGACCCTGTACAATTCATAATGTATAGGCATTGTAAAATAGCAACGATTAAAAATGGTTCAAATACCAGGCAGCTTACACTAACGGCAGTTGTGCAGATTTTTAGAAAATGTAGTCCTTAATTATTGCAAATTTAGTTTTACTGATTCTTAATTTTGAATCCTTGTTATTTTTTTGCAAAATAACCTATAAATATTAACTGATCAGTGGCTTACGTAGAAAGCAGTTCTTTTGGGAACATGGGAAAATAAGGATATGGCATTGATCAGAGCCTGCCTGTCTGTGAGGCCTCTTCGTATGGCAGAGAGCATGTACTGCATTAGAAAATGCTAATAGACAGCCTATGACATTCCCCCATCCCATTAAGCCTGAAGGAGTGTCAGGATTTGCCATCTGGCTCTCCATGTGCACCACTTTTGTCAAATTCACTCTTTTCCCTCAGTTTTTTGTCCTCCTTTTTTTCTTGGTTTTGTTGCTACCACCACCAGTCCTTTCATCCTTCCTCCCTTTGGAACAGAAATCTTCATTTTCGCTAGATATGCTTTTCTCCCTTCTGCTTCTGCCTGCCCACAGATGCTAATAACAGCTCCTTCTTAGGCTGATGACTAGTCTCTATAGCAATCAGGCAGCAGAAGCACTCAGTGCTAAAAAACAAGCAGATCTTGGTAGCAGCCTCCAATTTTTTCTCTTCCTTTTCTCCGCAGCAGTTACCACCTGCCTTCACCTCTGCAGAAATCTGTAAATGTGCTGATACTCATCCGATGGAACGGACCGAGTAGAGGGAAACAGCAGTGTATGGATTAGTTTCCTAAAGTACTAGACTGAATTAAAAGTTAGTTGATTTTACTACGTTTTATGAAACTAATGAAACATCTGAAATGTAGGTAAATATTCTGCTGCTCTTCAGTGTAGTTAAAATGCCTGATGAAAGTGATACACATAAGAAGATTGACTGCTGTCATGTTAAACATAGACTACTGGAATACTGAATAAAATGTATGCTACCCTATGTATTTTGGGTGAAAATGCAATAAATATTCTAATTCATAAGGGAACATATTCTCAGACTGAGTGAAGATGAAAATATTTAATTTTCTATGCATGAATGTCCATGTAATATTACAGCGAAAAGGTGAATAAGTAGAGTTTGTTTTTATTGCAAAGGCAAGATTTGGATACTGTATGCTGTGCAGGAAAATCAAATAAGATGTTCTGTCAGGAAGATAAAAAATAAATAGCATTAGTTCTCTAGGCTGATTCTAAGCTATCAAAAATATGTCCAGCTTAACATAGATGACATTTTGTTATAGCACAGATGAATATTTAGTAATATTCTACAGAGACTGAAAGGATGGTTTTCGTTTTACTAGACACTTGAAGACATGATATTCAAAATGTTTCCTTTGTTCAGCATCAAAAAGTATTATGATCATTTTGCCAAATAGCATACAAACAAAACTATCAGGGGATGTACAGTACTGACAGGCTTTGAGAGAGAAGGTTAGTTTTGAATGAACAAAACTTCATGTAATTTGCTAGGTCTTTCAGTCAAATGTAGGACAGATGTTTTATAAATAGTGTAATACACAACATAATAAGTGGCTTTAAAGATTTTCAATAAGGTCAGAGCAAAACCTATTTTGGGGGGCAATTGGCAGGTGGCAACAAGTAAAGTGTAAATTAAATCTCAAAGCTGTTTTTCAAGACAAAACCAAGTGTGATTTAGATTTGGTAATGAATGGACAGTCTCAATAAGACAGTTGAATTAAAAAGTAGCAGCAAGTGTGCATTTTCATAAGCAAAAGAGAGTGCAACTTTGATTGTTCCTTCACAGTGTCTTTGTCGGACTTGTCAAGGGGTGTCGGAATGAGATATTGGCATGACCCACTTGTGGGAACCTCTGTATAAAGATACCAGAATAATTTATTCCTCATCTTTTATAAGAATAACTTTATCCATATAAAGATGATTCTGTTTGCATCTACACTGGGAGACTCATTTGCTGTGCAGAAGCTCCTGTTCAGAGCAGTGGTCTTCAGGTACAACAGGGAGACTGAGTGAAGCAGTCTTCTATCAGACTTCTAGGTTCGAGAGATTAACAACCAATGCAGGTTATGCTATATTGACTGCACCTACCTAGTTAGAATGAGATGACTTTCCAGCACAGACAAGACCTCAGAGTACTCTGACTGTGCACTTGATAGTGCAGTGATATCTCCCTTCTAACTACTTTATCCCCCTGTGTGTTCTGAGCACTGACTCCGTGTCAGCAAAGAATCTGAGCACGTGATAAACAGACTATCTGTATTCTTCAGTTTAAAAGCATACGGTTGTAGTCTCTGTTGAATCAGGGCTTACATGATAGAACTGAGACTGGTATGGAAAATTACCTGGCTTTGCAAACAAACGCAGAAGAGTAGTGTTACATAAGCAATATTAAAAACAACATTGACAAAACAATGGAAGAAAGGGTTCTTGAAAAATGCCAGCAGGACATGAACAGGAGGGAATGTGCAGTAGGAAAAAAACAATTGTTTCTTTAAGTCAGACAAATTGTGCACCAGAATCTCAGCATTCATTTAATGGGAAAGTAACTTTCTGGTTGATAAGAATGCAAAGAATATCTTGAAAGCATGAACCGGATGGTGAGTGATGTACTTTATTAAGCTTCAGCAGTAAAGCCTGAAAACCACAACCTTTGTATATTTTAATAACCCATTCATTTCCATGCTGCATTCATCTAGCTACCAAATGATGACATCTCAAAATGTACATCACTGTTTGGTTCTAACTCAGCAACAGCTAGAAGGAAAAAGACATCTGATTACAATACAAAGGGAGTATATCTGCAGGGAGTAACTTCTTTGTTGTCACACAGGAGGTGACAAAAGATTTGGCAATTAGAAAAGAAAGACCACTGATTTGCTCCTCTATTTAGGGAGAAACAAGGCCCAAAATTCTCAGTAGGATGAAGCTTGGCATTCTTTTCCGATAAACGCAGGGAAACATACAAACAAAAAAGGTAACATTCCAGTATATTAAGTCAAGCCTGTCAGAACATACCAATGATACTACTTTTAACATGCGTATATGTAAGTTCTACTGATTAGAGCTACAGTTTGGCATTCCAAGTCAGCAGAGCTGGAAGAGCATCCTTAGTATTTTTTTCATTCTGTGCCTCGTGATTAATATTCAGTAATATTTCTTATGGAAACTACTTTCCTCTTGTCACTCTTTATAATACCTGTTGTTTACAAGCTATTGAAAAGCTATTGAGAGCTACTCCTGTGTGCCCATGATCCAAAGCTACCATTATCTGTGTGTATAGATTGTTTGTCTAGCTGTGCACTTGCGGAGCCAGGACAAAATATGGAGTGAGATAGGCAGGTGGTTGAATGATTAATCTCTTAACTTATTGCAAAGTCATACTGGTTCATACCTTGATCTGTCTGTTTTAATAATCTGTCTCTGGATATAACCATCTTTAGAAGCTTCAGGGAAGAATGATACACAGTACTTAGTTTCCCACCATAATCTTTATCTAACTTCAATTGTTATTAAATTTAATAATGTTTGGTTTAGGCTGTGGCTTCCAAGGTTGGTTGTTGTGGTCCTTTCTTCTGTTGTATTTCTACTTGGAACTGGAAATATAAATCCATGAACGAGTAGCAGAATTTAGGATCTAATGTTTTAAGCTCTCAATTTGAATTTGTAAGGCTTCTAGAATGACTTGTTGTGATTAATTGTTGCTGTTTAATGTACAGTGTTACTGAATGGGCAAAATTCTCCTTTTTTAATAATATCCTTCAGCAATACATTCTATCTGGGGGGAAAAAAAAAAACAAAAAAGGAGCTCAGATTACAAGTTTTAAACTGGTGTTCATTTTGTCAGTAAGCATTCCTGAATTGTAAATGAGGGAGAACAGAAACTTCCAGTCTTCTCACTTTGTTCTAGTCAGTATTAATGTTTGTTTTTATTATGCGTTCACGTCTTTTTCTTTTCTTGAAAGGGATGCAGTGCACCTCAGTATATTTTAGGGAGAAGTTTTCATGCCTTTTGATATTACTGTCACCCCTCTTTCACCTCCTTGTGCTCCAAGTTTTCTTTGTGCTTCCTTGTTTGTACTCTTAAAGCTTTTGACTGTTGAGTTGGGCAGCTTGATACTTCTATCTTAGGGACTAACATTAGGTTTTACATTAGGGGTATAATAACTGATCTTTTCTGAGTTCAGAAGACAACCTGAAGGCAAATGGATTTGGGTTAGTCTGAAGCCAATACTTTTCAGGATTTTTTAAGAAATCTACAAATTTCTTCTGGGCATTTTAATACAAGTGTAAAATTAGATTAATGAGGAGCGGTAGATGAATCTCACAAAATCCACCAAGTGTTAGGGATGATTGTTGTCATCCACCATCTAATTACATGGTTGCATACCTGTTCCTTCCAGTTTTTGCTCTAGTACATTTTTAAGCATTTTTTACAAAATGGATTTTCTTCAAGGGAAGGCCTGCTATCTTGAACATTTAGGACGTCTTTGGACAAGTAAAAGATTACCTTCTATACCATAATTATGAAGAAGTCCAACGAAGGGCAAGACTAGAATTCATATGAGTGTCCTAGCCACAGGACTCACATAAAGTGAGGGGCAGAAAAGGGAACGGGACGGACATGGAAGTTAGAGAAGGCTGTCACCTGAATATTACCTCAGTACTTGCTATAAAATTTGAATATTTTGTTGAAACAAAATTAAATCAACTATTCTGACCCTTCCAATGTTTGTTTTCAGCTGAAAATATTTGGATTTGTCATAATTGCCAACTCATTTTTCAGCAAAAGGTATTAACCAAAGTATGTTTTATCAGTTTATTCTAGATTAATGTAAAGTACCTAATTTTTATATATGTGTGTATTCCTATATAAATATGCTTAAAAACAAGCTAGGAATTGTCAGAAGTTTAACACAAGTTGCACATTTTATCATTATTTCATAATAAACTAAATCAGATATCCATATAGATATATAGGGGAGATAACTGCATATCCTTTTGCTATGTCACACTCATATGACAAATTTTGTATGCCATAAAAATTGTTCAGATATGTCTGAAATATTTTCTTTATAACAAGAAAACAAATGAACGGTTTCGAGTACAGTCGAAAGAACAAGCGTGGTGGTGTGTTGCTTTGTGATCTGTGCTCTGTGTAACACGCTCTTGACATTTCAAGGAACGGCTTTCTTCTTTCAAATGTAGTTTCTTTTTTTATGAGTCTAGATATCTATGGGTCAAGGAGGAGAGCAATGGAGTATTGCAGTAAATTGACCAGCATACAACAATGCCACTGTCCCCGCAATTGAATCAGAGTTGTGCAACATATGCCTTGTACTAAAGTAGCTGAAGACTGTGTTTTGCTTCAAGTGGCAGGAAGCTGGATTTCCACAGGCAGAAGGTTAAGCTCAAATTGTTCTTTTTCCAAGTGTACATCATGATAACAGTGAATATTAAAACATGCAAATGACCAATTTTATTACTGAACTTTTTCTGTTGTTTGTAAAGCAGACTCCCATCAAAACCACTTCTCTATGGATGCAAAAAGATCAAAATACAAGATCATTTTGGTAAAGTTTGTCAGTGTTTTCTTTACCTTTTTTTTCTAGAAAAGTGAAACAATTTTGCATATAGAAATATAAGAAGATGGGGATGATGATAATGACTGTTAATGAAATAACTGGCAGTCTTCAGAGAAAAAGAGGAGAGTGTCACTACTTTGGTATCTACTACTGTTGCTTTGGCATCTGTTGGTTCATTGGCATGTGGGGCTTACTGTTCAGATACTGCTTCAGTGTTTTACTTGTCAGTCTGTGGAGTTCGCTAAATGGTCATCTGGAAAAAAAACTCAAATTAGTTTTTCCTTGGATGTATGAGTTAAGAATTTGAGGGAGCTTTCAAATAAAAATTGGAGGAAACAGTTTTTCTGGTTAGGAAAATACAGCTCTTGAAGTTGCAAGCTTCCTTTTCTTTTTCCCTACTCTGCAGGACTGGAAAGTAGGTTTTGTTTCTGATGTTGAATTATTCTAACTGATGGAAGCTAGTTTCCTTTAGGTAAATATTGGAAAAGTTGGTCAGATAAGCATTTATTATTTGCCTTCAGTGCTAAGCATGATTTACATATGGAAGTTTTTGTTTGTTTTTTTTTTAAATATGTGATGCCTTGTTCCCCTTAAGTACCTGTAAAGTTGCAAATGAGAATATTGATTGTGATATTGATCAGCTCAGTGATGGTGCTGAGACATCACTATATTAATTAGAAGGTCCTAAATTTAGTTAATAACCTTCCATTCCTCTCTCTCTCCTTTTACTACTTTCTCATAGCTATGTGATATATGTGACTAAAAGTGTACTGTATTTAGTGGTGTTGTCCAGGTGTAAGCATAGCACTAAGGACAAGCGAGAGAATGTGAATCATCATCCAGTAGTCATTTCAGTGAGGAGTTGTTTTGTTTTTTTCTGCCCCCTGCCCCCTATCAATTTCAAATGCAATTTGCTTCATAGCCAATGAAAGGCAAGGAAACAGAGAGCAAGAAGAAGAAGTCATGCTACCCTGATTCTCTGTAATTTTTTCAAATAAATGTTTTATATTTTTGTATGTATTGCATTAAAATAATTAGTCCTTATGTGTTTGTAATACCTAGACTGTATTAGAAGAGGCCACTATTTAGCTAACAAAGCTAACGCCAAGAGGAAAAAAAAGTGTTACATCAATATTACTTATGCCAATCCAGAAAACAACTTTCTCTTGTTAATATAGTTTTTACTGGTATAGCATCAGGTACATTGTAGCTGTTATCAGTATAGAAGCATCACCCTAACAGACAGCTATAGTATCCAAAATGTTTTTTGTGGCCCTAGCCTGAGGCTTTCTCTACCCACAAACGTTACCATTTTACCCATAACTGGTATAGTTTAAGGGGTCTGCATGTTTGCACGTCTTTATCCTGCCCAGTTGGGATACACATACACAGTCATTTAACAAATTTACACTGCTATATTCCATACAGAAAGATGTATGAGCCGTATTGTTACAGGTTACCTTTGCAAAGCTTAACTAAATTCACGTTAGCAGTTGTGCTAGCATAGTTATTTTAGAGAATAGTTGTATTCTGTGTACAATTTTAAGTGGCAAAAAATTACACAGGGTTGTGTGGGTCAGTGCAGTCATCAGAATACAGCAATATTTTCCTACGTGTTTAAGCTGAATTCCAGGTCTTCTTTTGTGTTTTCCTGAGAAATTTTGCCCCACTGAGCATGCTTACGCCAACCCACGTCCCCCCACGTGCCATGGGATAGTTTAATAGCCTGGCATACGTAAGAAAGGGGAACAAAGTTTCTACCTCATGAAAATGGAGTAAGTAAGTGACTGAATTAAAAATAGGATCTGTCAGAAGAGAAGGAAGATACCTTCTGAAACATTTTAAAATCACATGTAGAAATACACTATGCTCTGGTTCTGAATGTCACTTTCATTTTGGCTGTTTCGATGGCTCCTATACTTGAAAAAAATCCTATCATGTCATAGAACTGATTTTTGCTGTTTTCTTTTAGGTTCACTTGTCCCAGTGTGTCCAGCTGAATCATTCAAATTTGTGTTGAATCCTGCCAGACAGGCGACAGGGAGTTTATGAGCCTGGGGAAACTTGTACTAGCAATTCGTAGGCAGTGTGAGCAGCTCACTGTACCTTCAGGTCACATTATTTATTGATTTTATTTAAAATGTTGTTCCATAAAAATAACCTTACAAGGTGCACAACAAATTTTCTTAGGGCTTGTATGGACCTCAGTATGATACAAATAAAAATGATACAACAGCAATGTGTCATCACACTGCAAATTTATCAATATCAACAAAGCTTTTTAAAGGAACTTAAGCATAGCAGTCTTTGAAAACCAAACAGTGGATGAATTACTGCTTTTATTCCTACTTAGGAGAAAGAGTACCACTGAACAGACTGAAAAGCAGCTGTGGAGGTGGAAAGCTAAAATGAGTTTAGTTTGTTACTGTTAGACCAGGTACTGTACTTTTTATAAACTTTTTCCACTCTTTATTTGTAAGTGCTCTGTAAAAAATATGGAGAAACTGAGCATAGATGTTAGCTTTCAGAGGCACTGAGATCTCTGACGGATAGGTGTTGGTGAATCTTGCTACAGCCTCTTAGTGGATGCCATTTCCGACCTTTCATCCTCATCCTTTGTGGAAGTTACTTTCTGTGTAGTAAAGCTGTAGAAAAGCTGACAGAAGTGGACGTTTGCCTCTACTTTTGCTGCTTTTTTGTGTGGCTCAGTAAAGAAACTAGGCTTTGAACTGGAATGGCTGAGACACAGAAATGGTCCTTTTTACTAACTCTGCCATGGGTAGTAGCTTCAAGCAAAGGGGTGAGAATTAAGAAGCTGGAGAAATACTAGTTTTTGAATCCTCATGGTTGTGGATTTCGGGGATAAGAGTCAATGCTTCTGAGTGTCATAAACTATAAAATTAATAAGTCCTCTGATTTAGAGTTGGCAGCTGCACTGGGTCCTCTCCTGACATGATGTGAGGTAGGCTAGAGGGTGTGGGCATCTCACCCAGTCATGGCTTTAGATTGATGGGAAAAAAATAGCCACTGGCAGAAAGCCAGTAATTAAAAGTAAGCTTCTTGAGCTGCATTCTTTATATTCAGCTCAAGGAATTCATATGGTGGAGTTGTATCATCTTAGATTTGGAGTGGTGATAGATTAATATAGAGATTAAATTTCTCCTTATGTCAGTCCAGAAAGAAGGAATCTGAATCAGGACTTTTGTCTTTCAGGCACATATTTTCCTGCACCAACTCAGCACTTGTTTGCAAATAAGTACCACAACAGTAGGCCTAAGTGTTGATGTAACACTGGAATAATCCTTACCATAAATTATTTCTTCTTGTGTGGCTCTCTCATTATCAATTTTGAAATACCTTAGTTTGGGCCTGGTGGGGAATGCGATTTACTTGTGTTTGTTTTCTTTTTTTTTTGGTAATTTTCTTGTATTGGGAAAGGAAAAAAAAAGAATACCAACTAAATATTTCCTGCTCACCAGCTCAAAAAAGCATAGAGCATAGATATAGCATATTGCTGTCCAAACTGTGATCAGGCATTGATAATTGTAGTGGTAGTCTTAGAAGTGAGGAAAATTCTCATTCGAATCTGTTCTTAGTAAGCTGCATACATTATACATTTAAATATATGTATATACATGAACATATAATTGAGGTGGATGTACAGGTGGTATACTTCAAGAAAGAGTCAGAAAAAGAGATTAAGGTTAAATGTGTATTTAAAAGTGGAGTTTTAGAAACGCTTGCTATTCTTACATTCAAATTCAGATGTTTTGAGAAGTTAAATAGGATTCAGTTTTGAGGATTACTTTGTGTACGACTTGGATTTAAATCACAAGGCATTTCAGATCAGCTACTGTGTTCAATGCAGCTGCTGTTAAAGGATTTACACACGATCTTGCTTCCAGGGTATTAGTATAGCAGGTCTTCTAGCTGAATTTGAAGTGGAATGTAGATTTTATATTGTCCTTGTCTAATATGTATTTTTTTTTGAACAATCTTTATCTGTTGTTTAAAGGTATTAACTGGTTCAAAATCATTGGCATTGTTTAGAGGATTTTAAATAGAGGAACATAGAGTTAAACTATGTGAAACCAGGCTTTCCATTTAATTGTAAAAGAGGAAAAATAAAGTCTCTAGAATGAAAGAAGTACTTAGAATCATCCATTCAGTGCTTCAGATCCTAAAGAAACCCGCAGATGATACTTCACTGAGGGTAATGCTAGTGTCTTGGATTATCATTATGTAGCATTTTTCCAACAGGATGAAAAGAACATAGAGTATTTATAAGGGAAAAAAGAGAAGATTTTGGTAAGCTTTTTAAGCAAAGTCAAAAGAAAATGAAATATGCCTACAGTATTTCACCCACAAACAGATGGCCAAACATAACAAATCAATAGTATGTAAATAACAGTGTTAAGAAGATCTGTTGCAAGGCATGAAAAATGGCTGGTTTCTTGGCTGCTACCTTCATACAGACTAAACCTTCACAGAGAAGAGTAGGATATATGTTGGTTTTTTTCAGAGACAGATGTAGTGGCTCAAAGTTGCCATCTTCATTTACAAATCCTTTTTTTATATTTTTTTAAAGTCCGATGCAGAATCGACAGATGCCCTTTAGAACTTGTAAAGGTGGTACCTAAGAATATGCAGTGCTAGCAGGTCTGAAAGACAAAGGCAGTAGAAGGAAATGCTGTTCTGTTTTCATGAGGACTGTGAGTCCCCTGCGCCTACGTAAGTCTATGACAGAGAACTTGTGCTGGGAACTCTTAAAAAATTGAGCAGAATTGTTACAGGAGGCAGGTTGTGAAATAGTAAACTGCTTGTTCTGCAGCACACAATAATTAGAGCATTGGTACAAATGTGTGTCTTCTTATTTAAATCCACAAGAAAAGAATTGGTCCAGATCATATCTTAATGTGACACTCCTGGAAGTATAATTTATCCAGTACTTTCAAGACCTACAGTCATTTTTCAGGTGTGTTGCAAATAATGTTTCTAGTATTTTAAGACATATTTTGCCCCTAAAGTATGCTAAGCATGTTTGCTCATTCAAATGACAATAATGGGGGATTTGGTCATAATTTTAAAAAAGGATTGTGCAAGTGACTTGACTTGTGACCTCAGGCTATTGATTTTAAATCTCTCTCTGACAGTGGCTTCCCTTCTGTGGAATGTGAATGACGATGTTTTACTTCCCTACTTTAGTAAAGCATTTTGAGTTCCTTGGATTAGGAACTTTTGTCTGGCCTTATTTCTGTACAGCACTGTACAAAGTAGAAGTCAAACATTACAAAATATGAAATGACATAGAAATTCCTGTTTTAAATTGAGATTCTGCTGCTTATTATTTTAGAGGAATCAGAAAAATGTACTATAGTCTTCTGAAAATAATAAGATATGATAGAGTGAATATTGATAATTTATAAGCTTACTAATTAGTCAGGAATTAAAAGCACTTAAACAAGTTATTCTTTGAGAAATCTACTAGTTTAAAAAGATTACTTTTTGTGCAATTGATCTGAAAAAGTTTTTGAATATTCTGTAAAATCAAACTTACTAAAATAGTATACATTTCTGATGTAAAGAATGTTTTGATTTTTTCCCTTTGTTATTTCTTTATATTAATATTATGAGATTTTCTGAAGCTCTTGATTGCTATTTCTGCTTTTTATGAGGATCAGATAAAGAATTCTCTGGTTTGAGATTTCTGTAAAGAACTACTTATAATATGTCCTTTCCTAAAGCATAGTAAAATAGCCCAATATCTGTGTGTCTCACCATTTTTTTTAGTATATTTTCCTAATACATCTTCAAATCATGAGAAATAATGTATGGTAATATGCTTTTGGGAATTCTTTGTTGACTATTTCCATGTCTTTTTAAAAGGCAATTTTCTAGCTTTCTTTGCAGTTACACAGTTATGTCAATGATGTAAATAATTTCAGAAATATTGGAACCAGCCCAAACCCAAACACCCCTGAACTTCAACATTGAGAAAACAGATCTGAAAGTGATCTGTTAAGATGTTTAAACATTCTTTATCTTACTCTGTAGTTATATGATGGGAGTTAGAAAAGATGGAAAAGATTTTTTTTTTTTTTTTAAACAGAGAAAAAAATCATTTTCATGCATTTCCACACCTGTTATCATACAGACTTTTTATTGGATAGATGTTGTCTATAAATTTATTAAGCAGGAACAGTATTTAAAGAAGTCACCAGGAAAGAGAACAGGTACTTCTGGACAGATCACAGAAAGAAGGATTATCTCTCAGCATGCCAAAGTGGCTGTTTTCCAAGGAAAATGCTGGTTCCTGAAATTACAACAAAATATTCTTCATGTTTCCGTCCTCCTCCTCTCCCTTAGGAATCACATTGTCTTTTAGAGGGTGTAATGCCTCCTGAAATTGCTATTCTGTCAGTGTTCCCTCTCTTAATCCTAAAACATTTCATCTAGTATGTAAATACCGTGGAAGTACACAGGTCAGTAGCCATTAAAAGGTGTAACTAAGTTTCCAATGTAATCAGAAGAGAATACAGTGAAGGAGAATATTGCTTTGAAATAGACACTGAAATAGTACTGAAATAGTACTCTTACAAATTTGTCAGCATTAGTATTTCAGAGTAAAGCATAAAGCCATAACAAATATGTTTATACTCTTGTCTCATTTTTGATACCACATAGCTTCATCGCTAAATTTGATTCAATTTCTTTTTTTAGTTCCTTCAGCTCTGTTCTGTCTTTGGGTGAGACTTTCCCTTGTCTCCATTCTCTTTTCATACTTTGCCAGCCTTCCTTGTAAAGAGTTGAAAATGTGTTACAGATCATTAATATGACTAATCTCAAAGTACTTGTACAACAAACATTGCTAGCTCTACCAGGATAGACCATTTCCCCCTGTATGTTCTGAAATTGTAGTAGAAAACTCTGAGTTCTGTTGCTATCATATGCTGTCCTATTCCCTCTCCATTTGACTTTCCTGTGTGAAACATATTAACTCCAGTATGACCACAGTCTGGTAGCAGAAATTGTTTTGCCTGGCAGAGTGTAATAGAGGGTGTTGGATGTTCGCTGAAAAAGAGCAAAGCTGGTGGTAGGAAAATTGAATTAACAACATAAACATCAGTACAACAGTTTTGTAATGAAAATAACTGATAATATTTACATTTAAAGTGCAAAGTATAGCAAATACAATGCCAGTCTGGATACATTAATTTTATATGAAGAGAAACAGAGAAACATTATTATAATAATAATTTATTACTTGGACAATTTAATAAGGAACATTTTCTGGTGACAAGCTGGTTAATAAGAATAGGCAGTCAGAACTGAATATGCTTAGAGAGCAAATGATAGTTTTTATTCCTGTGGGTTCAGTTTCAAATTCTCCTGTTTTTCTGCAAATGGGAAAATGAGAAAGCATCCAGTCACAATTGTGAAATATTTCCCGCTCCTGCCTTTTTTAACCACTTGATCAGTTTCCTACTGCAGGATCAATTTACAGCTTGCTCGGTTTTGAATTAATTGAGGAATTATTTAGTTTTTTCTTAACAGATTTGGGCTTCTGGATTGTCTTCTTGCAGTGCTGACTTTCTGTATTCATTTTTTTCATTTTTTTCCCCCTTTTTTTAACTTTGTGAAGATCAAAATGTCTCCTTGTTGCATCGTATGTACTGTTAATAAAGTTCCCATTGTTGTACTCCAGCTCCGCCTCCTCCTTTTTTTTAGTGGCCAAATGCACGATTCCTCATGAGTATCTTCTGTCATATGGAAATACCTACACTAACAGATAGCCGACCTCAGAAAACATGGCTTAACATCAAACCCTACATGTTAATGAAAAGGGATTTGTGGTGTTCTATTACCAATGAACACTATTATGGAGTGAAAAAATGTCATAGGAAAATCTCAGTGCTGAACTTGCCAGAAATTGTTGTTGTAATAGTCTATAAGATGTTTAATTTTTCCAATGAGCTACTATTTGGGCTCTTCTTTACTTAGAAGCTGGCTTCATGTTTTCCTGGAAAGATTCCGTTTTCAGCTATTAGCAGTTTTTATCCAGTTGAATTACAATAACACCCACAATGTGAGTGGCACATTCCAAGCATAAAATGATACATCCTTTGCTCAGAGGGTTTATGATCCGTATTACTGAATCAATGGAGTTATGCCAGGTTATGCCATCTGAAGATTTGGCCCTCAGTAGTACACAATATTCTGTTTTCAAGGACCATTACTCAAATAGAATAACCTAATCATGCTAAAGGCCAAATGTCTGCTGCGCCAAACTTTGGTACAGGAATTTCTTTTCTCTATTTGTTGTAATAGAAAACAAAAGTGCAGGTGGATGAGTAGTATAAAATTTATATGATATTTCTTTTTCTCACTCCTAGAAGGTATTCCTTAAGGTCCTGCGGAAGTAAGATGTGACTTTCAAAATGGACAATGGTTTTGTTTATTTGGAATGCCCATGTTAAAATTTCTAATTTTAATGATGGCTGTTTGGATGCTGGTTTTTAAATACACTGATGGCTAGATTTTGATGGGCCAGAACTTAAACACTGACATGTAAGCAGCCAGGAACCTCTGGCTCCCTATGGCTCCCTATTGCCTGCACTGTGACAGCTGCATAGGTCAGATTGTGTAGCAGACTTACTGTTAAGATTGCATAATTTCTGTTACTCATATTACCAGAAAACAATACATAAGTGGGGGGAGTGGAGAAGTACTTACAACAAAGCTAAAATAAAGGCTTTATGAACTACATTTGGCATTGCTAAGTTAAAACAAAGCAGAAAGATTTCTTCAGTTTCCATTTATATTCCATTAACACACACAACAGCAATAAAAGTGATAACAAAGTACATTTTTGATGACTTAGCACTTACGCAGATGCCATTGAGCAAAGATTTTGTGGATGAAAAAGATTTTCTGGGGCTTTACAACAAATGAAATGTGTTACACTTGATAGTGATGTAGGTTAGCTGAAAGTATAATGTGAGTAAATTCTACTCCATTGTATCTATGGGTAAAAATAGATTGGAATATAAAGGGTTATTACTTATATAGAGATTATTATTACCAATATACTTTCAGAAGGTTAGAGATGACCTAAAATCCCAGTTTTAGGGATGACCTAAAAAACCTGCTGTTTCTGAAATAGAGGGTTAGTGATGGCAATCATTTTAAGTCAGAGGGAGAGCTTAGGTGGCCAGTTGTGCTCAAAGCCTTCCTTTTCCATCTACTCTGAAAATACTAATGCCTTGCTCAAAAAACTCCTTCTTGCAGGTGTTCACCCTGTGCACCCAGGTCAGTTCATTGCCTCCTGCCAGGCCATATTGCTGCAACTTCGAAAGTTAATTAAAGCTAATCCACAGAGTTACAGTCCGCCTTGTTTTGAGCGCTACCAAAACACTAGTGCCAGCATTTACAGAAAGGCAGCCAAATATGTTGAACCCAGGAGAATGGACCTTTCAGACTGTGCATGTGAGAGAGCACATTTTTCCCACGAAGTATTGTACTGGGAGAGAGATGGTCTTTGAGATCATTAGAGTAATAGTAAATTGATCAGATGTTGGCAAATACTTTTGTTTTGTGTATTTAAGATGAATTAATAGATGGTATCTAAGATTAATTTTATTTTAATGTAGCCTTCATTTTACTCAATAAAGTGTGTACTGGATGTTTGCTACCTGTGTTACCTAAATGAGTGGTTAAGGATGTATTGAATATCGTAATCTCATTTTAAATCCATCTGACACTCTGATAACTTAGAAAGTTTAGGATGGCTTAGGATGGTAAGAGGTGAGAAAATAAAACGGGCATTTTTAGAGGAATTTAACCAAACTTGCAATATACTGGGATGGAGTAAGTTGTCCATCTGTATCTTCTATCACGCTTACTCTGTTGCCGAGCTGTCAGCTGGTTAAAGCACAAAACGAGAATATAGTTCCCTGATACCGCAATGACAGTTTAAGTAGTTTCTTTCTCTGTCCATATCTTCTATCGCAAAGTTCCTGAAAATTGCTTGTGAGGGTGTGAAGTGCATCAAATCAGATCAGGGAATTGATTTAGATTAAAAATAAAGCTGCCTCCTCCCCCCCTTTATTTTTTTATGCCGTTTCACTCCCCGGCCCGGGCCGACAGCTGTGCTGATGGCTGTGTTAGCACAGCACAGTGCAGAGCAGGGGTAGGAAGGAGCCAGCAGTGATGAGGTGCAGGAGGTGGGCACTCCTAGACAGAATTGGTATTGAACACCTCTTCTTGTTGAACTGTGGCCTGTGTACTGGCACACTGGATATCTAAGGTCAGGATTGCCATCAGAAGAGGGAGGAAAGTTTCAGGAGAATTTAATAGGTCTGCAGGTGCAATTAGAAAGACCAGTAAGGAATAGGGACTGGTCACAGGAAGTACCTTGGCAAAGTATCTGAAACCTATTGCATGAAACTTGTTTTAAACTAATTCTCCTAGGAAATTTAAAACTTGTTTGAAGTAGATGCAGGAAGTAGCACTGAATTAGGACTGAATTTTCCAATCTTGTGTTTCCCAACTAATTAGGAGTTATAAAGTACTTTCTCTTGTTGCAAGAGCCCCTCAAGCATACACAAAGTAGATCTCCAGGGAGCTAAAGCTTCCGCTGTTTTTCAAGTGACTCTTTTCGTGCAGCAGGGTGCAACTTTCTTTGATTTGATAGAGTTGACCCAATTGTTTACAATTTTGTGTCACTACTAATACATTTTTACAGGACCTTGTATTAATGTACAATTTATTTCTAATAAACATATGTGGAGTTCTCAATTTATGAATCATTCATAAACATATTATTGACTACTTCAGAAGTACTAGAAACTATCTGATAGTTCAGGTAAGATATTTTAAGATCAATGCAGATAGTGTGTTATTCACATTTTTTTGGCATGCTACTTCATGTAAGTTCTCATAAATGGCTGTTGGAAATATGAATGAATACAGATTTTTCTTTCTCTGGTATTTCACCACTGTTGCAATCTGCGGTCCAAATTACTTGTATGAAAGGGTTTATTTGTAAATTGGGATACCTGTGTGTGCACATGTGTTTACATGTACATATATATACACATATGCATGTTATATATATACATATATATATCTGCCATTATTATACTCCTATCTGTGAGTGCAACGAGGCTTTTGGAATATATATTTTAGATTAATGCTTAAACTGTATATGTCTGAAAAGGTTTGAGCCAAATTAACTGTACCATATTTGTTAGCTTATATCCATTGCACTTTGTTGCTAGTATTCAATTAAACACTTAACTTGCCTACTCATTGATCCCATGTATTTATACAGAGCTGTGCTCACTTTTAAACTCGACTTCCTCAGGGAGAATACAAATATTTTTAATTTTGTTTTGTGAGCCATATGTTCAAGAGCCACTACTACTTTGCTGTTTCAACTTTCTTTGCCTTTTTCTGCCTTTGCAGTATTCCAGAAATTCACTAGTACCGTCTAAATAGAGCACTGTAAATATGCCACTAAAAAAGTTTCTCATGCAATGTAATTTTATCATGAACTCACATTTATTTAGTTTTATCCTAATATCCCCTGTTGCTCAGTTCTTCTCTAAAAATGCATCCCTCTACATATGTTTTGTGAGTCAGCTTTTACAAATGTGTTACGGTTCATTCCTTTTATCTTAGCTCCAACATTGTGTGTTTGCTATAGGACTACTTTATGGTGGTCTGGGTTTTTGGGTTTTTTGTTTGTTTGTTTGTTTTTGTTTTTCTAAAGTGTTTCTGGCCACCAGAAGATAGTAGAAGTGTCTTCATTGAATGTTGGCTATTTTTTTCTTTATGTAATTATTCAGTTTGGCTCTGTCTTGTGGTCATGTACCCACTTCCATGACTGATCCCCTTTCTTCTGTTTGGTCATGATGAAGAATTAGAGCCTTCAGGGATCAGAGTAAGAGCAAGTGAGACCCGGGGAGCAAATAGGCAGGAGAGGCCAGTAGTAGCTAAAATGATGCAGTCACACTAGATGACAGTTTAAGCCTGCTAGCAGTGGGGGAAGGCTGCAATATTTGCTTCAGGGAAAACACAGTGAAAAGGTGAAAATGGCCTCATTTCATAAAAGAGAGGAAAAGTAGAACTAAACCTATGCGAGAAGAAAGAGAAGAGACAGAATCTGTTCTTGTCTTGGCTTTACCTTGAGTATATTTGTCCTGAGAGCTGTGTGTGTTAAAGCTCAGTAAATTTAGCCTGGGAAATAACCAAAATTACATAATTGCAACTTTAAGTTTTGTCATCTGCAGATTTTAATTGATGCTTAAGTATCAGAGTGAGATGTCCAGTGCACATTTTGAACAGTAAGAAATATAAATCCAGTTTCCTCAGGAACTCATAAGATGCCTGTCCCAGCTGGCATTAACACTGTAGTTCAGCACAACACTTAAGCACTTGTTGGACTTGAAGCACAGTTGCAATTCCAGTGATGTGGATCCTTTGCAGGATCAAGTTACAATATATTTAGATACCAGTCTGTAAAACTGGCATTTCAGTATTCCCTCTCCTTTGCTATCTAAACTATGTTTGACCACTGAATTTCCTATATGAGATATTGATGATTCCAGTCTGAAACACTTGTGCAGATCACATTTCCTTTCTGTTGAAGTGTTTTCCTGGCCTATAAACTTGAGATACAGGATAGATGGTCTTCATTTCTTATTCCACTGGAACACTGTGCCCTTAAATCCAAATATCTGGTTACCATCTTGTAGAAAATTTATCAAGTGCTAGCTGTGGCAACATATTTTTAGTTCCAAACAATACTCTACTCTGCCTTACCATTATTTTTGGCGTCTTGTTCACTGTAATCTCTCTCTCCCCACCCCCAGTCCCCATTACTTGATATTTTAAATCTTGTAAATGATTTACCTATGTTATTACTCTCAAGGTTCATCTCAAACTTCCATGATATATTGCGTATCAGTAAATGATGATACTGACTTGACATATTTTGGCAAGCATTTGTTGCAGCATGAGATAGGGGAAAGCAATATCAAAATTCTCAGTCTTGGCATTACAGAGTCCCTGTGGAACAGCTGCATCAAATTCTTCACATTATGACTGAAGCAAAAGTAACTTTCTGCTTTTTCAAATTTTTGTGGTTTGTCCCCTACTCAATGTCATGCCAGCTTCCCTCTAGACAAACCATTTTGGAATCATTAATCAGATGGAAGATCACATCCCTTTTTGCAAATAATTGAGATGATTAGATACCTTTTGATGAAACTATATTTCACTGAATGTGTGCTCTTCTTGAAGTGAAAATGCTTCACAATTCTCCTAGGTACATAATCATGGAATTACTAGATTTTGTTTTGATTCAAAATAAATTTTCTCTTCAAAATTCTAAAATTATTAAAAAAAGCAGTGTCTTGTACTTGGAAAAGCAGTTGCATGATTCACAGCTAGTATAATTTTTTTTCTAATTTTTCTTCATCAATATCTCTCTGTTCTTTAGATAGGATAATTACTTTTCATCTTCACAACTAGGTGAAAGTCCATGATTTTGATTCCTGAATTCAGCAACACATAGAGATCCAGAAAAAAAAAAAAAAAATCCTCCAGAAAATGCATACATTTTGAAAAGAGGGAGAAAACTGTAAAAATGCAAGTGTGCTTTTATTATATTGCGTTATTAGATTATTATTTTTTTATTTCTGAATAACAGCTTAAAATTGCCTTGGCTTCCTCATAAGCAATTCAGTTGTATACTTTGAGCTAATTAAATATAAAGTGCCCTAAAAATCACCACCCACTGCTGCACCAAAAATCACCACCTACATTTTAGCTGCTGCTATTGTGAACTGCTGGGATCATTTTGTGTTAAATTTAACTTTGAAATTGTTAACTTCTTTATACTCTTTCTGCTGTACAGTCTTTTCTTATTTGGTTGTGATGGTTTCTCTTCCTGAAAGGAGGTTGTAGCAAGGTGGTTGTTGGTCTCTTTTCCCAAGCAACAAGTGATAGGACGAGAGGAAATGGCCTCAAGTTGCACCAGGGGAGGTTTAGATTGGATATTAGGAAATATTTATTCACTGAAAGGGTTGTCAAGCATTGGAACAGGCTGCCCAGGGAAGTGGTTGAGTCACCATCCCTGGAGGTATTTAGAAGACATGTAGACATGGTTTAGCGGTGGACTTGGCAGTGTTGGGTTTGCGGTTGGACTCCATGATCTTAAAGGTCTTTTCCAACGTAAATGATTCTATGATTCTATAAACAATTTTCATTGCAGTCTAGGAGACTTTGTGTCTGCTGGTCAATGGGTGGTAAATTCTATGCCTGAATAATATTGAAGCAGACGGGGAATATGCCCGTTTCCTAGAACAAAGATTTAATTCCAGAGCTTAGTCTGAAGAAAGAAGATACGACCCATGAAGACTTAAATATCTATTCCTGTGAATGCTAAAGGAAAAAAAAAAAGCAGAGCAGTGTGCAACCCCTATAACCAACAGTCTTTTCTGTTCTACTTAATGTTGGAAAAAAGAATGCTTAACACTCCCTCCCCTAAAGCAAACAAAGAAAAAGAACCCAACAACAACAACAACAACAAACCTTAACAAAGCAAAACAAACAAACAAAAAATCCCTCTCTCCCACTTTTTGTTTTTCCCCATTACTTATACGTTGTATAGGATCTTTGACTTTTCTCTCTTGGAGGCCACACACAGATAGAAGACATTGGGGACATCTGCATCTTCTGTCACCCTTGAGAATGCAGGGATACAAGCAAGTAAGTAAATTATCAAGTATCCATGGCAAAGAATTAATGTTGATGTGATTTATTTTTCCCTTGAGTTGATCCTCTCTTTCCTGGGATGCATGGCTTACTTCTTTACTTTTTTGGGGTCAGGTCAGTGTTTTGTTTCTTTTCTTCCTACGGTCATAGTTATTTTAAGCACCCTTCTACTTCTATGACTTGGAAGACAATGAACCTTTGTTAAATTCTGCCTTTTAAGTGGAACCATTATTACTTTCCTAAGTTGTGCTTTATTATCAAGTTTTCTAAGCACTTACTGGCTCTGTACTAAGCCCTTTGGAGGCTTAGTAAACACAGAAATAATAATTATATTAAATGTGGAATTACAGCTGGAGCCATGAACAGGAAATCCATGCCCAATTGCATTCTCATCCTTGTTTAAAGAAAATAAGTTTGGGGAAATTGGTTATTAACATAATATTTTAACATGAAAGTATGTTATTTGGTGAAATATTTTCAGATAATGGCTATGCCCACTTAAAACACACTGAACACACAAGATCAGATGTATCTTAAGCAAATAGGGCTTTGGGATGAAAGCCATCTGAAACCATTGAAGAAGTCTGGAACCTGAGTCGCAAAGTTCTTCTAAAACAAGACAAAAGTGAGAGTGAGACTAACTGTGACATAGAAAACTATTTGTTTAAAATCAAATAGTCAAACAATTATATCATTGAAGTGAATAAGGGAAGATGCAATAAAATAATTAGAGGTATAACGGTGACATTAAAAGATATTAAACACAGTCCAAATACAGGTAATACAGCCCAGAGACTGATCAGCGTTGTCACCGCTCAAACAAAATAGAACTCTGTGCTGGCCTACTGCAGTGTAACACTCTTGTACCTGCTGCTTTTCTGCAGGTAAATGATGGGGGCTGATACTCTATTGTGCTCATTTTGACTATTTCCATGCATGTTTATTGATTTTTGGATTTGTTTTTTTTTCACTTTTTTGATGGCCTCACATTCATATGATGTTTTCACATTCATATATACAAACTGCATGGCTGTAGGACTGGTTATGCATGAGATAAAGTTTTAGAACCTGATTTTAGTTTTTCAAAGATGCAGAGGAGGTCACGGACTCATTTGAAGGCAACAGGCCATGCAGACTCTCAGCCCCTCAGCAAATCAAAATCTTAATGATCCTGAACTCCTTTGTGAACTTAACTGTGTTTAAAAATTGAGTTAGAATGCTAATACCAACAGAAAAAAATGCAGGGTGTATAAACACAAAGTGTCAATTTTTAAGAATGGACAGTTCTTAATTTTTAATATACATTTCTATAGTGGGTTTTTTTTCTTTTTAAATCAAAATATATGGCTCTTCATTTTTTATTAATTTATTTCTTTAAACTTTATTTGGGTTTTTTCATACAAGTAATAACTATTGATAACTACATTACAATGCTTTGATAATAGCTTACAAAATAAAATTCTAAACATTAAAAAGATAAATTTCCTCTGTAAACAATAGGAAAGAGAGCACCAAAGTTTTCCATAATTTTATTCCTGAAAATAGGTATTCAAGAAGCTATAGTATATATGGTTTTTGTTCCAACAGTATTATTGTTTTAAAATCCTATATTTACTTTAATTTATGAATAGATTATTATATACTGTGTTAGACACTCACCTTCTCAGCTACTGTGTTCCTGAAGTATCAGGGGTGTGTTTAATTTGCTGAATATGCAGGACGTACTATGTAATGACTTGAAATGTCTCTCTTGTGTGCAAATGTAATGCCAGATAATTGCATTTATGTTCATGAACCTAATTTTCTTGAAAGAAAATTCTTTCTATTAATTCAATAAAGACTAATAGGCCTGTTAAAATTAGTTGCTTTCAAAACAGTGTATTTATCGCCATAAACATCCCTGCTTTCTCCAGAAGCAGAGTGAAGCTCAGGGTCTTAGTTTTCTCCATAGAAAAAGTCTTGGCTGCAAAGTTGTTAACATTACACACACAACTCCCTAGACATGTTTTGTAGAACTATATAGAATCATTCACATTATTTCAATTTATGGTGTAACTGGGTGCCAAAGCCGTTGAGCTTTGGCTCAATGTGAGCACAATACAGGTTATGAAAGGGCAGTATAAATGAAAAATACCTGACCATTACACAAAGGATACAGACAATGTTGTTCTGTATCCAGTTGTTTACTGTGCAGTACTATGGAAAGTCTATTATACTAGTTTTATAGTTACAGATGCTGTTTCAGGACATTCATCACATGGTCTTGAACAAACATGGGAAAATAACAAGTTGCTTATTATACACTAGATTCTCAAGACAACAGCCCTTTTCCTATCTAGGGGAATGCATTTTCAAAGCAATATTGATTTTTCTATCGTTCTTCTCTCCTCTCCTCTCTCCTTAAGAACCCAGTTTTAGAATTAACTTTGGTCCTTAAAATTGTTTGTCTTTTAAGACATGAATGTGTTTAGTCTCTCTCTCTTTTTTTTTTTTTTTTTTAAACAAACTTGTATTCATTGAAGTTACGTGTAAGTGATATGCTGGCCAATGAACACAGAAAGATAGTAATTTTGCGGATCAGCCCCCTGCAGGACATGTGCCATTTTTGGTTTCTGCTGTCAGACAGCTGGAGAAATCTGTAAAAAGAGGTGATTTGTTTCAAATGTCACTCAAAAGCTGTTAATCAGGCAAAAGCCTTCTGAATCAAAAGTTCTCTTCAACGGGTCCTTGGTTTGATTTGTGGTCACTGATGTGCCTCAGACAGATCTCAGCAAAAAATAAACTAAAATGGCTGCCAGAATGAAATTGCAAGGCTAATTAACATTAATTAATATATATATATATATAACTAATAAATTAATGTTATTTAAAACTTTAAAGCAAGGAATAAGAAACCTAGGTGTTTAAAGCTTCTTGTCTGTGCTTTGATGAAAACTCATGTGGATGGATTCCCCATGCACAATATAAGAAACCTAAAAATTCAAGAGGAGCTTACAACCTGCCGTCAGCTGCCTTCTCTGCAAAGAGACCTTTGACCAAAGTATTGAAGCTCACTCCCCTTGAAAATATTTTGATATAACAGTGGCCTTTGCCAGGTAAACATAAATGTTTTTTGAACAGTATTGCTCTAAATGTGCTTTGTAGTGAGAGCAAACACAGATTCTTGAGCAACCTGTTTGGCAGGTAGTGATTCATTTGAGGCTTGCTATTTATGTATTTGCAACTTCTTCCTTTACCCCACCCTCTTTCAAATCCTTCTCGCTTTAAATTCAGAAGAGGTCATGCCTAAATATTCCCAATGTGAAAAATCTTTTTTTTCCTCAAAGTATATTCACGTAAATTTCACTTTTCCATGCGAACAATCTATGTAGATTAAGGCAAGTGTATGTCACAATAGGATGGAGAAAATGTTACACCTAAGTGTTAGTTTGTTTCTTTCAGGTTTTGTTGTTCTTTTTGCGGTTGTCATTAATCCTATCTTTATTTATGAGTTAAAATTTTACCTTCCTGTTTAAACAATAGATATGTAGGAACTTAATAGGGTTATTTAGTACATTCCAGTGGTAGGTTTAATTTTCCCAAAAAATATCCTACATGAAGTTTCCTTTACTTGTAGACATGGCTTTTCTTATTTTTAGATGCTAGTTTCACTATAACATGTTTTGAAAAAACGTTCTGACCCCTACATCAAAAGCATAAGCAAAAAGAACTGTTCCAGAAACTTCATATGGGTATTCATAGGACAACTTACAATTTAGAACTTATGTTTGATCACAGCCTTTTTAATTAGAACCATATTGCATCTGTTTAACATTGCTACTCTTTTGTTGCAAAAGATTTTCTGTATCAATTAATCTAGTAATATCCCTAAGCAAGCTGAAATTGTTGAAGAAGATGGAAATTGGCTGATGAATGTATTGGTCACTTCAGAGGCATGTTCAAATCTATCTTCTTGCTGTCCTAATGAATATGGAAGCCTGCCCAGTGTGTGATTGGATTTTAATGACTACAAGGTCAGGGACTTTGCAAGGTGTGAATCTGCTTGCAAGGTCACTAGTGGCAAACAGTGCATGGATCTGAAAATAAACAAGGAGCTGTCAGGGATATTAGCTTTTTGTAGAAAAAACCCTTGGGATGAAAAGGTTAACAGGTGATTGCATTGTAACTTGTTTTGAAACTCAAAATGAGCTCTAAAGATACATGCATTATCCTTCATTATACATTGCATAAGAAATAGTAGTAATTTAAAATGCAGGCAATGTTTGATTATAATAGTACCCTAGCTTATCAAAAGCTTGCATTTACCACTATATAAACTGGTCCGCAAAATCAACATAGGCTCCAAATGCAGACCTTTTGGAGAAACCGGTGAAATTACCTGGTCTAAACTGCCTATGGATAAGTATATTTGCCTCCCATAGATAACCCAGACTAGTAATTGCCCATAGAAATTCAGGTCACATGTATGGCGGTTATACCCTATATTAATTTGCTATTCTGTAGGGATTGTTCAAGCTGTAGAAAAAATAATAGGGAATGAGTTTGAAAGTATTAAGAAAGTTTATAAATGACTTGTCATAAGGTATTTGACTTGTGATAGAACAGCACAGAAATGACTCCTGCATGAGGAAAATACAAACAAAATCTGCAGTGGGGGAGAAGTTCAGAGAGGTGATGACACTTTTTTGTTAGGATAAAAAGTTAATTTACTAAGAACAAAAATCAGAGCTGTTGAACAATTTTCCCTAACTGTTTGGGGCATTGAGTGGTTTCAGGCACGGCTACCATGGTTGCAGTTTCTCTCAAGCTGCTTATACCAATGGGAGGCTTCATCTGATGGGCATGTTCAAATGACAATTCAACATAATAGTGTAGAAAGGAGTTAAATATCAGCTGTTCCCTGTCATTGGGAAGTCTACAGGCTTAGAGATTGAAGAGCCAGGAAAAAATACCACAAGTACCTCACATCTTTGAGGCAAAAATCAGCTTTACTGCAGTCCAAAGGGATTCTGTCATTTCTGGGTTTTTTTCACAGAAAGTATATGTATGTATACATGCACATATATATTTGGATACAGTTCTTCGTATGTCTTCTATTCCCCATCTGTGGATGTGATGCCTACGCGGTAACTGCTAACAGTGCTTTAGCTTGTATGAATCAGTCATGATTTAACGATTAAACTATATATCAGTTATACCAGTTCTTAATACTATTCAGGACAAGCTCCTTGAAAACAGGTATTGCACTTGAGCCAATGTTATATCAGTAGTAATTAACCCGAATTTAGCTGCATATTCAATTGCCACCTAAGTTCTGCATTTAAAACAAGGATTAGATTCTTTGCTGTAAATGAAAAATATGTTATATCCTCCCCAGAATAATATTTAGTCTTTGCATGCTTCATGACATAACACAGCCAATCCTACAGTGTCGTAGAAAAAATATAGAAGAATTTTGCCAAGATGGAAGATTTACTTGGTTCTGAATAACCCTAGATGTGTTGACTGTAGTCTTTTATGGTATGTCACCATTTCATTGATTTCCCTGAATGCATCAGCTCATGTTTGTATTTCTGTCTGTTTCTGGAGTATAAGGGACAAGGAGAAAGGTGGTTTGTTTTCACTTGCTTAAGCATAGAGTATCAAGAATTCCTTTTTCTTCCTGCATCCTACCTGGCTACAAGAAAGAGAGGGCATCAACTGGTTTTTTAATCTTGTTTTGGGCTGATCATGGTTTGAAAGCAAAAAGAATTTCAGTTTCAATTTTCTTTCTTTCTTTAAGATAAATTGGAAATATTAACACTGAATATTCTTTTAAAGTGTCTAGTTTACAGGATTTTGAAGAAGGCTAAACTTGAAAGTAATGGTCTGCTAGAGTTTTATAGTAAAAACAGTAAAACCTGTTAATAGGATGAGTTTTACCTTTGGAAGTTGCTTTGTTTAATGCATAATTCTAGTTATTAGAGTAGCTGAATTTTTATTCTTAGACTTAGCATTGTCAAGCATTTTTTGTTTGTATAATCTGTAATGCTTTTGTAGGAATATGAACAGAACCTACGTTTTTGCATCCACTTGATGCAGAGCTGCTGTAGGCATATCTGTATGGTTCTGAAAAGCGTTTCTTAAGGAAAAACCTCCATATATTAATGTCTGTTTATTAGTCATTGTTCTATAACATCGATTTTCAAACCATATGTCACATATTAATGCCTTGTATATATGAACTGATTAGCATCCTTTTCTTTCTATTTTGCTGTTGTTTTCAATTTTTGAGGTTCCAAACTGTAGGCAAGTTTGACAGCCTCTTCCATACTGGCAGATTCTGCATTTGGCCTCTGTATTGCCTCTTACACCAATACACTGACAGTAAATTTGGTGTCCAAGTCCCCATCTGTTCTTCTACCCTTATTGCACTATTACTAAATTTTCTCATATTCTAGATATGTTTCATTGTAGTTTTAAATTTCACTTATTTTAACAACTGATTCGTCAAAACTTCTACATTTAGTCTCTTTCCACTGCTTGTCTATGGACTTTGACTGCGATAAAGTAAAATATCTGAAATTCCAGATGTTTAGTTAGGTTTGGTAGAGCAAAAATCTTGAGATTTGAAAAAAGCCAACTGTTATACTTTTGGATAATTGTCTGTTTCAACTTGTCTGATATTGAATTACACAGTCGTTCTTATTTCAATTTCTGTGTTTTAGGGACACACGTCAATGCTCAGTGAATGGTGTAATTGTAATGCTGAGTTATATTTTGGAGTTCTATACCACCGAATCTGCAGTATGTAAAATGGCAATCCTAGATACAAATGACTTTTGTCACAAAAAATATCTGCTAATTTTCTGCAAATTGCACCTAATTACTCATTCAACAGTAGTAATGCATGCAGCTTTCGATATGAGGAAGATCTCATCTCCAGTGGAGTTCTGCTCTCCATACAAACTCTGGTCACACACTGCAGACTGCAGAGCTAGAAGCAGTGCCGATGAATCAAAGAAATCACTGGCCTCTTTTATTCTATTTTTAGTATCCTCCCCATTGCTAGTAGAGCCTTTGCTGTGAAAACATACGGTTTGATTTTTCTGAAAATAAGATGAGTAATTATTTTTTAAAGCATAGCCAATAAGGCGAATATTCTAAGGGCATCAGATCCAGAGTCTGTTACAGTGGATAATTAGCAAGCCATCATGAGACAGTTCTGCTTGCATGACTATTAAACATTTATGCCAATAACAAGAGATTGAGCTCTCTCCACCCCAGTGTGAGAACAAGTGGCCACCAGCTTCCTCCATCAAGAGAAGGCCCATAATGCTACTGTACCCCTGAGGAAACAGAGTGGGAAGGAGAGATGAAGAGCATCACAGTTGTACAAAGAACTCCTGCTCCTTTTTTAATTTTCTCTTGAAAAATAGCTGAGCCTCCTTAAAAGCAATGACTGGTGAAGATGTGAGAAAGGCGGCGGGGGGCGGAGACAAGAGCGGTTATTCACGGAAATTAAATTAGGATGTAGATGCAGGGAAGAGTGACACATTAAGCACTGTGGAAAGCAGAATGCACTGCTGCTAAACTGTATGACAGGAAAGGCTATAAAATGTAAAATCAGCTGTCAGAAGAATAGAGGAATGGGATCAGTTCTGACTGAGTACATGGCTGAAACATTCAGAGCCCTCCCAAAAATCCTTTAGTCTCTCTGCAGCTATCGAGCCCTTCTCACCTCACACTTCTGATGTGGCCTTGCCTGGTGCTATACGGTACGGGATGAGGGCTTCTGTCGCTTCCTGCTATCTTGCAGAAAAAGGAGCTTTATTTTTCATTATGGCTGTACTGAGAGAGTGGTACTTAGCACAGTCATTGTCTTTATAATTGTCTAAAAATCAAAGAATCAAAGAGCTGCTTTGTATAAACAAGTGGCAAAACAGCAATAATAGCAAAGTACTGAAGACACTTACCTAAGAATGTCTGTTCATGTTGGATTTTCCACTGTTGTATGTTTGACTTGCTTGTTTAGGTTTGTAAGCTCTGGAGGAAAAATACTATATTATCTATGTGTATGGATACCTATGTCAGAGCTTCAAACTTTTTTTTTTTGGTGTTTGAGCATGTTTGGAACACAAACTCAAAATAAAAATCATAGGACAGCCAATCCTGCAAGCAGAATACCTTGGGTGAGAAGACAGGCTTTCTCTGGTAGTGTTTCTGGGGAGGGTAGAGGACCTCTCCCTGGACTACTCATCATTTGGTGGCTGAATTAGCACTGCTATATGGCAGCTCTGGGCTTCATTTGCAGCCAATGCAACAATCATCTACTTGGCTTGTAAAATTCCCAGTGGCAGGTGGATGTTGCTGGAGATTTTTATGGAACATTGCTTTTCTACTTTATAACGAGAAAAGGCTTTTATTTTCCTTTACCTCCCCCCACCCCATCCCCACAAGGTTTTCACTGGAAATAAACCACAGTCCAGAGGGGTGTTCTGTTTGTCTTCTAACAGATTTGGCAGCCAGTGTTTGCAGGATTTTGTCTTCAGTAAGGCAAAAAAAGGAGAACAAGACATTTCAGAGCTTTTAGGAGATGCAAGAGCAAGCTTTCTCTCATTGAACTGGCTGTCCCATCAGTTGCACTATGAAGATAAGAGGGCTTGGCATCTCACTGGGCAATTTTATGCTTCTGGAGAAGTGTTTAACTTTTCTTCCATTTTCCACTGAACAAGAAGAGTGTAAGTTGCTGAATGACAAGGGACATTAGTATACTTTTTAAATTTACCAGTCCTTTCTACAGACTGGTGCCACTGAGGTTGTCTAAGCTAAGACAGAGAACAAAGATTTATGAGAAAAACTTCCTCTGTCAGATGGGCTCCACTATTTAATAGAAATTCTTGGATGCTTAATATCAAGGGTCAAAAACCTGAAGAATTCTGGGCTGGGTTCATCTCACCTAATTCTGGATGTTTACATGTGAGTTTGATCTTTTGACTCCCTTTGTTGTCAATGGAGAAAACTAGGTACTTTTCAAGCGTGAGTTATGCCTATCTTGGTTCCTTACCTTTGGATGAGATATTTGCCCTCTAAGTGCCTATTTCATCTCCATGTATTCCTCTCTAGCTCAGATGTATTTAAGTGGCATGAAACGCATCCTGAATCCTAATTCTTAGAAATGCTGACAACTTAGGATTTCGTTCAAACATGGGAGCTTCTCTGATATGAAAAATATATATCTTGGCATAAAGCTAACACCCAAAATTAGATTTCCTAAATGTTATATTTATATATGACTCAGTTTCCCATCTGTGAAATATTCACAGAGAGCTTCCTCATTTCAAAGACATGCTGAAGATTTTTAGAAAATAGTAAGATAAGCCATTTAAGGTTATAAGATATTCTATATAGAGATATAAAACACTGTTGAAACCACACTTCAACAAAACGGGGTATATAAGGAATTAGGCCACACCATGCCTAACCAAGAAATTAAAAAAAAAGAAAAAAAAAAAGAAGGAATTAAAGAAATAGAAGAAAATAAACTGAACAAAAATACCATTCTCTGAATATCACTCATTCTCTCTATTAAATGTGACAAAAGTTCTGTAGATGTTAGAATATGCTATCACATTGCCAAACTTTACTATGGACAAGGGGTTAGAAATGAGACTGCATAAACAACATAAGTGTGGTGATTTTGTCATATTTTAGTCCTTGAATTTGCTGTTTTAATGCTCTTTTTAATGAAGCACTGTATTTAGTTTGCAGCTTGTTCGAATAATTGGCAAATACTTGTGAACACAATTTCAAAATTTAATTACTCATTAGAATTATGCATAATTATGTATTTTAATTTTTTTCTATGAGCATATGAACAATCATTTTCTGAATTTGAAGGAATACTAGTGCTCATACAAATATTCATTTTCTTGGGCAAACAACACTATTCATCTGCCAAAAAAGAATGCTCATTGTTTGCTATTCAATTAATTAATATTTGTTATACATTTCACTCATTTTTTTCTTATTAACAATAACTCACTCTGTCTAGACATTACAATTTCTAATCCCTATGAGTTAGGGAAATTTTGTCATCCCTGTTTTACAGACTGGGGATTGAAGGTTACACAGGTAAAGCTGAGCGTGGTCAGAGGGAAAGAGGTCAGAAGACAGAGGAGTCAGCAGCTGAAACTTGATTCGCTGAGCCTCTGACCAGGACTTTATCGGCAAGCACGTCTTCCATCAGCTTTGATGCATCATGAAAATAATGTCATTTGTAGTATATCGGTATCCCCAAATGCACCATCGCAGCACTTCTCAAAGCTAGGACTTGCTTTTGAATGCCTATCCTCATGTTTATTCATTTAAGAACCTAAGCAGATATTTTCTCTGCACTTTCTGTTTAGGTGTAAATTGCATATGATGAAGGCCTTCCCCCCCCCCCAGGCTTTTGTAATTGTCACCCATCTCTTAGGAGGCTATTAGCCTCCCGTCAGAGTCGTAAAACTAGTGAAGTATGTGCCACTGATCTATCAACTCAGTGCAAAGGCAGTTTTGAACAGCATTGAACCAGGTAAACCAAGGTGGTTGAGTTTAAGATGAAGCAGCGGATGCTGCAGCTGAAATGGATGAGGAGCATTCCCATGGTCTGTTCTGCCAGCAGCACTATGGATCCGGCAGAGAACAGTTTGATAATTTCCTCCATCTAATTTTGCACTGCATCAGTCTATTCATCCTTTAGCCGACTGGTGCATGCATGCACAGACATGCATACGCATACACACAACTGTTCTGGACTCAGTTTGCAATGATCTAAAACTCTGGTTTGTGCAAACAAACGTTTTCACTAATACTGAAATAAGAATAAACAGCAGAAATTTCTACTGATTTCTACTAAAATTTCTACTGATTTGCAGATGAGTTTTTCCTATGGGGTAAACAGCTGGAGTAGCATGAACCAAGCATTGCTCAGACTTAAAGGGGATATTTGTAGTTTTCTGCCCAAGGTAGAACTGATTCCATTTGGAAAGTAGGAGTGATTAATATATTTTTTTTTTACTCATAGGAAGGACCTCTTGGGCTGTCAGTCCCAGATCTGTCATGTCATATTTTAATCATGTTTGCCAAATCTTGAAAATGATCATTTTTTCCTTTGTTTCTACTATTTTTAATAGAAAATAGTCTTAGTGTCTTGCTTCCCCAGTGGTTTGAAGCCTTCTTTCAATATCCACCCTGAATTTATTCTCGGCCAGTTTACACGTATTTGTTCTAATGCCAGCGTGGCTAATATTGTTGCTGGGATGAAATAGTTCATTTTCCTCCTTCGTATTTAGGGAGAACAACTGTATGCCTTCTGGCTCTTCATTTTGTTTAGGTAAATTCTTCAAGCTCTTTTACTCTCCTTTTGTAAAACAAGTTTTTAACTTTTCAGCTTGTGCAAGGCTAGCGCAAAAAGGACTTGCTTCATAACTTGAGGCAAAACTAGTATGTCAATAATGTACATTTCTACTTGCAGAAACTTCTGTAGCTATTACATCAGGTTGGAGAGCATGCCATGAGGTGGATGTATTTGGGGTCAAAGGGAATATGGCTACTTAAGTCTCTGAAATACTGCATCTTCATCGCCGAGTCTGGGAAAGATTGCTGCGAGCAGCTTCTATAGAGTAGAGTTGATGATAGTCATCTCACTGAGTCAATACAAGTTCACCAGTTTAGAGAAGTTGAAGATCAATCTGATATACATTTATTTTCCTAAGTTTATCTGTGTTTACCCTTGCACCTCTTGTATACCATATAAACATCCTGAGTACTGCTCATTGTAACAGAAAATAGAAGAAAAGCTATGAATAAAATACATTTTGAACTATTTTTAAATAGATTTAGGTGTACAGTATTGTTGAATACAGTCACAGTATATTTTATACCCAAAATCTGACATCTTCACTGAAAAAAATAAGGAAAATGTTCTGTCACTTCCTATATTTTATTATCAGCAATTAAATATAAAAGTCTTTTAATATGCAGGAGTTTTATATATTATGACTAAAACTTCACACTGTACCTGTGTTACTTCTAGCTGAACTGTTTTCTTTCTCCTATCTTGTGCTACTGAACTTTGGAGTCTGAGTTCCACAAAAGTATTTCAGTTTTCAGGATGAAGCGGGTTTGGGTTTTTTTGGCTTTTTTTTTCCCTTTTTTTTTTAGAAAGTACAGTCTACTTTTTTTTTAGAAAGTACAGTCATCTAATTTTTGTTAATTGAAATCTTATTTGAACTTTTTTTCTGTAATGCACAGCAGCTCCAGGCCTCCCAGAGGTTGCAACAATATAAAATACTTGCTTAAACCAAGTTTTCAAAGTTTTTTTTGTCTAAACTTTCATTATTGTGTGTGTCTGCTATTTTGGTTATAGAAACACGAGGATGTATTTCTGAGCACTTAGATGTCTCCAGTCTCTCCACTGGGACTTTTGCTTGTCCAGGCAACTTCTGCACAGGCAAAGGTCATATAAGAGGGCAATCCAAATTGTGGATCCTTTGTCTTACACCCACAAGCTTATATACACAAATTTGGAGACTATGTTTTAAATCATAGCCCTTTAAGTTTCCTTACCTTTCCTGAGAAGATTAATGTTTGAGATTGTAATGCATAATATTTGAATTATTCATTTTAATTAAAATTGATTATGAGAACTAATTAAAAGACATGCAACAGGTTACTGGCAGCATAGTCAGACTACTTCACAAAAATACCATTTGGTGTTCATCCTTAGAGTCATGTTGGTTTTAGAAATTATATTCTATAAATAATAAGGGGGATTTAATTAATTCAGTGTAAGAATTTGGAAATCTATTATGTCTTTCAAAAATATTGAACAGTGTTTTCTGTTTTTGGAGAAGTATGGATTCTCTTTTTATGTAATGCGCTCACTGCAGTAGTCGAAAATGTAATCTAAAAAAGTTTTATAATGACCTCTTATTAATTTCTTTTCCAAATGTTGTAAAGTGGGATTCATCTCCCTTCCTTCCCACCTCATTATCCTTCCCAGGATATTTTGGGAAGATACGTAGAATCATAATAAATAAATCAGCTTTTAGAAGATAAACGTTGAGAGTGAGCATTTGGATCACTGAATCCAGGAAGTGAATTCTTGCTATTATAGCCAATCTGATTACAAAAGCCATCAAGTTTCACTTCAGCAATAGGTAGATTGTTGCCTTCATTATTATTACTCAGGAGATTGCTTCAGATTCTCGCTATTCTTATAATTGGAAACCCTCAAATTTCCAGTGTAATTGTATTAATTGCCAGTTCATGCTCATTTTCTTTGAAAAGCTCTTTATTTGATCTCAAATTGTGACTCAATGAACAATTTTGAGAGCTATGATGGGAATCCATTATCAACTGTTCAGAGAAATGCTCTCAATGCATTGCCTAATTTCCACTATGTGAAATATAGCATCAGTATTTCTATTCTCTGTCTGGTTGAGGTCGTTGAAAGGAAAAGAGCCAAAAGAAATATTTAAAGAATGAGTTTTTAGATGCTTTAGCTTAAGACTTGAGCGGTGATTTTAACAGGATGGATAGATGCTAGGGACTGTAAGAGCCAAATTTAATAGCTGAAGGTGACCTAAGATGCACTTCTTTTTATGGTGAAGATATCACACTGAAGGGAAACAGAATGTTCAGAGAAGAATAAACGAGACATTCTCTAGAAAAGTGGCCATCCTATGTCTTAATTTGGTTGAAAATTTTCCACTCAGTCTATTTTTCAGAGGAAATTTGGATTTTTGACTATGTTTTTTTTTTTTCTGAAGTGTCGTGTGCTTCCTAGAACTCTTATGTAGTTGACTTTCCTTTGAAATTAAAATCCACTGGTGTCAGATGGAAGTTGAATTATAACCTACATCCATACTGAGAATCCATTTATCAAAATAAAAGCCTTTCCAGACACAGGAAGGCTTTAAGGCAGTGTTGGACATATCTGTGTTACACACCCAGGCTGAAAACACTCGACGAACGCTGACAAGGGAGGGTCCTGTCTATTGTTGCTATGGGAGGATTAGTTGGGATCTTGGAATCTTTACACAAAGATGAATTTAAGAGCCTTTGACATCAATCATAATGTTCACTCCCATTATTTTTTCAAAGACCAGATCTGCTCCCAGTAGAATAGCTTACACAGTCTGTAGAATTTTCTTGTCACCTGTATCTCTCATATGCATTTTTTCCTTCTATATTGAATGAACTAGGTTGGAAACATTTCCTAAGCAGTGAAGAACTCTGACCCACATTTTCATGGCATCAAAAAATGCATTCTCAGACAGCATGGCAAGGTGTTGCCCTCCAAAAGATGAGCAACGTACTAAAGACTTGCCCCAGAACACTTTCTGCTAGGACCTCTGCTAGGGTCCAGGGAGAGCTGGGCTGGCAGTGTCAAAATGCCAAGCATATTTGGAGAGGGAAGAAACCATAGGATAATATCAGCTGCATACTCCCTAGCCAGGAAAAGGAAGGGCAGAAGGGAAGAAATAGGGTTTTAGTTTTAGGTAATTCTGAGTAGAAGAGCCAAGAGATGAATAGGTGTGGCTCATCTTTTTATTAACAGAGGAAAGACTCCATAAACAACTGTAATAGTGCCAAGGAACATTGTTTTGAACTGTGAAGATCAAAAAAACCCCAAACAGACAGACCCCAAAACACTTGTCTTTTTTTTTTGTACTGTTGCGTAAAAGTTACAATGATCCACAAATCACAAAATCAGTACACTTCTCTCACTCTGGAGAGGCTGGGGGTGGGGAATGTTTTGCTTCTATGCTTCGGCTGTATGATAACAAGAATAGTGGATGATTTTACATTTCCTTCAGCAGTAGTAAATGGATTTGAAGCAACAACATTCCCTCTAAAAGGACTGTAACCAATTTAGAAGCCCAGAAGTCTTTATATTAAAAAAGAAGGGTAAATTTTCACGTACCCAAAAGTCTTTAAACTGTCTTTGTGACTTAAGTTTCTTATATCCAGAGATTCTCTCTGTTAGTAACTGTTGCATTGCCACTGATTAAAAGTGTAAGTGTAAGCAATTGAATCTCCAATAAGGTACACTTTTATAACAAATGTTTTCATTGACTTGGAGGCAGTTATAGCATGGGATTTTCATTTCTAACGTACCTACAGTAATTATCCATGTTCTGCTGATGGTTATTTATTGTTTAATTAAAACGTATGCAGGGAATAAAGCCCATTAAGATAAAGCATTGTGTCAAAACCAAAAAGTTGCAATAAAGTTTGAGCATGGAAATGCCTACTGCTGGCTTCTGTATATTTATTGCCAGGCTCTGGTAGCAAGCTTCAGAGAAACAGAATATTATGTTACTATAAAGTAATCACCTGCTTCTATAAAGTTAGAAAAGAACTTGAATTATTTATCCAGCAAGCCTAACCAGAACAAAGTACATTCATGGAGTAGTATGCTGTGACATTAGGTATCACACCCTCATTAAGGAGCGGTTTTCTTTCCAACCTTCATTCAATATGAGTGAGGAAGAACTGATTAAAAAGGGAAGGTCCTGCCAGTTAGAAATGGCAATAAATATTTCAGGAAAGTTATCAGTTCATACATATGTCTAATAAATTAACCCATCTTTGTAGAGAAAACTGCAAATGCGTTTTATTCAAAGGTGCATTGCTAGTTTTGAAACTTAAATTCATTAATCTCTGTGAATTTTTACACTTGTCTGATACAATTTGAAATGCTTGCCCTGATGCATCAGCTGAGGATAATCATCTGTTTGAATTTATGGGGAACACTGTCACTGTGAGATGTGGGAATTTGCATGTGTAACTTCAGAATACTAAGAAGAGTTAAACATGTATACTGAGAAGAATTAAACACATAAATTCCCATGTACTGGGATGTGTGAGTGAAACATTATTTTTTAATAAATAATTGTAGTTTTAATTAAAGGTGGATCAATTAAATTCCAGTATGTGGCTCATCTCATGGTTTCTGCACATGGTGTTTTTTGAACCTTTCCAGCATAACCAATCCATTCTCATTGTATGTCCTTGGAAGGTCCAGAAATTTCTTAAAAGCAAAATCTTCTTACTTACCAATTCCTGGACCTGGTTGTGTTTCAAATCAGTGAGTTTTACATTGCCCCTGCGTTATATCTATCTTTTCCAGGAAGAGGTACATATGGGAAGGATGACTTCAGGACAGTTTTTATGTCTGTGGTGATCTCTGGATGAAGGTTCCTGGATAAGTTAGAACAGCTCAATCACATCTCTAAATTGTGCTTAACTGTGGTGGAACCGGGGGGACACTCTGCAGCCAAGAATTATTGGAGAGCAGCATGCTTTGATTAGGCCCTGTTTGTCCCTTGGCAAAGGTTGTGTGTTGGTAAGTGTTATGTATGTGTATGGCCTTTCTGTCAGCTGGTGCTGGGCTTTCTATGCCAGAAATATTTCTGTTAGGTATCCAGGTCTTCCTGCTGTTGGAGTGGCACAGAGGGAGTCGATTGTGACAGGGTAATTTTCCGGTATCTTTAGATAACTATTAGAAAAATTTATGAGACTGTATTCTGGATGCTGCTTTATTCCAAAAAGCATTTTACTGTACTGCAATAATTTTGACTGGTAGACTGGTCTGTCTGCAAATGCTATGACACATCTAGAACACAGGTGAATTTCATGTCACCTGAGCAGAGTTGCCTAATTCAGGAATGTGGGTTTTCCTCTTGGGTCAGGTTGGTGGGGTCTGAGGCAAGGCAAGGTTGTCCTCTTCGGTAGCATGGGTGTTTAGGGTCTTCTGGAAGTTTCAGCTAAAAAATCCCCAATTAGTGAAAGGAGCATGTTCTCTGGCAGTGCAGTTGACTTTTGCTGCCCTTCTATGTCAAATTATAGTTGTGGACTTGTGACCTTTATTAAAATTTTAAAGCGCGTGTCAATGTATTATAAGCTGTTAAGTTTTTCATACTGAATTGGGTATGGTGGTGCAGATGCTTTGCAGAGACTTTAAAATGGATATCCCGTTGCATAGCTGTCCCCAGTCATGAGAGGCTGAGCTCAATAAGCTTTTCAGATCCTTTGTACTTATCTACTGTTATTTCTATAATGAGTGGAGAGAGAAACAGGCATATTCAACCACTCAAGGACTGAATTACCTTCTGGAGTTTTTTCCACTGACTGTACAGTGAGTGAGGAACTCAAATGTGTGTGTTAGAGCCTAAAACCAGGTGGGCCTGGGTGCCTAAATCTCATTTTCTTTCCTAAGCATTGGCCATTTGGCTAAAATGAAGCTACTGAAAGCTTGGCATCTTGGTTTCAAACATCTGAAGTCTGAACAGCAATCTGAGGCCTCACACACATAACATTAGACTCTTAAGTCCACCTCTTGCTGTTCCCTGAGACCGTGATGGTGGTCTGCCTTAAGGATCTGGTTATGCATGTAACTAAAATTGTTACTGTGAAGAATCATGCACCATTCTTTGTCTGAAGTATCGTAATAATATCTTTTGATAACTCCACTTTGTTCCTTTGCATAACATGCATTTACGGTGGGATTTTGTCAGCTTTCATTGAAAATCCTAAGGGATTCAAAGTAACTGCTGTGTGCTACTAGTGTATTGTTCATAATGCAACATCTTAAAGCAGGTATCACAAGCAAAAAGTATACAGTGACCATTCTCTCAAGTAAACCCACTTTTTTCCTAATTCAGAAAGCTGAATCATCATGTTCTTCTTACAGAATTATAGAAATAACTGTTTGAAAAAGAACCTACAGTAGAATGAAGGCATCTGTTCAATTTCCATTTTACTTCCCCACACTAGATAGTGTTGAAAACAAAGATGTTTTTTTTCCCCTTAGTTTGTCATCAGACAGGAAAAAAACTACATTACCTTTTAATTTTGTCATTGTTTCTCTGTAATCAAAAGAGAAACAATGTTTAAATTAAGAGCTTCACCATTCCCATCCTGATTCACAAAGCTCTACAAAGCTGGTATTGTGCTGAGTAGTTATTTTAAAACAAGGAGTCATTAGACCTCCCCCCCCCCCCCCACACTGCTTAGGAAACAAGGTTTCCTAGTACATAACTACTAGTGAAAGTAGTGATTGTCTGGCAGGTTTTTATCATTTTAGTGACATTTTTGTACAGGTGCCCAGGCAACTGTGAATTGCTGAATATTTGTGCGTGCTACAAACTATTTGTATAGTTTAGAATCATAGAACCATAGAATGGTTTGGGTTGGAAGGGACATTTAAAGATCATCTAGTCCAACCCCCCTGCCCTGGGCAGGGACATCTTCAACTAGATCAGATTGCTCAGAGCCCCGTCCAACCTGATTGTGAACACATCCAATGATGGGGCATCCCCAGCTTCTCTGGGCAACTTGTTCCAGTGTCTCACCACCCTCATGGTAAAAAATTTCTTCTTTATGTCCAATCTAAACCTAGCCTCTTTCACTTTAAAATTGTTGCCCTTTGTCCTGTCACTACAGGCCTTGGTAAAAAATCTCCCTCTGTCTTTCTAATAAACCCCCTTTTTATGTTGAAAGGCTACAATAAATTCTTCCTGGAGACTTCTCCAGGCTGAACAACCCCAACTCTTTCAGCCTTTCTTCATAGGAGAGGTGTTCCAGTTAAATACCTTTACTTTTGTGATTTTAAGCAAGACAAATATTCTGGACCATCACATGCCTTATAATGCTATGCCAAATACCACCTACCCAACTACCTTTCCACCACACTTCCATTGCTCGTATACCCAACCATTAAACTTCCTTTGATTGAATCCTCCAGGAATATAGATCACTCAGAAGATTAAATTTCTACAAGAACTGTGAAACACGAAACGTTATAGAGTACTTTTTTGTTTGTATTGCACCTTTAATGCTAAAATGGACCAAAAGCACATTTCTCCGGGAGTTCTCTACTTCATCGATCGAAGGTCTCCACTGTCCTGGACTTCAGACTGATTGAAACGTGTTACATATTTTTTCAAGATTGGATAGGGAAGGTTGGAGTTCAACAGGAAATCTCAGCTTACTTTTTGTTTCACAAAGTTGCCACATGCAGGGAACAAACATATTAGGAAAAAAAATCCACAACCATATCAGCATTGCCACATTTAGTTTACAAGAATGATGTGCGCAACCTGCTGTGAAAATTTTAACTGCCTTATAAGTCACTTTGAAGAAAAACAGAACTTCATCTTTTTTTCCCTTTTTTTTTTTTCCTTTTTTTTTTACATAAAGCCATGCCATTTATACCTAAAGTCCACCTAACATTATATCTTCTTCCTGACAGTGACCAATCCTGGATGCTTAGGAATGAAGATAAGTTATACATGAATATAAGAAACAATAGAAGAATAGAGTGATCATTCTTTGGTATGCACATTGTCTCTGACTATTTTAACGCTGCCTTATTTCCATCTGTTGTCTCCTTTAAGAGCTAAAGTGCATTTATATTTACAGTCATTATTAAGAAACCATTAAGCACCTTTCAGATTTATACCTTATTAATTATTTATTTACTTTATTTTACCATATCCTTTTGGAGATGGGCTGACTAGACTAGCATATGTTACTCAAAATGGTGAGTGCACACTGTGTTTATAAAACATTATAGTTACATCTACTGTTTTTGTGTCTTCCTAGTAATTCCTAACACCCTGCCTGTCCACAGCTGAATGTCGAGGTGGTGGTGTCAGAGAAGTATCCACAGTGACTCCTAGGTACCTCTCCAAAATGTTAGTAAGAAGTAAGACTCTTTACTGATCTCTCTCTCTCTCTTTGTTTGCTAGAACTATTCTTAACTGTAGTTTTTGCTAATTTGGTTGGTACAACGATTTGACCAACTGGTCTTTAAGTATCAGTCTCATGGATCATTGGAGGCTGAAGACGTATTCTAAGGAAATACTGTTACATGCTTGTCCATGTGTCCACACGTTACTGTGTTTTTCCTCTATATTCTCTCATATTCTTCCTGGGGCATCCGTCATTAGACACCTGGGCGTAGGGTGAGGGCCTAGGTGTACTAGGTTTGGTTCAAGGTCCAGCACTTCAGAGTCGTGTGCTTGAAATGCCACATGAGCAGGTATCATTTTGGGAAATCTACTTACTACTGCAGAGACTCCTTTTATGAATAATTACAAGAATTTCCAATATTCAATTTCTGATGCATTGGTACTGCTGTGTATGAACAGAAGTCTTCACTCTACTTCATTCTGGATCCAGTTCATTATTCTCTGTTCATGTAGAGGGACCTTCATTCACCACACCAACTCAATTACAGAGTGATATTTTCTTTTCTACTTAGCTAAACCATTATTCAGGGTGGATGGCTTCTAAATGTATTCTAATTTATGTGTTGGGAAAGAAATTATTTACACCCAGATTAACAAGAAACTTGGGCATTGTTAGACAAAGCACAGCAACACAAGGACCCAGACCTATAAATTTACTAAGCTAGACTAGGCAGCTCATATGCATATGCAGTAAATAAGGAAAGATAGATGCCTTTGGCTGAAAGCCATGATAGTCATCACACTGATGTTCATACCTGTCAAGCAGCAATGCTGAAGTAAGGAGAGTGTTTGAAATCCTACCTGTCTCCTGGTCTAGAACAGCCAGATTAATCTATACGCTGAACTCAGAATGTTTGTATGTGTATTGTATATACATAGGCAGACCAGTTTATATCTGTGACTAGGCTACCTCATAGTGTTGTGTTATATGAAATTAATTTTGAAAAAGAATGTCAGAGTTTCCTTACATCACTAAAAAAGATAACTTTATATGACAAGGAAGAAACATTAAAAATATACCTACCTGTGACCTGATAATAGTTTGGATAGACAGATCTGACATAATATTCAGCAGACAGCTGTCAAGTTTGGATACCACAAGATTACTTCTAGGCTCCGTACTCCTGTATGGCATGTAGGACTGGATAGCCATGCTTTAGAGGAATTCTTTTGCAAGTGCATAATATAAGCATCCTTTGTGAGCAGTAAAGGCAAATACTGGTCATAGGTCAAAGTCTTAGAAATCAAGGTGATAACCTTCAAAAGGAGCTGCTGCTGCAACAAGTGAACCCAGCCTTTATGCTCTATCTAATTAATCGGAAGCTTGCAATGTTCTTTCAGACCTGATGTGGGAGAGAGATGGCCATTAGGCATACAAATCAGCAATGCAGTGATCAGGGTTACAAGGCAGGTCACCCACTTGCACTGCGATGGAAAATTCATTTTCTTCCAGCCCTCTTGCCAAGCACTGGAAATTCCCAAGTGGATCCAGTCAGGGGTCAACTTATCTCATTAATGGGAGATCCCATGACTTTTTGTACCTCATTATAGAAGCCACAATGTCCTCAGCAGAGGTAGAGTATTTTAGTAGTAGTAGTAGTATACATTTTTTTATTAGTATCCTTTGCCCTTCCTCATCCCTGTGGCAGAAGCCCCATTTGACTATCATCAGTAAGATGGGAGCAGACTCAGGTCCATTAGATTTATAGAAAGATGTGACCGTTCCAAGTTCCATAGGCATTTTGCGATACAACAGTTGTATCCACTGTTTTGTACATACAAGGTAATCTCACTTAATACTTGTTATAGTTTCTTAACCTTGCTGTAATATTTCTGATGCATATGAAGCACAGGAGAAGGAGAATAGGTGGCTTACTGCTGTATGGGTTCTAAGATTCTTGTAAAAGTGCAAAGCTGAGAAATACAGCTCCAAAATACTGTATTTTCTCAAGTAGGAACATCAGGTTAATTTTAATTTTCATTTAGCGTCTCTTGATAACATTAATGTTTTCTAAATATTGCTCTTGCTGAAGCAGTTTAGTATTACAAAAAAAAGTTATTTCATGGACACAATTTCTTTGGGTTAAACTTGGTCTAACCCTTGCCAATACATATACACGTGTACATGTAGATGAGGCGCTTAGGGACATGGTTTAGTGGGCCTGGTGGTGTTGGGTTGACGGTTGGACTCGATGATCTTAGAGGTCTTTTCCAACCTCAATGATTCTATGATTCTATGATTCTATGTTAAGAAAATTTGCCTGGTTTTTAATTATTTAGTTCTTTGTTGACATCATCTTCACTGACTGTATAAGTTCAGGAAGTGGTGTAATTATAGTTTACTTTTGCATTATATCTTTCCTCATTACATTTAATAGGAAATGGCCTCCCTTCCCACCAAGAGCATCAGTTGGCAACTGTACAAAAAGATAATGAGACAAATTCACCTTCCTGTCCTGTCCCTTTCAAACTCTGCAGAGTTTAAACTCTTCTGTTCTCTTGTTTATCTTCTCTCTTGTACTGTTGCTGTTCCCCTCTCATTCTTGCTTTCAGTCTCTTTGGTTCCTCTGCTTCTCTATTCTGTGGGGTTGCAAAAGTGACAATGTTTTTTGGGGGGATTTTTTTTTTCTTCATAGAATATTTTAAAACATACTAATTCAGCATGCTGGCCTAAGCCCATTATTTCTTTTTCTCAGTCAGCTGGATCTAAAGTCCATTGTAATCAATGGAAAAAACACAGTATAATCCAGTCGGATTAACTCCAATATTAGTAGAAGCAGGGAATGTAATTAGAAAACATGGCCATCCTATAAAGAGTGGCGATGACATTCAAAGTTAGTCCCCCTCTTTACTGGGTAGTGGCGGTGGTAAGTTACAAAAGTAGTCCTTGGTTTCTCTTCTCTGAGTGACACTTTAGATTACTTAAATGGTAAAGAGAAGCCCAAGGGAGGCTTTTTATATATAAAATCAAGGTTTGAGGAGCAAAAGCCTATAGAGCTTCAAGTAATTCAAAGAACAGATACTAAAGAAGTTATTTTTATCTTTTCATCTTTTGCTCTATGTTTTTAGCTTAAAAGGTAGCATGAATACCCTTGCCTACCTGAAAATTTCTAGCAAACAAAAGGAAAAGCAAATATAACCTGAGAAGTTTTGGTGGAGCCCTACTGGGAGAATTTAGCCCAAGATTCTGTATGACTTAAGAACAAAGGATAATGAGGAAACTATTGGGCATCATTAGCTATTACAGACATTGCTGGTTTGTTCTCTAATAGAGGGCTATAATTCATTCCTGAGCCTGAATTTTTAAACAGAATTAATGTAAAAAATGATTAGCTAAGAAAATAACTGACATGTAGAGGTACCTATATATTATTCCTTGAAATCCTGGGTAAGCAGCCAAAATTGTTTGAAATTAGTATCTGAAGTATTTGATTTTGTGATCCAGAAGTACTATTGCTAACTAAGGCTGAAATGTAAACTAAGAGGTTAGGAAAACTTAAAATATTACCTTGTCTTTCCACCTGTTTATCTCTCTCTTCATCATCCTCCCTCTTCACCCTGAATAAAGCAACAAACATGTGCAATGATTTGTTGATGAATGTAAGCAATGACTTATGCTGCCAGTATTGAATCTGTCACTGGTAATTTGCTTGTGTACTTCTGGAGAACAAGGCCTTTTGCCTTCTCTCATGCTTTTTTGTTGTGTTTTTGTGTGTGTGTGTGTGTGTGTGTGTGTGTGTTCTACATCATATAATTTACCTAGTCTGGGAAAAAATGCAGAGAAAGAAGGGAAGGTAGATGGCTGGTGCAAGCATTTTAGAGAAATCATCCTTCAAACTAGTGGATCAAGAAAAGCTAACAGCATATAATATATAACAGCATAATAATTCATAAGTTCCACTGAATTGGGGGTTTGAGAGCCATTTAGCTTGTTCAGCTGGATTTAGTTTTGCTATTACAGCAACAGCATTGCCTTTTATTTTGACACTAGCAGATTTTAGTCAAATGGGATAATATTGTATTCGTGCTTTCCCCAAAATCCTGCTCCTTTAGCTTGGACCATTAGCCATTTAAGGTCATAGTTATTATTATATTGTCTTGTTGCTAAAGTTGGAGATTTTCTTTTTCTTATAAATGTAATTTAAATTCTGTCATCCCCAGGTATTCACCATACTTTTGTTAGAAAACACATGTGCAGCAGACGGTGGGAAAGACTAAGCATGCATTTGCTCCAGTAGTGTAAGTGAGGAAGAGACAAAATCGAAGTGCCGCTGTCACTGGGTATTAAAAATCTGGGGATTGAGGCATAAGAGTGGTAGGTATTTAGCTGTATCCCGACTATTGGCTCTTTCTACTATGCATGTCTTAGCAATATGTCCTCTGAGAGAAATTCTCAGCAGGATCTTCTCTTTAAGACTACCTTCCCTTTAACTGGGCCCTTACTTCCATGTTGTCTTGTTGATGCTGGCCCAAGATTCTTGTTTCTTCTTTAGCTATATGGATAAATATTTAATATTTGGATGAATTTGGAATAATAACTTCTGCCAAAAGCAGAAGATGTCAATATCTGCCAGGTTTCAGATTTTTAACAGCATCATCCCAACAACAGGCCGTGGTCTTTTACCAATGTATTCTTTGACGGTGAACAGTATGTAAGGGAAAACAATTTCTGGTTGCTCTTTAATTAGAGTGACTGATGTTTTCACTGAGGCTTGCAGACAGCGCTGACACTTCAGTGTTCTTTTTTGAGGCAATAGCTCAGTGACAATTGACAGAGAAACAACATCTGCAATACTGAGGACTAATATATTTCTCTACTTCTGATATTTTTGGGAGCCTTACAGCTCAATCTCAAGGTCACAAATCCAAGCTCTGTTGCAGCAAATACAGAACTGACTTCCAGAGCTTAGAGCCCTGCATAAAACTCAAGCTACTGTCCCGTTTCAACAAGGTTTTCCAAACTTAGTTGGAATGGCTGCTGCTGTTGATAGTAGCCTCCAGGTCTGCGCCAGGCCTGTCACTCAGAGGAGTTGGTGTGCTTCAATCCCTTCCTCTCCCTTCCCCAAGCACAATCCCTCGTTCCTTAAAGCTAGGACTGCTGCACACCTCATCCCCACAGGCTACAGCTGCTTACCTCAGTTGAGATCTGCTACCTTCCCAATGTTGTTACAGCATGTTGTTACAATGTCGTGGTTTAACCCCAGCCAGCAACTAAGCACCACGCAGCCGCTCGCTCGCTCCCCCTGCTGGGACGGGGGAGCGAATCAGAAGGGTAAAAGTGAGAAAACTCGTGGGTTGAGATAAAGACAGTTTAATAGGTAAAGCAAAAGCTGCGTGTGCAAGCAAAGCAAAACAAGGAATTAATTCACTGCTTCCCACCAGCAGGCAGGTGTTCAGCCATCTCCAGGAAAGCAGGGCTCCATCACGTGTAACTGGCGTGACTTGGGAAGACAAGCACCATCACTCCGAACGTCCCCCCCTTCCTTCTTCTTCCCCCAGCTTTATATGCTGAGCATGACATCATATGGTATGTAATATCCCTTTGGTCAGTTGGGGCCAGCTGTGTCCCCTCCCAACTTCTTGTGCACCCCCAGCCTGCTCGCTGGTGGGGTGGGGTGAGAAGCAGAAAAGGCCTTGACTCTGTGCAAGCACTGCTCAGCAGTAACGAAAACGTCCCTGTGTTATCAACACCACCTTCAGCACAAATCCAAAACAATCTCATAGTAGCTTCTATGAAGAAAATTAACTCTATCCCAGCCAAAAGCAGCACATTCTAACAACTAAAACATGGGTGTGTTATCAACATTATTCTCATCCTAAATCCAAAACACAGCACTGTACCAGCTACTAGGGAGAAAATTAACTCTAGCCCAGCCAAAACCAGCACAGGTATCTCCACAAACACAGTCTTCTGTGACTTATCTTCTAGCTTTTCCCCTTTTCTACTGCACAATCATAAGTTGGGATCATAAAGCATTTATTTTTACTGCTTTCCTTCCACACATACCGACTCCTGGAAATCTGGGCTGCAACACCGTGCCTTCCAACACAGACTTCACCTCCACGTGGCCACACTTTCTATTTCACGACATATGGGGCTTGTTCCAGAACAGGAGCTCAGGGAGTGGACCGGCATGTTCAGGGACCAGCTAGGTTATGGAGGAAATTGTAAAGCCTGCAGGTCTAGGCTCCCGTAGTGGCAGAACCATATACCCTGGCTTTGTGGCTGGCTTGTGGTTTGGAATAAACTGTGTCTGAACAAACTCCTGTAGCTACAGCTCCTCTTTTCAATATTCCTCACCAACCTAGCTGGAGTGACTAATACTGTCTGTACTTCTTATGGCTAAAATTAAGCAGGGTTTGGGGATAAATAATTGCTAAAGAAAGGTTAATAAAAATCATTTGTCCTGAATGTGTTCAATAGTTCAAGCTGAAAAAAGTGATTTATTTTTTTCCCTAGGAAGCAGAGCATTTTGATTCATCATTCTCAGATGAAATATTTTGATGTTTAGTTTTAAAACAACAAAGACATGTATCTTCTGATTCATGTTTTTAATTGGCATTAATGATTTCTTTCTGAAAGAACACTGAGATCTTGACTATTTTATTTTCTCTGAGGATAAGTCTTCATTCATGGCTAAGTCTGTTAGGAATCTCCTTAAGTTGCATGGATCTACTGTGGTACAGCGCTGAAGCCTCTGTTATTCCGATCTACCATATACTTATTTATTCTGCAAGAAATCTGTTGTTAACAATACTCAGAGCCATCCTTTGTCTCTATGCTAATTCGCTTCTTGGCTATTTAACCGGGACAGCGAGGGTCAGTTGTAATGGATTTTATGTAGACTGGAAACCAGACTGAGGCCCACATTTCATTTTGCATAAACCACTATAAGGGAGGTGGAGGTGTAATGATGAATACATATTTGGAGCGGTGAATGTTTATCTCAGAAGTATTTTAATACAAGAAAAATGAAACTTTGGCCCTGAACAGTAGCTGCACATAAAAGCGTGAAGAAATCAATTAGAAATACTTTTTAGATCCCGCTATCAGTAGTTACTACTTCCATTCTTTTGTCAGACTCACGCATCACTCTCTATCTCATGGTGATCTCACATTGCTCTCAAGGAGGCTTTCTATTAGGTATTTTTCCTATTAATTCTGTAAGAGACAAATGAATCTCATTTTACAATGAACAGAGTATTTAACTCTTTTTGGCTAAGAAAGCTACAGAGTTAGGGCTAGGGCTAATAATGTATGTGGAAGTAAACTTCAGATGCTGGGCAGCACTGCTTTTTATCTTGCTGGTGTGCTAAAGCACCTCTTGTTTTGAAGAGGTAATTTTATATCCTACATATATACCACAGATATAGAAGGCAAGCCAAGAACCTGTTTATCTTGCCTGAAGTTTGATTTCAGCAGAATTGTTTATTTTAATAGAAAATTGATCCTAAATGGGAGATCATTTCTCAGGAAGCACGAAATGGGGTGTTTCTTTACCTGTTTAAACAACTGGTACATACCACCTTCTAAGCAACACTTATTCCCAGCTCACTCCCAATAAATCGAACAACGTACACTAGCTAGCAGTCTGTTTTCTCCATAAGTACTACATGTGATCATGTAGTGAAAGGTCTTGTTAAAAAGTGTACACACAGGGTAATAGAGTCAAAGCTTCTGTGGGAACTGTAAATTTAAACATCTTGGGTTTGTAATATTTAAGCAGCCAAGGTACCATTCCTTCACAGAGATATGTCATTAAAAGTGATAAATATCAGCCATATTTGAGGATAGATTTAAATTAATTTCAATATAGCAACTTCATATTTTTCAGGATTGTGCAAAAGCTGAAGTTATTCAGCACAGACTAAAAGATTGTTCCACTTAATTTCATTTTAAATTTTAGATATAAAAAATACTTTTAAAATAATGCAGACTGAGTTTGGAATGCGACGTTAAGGAACAAGAACCACACCAAAAGCATGTGTGAATAAAGGTGACTTTAAGGTAACTTTGTATTCCTCTACTTGGATGGCTGTCTGGGCACTGACTCTGCTCCTGTCATTACCAAGAGAAGTCTCAGTGCCACCGAAGGAGGATGGAGGATGCAGCTGAGGATGAAGCACAATGGTTCAAGAAAGATTTAGTCCTACATTAGTTTAGCTACTAGGAAGTAGGAAAGGCACAAATATCCAGTTAGTCTATTTAAAACTTCCAGCTCCAGCATCTTTTAAACCACACTCTTAAGAATGTGCTCTATAAGCAGCAATGAGAAACCAGCTCCCAGTGCTACTTCAATAAAAATGGGCAAGAACTGTGTCAATCTCCTCAGGTCCTAAAATTCCTAATGCAATTGTGCTTAAATTCAGAAATTTTGGATGCTTCTGGGAGAAACTGTCATTAACAAAAGGTAGACTACATTAAGCATGGCAGGGAGCAGTTGATCTCTTTATACGGACTTGATTATATTCTTGTTAGGCAGTTCTTCTTCATGCTGAAGCTTTTTAATGCAGAAATGCCTACTGTCATAACAGAATGTTTAAACTGATATGCCTCTGAATCTTGCAATAGGAAAAAGCAACTCAGTAGTGTGAGTAGGCTTTGAAGTTTTGTAAGGGCTCTTGTGCATTTATAACCACCCATCTAGATATATTTATACAGAAGTAGCACTAAATCATATTCTTATGCTGCACCCAGTTATTAATTTAAAACCCAAGACATTTCAAATTCATCTAGTCACTAGTGCAATCCTGTATTAAGGGAGAAAAAAAAATGGACAAGTGATACACCAAAATCCCAGATGACACATGACAAATGCATAAAAATATTTTGTGATGGAATTTGTATCTTTCCCTGGGTGCAGAGACACTGGAATTGGGTTTTTGGTTTGTTTTTTTTTTTTTTTTTTTTTTGTTTTAGGAACAAGAAAAAAAGATGAGGCCATGTTGTGAAAATGTGAGATGTTGTATGAGCTGTAGGTTAATTGCCTCTTGAGTGATCTGTGCTATTGTCTTCAAACTGTAAGACAGAGGTACTCTGGTAATGGAATTCTTTTCAAATGAATTTCACCAGTTCATAGAAAACTTGAACTTGTAGAGAAGATGCACTGTTGTCCATTCAATTACAGTCCCCAGACATGGTTCTGGTCCTAGTTCATGATACACAGTGGTTCTGCAAGGCAGCTCTGACCTCCTTCTTGGTGCAGTTGCAGTTGTGATGTGGAGACTGAGCACTGAAGTCATCTATATTAATCAGGAAAGATGACGACTCTGAATATGAGACAACCTCTCCCTCCCACCCAAAATAGAAGCTAATACACAAAAAACGTTTATTACATATCTTATCCCTCTTCATTTCCATCACTGTCCCTCTCCTGCTCATGTACAATTTCTTGGTCATTTTCAGTGTCTCCCCTGTTCTCAACTTGTTTGAAGTCAAGTAAATCACCTTTGGTTCCACCCATGGAATATGAAATATGGAATTTCTTAAAACATTGAACTGCAACTCCTGGATTTATCTGGTACCATGCTGTCTAAATCCATTGTTGTGCCTGGCTCCATTATTTTTTCTGTAGAAGTTATAGCATGATCACCTCTCTAAAGCCATTTTGAATATGCAGACTTCAAACAGTCTTCAAAGGGCTTGTTCACTAACATACCAAGCCACCTGCAGCTGTGAGTACCCTCTTTCGATTATGACCAGAGAACAGTATTAACTTCTCTGATATTATTTTTTGCCAGTGGTAGGTACCCTTTGAATGTGTCTAGGACAAACATTTGTTAATAGCACACCTGGTCGCTTATTCCAAACAACATTCAGCCAATCCTTCATCAAGTCTTTAGACATCCATCCTGGTTTTGACACCTAACAATTATTCCAGTAAGCAGTTGTTCCTTCGGCATTGTTTTACGCTTCAGAATCACATATGGTGGCAATTTCATACCATCTGCTAACACTGCCAACATGACTGTAATGTGCATTTTTTCATTCCCCGAAGTTTTTTTATGATGACAAATTTTGTGCCTATTTTTTCAATGGTGTAATTGGGTGGTGTGTCAAAATAAACTGGAGTCTCATCGGCATTACCCATTTGGCTCAGCAAGTAATTGTGATCTCTACATAATCCAATTGCATACTGCTAGAATGCAGTGAAGTTAGAAAGTAGGTGTGGATATAACAAAGTTCCTCACTGTAGGCACAAACCATTGTGCCACATCATTTGTACACACCGACTATTAATCTCCTCAAATTCTCTCTATGGAGTATTTTGTGCCTGTGCTATTTCTTGATTTTTCAGTTTAATGATTTCCTATGTAACAGGGTTTCTGCCTTTTCTTGGAGTATGCAGAAATTCTACAACTTGTTCTTCTACTTTGTGAGAATTCTATTTTGGGTGCACTTACAGATGTTGTAAGTGTATATACTTATATACACTTTATATGTCCTCCCAGCACCACAAATCTTAATTTTTTTCCACAAGAGGTACCACCAAGCTTAAAATATGTATTGTATACCTTTTGGTACCTTCCCTGTTGCACTTATTTTTCTCATCTCCAGATGATCTGCTATTTCACAAATCACTTATAAGATTCAGGGAGACTCATAAAACTGTGAAAGATCACTGTGAAGTTTTTTGAATTACAGTACACCACACAACTTCACAAGTCACTGAGAAAAACAGCTAACATGCTAACACCATGTTTTATTTAAACTTAGGGTTGCTTTGGACATATTTGTGCTCCTTCTTCACTAGAAGGCCTCCCACAGTGCACACTCACTTTACCTTCATTAATCCTAAAGGAAGATGAACCAATTTTTTAAGTTAAACTACTTGGGGGGGGGGGGGGGGGGGAGTTATCATCATCTTTTTTGCTAAACATGGTCACCTGAATTTAGCTTTTCTATTTTAGGCATTTATTCTAGGCTCCCTTTGTAATGAAATGTGTTTTCCATTCTCTCCTGTAGGAGGTGACTAAAAAAAGTGGAAAAAGTTTCCCTCTGTAGCTGCCTGACTGTCCCCACTGTAGGAGTGTAAATGACTACCTACATTAAATGCCAAACTTTTAGACTGCTGACATTAGATAGAACGGGGACAAACAGCTGAGAGCAAGGTTGCTGAAGGTGTGAACAGATTTTGAAAGATATATGGCAAGGTTTGCCCAGGCAGCTGAAAGTTATGTTTTCTTGAGAGAGACAATTGAAAACTGCAGTACCTCCTACCTCGTGACTGATGCTAGCTACATGAAAATTGACCTCCAGATATATGAAAGTCCCACATTTGTCTGGACTGGGGACTTCTTGGACTGTTATGTCTCCAAGGAGGCTACCAGAAGTGTTATTTTTCCACGTAGACTGCTGTATATCGAAGGATGGAGAGGAGTGGGGAACTGGTGTCATAGGTCCCACCTCAATAATTGAATTGGGATATGGCACAGGGAGCGGAAAAGTATTGCTAGGTCACTTTAAATGTAGGCATTTGCTCCCAGGCCCTTAGGAATCAGGAGGCATTGCTTGACACAAGAGCAAGATATGGTCATTAATATGCCCCTTCAGGAAAGGAATGTCTCTGAGCTCACATTGGGTTAAAAATCAACTAATAAGCAACAACTTGCCTCTTTGAGAGGCTGAATGTTTTATATCTCTGCCAGTATGCTGAAACTCTGATTTGGGAAAGAAACACACAGTCTGGCACACCACCTTTCACTGGTTGCCATCTCTTGGTTTAGGGCAATCTGTAAACTTGTTCAGATAATGGGGAGGAAGCAGCACCTGCTGTTCTGATTTGCATTGCAGTAGGTGGCAGGAGAATCTGGCTGCCACGAGGAAGGCAGCATACCAGAAACCCAGCTGTCCAGCTAGATGGTAAGGCTGGACCCCAGGTCTGCAACCGTTTCTGTGCAGAGACCTCTCCTGCTCCCCATAAGTGAAAAGGTATTGACCTTCCAAGATTGGTTATTCTATAGGTATTTCTGAAATGGGTCTTGGGGTGATTGAAATCTTAAGTCAGATAGCTGCCCAGCTTGTGTTTTTTGTTTTTTTTTTTTTTTTTTGTGGGGTTTGTTGTTTTTTTTTTCCCCAGTTGACAAAATGTCCTTCAGCTACTTTTGTTTTGTACTTACAGCCAATTGGCCTGAGACTGAGCTTTTCAGAAAAAAAAAAAAAAAAAAAGGGGGGGGAGGGCAGTTGTTGCGTTTATTTAGCAATATAAGAAAGGAATTCTTCCCCTGCTTGGTTGATGATGTTTGCACGTATTTTGCTCTTTCATGTGCTCAGACCTGTTTAGGCCAAACAGATACTGTCAGAAGCACAGACTTTAATAAATTTTTGGAGATTCTTCAATAAGGAGGTGATGCAGATCCCTACAGCAATGCCAAATTTAGTATGGGGAGAGAAAGGAACAGATGTAAGAGATACTTACCAAAGTTAGTATGGCTGCCATCTCTCCCATCTCTTTCGCAGAAGCATACATACTCAGTTTTACATGGCAGATACTTGGAAGGCATCTTGGTGGACAGAGTATCACAATCAAACTAACCTGTTTCAGCTTCTCACATAGTAAGGTCATCATCCTTTATATACAACACCTTAAAAATAAAATTGAGAAATATAATAAAAAGTGTTTAATTTTCATTAAAACTTTGGATGCATACTGTTTCATGATCAATTAAAAGAGAGATTAATTTGCTTTAGACAAATTAAAGAAGGAAAGGCTTTAACTCTTTAGAGAAACAAATTTAAAGAGAAAATTCTTAAAAAGTAGATTCCTTCCATTTTTCAAATCCATGCAGAAATATGTACGTCCTCATTTCTCCATATCCTTAGTTTCCTTTCTCCTTTCAGTCATGAGGAAGTTTTTCTGTGTGGAATATGCAGATCTAAAAATGATTTGTTCAGTGAGTCATGTCCTGAACTTCCTAGGTATGAATGTGAACAAGTCCAAGGCATGCATTTCAAGACAGCAGTGCATCTCTTGATTCCCAGCAGCCTGGGAATCTGGATATCTGGTACATCACTTGCTCAGAGTGGCAGGGTGGTAAATTACCAAGAGAAGGAATAATCTGTTGCCCATATCAGTAGGGTTGGCAAGTCTGAGCACAGAGACTGTTCAGAAGTTGATTAGAGAATAACAGATGAAATATAACCTTTCTCTAGTCCTCTAGATATGGCTCAGAAAAGATAAAGATGCAGAATATATTAGGTTTCCTACAGAATCAAGCTCCAAAGGTAAGAATCTAATTCAAGCAAGCCTTGTGTAGTACACTGTCACATGAATGAAGTTCTAATGGAGCTGAGGGTTGGGAAGAGGTCAGGCCACCCTCTGATACCAACAGCTGAGCCTCAGTACTGGTGGGACAAACCTTCTGTGGGTCTTCAGGAACCAGCACAGTCCGAGTCCTTTTAGGAGTCTGCTATGTGAGTTTTTATTCAGGGAAATTATCACGGCAGTTCTTAAAGACACCATTTGTCTTAACTGAAGAGCTCAGTAACTTAATGATGCTCATTTTACGGTCAGGAAATCCAAAGCACACGGAGCTGAAGTGACTTATCTAAGCCTGTTTCTCAGCTAAGTACAAAATTCAGACCCTCCTGGTTGGCCAGCCCTCACCTTGTTCGATTGTCTGGCTTTCTATACCCCCCTGCCCCCACAAGCAGGGTGAACCACATGAAGTGGCCTACATTAGGGCAGACAGTTTGCTCCCTCAATACATGAAATAGCTGGTTCTTTCTTAACTCTCACCCCATTCATTGCAACCCTACAACACCCACCCTACCCCCAAAACCCGAACCAATCAAACAACAAGTAGCCAGGCCATGTTGTTTCTGCTTGTGTAAAGCAGAATTCGTCTACAACCAGGCTGTTGCTGATATGTTTCTTGCTCATCAGGATTAGGAAAAGATGAAAATCTTTCGTTACTGATCTCAACCCTAAATCTCTAAGCCCAAAAAGAGTTGAAAATCTTCCATTTTCTTTCTCCATTTCTAAAAGGAACAGAGTTGTGGGAAGGAGATCTGGAAATATGAGGAAGAAGTGAGAAGATAACAGAATCATGGCTTGAGGGAAGGTTTAGGGAGTAATTAAGCATTGAAATGTTAGGGTCTCATTGCCTTTTTCTTCCACTCAGACCTTTGTTTTTTTCTTTTTTCTGAGTAAATGTATGCAAATACATGCCAGGGTTTTGTGTCTGTAAATATACGCCAGAGTGTTTATTGGTTTTATGCCAGTAGGTTTGCCCACTGAGGCCTCCCAGGCCCTGTATTTATATACCTTGCACACTGTAAAGGGATCATAGCTCCTTGGGAGACACAGTGCTAACATTTCTGTGGTGCAGAAAATAGAGAAGTAGTGGTAGGCCAGAGCTGATGTATTGTTAAAATTCCTAACTTCATTATGTGTGAGTTTACTAAATCTTTATTTTGAAATCTGAATTCAGAAAGAGGAAAAATGATGCTGAATTATTTTCTTTCTCACTGGGAACAGTCTTGCGCTTGCTGCCTGTGCTTTGTAAAGGCTGCATACATAGTTAAGCACCTTTCACTTTTACAGATGCCTTTACATTTACAAATGCCTTTATCTTCAGAAGCATATTTGACACACTAGGCTAGCTTACAGTTTGAAAAGCCAAGGAATCATTCTGTGAATAACTGAATACAGAACATTTGAAACAATTGATGACAACTTGCCAGGGCTTGGGCAGAACGCTCCCTATTGTAAAAAGAGCTGTAAAGCAGGCTGTGAAACTCGAGTGGTCATCTGATAGGAAATGAATGTAACCAATCTCCAAGGAGCTAAGCAGATATTAGCAATACCAGTTGCTTGTAGTCATGGTATTATTTATCTCCCTGCATTTGACTGAGCTTCTCATGTTCTGCTTAAGAATAAAAGAACTGTTACTTTTGTTAGTCTTTATCTCTTAAGTATTTCCATATCTAGTAAAGTGTTTTTTTGGAAATATTAAGTCTATTTATATAAATGTGCTTTTTCCCGAGTTTGTGAAATCATAATGGCATCCTGGCCTGTATCAGAAATAGTGTGGCCAGTAGGAGTAGGGAAGTGATTGTGCCCCTGTACTCGGCCCTGGTGAGGCCGCACCTCGAATCCTGTGTTCAGTTTTGGGCCCCTCACTACAAGAAGGACGTTGAGGTGCTGGAGCGTGTCCAGAGAAGGGCAACGAGGCTGGTGAGGGGTCTGGAGCACAAGTCTTATGAGGAGCGGCTGAGGGAACTGGGACTGTTCAGCCTGGAGAAAAGGAGGCTGAGGGGAGACCTCATCGCTCTCTACAACTACCTGAAAGGAGGTTGTAGCGAGGTGGGTGTTGGTCTTTTCTCCGAAGTAACAAGCGATAGGACGAGAGGAAATGGCCTCAAGTTGCGGCAGGGGAGGTTTAGATTGGATGTAAGGAAAAATTTCTTTACTGAAAGAGTGGTGAAACATTGGAACAGGCTGCCCAGGGAAGTGGTGGAGTCCCCATCCCTGGAGGTATTTAAAAGACGTGTAGATGAGGCGCTTAGGGACATGGTTTAGTGGGCATGGTGGTGTTGGGTTGACGGTTGGACTCGATGATCTTAGAGGTCTTTTCCAACCTCAATGATTCTATGATTCTATGATTCTATAATAAGAAACAGCAAATACAGGTAGTTCCTGAATCATGTGACATTAAGCAGGATTGAAGGTGCCATCCTATTATACGAACATTCACATATTTATCTTTTTGCTATTAAACTGTTAATAGACTACAGCTACTAAAAGAAAACAAAATTAGAAGTTAGTGACTCAACTTCCCCTTTCTTCCTTATTCTCTACATCCACTTAAAAAAGGGTGTAATATCTCTGAGTGTGAGATATAGCGAGAGAGTGCAGATGCGTGTGTGGATGTGGGTGTAAAAATTTTAGCACTGCTACAAAACCTTGTTTATTCAATTTACAGTGAATCGAACTGTTACATTTCTTCACATTCAGTTGCTCACATCTCAAAATCTCTACTTTCTGGCATTCTAGATATATCTAGAAGATTTTTTGGGAAAAAAAGTATTTTCCCAAACCCATCCAGTATAGATTTTGACTTGCATCCTTGCTGAAATCCAGCGTAAACTATTGCTTTGACAGCAACACATTTCAGATGAGTACCATAAAGAATTAATCCTAAACAAGCCTTCAGGTAATCTGTATTATCATTACTTACCACAGTAAACAAAGGAAACCAGCAGCAATCCAAGATTCCTCCAGAAATATTATAGATACTGGAAAATAATAAGTAGAGTGAACTCTCTTACACGTTTGAAATTAGAGACAGAGTAACAGAATTCTGCACACAGGAGGAATAGTCTTTGTTATCACATCTCTTCCTCTTTACTTTCACTGTGTATATAATTGTATATTCACTGCATTGGTGTATTTAATAAGTATTACTGTACTACAGTGTAGTACAGCATAGTGCTCAGGGATTCAAAACACAAAGACTATGAGTGAGATTAGATGCCACTACTAAAGGACTCTTCTTCTATATTTTATTTCTTTGCAGTTTGTATGAGTATAATCTCTGGATACATAGGAAATTGATAAATTATGACAAAAGATAAACTGTGCAGATGCTAATTATATTTCTCTGTTATCAGGGTGTCTAAAAATATGTAGTTATGTTTTCTGGTTTTTCTCCTACCACATAGTTTGATTTATAGACAATTGGGGGGATTCTTTTTCTCTGGGAATTGGTCTAAGTCATGGTGGTAGAGGAGGAAGAATTAAATGGATATATTTTTTTTCTGTTCTGGTGAATTTCCATCAGAGATCTTGGAAATTCTTTCATGGAACTTGTCTAAGTCTGCAGTAAAAAAATGTGCTTTTCTACCAGGTGGATGCTGAATTGATTCAAAGGTACTCAGCTGCTGCATTGTCTTTATTTTCACACATCAAAGGTAGGCATATTGCAAGCAATTAATCATGTACTTGTTTATTGTTTTAGAGTAAATGCATTTTACACACCTTTTGTTGCTGAATTTAATTTAATTACAAATCATCCCTATGTGTATCTGTCATTACCTTAGTGAACACAAAAAGGAAAGGATGAGAGAAAAAAAGAAGCAAGTGTTTGCTTCTGTGATTCTGGTTACTTTTGAAACAAGGGGCATAAGATAGGTTACTTATCACTGGTATTTTTTAAACTAATTAACTATTAAAAGTATTTACAAATATATTTGGCTACTAATATCAAAACACTTGTGTTTTACATGAAAACATTGTCAGTTGTTAGAACCAAATCAGTCCCTTGTGAGGGTCCAGTTTCACAGGGTGTAGTTTATCTCCACCTCCAGAATAGGCCAGCACAGTGCTTAGTTGTCATTGGGAACACCAGGTAAAAAATAAGGGGGACTTTACAACGATTCTTAAAAAAATGGATTTTACCCTTTCTGTCTTATCTACCTACTGGTGTAGACATTAGTCCTTGCTAGTGTTCCTTTTTCTTTTCACAATCATCTCCTCAGACTGTTTGTTAATAGCTACGACAATAGGTGTCGTAGTGTGTTTACGTACCCCTGAAGTTGCTCTTTGGGGTATGGATATGGTTTTCACTACATTGTATTTAACATGAATGTTAAAAAATATGCAGGTGCTACTCCGTGGGAGCTTTTCAGTTGCCCACTGCCGTTTTACAGAGAACAAGAGTTCATGCACTTAGATTTTACACTTTTTAAAATGTGGCAGATAGGAATTCTTTACAAAAACCCACAGGTACCAATACAATTTTCATCAGTTAAGACTAAAGCAAGGCTTCTATCTGAGGTCTAAACCCTTGTCTTTATGGAATGACCAAACATGAAGTTCCTGTGTCATCTTGTCTTCATAAAAAGTGAAAATTTATAGACAAGGGAAATTAGGAAGCCTTGAATATTAATGGCCATGCAAAGTGTCAACATAGCTGTGTCTGTAATTGCAATTAAAAAGTAATACAAGGCCTCTTGGGAACAGAATTAATGCAGTGGGCAGAAATGTGTGAAAAACTTTGTGACAAACAAAGATCATAATGTCCCCATTTCTCTTTTTCTCCCCTTGCCTTGCCTTGCCTTGCCTTGCCTTGCCTTGCCTTGCCTTCCCTTCCTTTCCCCTCCCCTCCCCTCCCCTCCCCTTCCCTCCCCTTCCCTTCCCTTCCCTTCCCTTCGGTTCAGATGGGTTATGAACAATCACTGACTTAAATTGTGGTGAACCAATATAACCGAATGTGGAAACTGACCCTTGGAGTCTATTACTAATTTTCCCCTTATAAGCCAAGATTAAGGTAATAAACATTTAGAAAGCTGATTTAATCAATAGATACTTTTTGGGGGGAAGAAAAGAAAAAAAAGAGAAGGCTCTTTTCCCCATGTTTTTTCACAGTAGTTTGATTTCTGTGGAGCTTTTGTAGTTTCAGACACTTAAGACTCAAAGCTCAAGTTCCTTACAAAAATAAAATGGGTAAGATCTTGGTTAATACTTTTGCTAAAATCACAAAGAGTTCCAGCTTTGAACAGTTCTTAGACAAAAGGACAAATTCTGCTCTTGGCCTCATTCTGTAATATCAATGAATCCTTGTAGCTAAATTCTCTTATCAGAGTGAAAAATGTATTGTAGATTCTTTACCCCAAAAGACTCATGTTCAAACTGTTGATCATAACAGAGAAATCTTGCATTAAATTTACGCAGCATATGAGGAGAAGGATATAAATCCAAAGTACCAACAATGCGAGAAGGGTCCAAGCTGTAATGCCTTATGTACCATAAGTGGAATCTTGAAATTGAAATGCTGGATAACCAGGGACTAATTCAGTGAATTAAATATTTTGCGTAACGCTGTATACATTAGCCTGGTTATACTATTCAAGGAGTCCTTCAGTCTTCATAACACTAGATTATATTATTGTAATAGTCTAAAAAAATAGAGAAAATATTGGTTTTGTTAGTGGCAAAATTCTGCACTTCGGGTAAGAATATTAATGGTCATTTGTATGTGATGCATCACAGGTTTAAATAAATGTTAATTGCTGGCCAGAGTATACAAAATAAGGAATCCATTAAAACTTCCATATCATCATTTCAGTTTTGCTACAATAATGAAATATTTAACAACAATTTAACAACAAATATTTAAGAACATTAATTAACTGTTTTATGAACAAGGAAAGTTCTTTTGCCATCCTCTGCACTCTCAGGGTAAGATGAAGCTCTGTCAGATGTAAGCCATTCTCCTGGAGCAAGGATTTGATTGCACCAGATCCTGAGCCTCTGAATTTGGCTGTCAGGCATCAAAATCTTTACCCTCGTTTACTCAGCGTTCTTGTTAGCACACGAAGGCACCAGAAGGAGGCGAGACTGGTGCATCACATGGAGGAAGAGAACAGCGTGGCAGAGAAGGGAAAGGAGCACTAAGTGCTAGCTGGGTGGTAGTTCTAAATAGTTTTAAGTGTATACTAAGGCACCGGTTTTTATGGCAAGGCACCGTATCTTGCCCAGAAGTGCTAGCAAGTACATTATCACTATTATCAGCTGTCTCTGATACTAACTAAATCTTACTTAGCTCATGTCCTTGCAAATCTATGTGTCAGCCAGAAACTATGAAACTGTATCACTGGGCATCATCACATTGTCATCTAATAAAAGTCAGACACAAAAAGATGTAATGTGTGGAAACTGATTTGTGTTTTCTGTGGTTTAGAAGCTACTAAAAGCTCTCCAAAATCCCCGCCCTCAGCCTTGTGTATAGCATGATCAGACTACACAGGATTATTTTTTCTCAGCTGTAGCTTTATGACAGGGAATATATTTCAGAATTACGTAGATTTAAGAATGACTGCAGAGTATGAGTTAGCTTAGGATGGAAACTGCAGGCTTCAGCCACTGCGAGTTATTTTAAGAAATGAACACCAAAACTATAAATTATGAAGTATTATTGAAAAGTGACTGCTTAGAGGAAACAAATTTGTTCTACAGCACAGCAGAGCCCAGCTGATAGAGTAAAACAAGGGCAATAGAAATATTGACAAGCAAATTGCTAGAAGATCGGGAAAAAACTGTTGATCCAGGTCCTTTACCTAGAATAGAAAGTAAGTTTACTTTATTTTTTCAAGATTGATGCGGGACACATCCGCATAGAAATTTCACATGACAGCTGGGAGCTCCAAAAGAGGTCACAAAACCTTTGAAGATGTTATCTGATTCCTGAACCACGCAGTGATGTGAATGTTAATCCTATCCTTTCCATAACACCTCCAAAAATGTGTAACACACGAGGGCTAAAAGTCTTATCTTCCTTATCATTCTTTCTCCTACAAATACTTTCCCCACCACCAAGGAAGACCTCTAAAATAGCAGGTTGAGTGCTGTACTGGTGCATGGTGTGGGAGGGGATTTTGGGAACATGATGGAATGTCTTTGTGCTTTCCTGCCACGGTAATGCGCACAAGACAATATCTGATTAACTTCATTAGAGTCGAAATATAAATCAAAGCTTACTTTGCCAAGTCTCAATAAAATCAGTGAAGATGCAGAGTGCTTGTTTTAGTGTAAATATGCAGCTGTTGGACTGAAACAAAGTTCATTCCACAACACTAATCTTTGTTTCTAAATGGAAACAAGTATCTGCTTAGCTGGAGTGGAAGTGCGCTCATCATTTATTGATCTGTAAATACCTTAAACTTTATCAGAGACTTTATAGAATTTTTCTCTTTCTCCAAATACAGGATCTGGATCATGAGAAAGTCATTAAGTATATGTTCAGTCATTTTAACTGCATTGTTTCCTAATCTTTGGATTGCTAATTCATTACTCTGCAATGGATTTTGCTCCCAGTCACTGAATTACGTGTGTGTTGAGGATTATGCATATAAGTGTATGATACTGTAGATATTTTGTGTTCACATGGTTACCATGTAACATCAATGAATGTTACAAGTAAATTAAAATTCAATTGTTTGTAAAAACTGTATTTTATAAATAAATAATAAAAAACTAATAGATCTTAAAAAAAAAAAAAAAATAGGTAGAGTTGTATGGATTTTGCTGTTCCTTTTCCTGGAACAGGAACTTGAAGCTGCTTTGGCCTTTGTGCAATTTAAAGTAATGTTTGTCAAAATTTGCTTTGACTAGTCAGATAAGTTACTGAACTTTACAGAGGTCTTTTACAGAAGAGCTGGATCAGCGCATCTGGGTATTTTGGCATTGCCACCCCAGCTCATAGAGTAACACCTTTCTTAGCTTCTAAGATTTGTATTAATTTATGCCTAACTGGTAATAGGTTATTTTAATAGGTGACAAAAGAGTGACGAGGTGGTATGGGTGGAATGAGGACGGTGGGACTGGACCTGCCTTCTTCACAGGTTCTCAGAGTGAACATGAGGGGACCAGAATTTTTAGGATACACCCACATGAAATACCTAGACTGGAATCTTGTCTCATCTAGTACAAGAAACATTCAAGGCAAAGGGAAACTTTAAGTAGTAGAAGTGCACAATACAAATATGCTGGATATAGAGTGAGCTAACCTGAAGTCTCTAGTATGTCTGTAATTGATCTAAGTAGTCATCATTGGAAAATGAAAAATGGCTTGTAAAGAATGTAACAGATATTTTTCTTTGTTTTCTCTTTTATACGTACCTCAAAGGGAGAATCTTGTAATGGAAGAAGTTGTTTTGTGAACACTGGAATTCATGATGCTGTGTTTCTAAGGTTTTATCTCTAACAGGCTTTTTTTCCCCCTTTTCTTTTTCCCCCTAATAGCAATTACTTACAGTTTCACACTCTACTCCCTATGCTCTTCCACAGTACCTTGACCTTCTCAGGCCTCCAAATTCCTGGATGGATAAAAAAGTGTACTCTGTGACTGCTTTCAAGCTACTACTGAGCTAATTTATTGAAAATAATATGTATGCTCTTTGGTTGACCAGCTGATGAATGAGAACTCAGATTGTTGCTCATTCTGCGGGTATACAAATTTAATCTCTTTTTTCTACTCAGTGGCTGATTTTCTCAGGCTTAATGTTTCTGATACAACTAGACTTATATCAAACATGGTTGGAATCAGATGGTTTATTGGAAAGTTTTTAAGAGGGAAGGTAGGCAGCATGCCTGCGTGAGTTTTGTTTCTTAGGATATCCAGATGCAATTTGAAAGAAAGATATTTATTCTGGGCTAAATTTTAAACTTGTTGCCGTTCCCCAGCAAATTAAGGAAGATAGGACAATATGGTAAGCCTTATTAGGGCAATGTGTCTATCTGTATAACACTAAGTCTGATTCCTGGATACATTTGCAAGCTATGTAGCAATCTGAAAATTATACTTCCAGAACCAATTTATCCTCATCCTTTCAGTACTTTTTTCCCCTGTAGCATTCATAGCATCTCATTTCCTAAAGTCTATCTATCCATCCAGAATTTAATTTTCTCCTTTACCCTTCCAACTTCCCAGATTTGTTCTCACAGTGATGGGGATAGCACCATCTTTACCTGTCAATCAAAAATAGCATAGTACTACAACTTCCTTGGTCCTCTCCATCCATTCCTTTTATTTTTTTTTTTTTTTTTTTCTTTAGCACCCCCAGTGATTCAGTACTAGTCTCATTTACTTTTACTGCCTCTTCAATAATACCATTTGCATTCCTTGAATCCATCCCCTGGCTCCCAATTTCATAGCAATTCAAATTCAGATTGCTTTTCCTTATTTTTAAGGTCCTCCACAGCTATGATACTCACTGCCTATCTGGCGTGTTCTCTCTCTGTTTCCTCCTCCACAGTTTCCTCTCTGCCAGTGAAACACTGCTATCTGTCTGTCCATCCTTATCACAGCTTTCTTCATGCTGTTTCCAAAACAGATGTTAAACTTCAAAATTTCTGAGTCTGCTTTCCAGGCACATTTCTACCATGAGGCCTGTAAGAAATACAGAGTTAACAGTAGCTAGAGACAATGGGGAGCATCCTATTTTTATTTAGAAGGAAAAATGAAATAATTACACATTAACACATCCACACACATGTATATGTATACATACTCCTGCATGGAGAGTGCTATTTAGGTCAAGTACAGCCTTCTGGGTACAACAACAATCTAATAAGTTATTAAATCAATGCTCTTGTAATAATATTCCATTGTATACTTGCCAGACAATCTCCATTTTCTAACCCAAATTAAAGCTCATCTTCATTCATCATGTTTTAACACTGTGTTCTCCATCTATATATTTAATCATAACTACACACAAGGAATAGGAGAAAAAAATCCTTAAAATCTATGTGTTCCATATATTTTGTCTCTTTGCCAAACTTATTTTTCTTTCATTAAAGTCTGAAAGGATTGGAAGATCTGCGCTTTCCTCAGGTCCTTTGAGCACCACCATTCCACCATTGCTCCATGCTGCTTGTAAAAAAGGTAATATTTTTCCTGGTCCCAACTTGTTTGCTTTTATATGTCTGAACATACCAGGAAAAATGTAGCAGGTTCCTTTTATCTGCTTTGGATTCATGACAAAAATATTGGTAGTGTCTTTCTTTTTTGTTTCATGGGAGTAGAAGCACTCAGCATTGACCTAATTTTATCTCATTAAGGATTGTGGGAGTTTTGTTTACCATTACCTTTAGCAGGAGCAGTGATGGCTAATTCTGAAACCCTTTACAAATCCAAGCTTTGAAAATTTGAATGCTTAGGAATTTCTTTTAAGTCATTGCTTGACACTTTTGAGATTGGTTTATTAACCTGACTAGTGATGGCTAACATAAAATGCAAATGTCAGTGAGACAGAAATCACTTAATTTACTATTTATCTTTTAGGAAAAAAAAAAAAAAAGGAAATAATCAGAAAAGGTAAAACTATCCATTTTAAAGTTTTAAATAAATGCTTTGGCTTTTTTAATTGAAACAACCACTTTTTTGCTAGATTGCTTGGGATGAAGGGGTATTTTGAGTCATTTGAAGTATTTCTTAAGTTTTCTTGTTCTCACAATTCAAGTAATATATTAATAATTTTCAAGTGCTCTACCTATATTTACAGACATACGGTCTTCTTTGAGTTCATCATGGAATGATACTCCCAGATGCTTTGAAATGTAAGTGTTCATGGCTTTGGGGTGGGGGTTGCGGTTTTTGTTTTGTTTTAGATTCAGGGGTGCCTGCAGTCAGCAAGTCAGCAAAAAAAATTGTAATGGTTAAACTAGTGTGTAATGCAAGCTGAAGACTGGGACATTCTAAAATAAAGTTTTATTCTTTGTGTCATTCAAGAGACTAAAAAAGTTCATATTTCTTTTTTTCTATTTTGCAGATGGAAAGACTATGTATAACTTCTACTAATATAAAAGAAGAATGGGCCTAATTCTTTGTTTTGAACTGTGAACCTTAAAACCGTGTGTAAGACCTGTATGATGATCCAGGGGAATGAGAATGCTCAGCATTAAAAGTCTAATTTCCCATTTTCTTTTTAGCCTAGTCAGTATTTCATTCACACACACTTTTAATATTCTTGTTGCCTAAATCATATATTAATGTTTTTGGTCTCCATAGCTGAAAGGCATAATTCCAGTAATGAGGGGAAATAAGCAGAATGCTTGATGAAGTAGCTAAGCCACCAAACAACAAACAGAATGTTTCATCAACTGTGTTTTAACAACTGGTATATGAAGCTGCCACAGTTTTGTCCTTTCCTTGCCAAGAAATGCATTTCTTTTTATTACAATGTGGTATGGTATCAAAAGGGTCAAATCAACCAAAATGTTGTGAAAGCATAATATACAGCAGGAATAGAAAGCAAGCTAAGAGGAAATCATAGAAAAAAAGATGTTTTAAGAATTATTTCATACAGTGATCCTGTGGTTTTTTTTTTTTTCCTTCTGTGAGACCTCCAGCACACCTACTAAATCACATGGAAACAACCAGAATCAACAGTTACCCCAAGGTAAGTGATACAATTTCCTAGCTAAATTAGTTATTTTGTTCCTTACCCTTCCAGTATTTCATACTGAAAAGAAAGTTTAAAGTTGATGTTTCTAAGAAAGTACTAGAGTTTTAAATATTTCTTTTTCAGTCTGTTTCTTTCTTCTGGGAGATGTATAGGGTAGAAGCTGTCTGATTGAGAGGTAGAGGAGAAATCAGAGATGGTGGAGTTAACTTCTAAATTACTGACAGCTGAGTTCCCAAGGCTGTATGCTGTGTTTATTATTCGTAATATATCTTTTCTGGCTGTAGAAATATATTTGTATAATACTTAAAATAATTACTTTTTAATTAATTGCTTCAGTTATTTTTAGCAATAGTCCATTAAAATTACTGAATATTTTTTAAAGAAAAAAAATTGAAATAAGTTTGTTAGAAAGGAGGATTTTTTTGGCCTGATACATAGAACAGTATCTTGAGTACCTTCTATTGAAACTTTTATTTTCCATTTTCCCTTATAACTAGTGCATTACAATACCCTTTCTAAGCAGTAATAACACTTACATGTAGCCCGCCTCTGCAGAAGCATTCACATATATGGAAGCATCTGCATTAGAGTTTTTGCTCATAGCATTGTGTGGTTACAGAGTGGATCACCTCAATATTCTTATTTACTGTGAATTTGTTTGACTGCCATAGTTTTGGTGCACATGAACTAAGTCTGTTTTGGAGGAAACAAAGTTAGGAGCTCCTAGGTGCTTCACGCCCTGGCAGGGAGGTAGCGATTCTGAACCAATAGCTGGTTCCTTGGGCATCTTCGAACCTGAGGTACGGTGGAGTATTTACTCTACCAAACCAGGTTAACCATGTTTCATCTAGGACTCTGGAAGGAATTCCTAGGCTCAAAAAACCCAGACCACCTATGGGCCAGGTAAAGGACACGCAGATCTGCCTGCTTCATCCTGTGGCTGTCTAGCTATTAGGTAAAATGATGCTCATCTGTTCGAAGGTAAAACAGTGACATAATGTGAGGTGCACTAAAGCCAGCCCTGGAGAGACTAGAGTGTAGATTAAAATATCTACAAGTTTTTTGAAGTGCACCATTGATATGTGGGAACCTTTGTATGGAGAGAGAGAGGGTCTACTTGGAAAGTATCCTGATTCTGTTAATTGCTTGCTCATTATTCCATGAGCAAGCTTACACATTTTTTCCTGGTTTCAGATAAGGCACAGCTAGAAATCTGTCTGATGCTATCAGCTCTTTTGAAGTGATTGGGCAATACCTGCATGATTAGAAAGAAAAATCTACAGGAAAAGATTTTTATTAAATACATTGTGCTCTTTGTGCAAACTGACATGAAATGTTGTTCCGGCCATTTCTTATGTATTTAGTCAAATACACCAGTACCATACCTAGTGCTGTCATTTTTCTGAATACATTAAATATACAAATAAAAAAAAAAAACTCATGGAGACTACAGTCACAAGATTGCATTCAGTCTGGCAGTAGTGGATTGTCTCAGTGTTATATGAGGTACATGAGAGAGACCAAATCAGTTCAGACCATTTCTGACAAAGTCTTATGTCTGACAAAGGCCAGCAGTGGATGTCCAGAATATGGCAAAAATGCAATGACATTTCCTGGACTACTGTCCCAATATCCCATGGCCTTTGGTCACGGGCTTTCCCAGGCAGAAGTAATTTTCAGCATTTTATCACCTTCAAAGGACTAGGACTTTTCCTTTAAATGTATATCAATTTTTATGCACTGTAGCTCTTTATGGGGAGAAAGCAAGGTTGTTACTTGCTTTCCATGTTATGTTCATTACTGTATGCATTTGTGCCACGTCCCCCTCACGCTGCCATATCTTTTCCATGCTGAAGGGTCCTAGTCTGTTTTGTCACTTCTTGTGCAGAAAACATTTCTTGCCTTGATAACCACTGTCATTCTCCTCTAAAACTTCACAGTTTTCACTGTACCCTTTTTGATGTGGGAACACCATAACTTAGAGTATTTAAGAAGAAGGTGCAGCATAGTTTTCTACATAGTCATAACGATAATTTCTGATTTATTTTCTATTTCTTTCTTAATTATTTCCAAAGGTGTATTTGTTTTGATTTCTGTTGATCATTATATTGATGTTCCTGATTGGCCAGAGCCTCTCACTGTATATGTAGAGTTGGAATTGTTTTTTCCATACATGATTTACCTTACATTTATCTATGAAGAATTTCATCTGCCCATCACTGAGTCTCTTGGAGTTCCTCTGTTCTTTGAAAGCGGCTATCCTTTTTGCTACCATGAATAAGTTAGTATCATCAACACACTATGGCACTTCATTGTTCATCCACTTTTCCATACCATTTATGAATATGTTGAGACACCATCACAGTTATAGAATCATAGAATCATTGAGGTTGGAAAAGACCTCTAAGATCATCGAGTCCAACCGTCAACCCAACACCACCAGGCCCACTAAACCATGTCCCTAAGCGCCTCATCTACACGTCTTTTAAATACCTCCAGGGATGGGGACTCCACCACTTCCCTGGGCAGCCTGTTCCAATGTTTCACCACTCTTTCAGTAAAGAAATTTTTCCTCACATCCAATCTAAACCTCCCCTGGCGCAACTTGAGGCCATTTCCTCTCGTCCTATCACTTGTTACTTCAGAGAAAAGACCAACACCCACCTCGCTACAACCTCCTTTCAGGTAGTTGTAGAGAGCGATGAGGTCTCCCCTCAGCCTCCTTTTCTCCAGGCTGAACAACCCCAGTTCCCTCAGCCGCTCCTCATAAGACTTGTTCTCCAGACCCCTCATCAGCCTCGTTGCCCTTCTCTGGACACGCTCCAGCACCTCGACATCCTTCTTGTAGTGAGGGGCCCAAAACTGAACACAGGATTCGAGGTGCGGCCTCACCAGTGCCGAGTACAGGGGCACGATCACTTCCCTGCTCCTACTGGCCACACTATTTCTGATACAGGCCAGGATGCCATTGGCCTTCGTGGCCACCTGGGCACACTGCCGGCTCATGTTCAGCCGGCTGTCGACCAACACCCCCAGGTCCTTCTCTGCTGGACATGCTTTCCAGCCACTCTTCCCCAAGCCTGTAGCGCTGCATGGGGTTGTTGTGGCCCAAGTGCAGGACCCGGCACTTGGCCTTGTTGAATCTCATACAGTTGGCCTGGGCCCATCCATCCAGCCTGTCCAGGTCCCTCTGCAGAGCCTTCCTACCCTCGAGCAGATCAATGCTCCCACCCAACTTGGTGTTGTCTGCAAACTTACTGAGGGTGCACTCAATCCCCTCATCCAGATCATCAATAAAGATATTAAACAAGACCAGCCCCAGTACTGAGCCCTGGGGAACACCGCTCGTGACCGGCCGCCAACTGGATGTAACTCCATTCACCACAACTCTCTGGGCCCGGCTGTCCAGCCAGTTTTTTACCCAGCGCAGGGTACACCTGTCTAAGCCGTGAGCCGCCAGCTTCTCTAGGAGAATGCTGTGGGAGACAGTGTCAAAGGCCTTGCTGAAGTCCAGGTAGACCACAGCCACAGCCTTTCCGTCATCCACTAGGCGGGTCACCTGGTCATAGAAGGAGATCAGGTTGGTCAAGCAGGACCGGCCTTTCATGAACCCGTGCTGGCTATGCCGGATCCCCTGGTTGTCCCGCTCATGCCTTGTGAGCGCCCTCAAGATGAACCGCTCCATAATCTTCCCCGGCACCGAGGTCAGGCCTGTAGTTCCCCGGATCCTCCTTCCGGCCCTTCTTGTGGATGGGCGTCACATTGGCAAGCCTCCAGTCATCCGGGACCTCCCCCGTTAACCAGGACTGCTGATAAATGATGGAGAGCGGCTTGACGAGCACCTCCGCCAGCTCCCTCAGCACTCTCGGGTGGATCCCATCTGGCCCCATAGACTTGTGAGCGTCCAGGTGGCGTAGCAGGTCATTGACTGCTTCCTCTTGTATTATGGGGGGTTCATCCTGCTCGCCGTCCCCGTCTTCCAGCTTGGGGGGCCGAGTACCCTGAGGATAACTGGTCTGCCTATTAAAGACTGAGGCAAAGAAGGCATTGAGTACCTCAGCCTTTTCCTCATCCTCGGTGATAATGTTCCCCCCTGCATCCAATAAGGGATGGAGATTCTCCTTGGCTCTCTTCTTGTCATTAATATATTTGTAAAAACTTTTTTTGTTGTCTTAAAAAAAAAAAAAAAAAGTTGCTTATGACTCCCCATTTAACATCTCTGGCTCTGTGAAAACTGGTCACTTTAATTGATGTTTCTGTTTTCCAACCATGTGAGGTCCTTCACCATCATCCTATGCCTAGGTTTGTTAAGAGTGTTCATTTTGTGATCTTATGAGACACCTTTTGGCATTCCAAGTGGATGATATGCAAATCTGATTTATCGCTATACTTGTTCATTCCTTCAGAAGAACCCTATAATTTGGAAGGTAGTATTTCTATTTACAAGGGCTGTATTGAACCTTCCCAATGTATTTTATTCTGATGTTCACTAATTCTATTCTTTATTGTGAACAACAGATCAGCTGTTTCATCCTTGATTTCCCTTTGAGCTTTATGATGAATATCTTCTGTTACTGAAAAATCATTATTTTGTCAACTTCCTCTATAACTTCTTCTACCAGTATTTCAGCTTGAGATGGATCACTGATACTTTCCTTGCAAAGAAAGATTTTTTCAGAATAGGCACTTAAATGGATCTCCATGGTAAATCCATAGATTAAAAAAAGAAAAATTTCTTTGGCCTTATCTACTCTGCATACTCCTGTTACTTTAATGTTCTGCTTTTTCTGTGGTGTTTTTGACAAGCTTCTTACTTTTTATATGTTTGCAAATTTGAAAATATTTGAATATTTATTGTCTGGCTTTAGGTCTTTTGAAAGTTTTTCTTCAAGCTCGTGTTTGGCCTGCTAAAACCTGATAAAGATTATGTTCCCTTCTATCTTCTTTATTTGCACACATCTTCATTATTTGAAAGTTGACTTCTCGATTTTAATACCTTCTTCTACCTTGATATTGATCCATTTTTTTCTCAACTTTATAAAAGTTTTTTAGAAGTGGTATGTATATGACCTGGGCCTCTAATATTGAGGTTTTAAATAGCTTCAAGCCTGCTGCAAGAATTTACTCTTTTGACTGCCCTTCACAATTTTTAACAAGTTCCTTATTTTTTGTAATTCTTCATTTCACAATTTGTAGTATAAAACAGTAGTAGACTTTGTGAATCTGTTTGTTTGTTCCTATATGGGTGTCCAACCTAGGCACTCTTTTGTCTGCTTGATTTACTTTTATGCAGAGCAGCTCTTCAACCATAATCTGTGAGCCACACCTTACTGCTAGTGAGGACCTGGTTAGAAGTTTCTTTTTTTATTTCCTGACCAGGGCCTCCATAAAGCATTCATTTAACATACCTAAAAGTTTGAACTTGAACTTATGTTCTAATGCAATATTTGCTGAATCCAAGGTGCAGCTGGTCTTCCATATGTATTGCAGCTACTGCTCTTGCAGCTTCCCTGAGCATGTCAAATGACCTTCCTAAATATTTAACATTCACTTTCACCATGCTGATTGGGCAACAGTATACTTTAAATTCAATATTATCTTCTAGGAAATGTAGACCTGATGAATTGACAGGCCCAGCTCAATGGAAAAGATGTGCTTACCTTCCAGTATCTTCAGTGTGTTGGGAATCTGCAAACCCTCTTTGAATTTGTATGACATAAGCATATGGCGGTTGTCTACAGTTGAGTGTCTAACAGATAAATTTTGAGGACATGTTGATTACTGGGTTTAATACTTTATTTGAAATTTGAAAAGACTCCTTGCATACAAGTAAATAACTTTATTGGAAAATAAATGAAGTTATCTCTGCAAATGCTAAGTGTTGGATGTATGAATCTAGTTTTCATGTTCAGGCTTGACTTTTGATGAGTTTCTAAATTAAACTTCGCAATGATTCCATTTTAAATGATTCCTTAATAAAGGTTGTTATCTTGACAATGAGTTAGCTAAAAACCAAAATCCCCAAAACATCACTTCTTTTAAAAATGGGATTCGTCTAAGCAGTCATTAGAGCTTAACTTACTGCTTTCCTCTGCTTTCTGCACACACTCAGCTCTAAAACCACACTGCATCAGGCTAGGACAAAGTTTTCCATAAGAAGCAAGTTACACAGTGATGCAGTTACTTTTAAACTGTTTGTTATTTTTGTTTATTATTGTATTTTTACTGGAATTCACTTTTTGCTCTTGACCATGAGTTTTCTTAAAAAGCCATTATCTAGATAATCTGCAGGCATGACAAGTTCTGTAGGCATGGAGGATGCTGATTACAGGTACACAATGTAGTGCATTGAATTTGGCCTCTTTGAATGAGTCCTCTGTGGAAGTCTTCTTTATACTGTTAACTGGCTAATAGTGTCTAGTATTACCCTTCTCACACACTGCTTGTAGGTCATTGGCACATGACACCCTCTATAACATTTTAATATGACAGAAAAGTCAATAAGATCTTACTGGAAACATGGTACAGTATCTTCAGTTTCAACATGGCATTTGTTTCATTTTTAGCTCAGCTGTCCCTGCTGGCTCAAGCTCAGTTCTTTGGGTGGTACTGAGATAATTATCTTCTGTGCCAAAGACAAGACAGTTCATTCAAAATGATGCCTGGAGCTGCAATCAGCATTTGCAGGAAAACAGCAAACCAGGCTTTTTAACATGACTGTTTAACTAATCCTTCCCTAAACAATTACCAAGAGCTGACCTTCAACTTTTCCCTTTAACAAGTTTAGGTTTACAGTACATGGCCGGGTTTTCTAAAATGAGATTTGAATATCCCTCTCTTTTAAAAAAATAAATGTGTTCTAGAAAATGTTACAGAATGGCTGATTCAGTTTGGTTTACTGGAAGTAATAAATGCCTTATTTTGCAATACAAATAAACATTGTTAAAAGCAATTCTATTTGATCTGCTGTTTGTGCAAGAAGCTGAAATGATAGTTTTGAAAACTGAAGACCTCTGTTCATCTACGATAAAGCTACAATAAAGATAGCTGTAGTGCAAAAATTTGTGCTTCATCATACCAGTATTGCTCAAGTCTGTTTTGTGAATGGGCAGTAAAAGAAAACAAGAGGCAAAGGATAGATTTTTATTAGCATAATTCATCAAGGAATTATCCAGCATTGCAATTATCAAATGCTTGTTCCTTTCTTATTTTAGTCTCTAGCAAAGATGATAAATGTTCCTCTTCTTCAGAAACTGTAGACCTAGAGGCAAATTTTGGTCATTTGTGTTTCAACTACCAAGCAAAAGGACTTACCCAGGATTGTTACAGGATATTTTACCCTAAGCCTAGTCCAGTGTGTTGCCCTGCTGTGGCAATGTTTCTACTGTCATTACTACCCCACCAGCATCAGTGCTTACTAATTTACTGTGGGCAACCTGCTCTTCTTGTCAGGTCCAGTCTGACATTTTAATGTGGGGTTATACTGGGGCAGTAGGTTTTCTAGGAGCCTTGAACTGAAAAATGCTAAACTATTGTTACCTGTAGAAACACCTTCCACATTAGGCACCGTACATATACTTTCCCACCGCCTGCTAGCACCCTCTAAGCTTTTGTAGGGCAAGAAGAAAATAGGAATTGTCTCCAGCATCTGACAAACAAGTCTCTTTCAGCCTTCCGAAAGGTGACCTATCCACTGCCTACAACAGACTGAAATAACTAGTGCAGGATGGAAGCTGGTCATGAGTATGTGTACATGGGACAAGCATGAGTGAAAAGAAGTAGTTGGATGTGGGCAGACATCTTTGAGTAGAGAGAAGAGGTTTTATTGGCTTATCACTCCCTCTAGCTGCACAAGGTGTGCCAAAACCTCTTCCACCATTGACCTCCATGGAGATGTTTGGCCTAGCCAGCTAAAGAGGGTATGGGACTGTGCACCAATACATGATGGCCTACAGGGGTCAGCTGTTAGCAGAGCCCCAAGCACTGCTGTGGTCAGTGCCAGCACCCAGCATGCGGTGGTGACAGCTCCCAACTGCCGCTCGGATGAGGCAGCTGGTTTTGGGGAGGAAGGCTGCTGAGTATGTGAGCACAAGAGGTGGGCTCTGAGCCTCACTTTCCCTCACGACCACAGAATGGCCCTGACCCATTTTATTAAGGAAGAAATCTGCAAAATAGTAACCCTGGTTATTGTTTCTATGATTTATACCTATGTCCACTAGAAATCAAGTTGAGACAACTATCTTTTCCCGGAGGCCATTATAATAGTCCTCACATGGTTGTTAGCTTCAATCAGTACTATGCTTTGTTAGATTTAAACCAGTTAATTAGATATGCATAGTTCTGTAGTCCATCGCCACTTCTGAGCTATTCAATTTCTCTTCGGGTTCATTTTTTATACAGTTGACATCATTGTGTGATAATAATTACTGGATACATCCCCAAAATTAGCTTAGTACAGTCATCAAGATATTGCAAGTGGCTGTATTTCCTACATTACAATAGCAGAAATTGGTACATAATTAGCCCTTTGTATAGCACAGTAGCAAGGAAGGAAATGATAGTAAGAAGTAGAAATGTACAAGTGGGTTTGGTGATGAATGTCTTGGGAAAAACAGCTGAAGGACAAAAAAATTGAAAAAAGTTCAGTGAGACATGAGGAATGTTTACACAGCAGAGTAAGCTCCTTTGCCTAGTGTCTGACTGCAAGGGTGTGAGGAAGCTTTGGTTCAGCATCTCTGTAGGCACAGTTCATACTGACTGAAATGCTGATCTTGATAACTCAAGTTCAGCATCACTCTAATATGGCTACGTATCCTCTGAAGCAGAACAGGTTTGAGCAGAGGAGCTTTTGTTAGTACCCATTTGTCCTCCCTGATCTGTGTAAAAGCAGGAGGTTCAGAAACGTGCTACAATTAGAGTTCCTTAAGTGGTATATGAATGTCTCAGCTTGGAGCATTTTGCTAAACTGTATTAAAAGAATAAAAGTTGTCCTAGTAAAATAGTGCGCTTAGGCACAGTGATTTGGCTGTGTACCTGCAGATACTCCCTGAAGATGTAATTCAACTTTCATTTGTGGTACATTCAATGTATTTCTCATTTTGTTCATGTAATGATTGATTTTGTGCTAAAGACTGGAAATCATGCTAAACTGAACACAATTATTTTTCTTTTTCCACAATATTAAAATCTTTTGCAAAATAGAAAAAGATCCAGTTCCAGAGTTGTGGTAGGTGTTGAACAAAGGAAATGCACACACAAAACCTGAGAGAATGCTGTCCATTTCTTTATAGCAGAAGAATAGATTTATTTGAAAAAAGGATATGTTTACATCCTCCTCAAAGATAACAAAAAACAAACAGGAACCTGTGAAAAGCTTTGCTTTGTATTTTCCTTTATTGAGAAAGTGCCTATTGCTTGGGGAAAAAAAAAAAAAAAAGAAATCAGGGCAGCAACTTTCTTCACGCATTAGATAGGTAACTTTACTACAGATGAAACAAAAAGATGGAAACAGTGGTTTCCCTGATGGTGGGGCCAACTCAAAGACAGGGTCTTCAAAGCAGTGTAGAATGTTAAGGAAAGAAACAAGCACTTTCTTTGCAAGCTTAAGAACAAAGTTTGACATAACTAGTGAGTATATATCCCAACAAATTTATTTTCAAGCAGCTGGGAAGGAGGGCTGCCTGGTTTATGCCACATCCAGTTGTTCACCTTCTTCATAGTGTAAAAAGGACACAGAACTAAGAACAGCTGTTTCGTTTGTCATAACTCCTCAAACAGGAGGCTGCTGTATCCTCTGGGAAGGTGAAAAGAGAAAGAGGCACTGTGGGTTCGGGCAGCTGAAGGCCAGCCTTCGGAGGTAGGGGAGCTGGTGCCAGGCTCCTGGGCTTTAAGCCATGTCCAAGCGACTGACTCACAGGATGCAAACATGTGGACTTCGGGCTGTGATCAGAATGAGCAGAGACTTCTGGATGAAGCAAACTGAACTTCACATACACGGCAAGTAAAAGAACTGTGGAACATAGGAATGACGCTGGGTGCTTGTTATGGTTATGAGTGAGTTTCATCATATGCCTGGTAAGTGAAATAGTGGTACATGCCATGACTCCATGCCATTATTGCTCATTTATTTGAGATGAATACTGCATCTGCTTTGAGAAGAACAGAAAGGAAAAAAAAAAGGATGACAGTGTGACAATGCAGTTATTTTTATTTTGATGCAGTCAGTGGAAAATGGAAAGCAAATTTAGTCTCTGTATGGCAAATGGCATTTAGGGAAATGAAATGGCAGTGGCACTATGAGACCGTAAAACTGAACAACATTTATTCCATGAACTCCAGGCCTTGAGTTCAAGAAATGTTCATTCTTTACTTTTACCTATCTGCACCTATAACATCTGTGAATGACAACAGTTTGTGTATTTCAGAGCACTCAAGATAGAATACAAACTTGGCTTTCTTAAATACGGCTGAGACAGTTGAATGTGCTCAGTTTTAACTTAAACATTACAGGAAAAATGCAAAAAAATATTTTCTGACATTTCATACCAGTTAGACAAGTTAAAGACAATTAAATTTGTTGCAAATATGTATCTGCCTTAATACTTTTTTTTTAAGATTTATACATTTCAATGTGCATTTAACTATAACATGATTTGTATTTTTATATCTTTACAGGTTTTAAAAAAAGAGTTAGCTATACAGCTCTCTAAATGATTACTTAGTTACATAAAAATAATGTCAATATTTCTAAATATAATTTTAATGTGTAATTTATCATCTATTTTGTTTATCATATTTAACGAGGGTTTCTCTGACATTTTATTTGGACACAGATGTGAGATTTTGCATATTTTAGTGATTTACTCAGATATGAAATTGGTAAAAATGTAAATGAGTATAAATCCATAATGAACAATCAAAATACATATTTCATCTTTAGACATCTGCTTTCAGATTAAAACAATTGTCATGTCCTGTGAGATTTGTTCAATGTTGTTGGGGTGATCTTGGAAAGCTGGACTTTTCTGATGAAACTTGAAAAATCAGTTTCTTTTCTTAACAGAAGACATGTTGGGGTGATTAGGTGACAATGCTGCTGATTGCTTATTTGTGTTTATGTAAAGAAAGTTAGCATTGGGTTTTGATCTATTTCGACTCTCAGTTCTCAATTAAGCATAAGCATACCTGAATGGGGAAGTGTAGTTCCAGACTAGTGGTATTTGTTAATATAATCGCTGTAAAATGTTACAAACTCATGCATGCCAAGGTATTAATATCAAATTAAAATGATGTGAGTATATGTGGCAAAAGCACAACTGAAATACACTTCTCACTGAATGCTAGGATAGCCCTGAGCATGTCCAGAAAGCAGGATACTCTGTAGCATAGCCAAAAGTTCATTCTACCTCTCACTTCCGGATTTCTTTGAGCTTTAACACCTCTCCATTCTCATTCATAATGCATTTTCTAAGTTACTCAGATATAACATTTAGATGCTGAGCTACTCATTATTTCACTTACCCTTAGTCATCTTGTTACGTATTACAAATATTGAAATGTCTTGTTAATATTAATAAAGTAGTTGCTTATTTAGACTGTTAAAACTACAGATTAGGTGACAGTGGGATGCCCAGAAGAAAAATCCATTAAAGATGTCTGTTTAAGGGAAAACTGAGCATAGGATAATAAATTTTCATCTGCGTGTAGCCATCATTACCTCTTCAGTGTGAAGTCTGGGCTTCTCATTTGTCACACTTTTTAGCAAGGGTAGGAGAGGGATGGAGTAGAATGAATCGTTGCAAAGTTCTATCAGCACTTCCCATTACAACGATCACAGCTAATGCTGCATTTAGCTCCTGCTGTGTGCTCCATAATTCCGCCAGAGAAGTCACAGATCCTGCTGAAACATGCAATTCCTATGTTGCAGGAATATTTCACAATTTTGCCTTGTTCTGAATTCTAAAGTAGCATTTTCCAAAATGTGTTGTATTATGGTTTCAAAAACCTAGGAATATTTAAAAAAATATCTTTTTGGAGAAATTTGAGTTAGAACAGAGTACTGTTTATCTCTTCTGCTTATTCTTTATTCAAACCACCAGAATTTCAAACTTCTACCACCACCAAAAAAGGTGTTTTGAACTCAGTACAATCCATCAGTAGAAGGAAATTCCATTCCAAAGGATTTTTAAAAATAAAGTGCAATCGTTAATTGACTTTATCAGTTATTGTGATACGTTAGTAGTAATAGAAAATTATCTGGCCTTTAATGATGGTTTGATACAGAGCATTCCTAAACGCTAATACTATTAGTGTATTCATGAATGTATGTAAACAGTCTAGAGACAATATAAACTAAAAACCTAAAAGTTTGTCTAAGATTAATACTACAAAATATTTGTGGAATCCATTGAAATGGAATACAAACACAAAGAATATACCTTTTAAAAGAAAAGTAATGTTCAATAAAACTTTTTTAATATATATTTTATTAAAAACAGTATCTTCAAGTTAAGTGCTGTTTCAGAAGAGTCTTTGTAATTAGATACATGCAGAAGGCTGTAAGGTGGTGATAGTAGTATTCTGTTGGACCTGATGGACTCACACTGCCATTGCTGCTAGTGAGGAAAAAAGAGGAAGAGATGCTGAATCGCTCTGTGAGACTGCCTTGTGCTTCATAAAATCTGAATCTTTAACAAGTGCAGATTCCTGAACTCCATGATTTTTTCCTTCACTCATTTTCTAAGAAGATCATAACAGAGGAGAAGGTGCTAAGAAAACTAAATTTTCAAAATTAGCCACATATGGGAGGTGAACATATGGAATAGTTTAATACAGAATTCACAGTGTGTTTTAAGAAACTCTTCTGAAAAATACCACAGCTAGTGTGAGATATTTGTGCTATTTAAAAAGACTTGTTCAGATAAGTGCTCCTTTTGTAGCTTGGAGAACATACTGAAGGTGCACTCAAAAAAATCTTCCATCCGTAAAATTGTTTGTGCACAAAGAAGACTGTATAAAAGGAGATAACACTGACCTTTTATTTTGCTTATGGCCTACAGACCCTAGTCATCATCACATAAATTAAGTATGTGAAAAGCGGTGTCCCACTCACACATGACTGGATTTTATGAGTTGTGTCCGTTATGTCACTGTTTAGTGCCATTGATCGCTCTAATTTTGAGTCAATGTTAATAGAGATCTGAGTTTGAAATGTTTCACGTAGGCTGTATAGTCAAGGTAAATATCAGTGCAGTATGAAAAGATGTGGCAGGAGATTATCTGTGAGGGATCTTTTGCTGTGCAGTTTGTTTCACCTGGCTTCATATTCACTGATCACTGGTCAGATGGCGAGTTACTTAAGATTCCTACAACGTTTTTCCAGAAAGGGTGGAAATCAAGGCTTTTTGGCTGTAGGTGGTAGTTATCAGCCACTCTTTTGCTAAAGAGCATTCCACTAACATTCTTCCATGCTCTGGTTATTAACATTATTCAATATTTTGTTTGTTTTCAAAGAGTCGTTTCAGATGCAACATCTGTGATAGCCTAAGCTTGAGGAGGATATTTTAAAATAGTCATTTTAAATGAATACACAATGCTTTGTTTTACTTAGTTGCATAGAATCTTATAATTCATCAAGATTGCAAACAAAATGCTGGGTTCAAATGAGATGTGTGTTTAGATATAGTTGTATCAGAAATCTCACAGGAAAAAAAATCCTTTAATTTCTTACCTATTAGATATGAAGAAAATGTCTAGTTCCTATTCAGGGCTCACTACTCAGTTGAAGCTATGTTGAGTTATCTCATCTGTCCAGTGACAACCTGACCCTAAGATATCTTCTACATTGTAGAGCTCAGTGAAGCTGTTTTTCTTGTTTTCATCATGTTTTCTTATTTTCTAAGTATGAGGTTTTAAGGATGTTAAGGAGGAAAATAATGTTAAATCCTACAAATCGTAAGAATGATCTTGCCTCCATTCTCTCACTCTCTCTCACACACACAAAGGCCTTGAATGTGTTCTAGTCCAGTGAAGTAGTTAAATAATATGAATGCTAAATAAATTTAAATTTAAATACTGGAGTTAAAGCTAAAGAGCAATCAAAGTATTTTTAGGACTTAATATAATTGTGAACATCTTTACGACTTCTTTGACTTCAAAATCAGTGTTGTATGCAAAGCTTGTAGCTGGATATTCTTAGTGTGTACCATAGCATAAAGTGCTACAGATATGTCGTATACGTCAGCAGGAAATAGCTGGAAAAATCTGAAAAACACTATGCCATACTGTTTTTGGGTGTTTGACTGTTCTAATGTGGATAACTGTCTCTGAAAACAAATAAGCATACAGAGAAGCCAGGTTAATGATCAAAAGATAATTAGCTTTGTAGATATTTGTAAATAACTAAATTGGAGGACGTTGCATTTAGCACTGTATAAAAAGTAGTAGGTAACCATCCAACTATCATAAAGGAAATGATATGCTCCTTTAGTATATTGTCTATGATAAGATTATTCTAATGACTGATTTACATATACCTCTTTCCTCTTATTCAGTAATGTTAAGGATTGACGAGATTTTTTTTTTCATTTTGAAGAGATTTATTTTACAGTAAATGAAAATTTGTTGGAGAAAATTCTTGTGAAAAATATTTTCAGAGTATTTCTCAGATCCAGCATGAATTTGACTAAAGGTTGAGGCATTTATCTAAGATTTATCAGGCTGTAGATTCGTGGTGTTATTTTGAGGAATATTTGGTTATTTCTATGTCAAAAAACCCTGTCCTAATTGTATAGGGAGGGATTGCATAACAATACAGCCAGCAGCTGAGTCTGTTTGTCACAGCAGTGGAAGAGCCACATTTTTAGTGGTTGGTGTGACTCACAGCAGTGAATTCAGCATGAGTATCCCATGAAGTTCGCATAACCATGAGGTTAGTGGTTACTTTTTGTTTTGTGAATGCTCTCCTGTTGGAAAAACAAAACAAAACAAAACAACAAACAACCTTGAAAGGGCTCAATTTTGACCTAATGGACCTAATGAATAATTAGCATTTTTCAGGAAAAAAAAAAAAACAACAAAATCAATCTAGTTCTTTCAATAATTTCAACTTCTTACTTTCAACATATAATCATAAAATTTATCTCTAGACACTCTTTCACAGTAATTGCCATTTTGGAATAATGAAAGACTGTCTAACTTTTTAAGATAAGAATTTCTGACTGCACATAATTACAATTTTTATTGTTTTGTTTTCTGCTTTTTTGTTTGTTTTATTTTTTGGTTTGGTTTGGTTTGGTTTGTTTGTTTGTTTTGGTTTTGGTTTCGGGTTTTTTTAATTAGTTTTCTTGAAACCATGGAACATGACAATTAGAAATGGCTGCAGCAGCTGTTTTTTTGTGTATGAAAAATTCTGCCAGGTATAGAGGTCCTTTCTCAGCCATGAGGCTCTTTCAACTTTAAGAAACCAAATTAGTCTCACATTTTTGTGGTTTTGTTGTAGATGTACCACAGCCTCCTGCCTATGTGATGTCTGTTTTAGCCTGTACTTTACTGGTGCCATGATAAATTCCAGTTTCTGTTGAATGTCATAATTGCTGCCCTTCTCCTTGTCTCTGCAGCACAACTAGTGATAATACCCTTTTCTAGTTCTCATCAATAATCCTTACAGGGTTTATTGGAAACCGTCCTTACAGTTTGTTTTTATCCAGTATAGACTAAGCTGATGTTCCTAGCTGAGCAGGCTTAAATCTCTTTGAGATGAATATAATTGATAACAGTCCTTGGGATAACGTACCTCTGAAAAGAGCATCAACTCAACTATATATAACGAGCACCATATGAGGCTGAGGATTTGGGAATAACTTTGAAATGTGTCTTTAATCTCAATTAACCATTTATCTAAATAGGTTCTTAACTGTTAAAGTATTTCTAATGTACTAAGTAGGGCAGGATGTTAGTATATGCTGTGATTATTTCACACAACAGAACTTCATTATTATTTAACTTTATATGGAGTATTTTGCATTTCTTTTGTTTCCTTTTTATCATAACACTTCTCAGTCACAATATCTTCTTTTTGATGATCCCTAGACAGAGAGTAAGCTAACCAGGAATTCCTTTGGGATTTAGGTAACTGTATAATCTCCATGTTACAAGTGGGGCTGTGAGGCACAGAAGAGGGTATAAGTGGGATGTATAGAGATATTGGGCATCTCTAACCATGAGAAATAAAATCTAGATCTTCTGAATGATTATTGTGATTTGGAACAGCCACACACCATAACTGTTTTCCCTTTAATTTGTTCATTAATGAGTGTCCCAGAACTCTACTGCACCAAACCTAGACACCTGTCCTATAAATTTAAAACCAGGGAACTTACATAATGTAGGTGACTTCTATATAAATATCTCCTGAACTCTTTTGGCTTTGATTTTACAGCCCTAATAGGAGATGATAAGCTTTACAGCTTTTCTGCAAGTCAGAAGTCCGATACTCTGGGAATGGAAAAGAGTCAAAGTGACAGAAATCTTATTCCCTCTCAATGACTCTGGCATATTTATTGTGTTAGAGCAGTGTATCAACCTCAAAGTCTCTAATGTGGAGTCATAGAATCATAGAATCATTGAGGTTGGAAAAGACCTCTAAGATCATCGAGTCCAACCGTCGACCCAACACCACCATGTCCACTAAACCATGTCCCTAAGTCAACACAAGTTATACCAATTCTTCAGCCACTCTTCTTGACCTTCTCATTATCATTATTTCTATCCAGTCTGCAGAAGGATTGCAGCTAATTAGTCATATCAATGTTACAAGTCACACAGACATTTACATTTTTGGTAGCAGATTGGAGAGAGGTTCAAGACCTCAGAGGCGTAAGGCTGTTTTAGACAAGATGAATATGATAGCTAATCTTATGTCCTAAATATACATTATATATGATATATATACATTTCAAAAAGTTAAAACAAGCCAGAAATTTTCTATTTAAGGATAAAATCTGTGCTCCCCAGGCATAACACAGTTCACATGTAGAATATGTCACCACAGTGACTAGAAACTGATTTCTTGATTTTTCCTAGTTGCCTTTCTAAGTTTGTGATACGTGGCCTAACAAATAGTTTTCCTGTAGCAGGGAAGCACAGTAAATTTGTCATTAAATAATCTAATCCCCAGCTAGCAATGAGCCAAGGAACATTTGAGTATTTTCTATACCATCTCGCAGTTTATTTTCCTTCTTATTGTAGATCTTGTGTAAATTAGGAGGGGGAGTCCTACGCTTAGGCCAAAGATTGAGAGTCAGTGATTGAGGACTTCATTCTTTGTATCCTCTGGAAAGTCATCTGTATTTATTATGCATCACAGCCATTAAACAGAGATGCTGACTCAGCTTGGATCATGTTGCTTCATGCCTGCGTGTAGCTCATTTCTTTAGCAGACAGCTGATTTACATGATCAAGAGTATTTGTAGCCTGCCATGTAAATCTGTAGCTGGTGACTGTGACTTCTAATGGGTCTCTTTCCATCACGAGGACATGTCAGTACTTCTTCAGGTTCACACGTGCCATGCGTAGCTGGTCAGTGGGTGACTCGCTGCACACTAAGAGCAGCCGTGCAGAGGCACTGCACTGAAAATGTCTTAAAGGAGCAGGCAGCAAACCTGATTGAGTTGATTTTTCTGAAGGTAATATTAGATCTGACAAGTTTGGTGATATTAATAATTAGCTGTCCTACTGGGTTGCTGTGAGGTTTAATTCATTAGTAGGTCTTACTCTTTCATGTGAATGTAATTCTTGATTTTGGCTGGGAAATTTACATTAGCTCAGGTCAGAGGAGGATTAGATTGTGTAGCTACAAATCAAATAACTGGGCAGAAAGTACCTATTTTAGACACAAACCCTTATAAAAATTTCTCTTGTAACATCAGTAACAGTAACAAAATACAGTAGTTTCTCTGCCTGGAAGATGCAGGATGTCACAAACAGTTTGAACTCCAGATTTGTGGCATTGCTTTGAAATAAAACATAACAAAATAATCAGAACACTTTTTCTCTCACATGGTTAGCCTTGTAGGAGAATACTGCCTGCCTACTTTTTTGTAATATATGTGGTTGGAAATGATTATGAAATATGATCTGTGAAAAGTTCTATTAGAATGTGTTAAAAAGCTGTGTGACAAAAACTTATTCCTCTTGCTGAGCTTTGGGACATCTGCTCTTTTAACTCATATACATATTTTCCTAGAAGCCAAAAATCAATATGAAACCCAAATGCAGAATTTTCTTTGTAGCAGGAAATGTTTACTTTGTACTTTATTTCCAGCCTTATAAGAAGCTTTCCAAAGATGTTTTTTTCTTGTATTTTACAACAGTATGATAGCCTTGCAGATGCTGTTCTATTGACTTTTATTGCCAGTCTACCAACACAGGAAGGATCGGTTGCTGAATAAATAGTGTGTTTGTAATTTTTCCTGGGAAACACCTCAACTTCAGCTCTGGAACTGTATTTTTAAAGGGAGTCCTGAGCTCAGTCTATAGCAGAAGATTCATTTTTCTGAAAATAATTTGATTAAGTTATATTTGGCTCTACAGGCTGAATGCCATTCCAAGGACTTTCTTGTAATCCATCATGTCTGATTCTATCACAGCAGCTCAGCACTGCTCCCTGCAGCACCTCATGGTGTGGCACCTGCTTTGTTGACTGGTATTTCTACCTTTCTCAGTAATTACATGTGAATGTGTTGCATTAGTATCGCAATTTCTCGATAAGTGAGCACTACTGTACCTTGTTGGTGTGTTATTTTGTTCCTCTTTTTAAACCTACAACCAGATGAACTTGCTTTGATGAAAGAACATAGCACTACTGAAATGTAGCCAACATCACTTAATGACTTATTTCCTATAGCTTTCTGATTTCTTTTGGAAAATGATGACCAGGTTTATCTTTAAAATAATGCCATAAAGCATTGTCCATCTCTCAGAAATTTAAACAAGGTATTATATGGTTTGTCTATTTTAAGGGGCTGTTAGTAGTGCAAATGGTCATAGTCCTACTGATAGTGAGGGTGCTGTAAGGATTTACTCTGAGGATTAACCTCACATATTTGTATTATATGCAAAAGAGTAGCCTCCAAATACCATAATGATAAACAGACCCTAAATTTAGATAAGTAAATACCCTTGTTTTATATGTCCAAATTATTTGATAAACTTATGTATGGAATTTTATGAAATCATATGCAAAATATGACCTTTTAAAATAGTGTTAAGTGATTGCTTTGGGTTTTTTTTAACTTCTAATGAGAACTTTCTGTAACTTACTATCCAACAGAATGATACAATAAAGTGTTTTCCACTGGCATTTTATTTTCAGCTTTTTAAACTGAGTACTATTGGGCAATATTAATAAAAAAAGAAATTATCAAGTTGAGGTCATGATTTAGAGTACATTGAAATCAGCGGATAATTCTCTGAGGTTTTTTTTAATGTGGAAAAACATTAAAACTAATTCTTAAACTCCTTTGGCTTATATACAATATAAACTCCTTTGGCTTATCTATAATATTTTAAATATTTTTGTGAGTGGGTGTTGATCTGAGTGTTTGGACTTCAGTCTACTGGAAAGAACAAATAATTGTGTTCATATATGCTGAAAAATAAAATAGATATTTTTGTGGTTTACTAATTTAAGTTGTTAGTGTCTCAGGTAAAGACTTTTAAAATGTGATTTATTTTAATACCATCACTTAACATGATTTGATCTCTCTAGGAGGAAGGCAGTTCATTACTGAGCTCTCTATTTCTCAGCTGGCTCCACCACTTTACAGCACAGTCCTGTTTATTTTTTTACTAGGTCATTGGTTTTCACAGTAGGTCATACTTTCTGCTAAACAGCTTGGCCTCCTATGGAGACAGAATCTGTGACCTTCTAAGGCTTCCTAGCTTGGGAGATGGGAGGTCTGCATTAAAGAATAACTGTTTAATCAGAAGAAAACTTTCACTGATGAAGTGTTAGGATGTACAGATTATTTCAAGAAAATTTCTAACCTCAGCACTTCACAGGAAAGTACTTAGCAAAATATTGTTGAAAAAATACATATTTTTATATAGAATACTGACAAATAAAACAGGTCCTTTCTGTAACTCCAATGTCATTGGTAGGTGCCTGAGGTTAATTGTATTTTTACATTTGTGTGGAGTCACATTCTCTGGAACAGAAATGGAAAGAAAGATATTTCTTTTTCTTTCTTTCTGCAAGCTGCAACGTCTGTTCATGCTATATTTTCCATATGAGCTTTCAAATTTTACTCAATATTTTTTTTTTAATGAACAGAAAGACTGTTAAAAATCTTTTTCTCCCCACCTCCACAGTGTTGGTTGGTTTTTTGTTGGGTATTTTTTTGTGTGGTTTTTTTTTTTTCTTTTAAAATAAAAAATAGCTTTAGTTAAGCAAAACAGTGGGGAAAAGGGAGTAAAATGAGACTCCAGCTTACATTCTTAAATTTTGTCTGCAGTGCTATTTGTCTTTTCTTTCCTATGTTTATATAACCCTTTCTAAAATACCCTTTAAATAGGAAGGGGAAAATTTAATTTCTTTGCTAATATTATGTACAGATGTAATCTGTATGCTATTGTAGATTTATGAAGTGGGCATCTTTGTATTTACAAGATATATATAGCAATGTAATCCATCCTCTATTTTCATGTGTTTTCTTTATCAGCTGATACCAATAATTTAGAAGAAGAATTTTTTAACTTGTCTGCTGGAAACTGACTCTATGAAATTGTGAAATTAATCTGCTCTTCTCATCTCCTTTACATCTGCAGTTGCTTTTTCATTTGCTGCATTATATTACAAGCACATCTTTCTCAGATATTAAGTGATTTCACAGCTAAGTGCTTGAAGAAGCAAGTACTTCTTAAAAATCTTTTTAGAGAACCTTCTGCCTCCGAACTCAGAAGTTGGCCAAGACAAATAAAAAACCCCTACAAAACCAAACCAAGCCCCAAAAACCAAAACCACAACCCACAAATTAGTTTCTTATTTTTGCTGTTTTATACTGTGATAGGGCATTTGCCCACGTTATTGAAGAAATGCAAAAACAGTAAAAATAGGTCCCTTATTCTGTAATGCATGCATGTTTCTGAAGGTAGAATAAGACTGGGAATCAGAGGATTTTTAAGTGGTATGTTTCCTTCAAAGAACAAAGAGTGTCTCAGTAGGGTTCCTACGAAATTTACTTTAGCACTTATTACTAATGCTTGTTCCCAGAAATATTTCAGAGTGTGGTCAGAAAAATTATTGCAGGGCTCAAGAGCACACCACCTCTTTCATCACTAGACCCAGCTAGGTCCTTAGAGCATGTGTTCATCAGCATGTCTTCTCTGAGAATTTAATCTGGCAGCAATATTCAAAGTCAACCATGCATCTACCAGACTGGTATTTAAGTTAAGCAGAGCCCCTTCCACTCAGCAAGGTACACTGAAAGGTATTCCATCCTTTTATATGTTATTTTTAATAGTTGAGACTCTGGTCAAAGATTCAGCCCACGTTGAATTCCTAGCTTTCTTTTAGAGGGTTCAAACCCACCTCATCCTCCAGCAAAAGGTTAAGGGGGTGAAGAGTGAAATGAAGTTTTTCCTTATGTTCAGATGGACATTTGAATGTGCCCATTGCCTCGTGCGCTGTCACTGGGCACCACTGGACAAAACCTGGATCCTGCTTCTTTGCAGCCTCCCTTCAGGCATTTATATGCATTGATGAGATCCCCCTTGCACCTTCTTTTCTCCAGGCTGAACAGCCCCAGTTTTCTCAGCCTTTCCTCATAGGAGAGATGCTCCAGTCATCTTAGTGGCACTTCGCTGGACTCACCGGTATGTCCATCTCCCTCTTGTACTGAGGAGCTCAGAACTGGACCCAGTGCTCCAGGTGTGGCCTCACCAGTGATGAGTAGAGGAGAAGGATCACCTCCCTCCACCTGCTGCAACACCTTTCCTAATGAAGCCCAGGATACCATTGGCCTTTGCTGCTGCACATTGCTGGCTCATGTCCAACTCGGTGTCCACCAGGACATTTTCTGCCAAGCTGCTTTCCAGCTCGTCAGCCCCCCCCAGCATATACTGGTGCACGAGGTGGTTCCTCCTCAGGTGCAGGACTTTGCACTTCTACTTGTAGTTCATGAGGTTCCTGTCAGCCCATTTCTCCAACCTGTAATTCTCAGCTTAGGTTTGTGGATCTGCCATCTGATTTTCCTTTCCTTTCCCACCTTTATCTGAATGGGGTAGCCTAATTACGTCCAATCATAAAGTTAGTTGGGGGAAAATGTTCTTAATACATCTGTAATTACATCTGTAATTTTGCAGAAAAGAATTCAAGAAATCCAGACCAGAAAGGGGGAAAGGCTGTTATTGATTCTGTCGCCTAGTGGTTAAGGTTGTTTGTCTGGGTCACTTGCTCCAAAAACAGCTTGGTAGAGCACAGACTCTTCCAGCATTGACAGCCTTCCCTTTGGTACCTCCTTCTGACACCTGGATGGGAAGCAGGTTTTCACACCAAGATTCAGCCACCAAAAATCTGACATTTCAATTCTGAGTGTTAGATATGAAAATTCGTTTACAGAAATTTTCACACACAATCTATTAGAATTATGGATGGATCTTTTTAAAAAAACAAGCCTAAGCATAACAAAGAAATAACTCTGTCCAAAACAATATATCTGATCTCAATTTCTTTTCTCGATCCAGGAAATTTCTAAGAGTAAGGTATCTTCTTTTATCTTTGGTCCCAAATAGGGGGTGGACTGAGCGGGTTATTTTGCAGCCATATCAATTCTATAATTAAACATTGATCCATAAAGGACATTTGATAACTACCACGTGTTTCGATTAGTTTTGTGGATTCTCTCTCCTTTTTGCAGCTCTCCCTAAGAAGTGGTGTGATGGTGCATTTTGGTAGCATAAAAAGACAGCATTAAATGAGTCTGTTGCAAGCTCATATTGATATTTTTGCACATTTCTTCTAAAAGTCCAAATGTGGCTTCTCTGAGATGCATAAAAAGAAGGTTGTTTCCAAGGTTTTATACTAGGTATTATTGCATTTTACAACAATAATGTATGCCAAGGTAATCCTAAAAAATAAAGTGGAAAACTAAGAATGCAATAGTAAGCTTAATAAGGATATGAAAACAATATTTCAAAGATATTTGTAGATAATTAACTGACATTTAGGAAATTAGGTAGAAAAAGAGAGTTTTATTTAATATTTAAGTTATTTGAAGAAACATTCAATGTAGATCAATTATAAACAAATATGACGATCTCTGAAAATTGCTGCTCAGCCACTTAGAGAAAACACTGAACACGCTGCTAGACTGCCTGTTTAACAAGTGCAGTAACTTCAGTAGCTATTTAGGTTATTTATGTTCAGTGTACTGTACCGTACAGGAATCTAGCATTATACATACTTAGACACACACTTTTATGGAAGTGATAGCCATGTGATAAACACCATAACCATTTACAACCATAAATAGCTATTAAGGCTATCATATGCTTGGGTTTCCCCACACATGTTCTTCTTTTTTCTTCCCAGAAAGTTTTTCTCTAGACAGAAGCAGCCTACCTTGGCCACCTGCTATGACTCTCAGACGCTTGGCAGTCTGGTTGGAAAAGTGGCTCTGAATGAGCTGCTGGGCATCCCGTGATCAGAAACAAAAGCAATGAGTCTGAAACCAGGATTCACGTGGGTCTGCATCCACAACGGCCTGTGCAGCATGTGTGTGGCACTTCTGGCACGTCCTAGAAGCATCTTGCTTGCTGTGCGTGCCCAGGGACTTGGTCTGCTCATGCATAGTTGTAGCAGATGATTTTGCCTTTACTATCCAGAAAATACCTGCTAGAAATATTAGCATCCTGTTAGGTCTTAACATCTGCTCTACCTATCAAGTCATAACTTAGTAAAGTTCTTTGGTAGTCCAAATCTCAGGGCATCTATCTAAATAAATGAAATTTATTTTGTTCAAGTAATCTGGTTAGAGAGTAATTTCTTGCTCTCTGTCCAAAAATGGGACCTTCTCCTGAAATCATATCTGGAAAAGTTACAATGTCTGGCTACTTACAGATATTCTTTACGTAGAAAGACCATGGATATAAAGTGTCATGTGTTTCTGCTATATTGAAAACAAGACTTTTTTGTGGAAAGGAGTCTGCAAATAGTGCAGCCTGTGAAAGCTGTTCACTTCGTCTGCAAGCTTGCACAAATGGAGAATCTTGTAGCATGGTATAGTATAGTATGAAAAAGCTACATTGGGTATGTTGTATGTTGTTGGGTTTTTTTCTCTTTTTTAAGGTCTTTAGGGATTGTATGAGAATGGAAATTGTATCAAGGAGTGTTTGATAAGACACTTTTTTATATACAAAAGCTTGAGTATGTCTTCTCTTATTTCCTTTATTATAGATTTGACAGGCTGAGACAGGAATAATAAATTCCATCCTGTCATTACTAGTTCGAGGCTTAGAAGACCATCTTGTAAACGTAATTCGCATATGTAATTTTACTATGATTATCATGACAATAACATTCGACCCGTATGACTTTTTAAGATATTTCAGAATGCTCAAAAATCAAACGGCTTTAAAAAAAATAGTCATGCTATGTACCAAATGGTACAAGGTACTGGCTCCCTGTCTCAAGTCGTAACTGGAGAGAGATTGTATGTACTTTATAGGTAAGCAATATTTACTTGCTAGAATGAATTATTTTGAGAAAATATTTTTAAATATGGTTAAAACAAACATATTTGACAATGACTACATGTCACATAATGATGATTTATAAAAGTGAAGGGTATTGAATGTTTTTATTAGGAATCACGGCAGACATATAATGAACAAAACCATTCATAATTAGTTTAATTACCTGGTTTTGCATATGGGTTTTTTTACATTTCTGCTGTGTGCCTTTGCATCATTTAAAAAAGGTGTCTGATTTTATTCTTTGGGTTTTGCCTCAGAATCATTTTCCCCACAGTACGAAGCATAGACAGGAAAATACATACTTTGTAAGGTGTTTTGTCTGTAGTATTAGTGAGAACATTAATGAAGAAAGGTTTATCTGTCTTTATTTTTTTCTATCTTGTGTTTATATTTTATGTTAATAGTTGGCACAATCTAAACTGTGTAGTCTAGTTGTTGGAGCACAAATGAGAGCCACTGTTTACTGAATTTTAACCCTGTTTTGCCCAGTCCTAACTGCATGTCTTTAGGCAAGGCACTTCTTATCTCAGTTTTACAGACAAGAAAGGTTTTTGCCTATCTACCCAACAGGGATGTTAAGAGGATTAATTTGTTAAAAGCATGAAGATTTAAGTAAAAGCAAAGCATTGATATTAATGTGTTTGACGTGAATTGGAGTACAGGATCCTAAACAGAACAAAGTTTTGAAAACTCAAGACATTTGCAATGTAGCATTGCAGACATAATCACAAAAACTCTTGCGGTTACATTTGAGAGGTTTAAGACTTTACCACTTCTTGGATTTGGTTACCACCCTTGGAGGTTGTTGCTGTAACTGATGACTCCTGGTCCACTTCAGTCAACGAGAGAACTGGTGATTTTAAGCTTCTCTGGAAAGTGGTTTAAGCTATTTTACTATAGTCCCCAACCCCAAATGATGAGCATTCATGTATTCATTCATTCATTCATGTGTTTATTCAGTTTCAGCCAGGGAGCTGGTACCCCAGAGGAGTCAGAGGGCAATTTCTTGAGGTGTTTGAATTACACTGTAACAGTAAATGTGACTGCTTTCTGTACTATTTGCTTCATTTTGTTTGAAGGATACAGCCCATCCAATGTTTGACAGGTGAAGGTTAAAGGCATCACCCCACACCGCTGTAAACAGTGGTGCCCAGTCTTGCTGCAGTTCTTTGAAGTTGCGTGGCTGTGGCTGTGGCCATCTGAAGGGAATTACCCCTGCCTCAAAGTACACCTTTTTCTTTATTGTCCCACTTTACTGTGGGTGACTAACAGAAAGAGTTTTTAATAAAAAACTTCCTTATTTCATTTAGTGGGAAGCCTTAGCTGTGGCAAGCCTTAATCCTTTTTTTTTTCATATGATCTCTGGTCTGTGGTTTGGGTTTTTCTTTACCACCCTTCCCAAGTGTGCCATATGAATAGTTTCTCAGGGTTTTCATCTGCCCTGGAAATTATCTGTGATTCTACTCTGCCCTCCAATGCACTCTTTTTATTCCCTTTCCAGTGCCAGCTGACCAGACTTTTTGCTTTAGCTGGAGTCAGGCATGCACACTTTCAGTTTGAGCCAGTCTCGGGGTGGGCTGGCACAGCTCCATCTACCAGAGCTGTCAAGTGGGGTGACCCAAAATAACCCACAGGGGCTGTAACAGGGTGCGGCTGAGGACAGCAGTGCAAATGATGTAAACAAAATTTACTGACTGTGGGAGCTTACTCTATGGGAAGGTATCATTTGCTGTGGTACTGATGGAAACCCAAGACAAATACATTTATGCATTTTGCTGGAGAGCAAAGAAACAAGACGGGTTTTCTGCATTAGGAGTAGTAATGGTATTGACAGACTGGAAAAACAGATCAAGCTGCTTGATTAATTTTTGGCAAGGATAAAGAAAATCCACAAAGACCCCAAAATAACGAATACTTCATTCTTTTGTTGTTGCCCCTAACATATATGTGAAATAGTTACATGCTTGAGTAACAGTGATTAATTAGCTCTGACCTATCAAAACCAAAAGAAAAGAACAAATCTTCATTCTTGGTTAGGGATGATTAGACTCAGTGACCTTGCATTGAGCTGTGATATTGTTGCTACGTGAAATTCAAGGTTTAAAACTGGATATTGAAGAACTTGGTATTCCCATGGGAGAATGAAAGAAAAGAGAAATAATTTTAATGCTTTTATTATCACAAAATATTGCTCATGCACAAAATAGACCTCTATGTCACTTAGAAAATAACAAAAGATTTTTAGTGGTAAAACAGTATGGTTTTAAAGATGCAAGATAAGAAGAAGTGGCTTTGCTGTACCACTTGAGGGTTTCTCCTGCAGATTTTGAGGTCACCTGTGCAAAGAAAGGAACACTTTTTCACTATAGTATATGCAAGCCACTGTGCCTGATGATTTGCAGGCTGAAAAGCATGTCTTTGGCTGGCCTGTGTTCACTTTTTAGGCAACTGATCTCAAGGCCCAGAATTTCTTGAAGTTTATAGGAAAATAAACAGACATGAAAATAGTGACGATGCATGGAGTGTCTTTCTGTGGGAAGTATGAATGCATTTCCCTCCCAGATGTGTCAGTGCTTTTGCCAGTCATGTCTCTAAAAAAGAGTTCTCAACCATCCATGCGTACATATTTGTTTTGGCTGTTTCATCAGTGCTCGGTAATGAACGGTATCTCCCAGGAGATGAGTTCCCACAATCGGTAGATCCTGTTTATAGACTGTAAGCTGCTGCAGGCCCCTATTCCTGTCAGTCTTATCTTCCCACAGTATGTGTGATTTCCAGATATTAAGACTTTTCTTTTTTTTTAATGTGTTTACTTATAAACTATAGAGTTTGAAAGCATTTAGCTTGAATGGCTTGCAACTAATGTAAACTGCTAGTTAAAACTTTTACTAATCTCTTGATATTCACATTCCTTTCAAGTGAGAAAAAATATTTTAATGAGTAAAAGCACATATATAACATAGATAGTGGTTTAAGATACTTTTGAATACTGAATTAATAATTATACTTTACTTTGGGTGAATTTGAGGAGCGCTAAGAACAATATTTATTTAATTTTGGTGAAGTGAGTTTTGGTATTCCAGGCAGACTATCAGTTAAGTTTCCTGAGGCATTTTACGACAATACTTTTATTTGTGCATTGTTCAGAAAAAAATCCACATCATTATGTGCTAAGAAATAATAGACATCCTCTCAATGCCTGAATGCAACAAAGTGTAATAAAGTAATCAGTCAAAGTTCTGAAGATATAAAATTACTTGATTAAAAGTGTAAAACTTGAGGTTGTAATTCAGAGATGCTTTTCTTTTACTGTCTTCTTTAACAATTGGGAAACCTGTCTTAGTTTAAATTCTCTGTTATTTCATCTGTGCATTTCTGGTGTGTCTTCTTCTTCCACTGAATCTGGGCAACTTCAACAGGAGTGATATCACCCCTCTGGGCCAGATACCATCACTCATTTTCTGGGTTTATGTGGCTGCCCAATCTATACCTAAGAGACTGATGGAGTCCTGCTGGTCATAGGTGCTGCTAGCTATGGGAGGAATGATATCCGAGCCCCTTTCAACAAAGAGATGATTAGTCCCTGTAAGCATAGTTCATTATTTCTCTCTTTCTAGGGATTTTTGAATAGGGCTTGCTGTTAACAACTCTGTTTCTTGTTTCATCCTTGCATTATGTTTATGTCAGGAAAGACTAAGGACCTGCACTTTATGCCTGATGGGGATGCGGTAAGTTTTATGTTCTACAAAATGAATGGTTGTGGGTAACCATAAGCTACATTAAAACCTTTAACTCAGTGTTTATGTATGCTGAGATCAGGCTATGATTAACATAATAAATACAAGAACTGAGACCTTAGGCTTCCATCTATTCTTTCATAGCAGACAATGAGAAAAGTATGATATGCTCACAGTAGTCCAAATTATGAAGGAGAAACACTTCAGAATTTTTGCTAAGTGAAATTTGATTGCAGCATGATGCAAAATCATCCACCTTTTGTCCACCATTTGAACACCTTCATTCTCCACCAATATAGTCTCCAGCTTGCAGCATCTTAGGTCATACAGAGAAGAAATGAGAAAGGAAAAAGCCCAGCTAGAACGCAATCTGGCCGCTGTCATTAAAGACAACAAAAAAAGCTTTTACAAATATATTAACGACAAGAAGAGAGCCAAGGAGAATCTCCATCCCTTATTGGATGCAGGGGGGAACATTATCACCGAGGATGAGGAAAAGGCTGAGGTACTCAATGCCTTCTTTGCCTCAGTCTTTAATAGGCAGACCAGTTATCCTCAGGGTACTCGGCCCCCCGAGCTGGAAGACGGGGACGACGAGCAGGATGAACCCCCCATAATCCAAGAGGAAGCAGTCAACGACCTGCTACGCCACCTGGACACTCACAAGTCTATGGGGCCGGATGGGATCCACCCGAGAGTGCTGAGGGAGCTGGCGGAGGTGCTTGCCAAGCCACTCTCCATCATTTATCAGCAGTCCTGGTTAACGGGGGAGGTCCCGGACGACTGGAGGCTTGCCAATGTGACACCCATCTACAAGAAGGGCCGGAAGGAGGATCCAGGGAACTACAGGCCTGTCAGCCTGACCTCGGTGCCAGGGAAGATTATGGAACGGTTCATCTTGAGGGCGCTCACAAGGCATGAGCGGGACAACCAGGGGATCCGGCCTAGCCAGCACGGGTTCATGAAAGGCAGGTCCTGCTTGACCAACCTGATCTCCTTCTATGACCAGGTGACCCGCCTAGTAGATGAGGGAAAGGCTGTGGATGTGGTCTACCTGGACTTCAGCAAGGCCTTTGACACTGTCTCCCACAGCATTCTCCTAGAGAAGCTGGTGGCTCACGGCTTAGACAGGTGGACTCTGCGCTGGGTCAAAAACTGGCTGGACAGCCGGGCCCAGAGAGTTGTGGTGAATGGAGTTCAATCCAGTTGGCGGCCGGTCACGAGCGGTGTTCCCCAGGGCTCAGTTTTGGGGCCAGTCTTGTTCAATATCTCTATCAATGATCTGGATGAGGGGATCGAGTGCACCCTCAGTAAGTTTGCAGATGACACCAAGTTGAGCAGGAGTGTTGCTCTGCTGGAGGGTAGGAAGGCTCTGCAGAGGGACCTGGACAGGCTGGATCGATGGGCCCAGGCCAACTCTATGAGATCCAACAAGGACAAGTGCTGGGTCCTGCACTTCGGCCACAACAACCCCATGCAGCGCTACAGGCTTGGGGAGGAGTGCCTGGAAAGCTGCCTGGCAGAAAAGGACCTGGGGGTGCTGGTTGACAGCTGGCTGAACATGAGCCGGCAGTGTGCCCAGGCGGCCAAGAAGGCCAATGGCATCCTGGCCTGTATCAGAAATAGTGTGGCCAGCAGGAGCAGGGAAGTGATCGTGCCCCTGGACTCAGCACTGGTGAGGCCGCACCTCGAATACTGTGTTCAGTTTTGGGCCCCTCACTACAAGAAGGACGTTGAGGTGCTGGAGCGTGTCCAGAGAAGGGCAACGAGGCTGGTGAGGGGTCTGGAGAACAAGTCTTCTGAGGAGTGGCTGAGGGCACTGGGGTTGTTTAGCCTGGAGAAAAGGAGGCTGAGGGGAGACCTCATCGCTCTCTACAACTCCCTGAAAGGAGGTTGTAGCGAGGTGGGTGTTGGTCTCTTCTCCCAAGTAACTAGTGATAGGACGAGAGGAAATGGCCTCAAGTTGCGGCAGGGGAGGTTTAGATTGGACGTGAGGAAAAATGTCTTTCCTGAAAGAGTGGTGAAACATTGGAACAGGCTGCCCAGGGAAGTGGTTGAGTCCCCATCCCTGGAGGTATTTAAAAGATGTGTAGATGAGGCGCTTAGGGACATGGTTTAGTGGGTGGTGGTGTTGGGTCGACGGTTGGACTCGATGATCTTAGAGGTGTTTTCCAACCTCAATGATTCTATGATTCTATGATTCTATGATCTTACCTTCAAGTAGTTGTTCCTTGCCCATTAAGTGATCTTACCTAAGCAGTTTCTCCAGAAACCATCTGCACTTTGCTGTTGATACTATTTTCTAAACGTACTAATCTATTAGTAATGTATTAGTTAAATGTGAATCACAATAAAATAAGCAAGTTTTACTGTACCTTTGTTATCTATTTGCCTATTAACTGGTATTTTTGTTTTTAATAAGCTTGTGATTTAAAAGTACTCTGGGAATTGACAGGAGTTTTAAAATAATTATTGGAATGTTCTGAGCATTTACTATTGATTAAATTATTTTTTTTTCTATTTTTATTTAGTATTGTTACAGTATGTTACTATTCTAATGGCTACAACTATGTTAGCATAGGAAAAGTTAATCACTGCTCGGAGGTTCTCTCAAAATATTTATATGTAAATTGCTTTTTTTTTTTTTTTAAATGAGAAAGGTTAGTAGCAGTTTAGCAAAATATAGAAACACACCATTGAAAAATATGAAATCCTTACATCTGTTTTCTAGCATTACCTCCTTTCATATTACTAAGAATCTGCTAGGCACCAAGCAGATGTTCTTTTTAACATTATTGCACAGTTATTTTTCAAGGGGCTTCTTAGCACAGATGTTTCCATGTATAGATACACCTTTCATTTGCTAATACTTTTTTTCCTGTGTAAACAGCAGATTGCAGTGCTGATGCCTTTTTGATCAAAAGACAGTGAACTCCTCAAAAATGAAGCAGGTTCTCAGGTGAGGCTTTTCTTTGTGTACTTAGTGGTACTTCTTTTTCCTGCTCAAGTGATGGTTGCTATCATTGTAAGTTATGGACTGGATCTGGCTCTCTCATGCCTTCCTTTTTCTGCACAAAGCAGCACGAACCATTCCAGGGGCCCAGGCAGCTAAACACTTGAGCATGCATTTAATGTAACATAGTTGTTTGAGAATCGCAGAAAGCAGTAAATCTAAACTATATTCATATTAGACACATAACTGTTTATTATATTTGTTAATATAGCATATTAATATTTATTTATTATATTTGTTATTTATATTATTTAATTCATTATATTTACTAATATAACATATTGATATAACATTAATAAATATATTAAACAAATGGTGGGATGGAGGTGTCAATTATAGACTTGATTCATACAGGTAAATGCATATTTTTTTATAGGCCAAGGTAAGGAATATATCATCTATTACACTGAGAATCACTGAGAAGAGTCTTTGAGTCTTGCAGTATAAATCTATAGCATGTAGCTCACATCTAGCTTGCTTGGAGTGCAGCAAAATAAATGCACAACTGTCTGCACCAGTCCATGCAGACAAAAGCATAAGCTCTTGGGGCTCTGTAATGGAAGTTGCTTACCAGATTTTTTTTTAAGTAAATAAGTGTACCATTATCATAAACTTGATCTTATTGGACTTAAATTATAGATTGAGTCACATTTTTCTATGTTGTATGGATATTTCTCTTTTTATACATACAGAAGGGAAGTTTAAGGTTTGAGGTGCTATGTCTTCATCAAAAATGAATACAAATATGAAGTTGAAATGTTTAATATACCTTCCATCTATATTTAAAAGGAAATTAAAATTAGATGGAACCATTTCTTGCCTTCCTTGGTGTTTGTAAACTAAATGGGAATGCATTAGACTGATAAAGTTTTGCAGAGCATGTTATAATAGTGACATCTTATATTTCCTTTACATCCATATCTAAAAAGGAAATAAATCAATGAACTATTTTTGAAGTACTTTTTCATGTTTTCCCTAGTGTATAAAGTCTATGATGAAAATGATTTTCTCAATCACTGCTACAGCAGCTTCATGTATTTCACTAACAATTGCTTTTCACCTTCGATAAAACTGCAGGAAAAACCTCAAGTACAAAATAGTTTCTGCCAGTATATGGTAGAACATTTTTAAACTGTAAATTCTGTGGTAATTTCATGGTAGATGTGAAATCTTCTTTGCTCTGTTCCCCATCACTCCCTCCCCCCAACATTTTCAATTTTTAACTCTTTGACTGTCAGTTTTTTCCCTGTCTTTCAGGCTTTTTAAATGGAATAACAGAACTATAAGCTTTAATAGTAATCAGAGTTTGAGGGTGCATTCATAGCAACCAGAGTTTCAAGACACATTCATAAATGCCTTCTGAAGTTAGGAAATACTACAGAAATAATTTCCTAGTGGACACATATAGTATATTTGAAAGGATTTAATAACTTTAAATAAATTACATGCATAGTAAAGAATATGGCACATTTTTTGCACAAAAATGTACTGCCACGGCAGAATTTCATAGTGTGTACCTTATCCAGAGTGATGTATTACTGGGCTATCTTATTAGACGCATTAAAACCTGTAAAGATGAAGTATGACATAATAGTCCCTAGATTCTAATATGGTAGGGTTACTAGGCAACTGCTAAGAAATCAGTTACAAGTATTAGAGTAACAATTTCTGAAGCTTCAGATTAATTTTAGATATTTCCAGATTAGATTTAGATTTACAGATCTATTTTTCTCATAATTTATTGTGTATTTGTTGCACCTAATTTTGCAAAGTCTGTGCATTTCTACCCATGAGCTAGCACACTCACTTCAAGAACCATTTCAAAAGTATTGGATGAATAAGGGAAAGATATTAGTAAACTTGATCCGTCTTTTTCTATACCCTCAGGTACCCCGTCCGCAAATCAGCATAAACACGTGATTTCTCCTGGTTTCTTAAAACTTTGATTTAGTTCCTAAGGTCTGATCCTTAACTACTAAGACCTTTCCTATGAGACTTTAATCTAAGTTAAAGGTCTTCTTGTGTGCTCTTGCTTTAGGACACCAAGGTATGTAGCAAGTTGGCAGAAGAAATTAAACTGAGAACACACCATGACGAGGAGTGTAAGCTATGTGCCTAAAAATAAAACTTTTGTTTTGAGCGTGGAAATAACAGAACGGATAAACAGGAACATTCAAAAATGAATGCAGAGCTGAGATTTTTATTTCTAATGTTATGAAGGCCAAGAGGACATTTTCTAATTTCTTTCGAACTTTTTGATGTTCAGGAAAGCTATCTAAATATCTAATGACAGGCACTGTAAGGCATAACTGAACTATGCAGAGACAGGTCACTATTCATTCTTAACACTCTGCAACTTCTCATAATACAGAAAATGGCAAGGTATTTAATGAAGCCCTCCTGTGCATCTTACACAGCTGAGTCATCATATCACTTTTGGGTGATAACAAGGTGTTCCTTTCTTGAAGGCAGCTAAACAACTTTTTTTCATTTTGTCTCCTGAACAGTTTTAAAGTACTCGATACCTCGTTTTAAGAAAAAAAAATAATTTCCTCTCCTGAGCCTCAAGATGGTATAGTAAATAGATGTCACCTATAGTTACTTAACTTTAACTTCCAGTATTTGAAAATGTTGACCATGCTAGCTATTTTTCAGTTCAGAAACAAGTATTTGAAGTATTTATCTATATCTGTCATTGATCAAGCTGAGATGAAGCTCTGTGCTGTTTTTGTATGGTCAGTGACAAGTCTGTAACCCTGTATTGGTGTTTTAATTCTGGCCTCTTTCATTCAAAATTTATGATCTGCATCTATCTCATCTCAGTCTAAGCTGCTGCTTGTAGACAAACCTGTGTTCCCAGATACCTTCTTTTTGCCCAGCTAGCCTTGTACATGCACATTCTGCTCTGGAGAGAGGCAAGAGAGGAGTACTGACAGAGTTGTTCTGTTTTCTAGCAGACGGTAGAAACAGGCAAATCGGGCCAAGCTTATAATTTTAGCAGTTCTTCCTCATCAAGTACGTATGTTTCTCCTTTTACTGCTCCCAAGGCTGTTCCTGCTGTCAGCTATGTTCTTAATTCTCCAACAACTGAAGGATAAGTATAGCTAGAGATATAGAAGGGCTTAACAGTAAGCCAAGAAAAAGAAAAGGTAAAAAACTTGTTCTGCTTTTTGGAAAATAAAGACTGTCTGGACTCCAACTTATGTGCATTTCCATTGAATGTTACTGGTTGATATTAAATTAAAAGCTATCATGAGGTATACCCAGTTAATTTCTCTGATTTCCTGGATGAGGGGATGTCATGAATTTTCTACAAGCTGTGGTGCAGCAGATTGGCTTATACCAGTGCAAAAGCTGTGTTCAGATCAGTAATTGTTCATGACCAATGTGCTGAAATGATAACAATGATAAGAGCTTGGTGAGTTTATTGGCTAGGAAATATACGTTACCTGAGTATTGCCAAGGCATGGGCTTCTTTGAGTATACTGGCTCAGTACTTTTATCTCGCAAGAACTAGAGTCCAACTTTCTGTGAAGTGACTACATTGATTATTTTATTGTCTTGGGTATAAGACCAAACTAACTACAATGATGAGGATCCTGAAAAATCATTAGTAGTAAAATCTGTTTTCCCAGCATTATATCAAGTTATAGAGATTTCAGATGATTGGTTCAATATCAAGACATGCTTCTCAGCTTTGTTGTTGACGTTGTGACTTACTATAGAGGCAAATACTTATTCTTCCAAGCATCCATTCCTTTTCTTGCATCCAAATATTGCTGTGAGTAGCCACACAAAGAGAAACCCGTTATTTACTCTAGCTGACTGGAAGCTCATTTTCCCTTTTCTGTTCTTCCTCTTTAACATTTTTTTTCCCCTCGTAATGTGGGATACAGCTTAATTCAGTAAAAAAACCCAAAAACAACAACAACTTTCTGAAAATTAAGAGAGGTAAACCACAGGCAGCAGAGCTGTTCAACAAAGTCCTAACTGCGCCCCCCCCTCCTCCCCCTGGCATCACGTCTGCATGTTCTATACTTATCTTCTCTGTAAATATTTTGGCTCAGAGAGGAAACCTAAGAAATTCTTAATTTTCTCTTATCCTCTCTGTCCTGAGTCCTGTCAGTAAGAGCTGGGGTGCCCAACAGGTTCCAGTATCAGGTGCAGTAACTATGTTCACCCTGTCAGAGAAGAGAAAAGCTGTAGGTAGCCAGGCAAGCTCAAAGGTTCAGCACTCATTGTGAACTACTCAAGAACAGTTAACAACACAAACAAAAGCAGAACTCAGGTAAACATGAAGAAGTTGAATTGTTCTCAAACATTATACCAACTTTATCCCTTCATAAAATTTTTCCCTACTGTTTTCAAACTGAAGGGTTTTTTTGCTATTGTTTCATTGCTTTTAAAATGCTTTTAGACATCCATGACATGATTCAACTTGTAAGGTAGATATAACTTGCTCTACTTCTCTTGCACTGATATAAAGAGAGCCCTATATGTTATAAATACATAGAGAGAATAGGTTATTAGAGATACCTGCTGCTTCTATGTGAAAATAGTATTTCCCTTTAGGGGAGCTACCTTGTTAAAACCCTCCATTTCAAGGTGTGCCAAATTTGCTTGATAGAACTGTACATTTATTAAAAAAAAAAAAAAAAGAAAAAGAAAAAGAAAAAAAGAAAACAGAATCTTTTACAAGCAAAATCTCTCTTTCATCTGAAATGGTATTCAAAGACTTCCAGAGGGCTGAAGTCTCTCTGTACCGTGGTGCAGCAGAGCTCCTTAGCAGCGTCTCATGCAGCTGGGAAGCTTGTTTTCTCAACTACCAGTCACAGGACCAAACTGCATTATGTTATTACTTGATCATTATGTTAACAAGTTGGAAAATGTTAACTGTCTTCGCTGCTACACAGGTTTAGTTCATGTCTTTGCACTGTTAGACTGGTGTAGCCACTGCATCTGTTTGCTTTACCTTCTCTTTTCACCCTCTTCCCTGCAGGACCTGTAAGTTTGATGTAAAACTAGGAAGGAAACAGAGCCCAAACTCTGCTGGAGAGAAATCCTGTTGAATTGTTTTATTTTAACTTAAATTTTTGTGGGCATGGGAGAAAAAGGAGGAAGTTGCTAAAACAGTTCATGCTGTTCTATGTTCACATAGATCCCCGACAGTCTGTTCTCCAGACCTGGAGGTTCAAAGGGATAATGGAAACATCTAGAGGAACGCCAAGAAGACAGAACAAGGGAGGTCCTCACCACAGTAAATAAATGAAAATGAGAACGTTTCTATAGTTTCTATATAGTATAGTTACTATATAGTGCTGGGAGGCTACTTACCTGGTCAGAATAGAGAAAGACCCTTTTTCCATCAATGAAGATGCAACAGAAATAGGTAAGCGGTATTCTTTGATGCACTTCACTTACAGAAAATGTATTTGGAAGTAAAATAGTTATCTGAGAATTCAGTTTTAATTAGTAAATCTTCAGCGGTCTCCTCGGAGTGAGAGAGGAAAGGATGTAAACTTCAAGCTAAGGGGATGTCCTGGTTTCGGCAGGGATAGAGTTAATTTCCTTCCTAGCAGCTGGTACAGTGCTGTGTTTTGGATTTAACATGAGAACAAAGTTGATAACGCACTGATGATTTAGTTGTTGCTGAGCAGTGCTTACACTAGCCAAGGACTTTTCAGCTTCCCATGCTCTACCGACTGAGAAGGCTGGAGGTGCACAAGAAGCTGGGAGGGGGCACAGCCAAACTGGCCAAAGGGACATTCCATACCATGTGACGTCATGCTCAGTACATAAACTGGGGAAAGCTGGCCGGGGGGGCCGCTGCTCTGGGACTGGCTGGGCATCAGTCGGTGGGTGGTGAGCAATTGTACTGTGCATCACTTGCTTTGTGTATTATTATTATTATTATCATATTATTATTATCATTTTATTTCAATTATTAAACTGTTTTTATCTCAACCCACGAGTTTTTCTCACTTGTGCTCTTCCAATTCTCTCCCCCATCCCACCGGGGGTGGGGGGAGTGAGTGAGCGGCTGCGTGGTGCTTAGTTGCCAACTGAGGTTAAACCACGACAGGGGAATCCAAGGGTTCACTGAAGAACTGTTTTTAATTTCCCATGAACTGTGTAGTCTTTGTTAAGAAGGACAGTTCCCTTCATCCAATTCTGTCCATCCTCAAGCTTCAGCAAAATTAATTTGCAATACTCACTGCTTGTGTTTTTCCCACAAGAACAGCGTAGTATGAGAGTCCAGATGTCACAGGAGGACTTACAGCTTAACTTTATTTTTTAATATCTACGAGTTAGGCTTGGACTGTGTTTGGGTATATGATCTTCCATCTCTGTTGTGCTGCAAAGCCATTATGCTTGTGCAAATGTGGCTATATGGATAGTGAAAATGGGAAGTTTAAGATCCTCATTCCCCTCAATGATGGATATAGAACTCTGAGATGTTTTACTGCATATTTAATGTTATTTCTAATAAACAGAAACAAAAGTCCTGATTTTAATAGTGTTTGCATAGGCAGTGAGAGTCTCTACATAATGAAGCCAAAGCGTAGATCTCCATGGAGTTGGTGCACTTTAATTAGGCATTTCCTGAGTATCTTACAATTTTTCAGTACTGTAAACCCAAGGAGGGTAGAGTGTGAACAGAGGCAGCAAACTTGACAATGATTTTACTGGGGGGGCATATCTTTATAAAAGTTAAACCATCTGAAAGTTCTGAAGAAACTTGAAAAAATTAAATCCCTGTTTTAAAAGGAGAATTTTATTTTTCACACACAAATAGTACCACACTGAATGAGAATCAGATGTGCTATTCTTTGCACAATTTTGACAAATTATTTTTACATACTTTGACCTGTTCCTATCAGCTATGAGTATCTCTCTTGAGATATAGCATACTCTCAACTGACATTAGAGCAAAGGATATTCAAGGACCTTCACCAATTTAGAAGACCAGTCCCTGAAGTACTGATTTATTGGTTAACCTTTTCTTTCCTGATTACATATCGTATATTAAACAATGTTTTCCTTTCTGTAGTTTTCTTTATTTCTTCTCTTTAAATACAACAAATCTTGATGTACAGGCAGTAACCAGGAGATTACTGCATCCTGTATAGTATCACTTGAAATTAATTAGACATCAAGTCTCAATTAACTATACTTAAATTGGCCAATTCATTTTCTCTGTAAAGGAACCAAAACATTTTATGTATGTTGCATTTAGGTCATTGTTCATTTCTGCTTTGGCTGCAGAATCAGCTAATGCAGACTGTCTCTGATCTCAGACTTCATTCAGTCTTAGTATAATTTAGTAATTTGTTGTCTAAGAGACTGCACTGTAACTAGAATTTTCCTCTCCCTACAAATAGTTTTAAAGTACTTTACCGATAATTTTCTGCTCCTAATGCTAATCTCTGAGTTCCACTGAGTTAGTGCTGTTTTTACAGAAAAAAAAGAAAAAAAAAATATGCTCCCACTGCATTATATACAAACAAAAATAGAAAAAGGACAGAACAGATAGAAAAACAGTTGGTTTTCAAGTGTCTCCACTAGTACAGGGTGACTAGTACAGGGCGTAGTGAAAAATATAAAAGGAAAAATTCATACATAATCTCTTTTTTTTAGAACTCCTTATTTTCAATTACCTTCCTGTAACCAGTTCCCTTAACTCCTGAAACACAAACGAATATAATGACATATACTCCATTTTAGTGTAAAGAAAAAGTGGAAGAAGAGCTATGAACCGCAAGACTGAATTATAGCAGTTAACTGCATAAATTAACATGTATCATATAATATGTAATTAATACGTATCCCCAAAACAGAGAATGTTTGGAGCAAGCAGCAGTGGTCGTGGTTTGTAATTACTGTTTCAAGAAACAGATGAGCCTGTATTAAAGGTTTGGTGACTGATTAATGGAGATTTCTCACGTAGTGGGAGACTATGGAGCCAGTGGGAGACTGGCTACAAAGAAAGCGAGAAACATCACTCTATCACTCGGTGTTTAAAAATAGAAATTTGTCCCAATTCTGTTTAAATATGTGTTTATTCCAATATAAAATTAAAATAGATTTTAAAATCTTGAAAGACTTTTTGTCTTTTGATCAACTCTAATAAAAACATTCAAAATATGTAACAAACATTTCCTTGGTGTTGAAGGTGTCAGCCTCTCCCCTCACTTTTTTACCCATACCCATACCCAGAGATAATGTAGTAGCTGCTAGGGAAATTTGAGACTTACCCTGTTTTCCAATATACATCTCATGTGGTGTTATAATGACAAAATTTTTCCTGATATCTCTTTCATGAAGACTTTTTGAGATATTTCCTAGGCCAAATGATAACGCTTAATGGTTTATGCTTAAACACATTCTTTAATATATTTATATTTTGTTATTCCCAGAAGAAGAACTTTTCAACTTTTCTTCAACTTCTGTAGGGAGGAACTCTGACTCAGTCTATTTTACCTAAAAAAACTCTTTCCACTTCCAATCCTGAAGTAGCATAAATTATACTTTAGTTTTCTTCGGCTTCTGCCCACAAATTATATAGCCCTGTCTCCATGTATTTAATTTTAACAATACAAGGTCTCCTTACAAACTACTGGGAAGGGATGTTTCATTATTCTAGTTTCTTCAGTGTAAGGTAGAGCCTTTTTATTTGATGAAGCAAAATAATTGTCCATCTGATTTAAAGAAAATTCCCTGCCTGTGAACAGGTCAGTGATTCATATTCTACAGAAGTCAAGGTGGAACCTATTAATGAACACAATGTCTCACAACTGAGCCCGCTTGATGATGTTCTTCAGAAAGAATCACCTCATGAAAAGAGAGATACTGTTCTTAAAAGGATCTGGAAAGCTTGCTGTGACATTATTAAAATACTCCATTTTAACATGAGGGTCAAGTTGGAACAGCTCCAGCAGTAAGTCTGTGGCAGTCATCTTACAATGGGCACAGTAGGATAGGAAATGTCTCTTTGACTTCAATCCCATTAGTAACCTTCCATGTGAGGGAGGTCCGCCAAAGGGTCTATAATAGACTGCTTTTAGCATTGTTTTCTATTACACCTGTCATTAGCTTGTGAGACTTCAGATCACAAGGCCTTTTCAGCACAACTCAGATAGGTAACTGGCATGCAATTTTTTTATTGCTTTGGATCTTGTTTGTGCTACTAATGGCATGGTCTTTAAAAACAAAATCATTTGTTCCTGCTCAAAATAAGTATAAGGCTGCATAAAGTACTTGGTTCAAGAGTTGTCATCTCTGATAGTTGCATGATTTTTTTGGCACCAAATGCTAAGTCTTTAAAAACATGAATTATTACTGTTAAATGTTCATAACATTTAGCTTGGTGGTTCAACAAAAGTGCAAATGTGGATGTCACAGAACTTGTTAATAATTAATGCCTTTTGTCGTGGTGACAGGACACCTTTTAATACAACAATGTTAAACATTGGCTTGAATTTATTAAGATCTGCCCCAACTTTACAGCTGTCATTTTGGCAGCAATCTGATCCAATATGACCAAGAACACTGAGGGTCTTAATAGACCCAGTTTTGTGACAAAAAGCCTCTGTTAATAATAGTGTTCACCCTTTAAATTGCCAAATAAGAAATACTGCTAAAATATTAAAATTTTTAACACTATCTGATGTCACACACTTTTAGGACTTTCATTATTGCAAGTCATTCTTATTTAACTTCTTCAATTAGATTCTGCTGTCTCAGGAGATGGTAAAATGCCGATATTAAGATGTTATTCCATGGATTATCTCTGTCCATCACTCTTCCCTTGTATTACATTGCCTTCAATTAAGCCTTGTACTTATTATCAGGTGTTTACTGGCATTTGTATTTACCCTTTTATATTGACTGCCTACATCTATTCCTGAAAGAATTTTGTTCATGTTTCTGTGTTCCTCTAACCACACCAGTTTGATGTGCCTCAGCAAAATGCAAATCTAATGCCCCAGTTCTTCCAGCTTTGAATCACCTTACATCTCTTTCATACCAACTCCTAATACCCAAGCTCCCTCAGTTCTTCTGAATCTACTCCATAGTCTCTGCTATCCCAACTTTAAGGTTGTCTTCTCCTTCTTCCCCAGAGGTGACCGCATCCTCATTATCTGCATCTTTCCAGCCTGTTCAGATGCCTCCCATCCGCTCTGCTGGCACCGTCATCCCATCAACTCAAATATCCTTACTTTACAATCCCCGTTTCCTTCCACGCTCCATCCTTAACTTCTACCAGCCTGATCACCTCACACACCTTGGAGCCTACCCTCCAATCCAAAACTTCTCTGGTCTGTATAACTCCTAGGTCCTTTTTCCTGCTTGTGGCTGATTTCTCCCTCTTTTATCTCTGCTCCTCACAGATGATGCTGCTGCCACACATACTCCAGTACTAATGGCTTGCTTCCTTTGCTGGCCACGTCTACTTCTACACCTACAAGGCTTCTGTTCTGAAAAAGGCTTCTGTTCTAAAAAAGGCTTAAAAATAAAAAGACTCAGTCCCCTGCCCAAATCCTCCCATATGAGTAGGACACATTTCCTAGGTGGATTACAGATTACCATCCCTATTTTCTTTGGCCCTTCATAGAGAAGGTGGGAGGCAAGGAAAGAAGAGAGATTCCCTGCCATTATAATGACTGTTTAAATTACTTTTGAATTGCAGTTAATGTAAACACAGATATTGAGTTACTACACCTTAAAAGAACAATTCACAGAGAAGAAGGGCAGGATGAAAAATAAACAAGAGCTGTGCCTTATATACAGTCCATTATCTACCATTATAAGTCTGATAGGAATACCTAATGAATCCAGTAAGAGTTCCTGGTATAAATACCATTTCAAGAATACAGAGAAAAAAATATTGTAATAACATTAGAATAACAGCTACCTGTAAAGGTTGTCCCATAGGGGAAACCTGCTGCACATACCTTTAACTGTGCTGCCTCACTGTCTTCTCCCTGATCACAACTGCATTTTAGGAGTGCAAGCAGACTGCTGCCTACTAGAGGTACTACCGGAGCAAGCTGATGATTGTTGTAGATATTGTGCAACTGATTCTTGATTACAATTCATTCATCTTTACGTTTATCATGCTAGGAGGTTGTATCTTTTTCATACCCTTTCCCATTATGTGTGGGAAGAAGCATCTTGCCTGTATATTATAATCTATAGGAAATTGTTGACTGAATGCAGCTTGTTTTTTATTTTTCCTAAGCTGAACCTTTAGAAATACATCTTTTTGCCCAATATTTCTTCTCACCTTGTGTAAAGTGATGGATCCTTAACTCATTTGTTTGCCAGCTAAATCCTTCTATCATTTTGTGGTGGTGTTTTTTTTTTTTCCCCCCCCTTTACTAGAACCTAGGACAAGGATGTCCAAATGTCTCTGCTGCTGGCTGTCAGCTTTGATGTGGATACATTTTCATCGCTGCACCCGTTCTCCATTCTTAACTCATCTGAAATGTCAGTTGTTGTCACAGCACCACCAGGTTCACAACATCCTAAATTGACAAGTATATTGAAATTGGTGAATCTCACTAACATGAAGAAGGGAGGAGAGAATGTTATCTTGGGTATCCTATGTTTTATTTGGCTTGTGTGGTGAACCCCCAACTTTGGAAAGACCTTTCTGTGTAGTCTCTTGTAACTGCTTCTGGGACAACCTTTTGAATTGCATTAAATTATCTAAATTCAACCGAGTAGTGCCATCCCAAAGCATCTTCTCCTGTTTCTACCAGTAGAACAGTTTGAAAGTACTTTTCATTTAGTGTTTGTATAAAAGGCATTTCTAAAAACTTTAAACGATTCTAACTGTATTTCCTTATGAAATTACTGCTTAACAGAATTATTTCATAGCCTGAAATTTGTTTCATAGAACAACACTTCCTGCTATATTAATGTGTGTCATGGTGGTTTTTCTTTTCTCTGCTATCTTGATGTAGATACATACTACCAAATATCCCTGGAAGACTCTATGACAGTCATCTAAACATTTGTATTTTAACATTATTTTTAAGGAAATGTTTAATGCATGTATCTTGACTCGTTTGCCCCAGTCATGTCACAGTAAAATAAAAGAGGAAGTTGTTTTTTGGTTTGGTTTTTGATGATCATCTTTAGTACAGTCTCACTCGCCTTTCAAAATAAGTTGATTTTTCTTTTGTAATTTATAGATGCCTGTGATTTGAATGTCCAGAGCCTCAAATCAGGTTAGGTACCAAAATTCTCCTGGATTCTGTAGAGGAGCTTTTCTCTTCAGCAGAAATATTTCTCACTAAATCTATGAATGATTTGTTGTAAAGACACAGAGAAGTTCATTCTTCCTATTCTTCCTTTCCTCAATGATAAATTGTTACTTTTCTTTCGCAGTAGATAGATAGTTAGCTACATGGACAGAGAGCAAGCATGCAAACAAGAGGGTTTTGTGGCCTTGAAAACTGCTTCACCTATAGGAGCTTTAAAATCAAGTATTGTTTATATTTCGAGGACAATGTTAGCAGCTAACAGCTTGTTAGACATTAGTCAGAAATCTTCATACTAATATATTCCTTTATTTCTTGTTGATACCAGTTGTCCTGCCAGTTATTTGTTAACACTCTACTTTTCTAATCCCAGAGCGAGAGAGTCTTCTGTTCAAAGCAACGGCCCAATCTTTTCTCTCTCAGTCTTTTTGCTATCCTGCCATCTTTATAGGGGTTCATCAGTGGTAGGACTTAACTTTTTTATATTGAATGACCAATATATATAATGCAGGAGCAGGCTATGAGGGACTTAAAAAATGAAGACAAGAGCTTATGTTTGTAAAATAAAACGAAGGGGAACCAGTGAAGAAATGACAAAGACAAAGCAAAGGGCTTACAGAAATGATCTCTTCAGCAATGTTTTCTGGAAGAATATTGATTGTGTGAGATTGCATTTGTCAAGGCCAAAATGAAAGGGTTGCAGCTATTGATATATGATGAAACTTTAGACAAGCACTTTATCTGCGAAGGCAAGATAGGAAACCTGTGTCTTAGACACCTGGTAAAGAACTATCTGCAAGTCTTCAACAACATGAGAATCTAGAGTCAAAAGTATCACCCATGGCTGAGTGACAAGCTGGGTGTTGTCCACAGAAAGAAGATAATGGAAGGGTTTTGAAGAAGAAGAGCAGTAGCGGTGGAAGAGTTTCAAGTTACTAAGGGATTGTGGTCTGAGACTTGAAAGGAAGACCTGAAATGTAATGCAGAGTAATAATGTGCAGCACCAAATGTTTATGTATCTGAGTTCTAATTGTTTGGTTTCCAGCTCTGCAACAGGCCTCCTCTGGGCTCTTCGATAAGGCATTCAACCTTTCTGTGTCTTTGTTTCCCCATCTGCCAATGAATGATAAAAATCTAGTTCACAGGTGCATTGTGTGGCTCAGTTAATTAATATTTTGAGGGTTTTTTGCAGTCATCAGATGGCACAGCTATAGGAATGCTAAAGCTATTAGTTAGCAGTCACCACTAAAAACAAGAAACACAGAAATGGCCCTGCTCTCTAAAGCTCTATATACTTAATGTAAATTACTTTGTGATACATATCAAAGTACAGTTTTGTAACATAATAACCTGGGACCAGAATAAAAAAAAGATTGAACTGCCCAAAAAGGCAGAAAAACACATAGCAGGATTAACAAAAGCACATGAGCAGGCAAGACATTTAACCAATTTTTAAGACAGTGGCAGCTAGCCAGTGCCTGGTTAGGCATTTGTGTAAATCCTGTGGCATGCCTAGCTGCATCTTCAGATGTCTCAGTGCATTTGCAAATCTGGCTCACACATCCCAAGCCACTGACTTTGAGGACATTAACATCTCCTCCATAGCTGTCTGGGAGCTCCTCTGACTCTGTCCCTGGCCCCATGGGGTTCATTGTCATGAGGCCTCTGAACAGGTAATGACAGTGAGCAGACCTTTGAAATGGACTTGAACTTGAAATGAATCTTTTTTAACAAGAGGGGAAATTGTTATAGAGGTAAGAGGGGAAGCTGAGAGGGAAGAAGAGGAGGGCTCTCTGTGTCCTATTCAGTCAGACTGCTGACATCCCCTCTTCCCAACAGCAACCTGAATGGTCCTGCCTCTTAAATAAGGGTTCTCAGAGATTTCTTCTTTCAGGCAATGTTGTGGGGCAGAACAGCTGGAAGATTCAGCAACCTGTAACTGCAGGCTGGTTTGCTCAGCCCCTGAGCTCTGGATGCTCTGGATACAGTTCCCAACACAGTGCCGTAGCTGTGAGCGGCTGGCTGTGCTGCAGACAGCTGCAAGAAAACCCTGGCAGTGCACACACAGCTCTGTGTGCCGTACATGATCAGCAGGACAGACTGTGGTTGAAAAGGTACTTGGAAAGCTGAGCCAGCTTTGCATGCAAAATGTTGTGTCCCACACCCATCCTGCATTTTGCTGCTTCCGTGTCATTTCAGCACGCTCAGGGACCAGTGCCAGGGCTCAGGGATGCGTGTGTGACACAGAGGTGACTGGCCGAGTGTGCCTGGCAAGCTGGGTCGCAGGACAGACAACAGATTCAGCAGTCAGGAGGCTTGTTTCTTTTTCTGGACCTTGAACTTTAAGGAGTCAAGGGGAAAGTCATGCTTTTGCCAACTACAAGTAAGGTTGATTACTGACCTGATGCAGGGGGATGAAAAAAGGAGAGGTGAAGGCATAATCTTTTTGTTTGAACTATTGGGAGTCTTTAGCGTTGAGTATAAAAAAAAAAAAAAAGATAAAGTGCATCTGATTTTCAGTTCATTATCAGCATGATAATGACAGCAAATCCTAGAGTAAAGAGAATGCTTCAGAAAAATTATTTAGAAAAATTAGGACATACAAAAGTCTGTATCATTTATTAACAGCAAAAATTCCTGACAAAAAGTGCTTTGATATACTAATCCACCTAGACAGAACCTAATGTCATGTTTCAGCTGAAGGAGACTGCTGGCCACAGCAGGAATTAGGCATAACTTATAACATGGAATGTAAAATGAATGTTCATAGTGTGCAAAAATGCATAAATAGGACTTAAACTACCTAAATTTCTAGAGAAATGAAGGAGAATAGGAAAAAAAAACCCAGATATGCAGATGTCACACGAGTCCTACTCACATTCTGGATTGAACAATTTATTACAAATTTTAAGTATTTTAGGTGTTGATAGCATGTCCATCCCCATCAATCATTTTAAAGGATTTATTGGGAAGTGCACAGATACATAGAAATGTATTTTAATCCCGAGTTGCTATGACTTTTATGCATGCTTTTCTTTCTTAACATCTTTGATCTGATTTATTTCCTCTAGCATCTGTTCTCCCAATTCTAAATCCTTTTTTCCAGTAATTTATAATGCAATATAATTATGAAAAGAATTTTTAAGAATGATGTTGTGTATTAGTAGTTGTGGTTCTTTAACAAATCAACCTGTTCTATTTGGATTTACTGTAGTGTATACAGTTTTGTAAGGAGTAAATTTTCTGCTTCTTGTTAGCTGCTAGTAACCTGTATTTCACACATGCTGCCAAATGACTTAATCCAGTATCAGATGTTAAAAGAACAAAACAGTTGAAAAATTTCCTTTATTGACTCATTACTGAGGTAATTAATATTTCACTCCTTTGACAACAAAATGTTCGGAGAAGGCAGAACTGGAGCAGGGTGAAACTGGTGTTTTTGGGAACAGGTAGCAGAGGAAGAGTAGAATAAGGCAGAACCAGGGCTTCTTAAGCAGGACGAGGAACCCAAGGCCAGGGAAGATGGAGAAGAGCAGGGCTGCAAGGCTGCAGCAAGGTTGCTGGTTTACAACTCATGACAAGGCTTTGCACAGAGGCATGCTTGCTATTCACTGGCTTCATTTAGAAGCAAAGGGAGCAGGCAGCCTCAGCGGCGGGGGGGGTTGCCTGGGAGGACAAACTCCCCAGCAGCAGCCTGAGGAATGATTCGCATCCAGGGAGCAGGTTAGAAGGAGAGGCATGTAATTTGACAGATTGATATGGTACCCATTAATTAAACACTTTCTTTAACTGGAAAGCAGATTCCTTTTGTCTATCATCACCTGCACAATCTAATCCTTCCCTGAATTCCAGTACAGTTGATGCAAGTTGAGGCTTTTTTTCCCCCTCTTTTTTATCCATCTAACATTTAATGTCTTCTCTAACTTTTCTTTATAGGCGCTGTCAGTGTCCACAAGACTTGGAATATTGTTCCTGAAAATGAATGTAGGATTATAAAATAACATTCTCTGTTTAACAGATTTCACCTATTTGCCAGCAAATGAAACATAATTTTGTGGTGTGGGAGACACTGGAATCTCTGTGGTATTAGCTTCCAGCACTCAGACGAGCCACTGGAAATAAAAACATGACTCTGCATCAGCATGCTGGCATCTTGTTTTAGCTGATGAAACAACAGTAACACTCACAGCTTCAAGGTAAACTATGTCTGCCAAAACTACCTGAAGTTCATAAGAGTAATTAAGTTCTAAACCCAGTAGAATAATTAAAATATGCAAAACATCTATTGATCTTGAGCATCTGGTGACTTGTCAGTAACCACAAAGACAAAACCAGCCTGTTTTAACATACTGTTAATTTGCAGTATTTGATTAGCTAGATTTTTTTGGTATGTATCCATAAAACTAAAGGAATCAGCCCTGCCATTCATTATATTCCTTTTAATAAATGACCTCAGTTTTGTATCCCAGCAGGGAGGTTTGTAACAGTGAATGTTCTTGTCAATTGAAAATTGATCTTTTCCACGGGATGTTCCAAAAGATTAAGCAGGTATCTTTAGGCATGAGACTCAGGTCACCTCCATCCTGTAAGTAGCATGTGTGATTTTATTTTGGGGTTTTTTTTTTAGATCTGTAACTTCAGTCAGGAGTAGTGTCTCTGAGACCAATGAATTTTACCTCTTCTACTAACTTTGAAACAAATATGTAACTTTCAAGCTGGATAGACACATGAAAAAATAGTCTCAGTGGAATATAGGTGGATAATGACTATACTTGCATCAAGTTGAAGAGAAAAATACCTTTCTCTATAGAGATGTTTCATCATTTATTGATCTTTGTAAGATTTTCTCAGCCTCAAAATCTACCACAAAACAACGGACCTTTTATTTTTAAATAAAGTATATAATTTCTGTTTTGAAGGACTAGAACCATAGGGCCAGGTCATGCCCTGTTAAATTCCATTGATGGAAGCAGAGTATAACTTGGAATAACATCAGCCAAAATATCTTTCTGTCAAATTACAGTTTTCAAGTCTGAATAAACTATACAGTAAAAAAACCCCACCAACCCCTAAAAGGCATCCTGGGGGGAAAAAAAAAAAAAAAAAAACAACAACAAAAAACACTTATGTGGTTATCCGGAAATTGACTTAGTTGCACATTGCATTACAATTTGAACTAGGATACAAATTCATAGACAGGTAGCTCAAGCTCACAAGATCTCAGAACAATTTTGGGTTAATTTAAGATGTTTTGCTCATGAAACACTGCAATACTTGAAAATGTCTGGCTTTAGTGAGACATCCAGAGGAGATCTCTCTTTTTAGCTGAGTCGCTTTTTGAGTGGAGCACTTTCACTGTGCACAGATTGAAATTCTGGGTCCTGAGAATGGTTGCATTAAGCCCTGCAGAGCGAAACCACTGAGTATTGCAAACTCAAGAGTCAGCGCGTCAAGCTCTGTATCAGAAGCGTCCTGAGTGTAACTCCTGTCCAGGCACGTGCAGGAGGCACCATTAGTCATCATATTCACAATCCTTTTTGCAAATGTCCATGCAAACTTGACTACTGCATCCCACTCTGTGTAATGTGTGTGTAATCTATTATTTAACACTTTAAACTCTGGCAACGATCATGCCATAGTACCGGATTTGCCTTTGAGACGTGTAGTTTGAAAGGTAGGATTTAGTCCTGAAACTGTTGCACAGCAGAAGTTAAAGCAGTGATACAGCCACTGTTTCAATCTTTCCTGGACTTACTTTTCATTTTTTTAGTTTAATACTGATATATATTAGATAAGTTGCATATTAGATCAGGTGAAATGCTAGAATTTGCTTCCTTCTATGGAGGAACTAATTTTCTTAAACCCTTCCATTTCCAAATGGTATATTCCTTGACCATTTTTAATTCAGAGCAGCTGTATTAATTCTTTCTATGGCAGTCCTCAGTGCTGCAATTACAGCTGAGCTTTTCAGACGATAACAAATTCTAATTTTATCCCATCTGGTTTATTGTGAAGATTTTTTTCATGCCTGGAGGTGGCTTTTCCTTAATCATTTCTTCTGTACAAGATTGCTAGTAGGAGCTTAAAAGGCTTTCTTTGCTGCAAAGACCAACTGCTGGTTTCTTCTCCACCAGGACAATGTATCAGCAGTTCTCTGGACAAATTGTCTAGAAGGCAATCATTTGGAAGCTCTTGCCAAGCTAGAGAGTTTATTAGCTTTTGATCTCTTTTCTTAAATACTATCACTGCAAAGTTGCCCTAGCATACTGGCATTAGATCTCTACTGGGTTATTTTCTTGAGAGAAAAGATTACAGAAAGCTCCTTTGTTCATTATCAAGATGAAATAAACAAAATTTGTTCAAAATTAAGAACTCAGCTATTCGTGTGAACAGCCCATTGCAGGTACTAGGGTGTGTGTGTACATGTGAAGGAACAAATGGGTCCAGCTGCCAAATGGGAATGAACAGGAAAGGAAGGAATAGTTAAAAAAAAAAAAAATCACAATTTCCCTCTTTAGTAATTTTTTTTAAATCCTTTTGAGACTTGCATTTTATCTTTGCACTCATGTTGACAGTGGCATGGCTGGCAGTACAATAAGATGTTCAAAGAAGATGAAATGGCTTAGCTCAGGTTCAGGCTCTTAATGTCCCTAGACAGTCACCCAAATGATAATAAAAGATGGGAATTTCATGAAAGTCATTATTTCTTTGAAAGATAACTCATTTAAAATGCTTTTATGTCTCACTCATGCCCTCTCTGAATGTACAGTTTATGGGGACTCCCATACAGTCTTCAGCTATCCTTGTGAACTTGCAAGGTCTATGAACTTTGTATGATGTTAACCATTCATTACACTAGATTATACCTTGCAAGGCTAGGGAATGAAGTCTGGTCTGTAGCTGCATATATATGTCCCTCATCTGCAGATAGACGTTGTCCTTAAGAATTGTTTTTGAAAGATGGATCATCATAGGCTTTGGATGAAACAATCCCATTCTTCCTGGCTGAATGTAAAGATTAGAAAGTGGGAATGATTTCCAGCCATTTTTGTCAATATTAACAAATTGGCAAATAACTTTATAGCTGGACATTCAAGGAACACAGTCTTGATTTTTGCCTTACTCTGACCTTACTTTTGATATTCTTTAGTTGTGTTGACTTTTAGGCAGTGATTACAACCTAAAATATACATACTTGCTATAAGAAACCATATGTGCTTGTGAGTTTTTTAAACACAGGTTTAGTATTTCTATTCTGGCCTTGCCACAGGATATATTGTAGCATATGTCCTTTATACACACACACACACACACTGATATTTAATCAGTTTGGACATCAGTAGTGTTGGGCCACTCTACCAGTTCAAGTGATTGCTATAGCTTTAACTAAGTATAGTTGAGGTTACGATTGCATTTTTTTAATGTATATTTCAGATGCTGCTTGCCTCACTGAAAGACAGTCAGTAAAACTAAGAACATCTCCAGAACCTACCTATCTTCAACACATGGGGGAGTAGGTCACTGCTTGGTCCAGACTTTATGACTCAAACAAAGCAAATTTCTCTTCTTCTAGATAGTCTTTGATATTTTTGAAGAGACTTCTCCATTTCAGATAGCTGGTATTGTAAAAATATTTTAGATTGTTTTTCAATAGTTATATGCTCTTTGGGAGTTTGAAATAAACTACAGAAGTTATTGCAGTTTGTTCTTTATATTTTCTGTGGATTCTTAAATGCTTTGAGTTTCTCCCTGGTTCTCCCTAGTTGAACTGTAGCTACCAAAACAATATTGCAATATTCCTTACCTGTTGGATAGAGTCCCAGCATAACTATAATAACTCCACTGACTTCTGAGGTTTCACCGTACGTGTCTGTTCACCCTGAATATGAAGATCTTAGTCAAAAGCTTTGATCACTTTTTTTTTTTTTTTTTTTTTTACAAAGGAGTGTGTCTCGTTGCAAATGATGTAATTTCTGCTTTTCCTTACATGTTTCCCTGGTTTTATTTTTTAGAATAGTTTCAACTAGTTGTAATATTTCTTTTCTATGAGCTTTATGATGCCTAAGCTCCTGAAGACGGCTACCCACTTTCCACCCTCTGCCATATTATTTGGGCTTTGGTAGAAGGTTTAATAACCTTGTTTAGAAATTAGTGACTCAGCATTTTTTTTTGTTTGGAACCAAGGTGCTAAAAATGTTGGTCAAAGTAATATACACACTTTTTTGCCACATCTGACTGCCAGTATGCCTATTCTTTAGGTATACCATAACTATTCTACCAGCTCTAGTTTATGTGAAATTATTCTCTCCATGCTATCATCTAAAAAACTGCATTTAAGATTATTGTTCATTTAATCTTCTCATGCATGTTTTTGAAATTAAATTTTAGCTTTTTTTCAACCATATGTCTGGAGTCACCCTCTTGTCATGTTTTCCCACTAATGTTCATGTTGCAATGTAATTTCTTTCTAAACAGAAAATTAAATTATTTAGTATTTCTAATATCAATCAATGCATGAAAGCAACAACCAAAGCCTGTAGTACCCCAAAAATACCTGTCCTCCAGATCAATCAATAGGTTGTCATTTATCATTACACATTTTAGGACAATTTAGCCAGATTTCCATTCTTGTGACAATGCTTTTATCTGAGCTAATTTTGATTTTTTTTCCAAATAATTTTTTTGTGTGGCGCCATATCAAATGTTTAGCAAAGTCCAAAAATATTACATTTATTGTCTTCACTTTGTCGCTAATTATTTTACTGTCTCTCTTTACACTCTATTCCTCTTCCAAGTTTGCATCTAATACGGAGTATCTTCTGCATGATAGATAATGAACATGTTTCTTTAATGTAACATTTCAATTTTGAGAACAGGTGGTCAAGCATCTATTCCACTGACACAAGGAAAAAGCTGTCTTGACTAGAAAATAAGTCTGTGGTATTTAAAATACAATACCTGCCATCTCAAATTGAATGGAAAATATTCTGAGTATGTCACTTTAACAGTGGCTCTATACCCAAATTATATCATGTGCATAGCTGTTTTGTTTGGGTTTTTTTCTTTATATTGGCAGCTGCTAAATAAAAGCCATTTCAATTTCCTTTCTTTTGCTGATTGAGTGGTTAGCTCTAAGTCCAGTTTCTAAACAGCATCTGGCACTTTTTATGCAGCTATAAAATATTTAAAAATAAGGTGAACCACTTTTGGCAAGCCTGTTACTTGAAACCCAAAGGGAATTCCAGAGTCTATAGCAAGCTTTATTATCTCTCTGCCAATGCAGAACATCTAGTAATATGAGACTGTCTCCTCTGTTAATATCAAGCAGTCAGAGAGAAACAGATGACCCTTGTCACCTGGTACAGCATCCTGCCCTGACTTTGGCCTGAAAGGTACCGAGGATTTCCTGATTAAGCAAAATTCTAAGCAGTTACAGCTGAGATGCAGAGGGACACCTCGTCATGCTGTCATAGTTTTTGCAATGGATCAAAGCATGACAGATTGTGTATGGGCTAGAAAATAAACTTCAGAAAGAAGCTGGCCACCCTGAAAGCTGAAATGCATACGCTCAGTCATTTGCTGGCACGTTGCTATTCAAAAGGTGGAAATGGGAATTCATTTAATTTTAATAGCATTAGTTTTAATGCTATTAAAAAAGCCCAAGCCCTTTGATTGTTTACTGTTGTGAAGACAGTTGAGGCATACGCTAGTGATGGAGGTAACAAAGCATCAGGCAGTAGATAAATACAAAATGTCAGGTGCTTGCTGCAGTGGCAGCAGGTGCTTAGAGTGACAAGAGACCGGGGAGAAAAGATTCCACTCTCAGCCAAAAAGTACCTAGGTAGTGTGGCTCTAAAACTCTATATTCAGCATTAACAGGGTGTTGCCTACTGAGAAAAGTTCTTAGATGTAACAGCACAGCAAAGAGAAGGTTTGATTTAGCAAAATGTTTATTTCTTTTTGCAAAGAGAGCAGGCCTGATGCTCAGCTGGAGTAGGCTGGCATGGCTCCATTGAACTAGAGTTGCCAGCTTTAGGGATTTATCGATGCTCTCAATACTTTTGTGCTTTTATAAGACATCTCTGTAGACTTTTTGTGCTATTCCAGCTTTTACCTTCTGGTCCTTGCAGTTTTGCTTGTCTCAGAACAGGTTGCCATGTCCCTTTTATCTCTGATGGGAAACTGAGGCTACCTTTCACGAAGATGGCAATTCCTAAGGCTTAAATATAGTTATCTGTCTCCTCTGTGATTCTTTCAGAGTCCCTGAAGTGAGATAACTGCGGCACTGGCACAGAAAGGAGGCTGCAGCAATCCATATATGTTAGTGCATATGACACTCTCAAGGGGATGACAGGATTTCAGATTCATCAGATACATAGCTGGCCCGAAGCTGAAAGGAAAGGGTCCAGGGACAAACAACCATGATGTATATCACCTCCTCTATTGTATCCTCCATGTTATACCTTTGGAAAGCTTTGGGCATAGGTATTGCCCTTGGAAACTGTTATCTACCACTGTGCTACAGACTTTATCTTTTGGCAGATAGGAATATGGTAAATTAGTTTTTAAGCCTTGCATGTAAATATAATTTAAAGTTCTCAAGATTCAGTCTTAAAGTCAATAGAGAAAAGGGAAAAAAATCATTTTAAGTCAGTAAATTGAAGATTCTTTATTTTCCTAATATGCTCTCAGGTACACTATAAAGGCATTGAAAGTTCTGGTTAGGGGCTTAGGGCATGCATTCATTTCTCTCCTGTGTGTTTTCTAATGTCCCCCTTTACAGGAAAAAAACTTAAGCAGCAAAGTCATTACGCCACTTCACTGTAGACAAGACAAGTGATTCTGAGGTTTATTAAGCCCTTGAGTAACCTAATGGCATATAGTATGTCCTGTAAAAATGGACATTTTAAAAAAGAAAAAGTTGCGGCTTCTCATGAGAAACACTCTGTTTCACTATCATACTGGCATGGAAAGGTTCAAGATCATGATAACTGTAAAAAAATGTGTCCTCCTGGGAATAGCACTCAGCAATTTATTTAGCACAACTTTTTATTTATAGTGAAACACAGCGTAAAAGCAAATATTCAGCAGCTATGCTGTTCCTTCGTGTATGGGTGCACACATATCGGAGGGGGACAAAAAGAGGAGACAGTACAAGCTGCCATTTAGATAACTGTCATATTGCCTATTGAGGTGAGAAAATATGAGGCAGTGTGAGTAATGAATGAATACCCAAGTGCATTTGTGTGTGCTATTTATATGAATGCTTTGTTTTGTTGTGTTTATGTTTGAGGAAAAGAAAGAAAGGAAAGGAGAGAAAAGAAACAAAAGGCAAGTAGAGTTATGCTGCTATACCCATAGTTTTAGAAACACTTGTGATGCAGATACTTGATTTTACATTCTTAAGACCATATATAAGCAAAGACAAAAGGCCAGTTTTGTAGACTGCCAGCATAACAAGAACAGGAAAAGTGCTGGAATCAAGATCTACCACAACTCAAAACCTGGTAGTTCTGCCAGCCTCCCTGCTGCCACTCTCCATGCCTTTCTCCATGACTGGTGCATGGACCTGTGTGCCTTCCTGCCCTCTCTTGCCTGCAGGTAACCCAGATCTTTTGGACCACATCAAAAAAGTCAACCTCCATGTCTAATAAACATTTCAAGTCCTTAAATGTCAGCTCTAGTCTCATCCTCGTACAATTTATAGCAGCCTGCCTTCTGTTTGAACTGATCATCTGCTCAGAAACAGTTTTAGAAGTGACTTCCAGTCCAGATTGAAGATGGAAATCCTGCCCCAGTGGCCTTTAGGAAGACTGTTTCCTGTGCTGAAATAACTCTTTAACAGAAAGTAACAGGAAAATTAAAAAGCTTTTACCTCTCTCCACCAGCGATAACACACAAAGAATATGTGGAAAATGCTTAGTGTGTGTCTGTGTGTCTGCATGTAAAACATACTTCCAAGTGCTTTATGAAACACTTCTAAATGTTTATAAAACATCTAAATATACGTCTGTAAAATACCATATATATACATATATCTTTTTTTGTCTTCCTTTTGAGTTATAAATGTTGAAGTTAAAAAACTCATAGCTAACATGATTTTAAACACTTCTGAGATTAAGTTCTTCATTCGCTTGCGTATGTTCAACATATGAAAAAAAATTTTGCCAGTACCACTGTCATACAGTAGTGAAATTGGTCCTTTTTGTAAGTGATTTTAGAATGGGGGAAGGTAGATTACATCTGTTTTAAGGTATTGAATCTTGTCCTGTTCAAAATCCTTGAAAACCTGTTAAGAAATTTTTCTTGTTGAACCCTGTATGAAGGAATGTACATGTTGGGGAGGATCTTCAGTTTACTGAAGAAATTTCATGGACTATAGACTTTCGATATTATGCTATTGTAGGATTGTCTTAGAGAGCTATCTGATAAAACTGCATTCAGTAAATATTGTAGCTTGCACTTTTTTATGTTTGAGATTAAAAAAAAATTGTCTTATACACTTTCTACAAGTGTTTGAAACAATTCTTTAATTTTTTCCAAGAGTCATCTGGGAGATGCACACAGCTTATTCAAGTCTTTGAAATTATTCACAGAAGTCATTTATTACTTCTTTTGCAGAGGGATACAAGAAATCTCCCGCCTTTCGTATTTTGATTGTTTCTTTTCCTTTATTATTATTCCCTTGTTGCACAGTTTTTTGATCTGCTATGAAATATAAATCTATTTTTATCACAAAAGAATATGCATAATGATATAAAACATATTTCAATTTATTTAGCCTTCTCTGGGATAAAGTCCAATTACAATCTTTAAAGTATACTCTAGCTGATATTATTCTTCTACAGAACTTTCAAGATACGTTTTATGATAAAAACTCATTTAAATATTGTATCTTGGCTTTTTGCTGATTTAAATGTTCTGTAAAATAGATCCACTATTGTCAGTCACTGCTGTGTGGTTACCATATATATTTATGCTCAAGCTGTCTTTTCCATTTTTAATCATCTGTGCATTGAACATTTACATTTTCATGAAACCAAACTCTCTACAGATCATCATACTTATTTGTTTTTCGTTCGTGCTCTGCGTTTTTTAATCACTTGCGATACGTACAGTTACACTAAACTTGAACACAGTGAAGTACTTAGCCAGGAGATTAATATTCAGCACTTTTAGCTGAGAGATTTTGGTCGGACAATTCACTGGAATATTTTGCCAGGTCCAGGCAAAACCGAACACTGTGGAAACCCTAAAGCAAACGTAGGTGCCTTTTAATGTTTGTAACAATGAAAAGCTACCTACCTAAAGCTTGTGATGTTTTTTTATTCTCTAAAACTCTCCAGACGGTAGAGAGAGGTTAAAAGAGCTTTTGCCACCTCTGACAGCAGCCATCTCCTGCTCCCTAGCTGCTCTGTGGGCATTACCCACAGTCTCAGACAATAGCACAGCTTCTCTCTGCCTTGGATCTAACTTCAGAAGCTGAGCACTGATAGGAAATCACTTCATTGTCCCCATCTAAAGCCGCAGCTGTGGGCCTGGCCAGTGACCCAAGGTGGTGCAGCTGGAAGGCAGGGCTCAGCCTCCCAGCTGCATCCATCTGCACCTGCATCAGGGCTCCACACCAGGGGGAAGGTGCTCTTCCTCTGCTTCAGGAGGTGGCAGGAGAGCCCTCTGTCACTTGGTCACAAGGAACTCAAGCTGCCTTTAAAGGTTAGGTGGTAAGGCCCTAGGTATTTCTTATTTCATCTGAATTCCTCCATGCATTTTAAAGCATGTGTTAGTTGTGCAGTTCAGTTTTGGGGAGTAAGCAGGAGAATGAGCCAGATGCTGTACATGGCAATTGTGTGGCTAAATAATTTTGCTTTGAAAATAGTTGTGTCTGCCATTTTTGATGCTTGCGTAATAATAGGACATTCATGCTTTGTATGTCAGTCTTCTTCAAAAAACAGATAATCTCCTCAGTCTCTCTCTATATATTTGCCTCAAACACTTGCTGGTGAACAGTCTGTCTAACTTTCTGGTGTTGGTTGTGGTTGTTCCTACCATGGTTGATATTTTTTTATCTAACTAGAGAGACCTCAGCCTTTTACGGTATACATTAATTTTGTCAGGTGGTTTTTAAATCGTCTCAAACATCTTCCAGACTCCTTTCCCATCCTTTCACAACTGAAGGTATTTATAGTCAGAACAAATAAGAAATTGATGGAAAAGCAGCTCAAGAATGTCATCCTGGTCACACTAATGTTTGGCAGTGTGTGGGTTAGTGGACAGTCAAGTCTGGTAAGCAAAGTGGGGTACAGACTGAGACAGAGATGGGTTCCTCTTGTAGCCAAGTAGATTCTACCATGAGATGTGTCCTAGGAGAGATAGGGTTAGCATTGCTCAGGCAACCACCTATGACTAAGTATTAGGAGAATAATCTTCATTTACCAAAACTCATATAAACTTTTCAGACGTTTAGGCTGAACCTAAATAAAGAACTTTCAGAAAGTTCATACTGTTCATTTGCCCTCTTCCAATGCTAAATATTTCTCTTTTGTTCAAAAATTTCTTTTTCTTGTGTATTTCTGTAAAAAGACTATGGGTGTCCAACTGTTCTCTATGTTTTGTTTTGTTCTTTTATCAAGCTGGAGTGCTTGATTTATTGTATACATTTCCTGCCACATATTAAAAGCTGCTCTGAGCAAGTGCTGTTCACTGTCACTGTAATAACTAAGCCAACCAATAACAAACCTGGGATGTAACAGGTGTAAAATCAATCAGTCTCCTTAAAGCAATGGAGCAATATCTCCCTGTTTCATTTCTCATAGAAAAAAGGTCTGGTAGGTCAGTCCTATCCTCTTTCAGATTCATGACTGTGTATTGAAAAAATTACTAGGTACTTGTTCCCACCTACAGACACAGAACTGAACCTTTTTCTGGGGTGTGGAACAATCCTCAGGAGCTTCTTGTTTGTGCAGGTTATTCCAAATACATTTTTCTCTTTAAGAATTGTTTTTCCTTCCTCCAAAGCATCTAATGATGGAGACAGGTCGTCACCCATGTCTTATTTTTGTCTCACTTCCACCACCCTCATTTTCTGCTGAAGATCTGTATGAGGATGACAGTTTCATCTCCCACTCTCCTTGCTCTTTGCTTTGCTAGTCAGGAGGTCAAGAGCGGTCCTCCTCCCTGGTATGGTTCAGTAAGGGCTGTGGATCTATCCACACCAGCCTGTCACCATTGTTATGTGTATATACAAATTGTCTATACTGAAAATACAAGTGCTGTGGTAACACATCAGGAATGAAGGCATTATGGTAGTGTATGCTGTTGTCCCTCAGCTCCTCCTCTGGAGTGAAACTGTGGTGTATTAGCAGTAAACTGAAGGGGGCTCCTAGGTTCAAAGTGGTTTTCAATTGTTTAACAATACGAGTTTATTAAATGATCTGTCTATTGGCTTCATATTGCTTTGTATTTTTCTGCCACCCTCATAAAATTCCTTTCCTACTTGCTTGCCAGATGCATGGCATAGTCTCTGAACCACAGTAAAGATGACTCATAGTAGTCACTCTATTTCTCTCTCCCCTTGTTTCCTGCCCAAATAATAGCAACTACTTTGGACCAAATTGGATCTTTCAGGGTTTCCCTTCACAATTTTCAAGCTATTGTTCTTTATTTGCTATTAGTGAAGTTCCTTCGTTTGTGGTTTGTGGGGGTTTTATTTGCTAGTTTACTTGTTTTACTTTTTTTTAGGAATGTAAAAGTATTATGGGAAGTTCTATGGTATGGATGAGAATTCCTTTATTTCTAGGTGTAAGGGACAAGGCCCACGTGTCTGTGCTGTAAGCACAGACAATGCCCCAGGGAAAGCTCCAGAAGCCAGCCATGGGGAGGGGCCCGGTGTCACTCTCCTTGACTGACTAAAGTCTCAACCACTCCTGGAGCTGGGGTGAGAGAAGACTCTAGAAACCTTGGGCTGGAGCCAATAAATAGGGGCGCACGTGAGCCCCTTGGGGGACACTCTCCACACCAACACCCCCCGTTGGCAGGTCCGACGCTGGATCCAGGACTGGTGATTTCTTTGTCTCTCTCTCTCTACTTCTTTCCTGCTGCACAGCTCGCTCTCTTTTTCCTTCTCCTTCTTGCTCTCCGTTTTTGATGTTGTTAAGTAATACAAGGCCTACCTCAACTCACCACAAAGCCGCTTAGCTTGTGATATATATTAAGACATAGAGGGTTGATGCTTATAGAAGTGTTTGTGCCATTAAAGTTGGAGTTTGGTTTTTGGACCTTGAGTGCTATTTCACCTTAATCCACACCGAGGGGATTTGCGGATCTTAGTCACTCTCCCCTTCCCGCAGGTGGGGCGTGACATCTAGGAATACCTAGAATTGATTTAACCTTCCAGAAATAAATATTTATGAAACGCTAGGAGAAATGGTTAAGGCAAAAGAGAAGAGGGACAGGCTGGTCTACTAATCTTTATTTTGTTGCTTAGCCTGATAGATTGTTTTAGTGTTTCAGTCAGTTAGTTGCAACTAATAATGGAAAAGAAAGTCTATTAAAAACACAAAAAACCTACAGTGCTTTGTTTTGTGGTGGACTATCAGCTAGTACTTGACAACAGCTAAGGTGACAGCTGCCAGTTCATTCTATAGCTCTTTGCTTTACCATTACGTACAGCTGGCTGGAAATGTTTTAGCTGTTGTTCCTTTGTTAATAGGTGTAACTCAAAGTTGGTCTTCTTAAGCGGTTTGTTACTGAGTTGCGGGCTGGTTTTACTATTTTTTCTGTTAGGGAAAGAGCCTTCTTTGACTATGTGCTAAGGGTCACTTTTTGTTCGTCTGTGCCTAAAACTTCTCCATCCCTCCTCCTTCTTCCATACCTGAACTTTTCTGTAATTATATTGAAAAGGTGTTTAGTTTCTACTATTTCGGATTATCCTGGGGTCCTGTGGAGTTGGCTCATAAGAGGTGTAGCTACTGTTCTTTCTGTTGTTCTCCCCTCTGCCCCTTCCCTCCCTCAACCCCAAATAATGCTTTTAAACACAGCTGTTAATATGATCCAAAGCTTGGTTTCTGAAGTCTAACAACAGAAAGTTTTTCTGAGTTTGTGAGCCTGGGTCAATTATGGTGATAAACAATTTTGCTAATATTAATATCCAATGAGTTGAAGAGTATTCTTTGAATGCTCAGGATTCACTCTGCTAGGAAGCAGAAATACTCCCAAGTGACTAGCTGGGATTAGTCATGGCAATTACAAACAATGCTAGGGATTAGCAAAGGTGAAGTATTTGAAAGCATTCAATTGCTTCCTGTATACATATTGAAGCCCTGCATAAAATTATTCTTAATGAGAAACATATCTATAAAATGGAGATCTGTATGTTCATAATTTCCCAGAAAGCAACAAAAAGATCACAAAATAAAAGTTTTATGCAAATAAATATTTTAACCAAAATTGAAAGGGTAAAGACAAAGACAGAGGACCAGAATTAGAACCTGGTTGAGGTTAAATATTACTTCTGGTTCTGCATGTCTTTTTGGAAAAGCTTTGGTTATTCAGTTCTAAAAATCACAGTGTTTACTAATTCATGTACAGTTTTATGTACACCTCCAGTACAAAACAGGCTTGTTTGCTGTCTGTGGTATTTAACATTTTCATGAAATGTGAATGGTGATATTTATGAAAATCACAGAAATATTAATCCGGATAGAGGTAAATTCACTTATAGTCTTTCAAAAATTAAACTACTTTCAGGTCACAGTGGTGCCAATAATAGCTTTACTGTAAGATATTCTGAATAATTCATAAGCATAAGAATAACATTCTGACATTTACCTAATCTAGCCTAAAAGATTAGGATCTAATAGGAAACTTGATAATATGCATTAGCTGTTTGTAACAGGGCAGACTTGAAGACCTTGCCCAGGGACGCAGGACTCCTCTCTTGAGTCATTCTGATATCAGGTGCTTGAACTCTGCATGCAGATGCAAGGTAATTATCACTGAGTCATAGAAGCAGGTGCTGTTGTTGACCCCAGTGAGGTTATAAAAAGGAACTGGAGGCTCTTGTGGTAGAAACAAGGTTTTTGAGGTAAAGATTGTGTAAGCACAACTATGAGGTGATCCAAGTTTGGGGAAGAAATTTAGGGTTTCTATTTAACGGTTGTAATGGCTGCCCAAAGCTTTAACTGTGACCTTCGGGTGATGTGGTATAAACATGCTAGCTTGTACCTGTGATGGGCTGGGAAGAAAACTTTTCTTTGTGTTGATTTCCAACAGTATGGAACGTGTGAGTAGTCTGAGGTCTTCTTCATTCTACTGCCCAGAAGCTCCAAGGAAAAAGGTAAGTGTGAAACGTAGTGGATGTGCATGTATCTTGTTTGATGCACTCACTCATTTTGATGTTTTTGTAATTATGGAAGATGGGGAGTTTTATGGGATGCGAACAGAGTACCTTTGGTTTTGTTAGTAACTGATAAGCTTGAAATATCTTAAAATGTGTCTTTTGAATAAAGCTACGTAGTTAATAAGTTGGATAGCAATGTCATAAATTATAATAGACTACTCCCCCCCCCCCCCCCCCCCCCCATTTTGCTACTCTGGAGCTGTGCAGGATGTCTTTCTTAATACCTCTGTGTCTTTATCACAGTGATCTTCCCTGGCAGGTCACACAGTGTATCCTTGTCTGTATATCTTAAGTACTGTATGATTTATTTTCATTTATGTGTCTTCCTCTATTGTTAATTAAACTAAAAATAATACCTCAGGTTCACAACAGCTTTGCTGTTTTAATATCCAACTTTTCTTCTGCTCTGTCCCTAATCAGAACAACTGAATGCCCTAAGGAAAAATAAACAATCTCAGCCTTTGTAGGACTGATTTTTATTTGGAAATTGTCAGACCACAAAATACAGCCTGTGCTGTTATAATAATCCATGCAGAAGGAGGCAGATCTTGGCTCCAGGGAAGGCCGACCTATTTAATAGAAAGATTGGCTAGCCCAAGGAAGCCATTTTTTAAGCATATTGAGGTCGCTGTGATCTGCAGGGATATGTGTGTTAGAACTAATAAGTTGTCACCATACCCATGACGCTTTCCTCCTGATTGTTTTGTTTTAATTCCAGCAAAAGCCATGGAAAGTACCCCAACAGTGTCTGTTGCTGACCTGCTGGGTTTATGGCCCCAGGTAGCCAAACACTTCAAGCTACTCATTTTAAAATATATCACTGACAGCATGGATGTGAGGAGAAAACTTAAAAGTTGTGAAGCTTGAGAGATGAAAGGAGAGTGGCAAAGATGAAACCCTAGTTAACATTATTAATTTTTTTTCTCCACTCAGAGTAACTGAGTAATTGCAACCTAGCCAAAACTATGCAATGAAAATAATTTGTCTCTACAGCAGACAGCTGCTGTCTTCATGCTCCTATGGTGGTACCATTTGTGCTACACATGTCCACTCATGGCATTCTTGGACTCCATTAAATTTGCCTTGAATATCACTGAATATGCAGTTCCTCTATGCTACCTGATCTAGCCTATATTTAATTTCCTGCCTTTTAAATTGGCAGGAACTTTAAGGACTCTAAACAAACAGGAATGTGGCCACCTGGTAGTGAAACAAACAATGGTTAATAAAACACATCCCATCAGGCAGTCCCTTGAAATTATGTACGTTATTTCTGTTTCCCAGTTGAGAGATACAGCATTACCATGATGAGTTCTAAATTATTTCATTAAGTTTTCTTCGCTTTCTGTTCAATCTTTAAAAAATTAATTACCAATTCCTCATTCTGTCAATTAGTGAAAACCTACATAAATTACATGAAAGAGCTACTCAAGTCATGACTATTTTTTCGGAGTTCTATTATTATATAAAGCTACTCTAAAAAAATTGCTGTATTTAAGTCAGTGATATGGCTTTCTTCCATGAAGTGCATTAAATAAAATTATTAAAAAGGACTCGTTTAAAAACAGAAAAAGGCTTGCTCACTTTCTTTACTGGAGTGCCAGGCAATGATATTGGTCATATGACAGTGTTCTGTGAACTACAGAAAACATATAGGATACCGTGGTGCTACACCTAAATAGGACTGTCACCTGAAAAGATGATTTTTTTTTTGTTTTGCTTTCATGTTAAAATGCATTTCATATTTTAATAAAATGAGCATGTGAGGGATTGTGCCATTTCTAAGCAAGGAAACCTTTAAGTGTATGTGGCCACATGGAACACTTACTAATAAAATAGGGATTCTACCTATTTAATTTGGTATGGGATTCTGCTCCCTCCCCCAGGGCTTGTCCAAACTGCGTGGGTTTTGCTGTTCTAGCAAAATAAGGATGGGATATTCTCTAGTATAGTGCTTAACAGCAAATATTGGGGGTTTTAATCAATGTTAGTTCAACCATGTAACTTCACCATGGATTAAATTTAACACAATATTGATAATGGTGACAATAAAGTGGTTAAGAAAAGGCAGTGCTTAACTGCAGTCATCAACAATCCATCAAAGAATTTCAGCTTGTCAGTTTTCTTGTGTATTGTAGCCATTTACAGTCTATTAGCACATAACATCTGTTTAAAAATTATACCCCTGTATGGTGGGGGGAAAAAGGGTGCTGCGTATATGGGTTCACCTAGGAATCTAGCAGTCTTCTGATCCAAAGATCCTAGAAAAAGGGGCATTAGATGACATACTAATAAAACCTAGTATGCGATCTTTAGTTTTCCCATTGCCATAGGATTGTTTCTATAAAATTCTTAATTTTGACATGTTTAATTCAAAGAAAACAAACGTGAGAGTTCTCTGTGGTTTATCTCTGAGGGTTATTCTACAGCCTTAAAGACAACTCAGGTAATCTAAATGTATGTCACTCACCAGTAGTTCAACTGTGTCCTATTAGAAGCTTTAGGGGGTTTGTTCTTGTTAATTATTCTTTTAAGTGCTACTGAAGTATCACAAAAACCACACCTCTTACTTATCATAGCTGTCTCAGCTTAGTCTTTCTAACCCTTCTTAAGGGAATCAATGTTATTCCTGTTTCTGTTCAATTAAGTTTAAAAGCCACCTAGGTCTTTGTAGGCTCTCCATCATTGCAGTACTGATACCCGGAATGTCTCTCCTGTAATAGATACAACATTATACCAATGATGTGGTATTAAGAGCTTTGTTAATAGTTTGTGTATAAGCTTTATATTTTAAGTTTCTAGGCATTTCAACTTTTCTATTATTTTGGATTTTCTTTATGAAATAAAATGTGTGCTTTCAGAAAAGGCAAAATTCAAATGTAAATGATGATGTCTCTTTGGCTGAATGAGTATTCTTGAGGGGGGAAAAAGTAGGCCAAGTTAAACACATGCCTGCTGGTACATAGATTCACCTGCTTTTCTTATAAAGCAGACAAGTAGCTAATTTACCTTTATTACTGCCATGGAGATTTTAAGTCCTTTTTTGATTGATCCTCTAAAGTCTTTCTAGTTCATTGGAATGGATCTATAACTGGTGACAACTTTCAGGGCTCCCTTTAAATTAGTAGAATCGTTATTGTTTCTGTCAGATATGGACGTGTGCTGTATGTAAAATTAGAACTGTATATGTACATCTCCAACCTGACTGTGTGCTTTGTCCTAGATATCTTCTCAGTCAGTCATTAACATTTATGTAACACCACTCCTGCAGTCATCTTGAAGAGTTTTACAAATGAAGGCAAGTTAAAGCAAAGCTAACTCAACCAACCTTATTTAATTTGAATTGTGTCAGGGAACCCTGAGTCTAGTCCTGAGAGGAGTAGAATAGAACTATGAAAATATTACTCTTTTTGCTCTTACTTCATTTATGCCTTTTAGATGAATGAAACATCCCAAGTAAGTGAAGGTCCTTGTTACAATGAAAAGGAAAAGACTGCTTTTGTAGTGATTGTATGTTCCCAGGCTGGAGAATGGGAGTTGATGCCACTTAGACTATGTGGGATTCAATATTTACCCCAGAAGTCTTGGGTCTAACTTTACTGTCCATCATCAGACAGCAATTCCATCTTTTATTTCTATCTGCTGTGGAAAATATAAAAAAATAAAGGGGATTGAATGCGGATTAGGTAGAGAGTTTGAAAGTGTTGTAAGGTACAGTTGTAAGTGTATGCATCCAAAATAATAGTTGATTTGGCACTTGTATGTGCTATCAGAGTATATAGTTGCCAAGTATGCAATTGTACTAAATTCTCCACAATTTATCTTGGATCGGACTATCTATGCTGTTTTCATGAAAACAACATGGCTACAGTGATGTAAACTTAGACTGCGTGAAATAAAACTGAGAAATAAAATCCACTATAACAACATGAAGGTGTTTTTGCATGATGATAAATTCAAAATTTTGTTAAGTAAGGGCAACCAACTGTTTATATTTTGGCTCATCAGCTTTAGGTACATTATATACCAAATATTGGTCCTGGTTTAATTTCAGTCGGCAACTAAGTACCACGCAGCCGCTCGCTCACTCCCCCCACGCCCGGTGGGATGGGGGAGAGAATTGGAAGAGCACAAGTGAGAAAAACTCATGGGTTGAGATAAAAACAGTTTAATAATGGAAATAAAATGATAATAATAATATGATAATAATAATACACAAAACAAGTGATGCACAGTACAATTGCTCACCACCCGCCGACCGATGCCCAGCCAGTCCCCGAGCAGCGGCCCCCCCGGCCAGCTTTCCCCAGTGTATGTACTGAGCATGACGTCACATGGTATGGAATGTCCCTGTGGCCAGTTTGGCTGTGCCCCCTCCCAGCTTCTTGTGCACCTCCAGCCTTCTCAGTCAGTAGAGCATGGGAAGCTGAAAAGTCCTTGGCTAGTGTAAGCACTGCTTAGCAACAACTAAAACATCGGTGCATTATCAACTTTGTTCTCATCCTAAATCCAAAACACTGTACCAGCTACTAGGAAGGAAATTAACTCTATCCCTGCCGAAACCAGGACAATATCAACCCCTTATTCTACACCATCTGCGTCATGCTCAAGTCTCATATTTTCCAGTACATTTTCATTAATCACCACCCCTTTTTTTATATATATATATATATATACACACACAGATATCATTCCCTTCATCTGTGGGCCATCCCTCTAAAATGTTCGGTGAGTTCATTTAGTCCATGACTTCGGGCTCCATCTGTCATAATAATCTTTCAGGGTAGGAAAAATGGAGATGGTATGTGGTGTTGGATTGTTTCATGTTGAAGTCAGTTCTGGTACCATCATCACTGTGCTTTGCTTGGTTTCACTGAAGTTATTCTTCATTAGTCTGTGTGATTCTTATTGTAATAACATTAGTATGGCATAGAATATTATTAGTATTATTAGTATATCTGTGTATTATTAGTATAACTATTATAACTATAATTAGTATTTAACATTACATAATTCAGATCATTGGCTATTCTCACCCAAAATCAAATCTCCTTGAGGTACACACCAGACTTGCCCATCCTTCCGCATTATCCACCAAGTGCACCCAGGTCCTTGAGCAAAAGCAATCCCATGGATGGGTCTGCCTCTGCCCGAGGCAGGAATAACCCAGACTGTCTTCCCCAACATATTTTTTATGTGCACTACAGGGACTTTATTCCCATCTACAGTACGTAAAAGTTCTGACTGGGCAGGGCCTGCTCGATTGGCAGATCCCCGAGTGTTGACTAACCAGGTGGCCTTTGCTAAATGCGTATCCCAATGTTTGAACGTCCCGCCACCCATTGCTCTCAGCGTAGTCTTTAACAGTCCATTGTATCGTTCAATTTTCCCAGAGGCTGGTGCATGATAGGGGATGTGATACACCCACTCAATGCCGTGCTCTTTGGCCCAGGTGTCTATGAGGTTGTTTCGGAAATGAGTCCCATTGTCTGACTCAATTCTTTCTGGGGTGCTGTGTCGCCATAGGATTTGCTTTTCAAGGCCCAGGATAGTGTTCCGGGCAGTGGCATGGGGCACGGGATATGTTTCCAGCCATCCGGTGGTTGCCTCCACCATTGTAAGCCCGTGGCGCTTGCCTTGGCAGGTTTGTGGGAGTGTGATATAATCGATCTGCCAGGCCTCCTCATATTTATATTTCAGCCATCGTCCTCCATACCAGAGAGGCTTTAACCGCTTGGCTTGCTTGATCGCAGCGCATGTTTCGCATTCATGGATAACCTGCGCAATAGTGTCCATGGTCAAGTCTACCCCTCGATCACGAGCCCATCTGTATGTTGCATCTCTCCCTTGGTGACCTGAGGTGTCATGGGCCCACCAAGCTAGAAATAACTCACCCTTATGTTGCCAGTCCAGATCCACCTGAGCCACTTCAGTCTTAGCAGCCTGATCCACCTGCTGGTTATTTTGATGTTCTTCAGTGGCCCGACTCTTGGGTACGTGAGCATCTACGTGACGGACTTTTACAACCAGGTTCTCCACCTGGGCAGCAATATCTTGCCACAATGCGGCAGCCCAGATGGGTTTGCCTCTGTGCTGCCAATTGCTCTGCTTCCATTGCTGCAACCACCCCCACAGGGCATTTGCCACCATCCATGAGTCAGTATAGAGATAGAGCACTGGCCACTTTTCTCGGTCAGCAATGTCTAAAGCCAGCTGGATGGCCTTTACTTCTGCAAATTGGCTCGATTCACCTTCTCCTTCAGCCGTTTCTACAACTTGTAACGTGGGACTCTATACGGCAGCTTTCCACCTCCGATGCTTTCCCACAAGACGACAGGACCCATCAGTGAACAGGGCATATTGCTTCTCATTTTCTGGTAGTTCATTATACATTGGGGCCTCTTCAGCACGCGTTACCTCCTCCTCTGGCAATATTCCAAAATCTTTGCCCTCTGGCCAATCCATGATCACTTCCAGGATTCCTGGGCGACTGGGGTTTCCTATTTGAGCCCGTTGTGTGATCAGTGCGACCCACTTACTCCACGTAGCATCAGTTGCATGATGTGTACAGGGGACCCTCCCTCTGAACATCCAGCCCAGCACTGGCAGTCGGGGTGCCAGGAGGAGCTGTGCTTCAGTGCCGATCACTTCCGAAGCAGCTTGAACCCCTTCATATGCTGCCAATATCTCTTCTTCAGTTGGAGTATAGCGGGCCTCGGATCCTCTGTATCCCTGACTGCAGAACCCTAGGGGTCGACCTCGAGTCTCCCCTGGTGCTTTCTGCCAGAGGCTCCAGGTAGGGCCATTCTCCCCGGCTGCGGTATAGAGCACATTTTTTACCTCTTGCCCTGCCCGGACTGGCCCCAGGGCTACTGCATGAACTATCTCCCGTTTAATTTGTTCAAAAGCTTGTCGTTGCTCAGGGCCCCGTTTGAAATCGTTCTTCTTTCGGGTCACTTGATAGAGAGGGCTTACGATCAGACTGTAATTTGGAACGTGCATTCTCCAAAAACCCACGACGCCTAAGAAAGCTTGTGTTTCCTTTCTGCTAGTTGGTGGAGACATGGCTGTTATTTTGTTGATCACATCCATTGGGATCTGATGACGTCCATCTTGCCATTTTATTCCTAAAAATTGGATCTCCTGTGCAGGTCCCTCGACCTTACTTTGTTTTATGGCAAAACCGGCCTTCAGCAGGATTTGGACTATTTCCTTCCCTTTCTCAAAAACTTCTCCTGCTCTGTTGCCCCACACGATGATATCATCAATGTATTGCAGGTGTTCTGGAGCTCCACCCTGTTCTAGTGCAGTCTGGATTAGTCCATGGCAAATGGTAGGGCTGTGTTTCCACCCCTGGGGCAGTCGGTTCCAGGTGTACTGGACGCCCCTCCAAGTGAAAGCAAACTGTGGCCTGCACTCCGCTGCCAAAGGGATTGAGAAAAACGCATTAGCAATATCAACTGTGGCATACCACTTGGCTGCCTTTGATTCCAGTTCGTATTGAAGTTCTAGCATGTCTGGCACAGCAGCACTCAGCGGTGGCGTGACTTCATTTAGGCCACGATAGTCTACTGTTAGTCCAGGACAGTATTATTTAACCAGGACAGTATTATTTTCAACAATAATTTCTTCGTGTGCCCCTAATGATAAATACCATTATTTGCAAGTGCTACTACATTAAACCAAAATAGCTTCTGCTAATCAACTGCATTGAACATGCACAAGTTAGAAGGCTAATTAAAGTTACTATGAACTCTGAGAGAAGATTTTTATATCGGGAAAAGACATTGACACTGAATTATGACTCTGTCCCAAGTCCCCCTTTCCATGTAAGCAAGAGGCCTGAAAAAGCCTGAATTTTATTTTCTCCATCCTTCTGGATCAACTGAACTGCATGAAAGTGTGTGTAGAAAGGAGCTGAATTTTTATACTGCTGAACAGTCATTCTAGGTATGCTGCTAAATTATCTTTGTCTCATGGCTTGGGCCAGCATAATTCATACCATGTGAAAAGCTGGGTGACTACCAGTTGCCACCTTATGTTACAGGTACACGTTGGAGGTTTCAAAACAGGTGTCAGTGAAAACATTGCTATGAAATTGTGTGTTTTTCTTATTCCATATGAGGCATGTGAGATGTAACATTCATAGCTAATTTTATACTCCTGTTAGCTTAGGACTGCCTACATATATGCATCACTGTCTTTAGAAGGCCTAGTCAGCTTATAAGGTAATGGTCTTGCTGCAAGAAAGGAGAGAAACAGAGTAATAAAGTTCCTTAGAAAAGGCTTTCTCAGAGAACTTGGACTTCAGCTGCTGTATGTTGGATGACTTGTAGGTTCAAACTCTCTGATAGTATGATGGGTAACTAATACCAGTGAATACCATGAAGTTTAGTCCAAACAAAGTGTACAACTAGATGTGCCTTCAGTCCTTAGAAAAAAAAAAATGAACACAGCATGTTACTGCTTCTGTAATCAGGTGCAAGCTCCACAGTACCTAAGGGTCCTTCATGTAATAGATGGGTCTCATTAATGACCCATTGGATTAATTCAATTCATATTCTAACATGAAAATCTATGGGAGAAGAAAACTAGGAGGCCAAGTCAGACATTGGAAGAGAAATAGCCCGTTAGGGAGTCCTGGGATCCTTGTAGGAGGGGTACCTGGAAGGTACCATGGTGACCGATTCCTTCTGTTCTTCTGTCATGTTCTCTTAAGTATTGCTCTATGTGATTCTTGCATGTCTTACATGGTATTGTATCATATTAGCATTTGAGAACAAGAAAGGGATGGTGCCTGCAATCTTATTTTGCAAATGGCAGTGACCCAAGATATTGACAATATTGTGCGTGTCAATTTTAATGGCATATGGCACTACTTATTCCTCATTCCTGTTGAGGGGAGCTCTGGCCCTATTGTGGCCAACAGAAGACTTGCTTTTCTTTAACAGATTTGGGGCTTAATATACATGTAGTGTAACTGAGAATTTCGGTTGAACTGGTTGTACTTTTATTAGCTCAGGTGTAACTTAGAGCCTAAAATAATTGATTATGAGGTAGGTCAATGTGATGAGCTCTACTGTTGGGGTAGCACAGAAGATCCCTCATCTTTTTCTAAGAAAGAAAAGGCAAGTCATATTTTTTGAAATTCAAAAAACCCAAATGGTTATCCAAATCCCACTGCTCTAACACTTTTGTATGTGTTATTAAAAAACTGTAGTCACCTTTATTAAAAAGACTATACTGTTATAAGCTGCTCAAAAAGAAAGCACACTGCTATACTAAGTGGTTATCTTGCAGCATGTGTTTTTGATTTAAAAAACACAAACAAAAAAAAACAGCCTTAATGGAACTTCCAAGGCATATTATTTAAAAAACAGTTTAGTTTTTACAAAATTGTGAAGTTTTAAGGATTTTCCACTTCTAATAAATAAAACATAGGTATATTAAAAGGATCTTAAACAGCTTTTCCCTTATAAATTTAAAATGGTAATTTATTGTCTGGACTCCTCCTGAATCTGTCTGTGTTAAGAAAAAGAAAAGTATTATATAACTGTTTAATTATTTGTACTGCAGCATGGCTTACAGGAATAACTTTGCCATATTTGTGTATCACGCATTAAGAAAATCTTCTTTCTTACTTCCATGCACACTTATTCTAAATTAGAAAGGAGGTTTCATTTGTCTTTTGGTAATAATAGATTATTTTATTCAAGGAGCAAAGGATATTAGTCCAGAGTTCTAACACTCTGTTTTAATCTCTTATGAGGTAAAAATCATAGATGTATCACTTGGTTTCAAAACACAGACTTTTCTAACGCTGTTTTGTAGTGCGTGATATGGGTTGAAAATGCAGCTTTAAATTATGCGCAAGATGTACGTATGTGTTCAGATATGGGCTCTGCTGTTCACTTTCTGTCCCACTTCCAGCATCCTTATCCTTCCTGTCAGTAAGCCTTTCTGCCATAGGTCTCCTCTTCTGTAGTCCCCGACTTGTCTTTTCCAATAGATATTCTAGGTGCCCACATAGGAAGAGGCACTGCTCTGGCCTCCTGCTAACAGAGGGGAGAAGGGGACTGGCTAATAAGCTTGTGATCATGACCAAAATTGCAATACTTTTTTTCATGCATTGTGTAGGGTTTGACAGTGCTGAAATATATTGGAACACTGTGAGCGCAGAGGACAGAGGTTAAAGCATGAATTCAGTGCTTATGAGCTCTGTAAGAATCCCTCAAGGCCCTTTAACTGGCTTAAACAAACAAACCTCACTAAACATGATGTCAAGAGGCACTGTTAAAGTAGAGTTTATTTAGTGTTTTTCATTAGTCTGTTTTACGGTATTCTTGGAAAAAATATCACCCCATGGAGGTTTTAAAGAATAAAGTTAACCATAATACCAGCAGAAGCATGTCTGGGATGGTCAGAAATGTAAATAGACCCTTGACCTTATATATATTTGCTTCCTTAATAACAAGGAAAAAAATTAATACACAAGGAGGTACTTGTCATAGTCATCAGCAATGTGTGTGTGTGTGGGGGGGGGGGGAAGGTGTCTATGGGGGCGTGGGACCATCACAATCAGGTCAGAATAATGGGACACACAAATAAGGGTTTAAAGTCAAAGCTGGGAAGAATTCAAAATTTGATAAAACTGACAAATGTGAGATACTTGGCTTTAAGGTAAACTTTAAAAGTATATTCACTATTTCTGTCTTCGTGGTCATCGCAAGGGTTTTCTTCCCAGGTGGGTGAAATGAGTATGTCACATAAATAATTTTCCCAAGCCTATGCAGGTAGCCAGTATGAGAATCAGCCTTTCTTTAAGTCAATGTTTAGTTAAGTTTTATTGTGACAAAAAACCCTGTATTTTTTGAAGGGAACTTGACAGACTGTTTCTAAATTGCATTGTGGTAATCACTTTTCTGCTATGCTTTCTGTAAGTTAATTTAAAAATGAGTCAAGGTTCTGTGTTTCAGTAAGCTTTTAATAAATACAATGTGGTAATATACTTTGCTTAGGGACTAATCAGAGAAACTAGACAAAATGAAATAGGAACATCTCTATTACACTTTAAAAATTTAAATAAAAATCAGTATGAGGCAGACTACATAACTTTTGAAGCAATATGCTTAAAATGTGGGTAATGGAGAACATTTTTAAAGTCAAAATGTTTAAACTACACAAGCTGTAAACAGCTAACCAGAATAACCATATATGCATACAAATTCAATACAGCAACACCACCTCTGCAGCAGCAGCAGACGCCATGTTAAAAAAAAAAAAAAGTGCATAGAATTTCCCACCTCTTGAATGCATCTGTTCTAAGTCTCAAAAACTGGAGGTTAAAAGTGAGTAGTTGTACTACCCAGTGCTATTGTTGAATATTAAAAAGAAAAAAAATGGGGGAGGAACCCACTGTGTTGACAAAAAAGATTAATGGATTGATGAATGCTGATGAATAGATTAACAAAAATATGAGGAAAAAGTCCTGAAGACACTGTATTGCGTTAGTGAAATCCTGTTACACCTCAGTTTGCTCGTAGCTTTTTGCCGCAAGTTTGATGTCTACTGAAAGTTTAATAACTAATGAAAGCCAAGTAATTAAGAATGGGGCTAAGCTGAGGCAAATAGTTACTTATTCTTATATATTGAGCCTAGTGATACTAAATAACAATGGTTGGCTCTTAACTGGATGCTAATTCCTCTTGACTGGGACTCTTCTCAGTCTTGCTTCTCCCATTTAGCAGCCTCTGTTACTTATTGTTACGTGGGGGGCAGGGGGCTGGAAAGTAAACCAGCTTCTCTTGTTTCAGCGTTACCTGCTTGTGACACTGTTAGCTTTTTCTTTTATGGAGTCTGCTGTGCTGGCAAAGCTGGGAATTGAGATACTGCCCTTGGTATTGGGGAGGTGATGGAGAAGTTTTCTCTAATTACTTCAGGATGCCTCTGTGGCAGAGTTTATTCTCAATTCCATGTCCTGCCTGGCATGGGCATGCTTCAGTTCTTCAGGCAGAGGCAAAATGGTGTCCTAGAGATAATGATGTTCTAAATTGGGGTGAAAAGCCAGCAAGTCTAATGTGAATTAACAATTAAACAAAAAACCCAATGCCAACAAAACTTTTTTTTAGTCTTCAGAATACTATCAGGCTTCCCTTTTAGTATCTCGAGGATAGTCTTGTTTGAGTTATTCCCTTCTTGTTGAACCCATCCATTTTACTGTGCTGTAGGACCCTGTAATTACATTGTACAATTGAGCAGACTTTTAAACAAGGTTCAGAAACAAACTTTCCTGGCTAAAACCAAAGTGCTGAGACAAACTGTTGTAATTTGGAATAAAACTAGCACAAAATATAAATATTTAAAATTCTAAATAAAGATAGATTAGACGGTGTAACTTCTAAGTGAAGGCAGGCTCCGCATGTATGTTCAACTCTGTTTCTGTGCTCTTTGGCTGTACCTGGGGGGTGACCTGTGGAGATTGTTCAAAGCAAACCACAATTCTGCAGCTTTGTCTTTCAAAGCAAAACAATTATCCATTGTTTCAATCACTTTATGAATAACTAAGCAGTCTTGTATTTTTTAATAACTGAATGCTTCTCATCTATTAGAAAAATCACACTGGAAAGTATCAGACAAGTGACTGCCCTTTTTAACTGCTTATTGACAGAAAAAAAATATTTACAGGAGACTTAATACTGCATTACAGTTGGATATGAAGTAGTTAGAATCTAATAGTTTTTCTTGAAATGAAATTTTATTCAGGAAGTAAAAGAAGCTCAGTTTGTCTTTGAAGTAGAAATAGTCAAATCTTCTTGCCTCTGAAAGAACAACTTTTCCTGGAGCAGTGATGTTTCTGAAACTTTTCTGGGGAGCTGTTGCTGGTAGTTCATATTGAAGAAATATTTTTCCAACTAGGTTGTATACATTAACGTTATTTTCCTTTTCCCAAGAAGATCCACATCTCCATTTTTGTGGAAAATCTTTTCCTTACAAGTATCATTGTGATGCTCTGTAGACATTTCATTGTTCTAACTGAAATTTCAATTTGCTTTTGCTTCTATTCTGAAAGCTTTTGTTCTCTGATGTATCCCAAAGGGAAGGAGCTGCCCTAAAAAGTTTTGAAGATGGATGTATGTATATGACGTATCCATCTGCAATAAAACAAGATGTCAAAAACCTGTTCTGGGAAAACAAAGTAGAGACAAAGTTAGGAGTATCTTAAAATTGTCAAACTATACTTTTGAGGGAAGGAAGAACTATAGACTGCTTTTTTTAAATTGCAAATATGAGCCACCTTTAACAGGGACAAGCATATGGATTTTTCTTGACTGCAAAAAAATTCAGCATTGCTCTCTAACACTTCAGTTGTCTCAAAGATTTTCAGGAACCTATTTGTCACTACACTGGGTGATGACAGCCCAAACCTATTTGTCACTGAGTAACAAATAAAGTCCATCACTAGGGACTTCTTGGTTGTATTTCATTTGTAAATCACAAAAGCAAGAAGGCATATTTGAAATTCCCCGCAGAGAGTGAATGAAGGACTTTCTACATATTTTATTTGTATACTGTACTAGACTAATTTTAAATAATATGTAAGCATGATTGCAAACAAGACGGTTTGAGACATTTTCCTCACAGTTTGCAAAAGTAGGCTCATAAACCTACTGAGGAAAATGTGGGATTGAGCTTTTTCATTCTGACTTGAAACACTGGGGGGGGGGGGAAGCTGTATTTTGCAGCCAGTGGAATAAAATTCTCAGAAGACTACTCCTACTACTTATTGGCCTAAAAAATCTGACTGGGAGAAGTAATATTACAGTATATGTAGTATACAAATACTTGAATAGACAGTTTATAGTAGAGCCAACATTAAGTATCAAAGCAGTAAGAACTACTTTGGTTATATCACACAGCTGATTTGGCTGCTTTGTAAAGTGTGGGGCTCTATTAGAAATAAAGACATTGTTGATCTTGTTCTGTTTGTTTACTTTTTAAATCATCTCACCCTCTATGCAAAGCTCTTCAGTGTGTGGTGTTTAACTTGAATTTGGCTTTGAATGTGTTTTGTTTGTGTCATGGATTTTTTTGTTTTTTATTAATATTTGAAATATTTATGTATAAAGACAAGCCTAGAATGAATCTGAAGAGTTGTTATAGTGCTTTCTATTTAACACAGTCAAATACATGAAGCTGTTATATAATGTGGTTTAGTGGTATTATGACAATCGCAGTCCATTAAGCATGAATGCCCTTGTCCTACTACAATTACTTGCACATTCATGCTAGGACATTGTCTGACATATGATATTAAGTGTATGTCGTCTTACTGGCCTAAAACATCTTCCACATGTAAAATACAACGTGGGCATATATACATATTGGTCTAAATGCAAAAATTCAGCTTGGAAGTGCTGCATCATTGTAACATTGCTATAAGGAAAAGGTTGTAAGACTACTTAAACTGTTTTTTCTGCATGCTTGGTAAATATTCCTCTCCTGGTGAATCTCATTCTGATGTTCAAGTTCTTCAGCTTGTTAACAGAGATGGTCTGTTATTGAAGTATCTGATCAACCTCATGGTGTTAATCTCAATTACATTGTATTATTATAAGACCATCATTTTACCAGTAACATCTCTTTCCATCTAAAGCATATTTCCTGATGTACATGTAACCATTTCCATACTGGTATAGGCAAATTATTATTAAGATAAAAGAACCAGCTTTCAACTGAAGTGCTGTTAGACTTTTTTCAAAAGGCAATCTTTCCTTTAAGCTTGTTTTCGATGACTTTTTCAGAGAAGGCATGTTCTCCTTGCTTGGGCTAAAATTGGAAAGAAAATCAAACTGTAGTTCTACAGAGAAACTTTTTTCTCTTAGCTATCAGCAAATCTTCAAAGCTCATATTTAGCTATGGGCTCCTTTTATTTGCTTGCAATATCTTAATTCATTTGATCCTGAACTATACTCACAGTAATTCTAGTAGTACAGTTAAACTGATACACTAGACTTTCTTCATTTCTCCTAGAATGTACTGCTACAATGCTACCTAAGAATGACATATTTTTTTCCCATTCCTATATAACTAGATGTATGTCAATAGAACTGCCAGTATAGCCTCACAGGGTTCTCATTAGTCTCACTATTTCTGCTTTTTAAATAAAATTTTTCTTTTCTAGAACATAAATCAGTACATGTTGGGAGAGCTTTATTTTGATCACTTTAAATGTATTCCCAATTTACTTACACTACACTAAGGAAACCAACTCCTAGCTAAAAATAGTACGTTTGTATAACAGGATACCTTTTCTGTGAACACATGCTGCGTAGGAGCACTTACCTGCCTTTGGTACTCCACACCCCTTGCAACCTGAGGCTTACAGCTTTTGGAAGTCATAGGTAAGGGCAATATAAGAAGAAAGCTGAGCCTTGGTTATTTCAGCAATGGTGAAATCAGAGCTGTGGGGAGTCAATGCTGAGGTCCCTAATTGTTGCTTTAGTCAAAAGGACCTTTTTCTGAGCAAGGGCTCCACAGAAAATCTGAGAATGGCATATGATTTTTAGTAAAGGACTATTGATTCTGAATTTTGAATAATATTGTAGCAATATACTGCCCATCCTTTCAAGAATGATTTGTTTTTCTTGATATTCAGAGGATAAAAAGAGCAATGAATGTATGAGAAAGATGAAATACTTGAGGGTGTGTTTGGGGGTGTGGGAGGGTTAAGCCAATGTGAGAAACATTGGTACAGCGGGAAGATGCCATTAGGCTATAGATGCATATCATAAGAAATAGGAACTGATCCTCAAAACTCAAGTTTTCTTTTTTATATAAATTAGAACAGAGTGGGGTAGTTTTTTACCTGAAGTTGACCTGTAGCCTAACCACCAATAAAAAAAAGGAACATGTTGAAGGCCAACATTGTGATGGATAATCCAAGGAATGTTTGCACTGGACTACCCTAATATTGTTCAACCAACATTGACTAGTGTTTATAGCATTATACTAGCAAAAAAAAGCTTTAGTGCCTGTTGTTTTGGGGTTTTTTTTGAGATAACTACATGTTACAGCATATAAAGCTAACGGAAAATCAAATAAGCTAGTAGTAAAAACAAAGCACATCTTCTAGGTTCACATGAAATGAAAGATACATCTGTCCTAGGGTGATGAATTACTTCATTTCTTTAGGAAATTTTTGGATGGCATTAAATACTTCTATTAAATACTTCCTAAATAGTCTTTCATCAACAACTTGTAACTACTCATGTGACGTTGACAGTAAAAGTACTGAGCAACCTGTAGGAGCAAAACAGAAATCTGAAATATAATACAAGGTGTCAATAGTGTTTCCATTCATTACAAGTGACAAAGTCATGGTTGCAAATGCAATATATCAAAACTTAGATGTTAGTATTTTCATAAGAGTTTTCCCATTGTTCCCTGAATCTAATAGGAACAGGTTGTGAGGAAAAACACTAAAAGAATCGGTGGCTTTTCTCCACCACTGAATTATGAGGTCATTACTACTTGTTAAAATACTTATCCCACTCAAATATTCATAATTATCTATTAGATTTCTTGCAGACAGGGAGATTATGATAATACATCTAGCTCTTGTTATTAGTTGGTAGTTTTCATCAGTATTCAAGATTAGTCCATTACACTGAGCCATAGCCACATCAATATAAATCACCAATGCAAATGCTAAACAAAAGTAAGTTCTGTGTGGGAGGGACACTGCTGGTTGCTTTACTTTCAATAGTTTTTTCTTCTGCATTACTTGCAGCACTTTGAAACCTGAAAATGCAATTTCTCTTGCTATTGATTTTTGTCCTTTCCCATTTAGTAAGCGCTGGGGTACATGGAGATCTATGCATGTACCTTTCCATGTGGTGAGCTCAGAATATGCTTTATTGTTTCAATATGATGCTTCTGCAACTTGGGACTTTGGTCTCACTATCTGTGCAGCAGTTATCTGCAAAATCAAAAGTAGTATTAGTTTACAGAAAGTTCTAATGAACTCCCTCATTTTAGTCAATGTACTACCAAAATTATGCAGTCTCCCACTCTGTCTCCAGCAGAGTATGTAATGTATGCAAGATCTTTATATCCACAGTGAAGTTACCATTAAGTGAGACAGCATCTCAAATTCTTGATCAGGAAGTTGATTTATTAGCAAACTATTACGAAAGTTGCTCAATCTAAATAAAAAAAAGTTTTAAAGTCTGTAACGTCCAAATGAAACAAAGAACATATCTAATTGCCTAAACTGTTATTTCTGAATATGGAATTAGAGGCAAACAAGTATGTTTCATAGAAACAACTGTTCAACTGGTGAAGCTCTTTGTGTATTCATGGATTGAAAAAAAAACATTGGAATACTGGATCTATCTTCCAGGAGCATCTCATTCATTAGTCAGTAAATTTTGTCATTAAGAGGGAGCTCATAAAATCGGTGTATGAAATGGGAAATGCTATGGTTGAATCCAGGAGAAAATGAAAGGGTGGTAACTTTTACAACTATGGGAGATCTCTTAAAATAGTTAAATTTGTTATAGTGTTTCTTTTTTTTTTCCTATGGGAGAATAAGGAGTAAGCAGTTGTTTTAAAGGGGAAGTGTTAGAGAAAAGGTGAAAGTGCAGAGATGAAAATAAAGACAATGTTTACTAATTTTCTGACACTTAAGACCTGTTGAGGTCAACTGAGGATCCAAGTTGAGGAAATTGGCCTCTGGCAAACATACTGAAGAAGTCAGAGGTATGCAGTGCTGCAAGGACTTTAGGGCGGTTATGTGCATATCCTTTACACATCCTTTAGATGTCTAATTCTCATAGTCTCTCTAAGTATTTGATCACCTGAAGGAGTTGTAAGGTGCACAAGTTTGTAATTTCATAACTTCAGCTCTGTATTAAACTGTAACATTAATATTTTTTTCCTTATAAGCAAGATTTAATTCCATTTATTTATAGATTTCTGTTAATTAAAAAATGTCTATCACCATAGTTTCTTATGAAACCCTTTGGTCAAGCAGAGGAACCGTAGGAAACAACTTTGCACTTACGCTGCTCAAGTGTGTTGGTGGTTACTGTTTCATCCCCCTGAATAACATGGTAGTTAAAGGATTTTTCTAGTCTGGGATAAGATTACTAACATAGCTGAAGTTTTCTCATCTGGTGTAAGTTTTAGTCAAATGAGTATATGATTTCTAGATTGAAGTTAAAACCAAATGAGAATAGAACTGTAAAATAAGTACTTGAATATCTATATTCCAAGAACTAGTATACTTACTGTAATACTCATACCTTTTCATTTGTTCAGAAAGAGTTGAAGGGGTCAGCAGTGTTTGGAGTCAACCTTAGCTTCATTTTTTTTTTTTTTTTTTTTTTTTGTCTGCCAGCTTCCTAAGTAGCACCGTTCCCAAAAAGCAGAGAAGTTACTTGTTGTCCTGGTTTCGGCAGGGATAGAGTTAATTTCCTTCCTAGCAGCTGGTACAGTGCTGTGTGTTGGATTTAGGAGGAGAATAATGTTGATAACACACCGATGTTTTAGTTGTTGCTGAGCAGTGCTTACACTGGTCAAGGACTTTTCAGCTTCTCATGCTCTACCGACCGAGAAGGCTGGAGGTGCACAAGAAGCTGGGAGGGGGCACAGCCAGGACAGCTGACCCAAACTGGCCACAGGGACATTCCAGACCATGTGACGTCATGCTCAGTACATACACTGGGGAAAGCTGGCCGGGGGGGCCGCTGCTCAGGGACTGGCTGGGCATCGGTCGGCGGGTGGTGAGCAATTGTACTGTGCATCACTTGCTTTGTGTAGTATTATCATTAATTACATTATTATTGCTATTATCATTTTATTTCAATTATTAAACTGTTTTTATCTCAACCCATGAGTTTTTCTCACTTCTACTCTTCCAATTCTCTCCCCCATCCCACCGGGGTGGGGGAGGAGTGAGCGAGCGGCTGTGTGGTACTCAGTTGCTGACTGAGGTTAAGCCACAACACTTGTGCCACATGGTATGAAAAGGAAAAAACAATCTGTTAAGAGTGAGGAATTTTGGAAAAAGGTTTGAAGCTGATAATCTGGTATCAGGTTAATGGTAGTGTAATGTGACATTGCCCTAGGGATTTCTTATGAGGAAAGTAACTAATGCTCTAGCAGAACTGTCACAGCAGCAACCACTTAGAAAAATATTGTGGGGGTAGCAGAAAGAGGCAGTGGTTAACAACAAGAGGAGCAAGGTGAGATCATGACTGCTACTCTATAGTTTTGACTGAAAATTGTAAACTGCTGTAGGCTATTGGAGGTCAGGTATTTACCAAAAATGAAAGTTCAGACTGATTACTCCTTGCAGATGCAGATCCTAAATGTGATGCTGCAAGAGAGAAAGTTACAGGTATCTAATCAAATTTAGTGTTGCAATATATATACCACAGCATAGTTTGGAAAGGTAGTTGCTGTGTGTGGGTTTTTTTTTGTTTTTTTTTTTTTTTTTAAGAGCTTGATGAGGATAGTATTGAACTTGCCCTACTTCAGCCTGTTCAAGTGTAGTCAGGGAGAAAAAGTTCTGCTAGTTGAGACTAGTGGATACTCTGATGAAAGCTATCCATCTACACTGACATTCTTTGTTTAGTCACAACTTAACAAGAGGAGAAACTGGTTTAAATAGAATGGTTTAAAGGGACTGTATAAAAAATAAAAATCTATTTTATTTCACCAGCACTGCTATTGTTTCCAGATTTCAAAATGTTAAAATGCCATATAGACCTTACTCAGCCGGGTTAACTTTTACTTATAAACAGTTACTGATTTCCATGGGACAGGTGTATAGTTGTGTGTTCAATCATGGGAAAAAAAGACTACACTCTACCTCCTTCATTTGCTAATTGGGAAAATTACATCTATTTCTCAGGGTTCATTGCAGAGTTTAATAAATGATAAACAAATTTACAGAAACACTTTAATACAACAAGAGTTGGAGATGAAATTATTCTCTCCTTCCTGGGCTAAACAGTAGCATAACATGATGAAGTGCTACATATCCTACCAGCCCCTATGACATGAGATACCTAGAATCAAAATAAGTGTTATTAGTGAGTTAGTTCCATGTGATTTGTCATAAATCTACCATCTAAAAAACCCCAGCTTCTAAGAAGTAGAGGTGTCTAGTTATAGCATTTGACTATACAGTGGGATGAGGATTCATATTTGGATACAGAGAAATTGTGGAGAAACAAAATTAACAAAACTCGGACTAAGAGCATGTAGAACAAAATTTCTTATGGATGTTGGTTAGTGTCACCCAGCCTAATCTAGTAATTTGGTTTTTTTTAGAAACAACTATGCAGTGCCTCAAGGCTGCAGACTGCCAAAACTAAAGGTACTATCTGCAGTTGTTTGCATGGCAAGCCCCAGTGTCTGTCAGATAGCTAAGATTTTATGGCACAGGAAAATGTTGTTCGCTATTAGCAGTTGGTTATAACCCCTCTATACATGATCTCCCCTTTCAATATTAATCCAGGTGCTTAAGTACCACTTCAGAAAGCAGAGAGGTATAAAATGGAATTGGGAACTGAAACAGATACCAGGGTGTTTTAACCTGTCAAAATTAAAACCTCAAGTAATCAGGGTTCATATGCACTTGTCTGGATTTCATGGGTACTGCACAACATCTGAAAGTACCTTGCGCACACGCTACTTTTAAAAGACACAGCTGAAGTGTAAAGTGCTGAACAAAGTGATGCCCCCTGCCCAACCATTTTGAACTTACTGCCTAGGGCTGGGAACAGAGTCAAGGCCTTCAGAATCAATTTTCAGTGTCACAAATATTTATTCTAATTAGAAATAGCTGTTCTGGCACTGACCTTTCTGCAAATATTCCTGCAACAGGAGTTACAAAAGAGGAAGTGTTTGTTGCACTTTCATTTTCTGCAAGTAAGTCTCTTGTTTCCTAAAAGAAAGGAAATTGCCAATGAATGCCAGTAAGTGTCATTTCTCTTTTTTGGTACACAGACAATTTAAAATAATTAAAGGAGAAACCTGTGGGGAGAATGAAGGCCCAAGTCTGTTCAAATCTTTTTTTCCTTCTGGCTTAAAGTGACTAGTTTAAGATGGTCACCTTTATGAAATACATTACTTAAATGGCATTTGAACAAACTTTAGGGAAAAAACACAGGAGATGTTAAAAGATCACAATTTCTGTGAATGACAGTATTATTACTTTTGGTTTTATAAAGCCAAGTGACACGAGTTTAAAAGGCATTAAAGATGCAGATTTTTTTTCTCCACAGTATTGTTAAAACATTGTTCTTTGACTCTTAACAGCTTCGTGTTAACTTTAGGATTTTTTTGTTTTTCAAAGCATGTGACATAAAAGAAACAAAAATTCTATTTAGAAAGCTGACCTCATGTAAATGAGTATTTTGAAACATCAAATTAAATGGATAATTTTTTGATGTTTGAGGTCTAAAACAATCAAGAAGGAGTCATGTCTCTACTCTTAGAGACATGAAGGAACCAAGTATAAATATGACATCAGCATACACATTATTGAACTTGTAATTTTCTGTGTGTACAGAGAGCTTTTCAATAGCAGATTCTAATCATTGTTGGATAGTACTGTGCAGTGTTTCTAATAAAATACATAAAAGTCTGTGGGCTTGTCTTTATTTGCATGAAGTTTGTTTTACATGCGATACACAGCTAATGCATTCAAAGAAGCATTAACACTACTTTACGATAACAAATTTTTGTTATCATGGATTGTTAGCTGCAATATAATCACATGTCCCGTTTCCATAACTCATCTACCAATATAAATAGCTGAAAATAGTATTGGTCCATTCATGTAACTGAGTCATTTAGCAGGACAGAAACTGACCTGCGATTGTACTTGCAATCAAAGAGCCAGGAGGATATTCTTGTGATTCAGATGCAACTATGTGTAGGTCTTGCTGTTCAAATGCCTCTGATTTATTGCTTATCACAAAAACTTTCAGAAGATAGGAAGTTATAAGTAACTTAAAATGAGACATGAAATTATGAAAATTGTGATAAAATGTAGGTATTTTCCAATTCCTGATCAGCACAAATCATAATTCGGTGATTTTTCACTTTAAGTGGGGTGAGGCACGAATAGGGGACAAGACTAAGGTTAACTAAATAATAAGAATCTGCTGCAGGAGAGCGAGAGAACTACTAAAAATTTTCAGAGAATTTGCCTGGGTGGTTGGAAGGTGTGCAGGGTGTGGTTTCTGGTGGGCGATGTTTTTAGTTATGAAAGCCATTAGACTGTTTGTTTCTATGATGAGTGTGTACATCTCCAGTTTCCATGAAAATTCCTCTCTGGTGCTGTAGATTCTTTCTGGATGGCCTCTCTCCTAAAATCAACGTGTTCATATAAGAAGGATTGGATTTTATTATTACTTTTCCCAAACTTAATGTTTCTTCCAGATAAAAAGCTGTCAGAAAATTTCTGACTAAATCTGTTCTAACAAAAAATTGTTACAATAAAATACTCTTGTTAAATTAACAGTGGTATTTGGCTTTCAGATACGAAAGCTGCCACACTGCATTTTGATGTGATTGTGCAATTTTCATTTAGTTCCAGGTGTTTTAGAGACCTCATGCTTCTAGATGTATTAATGGTATTTTTGTCCCTCCTTTTTTTTTTAATTTATGAACCATATCTGATCAATATAACCTAAACATGTTCTGAGTTAGCAAGAATGGGAATGAACTAAATCAACTGAAACACACTCTATAGCGCTCAGTAAGTAAAATGGCAGAAGCCATTACTTTGGGACAAAAACCCTAAAAGAAGGAAATGCCTGATGTACTAAGCCAGTCTAGTCTGGTATCTATAGGATGAAATGTCTGTGTCTGAAGAAGTCTGTCTCAAAACAATAGCTGTCAACAAGGTCAGATTTACAGGTGGGCTAGAAGAGGCAGTACTCTTCCATTTAGCACATGGGTATAGCAGTTTGTTTAACATGTTGGTAGCAGGGGTGTGCACAGCCCATTGCTCCTTTTAGGTTTAAGCTTTGTCCTCCTTTGGACAGTAGTCAACCGGCTGTGAACCAGTATATTTTCATTAACTTACATGGCACTGCGTTTCTCTCAGACCAGCTGAAGGTCTGGCCTTATGGCATCTAGGATGTGTGGGTTCTGCATAGTGAAATTCAAGGTTTGTGACCTGGTTGTGTATAAGCTTGGGAACTCAAGCTTTTTTTAATTATGCTGTAAGCTACAATAACTTTAATTGCCATTGCAGAGAACTGTATCAAATAACTGAGCTACTCGGGCAACACAGTTTGGAATTTATTAGCTGCTGCTTTGATCCTAATTTAGTGGTTTGGTCTCATCTCACTGAAAGTATAATTGCCATTATTGAATAATCATTTTGATAGGTTATTTCATTTTCTGCCCTGTTTATCTTCTTAAGTGTCTCATTTTCCTCTTTCAACATTGCCATCTCAATCTGAGCTCCTTCTGACTCATTCCACATATTTTCCAGTTCTTGTTTAATGGCACAATCATTGCTCGGTAACATCTGTATGTCTTCTGCAATTCTGTCAAATTGGGTGGCATGAAGAGACTTAAGTACTGCAATTTCCCTTCCAAGATTCTGCTGTTGCATCATTTTAACACATGGCTTTTTTTGTCTTCCATCCTTTCTTCAGTTTGGTCCCATACAATAAGGTTTCTTTTATATTCAAATCAATTACCCATTGAAAAAGTTAGCTTTCTGCAAAAATCTCCTGTGCACTGTATATCTCCAATGTCTACTAGGGCGTGTACATGAAATAATGCATTTTTAACTTGCAGTTATGGTCCATAGTGGATATTTAGAAGGCAAAACTACATCTTTGTATTGGATATTTTGTCTATCGTATTCAACTTGGAAGTGCTTTTGCCCTTTCATTATGCATATCATGTTTTAATATGTTTCTTGTAGACATTTACAAAAGGAACTGGAAATAACTTAAGAGCTCGAAAAGAATCTGATTTTCATTTCACGAGTTACATTATTTTTACCTCTACAGTATCTATTCTGCCTTCTTATGTATCCTCTTGTAGCTCATGCATGGACACATATGCATGCGTGTGTACACACATGCAAAAAAACCCCACTCATAATGGCAACAAGATCCCTGAAAAGGAAATGAGATGTCAAATGCAGTTATAGATTATCATTTGAGTCTTTGGAGAGAATCCTAAAGCTGAGTAGTAATGAAAACTTCTTTACGTTTTTCTGCCTTATTTGCTTCTTTCTTATTCTCCTTCCCAGTATCTCATAGCAGTATTATCAACCTCTGGCTCTTTTTATTTGATAGCTGTAATTACTGATGTTTTTGAAGTATCAAGTAACATCTAAGGCCTTTTTCTTTCCTGATGCAATTTTTATGGCCATGATATGTTAAAAGTTGCTGGGCATTTAACAGATACTTTAATTCCACCAAAAATCCATCTATAATTAAAGTGCCTAGTGCTTTGCGTGACTTAACAGAGGAAGTACCAGACTGTTGAATGGAGCTGGTAGGAATCTTGGGGTTATGATTTAAAAAAAAAAAAAAAGGCAAAATTAAATATAAAAGAAAATCTTTCACAATAGGCTCCTATTTAATGCTTAGGAATGGTTAAAAATAATATATATATTACTAGATATAAGTTGTATTTCTTTCTGTGTAGTAGGGCCTGCTCTAAAATACTTTCATTTTCCAGGCGATTCTGCCTAGTTGTATTGCTTCAGTTGTTTGTAGTTCTTCAAGAAATGGTGGGTTGGGGTTGGAATCAAAGCATTGGATGGCTAGTTTAGGAATATCTAATCCAAGTGGAATGAATTAAACAGGATTATTACTCTAATTCCAATGCTTTTTATTACTGTACTAAAAAAGTATTTTTTTAATATGGTTTTAAAACTCATGTTCATTATTCCTTTATAGTAGCTGCAAGAGATTGCAGTCACATATCTTCATTTCTGTGATGTCACTTCTTTCCCTCCTGACTTGCTTATTGGAAGTCTTGTTTCCTCCATGTCACTGTTCTTTTCATCTCATAGAGATAAATAATAACTTGTAGTCATTCAAAGATTACTTCTATTTTCAAGCTTACTCAAGTACTTATCTGATGCAAGCCTGTTCTAGTGAACAACACATTATTTTTGTGCCCTATTTTGAATCCAAATGATCCATTCTGTTAAGAAAAGGAAAAAAAAAAACAAAAAACAAACCCACCTAAACAGAGCAATGAAGAAACCTAATTGGTTGTATGAATGGGCAAAAGAGATTTTTTTTTTTAAAAAGCCCTTTTTTAAATAGTCAGTACTGCACCTCTCATTATGTACGTGCTTAGGACAGCTACAAAGAACTGTAGTTTTTTCTTTTTAAATATTTTTTTCTATATAAATATATATACGTAAAATATATACGCACTGTTGCTTTAGCCCTGTACACTGTGCTAGTCACAGGCTCTGCATCAAGTGGCAGTACAGACACATTCGTCTACTCTGGAGCGAAAAGACCCACTGAGAAATGATAGCCCTGTATCTGTTGCAGGTTTTCAATTTGCCCTTCCAGCATTATGGATTGCAAAGGTTTGAAACTGTGGTGAGTGTCCTGGTTTCGGCAGGGATAGAGTTAATTTCCTTTCTAGTAGCTGGTACAGTGTTTTGGATTTAGGATGAGAACAAAGTTGATAACGCACCGATGTTTTAGTTGTTGCTAAGCAGTGCTTACACTAGCCAAGGACTTTTCAGCTTCCCATGCTCTACCGACTGAGAAGGCTGGAGGTGCACAAGAAGCTGGGAGGGGGCACAGCCAGGACAGCTGACCCCAACTGGCCACAGGGACATTCCATACCATGTGACGTCATGCTCAGTACATAAACTGGGGAAAGCTGGCCGGGGGGGCCGCTGCTCGGGGACTGGCTGGGCATCGGTCAGCGGGTGGTGAGCAATTGTACTGTGCATCACTTGTTTTGTGTATTATTATTATTATTATCATTATATTATTATTATAATTTTATTTCCATTATTAAACTGTTTTTATCTCAACCCACGAGTTTTTCTCACTTGTGCTCTTCCAATTCTCTCCCCCATCCCACCGGGTGGGGGGGAGTGAGCGAGCGGCTGCGTGGTGCTTAGTTGCCGACTGAAATTAAACCACAACAGTCCTTTTTGGCGCCCAATGTGGGGCACGAAGGGTTTGAGATAATAACAGGTTAACCGGAGTGTATTAAAGAACTTCTATCTGTTAGTAGTTGTGGGTCACAATGTTGGTTTCTCTGTTCTCGATATTGATTTGTATAATCTGCATCGCGCTCTTTTTCCTGCTGTACATGTTAAAGATTGGTGTTGGGTTTTGCAGTTTGCTGTGGTCTGCAGTGAATAGTGATGTCTCGCTTGTGAGGTTTGTTTTTAGAACATTGACCTTGACATTAGTGTGGTATGTAAACTTCGCAATGAAGCCGTTACTGTACCACGGAGACCATTTCGTGGAGACAACTAGCAGTTGCAGTAACTTTTCTGAGAGTTTTTTTACGGAGGAAATACAGAATGGCAGTGTCACTACCTTCTTCTATGATGTTTCCTCCTTCATTACAGTAACTTTTCAGTATTTTGAACATCCTTGGGCAGTTAAGATACTTCTATTAATACTTCTTGGGAATACTGTTTCGGTTTTGTCTAAAGTTGGTAAGCAATTTAAGAATATCATCCAGAGATCTGCCCCAAGGCTGAATAGTTATGAGTGGCAGGGTGTGTGGGACAAGATGGGCAAGTACCTAGGCCAATGGGCACCCCCAATGTTTTGGAACTTCACCCCTGAGCAAGTGCAGAATCCTGAAAAGTTAGTAGAATATTTGGACAAAGTATGCTGTCACCCTGGCAACTCCAGAGAGATGCAGCTCATTGCAACGTGCTGGGGCCTGGCCCATGCCTACCGAGCCCTGTTCAACACCATTCAGTACCCTCAAGGGGAAGAGAAGGTCTCTGGATCTGACAGTAAAACAACAGGCCCTGTGGTCACTCTGACCCGGGCAACAGGCCCTGCAGCCACTCCGACCCCAGCGACAGGCCGTGCAGCCACTCAGACCCCGGCGACAGGCCGTGCAGCCACTCAGACCCCAGCAACATGCACGGCAGCTACTCAGACGCCGGCAAGAGGCCCTGTGGCCACTCAAACCCGGGCAACACGCACTACGGCCACTCCAACCCCGGCGACATGCCGTGCAGCCACTCAGACCCCATCGACATGCACTGCGGCCACTCAGACTCCGGTGACATGCACTTGCACAGCGGTCACTCCAACCCCGGCGACAGGCCCTGTGGCTGAACCAAAGAACCAGCCTGTGCCAGTATCAGTCGCCCCTGTACACAAGAAGAAATTTTGGAAGCGGAAGTCGGCTCGTTTAGTAAGGGAGGAAGAAGCTTCTTCTAAAAGGGAAGTGGAGGAAGAACTGTATGACTACCCTGGAGAAGGGCCATCACGAGAATGGGAGGAGGAGAGCCAGCCGCTGATCGGGGAGGAGGAAGAGGAAGAACTCATAAACGAGGCAGTGACCACCCGATCTCTATCCCCGAGTGAGCTGGAGATATATGAAAAGATTTCAGCCATCGTCCAGGTGAGCATATTGTCACCTGGCTGCTCCGATGCTGGGATAATGGGGCCAGTAGCCTGGAATTAGAGGGTAGGGAAGCCAAGCAGCTGGGATCCCTTTCTAGGGAAGGGGGCATTGATAAAGCAATTGGAAAAGGGACACGTATCCTCAGCCTTTGGAGGCGACTCTTGTCAAGCGTGAAGGAAAGGTATCCCTTTAAGGAAGATGTCATATGTCGCCCAAGCAAGTGGGCCACCATGGAGAAGGGTATCCAGTTTCTGAGAGAATTAGCTGTGCTGGAGGTGATTTATGATGACCTGAACAATGAACAACTATCCAAAGATCCAGACGAAGTCAAGTGCACACGACCCATGTGGCGGAAGTTTATAAGGAGCTCACCATCGTCATACGCCAACTCATTGGCAGTGATAACCTGGAAGGATGGAGAGGAACAAACAGTGGATGAATTGGCTAGTCAACTCCGGCAATACGAGGAAAGTCTTTCTTCCTCCCTCGTCTCGGCTGTGGAGAAACTGTCCGAAAAACTGTCCCGGGAGATCCAGCAACTCAGAGAGGATAGGTCCTACTCCTCACCTGTACGGACCAGTATCTCGGCTATTAGAAGTAAGCGTTCTTTTGCTCAAGAGAGAGAATATAAAGGGTACACACCACGGGGCACCCTATGGTTTTATCTACGTGACCACGGAGAGGACATGAGGAAGTGGGATGGGAAACCTACCGCAGCCCTAGGGGCACGGGTACGCGAATTGCAAGGGAAAACAGTCACAGAAAGAGGTTCTTCCAGGAAAATTGCTGCTCCAGTTTCCAGCGGGCAGTTCCCCAGAGAGAGTAGAAGGGCTGATCTTACTCTTGATCTTAATCTTAATCTTAATTAACATCGGTGCGATATCAACTTTGTTCTCATCCTAAATCCAAAACACTGTACCAGCTACTAGAAAAGAAATTAACTCTATCCCTGCCGAAACCAGGACAGTGAGCCTCCTGGCTGTTAAAATATTGTCCATTCTGCTAGTCTGGAACTTAACCAGCCACAAGCTGCTTATGTGTATTTAAGTCAAAACCATTTCTCACGGATGCTAGTGTATCTCAATTCCCACTGATTTTTTTTTTTTTTTTTTTACTACCATCTGATATTGAAACCTACAGTTCGTATCTATTGCCATTACCCAAGCCATCCAGTCTCCTTAATAATAACAAACAAAAGGTGTGACCAATTATATAGATTCTTAGAGAAAATGCACAAAAGTTGAACTGGTTATGCACAGCTGTGGAGTGCTAACTTTTAAATCCCATCTGTAACTGGAAACAATTTTCTTTCTTTAAATTCTACATATAATAAAAAAAAAAATATTAGAACATTTCTGGCCTTTTCTGAAATGTCTCTTCAGAACAATATTGAAAATATTTTCTTCATAACTGAGTACTTAATCCAAATTCTGAGCCAAAATGTACTATTAGTGTAGGACTGATGTATGAGGCCTGAATCCCTGTCATTCAGAAAGCCAGCCTTTATCCTGACTTTAAAATAAACAAAAAATATCAGATTCGTGGAAAGAGATTCCTGAGCTAATTCTAAGTACATCCTCTTGGCATAGAGCATCACAGCACAGAGATGGCAACCTGGGGCTTATAATAAGTATGGTTGTGCCAGGACGGGTTCTCTACAGGACCTGTTTGACTGCAATTTGGGGATCTGTATGTATATACATACAGCACTCTGCTCTATGTTCAAAATGCCCTAAGTTCTGCAACTGAAGCTTTATTTTATCATACTAACTCCTTTTTTTCAAAAATCTCTTCCCTTCCACCTCCCTTACTGCTGCTAATGGGGGATGGCAGCTGTCATGACACCTAGTCGCTGCATGCTTCTCTTGTCAATGAAAACATTTTCATGCTGGCATTGACAGCCAGACTGAAACATTTTTATGCCATCTTTATGAGCACTGTAAATTTTCTCCTGATGAACTGGATAAGTCCATTTAAACTGTTAGCTCTCTTAATTGATTCTACTTTTATTTTTTCATTGTGACTTTACAATTTAAGAATAAATTTTAATTTATTGGACAGCTTTTAACTCTTATTAAAGGATGCATAGCAAGAGGATGCATTATTGTTGCACTAAATCAGCATGACATCCTTCCAGAAACTTGCATCTGACATGTTATCATAAGGACAAAGATAGACGTAACATCCTGGATAAATAGCTACCAAGGAACTGGAAGATCAGCAGCTCAATCATTCAAGACAGGGACAAGTATATACATATTGGGACTGGCGCTGTTTAACATCTTTGTTGGCAACATGGATAGTGGGATTGAGTGCACCCTCAGCGAGTTTGCTGACAACACCAAGCTGTGTGGTGTGGTCGACATGCTGGAGGGAAGGGATGCCATCCAGAGGAACCTCATGAAGTTCAACAAGGCCAAGTGCAAGGTCTTGTACATGGGTCTGGGCAATCCCAAGCACAAACACAGGCTGGGCGGAGAATGGGTTGAGAGCAGCCCTAAGGAGAAGGACTTGGGGGTGTTGGTTTATGAGAAGCTCAACATGACTCGCCAATGTGCACTTGCAGCCCAGAAGGCCAACTGTATCCTGGGCTGCATCAAAAGAAGCGTGGCCAGCAGGTCGAGGGAGATGACTCTGCTCCTCTACTCCACTCTCGTGAGACCCCACCTGGAGTACTGTGTTCAGCTCTGGGGCCCCCAATGTAAGAAGGACATGGACCTGCTGGAGCAAGTCCAGAGGAGGGCTGTGAAGATGGTCAGAGGGCTGGAGCACCTCTCCTATGAGGACAGACTGAGAGCTGGGGTGGTTCAGCCTGGAGAATAGAAGGCTCTGGGGACACCTTATAGCAACCTTCCAGTACCTGAAGGGGGCCTACAAGAAAGCTGGCGAGGGACTCCTTACAAGGGCATGTAGTGATAGGACAAGGGGTAATGGCTTTAAACTGAAAGAGGGTAGGTTTAGACTAGCTATAAGGAAGAAATGCTTCACTATGAGGGTGGTGAGGCACTGGAACAGATTGCCCAGAGAAGTTGTGGATGCCCCATCCCTGGAAGTGTTCAAGGCCAGGTTGGATGGGGCTCTGAGCAACCTGGTCTAGTGGAAGATGTCCCTGCCCGTGGCAGGGGGGTTGGAACTAGATGATCTTTAAGGTCCCTCTCAACCCAAACTTTTCTATGATTATGATTCTATCTGAGACTAGCTGGGGTTTTTTTTGGTTTGGTTTTGTTTTGTTTTGTTTTAATACTTACAGGAAGGATGCACTTACTTTCTGGTTGAATTAGTTGAGCTCAGGTTGAAATCTAGTCACAACTGTATTGCTCTTGCTCTGAAGTAGTGGCATTAAAAAGTGTATAACTGACTTCAAAAGTGCACAACATACGCGTGTTCCCTGAAAACATCTGAACTAAAATGAAACAGAATGGAAATTTATGATTGAAAGAAACTTAGAATATCTGAGATTGATAGTTAAATTGGTATTTTAAGGTGCAGACTGCTGAATTACAACGATATTTAATAATCTTAAATAAGATATCCAGGATACTCTCTCTGAGTACATATAGGGTGATAAGGTACCTCCAGAGTGCAATGAGTTCTTGCCCTACCCAGTGACTCGGGGTTGCTTACCTCTAAAAATTAGGAGGGAGGAGCGTGTGTGTTGAGTGATCTGCATCTGCATTAGGGCAAGTGTCAGTCTGTCCTGGACTGACTGTGCTACTGAACCTTTTGCTCTGTTCTTCTGTTTTGTTGAGCCAAGCTTGTTCAATTGCTTACTAGCCTTGCAGAGCTATAGATACCCTTCTGCAGCATTGGCAGGAAGAGAGTGTGTGGCAAAGAGGTAAATTCTGTGCTAGCGACCAGCAAGTGCAGCTCACGAAAACTCTCAGATTGTTATAGAACCACTTAAAACAAATCTGGTCATACTGCAGCCAAGATGCATTGCTGCCCTTCTTTGAAGAAGATGGAAAATTGTTTTATTCTCCTGCAATTTATTTTTCTGATTTAGTGAATGCCTAAGCATGCAATCAAGGAAGATGCTTCTCTTGACTGTTTTCGTTGTGGTTAGGAAGTGAGAGAAATTCCAGCAGTGTAATAATTAGGGCTGTCTGTATCCACTCAACTCCCCTACTTAAAGACAAAAGGGGAAATGAGAAATTGGGAAAAACTAAAGATAAAATTCTGGTTCTTTGAAGTACGGTGGAAGGAACAATGCTTTGGAGAGAATTGGTGTATCTTCTGCAAACTAAATATGCCCACTTAAATATTTGCACTCTTTCAGTGCAAGTTCATTTTAAATGAGTCTTTAGAGGCACTCCTATCACAGTGAAGTAATATCAAAACAGGGTGTAGCAAGCCTAATAGCTTTGAGATCCTCTAAAGAAGAAAATGTGGTGAAAGTTCCCTCTGTGCCAGTTCGTGTCAGTATCTTTTATTGGTGCCTATGTATTTGAAAAGAGAAACATCTGCCATGAAACAGAAAGCCAAAGAGAAGAAAGTTTTGTGCTGACAGATAACATGTGAGAGGCTCCCAAGAATCCATTAGCTCTGGAGACTAGTGGTCCTGTTGGATCTACAAGAACTGATAAACTTAGGACACAGTCAGCTGAAAATGTGCAAGGCCACTGGCACATATTAACATCAATGACAGGATGTATAATTCAGAACACATCCAAGAAGGCAGTGGCTGTTATATACAAAGTCAACAGGATTAGTTACACATCTGTTGAAGCAAAAAAATTCCCTTGGGAGACTTTCTGACCTAAAAGTCAGCGATGTATCCATATGATGTGCCACTTCTGAATAAATAGCTGGGGTTGGCCTTCCAACTGTTGCTCCAACAGGGTAACTGAGAGTATGTGTGTATGCATGTATGAGGGATCAAGCAAATGCATGCACTGTGTGAACAGTTATCTGTATTAATAATAACAGCTTATTTATTAGAACACCTTTAATTATTGACAGTGATCTGTGTCTTGACTCAATCCCCTATGAGAGAAAAGAGTATTTACGACAAAGGAATACAGTGGATTCGTTTATACCTATTTGTTTTTAAAATACACCTTTTCATAGATATGTATATAAATTAGATTCCTTGTGAGGACAGCCTTCAGAATCAAGTTTAAACTTTGGTTTTGGAAGTTCAGACTGAAGTACATCATGTATCCAGCAGGGAAAGGATCAATGTGTCGAAATGTTTATAAGGTGGTCTTAAGCAGCAGCTACTTTTGAACACCCAAAGAACATCTAGTATGGGAGAGAAGCTTTATGTAATGAAGTTAAAGACTGAATTTAAGTTTTGACTGGCTTGAAATAAAAGCAAAAAGGATGGAAGAAAGGCTATAATTATTGGAAGAACATAATGTGATGCTTAGATAGGATGTGAAATTCACTGAGGAACATATTGCAGCTATAATTAGAGATAGTGTTTCAGTCACTTTAAAAATGAGTCATTAGAGAATACATTAAAAAGTAAAATTCTACATCTGTTGAGTCTCCCAGTTGGGACAGAAACATGAGACCTAAAAGGGAGATGCAAATTTTTTTCTTCTAAGGAGCTTTGAGGTTAAATTCCAGAAGTGAAGCACAAATAAATCTTTGGAGTTGGAAACAAATAGAAATAACATAGAAGTGTAGATGGCTTGCAATACTTTCCATATATACTTCTAGAACATATACAAGAGCACTGATACTCTTGTTCTACGAGGAGTTGAAATTGATCACTTAAAAGTTTTACAGGGCATTCCTCTCATCTTTCATCCTTACTTCCAATCATAGGGAGGGGAAAATAGTTCCACTGTATGTTTTTGTAATGTATACAAAAAAGAACAGTTGAGTGACTTAGTCTCAGTTCCTCTATGTTCATCTTCAATATAATAAACTAGATGGAGAACAGCTCTTACTATTCATTGCTCAGCTATAATAAACAATTTTCAGTTAAATTTTTCTAATCATGCTAGTACTATAGGTGAGAAGCACAGATGTCAATTTCTGATTGCATTGGCTTTTGCAAAGAGCTGAATTTTCTGGGGCAGGAGAAGTTTATAGGAAGGAGGACAATGCATGTGGCTGGCACCACATTTTTCTCAGGCTGTTTCCATGAGGGAATGTTCTACAATAAAATATATTGCCTAGCAATTTTAATCAAGCAGCAAGTTAAAGGAAAATGAGCTATACAATAATAAAGAGGATTCTAGCATTTGGTCCTACAGTTTCCTCTTTTTTCAGCCTCTAATATCGATTATTCTGTAGATCTCTTTCTTATTTCAGCTGATCATTATCTGTTTTGAAACTTTTTTTTTTTTTTTTTCTCCGCAGTTGTGCCACAGACTAAACTTGTGTAGACTTGTAGTAAAATAAGATGACTCCATGTCAGAGGTCTATCTGGACAAAATAAAATGCAACAACAAACCTGGCAGATTTGGGATCTCTAATACTGCATAAGCAATGTCGTTGCTAACTGCTGGGGAACTCAGAGATGTAACACTTCACTGAATCTAGTTAAGATGATAAAATAAATGTACACTCTGTACTTAGATCTATTTGCTTAACTTACTATTTACACCCAACAAGAAGTTTTATAAGCACCAAAAAATGGGTTCTGAACAATTAACTATTGTAGCACTCAAAATGTGAGGTAGCCTGAATAGACACATTTGCAGCCAGTTTTGGTCATCATGTTGTCTGAAAGGGGTTATTGTTATATTTGTCAGTGGAATAATGGTGTTTCTGCTCAACTGAAGCTGCCTGCAAAGATATGAGTTCTTCTAGTTGGCTTGCCAGTTAAGCCTTACATCTGAGGAAATGCAAAAGAAACATTTTAGAGGTAGTTTGATATTAAACTACTGTACTCTTATGTACCACACTGCTATGTGGAAACTGACTCTTCTTATGTTCTGTCTTAGGGTGGCTCCCTGGGGCAACCTCAATTCCTGTTGTGCAATGAAATATTCCATCTAGTTGAATATTATGGTTCATTTTCAGAGTCACCCACTTAAAAGGGCTAGTAGGTAGTCTGGTCAGCGGTACATGGAAACTTGGGCTATGCAAGGGCAATTGCTTCTGCCAAGGTGCCATGCTAAGGCAGATATATTGCTACTGAGTAATCAAGTGGCACAGCCCTCTCTGCACCACAACATGTTGTGCCATATAGATATTCCCTTATTTCTAAAGGCTCTTTAACAGTATTCAAGACAAAACAGCTTCCAGGCTTTAACAAGAAACGAAAACACCTTAGAAGTAACCCAGTTCTCATAATAACTGCTATATTTTTGATTTTGCTTTATTAAATAGTAGTTGGAAACCAAGTTATTGACAACTTTCACAAAATTGAAAGGTGTTTCTTTAATTTGTTACATCCTGTCTCTGTTAAACTGTTACAAAGATGATCTCTTGGATAAGGATAACTTGTCCCCTGAGAACCTAATAGAAAACTTTTGTCCAATTGCATAGGTTATGAAACATCATAAATTGTTGACCCCTAATGACATGGATAAAATTTAGTTTTAATTTAAAATTAAAATGCTTTTTACCTTTACATATAGTCTTAGGACAGTTCTGGTCTCTGAGTATTCACATCAGTCTAAATAAGAGGTATTGTCTAATGCACCCAAATATAAAAGTGCACTTTGCTTTTCCTCAAAAACAGAGGGGGGAATGCTCATCTGTCAGCAAGCACAGAGGATGCTTGATCAGCTGTCTGCACCCTGATGTTGGCTGTGGCAGCCATGGGTCTGGTCTTCCAGCTGGAGACCTAGAGATAAACGCAGAGTGGAATAATCATATTACAACTAGTTGGATATGCTTCAAACTAAAAGGTTTTCTCAGGGAGATGAATTTTGATGCATGATTTTTGTCAAACTGATTTAGGACAAATTGTGCATGCTGGAGCATGAGCAACTTCAATAATATATCTGATCATGCTCCTGTGTCGGCATTCCTCTGTGAATGGGAAAGGATGCATGTCTCCTGGAAGACTAATACTTGAAAGCAGAATGGAAGTAACAGAAATGCAGAATATGGGGGAGAGTGAGTGAGCTCAGGCTGTGGTTGTTTTTTTTTTTTCTTATTTTTTTAAGGAAACTATTGCTTTTTGACAGGTCACCTTAGTAAGCGACAATGAAAATAAAATTATGGTTTTACATCTTACTTTCTGGTATTGGTAGCACTGTAAACCTAAGTGTGCCATCCAAGGCACACTTAGGATGCTATTAAGAATTGCTCAGCTTTTTATGTAAAAATATTAATTATCATCTTTGAATTATGAAACTGCAAAAGCTACAGTACAATCTCAATAACAAATGTAACTCTTTGGCAATGGTTTATGAATAGAGTATTTTAAGCCACTAAAAGTTTCTATAGTTATACTGAAGATGTAGGCTCTTCAAAGTAACAATGACTTTCTTAGGTCAGACAAAGCATAGATTGATCATGGTTAAAATCTGACAAAAAGGTTATAGTCAGTTATTTTTTTTTTTAAAATGCAGAGTAACTCCACTCACTTTTGAAAGGGAGTAAATGAAAATAATGAAGCTCATTGATATGCTTGCATTTTCTTCCTCTAGTGGAAGGAAAGTTGAGTTAAGGTGTTTAAGAACTGCTTTTTTTTTTTTTTCTTTCTCAGAATAGCCTTTGCCATTTATTACACTCAAAAGTTTACTTTCACTGTATCAAGTACTTCCAGGATATAATTTTATATGATGATATCTAGAGTATCACCACTAATGTTAGTCAATTGTTTTTCCTGTTATTTTCATTATTTTTGTGAAGCAATTGTCTAGGTAATAAGGGCATTGTGATAAACAAACATCACAGCCAAAATAGGCAGCTACTCCTTGTTCTGGGTTGTTCTTTTGAAATGATTTAGAGATACTTCAGGACTTTAACAGGTTTGGTCGAAGAATATAGATATAAACTGATCTCTAATGCTGTTTGCATCAATGCACATAATCTGATCTAATATTCTTGAAAAATTGACTTATGTGAGTAACTCTGTTCTGCGTGGAAACAATTGGTTTGTTACAAAGACTTAGTTGCATGGCATTCCCTTGTCCTCCTTCCAGAAGTTAAATTATGTTGAAGGACTGCTGAAAGTAACTTATTTTTCTACATTTTTTTCCCAGTATGTTTTCTTCATTGCAAGAGTATCATACAAAGGTAAATGAGCTGGAAAGACTGCAGTTCCTTTGCTTAATAAATGGTTGTTGAGTTGATCCACAGAGCAAGCTCTGTGGCGGTATTTCTTTCAAAGCACAGACCTGAAGATTAGGAACTATTTCATCATACATATTTAACTAATTATTACAAAACAGAACTCAAGAAGGTCTGAAAGCAAATAATGATCTTAAACACTTTTTTTTTCTGTGTACATTTTTTAGGTCTGGAACATTTCTATGTCTTTAAACAAGCAAATACAGAAGTCCTGCAAGCAGCCTATTTGCAAATTGGACTGCAAATATCCATATTTTTGTAACTTTTTACCTGTTGGTTACACACCATAATCACCTATCTCAGTAGTCAGAAAGTCTTGCTGGGCTTACAGCTTTTCTTAGATCAAATCTTGTGTTGTGCCGTGCTGTGCAAATAAGCTTTCCATTGAAATCTCAAGAGCTGTTAAATGTATTGGCCCAAATTCTACTCTGAGATGTGCCCTAACAAGCTTCCCAGTTAACAGATTCCTCCATCTCCTTCATCCTCAATACACACCCCTTTCCTTCAAAGCTCCACAGATAAAAAAACTCCTTTGAACATCCACAAAAAAAAAACCTGTCTCTCCCCACTGAAGGAGTAGTTGAAAGCAAAGTAGGTAAAGAAGGTAGACTAAGCTAGCTGAAGAATTAAAATATATTTACTTTCAGTCAGTTTCCAAGCCTTCTTTAATGTATTCTTCCAAACGAATTTGGAAATGAGAACTGTGTAAGAATTCTGAAAGATAACTATAACTAGTTAATTGTAGAAGTCTCATTCACTTTTTTATACATTAACTTGATATTTACTTTCTTCTTTTTTAATTGCGTGATCCTTCTTGAAATGATTAGGGAAAAAAAGATTACGAAGCTATTTTAAAGCTTTTTCTGTGGTAAGGCAGTTGAATTATGCTTTAAGTGATTTATGGGGAGCTGTTAACAAATAATTTTCCCCCTATATTGTAGTCTAATGCTTTCCTTTTGGATAAGGGAGAGATCATTCGTTTAAAGTAGTACACTAATGAATCAAATTCTAAAGCATTTTAAATTAGTCTTTTTATTTTGTTTTATACTGTAGTTATTAAAATTAAAGGAAATTTTTTGAGCAAATGAAGTTATACTACTGAATTACATAATTGGGGTTCTGAATAATCCCTTAAATAACTACTATGGCTTTTATTATTTGGCAAATTTGGGAATAATGTTGAGAGCAAATCATGGCCTCTAACTAGATTTCAGTGATTGTATTGGGGGGGTTTTGATGGGGTCAGCTGACCAGGGCCTGGAAACATTATAGAATAACTTTACTGTCTAGGAAAAACTAAATCTGAGAATACTTCTTCAAGCTCACAAACATAGGGAACAGAGTGCACATGTGCATATGACAGTATGCGCGCACACACACACGCACACACACTTGTCTGGGACAAACAATATTTAATAAGGATGTGGTTTATAGTGGTGTGGTATATGCTCCTTATATAACCTTAAGCCGTATTCTCAAGTAAAAAAAAAAAGAAGAAATCTTGAAGTTGGTATTTTCTTCATATTTGCAGGAGAGCAACACACAGCTTCACCAAACTCTGTGTTGTGCTTTGAGGCTAGCAGATAAATTATGTAAGTATTTTTTCTTACAGTGACCGTGGCAATGATCTGTTTGGGTGGGTTCCTCAGAAATTGGTAGGTATTTGGCTGTTTCCAGCATCAACTTTTAACCAAACATTCTGTCAAGGAAAACCAAAGTTTGGCTAGCAGCCATGGAAGAAACTTTTATCCCTTCTTCCACACCTTTTAGCAGAGAAGAATTTTATTCACAAGATCACTTACCTTTTGAAATACTTTGAAAAGTGTCCTAGCTTAGACTGTTTTGTTGAAAGCTGTGCTGACTCTGATAGGAAAAGCAAATGAGGATTTTAGGTGCTAAATAGCTGTGGATGCACTAATAGTGAAGGCTGACCCATAGATGCTGCGTATGGGACACAGATGGCGAGTGCCTGAGTGATCATAAAGTCCTTATAGAGCAAACAAATATAAGAGGAAGAAATTTTATTTCCTTCTCAGTAGGCACATGGGTGAATGCAACCTGATGGCTAGTATCAGGGATTCTGGTCTCAAGCAAAAGCTCAAAGGTAAAGGAGAACATAAATCTGAACTGTTACAGGGTTCCCTGGCCAACAAATATGTACAAGGCAAAGGAAACATTTGAGGAAAAAACAGCAGATTATCTTGTATGTTGAGGAGCATTGCAGACTCTGTAAGGGCTAAAGTGTTTGCTGCCTGCAAATATAGAGCACTCACTTGAGCCTCCTCTGATCAACGCTGGTCCTCTTCATCCATTCCCTTGGGACTGCTATCCTCCTTGGTTCTCATACACATGCCAGGGGTTTTGCATCAACCCAAATTTGCAGGGGAAGATGAAGTAAAAAAAAAAAGCTTGAAATGCCTTAACGAGACTTTTGTGTGGACTTATTGAAGGAAATGGGGAGCAATTCTAACCACTATTTATTTTTATTCGTCCTAATTGATCTGTTTGCCCCTGTCTCTTCATATTTTTGCATGTCTACTTTGAAGGGGGAAAATGGAAGTTACCAAAATGGTTAAAAGTCAGTCTGAAATTGAGCAAACTGAGTTTTACTGGCAGGAGGGAGATGTTACAAGTGAAGCAGTTGAAAAAAAGCCATATGTAGGGAAGACAAAATAAGGTAATAAAGAATTGGATGAATGGTAATAAAAAGACCAAAGATACCAAATTTTAACAATAGAAGCAGAAGTCAAGCAGTCAGCATGTAACGGATGGAAAGAATTAGTTTAATATGATGGCAAGAAGGAGGCTATAAACTTTTGTGAAAAGAAATAGAAGTAAGCCACCATGCTGAACTAGACTATAAAATGACTGAAACAGGAGACCTTGATGTAGATTTGACGGGGGTATCCTGTGGGGCAGAGCGGGGGGAGAAGAACTAGAAGCAGTGATTTCAGAAGATGGAAATACAGCAGAAGACTGCACTCCCCTGATGAAATCAGCATTGAGAGCTAAAGCATATGTGGTCATCTTGTATCTTAATAAGCACCTTGCTGCCCTAAGACTAATGCTTTGGTTACCTTTTTACCTTTTATTTTGAGAGAAATTGGAGGAAATCTCAAGCACATAATTGCTAGTGATCATTCATAATTCCTGGATTCAGTCTCTGTGGTTTCAGTCATTAAAGCTTCCTTCCTATGGTTTCATCTGTCGTATGAACTACATGTGCATCCCAGTTTCCTTTGTGATGAGTTCAGTAACACCTTTTTTTTTTTTCTGGGGTTTGAGTTTGGGGGTGTGTCTGTTGCTTGGATGAGGTTTTTGCTTTGATGACTAGTTGGGAACAGTTTATCAAAAGCAAGACCAGTTCTATTGCTTTTCCTACAAGGCAGTGTATATATATATATACACATACTATGTACACATAGATACAATGATGTCCCTTAACAATACCATATATTCCTCCTTTTCCCCTATGTCAAGATGCATTTTAAACAATTCCACAGCAAAGTTTTCAGTTCTGTGGAAGACAAAGCTGCTCAGGTCCTGTATCTGTTGCTTTCATAGTGTTATTAACACTCTTTCCTGCAGTTTACAGGCTTTTAGTTAATCTTTGAAGAGCTAGAAAATGTACAGTAAATGACAGCTTTTTGATAGTGACCAGGAATCCCAATGTTATATATGTTACTGAAGACCTAGCAAGGGGAGTGCAAGGCAAAGACCTGTGTATCATAGTATGTGTAATAAAGACACTTTGATTTAATACTTTATTTTTCAATATACACTCAGGGTAGGGTTTTAGAAAGTACTTCGGAATGTAAGAGCATAGGCTGAACTTTCTGTATTTCTAGCTTTGGACACAAGGTCTTCCTGAGTACATTGCCCTGTAATCAGGCCTGTGTTCCTTTTCTGAACCTTTGAAGACCTTTGAAGTTTGGGGGGAGTTTTCATTCCAAACTAAAATTTAAAAATTCAGAGATTTCCAGCAGATTTCTACTGCTAAATTCCATGTATTTTAAAAACCCCACCTTTACTCTTTCATGTTTCTCTGTACAGCTACAAGTATATTTAAGCTTTATGAATAAAGGATAAAAAGGTGCTTACTGTTATGTGTTTATCAAGGAATAGAGACAATACATAGCTTTTTCTATATAAAATAAGATGCTTGAATTAGTCGGATCCAACCTTGCTGCAATTATCTTAGGGTAAAATCAAGAGTTCCAATGAAAGATTTGATTTGAATTTTGATGGTCCTCCTAAACACAATTAATCCTTCTTCTTGGCTCTTTAATATCAGTAATTTACAGTTTTAACATCTGCACTTAAGCAGGACTTTTTTGCACCTGCAATTATTTATGCAGAAATTACACAGAATTTTTCACCTTCAGTTAGTTGTAGGAACACTTCTGTCAGAAGGGGTCTATGTGAACACCTAAAAGGAATGTGCATGAGGTCTTCATGTATACTGATATTAAAATTCAAGGAAATACCAACTTGTTCAAATAAAAAATACAGCTCATGAAGAACGTCACAAACAATGAGGTACAATTTAATCTCTGCCATTATTTTGTCCTCTAAATTATGTGCCAAAAAAAGGAGTAATCTAGAAAAAAATGCTTCAAAGCAGAAATAACTAGTGACATTATAACGAAACTGACAGCTGTAGGTCGCTAAATATGGAATGACTGAAATTAAACTATCTCCTGGAAGAAATACAGAACGAATGGCCAAGAAAAGGTGATACTAAGGAAATTTAGTGGACTACAGAGAATGAACCCTATGTATGGGTGAAATCATCACTGTAATTGTGTTTGAGAGAAGCAGTTTAATTATATTCCTTGTACAATTTTTATGGATACACAAGTAGAGATTTGCCATATGTGTCTTTCCTTTAAATGAATCACTACTACTTTTAAGCTTCTTGTACCAAAAGTGGGTAACACTGTAGTCTAAAGAAAAGATTTAGCTGTCATATTTTCAGTCTCCATGATAATACGTCCCTCTTTCAGTGTCTCCTATGACTGATCCTTGTTCTTTCTTTCTTTACTCTTGGTAATTTTTATCTTTGTGGTAAACAAGTCAAGTCCTTCCTGTCATAGATGTCTTTGAGATGCTTCTAGGTAACTGTTTTACTATCTCCCCTTAATGATATTCTGCTACTTAACACCCACAGGGTCAAAACCTTAGCTGGATAAATCATATCAGTGAATATTTTGAGACTGGTCATGTGAACAGATCTACAGAATTGCCATCTTGCCTGGGTTAAAAAGGAAGCTGCTAATATACTGATTTCTAAACTCTGAATAATTATGTGATTTAGGTCTCCTTTCTAAGCCAAGCTTGTTGGAATAAAACCATTTAGTACTTTACTCTTTCTATTGTTGTTGTTGTTTTTTGTTTTTTTACATTACCACAGAGAAAATTACTTTTCTAGTTACTGTAAATGTTTTTTCTTTGTGGCTTAACCAGAAAGCAACAAGAAAAAATGCTTACTTTTTTCATGCTAATTGCAATATGGGAGAATAATTTGTAGACCAAATAAAATTTTAGATAGCTAGTGTTACTTTAAAACTTGACTATCACTCGCAGTGACTTGCAGCACTGAATTTGGTAAGTCAGAGTGGTGAAGTCTGTCTTCAATGAGTCTGTCTGTACTCAGTGTCACTTTTTTATTATGTCCAGTGCTTGGGGGTTGCTGTTTAGTTATTAAATATCTGCAGAATTCTCAATCTAGTCTTCATACTTGACATAAAACTGGTATATCCCTACTTCTATCCATAACTAACACAACTGATTTTCTTACTTATCCAATATTTGAGAAGTTTAATTTTGAATTACCTACATTCACTCAAATATAACTGTAGAGGGAGAGAGTTTGTCAGAAGTGTCACTGTTAGACCAACACATATATCTTGGGAGAAAAAACAAACCCCTGTACTACTTATTAGACTAATATATATGACTTACAAAAACACTATACTTCTCAGCACCTAAGACTTTCTTCAGGTAATGAGATTTCTTTTTACCCAAAAGAAGAGCTCCCACATTGGAAAGCTCACCTGTTTTTCCCATATCTATCAATCAGCCTCATTAAAAATCTTGTCTTTCTTATATATGTAGACCTTCACAGCTATAACTGTTTCACTTCTGAACTGGCTTTTTGTTGACTACCAGAGTAGACTGAGATTAGTTACCTGTTCTTTTGCTGTGCAGATCTCTTGGGCAGTCACACTGAAGAAATGTGAGAAAGTCAAACAGGTTTGCCAGAACAAGAAATGAATTAGAATTAGTGTTCGTTCTTGTTAAAGCAAACATAGATATCTACTACTTTCCATCCAAATTAAAGAAAGTAGCCTGTTTGCTTTGGGAAAAGCACGAGACTCTCATCCATGTCTTGCATTTTCTGTTGTAGTCTACTTCACACATTTGTTTTCAGAAGCATCTGTTAAGCATTTTCATGTCTGAAAGTATTAATTCATATTGACTGCACAAATCACTTTCATTAGACTTGTAGCAATATTTTTTCTATGGTTATTGTTATAGTTTTAGCCTGACACTACTTTGTTCACTGGAAAGAATCTATAATGAAAATGGGAACACAGAATTTGAGTGGCCTTACTGAGTCCAGCCAAAGATTGATCTGTTCTGTCTCTCCAGCCCTGCTGTTTCCAGCTCACAGGGTACTTCTTGATCTGGATGTTTCTCTGTATTTAGAAATACAGTGGATTTCTCATGAACTTGTCCAGCATCTCCTTGAATGTGTATAAATTTACAGGATTCATGGTATCTGCAGTAAGGAGTTCTAGAGCCTAAGTGCACTTTGACATGAAGCACCTCCTCTATTTATTTTTTTTCTTGAACCTGCAACTACTAATTTCAGTAGAGGCCTCTTAGGCCTAGGGAGTCAGTGCTTGTATTCTAGTGTGTCTGTTCATACAGATCAGCCATGTATGTGCTTTTAAAGCAAATCACTCTCTTGTTCTCACTTCTTCTGATGTGATTCCTTTCAGATTAAAGTGCAGCAGGTGATGAGCTCCAGGCATGCACCTAATGCAGCTTTAACTGCTGATGAGTGTTCAGGCAACGGGACCAGGCAAGAGGTAGTTTGAAGTAAGCCCCCACCTAAAACTTGTATACTGTGAGTGTTCGCACCAGCTGTTTCACTCCACAAACCTGCTAGTAAAAAAAGTAACTTCTGTCTATCAGTACATCTAGACATTCATTCATTCAGATCAATAAAATGTCTTAGCTCTCTATCTACTGCTACATCTAAAACCTGCAATACCTCAGTAAAAGCAACATCTTGCTGATTCCTAGCGACTGTTCCCAAATATCACTTACCTCAGATTAGGTGCTGAAAATACTAGGACTTAAAAGCATAGCGTCTTTTCCACAATGTTTCAGCATCTTGCTATGTATCTATAAAGTGATTTCTGAAAGTGCGATTTAGCTTCAAACTGAAGTAATTTGTCTTATGCTTTCCATGCCCTTATTTTCTTATTTGATACGGCTAGATGTAGTTCTCCCAGAAATATCAAATCCACCTTGTCAGACTTTCATGGGTATAATTATCTAAATTGTCAATTGACATAAACAAGAATAGCTGAGACCTATTGACAAATTCTAAAAGATCAGGTTTTTAATACATGTTACCATGTTAAATCTTACACTCTTAAAAGCAGTCTCCCACTTCTAATCTTTCTAGATAATTCGGTATGACCCTATGGTGAGTACTGAGAAAAGCTGTAGAACACAGGTGTACTGACCTATACTATTCCTGAAGATAAATATGTTTTGGTTTAAAGGTTTATTTTAATTTAAACCTTCTAATATTGACATTTTGTATTTTGTTGGTGTAACTGATTCGGGATCTCTTTCTAGGTCTGTGTAAATAAATAATTTATTTTCTTGGTTGAGTTGATGAACTGGGGGGGGCAGACCCCAAACAAACCACACCTCAAAACTGATCCAAAATATTTTTCCAAGAAAAAAGCAGGAAACCTGTATTTGATTTGAATGCCTCTCCCTCCCTCCCTCGCCCCCCTGTCCCCACCCTGAACGTCTTGTTTTCTGGCACATATGGTAGAAAATGGCAATGCAAGTAAATAACAATTCAATAGATAACGACTATGTCTGGAAAGTTAAGGGACCTAATTCACTCCTGTCCTCCGTTCAATGTCTATTTCTTCTGTAAGAGCGTGCCAACTGTTCTGTTTTAGATAGGAATGGATTTTTTTGTAGGCTATTTGAATATTTGTTTTACTTAAGAATGTCTCTTGACTTTTTTCATAGCTAGAAAGTGTTATAAAACAATTGCTAGGTTGCTCAAAAAGCAAACTGAACAAGAGATGAAGCATCACAACCATAAAGCTTAAAAGTGTCTGTATTAAAACAGTTTAAAACAATGGAGCCATAGATCAATATTTAAAGCAATTGCAGCACATCACCTATACTCCTCTCTGATAATCCTTAAAGTTATTGAAAGGGCTGTGTCTCTGAAATTCGCCAAAATAAAATGAGCTGGAAGGAACTAAGCCTTATACTGGTCTTGTATCTTGCTAGCAGAATAAATAGAGCTCTGGAGCAATTGAGAAGCTGACATCAAAAAAAGGCAAATAATAAATGGGAAACTTAAACAAGTACAAAAGGTAGGAAAAAAGTAAATGCAGTATTCAAAGCTGAGCAGAACACACATTCTTAAAAGATGTGTAAAGGTTACAAGGTGATTGCCTGCTGCAGTATGTAATAACGGCCAGTCACTAGTTTACCTTTGCATAGCATGGGCTTTTGGAGAGTTTGGGTTGTTTTTTTAACTAATTGTCATTTGTTTCCTTTCTCAAAACAGGACAGTCCTTTTGTAGCCAAAAGGAGAAAGTTTGTGCTACCACTGGCATTGTGTTGTTTGGTTTCCCACTCCTGAGGCCATACTACTGGGTTAGTAGGATCCAGAAATGAAAGCTAATAGTCCATTTATATGTTCTAAAATCTAAAAACGGCTCCCAAAACCTAAACCCCCAAACCACACATCCAAAACCGTTCCTGACCGTTCTGGTACCCCTCCAACACTCAGGAAATTAAATATTAACTGTATCATCACATCCTGATACAGAAAGTATCTCTGAAAAGTGACAGTATGTAAGGAAGAAATTCTGGTATTTTAGTCAAGTTGATACTGAAATTAAACCTTTTCTTTGTATTTCTTATGATCTGAAAAATGGTGGTTAGGATTATTATCTTTAAAGAAATGGCATCTATCCCAGAGCACAGAGAGATTGCAATAGCAGTAAAGGAACCTGAATTTCAAACAGAATTCTAGTAAATAATTTTAATCTTATATCCTTATTATTAGTTTTATACAGTTTATATAGGTTTCACTTTATGAACATGTTCAGCAGAATGGTGTTTGTTTGTTCCAAGATATAGAATCTTGACATCAGTGTGATGACAAGCAAAATGAACACAGTCACTTGCAATAATCTAGATAATTATTAGAAGATGTAGAAAATGACCTGGAGTTTTATTTTACAAACAAAGCTTTCCTATAACTCTCCTCTTAATACAATTCTAAGGCTGCCTTTTGTGTGAGCTTTTTAGTTTAAGGCATTATTCTGTCAGTCTTTGGCACCATATATAGCACTAAATTTTACTATTGGATGGTTGCTTACTAACTATGGAAAATAATAAGTGGGGCAAAGGGTAATGCAACATGTCTATTTCTTTTTGAAAGATGTTTCGGAAAAAAATCATTCAATACAATATTGAAATTGTGTTGTCCATGTGAAATGGTAGCTTTTTTTTTTTGCCAATTTAAGAATCATTCTCACAATAAATACAGGTGGTGTTTTTCACCTGTGAAAAATAGATAGCTGTTTCTTAAAAAACAAATAAACAAAAAACCAAGATACCCCATCCCAGTTTTAAAGGGGCTTTATGTGATTTTAAATGTTGAATATTTGTACAGCCTGCTGCCACTCAGTGTAATTTTTACCAATATGTTTGTTCCTGAAGAGGAAATAAACACATTGTATTAGGCTAAGAAGAATCTGTGAAGGATACAGGCAGCAGATTCAAGACAAGGAAGAGGGCAGGTAATTTTTAAAAAATGCCAAATTATTGTATCAATTAGTGAATATGATTTTAAGTATGAATGAGACTTAAAAAAAAAAAAACACAAACACAAAAATAGAAATGTCAGGGTCTTCTATCTCTGTTTTCTCAGGTTAAAAAACATCAAATTTTCAGAATAATTTTTTTCTGTATTACTACAATATGAGAAAACCAGCTCCGTATTACTCTGAGACAGTATCCTTTGAAGTATTTGCTTGACGATGTTGAGGTTCTAACATACCTCCTCTCTGCAGCTTGTTATAGCTGCTTTTTTTTTCCTTTCACTTTTGAGATCCTCATAATACCTGGAATAGTTCCACTTCCTCTTCTAGATCATCCATTAGATTTCTTTCACATGGAATGGATACTGTCAGTGGAGCTACGTCATTCGAGAATGTTAAAGTGCAATACATGTTGAAATATACAGGTTACTCAATATAAATAAATCATGAGTAGTAAACATAATTCCAAATGCAACTTCATTTGGTGGTAACAATGCTTGAACTATACTGGAGCATTGTCAGTTTTCACTAAGCCAATTTTATTGAAAAATGTTATAGAACACAGTACTTCTCATATTCACTTCACTTTAAAATGAGATTTTCCTAGTACTATGTATCTAGATGAATATAATATTAAAAAAAAAGAAAGCATAAAAAGAAACAAAACTTTAGCACCTTCTAAAGATTACTACTATATGTTATGCTTACTATTTGAAGGTCTTAAAATTGAGTTAATTCATGTAGAAGCATGAAGAAATCCTCTTCAATATGTGCAAATTTTGTTGTGGTTGGGAAAGAGGTAAAGTTCTTATTCCAGATTGGTTACTGTACCAAACTGAAAATTCTGAAGGATATGAGAGGCAACAGATTTGCATATTTAACCTCCAAAATACATAAAACATTGTTTTGCTATTGTTACTCACTCTGGGATAGGTGAGCTTTATTTTTACTGAACTTCTCCAGTAAAGGAAATGCTAATGCATCCACCAAACGAGACTGTTTTATTTTTAAGTAGTTTGGCAAAATTATAAACAGCTTAAAACTAGTGTGGGAAGGGCTAGCTAAACTTTAATTGTAACCATACTTAATAGATCTTTTATATTTACATTAGCATACTGTTAGATATACGGAGATGGACAATATTAAACCAGAATTGCTTATTCTGACTGTAGCATTACAAAAACATTTTGATTTGGACTGAGACTGAGCCAGATTAAAACAGGATCTTGGAGAGAGAATGTCTAATATTTATTTCTGGAAAATAATGTAAGGAAAGAACAAACCATAATTAAAAAAGCATTACTGAAGAATCAACGTCATCAAATACACAGCAGCAAATATCCCTTCACATCTTTGAGCGGAACTAAAAAAAACACAGGCACACAACCAAAAAGCAGCTAACAATTATTTCTATTAACATTATGGGAAAGGCATTATCTTTTAGCCCATTTTTATTTCTATCATAAATACTGGAAGGAGATAGTTTGAAAGGAGTTTGTGTCATATTATAAACAACTAATCTTACCAACTAAAGGCACATCCCTTACCTGAGTTCCCTGCTCTCTCTCTGACAAGGAGAACTTTATTGTAGGCAGAGAAAATTCAAGTAATAAGGTGAGTTTAGGCAGTATCTGGCAGTTCCTCAAGGCAAATAAGAATGTTGTTTGAATTTGGCTGGTGATCTGTACATGAAAGTAATATTATTGTCAAGACATTAAAAACTGCTGGCTACTATAATGATGAAACAGGTGGTCACAGGTAGCAAAATACCAGAGTAGGGAAAAGTTAGGAGATGATTAATTGAAAGAAGGGTTAGCTTGGCAGAATAAGTAATCCTATTTAAGACTTCTGTATCTGCAAGGCTGCAAAAACCTTTGTGTTGCAGTAGTTGCTTCAGTAGGACACAGAAGGATTGTAATAATCACCTTGACTGACTAAACTGGGTTGGTGAATCATTCAGAGAATGAAGTGATCTAAGAACCTCATAGGCCTTGGTATATCTGCCAGTGTATTTTATACCGTGCACTGTAGGAAGTGAGGAGTAATCACAAATGATGAGAGCAAAAAGAGGAACAGGTTTCCCTTTACCTTTAGGTTCTGTAGGTGTGGGTGTTTTGGGGTATTTTTCTGACATAAAAATATTGTACAAATGAGTTGAAATGTTGCCTTATAAACTAAAACTTATAATGGGATCTGGACAGCTTTACAAACTTTACCTGATGCAAATAAAGTCCTGATATTAATTCTCTTTGATTTCTAATTGGGGTGATAATTACTTTAAATGGAGCCTTGCTCTACCAGCAGTGCTGCATAATTAATTTCACTTGTGGCTGAAACATTGTCCTTGATAAGGCTTCTTGATGAGTAACTTCTACTTTTAGGCTTAACAAAAACCTAAAACCCACCAGAAAAAAAAAAAAAAAAAAAGAAAGATATTAGGTGTCCAACCATCTGACAGAGGTTTTTGTCCATTATTAGTGAAATGTTATTCTATTACTATTGAAATATCCTTACAATGGAAACTTTGGCATTAAACTTTGTATCCCAAGTTTTCTTCAACAAGAACAAGACTTTCAAAACTGGTGTTTGAACTTCTGCTTCCACTCAGGTTAGTGATAAAAATTAAGGTGATAAAAGCAATCTGATTTTAAGTTATAAAGAAACTATGAGTTTAAAGGAGGAACCAGACCATTGCTGACTTTCTAGGTCATGTATTTTCTGTTTCTTACTGCAAGTGGCAAAGATGTTAAAAAAAGTCTTTTATTCCACGCTTAGATTGTTATAAGACAAACTTTATATCTAGAGCAATTCAAACCTGATTTTTGAAAATGTTATAGTTTCTAGCGAAGTCTGGTCCTTTTTTTTGTTCCTTTTATTTTGATTTAATTGAGAACATATTCTGGTTGAAAATAGGAACTTTGAGAATTATACATGTTCAGAAGTTTCTGCTATTGATCTGAAAACAGAGGAAGCTTTTTAAAAGAGATATTTCTTCTATTCAGTGTTTTTTAGGCACACAAAATCTAGAAAGACACCAGATTGGAGTTGTGTGACAATGAAGTTTATAACAGGGTCTCTTGTTGAGTCTTTGAGCCACTTGGGACATAATTTTGCTTAGCAGCTCTTATTTGTTACTGTCTAAATTATTGTCTAGACATTCATTATTTTAAGTTTTGTTTTGTTTTTAATTCCTGCAAGCTACCAGCACCCGGATTCCAGGCTTACTTATCTGGTTGCTCCATTTGTTCCACCGTTAGATTCTCAGAGTATAGGTTATTTGGACTGGTGATAAATTGATTATTTTTCTTGGTGATAAATACCAACTTAGTAACTTACTTTTTCTTCTTCACAACTTTAAAAACAAATAATCAGCCTTTATGCTGATTTTAGTTTCCTTAAGAGAATGTCCTTTGACATGTATGTATGTAAAGGGGCAAGGAAAGACAGTAATAGAGTGCCAAGGTAGAGAAAGATTCCATTAAAATTTTCCGTTATAAATGGCTTACTGGAACAATCTAGGATTACATTAGCACTGAATTTAATCTGAATGGAAGTAGGGTCAGGGATAAAATTTCAAAGTTCTCAGAAGAACAGGGGTGGGCCTTAGAAAGAACAGGAAATAAAATGTTACTAAAAAAAGAAGATCCTAGGAAAACAACAATGTTCAAACTTCTCAATTCTAGAGGAGCCTGTGTTAAATCAATGTTACACTATTGTCATCCCAGTGATACACGTAAGTTGTATTCGGACATCTATCTATAAATAGCAGGGACATATCCCTTATGTACTGGTGGTTGTGTAGCCCTTCGGTTCATCACTGTTGTCATACTCCAATAGCAGCACAGCAGGAATATTGTGTGCATTGTAGGTTGTATCAGTAACATCAAGGGGGTTGAAATCACATAGTCTGCTAGCCCACTATTTACACTAATGTTCATCTCAGATGCTCCACTGAAACTTGAGGGCAAAAGGGAATTGTGGGGGTTTTTTGTTCCTCTTTCTTTATTTCTGCTGTTGGGTTACTGACTGTGTGCTGCTTTCCACTCCACTTGCATGGGGCACCTACCTTTGAGTGCCTACCTCCCACTGCAGCTGCTGCGGAGCTTACAAAGCTCTCTGGGGCATGGTCCATGGTTCACGTTTGTTCAGTGTGAATCTTTTCATCATATCAAGAATTTCTCCGTGGAAATAAGAACAAAATAAACTTTGTCAGCTTCAATGACATTTTAAAAATCAAGAATCACAGATTTCTGTATTATATTAAATACACATGTATGTCAAAATGAAAAGTTTATGTGAAGAATGCTTTTTGATCGTCTGGTATTCTCCCTTTTCTTTAAAATTCACTTCATGGGGAATGTTGGGGGAAGGGCTGTTTTCTTGTGCTGCTTTTGAAACAGACTGTTCTCAATGTTCATCTGTTCCTGCAGAACTAAAAATCCATTTCTTGATTATCATTGAACTATGGCAATTTTAAGCCTGCTAGGTTATGCAAGCAAAATATTCTGCTTGCAAACGTGATCATTTTCACCAGTGGTTAAATGTAAATGCACTTTCTTTCTGATTGTACTCTTGCTTTTTACAGAAAACTCATAAATAGAGCAACAGGGGCTTGTTTCTAAGTTGATTCAACAGATATACAGTAAGCATATGACAACTCAGGTTGGAAGGGACCCTGGGAGGTCTTTTAGACCAAACTCTTGCTCAAAACAGGAACAGTTACAAGGTCAGACAAGGTTGTTTGGGACTTTTTCTGGCTGAGTCTTAAATCTCCAAAGACTGAGATTACACAGCCTCTCTGGGCAACCTGTGCCACTGCCTACCTGTCCTTATGGGGGAAAAAGTTTTTTCTTATCTAGTTTGAACCTCTCTTGTTTCAGCATCTGCCCCTTGTGTCTCATGTTCCCACCACACACCACGGTAAGAGCATGGCTCAGTGTCCTCAGTAACCACCCCATAAGCACTAGGAGGCTGCTGTTAGGCGCCTTGTAGATACCTCTTTCCTGACTGAACAAGCCCTGGTCCCACAGCCTCCCATCACAGAGCAAGTCCTCCAGCCCCAACTGTCCCGGTGGCCCTCCCCTGACCTTGCTTCAGTTTGATGTCTGTCTTGTACTGGGGGACAAAACTGGATGCCATGTCTAGATGTGATCTAAAGAGTGTGAATATGGGGCAGATAATCCTTTCACTCAGTCTGCCTGTTGTGCTCCTGTTCATACAGACCTGAATGCAGCTAGCTGTCTTTGCTGCCAGGGCAGGCTGCAAGCTCAGCTTGCTGCCTACGAAGACCCCAATGTCCTTTTCTGCAGAGCTGCTCTCCGTCCTGGCAGTCTCCAGCCTCTTGCAAGTCTGAATCGTGAATAGCTCTCTTCTTGTCCTTTCCACTTCCTTCATAATAAATTCCTTTTTTTTCCCTCTAAATAACTTTTCAAGAACTTATTCTTTGAGGTTTTCATGTGGCCACCCACATAAGAAAAACCAGAGGTGTTCCTGTGCATATGTCTAATTCATGTCTTCTGAGAACTTTTGAAGTAATATGCATATTTAAAAGAAACCTACATTCTGCTTTTTAAAATCTCCATAATAAACAACCTTTATTTTTCAGTTGATGTCAATATATATGAGAATGAATTTAAGTCTCTATTTTTTTTAGTTTTGACTTCTAGCAAATTGCTTTTGTAAATTTCTTGGACATCTTTATGAAAACTAACTTCTATTCCTGTATAGAAACTTTAAAAAATAAAAAAAGGTTAGAGTAGAATAAAAATAAAATTCAGACAAGGCAGGAAGGCTAACCAAAAATATAGAAGGGATGACTTACACTTGAGGTATGCTCAAATACACAAGGACTCTTTAACTTGGAGAATTGAAAGGAAATATAGCAATTTTTTTTTTTTTTTGTAATTGTAACTGATACAGAGAAAACAAAGAGGGTACAATTGTTCAGTGTCTTCAAATTAAAAATTTAGCTGGAATTAAATCCAAATGAGAGGAAGCATTTCAAAAGAAACAGCTCTAGCCGTAGTTTCCTGATTTTTGGGTCAATGTGAATTCATAGGGCCAAAACTTGATTTCAGTCGTACGAATGTTTGTGTCAGCTACTGAAATGCGTATAGCCTAAATGGTGTTTGTTCTTATTAGTGTGAAATAAGATAACACTTTTCTCTTGTGTTGTTGGTTTACACTGTTCATGCTGTTATAAATTCTGACTATATATGACTTTTGTATATGTATTGGTTGTCTGTGTGTGCTGGTTTTGGCTGGGATAGAGTTAATTTTCTTTGTAGTAGCTAGTATGGGGCTGTGTTTTGGATTTGTGCTGGAAGCAATGCTGAAAACATACAGGGATGTTTTCGTTACTGCTGAGCAGTGCTTGCACAGAGTCAAGACCTTTTCTGCCTCTCACACCACCCCACCAGCGAGGAGGCTGGGGGTGCACAAGGAGTTGGGAGGGGACACAGCTGGGACAGCTGACCCCAACTGACCAAAGGGATATTCCACACCATATGAAAAATTTCTTTACTGAAAGAGTGGTGAAACATTGGAAGAGGCTGCCCAGGGAAGTGGTGGAGTCCCCATCCCTGGAAGTATTTAAAAGACGTGTAGATGAGGTGCTTAGGGACATGATTTAGTGGGCATGGTGGTGTTGGGTTGACGGTTGGACTCGATGATCTAGAGGTCTTTTCCAACCTTAATGATTCTATGACGTCATGCTCAGCATAGAAAGCTGGGGGAAGAAGAAGGAAGGGGGGGACGTTCAGAGTGATGGCATTTGTCTTCCCAAGTCACCGTTACGCGTGATGGAGCCCTGCTTTCTTGGAGATGGCTGAACACCTGCCTGCCCATGGGAAGCAGTGAGTGAATTCCTTGTTTTGCTTTGCTTGCGCGCACAGCTTTTGTTTTGCCTATTAAACTGTCTTGATCTCAACCCATGAGTTTTCTCACTTTTACTCTTCCAATTCTCTCCCCCATCCCACTGGGGGGGGAGTGAGTGAGCGGGTGGCTGTGTGGTGCTTAGCTGCCGGCGGGGGTTAAACCATGACACTGTGGCAGCAGGGGGCTGCAGGGTGGCCTCTGTGAGGAGAGGCTGGGGCTGTCCCATGCTGGACACAGCCAGTTCTAGCTGGCTCCAACAGGCCCACTGCAGGGCACAGCTAAGCCTCTCAGGCACTATGGTGGTGCCTTGGTGAAAGCCTGTGTAAGAAGGGGCAAAACGCTACCTGGCTGTGAGGGGTAAGGAAGAAAGTGTGAGAAACAGCTCTGCAACACCAAGGTGAGACAAGGAAGAGGGAGAGGAGGTGCTCTGGGCACTTGAGCAGCGATTCTCCTGCAACCCCTGGAGAGAACCATGGTAGAGCAAGTGTTTCCTGAAGGACTGCAGCCCATGAGAAGGATGCTGTTTTAGCCACAAATGAAAAGCACAGCACCCACCATACAGGCTCCTATGAATAAAGTTAACTTCATACCTCCATGCCAGCCAGACCTAGTACAGTATATCTTTCGATATATATGATTTTTTTTTTTTGTTCAGCAAAATTAGTACTGCCTAAAGGAGGCCAGAACAAATCCATCCATATAATAAAAATTATGAATAGATACACAAGCTAACCATGCTTGAACTGCAAGAAAGTCCTCATCTTTTCAGTTAACCTAGGGACAGAGGAGCTATCTCATTGAGGGAAACTGATGTATTGGCTATTAGCCACTCACATCTGGTGCATGTCCTGTTAAATACACCTCTCTTTTTAAGGTGGGCAATGATCTGATTTCAGAGCTTGAAGGGCTTTACAAGGAGGTTTACCAGGGTAAGAATGCTAAAAGTTTTCAATAATTACAATGTAACTTCCTTGATCCCTCTGTCTCAGTCTTTATATCATTTGAGAAGTGTTTTGGCTTAGACATCCTCCTCACCCCTCCACGTTATTTGCAAAAATGTTTAGAGAACGCCTAGAATGAATCCATGCAGCAACCTCTCTAGAAACATGACTAGATTAATAAAGGTCCTCTTTCTTATTCACATATGAAACCTGTATGTTTGCCTGCTTTTAATATACTTAACTTGTGAAATACAGTTCCAATATCCTGTTGTGCCATTTAAGATATGAAGTGAGAAGTTAAATGCCTTGGAGTCTAACTGCATTACACCAATTTTCCATTAACAAACAAAAAAAAAAATCTTGTAATCTCATCAAAAATTATCACATTTTCCTTTCCTAAGACCTGTATTTCTCTTATTCATGCTGATTTGGCATTAATTATAACATCACTCTTTAATAATTTGTTAATTTCTTATATCTGTGTTCCTCCTGTGTTGGATTTGTCTGTGGTTTATGTCAGGCTGCCAAGTTTTCCAGTTATCTGGATCACCTTGTTTACCATTAGAGCACTAACAGAAAAGTAGCTTCCTTTTTGTTGCCTGAAACTCTGGCTGGGTGCCAAGATATTCAAGTACAGGGATTTGAAATTTCTTGACCTTAACTTCTCCCTAGTTAGTCATGGTAACTGTTTCATAAATAAATTTTTTTACCCATGTGAGACAGGAATAGTCATTACAATCTAAATTTTATTCAAATGGTTCTACAATTTCCTTTCCATAATGCACTGTGGCATTCTTTTTGCTATTGATATCATTAAGCTCTCCTGATTTAAGTAAAATTTCTTTATGGCATACCTAATATCAGCTTTCCTCCTGATGTCATCTATCATTATAGAAATCTTTTTCTTTTTTTTTTTTTTAACCCAATGTAGCCTTCTCTCATTCACAAGAACGTGAGGTGCTTAGAACTCCTTCATTAGGTTTTCTTGCATGTTTACTGACTATTATTCAGATATTTGTTTGTGAAAATTGTTTCTCCAGTTTGATTCAGACCATAGTAACATTTACTTTGGAGAAAAAGTCCTCTCAAGCACCAAAATATATTGCATTTGTAGCAATAGATGTAATTGATTCATGAACTATTGCAGTACTAACTCTTAATTTGGGGGCTCAGTTACTTGTTTTCTGCCAAAATGATGCCTTGTTACGTTAAATAGAAAATAAGAATGGAAGAAACTTCAGCAGAAAGTTCTAAAACATGCTGGTTTTTCCATTAAGAGTGATCCCAGAAGGGAAGAGGGAAAGCTTCACAATGAGGTAAAAGAAACAAATCAGTAGGTAGCCTCCTACAGAAGGAATAGAAATTGAGAAAGGCTAAAAGGAACAAAATACTAAGAACCTACAAGCAGCGTGGTTGTCTCAATGACATTTAAAATAGATTTCTGAAGCTTCCCAAATAGGGAACTGAAACATTACCTTGAATTTTAAGCAGAAGATATTTATGTTGAGGAAATTTAATGTTCACAGTAAAACTAGTTTAATAATGGATTTGTTCCTTAAACTGCTTGAGATAAGCAATGACACAAGTTAGTGTTATAATATTATCATGTATTAGTTATAACTATACTGTTATAGAGATGTTGTTCTGCCTCCTAATTCACTAGAGATGCTATGTTTGAGTGTCAGTGAAAGTAGAAGAGAACTGCTTGTTAAAAGAATGCTTAAATATGGTTTGCCACTCTGTTCCTCCAAAGTTTTAGTGAAGTAGTGCTGATCTTGTAGTTTAGTATTATGAAAAACAGCTGCTTCTGACCTTAACATTTTTATTTTAAAAGATTATGTTTTAAGCTTTCAAAGCCATAAACTAAGCCTTTTAAATAAAAACCTAAAAGGTTAAGGTGCAGATCTTCATCTATTATAAACTGTCATCTCTCCAAAGAAGTCATCAGACAGATTAAGTCTTCAAAATGTCAGTCAGTCATGCTTTTTGTTTGTGGCTGGAAATGACTTAATCATTATTATTTTGTAAATGTATAGAGACTCTCTTCCTTTTTCCCTCCTCGTGTACTCCGTGCTCTTAGCAAGTAAGCATAGCTCTAAAATACCAGAGTACAAGGTGGATTTGAGAGAGATTTTGGAAATTAAGAAGGCTGTTTTGAAAAGGCCATATCCTTATTGGCTGATGAAAGAGCCAATGAACTAAGCATAAAGTACACCTTTGTTGTTTTGCACCCTGACCAGTTGTGTGCAGTGCTTTCCCAGGATGGCTCAGGTCCAGAGCAGGCAGCCTGCTCTCTTTTACAGTGCTTCTGTCTCTAGGTGGAGAGAGAAAGAAATTCTTGGAAGTGATCATTTTCCACTCCTGGAAAAAAGTCATTTAAAGGACCCTTTCGGAAGGCTTTTTCCTTTTAATTGCAACCCTCCCTTTATGGGATAAGGGAGCTAAGCAGTTTGTTGTTCACAATGCAATGAAATACCACGGAGATGCAGACATCACTTGGAAATCATAAGCTACAACAAGCTCCTGCTACACTGACTTTTAATTTTTTTTTTTTTTTTAATTCTAATCAGTGACATAAATTTGCTGCAGACTTCACTACAGTTAATTCACTTTGTATCCGTGAATAATTTGGTCAGCACCATTGAAGATGCAAGTCATGTGCCATTGTTGGTATATAGCGCAGCTTTCTCCATCATCCAGGTGTGCCTAGCATTACACATAAGTAACTATATGTGCTATTAGCTGTTTGTAGCTATTGTTCCAGCAAGAGACAACTTTAAGTCCCTGGATTTGAGGAAGGCTTAAAAGTTTAGAGAAATATTGACAGTAAAATCAGCAAAAATGCAGGAAAAAATATTAAGTTCCGTAGGGATTTTACAAGGTTTGGAGATTTTTTTCCCTGCTGTAATTGAAACTGATCTCTTCTACAAATCTGTTCCAAGAAATACTTGTAAATCTTGCTCCATAAAGTCAGGAAAGAATATTGGTTCAGAAATAAGTCTTCCAGCTATGTGAATGTCCATACCATAATCCTACACAAGGAGGCAGATCTATGTTAATTACAGTTTTATATGAACTCAGATGATTATTAAATGCTTATAAAAGTAGCCACTCAAGTTTATTTGATTTCTGTAGGAACATATTTAAAAATGGAACTACTTGCAGTGCCATTCACATACCACTAATCTTAGAGTAACTTGGCATCAGAGGGTCTTCAAAGAAGGAGAGTACAAGGATCATTGCTGCATCTGAATTTATCATTCTTAATGCTGCACATCTCGGGGCATGTTGGACTTCAGAACTTAAACAGGTAGTCTTGATCTGTTCCAGGCTGGTACCCCTGCAGCAAAAGCATCTGGTGCACAGGAAAGTGCCACCGGGGATTCATTAGGTGGCATTTGCCTTCTGAAGCAGCATTGATTAACTCCACGTTATGCTAATGTGCTGCTGGAAGCGCTATCAGTCAGCAGGACGGGGAAGGGGCAGGTAGAGAAGCTTTAGGGATAGGATTAGCTTCCAGGTTTTGATCAAGTTCTTCACTTCTTATAAGAAAGGGTTTAGTGGTAGGGGTTTTTTTTATTTGCTTTTTTATTCTTTAATATTGTGTTTCAATATTTTATTTTTTCATAATAAATGATACCATTTAAAAAAAACATAACCAGTACTGAAATACACTAAGCCATCTTGTAATATTCTGTCCTGCTTTTGCCACTGAGTTAGCTTTACTTTGCTACAGGGCAAGTCAGCTATTGTATATATTACAAACTTGTTAGGAAGGGAACGTTAGAAGGCAAGTCATCCTTAACCTCAAACTATAATTATGGGTGCATAGTGTGCATATACAGTCTTCCTCTGCAAGTGGTTCAGTCAAGCCCTCTGCTCACCCAAGGCCCCGTGGACCCTGGAAAGGTTATGCATTATTGATGCCCATGTTGGTCAGTCTGTTGTACCAGAACTACTTGGGTTTTTATTTGCAGTTTTGCAATAAATGTATAGTAATGCTTTTCAAGCCCAGTAGGGAATTAGACTGATGGTGCAAGGTTGCCTAAAAGAATTACACCCTTTCCCTTAGCTCTGTTTAACTCCAGTAAGATTTCCAGCCTCTCTTAGTATTCCTAACTAGTTATACATTAGCAAGGTTGTGTATAATGTTGCCTGTATCTTCTGCTCCACTTTTATGTACAGATAGTGTTGTATAGTGAATACTACAGGAAAGTAAAAGTACGAAGGTGAGACTTTATTATTAGCTTATCTAAATAGTGTTTGCTTATGTTAAGAGCAAAACCAGCTTCCCTTTGAAGACGACTCCAGCTTCCTGTTCTATGAAACAAAAACTCCTCAAAGACTCCCAAAAGAGAATTCAAAGCTGTTAACTGGTTAAATGTATTTAAGTCTACGTATATTTTAAAAAGTGTGTTTTAAATTGGGGAAGGAGTTGACATAATTCTGTTTCTTGACTTGAATGAATAACAAATGGAATGAATTGATATCAAAGAGGGGGGTTTTCACTCTTTTTCAAAAGCAAAGGAATGAATCACACTACAGAAAATGAAATGGGAGATCTTTTAGTCAATGCATTGTTCTGATATAAATTCAAAACCTCAGTGTAGTTTTCCATTCTTTACCTCATCTTGCCATCGTGGTATTATGAAGGGCTGATGATATCTGGGATTTACTTATGTAGCCAAAGGAAGAATAAAATGGTCGGGCCTTGAAGGGAATGGTTAGTTTGGAGAAATCTGGTTTGAGCTCTGAGATGAAAGAGCATACTTTCTGAACTCCATATGTATGGAGGAGATTTAAAGGGATTTCTTTCTCGTAGACCTGTGTGGTTTACAGGGTTTTTTTTGCTTTGTGTTTTGTTTTGTTTTTTAAAAAAAAAGGGGGGGGGGGGGACACGACAACTAGCCCAAAATATAATAGGGTGCACATGATAGCCTGCATAAAGATATTATCTAACTTGAAGAATGAATAAGTTCTGAATGGAAAAATTTAGTTTCTAATTTTCTTTTCCTATTAACACTGTTACTACTAAGCATTGAAAAGCAATTAAAACTAAAAAAACCCCAACCAACCAAAACAACAACCACAAAAAACCCTTTTAAAAAGAATATCTGTACAATTTAGGGTACGTTTCTTGTTTTCCTTATTAATTTAGAAGGTAGGTGAGCATATCAGTTAAAAAAAAAAGGGGTGTCAAACATCTGTAAAAAGCTAGTGTATTTTTTATATATATAAATGAAAGATATGGATTAATGTCTTTACATTTAAAACAACTCAAAAGAAGGGGAAAACAATTGTTACATGTGAAGTTGTGATTTGTAATTTCCATTTATTAATCTTCCTGCAATAATGCTTCTGTTTTTCAGACACATTTTAAAACATTTTCTCCTTAAGAAATAGGAGTATTGATTTAACAATTGAAATCAGTGTCAGCTTTGTTATTGACTCAGAATAGACCAGAATTTCCTTCTCCGAGTTTATTGGTACATGGACAGTGCAGCACATGGCTCAGAGCTGAGACATCTGGACTTAAGACACAGGGTGATTAGGATGGACACAGTGAAACAGTATGCATTTTCCAGGGACACAAACTTGCTGCGTTCTGTGGTAACAGAACTTTGAGCACAGTATAATCTTTAAAAGGTGCTGTATGCAATGTGCATGTACCTGAAAGCATATTCCTAGTGGGAATGGTGGTTAGAAATGGTAGAGGGAGGTTCTGTCTCTTAAAGAATCTAGTTCTGATGGTCTCAGTTTCTGTCGAGTTTATTCTAACTAGTGGATCTATTCCTCAGTGTTTAAAAAATGAAAGGTCTTGAGCTTTACTTTACCTAGCTTGTTCAAAGGATTTGTTCTTGAATAGGAACTCATGATACAGACTTGCCTGGATTATTCTTCCTAAATGACGTTTGGAATACCACTGCAGCTTTCATTTGTGAATTTTTCATGAGGTGATGTATGTCTCTACTGCTGCTTCAAGCTCATCAGTGAACAACAGCAGCTTGGAAAGACCTTGTTTTGCACAGATTTACCAATGTACAAAAAGAATCATTCTGGTTGAAGTCGGTCTAATGTCACTGAAACGTCAGCCTTATAGTGTTGCCAGAGAACATCAGAACTGTGCTTTGGGTTGGTGGAGTCCTGTAACCACAGCGCAATGTGTATACTGTGTGTATAATATTCAATATGAATATTAACTCACATTAAAGTTGTTCTCAAAAAAATACTTTCCTTACGAGTTTCTTTGTTCTTTTTATATGTTTTATCTTGCCAAGTGAGAGAACCCCATACATCCACTTTATAAACACAGAGCACAAACTTTGTGAGTGCTCATACCCATAGCTGTATGAAAGTAGTGTTCATTTCTCCAAAGCTTTGGATAATCTCAAAAAGAATAACCCAAAACATCACATCAATATTTTAGGAATAAAATTAGTCTGGTGTTTCTAAAAACTACTTTTTGTCATTCTGTGTGGTACTTAATGTTAGTGTACATGCCATACATGTCATGCCCAGTTATAATTTCCTGCAGAGTTCGTGATCAACCTTTCAAGTGTTAAGAAAAAAGTTTTTAATGCAGATACAAAATAAAACTGTTACTAAAACAAAAAAAAACAGTAGATTTTGAAGCCTGTTAATCTAAAAGTTTTTTATGAGAGTGACGTTTGTGTGCACAGCACACAGATCAGTGCACCTGATATTCAGTACAGGTATGTAACAGCATGCAATATTTAGCACTCTGCAGGGATGTTGAAAATTGGCAAGGGATTTCAATGCTAAATTTAGACTCAGAAAACTCAGCCAAACCAGAGCAGCTTAAGTTGTTAAGCATTAATCAAGTGTCTCCATAGTGATAGGTCAGTACTGTAGGTGCTAATTCATGGGGAAAAATTAGATATTGTTTCATGGGGGGAAAAATACATGGTTGAGGTAAGATAGACAAAACTCCTTTGCATCACAAACCTTTTTCTTGGGTAAGTGGGGATAACAAAATAGAAAATCTGAGGAACATTAGAACATGAAAGCGAATTATGATATTTAAGTGCTTGGCTGGCTGATATAATGGAAGTACTAAGGTAAGCACTGATTACATGAAATGTTCCTGAAAATTTTGCTGCTCTTGGAGGGTTCAGAAAAACAGATGAGGGAGAACCCCATACATCCACTTTATAAACACAGAGCACAAACCTTGAGTGCTCATACCCATAGCTGTATGAAAGTAGTGTTCATTTCTCCAAAGCTTTGGATAATCTCAAAAAGAATAACCTGAAACATCATATCAATATTTTGGGAATAAAATTAGTCTGGTGTTTCTAAAAACTACTTTTTGTCATTCTGTGTGGTACTTAATGTTAGTGTACATGCCATACATGTCACGCCCAGTTATAATTGCCTGCAGAGTTCATGATCAACCATCTCCATTCAGTTGTCTTCTGTATGGTTCTTCTATTAGCAGACATATCTGGAGAAGGAAGGCCTTGCTTTGCTTTTTCTCTCCACTGTCACTACTTGTCTTGGACTTCATTTTTCCAAAGTTTTCACTCATGAAATGGGTGGTCTAACACTGATCTGTCTGACCTGATTTGTTGCTAATCTCAGGTCAGTTTGTGTCAACATCTGTAACTGTCAGTGTATAAGAATACAAACTTGGATGTGAATTTGTTGTGGTGGAATCCATACAGCTGATTCCAGTTCACCACATTGATGTATTCCCCTTTCATATATATCTCTAGGTCTATGAAATATACAACTACTCAAAAAAAAAAAAAAAAAAAAGTTGTGATCTGCTACGCACTATTACGCACTATTAGTAATGCTGTCTTTGGGCAAAATGATCCATTTATAAGCACATGTATTATTTAATGGGAAAAAGTAAGTGAAATAGGATGAATTAATCTGCTTGATGAAGACAGTGTTTCTTCTAATGGAGTAAAATAATGATGTTCTTGATAGACAATTCATCAGTGACAAGTGCCAGATGAAGAATTTGCATTTGAGACTGTTAATTGATGAAAAGACTTTTTTAACAAGGAAAAGGTTTTCCTTTTGTCAGGTTTTTCAGTTTCATTTCAGTGGACACTCAAAACTTGCATTTCATAATTTATTGTTGTTTCATTGTCTTATTTCCTCCATAAAACTTGAGCAAAGTTACAGTTCTGCATGATGCTAACAGCAGCTCAGCTAGCAGGGATATATAGTCTACAATGGGAAAGGAAACTATGTTCTTATATAACGTGGGAACAAGTAAGTTATGGCTATTACTCTTTAACAGCAACATGTGGTTTAAGTTTACAGATAAATGTATCAAGTCAGATGATTTGAAGTGAATCAGGTATTTAAATTTTGAAATGTAAAAAGATAGAAATGAATGAACCTTCACTATGAGGAAAGACTGAAGGAGTTAAGTTTTTTTCCCTGGAGAGGAGGAGGCTTGGGAGGACCTCATCACAGTTTTCTAGTACTTAAAAGGCAGATACAAATATGATGGAGGCTCTCTCTTCACAAGGAGTTACATGGAGAAGACGAGGGGCAAACGGGTACAAGGTGCCCTGGGAGAGGTTTTATCTTAATATAAAAAAGAATTTTTTTACAGTAAGAACAGTCATTCACTGGAACAACCTCCTCAGGCATGTTTTAGACTCCCCATTGTTCCCTTTCCCACAACTGGTTGGACCACATGATCTTTCCAGGTCCCTTACAACCTAGGATGTTCTATGATAAATAAGAGACAGGAAAAGGGGGCTTAAGAAAACCAATTCCCAAAGTAGATTGCTTTTTGGTGTGTGTGTGGGGGGGGGGGGCAGTTTTGTTATACAAAAAAATAGTGGGATAGAAATAAAGCAGCTTATTATTTCTTAAAATGTTTGGGAAATTTTCGGTCTATTCATTACACTCTGTGTAATGAGCTGGAAATTTTGGATTTCAAAAGGAATTGCAGTGGCCAAAAATAAACCCTGAAAAAGGAAAAAAAACCCTTAAATTTTATGATTATGGATTTATGATTCCAATATAAATTGGAAAAGCAAATATGGCAATAAGAGGAAAAACTTGTCTAAATTCAATTTAAGTAGGAAAAACATGAAATGCATTTTATTTTTTAACTTATTTTCCTTGTCTTTCCTGTTAAACCAAAGGACAGTGAGCAAAGTGGGAATTAATATAAAACAATGAATTTTATATTAATAGAAATTTCAGTCAGAAAGTGACGTCTAAGTGCCGTGGTCTTTGTTGAATCATTTCTATATATAAGACACTCTAACATAGCCTAACATGCTCTCAGTGAAAACCTTCTGATAACTGCACTTTTTCTATGTATGTTCCCACAGGACCCTGAAATAAAGGTTATGGGAACATTGTAAAAAGTAGTAACCTTGTCAGTGCAATTTATGGACCATCTACTTTTGTGACCAACACATGGAGAAGGAGTTTTATTGTAGGAGGGGGGAAACCAAACAAACCCAATCAAACAAAAAAACCTATGATCCTAAAAAAATGTGCATTTTATGGCACAAAAAGTAGTAGGTACTCACCCAGGTTTCTGACTGAATATACCTTAAATATAAGGGTTTTCTCATAGTCTGTATGCACTCTTATGTGGTACAACCCCATGCCTTTAGTCTGTTTTCACCAGTGGGTTTTCCCATCAAACTGAAACCCATTTATAGTCCATAAATCACAGTAGAAGGGCTGGTGTATGATCTTTATACAAACTTTATTTCTGGGCCCATTGGGGATACACACAACAAGAAGAAAATACAGCTATTCAATGTTTTTATTCAAGACACAATTATGCCAGCTTGAATTTGTCTCTCAAGGAAAAAAACACTTAAAGGTCACTTACTGACTGAAAAGTGTATGATGGTAAGTACAATTCTTAATGCATAATTTTTCCTCTTAAGCTCAGTTGAGTTCTAAGCAATTTTCTCTCTCTGCTGTGTAACACAGAATACAGTACAAGTATGTTACAAATATGTACATTAATCCAAAATATGTATGTGCTGTCTGGGCTTGTTATTAGTGCTAGGCCGAATACTTCAAATAACTGATATAGCATTTACATGTGAAGTCCTAGAACAAGAACCTTCAGGTTCCGAAGTCAAACACTAAAGTTAGAAAAAGGTCACAATTAAAGTAGCCATTCACTTTTCTTGTGGTGTCTCTTTTGTATATGACCATTGCTGTGGTCATTAATTACATAATCATTTACTGTAAACCTTTCTACGAAAACTTAGCATTCATCACCGGACAGGGGAGAAAGTATTTGCTAAATGGGGAGCTGCTAAATGATTCTTCATTATGTTCATCATTAAGTAGTGGCTATATGCTGTACTTTTTACACAACATCAAAATACTGCACTTTATACAGAATTATTAATTTCCCTCATGGGGTTTCTTTGGCATTTATCACCACAATCTGAAGGATTCACAATATTTTATGAAATTAGCTTAACAATAATTTCTTAGGTAAAGTAACCACTTTGCTTTCACCTTGCAAAAATGAGCTTAGGCACAGAGAGGTTATGGCCCAAATGAGACAGCTATTATTTTATGTTGTAATTTGAGGTGCCCATTATTTCCTTTTAAGGTGTCATTTCATACTTTTCCTTATTTCTGTAATGAATAAGACAGGCGCTGGAGAGAAAAGAAACTGTGTTGTGCTATATAGCATTCTCTGAGCACCATCCATCTTGAGCTTTGAATGAAATGGAGGCTGTGCTAAAATTAGGATGTAATTAGGTAATTAAAGGCTGTTATGATATGTATTTATAAAGGGTTTGAATTTCAACAGCATGACCTTCCCCAGATGTTGATATTTCTTAATTTCTAAACACCTGTATTGAACCTTACTTTCCGTAATCGACTTAAAGTAAAATTTCCTTGCTTTTAACATATGAATACTGATTAACCACATCCTTATTCAGATAATCAGTAAGACTAGTTTCTCCAGATCCATAGCCCGAGATGTACCACCTGACATAGATTACACAAGGTTTTATGACTGTGGGCATCAACTGCCAGAACCTATTTGCTAAGTGGCCTCAGAGGTGTTTGCTGGGCATCAGGGGAGGGTTGTCTCCAAAGACTTCTAGCTCCTCATTTCACAGTTTTTCTCTTCTCTGTTCTTCTCATGTGCCACCTTAGCCTCTAGGGTCCTTTCTTACTACCCTGGACTCTGCCTCTCTTTTTTTTCCTTCTGCGTTTATCGCATTGTATTCCAGAAACGCATAGCTTCCTCTTGTACAGCAATAAGAAGGAGAACTGATAAGACAGACTTCCTACCTATGGTCCCATAAGAAAAGATGCTGTTGTTAAAGATAGCTGTGAAAATAATTGGTGCTTATGTCCAGTTACGTGCCCACTAAAGACAAAGGCTGTCGTAGCATAACTGCCCAGCTGTAAAGTGTTGTGTACTGTCTTTGTGACTTTGGACAAATTTAAATTGATTTTAACAGTGTCTGCAAAGAGTGTGTTACTGATGCAGGGAAAATCTTTGTGCTGGTTTCAAAGTACCTACTACGTGAAAAGATGCCTCTGAGAAAACATTTGCTCCCTCCTTGCGAAATAATGGTGATAATGTAAGAACAAATCCATAACAACTGCCATATTGTATGGTCACACCACAGGTACATGTTGTCCTCTATCCTTTTTCTGATGGTACACGAGCAGCTGCCAAGTGAAGAATATAAGACTGAGGAAGGCAGAGAGTGATAGTTTCCCAGCATGCCTTCCCTGATTCCAGCAATGCTGTAGAGATGTTTAGATGTAAATTTAGAGATGGGATTATGGTTGTGATAGCTCTTGGCAGATTTTTTTCATGGGTTTATTTAAGCAGCGTATATTTGTTCCTATCCCACAACACTTAGTTCTAAAGTTTCAGTGCAGATTCCGTTATAAAGAATTTGTTTCAGAAAGCATTTACCATCAAAAAAGCTAGCTTGTTTCACCTGTAAAATGAGAAGCAATGCTTATAAAGCTAATAGGTTTGCATTATTTTACAACATATAATCATTCAGAGGAGACCATCATAAACTTTCTATTTACTGTATTTTTCTGAAATTAAGTTTGCTAGACGTTATAAATAATCAACATTTTTTATTACATGCATGTTGGGCAACTTATTTTGCAAAATGTTTTAATAGGTACATAGGTAAGGGAAAAAGTATTTAAACGGTCATTGGTAAATCTGGCACTGTGGCTGCTGAGGTCTGAAAGAGTATTGTTCTGGCATTTCACGTTGCTTTTAGTTACATTGATAAAGAATTGAAAAAAAAAAAAAAAACAAAACAAAGCACCACACCTCCAAGATCGACACAAGATTGTTGTTCCTGGGCTAGCAAGCAGGGAGCAGACAAACATCAGGAGAAATGACTATAAATATTGTCTACCAGAAAGCATGTAATAACTGTCCTTGAGTGAGGTTAATGGCTTTTTCTTTTGGAGTTAAATTGCTTGCTTTTCAACTTGAGCTATGTGAAGAATTGTGGTCGGCATACTGTAGAAAATGACGTTTGCATTATGGTGGCATTTTGTAAATAATATGTTAAATCCATATTTTTCTAACATACAGAAATATGAATATTATAGTTTTTCAAAGTGAAAATCACCCACATTAATACCTTTAAACATTTAGGGCTAAGTCTGTTTCTTGTCTGGTCAAAAATTGGAGTGTGGGAATCTGAATAAATCCATTTATTCCAGTTATTATTATTTTATTTTTGAGATTATATTCTCACTTTCTGGTCAGGTTCCAGTGTCAGACAAAATAATGAAACCTGTAGTATTTATTTTATTTGAGGGTGGTTGTGGTGGGCTTTTTTCTTTGTTTCTTTGTTTGGTTGGGTTTTGAGATTTTTTTTATGTGGACAACGGAGTTAATCAGAGAAACTCACATTGTCTCAGGGATTTTCACTCTTGTCCCTCCAAGGCACGTACTTTGTCCCTCCCTTAGTCCAATATGTTCAGGTATTGACATCCCTAGAGACAAACCCTGGGTGGTGTCTGAGGATTTATTGGAGGAGGAGGACATGATGTGCTAAAGGAGGCACTATGATGTGACATAGTTGATATCTGCTGTCACCAGCCCTGAACTGACAGCTTCACATACAAGCTTAGATACTTGGATGAATCTGTACAAGTGTTGATTTGTTAATTATGGCACGTGCTTTCTTTTTCAAATCTTCTAGTCTCATTCTCTTTGAAATTTTTTTGATAAGTGATAAAATCTATTATGAAGTGGCAGATAACTTAATAGAATACCTGCAGCTGAGAAAATTTAATACTAACATAAGTACAGACTAAAACCTTTCTCAGAGGTAGGGGGAAGGAATTTGCTACTGTGATGATAGTCCATGGAAAGGCTTTGATGTATGTCATAAAAAATATCTTGACATAAGTTTAATTGCTGAAATAAGTTCTCATTCTCCACCCATGGTTTTTTTTTGCAGTAGTATTGTCCTTAACATGTGAGTATCTATTTTCTTCAATTATAATAAGCCTTGCAGTTAACAGAAAACAAAAAAAAAATCTTTATTATCTTTCAAGAGTGGATCCAAAGTCCATTGAGCTCATAACTTGCACTGTATTTTAATTTCTAATGCATTTCTTTACTATAGGAACACTTTCAACCGAAGCAGTGAAAATTCTTTGAGACAGACTTGAAAACTAGCTCTGAATGTCACTCAAAATGTTCAAGGAACTTTATCTTAAAAAAGTTTTCAGTTGATATTGAAAACTGAATATTTTCAAAAATAATTTTTATTTTTGAGGCTTGTTGAGAAAGAGCCATTTTTTGAGGGGGGCTAACACCCATTTTCTCCATGGTGGTAAATAGTGATATCCATTAATATAAACTTCAAAAGAAGGAAAAATATCTTTTACATTAGCTAAATCCTTTTCTAGGGATAAGAAATATTCTTAGCCTGCAAAAACTTCATGCAGCAATATGCAGAGATTGTTCTCGCTCAGGTTTGAGCTTGAGTTGTAGCTCTCAAGTGGTGCAAAGCAGTCACCTGAAGGAATGTGAGCAGAAGGCGGGGGGGGAGCTTGCTCCTTTACCTGAGCCTCAACAGCCCCTGGCACGCAGCCTGTGTTGGGGCGGCATGGGTAAGCTCTGGCCCTGACCATTTGGGAGGTTGTAAGTGATGACTTCTGGTACAGACTGCATGTCCTCTCAGCACATTTGGGTTTTTTTTTTTGCAAAATACTTCCAAATGGGTTAGCTGGATTAGAAGAGGGTTCATGGTATCAGATGGGTGTCATGGAAGCATGCTCTTCTCCAAGTTGCCTTACAGAATCTGAGCAGAATACATATATAATTTTAACCATCTGTTCCAATTTCCTGTTGGGGCCTCCTGAGAGTATGAAGTGGCGTTTGTGTGTGTGCTTTCTGAGCTGTGCCTTAAATACTCTGAGGCTCAGTTTTTGTTACTTGCAGAGGGGTTTACTTTTAAAGCTTGATGAGTCTGTGGCTTTTCTGGATGTCTGTTTAATTGGATAGGCTTTGGGAAATCTTGATTAAAAAAAAAAAAAAGTTCTGCCAGGGAAGAAAAATATAGTGAATATTCTGAGGATAGGTAGACAGGAGAAATAGGGAAATGTTGGGAAGTGTGACAATGCAAGAAAACTTAAAAGAAAAGAAAAAGTCTGTGAGAAGGAGAAAGGGGAAGGAAAGATTCAAGTTATTCATGAAACAAACTTTACTGTACTTTGTTCACATGATTGGAATAAGGCAGCTCAGTGTGGCAATTGTATGAAGATTCAGAATATCTTCTGCTGTAACTTGTTTCAACTTTCATCCAACTTTATGAATATGCTGCACAAACTAACAAATCTATGTCTAGGTTTCTTTAGGATGGCTTAATAAGCTCAGATGAATACATAAGTGTAGCAACATGTAACTATTATACCTCTTTCTGTGTTTGTCCTGGTTTCGGCAGGGATAGAGTTAATTTCCTTTCTAGTAGCTGGTACAGTGTTTTGGATTTAAGATGAGAACAAAGTTGATAATGCACCGATGTTTTAGTTGTTGCTAAGCAGTGCTTACACTAGCCAAGGACTTTTCAGCTTCCCATGCTCTACCGACTGAGAAGGCTGGAGGTGCACAAGAAGCTGGGAGGGGGCACAGCCAAACTGGCCAAAGGGACATTCCATACCATGTGACGTCATGCTCAGTACATACACTGGGGAAAGCTGGCCGGGGGGGGCCGCTGCTCGGGGACTGGCTGGGCATCGGTCGGCGGGTGGTGAGCAATTGTACTGTGCATCACTTGCTTTGTGTATTATTATTATTATTATCATATTATTATTATTATCATTTTATTTCCATTATTAAACTGTTTTTTTCTCAACCCACGAGTTTTTCTAACTTGTGCTCTTCCAATTCTCTCCCCCATCCCACCGGGGGTGGGGGGAGTGAGCGAGCGGCTGCGTGGTGCTTAGTTGCCGACTGAAATTAAACCACGACAGTGTTTGAGGAAGCTGGTGATATTTTATGACCTTCCATCTACTATTCATCAGTTTCTTTCCTTAAAAATACAATTTTATCAAAATAAGACAATGGGCAATGACTTAGACATCTGCTTCTCTAGACTCGATTGCATTCAGCGTGAAGGACCAACATAAATTTTGCTGGTTGCTCTATCTCACAGCAGTGTAATCCTACCAATGCTCAAAGTTTCAGCAGGCCGGGCAGCTTTCATTCACCTCATTGTGCTCTCCCTACCCAGTAGTCCACAGATGTCCCCAGCAGTCACTGCCCAGATCACTGTCCTGTCTGCTAAAACCCATTTTCATGGGTATAATAGAAGATATTAACCTTTTGTTACTAAAACACTTCTGTATACAGTGTGCTCTTCTTATTATGCACTTGAGTAGAACTTTTTTCCTTTTTTATTTTTTCCCCTCTCCAGGACAGTGGTTATGTGATTGCCCGTTATTTACAGCTTGCATACACCAAATACCAGCAGCAAGGATGAACCTCATTTTCTCGTTCCTTTCTGTACATTAGTGGGCAAGCGAATGTGCTTAATTGTGTTTTTATCGGAGCTAATAGAAGTTGTGCCAGGTTGTTAGACATGGAAGACTGCTTAACACCAGTTTTGTCCCCGCCAGGGGTCCCCGAAGACCCTGTTGCCTGGATACGCCGAGCCCAGGGTACCTCAACGGGTGTTGGCAGGGTCTGGATGTTTGCAGGCGAACTCTCTGGATATCTAATTGCTCAGAGAAGTTAGTAATACTCTGTGTTTCCTTTTTCATCCATGCCTTAGGACATAAGGGGAAGGGTGGCTTTTAATTTTTCTTTTTTTTTTTTAAGTTCCTTTTCGTTCCTTTCTCCCTTATTCTTTCATATCTGTGATGCACTTGTCACTGTTCTGGCGTTTCATTAATGCTATTTTAGGACTGATTCATTTATTTCTTTTGTGTGTTAATGTATGCAGTGTATCAAATTAACATACATCCTATTAAAATCCCTTAAAGTGAAATTGTTTCACTTTATCTTTGAACTTTATTTGATGTGCCAAACACATTTTAAAAAATGCATGAATCTGAATGAATTCTTCCCCCTTGACCAAGTCTGATTTCCTGCTGAAATTTGAATACTGTATATTGGAGCTATCCACAGATTCTTTTGACAGCTTGAGTACATTTCCAGATGGTGTGTAATCACTATTCCTTTTAAAATCTGTTTTTATAATGGTGATAATTAAGAATTATTTTCTAGGACTGAATAGTCTGTACACCCAAATTGAAAATGGTCAGGAAAGTAGTTGGCAACAAAGGGCTGAGCTAAAATTTATTTCAGTATGATAGGATCATGATTGCACCCTACTTTTAAATGAAATGGTATTGTGCTAATTGTTGTACGTGGGAACAAAATAGCTCAGCTTTGGATGTTTTCCGTGACAGAAAAGGGGCAGAGGTAATATTTTTCTGGTTTGGTAGATTCTTGATCAGATCAAGCTCACTACCTGTGAAGTGCTGCTTTCAACAGTAAAACCTCTTTATATATACACAGTATAGTGCTATACATGCAAAAGTATTTAAAATAACTAAGATTAATAGTCAGATTCTTCTGGAAATGACATACATGAATATAGGCTCAATCCATATGCAAGACGAATGACTGAACTTTGTTTTTCTCATGCTTTCTAAGTATTTATGCCAAACATTTATTCAGCATCACAGTTATTAGTTATAGAGCTGTAATTAGCCATTGTATTTAATTACAGACCATTATTTCCATGTACTTACCTAATTAAAGTAGTTAACTTGTATGCATAAAACTGTAATGAGAAAATACTATACTGTGGGATGGCGGTCTGTTCTTGTCTGAAATCACTGCCATTGTTGGTTTCCTGCAGTAAGCCTTGTGCACAGTAACTTATATCCTGGTTGTTGAGGAAGAAACTTCAGTAGTATAAAACACTTCACTTTAGTCCTAGATAATACTGGGATTGTGGCAGGAGGAGGGAGATGACTTTAAAAATCTTTAAAATTTTTAGTCTAGGTAGTTTAATCATTTCAACAGGACTAATTCTTTTAATCCAAGAACTGGTAATTTAACAGGTGGACTTCTGTCCTTTGGTATAGTATAATCCCAGCGAACCTTGTAATTTTTGTACTTTTCAAGGTTGTTCAGTTGTAGCATGATTTCTTATGCTTTTCATAAAATTTATAAAATCTCATTAGTTGATAATTGCTTCCTAAGTATTCGGCTTAAGAATTATCCACTTAAAATGGGTTGTATACATTATAATATATCATGCTGTTTCTGTTCTCTGATTAGACAAACATACAGGTAATATTGATGCACGTAATCTCCTGGTCAAACTGTAACTGCTTCTGCAGTGTTCAAATTGCCCGATAAACCCAGGGAAAAGCCAGTAAAATTCAGTCATGCAAAACCAAATATGATCAAAATGTAGCTCAGCTGAAGCAAGCGCATTAAGAAATTGAAGGAAAAAGTAATGTTTTTGCTCTTTTGGTACTGATCGTTTAGCTCTAGTCATAGCTCTGGTGTCAAAGAAACATCTTTGTAATTTGTATATCCACTTTTGAATGCATAATTTAGAAATATATGTATTAGCGATACGTACAGCCCATTAAGAAATATATGCATTAGAGATATGTACAGCCCATTTCCTGGAAAAGGCATGAGTTGCCATAGGCCTACTTTGCTAGTGCTGCAAAAGAAATATATTTCATAATTTTACTGGGAAATGGTTCATATATTGATCTGATATACATACACTACTGATCTTTGAGAAGCCTTAATGGAATTAAAGGGAAAACACATTTATAAGACTGTGAAAAATTTCACATCCTACACTGGAAGAGGAGGGAGGACCTGAGTTGTTTTAAAAGAAGTCTAAATCTGGCTTGAGTGAAACTGTTAATGGAGAGTCTCTAGAGGGCAAGGGATGAGCATAACTGGTTTGGGTACCCGGGTTTTGGAATAGTTTTATTAATAATATCCTCTGCACAATTAGAAAATTAGTAGGAACCAACAAAGAGGGCTAAGTTAAAAAGTGTTTGAGGCAGTAATGTTGTTCACTAAATGCACTCATATTTTCTTTCACTAAATTGGAGTGGTATGCTTTGCCAATATATGTTCACAGTTACAGCAGTTTCTGCAGTAGGATCTCAAATGGAATCGGTGGGTCACTCTCGCCTACAGACATGTTTCTTTCAGGCTGAATTGTGGGAAGAGGTGTGAGAGGAGGACAAAGAAGAAAACAAGTAGAAAGGGACAGAAAGGGTATGCATTATCTTCGGCATGGTGTTTCTAGAAATGTTCTATCTGCTGTTAATACTTAAAAAAAATCTGCTACAATTTAAACAGTTATTAAAGCTGGTAAATCTTAATAATCAAAACAAACTAAGAAAACTCATTGTGAACCAAACAGTGCTTTTGGCATAATAAATATAAATCTATCTCAAAGTTACTTTTTAGATACTTCTGTCTTTTTGTAGAATTTATCTGGTGAAAACTATTTTGTTCACTTTCATAATTCTTTGTTGGAGAGTTTCTAGACTTCTGTTCGCTAGACTTCAATCCACTGTGAAAGGCAAGAACATGGTGTAGAAAACACACACAAACAAATAGGAGCAGTCTGCAGCATGCCTGAAATCCATACATAAAAAAATAACCCCGTTTGTCTGCTTAAAGAAATATAATCCCAGTGTAGCCTTGGAATCTACAATGTTTTTATCAGTTAACATGAAGTGTTGAATTCAACATAATGGCTGATGAAGTATGAAGAAGGCCCTCTTCTAACATGAAGAAAAGGTTAACTTCTGTCTCTCAAATTTCCTTTTAAATAAGTTCTGGATGAGTATGTTTTCTGCTTTAAGGAAAACTAACAATTCCAGACATGTCCACTTAGATGCACTAGAATAAAAGATACATCAAAACTGTATTTTTAAGGGAGCACAAATATTAAATGAAATTACCTATCAAAACTATACTGATCTGTTAAGTCTTGGACTTTGTAAACATCAACATTGAAATTGCTTGAGCAAACATAATTTATTCTATAGTTGACTGTGTATACAGAATGACATAATCCATAAGTTACAGTATCACCCAGTCTTTTTCCTCTTTTTCTAACTCAGTATAATATTCTAAACTACATCTAAAAGTAAGTGTGTTTATAAAGTGTTTTGATTTCCCAGAAGCAAATCCATCCATTCAGGAGTGGATGACCTAAGCCTAGTTTATTAGTAAGTTTCACTGATAAAGCACACATTATTCTTGAACTCTGAACCACTTTGCAGCTGGAACTATCACGAGAAGATTTCTCTTCTGACATTCAGTTCCATTTTTTTATCATCTTGACCTTGAGCTTTTCAGATTAAGTGTGTCTGGTGAATGGTACGGACTGTTTGATTTCGTCCTTTCCCCAAGAGGGAAAGAAATTATTTATTATGTTTTTTTGATATGTGAGCATGTTTTCATGTTCATGCTTGGTGTACGTTACAGAGCCTCCAATCCACCAATGATATTTTCTTACATTAATAAATGGTGATGATTTGGATGTTCTTAATAAGGGCAAATGGTGTTTATTTCTCTTTTTCAAGCTGTGGGTAGAAGGTGTATGTTGAAATTATATTAAATATGTACATTATATTAAAATTGTACATAGACATGGAGTGTTTTGTATATTCAATTAAGGCATGGGAAAAATTATGTCATTTATAATTACATCTGAGGTGGAAGATATGTGTAAATAATGAATGTTATAGGAATGTTGCCAGTGATCATCTTTATTTCTAAATACTAGCACTCTGAAGATTAATTTTCAAGTATTTACTACTCCTTTAAAGAGGATAAGATAATATGCTTTCAAAATAAGCTATTGAACATAAGAAAGAGTACAGCAAAGAAATCTTTGCATTGAAATCTTGAAAATGTATAAATTTGTGCACAATCCTTATCTGATAATCTATAGTGATTCACAGTACAAGTAGCTTACATAGAGGTCAAAATTGAATAGAATTTCAGGCCTTTGTTAAAAACAAAAGGCCTACTATATCATCTAGTCTTCCAAATGCGTATAACAACTCGCACAATTCAGCATATTTTGTGTTAAAATTGAATCACTAAAATCAAGTCCTGAATAAATTAGTCTGCCTAATCTTGTCTCTGCTTTAGCTGTATGTATGATCTATGACTGATACATTAAAAAAAAAAAAAACAAAACAAAACACCAAACAAAAAAACCCCCACACTGTCATCTAAATATTCAGGCCATGATCCTGAAAAGACCTCTGAATGTGCTTAATTTTAGCAACATGAGGGTCCCAATGGTCCTTTAGTTGTCTAATGAAGTGCTCAAAAGTAAGCAAGCATGCATAATAATCTTTGTTAGAAAATGGGCGTAAGGAAGTAATAAAAATGGCAGTCATGTCCAAGAGTTAAGCATCTTTTCAAATTGCTATACCAGAAGGGGTAAATTTAGCAGAAAATGAATTACAGTCATGATTAGGGAATGACTGCAGACTTAATTAGCTTGGTTTTAATGTTGTATATATATCAGAAAACACTTTCAATGTCATATTACAAAACAAAATATGAATATAGGAAGAAATTAGCTAGTGAATGGACTTTTTTAGAGTGTTTTTAGAGTTTTGAATCAAGGAGGGCCCATTGCTCATAAATTGTAGACATTTTTGCATAGAACACTTGTGTAAGAAAAATGTAATAAAGTACTTGCAAAACTTTATACTGACTGCATGATGAAATTTATGGCAATTTGTAAGTAAATCTATTAATTAGTCTGTGTATAAATTAATTTCAAACTATAATCTTTAAAGAAATCTAGCATGTGTGTCAGTTTCTCCTTTGTCCTGTATGATTTTCCTACTGAATTAACAGACACTTTGCACTTCCTATGCGGTTTAAATTAAAATCTTATGAATAGACTACAATGGAAAGCATTAATTGCTAATCAAGACAATTAATTTGCAATTGTAATTAATTGTGGAAGATTTATATAGGCTATGGGAAGGGTCAAAACAATACCTCTGTTATTTCTAAAGTGGGGCTTTTGTGACCTCAGGGATAACTCGAGTGATCGCTACTACTCTGCCACGTTTGTATTTATGCATACGATTTATATGCACCAGCTGTAATGGTGGCATGCGAGTCTATAGGCAGACAATATGTAACAGTGTGCCTGCGACCTGCAGCAGTAGACTGCACAGCCTGCCCTTTCCTTGCGGTGTGTGTGGATGCATGCTTTCTTGGGACTTAGGGATGGAAAAAACATTTCTATCATGGTCCTGCTGGCTACAGAAGCAAATGGGCAGGATCTTCAAGTTTCTTCCTGAAGGCTTTCTTGTCCTGTATTCCTCTCTCTTCTCAAAAAAAAAAAAAAAACAAAACAACAAACCCAAAACAAAAAAAAAAAACCCTAAAAAACATAAAGAAACCCAAACCAAATTATGTCTCATCATCTTGTAAGTCTATTGCAAATTAAGGGGCAAATCAAAAGAGCACTGGTCCTGGCTTAACTTGTTGGTACCTGTTGGCAGATGAGGACTGTCCCGGTTTAGCAGAGCAAGGAGTCATCAGCCAGTGAGTCTTTTGCACTGCTGACAGACTGCATAGAGATCCTTAAAAATGGTCACTCTGTGTATGCAACTGGATGGTGGATGCTCTTTCTGTCTGATGAGCTGATGACCACCCTGATGACGTCTGTACCACCTGTGTGGGCAGTCCTGGTGGCGTGGTGTGGCATTGCATGGCTCCACTGCTGGGCTCTCCCTGCTGCAGGATGTCTTCCCTGCACCACGGGGCAGGAGGAGGGTTCCCTGCCAGAAATGTCAGTGCTCCATGTATGTGTTCAGCACTGCGTGAAGCTGCTAAACCAAAGGATGGGGTTATCTCCCTTCCAGTCTGGGAGGGCAGCATCTTGACCCTGCTCGAGAATGAAACCATCTGTCTGGAAATACCACCTTCTGGTAGAGACCTATTTAGCGTTCATAGATGTTTTTAACTTTTACTCAACTAATTAAATGGCCAGACCAAAACTACTTAAATTGGGTTATTTTTAGCATTTAAATACCAAGAATGTTACAGTTATGCCACAGACAATCATTACAACTAAACTGAGATATAAAGTAACTTTTTAGAAAAATTCCAACATTTCTTATATATAGAAGAGAGGATACTGTAGCAATATGAAAAAAATAAAGTCTTTTACATATAAATTAATCTATTGCAGGCTGATAAACATTTAAACCACTAGGCCGTGTTTATTTGTTTCTAGCATGCAGCTACTATAGAGAAAAGGTGGGTCAGCATCTCAGCTATCTATTTTTATACCTTAACTTGAATTTTCTTCTAGTATTATTCAAGTTTTGAATTTCATAAGATCTTTTCCCATGAAAAAGACTTGGACAACTGAACCATTGTTCTGTAGTAAATTTAAGAGATGTCTTCTATTCAGAGCCAAACCCAACTGATGGCTATTTAAATCAGCATCAATATACAGTGCTTCATTTACTGTTCTAGTTCAAAATTGTTTTGAATGCTGAGTCTATTTGATGAATGGAGGCAGGCAACTTTTTCTACCCCCCCATCTTCTTAAAATGTAGGTAAAACAAATGCAGACTACATTTATACATCATTTAATATTTCAGTTCATATAGCAGTAAATAATTTGATTTCTGTATGCGTTTACTTATTTTAGTTTTCTTCAAGTTAGTTACTGTGTTCTTGTCTTCTACTTATCTAATTATCTATTCTGTGCAGATGCTCTGCGAGTCATGAACATGCATACCATCTGCATAGGCCTTCATTTCCAGGAGTAAACTACTCCCAAGACTAGCTCTGATCAATTGATGGATTGATAATTGGTCTGCTGATCTGTGCCTCTAAAATGTGTGTTGCCAGAATTCTTTTTGCAGTAGTTGTTTTCTCTAACAAAGGGAAAGGTTATAATGCAGACCATACACAAATATTACTCTATTCACCTGTAACATACTCGTTAGTGTCGCAGCTGTTCACCTTCCTGCTTGAACTTTAGAACCGCCTCAATAGTACCAATAAATCAGATTTTATCAATTTGGAGTGACTAACTTAGGAAATGGAGTGATAGTGACTGATTTAGATAACGTCTCTCATCTCAAATGTCAGGTGATAGGAGTAAGGAGAAAGCATTGGAGGATTATAGGAATTTAGTTAATATTGTCTAATTATACACGTAACTTGAGAGTGGCCGCAAAGTTTTGTTGAGTTCCATTCCCATCCCTTCTGACTGTAATCATAACAGTATCCTAGCCTGGGGCATTTACCACAATGCAGATAGTGATACTATTAATTCAGAATTCATAGAAGTGTTAACTTGATAACAGGAGTTACCTAAACACAGTTGACAACAGCAACAAATTCTGTAAAGGAAAATGTTGTAAAACTAGTGAGAAACATGCCCCTTTCCTTTGGAAATACAAAGCAATAAGCAAAATTGTGCTGTAATTTCTTAACTGTTTTACTAGGGTGGGGGAAATACATACACAGACACACACACACGTGTATTGTTAGTGAGGTTAAGGAAAAATTTTTTCTGTGCATATGTTAATCATATTTTATTAAAATTCTTTCTAATCACAAAAGACAAATGTATCTGGCATGAGGATTTTGCAAATTACTTCTCAAGCAGCGCATGTGGAATTTTTCAGATGGCCTCTGATTAATTCTGTTGCCACCTAGGGTTTTGTTGTTTTTGTCCTTTGCATGAATTTTTTTGTTTACCTTAGCATTTCTTTTAATTTTTTTTTCCTCAGCATTTTGTGTATTTGTATTGCATTTATTATGTCTGGTGACTAAAGCTAGGGAGCCAGAGTGGAAATAACAGCTGTGGGTCTTTAGTGAATTCTACAAAAAATTTACTCAGAAATAGTTTCAGTGTCACAAACTGATTTCTTTTGTCATCATCACTAAAATTTGTATGAAGTGCATATTTTAGTGAAATATTTGTATCTTGGGTACTTACTACAGATAGTTGTTTGTTGGTTTTTGTTTTGTTTTGTTTTTCTCTTTTTGCTTCAATCAACAGACATTTCAAATTTCCATATACATGCTAACTGCTGGGGCTGACTAGTGTGAGATTTGGCTTGCAGCCAGATGAAAAAGAAATACAAAGTAAGTTTTATTCCTTATATTACAGTTATAATCTTTTTCTACTGTAGTTGTTCAGATGCCCTTTAACTTGAGAAAATCAATAACCATCAGAATATGAGTTTAACAGAGGTCAATTCCATTTAATGACAATCTTGTTTTGAGTTAAAGTTTTTGTTTTCAATAAAAACAAGAAGAGTTTGTAGACATGGAGTTGATATATGATGCTTTGGATCAAAACCTAGGTTTCTGTGTGTTCACAGATAATTAGGACACTGGCTTTGGATGTAGGAAGTAAAGATCGGAGTCCTGCTTCACTGAACCAAAATAGTGGGTTTGATATAGATTCCTCTGAATTATTCATAGACTGGATCTTGAGTCTCTTGCAGGCCAGCCCAGCCCTTTAACCTGCAGGCTAGGCAAGTCTTTCTTTTCTTCTGGTTCTCAAACCTTGTAAGAAAGCACGTTGGTCTCAGTAAATGACAAAAATTAGAATGTTTTTGACTAGACAGAATGGCTGTTTTCAAAATAGTATGTGTAGGTGTTTTCATAGTTTTCACAGTGCCTAAATGACCCTGAAGTGAGGACACCTCCTGAGCTTAGAGCAACCATTTGAGCTGATTAAGAGCCCCTGAGGGAAATATATGACTTTACTAGAACTGGCTGATGTGCAGATCAACCTACAATCTCTGTCCCAAAGAACAGGCATATGGATTAGCAGTATGGTTTTCCTTGACAGAAGCCTGAATCAGAGGAGAGATTTGTTAGACGTTAGACTCAGATTCCATGTCATAGGATTTATTAGATTGTGTACAGTCTCTCTCATTCTTACAGAGTTATTTAAGGGATGATGCACAAATGGAATGTCTATAATAGACTGGGCTGGAATCCATGTGGTATCTGCTACACAAAAAAATGACAGCCCTTGTAGAAACACAACTCCTAGATTTGGTGCCAACTGAAGTCTCTATTGACAAGTTAGTTGGCTTTAATTTTGAGGGCTAAGCTTAGGAGTTCATTGATTAGCATGAAGCTGTATAAGGCTGGTCACTAAATAGAAATTTCCCATTGCAGAAAACTAATGAAGGAGAAATTATATTGCCCTGTCTTTTAATAAGTGAAATGGTCTTAGAGAAATACCTCTGTTTTAAAATTTTCTTGATATCAGGACAGTCAGACTGTGTTTGTTTTACCAAAAACTCACTTGTAATATTAGTGATTATTATTTATGCATGCGTGCATGCATCTTTCATAGCAAGAAGCAGTGCAATTCAGCAACTTCCATTTAATTAGTGATTGAAGTCCTTCCTAGAAGTGCTCTAAATAATTTTGGGTTTGATGTTGCTATAGTATGGACTATGTAGTTAGCAACGTTGCTGATCTGTATTCAGCTCGTATTATTTAAGTGCTTTTGTTCATAAAAGACTGACGTAAAGACACAAAACCTCAGAGACAAAGATCACAGAGATGTTCAGAAAGGGCCCGCTTCCGGTAGTTATCAAATGGGTACCAGGGAGAAGAGACTTTATTTTCCATTGGATTGGGACCAATCAGAAACTCAGTATTTGCTGTGTACCCAGGTGTTGGTGGGTCCCAAAGCAGCATGGTAGCTAGCATAATTAACCTGTGGATCATAAGGGAGGAGGGAGGAGTGAAGAACATTGAATAACTATTAATTCTGCTGCAATTTGTATGGGTTCTATTGTGCATTTTATTTCTTCATTGTGGGAAGGAAGGAAATTAACCTTCAATTTTAAAAATTTGTCACAAACAAGTTTTAAAGGAAAAATTTGTGTTATCACCAATAACATAAGCAACTGCAAAATGAAAACAGTATCCATAACGGAGAGCCAAATCTCTCTAAACATAACAAAAACACTTTTTCCTATGAATTTGTGTGTGAATAATTTCCAGCCTGAGAATTGTTCAGTGAACAAACTCCCAGGTAATTTTCAAATGTTGAAGACAGAAGAATTTCATGATCCTTTCATTGCTGAAGGCCTTGAGCAGATGTTGTCCGTCCATCCCATATCATGTCCATGTCCCGTCCCTCCCCATCCCCCTCCCCAATTACAGCAGTACTGGATTAAGCAATTAGGACAAAACCCCAAAAATATGCATTCAATAATCAGTATCAGATTATTCACTCAGCTCTAATAAAAGTCAGCCTTCTCATGTCAGCCTCTGCTTATGGACAAATAGCTCTCCCTGTGAATCAGCAATGTATGACTGTGAACCTAATGGCCAGTGAATCCAAATACTAGGAAGATGACCCTGCTGTAATGATTCCACCCACACTGAAAAACAAATTGATTTATGAAGAGGAATAAATTGGCTTAACAGTGGATATGGCACGAAGAGTAAACTGGTGGTGTTATTTTCCATTATTTGTTTGAAATTACTGACACAATTAAATATCACTTATTTTCCCCTCCCCTGCCAGAAAACACTCTATAAGAAATAAAAATAATCATAGTCTGGCAAAAGAGCTGAAAGTTCTTCCCTCGTTATGCTCTCAGCATTATTTGGATCACAATGCATGTTTGCCACTTTAACACAGTGTTCAATTTCATATGCCTGCTGAGTAATGCTGTCTTTTATATGCTAGATACTTATATACACACGCCACTCACTCGTCCACATCCTGTCATTTATTTAAAATGAGTTTTAATTTTAGGAAGACCTTATTGAATGAAAACTATAAAACATTGTCCACATAACAGAAATATGCAATTTATTTTTCTCTTAGGTGAGAATCTACTTTGTACGATTTATCAGTTCCAAAAGAGATACAATAATTTGGAATAATTTTCCCCATAGAAACATCTAAGGTGTCAAGCTCCAATTAGCAGGAATAGTTGGCTAATAAAGCAAGCTGAAGTTCAAGTACCTCTATGCCCTATCCTAATGTTTTAATTTCACCTCACTGAAGCCAACTAAATTTTATTTTCAGAGAACATGTTATACAGCAAGCACTTTCCTCGTTACCCATGTGACTTTAATGTGCAAAATATTTGGTCTGAGCTAAAACTAGCCAACACCCATGTAACTGCTGACTAAATTAATCCTTAAAGGAAGGCAGTCATGATATGTATCAGAAATTGAGTCATTTGTACTTTATGTAACTACAGAAAAGGAGGACCGGTATTTCTGTACTCTTAACAGTTGCAGCTTTGCTTATTTAAGCTATTTTTTATTTATATGAGTTAAACATACTAGCCTAAAATTTTTTAACCTCTTCTTTTCTTTATTACTTCAGTCCATTCTTCCTGATCGGGAATCTGCTCTGGTGTGTAAACACACATCTTCTTTGATCTTCAGTTTACATCAGTGAAATAAAAATTACTTGGACCTCTCTGTTTCACATGAAAATGATGCCCTCCTTTATAGGATTGGGGGGCAGGGGGAATTTTTAACTTTTTTTCCCTAATATGACGACAAAATTCCAGTCTGAATCTTCACCTCTAGAGAGGTGAAGCAGATCTCTGCATAGTGGCGCCTATGCCCAGCTTGCCTTTAATCTCATGCAGTAGAGCAAGGTGTTACTGAACTGAGGGATTTTATGCAGGTGCGGCCTGTGCAGGACTGAATTTCATGCTGAACCGTGGATTACAGCACTGAGGTATGCACCTGCGGCAAGGGCAGGACAGGATGCAGAGGGGGGAGTGCTTGGGGACCGGGGTGTGTGTGTGTCTTTGGGATCCTCGGGGTACAAAAGGGGCCCAAATGCTAGTGGCTCCACCCTGTCCTGCTGTACCGCAATCCATGGATAGCCTCTGAAAGCTCTTGGAGTTTCTAGGTGTTGGAGTAATTCCTTTACTTCAGCATATGGGAAATACCAGTAGGGGCAAACAGCTCTTATATAACAAGTTTAGAATCTTTAGTTGACCCTCATGGGAAGCTCTTTCAGTGAATGGGTCTTAAATGCTTAAATCTGTGGAGTATCTCTTGCTCAAAATATATAAAGTGTCTCTGGAAATATAGTATATGCCATATGACACATGATTTCTTTTCAACTGAACAGTGAAGCTATATGCTCATATTTTTGCCTGCATAGCTATGCATGCTCACCCATAACCTATACCAAGGAGTTCTTTAAACTTCACACCATTTTAAATACTTTGAAGCTGCTATTGAAATATTCTTATTTATACCCAGTGCTCATAAGTGCACTCTTACTTTTAGTGCAATCACGGGTTATGAAACCAGGATGCCAGTCTTTTTCCTTCTTTCTTGCTTCTGTTTATATTTCAGTTGTTTACCTGTCTGTGGGTTACTTTTGCACATCTTTTACTTATTAAAAAAAAAAAAAAAACCCACAGCACAACCACTATTCATAGCAAAGGTGTAAGTCTGGAAGGGAAAAAAGTAATCCTTTGATCTCTATAAGTTTATAAAGGGGAAAAATTCCAGAACAGTGATAACTTTTGTCTTTATTTAAGCACTAGATTAGCATTTTCTGTATTTTGTTACATTACAAATGTTAATGTACAAGACAAGTCTGGTCATCCATCATCTAGGAAAATGAACAAATTTGAACAGTTTTAAAAAACATTTACTGCCAGGAGGTTCAGGGTCTGGTCTAACAAGCCTGTTCTAACAAAGTGAAAGGAGTACAGCCTACAGCTCTGTAAGAGGTGCAACTGGAAGCAGGAAAGAGGTTCTTGAGCTAAAGAGCTATGTGTGCAACTGGATAGGAAATTAGATTAAGAATTAGGTTTCAAACAACCCAAAGAACAATTATATAAAACAGCCTTTCTCATAGAGAATATATAAGCAAGAAATCTTAACTGAATTTATGTTTTATTTTATGAGTATAATGGATGTATGAACATGCCGTATGATATATTCATGCAATGACAAAACTCTGATGACTGAGGATTTTTCCTTCTAGTCAAATACTGATTCACTTACAACCCATTTCCAGGAATGCATTTTTTACAAAGTTATTTTTCCTTTTTTGAGCCTTAATTCTATAGGTGTAAAGCCTTTGAGAGATCTATAGCTCTTTAGATAATTTTATCTAGAAAAATAAGGAAGCAAAATCTTTTTCTTGAAAATTCTACATATCTGATAGGGAAATGTAAAAAAAAAAAAAGCAAATGTTTTCTTGCATTGTTTCAATTCTTATATTTTATTTCGTCTATGTGGCATCTCACAGATATGTTAACCTTTTAAACAGTGCTGTTTGTAAAAGCTTCTTATCAATATTTGGTATTTTTTAATATACATTAATTGATCTACTCTATTCTTCTTTATAATAGATGTAGAAGGAGATTATTTGTAATTTCCATCTAATGAGACTTGTCTAACTGCTTATTGACTGTAATTTGCTATATTTTGTGTTTTAAAACAGATGGGAATGAAAAATAAATGAGCACTTCTGTCATGAAGTTCTGTTGATTTTTTATCAGAGTTTTTATTGATGCCAAATCCTATGGTAATCCAAAGCTTGGTCAAGAGCAATATGTAACAAACTTGTGGATGCAGTTCCATGACAGCTTACTGTAATAATGAATACAAAAATTATGGTTAATATTTTATATCAAGAAACTGCGGTTGTCTCTTGCCTAGCATTCTTGCTACGGTAACCCTGCATTGGGAGATGGAGGAGGGAGCAGGAGAGTGCTTCATTCATATTCATATTGGAAATTCACAAAGATTTTGTTTGTATTCCTTTCCAAATGCTCATGCTTTAATTAAACAGAAGATGACACTCTAAAGGATCTGGAGATCAAAACAATCTGTTTTATCAACTAAGGAGCCAACAGTAGGTTTTATTATACTTCCCTTCTTCAGCTAAATGATTTGTGTCAGGTAGGTCATCTTCATTTTGCACGTTTTGAAGATAGTGTATGAATACCTCAATGAAATTTGAGGAAAAGCATTTCATTAAGTAATTAATTTAAACAAGAAAATTGAATTATCATACTGATTTGGGTAGCATACCAGTTTATGCCCTCATGAATTAGCGCAGCTTACTTTCAGACTCTGACACTGTTTTACGTTGAGCTAATTTGAGTATTTAGTATAGTTAATAGAAGCCAACAGCAGAATCCTGGCAAGGCTTAGAAGACTTCAAGTTCATATAAGATCCCTTTAGAGAAGGTTTCAAATTAATCTACATCCACACCTAGTAGATTTGGGTTGTAGGAAAAACTTGGAACACCGTTCTGCCCTTTCTAATTCTGGTCATGTTAGTTCTTACCAATCACCTTAACCAGAGTTAGTGTAACTTCTATTTCATACTTATATTTTTCTGCCTCTGATCTTTCCTCTTACCTCTGAGCCCCATGATTGCCTCTGAGACCTGATCTTTTCTAACAAAAAGCTTTGTGTAGGTATAGTATATTCCTAAAATGCAATATTAATTTACTCAAGTGAGGAACTCTCAATTTTGTATAATTCCAAATTCACCATTATAAAATTTGCCAACTCTTCTGTAATTAATTTGGAGCATTCTTACTGAAAAAAAAAAAAATTAAGTTCTAATTTACATATTATTTAATATTAAGATGACTGCGAAAAGCCTGTTAACAGTTCAGAATTTCCTCTCAAGGTGGAATTGTACAATGGTTTATGTTAACTTACTCTTTCAACAAACTGCCTTAGAACTACCCTTCTGTTTAATGCAGCCTGAGGATTATAAAATCCCCAGATGTCAACTCTGTGATTACAAGGAAGCAATTAGTAATAGAATCAAAATTTATATTCTTCAAGATGAAGAAATAAAACCCCTATGAGAGTAATTTCTGTGGACTGCATTTCAGAAGAAAGTACACTTTGAACAACAAAAACCTTTACCGTCAAAAAGTAGTGTAATATCGTTAAAGTTATAACAGATAGTGTTGCTATACTTGAAAATAAATAAATTAATAAAGCTGTGGTTTTATTGTTAAAACCGCTTCTAAACAAGAATGTTTTGACAATTTAATTCATGACATTTAAAATGAAAATATTTTAAACTTTTAGCTGTTTGAAAAGATAAAATGAAACATTTATGATAACCTAGTCAATATGGCTTGAGAAATTCTTGCAACTTAATTGCCAGCTTCCATAGACACAAAGGTTAAAATTTGAGGACCAGAACTCTCCTATGAAAAATCTGGCTTGCTGAAATTAATTCAATTTAGTTTTTCACAAAATGTCATTAAAGCTTTGAGTTTGGAATTAAATATGGTATCATTATCAGGAAAACTAAACAAAAACAATACCTTTGACACTACTGATACTAACCTTCCTTTTACCAAGAATGTGTGGAAAGTATTTATGAATTAATAGATGCTATAATTGTGCTATGGAAATGAACTGTTTTATGGAGAGCTTTATGTTCTTTTTGGTAAGATGCTGCTTGATCCGTTGAACTGTATAAATAGGACTTAAACTTGATTAAATCCTTCTTATTAAAGGGTTACTGTTTTCTTAACCCCTTATAAACTCCAAATGAATTCCTTTAAAGTCTTCTCTATTCAGTGATACTCTCAGTCAAGATGCTGTGCAAGACACTATAATTTTGATTTGGCAAGCGCATGTTTCCCTGAGTTTCGCTTCAGGTCCTAAGTGCGATATCTTCCACTTATTTTAAGTAGCTTTGTATTAGATGCAATGTCTTCAGTGCAACTCACAGAAGAACGATATGTGAGAAATAACATTTAGAAATGCATTTCTGAAACCAAAGGTAATAAAACTAAAAAATGATGATTTTAGAGTTGCTAAAGTAGAGGGGAAAAAGAGAAGAAAGATTAGGCAAAAGACAGGACAAAAATATCCTGGACATGATGCAAGATGAAAAGAAACTAGAATAAACAGCCCTTTGCAGTTCTCAGTATCTACTTTACCATCATTCAGCTGAAGTTTATAAGGTTTGTTTAAAAAGCATTCATTAGCTCAGCTGCCCACACTCTATCCTTTATCAAAGGAATTGTATCCAGCAGCAAAGCGGGACTATGTACTCATGAATGTATAGTCCCTTCAATAATTCCAACAACCCCAATGGTCCTTTAAATTACATTAACAAATTAGTAATCTATGGCTGAATTAAGTGGCCTTATAGAGAGTTTTTATTGGGAAAAAATAGAATGGAGAATAGTTAAGAAACATCTACTTAGGCTTCAGATCAGTATCTGAAGTTTGTTTCTCTGCCACCTCTGGCAACAAACTGGCATCTTGGTCTTCAACAGCCGTCTTGGCACTACCATTTTAATTCAGAACACAAGAGTACTTTTGAGAGGCATCTCCCAATCTTTTCTGCTTACTATGCTTTGGTTCACATCATGGAACAGCCTTGGAGTATGCAATTTTGGGTGAAACTAAGTTGAAGCCTCAGCTCCAGAGTGTACCTCATGCTCCCTGACTGCTATTGCACCTTGCATCCAGAGGATCAGACCAGAGCTACTCTGAAGAAAATCCTCACAAACATGTAAGGTTAGGATATCTAGTTGGTTGCACCAAAGAGATTTTTAACATGAACAAAGTCAGGGGACAGGATTTTATTGATTTTAGTGAAAATCTGTTTGATTGGACCTTAACCTGATGTTTGATATTTGGAAGCATCATAATCTAGTCCCTTAAACCATCTTGAAGACATCTTATTTAAATTGATATTTGTATTTGGAAAATACAAATAATCAGTTTTGCACACTCTTTCCTGGAATAAATAGGATTTTTTGGCTTAATTTCTGTAATCGTAATTAAATGAATGGAAAATGAGAAACCTGAAAATATAAATCTCAAATATTTAAGAGTAGGTCAAGATATGATGTAGGTTGAGTTTAATTAAAAAAAAAAAAATTAGAAAAAGAATTTTTCTTTATTATCACTGTTACTAAAATGGAAAAGAATGGCTTACCCTGATAAGAAAGAAATCTGCAAGAAAGGACCAATGTTCAGCTCATTTTGCTATTGCTGTTAAGACTTCAGTTTATTAAGAAGAGATTGTGTCCAAGAGCATGTCTTTTTGGTGCACCCCTGCCCTTCTCCACCCCTACTTGTATACTGGATGGTCTTAAAAATAACCCTAAACTTTCTACCTGTAAACGGTTTACTTCATTTATAATCTTAACACTATCACAACTATAACAACACTTAATAATTATTAGATGTTCACAGTGTGGTTTTGCGTTGTGTGTTTGTGTCAGCTTTAAACTTAACAACAGGAATTTCAAATTCATTTCATGCTTACAAGGTATCTTTTGTGTAAATAATATGCTCTGGGGATCTTTGGGATCCATCACCTAATTATTTCATTTACTATTTTGTATTTGCTATTATCCAGGTACAGTATCTGTGTGGTTTGTTGAGGTCTTCTTTCCAGTAGTTTAAGGGTAATGATTGAAGCATTGCACTGTTTACCTGTCCACATAGAGCTGTAGACAGATTATGCATCCTGAACCTGTGGCCTTTTGGTAATGTAGCTATATTTTTTTTTTTTTTGGTGGTGGTGATGATGATAAATACTTAGTGAGTGACTTGCTGGCTTTTTGATTTTCTACAACTTTTTGTCTACTGTGTGGCATTTTTACTAGCTCTTTTTTGTAGATGATTACTCCATCTCAAGGTCATATACTTTGAACTGAATAAAAAACAGTCAATTGAGTATGTCTGGACTGTAGTCAGAGTTGACACTGCAGCAAGTGTAGACAAACCTGAGGTAGCATTGCTCTAAAGTAGCTTAGGTGATCTTATTTGTTCCTGTTGAATACTGAAAGCATGCACCACTGCAGTTGTGTAATTTTGCACTTCTGTTCTCTTTCTGGTGTTCAAGTGGTGTCATAGAGAAGGTGAAGTGTAAGGTGAAGCCTAAGGAGAGGCTCAAGGAGCACCCTTCCCATGAAACCTACCAGAAAGTCACCCCAAGCTGAGTGGTGCTTTTAGCTTAGGGGGTGCAGGGCTGAGGGGAGAAGCACTATCTTTACTTCTATCAGCAGCCCTGGCTGACTTCTAGCGAGATAGTGGCACTTTCTTACAGCCACAAAACAAAAATGCATGCTCAGGATTGTTTCCTGATATCAGGGAAGAGGATTAAAGCATAGTTCTCAAAAGGAGGGGATCAAAAATAAAGCCTGGAGTGCACAGGGGACTGGAAAAATCTTTTAAACTCCTTTAAAGCTTAATCTAGCTGAATTACACCTACATGTATGAAAGTCACACTTCCAGCTACATCCACTTAAGTTTTGTTTTTGCTGACTGATGGGTTGCTTAACAGTAGTTGATCACTACTCCCTGCTCTTTCAGATTGCCTTGTACAGACCATCCAGCTCCTACGTTTTGTGTTTCTCTTCTTGTGTGAGGTGGCAAAAGGTTGACCCAAGAGATCAATCCCGAGGGCAGAGAGAAGGGTGAAAAGCAAGCTTACAATCCTGGACTTCAGGAGGGCAGACTTTGGCCTCTTCAAAGATCTGCTCAGAAGATAAGGCCCTGGAGGGAAGAGGGGCCCAAGAAAGCTGGTTAGTATCCAAGGACCACCTCCACCAAGCTCAAGAGAATTCTATTGCAAAAATAAGAAGTCAGACAAAAATGCCAGGAGGCCTGTGTGGATGAACAAGGAGCTTCTGGCCAAACTCAAAGACAAAAAGAAAGAATACAGAGGGTGGAAGTAAGGACAGGTAATGTGAGAGGAATACAGAAACACTGTCCAAGCATCCAGGGATGAAGTTAGGAAGGCTAAAGCCCAAATGGAATTAAGTCTGGTCAGGGACATCAAAGACAGCAAGAAAGGCTTCTACAAGTACATAGGTGATAAAAAGAAGACTGGGGAAAATGTAGGCCTATTGCTCAACAAGACAGGGGATCTAGTTACACAGGACATGGAGAAGGCAGAAGTACTGAACGCCTTCTTTGTCTCAGTCTTTACTAGCAAGCCTGGTCTTCAGGAATCCCAGGTCCCAGAGACCAAGGGGAAAGACTGGAGCAAGAATGATGCACCCTTGGTAGAAGAAGATCAGATCAGGCAATACTTAAGCAACATGGACATGCATAAGCCCATGGGCCCTGATGGGATTCACCCACAAGCGCTGAGGGAACTGGCTGATGTCATTGTGAGGCTACTCTCGATAATCTTTGATCATGGTGACTGAAGGAAAGCAAATGTCACTCCTATCTTCAAGAAGGGCAGGAAGGAGGACTCAGGGAACTACAGGTTGGTCAGCTTCAACTTGATCCCTGGGAAGGTGATGGAGCAGCTAATCCTGGAAACCGTCTCCAGGCACATAAAGGACAAGGTAGTAGGAATAGTCAGCATGGCTTCACCAGGGGGAAATCATGCTTGATCTACCTGATAAACTTCTAAATGAAGTGACTGGCTTGGTAGATGACCTCCAGAGGTCCCTTCCAATGTCAACCATTCCGTGAAGCCATTGCACAGCTTTGTTGAATCTTGTAACTGTAGATTAAACATTATTTTTAGTGTAGAAGTCAGCCTGAAGAAACTTGTTCCCAATGAAAGCAACTGTGCACAAGCAGAGTTTAGGGAGAAGCAAGGACAGTTCCTTTTGGTAGGAATTTCCCTGGTGAAGGTCTTGCCAGACTTGCAGTTGTTTCCTGTAAGAATGACTGGGTGTATTTATAGAAGTGCATGATGGAAGCAGCAGAAGAAATTGGCTCCCTTTTAGTTAGGGTAAGGACTGAGGTTTTGAAGGGAATTGAAATGAAAACGCTTGAAGATGCTCAGGTTCTAAGACTGAAGAACTTGGCCAAATCGAGGCAAAGAACTAGGCGTAACAGAAAGAAACGCTGCAATTACTGACTCCCATAAATAAGTGACTGAATCTGAGTTATATTTTTTGAAGCTTGCCTTATATCATCAAGATTTGACTTTGCTCAGATATAGTTAGTGTTTATGGAGGAATTCAGAAATTTAGGAGGTTTTTTGTTTTAGAAGTTTGAATTTTGATGATGTGTCATCAGGTAGAAGAAAATTTTGATGTTTACATCAGAAACCACCAGTTTGTCTATAAATGAACATTGAATAAAAATGAGTATTCCCTTGCTACTGCCTGTCCACTCCTAAATTGCAAAATCAAAGTGGGTTATGCACAGCTAAAATGAGACCTTGAAAACTTTGTAGATGTAGATGAACAAACAGCTTTTTGTTCATCTTACGACTTTGCCGGAAGAGAATGAGTTACAGAGTATATTTCATTTAATAACTTTGAATACATGGAAATATACAAGTATACTTCTCTAGGGTCATAAAATGTCCCCAAACTGTGAAAAGGTGCTTTATGGGTAAGGTAAAATTGCACTTTTTATGAATACTGGAGATGAAATGTTCATGACAGACTGGCAACAACTGAATAGTCTTTCATGTTACTTTCTTGCATACGTATTGAAAATTAAAATTAGAAGAATCTAATTCTACATGCACTCAAAATTATGATAGTATTCAGTGGAAGGTAGGTTACATTAAAGAGGATATAATTCCTTAGGCATAAATGTAACTACTGTACAAAACCGTATGACAAGAAAACTCTTTTCTGGAAGCGACAAACATAATTGGAAGGTTTGTAATTGTTGCAGGTTGCTTATATGGGGTATAGCATAAATGCATTTTTCATAGAATCATAGAATCATTTAGGTTGGAAAAGACCTTTAAGATCATCAAGTCCAACCATTAACCTAGCACTGCCAAGTCCACTGCTAAACGATGTCCCTAAGCACCACATCTACATGCCTACTTCCAGGGATGGTGACTCCACCACTTCCCTGGGCAGCCTGTTCCACTGTTTGACAACCCTTTCGGTGAAAAAATGTTTCCTAATATCCAGTCTAAACCTCCCCTGGTGCAACTTGAGGCCATTTTCTCTTGTCCTATCGCTTGGTACTTGGGAGAAGAGACCAACAGCCACCTCCCTACAACCTCCTTTCAGGTAGTTGTACAGTGATAAGGTCTCCCCTCAGCCTCCTTTTCTCCAGATTAAACAACCCTAGTTCCCTCAGTCACTCTTCATAAGACTGCTCTAGACCCTTCACCAGCTTCGTTGCTCTTCTTTGGACTCGCTCCACAGCACCTCACTGTTTTTCCTGCAGTGAGGGGCCCAAAACTGAACATGGTATTCGAGGTGCGGCCTCACCAGTGCCGAGTACAGGGGGAAGATCACTTCCCTAGTCCTCTGGCCACACTATTTCTGCTAAGAACCTATGATTAATAATCTCCAGCCTTCCAGCCCTTCCATTACAGCTTGTTTATGTTGCAGGTAAAAAACAGATAGGAGCTCTACATTTAGGTCTTCGTTATCAAGTGGTTTGATCCATGGCCAGGTGCAATGGTATAGCTGCAGACCAAGTCCTCAGCATCAGTCTGCTGTAGAAGAACTGCATTAAGTGCCTTCTATTAGTTCTGATTCTCTGTCATGACAGCCTACTTTCTTTCGCCTCTTTGAGATATACAGAATTCATTTGCGCACTCCAGGAAAGCACTGTAATTTTGGGGTTTTTTTGTGACAATGTAACACATTGCAGAAATCTGCTAAATATGGACTGTTAAAGTTGATAGCAAAATCTCAGTTAATAGTTACATCAAGAGTTTTACCAATCAGTTCTCTAAGGGTTTTTTATTAAATATTGGAAAAAATTTAGATCTGATAACTAATAATACTACTAATAAACTGAAGATAATGTGATCTGAGTTTTATATTAGTGGAAACAGGTTTAATAGAATACTATATTCAGAAACACGGTGTTTCCTTAAAATATCCTCTTAAACATTTTTATTTATCATGTGAGTGTCTCAACTTAATCTGTATAAAAGCAGTTGTCATAGGGTATTTTCTTTAGCTTTACCCTCAATTTTCTCATTTCATTGCATGGTATCAAGTATATGATTATTGTATAATGCTTTTAATTCAGAAAAAGGAAAAAAAAATCTTATGCATTCATAATCCACCAGAAATAGAAATTTGTAGATTGGCTTATCCTCTTGGAAAACAGCAGAATAGGTCTGTCACAAGTCAGTTAGGTTTAACATATATTTTCTCCTACTGTTTTCATACTGAATGTAGGTTAATCTCTTGCTATTTATCTGTTCTCAAGGTATTGGACAAAATTGCTAAAGCTGCTGTCACAGTGAATATTGACAAGCTGAAATAGTGTAAAGATAGAAAAGATAACTTCAAAAGGAGACTTTTTCCTCCTAAAAACTACAGGCAGTTCACTGCTACTGGTAGTCTGTGGCTTGCCCAGAATATTTTTAGCTGGACTTTTTTGTAAGGAAACCATCCTTTTACAGTTGTTCTTGGCAATTATCTAATTTTGTGAAATATTTTCCTTAGCAAAGGTAGTTTAAAAAAAAAAAAAATCTAAAATTATATATTGTCACCATCACATAAGATTTCCAAACCAAATGTAAGTAGAAGTGAAATTGTTGTGTCCCCTATTAAGACCATTCAGGATTTCCTGTTTAAAATACCATCTTTGCCAACCTTCAACCCTTTTGGGTTGATGCATGTCATATTTCTGCTCTATTCCAGATTTTATGGAAATACTTTAGCTGAAAGGGCTCAGCCATACTTTGTTATGAGGGCAAGCCAACACACTATTTTTGACGTGATAAAAGATTTTGAGGTTATTGAAATATTTTGATTTAATCAAGTTCTTAAAAATTCAAAAAGCTAGAATTACACTTGCCATCCAACTTCAGTTTAGTACTCCTGAACAAACCACTTGGGGTGTAATATTCAGTGACACCATTACAGGTGATGGGGCTTTTCCAGAGAACAACTTTTGCATTTTATGTCCTGGAGATTAATCTGGTCAGTGTGACAGGGTGGCTGCGGTTTGTACGTTTAATGGCTCATTTGCTGAATTTGAAGGGTCATACTGAATAAAAGAGGGTTTGCTAGAAGGGAATTAAAAGTTGGGACCAAAGAAAGAAGAGGTTCATGAAGGCATTGCAGACAGTTGGTACTGTTAGTGTATGTACCTGACGCACAGGACCTCACAGGCAAAAATTGAAGATTTTATTGCTTCTGTAACTTGTAATTTGGCCACAACAACCCCATGCAGCGCTACAGGCTTGGGGAAGAGTGGCTGGAAAGCTGCCTGTCGGAAAAGGACCTGGGGGTGCTGGTTCACAGCCTGCTGAACATGAGCCGGCAGTGTGCCCAGGCGGCCAAGAAGGCCAATGGCATCCTGGCCTGTATCAGAAACAGTGTGGCCAGCAGGAGCAGGGAAGTGATCGTGCCCCTGTGCTCGGTACTGGTGAGGCCGCACCTCGAATCCTGTGTTCAGTTTTGGGCCCCTCACTACAAGAAGGATGTTGAGGTGCTGGAGTGTGTCCAGAGAAGGGCAACGAGGCTGGTGAGGGGTCTGGAGAACAAGTCTTATGAGGAGCAGCTGAGGGAGCTGGGGTTGTTTAGCCTGCAGAAAAGGAGGCTGAGGGGAGACCTCATCGCTCTCTACAACTCCCTGAAAGGAGGTTGTAGCGAGGTGGGTGTTGGTTTCTTCTGCCAAGTAACAAGCGATAGGACGAGAGGAAATGGCCTCAAGCTGTGCCAGGGGAGGTTTAGATTGGATGTAAGGAAAAATGTCTTTCCTGAAAGAGTGGTGAAACATTGGAACAGGCTGCCCAGGGAAGTGGTGGAGTCCCCATCCCTGGAGGTATTTAAAAGACGTGTAGATGCGGTGCTTAGGGACATGGTTTAGTGGGCATGGTGGTGTTGGGTCGACGGTTGGACTCGATGATCTTAGAGGTCTTTTCCAACCTCAATGATTCTATGATTCTGTGATTCTAATTCAAAGTGATTATGGGTCTGTAATTCAAAGTGATTTCTAATGTTGAAGTTAGGATTGCACTGATAAAAGAAGAAAAAATTATGAGCGGAAGAGGAACAAGAACAGCAAAGTTTGCATAATAGAAGATAATGAGGTTATTTGTGTAATGTGTATTGAAATTTTGCCTTTCTAAAAAGCAAAGTGTGGTGGTGACAGGGTTAGCAGAAGTAAGCAGGCTGGGCGACATTTAAAGTAGTAGAGTGTTCTCCTGGCATGTGGCATTCTGGTCATCTTAGACAGATTAGACAGCAAGAAGAAACCTCACAGAAATGCATGTGGGGCAGTGACAAAAATACTGGGCAAAGTGGAGCTGGCAGAGCATACACCATATGCCAACATTTGTTTCTTTTAAAAAGTAATAACACAACACTTTCCCACTAACTGTGAGTATTCAGCTCTTGTTCTTTGCATGTTACAGGACTGCAGTGGGACTCAACAATGCACAAGCACGTCCTCAAACCTTCATTAAAATTTCATTTGGACAGCAGGACCCCCTATGTCAAAAATGAGGTGGCAGGAAATGGCTAAATAATTGCAGATGGGGGAGGGAATGCGATACAGATACATCTTTAATGAAGAGAACAGAATGCAGTTATGCTCAAAAGGCATTTCCAAATACACAAAAAGCTAATAAGAAAAGTAGCCGCCACAATATGCTTCAGAACGCAAGATGCCAGGTATGTATATTGCTAAATACTGTTAGACATTAGAGACATCTGGGCATGCAAAATAAAAATCTTTTTGACTACTCCTTTATATAGCATGGTGTTTGCTAGCTTTGACCAGTGGAAGTGAATAAGGAAAGGGCAGGGGCACAGTTTGAAAACAGGTATGGTTCCATCAAGAGTGAATTATATATACTGCTAAACTTAAATACAGTTGTGGAGATTTTCTTTTCTTTTTCTTTCTCCCCCCCCCCCCCCCCCCCAAGAGCATTTGGGCAATTGTTTTCCAGCTTTGCTCCACTGAGTACATCTAGAGGTCTGTGAACTGCTGCTATCAATGATGAAGTATGTGTTGATCTTCGAATAGTCGTTCTTCCTGCCAGATTGTAACACAGTCCAGTTCACTTATAAAGTCTGCAGAGAGACATCTAGTAAGCTCAGAGAAGAAAAATACTTTCAGTACCCAGAAAGTATTTCAGTGCCGGTTGATTAGTTTTTCATTCAGTGTCCACATTTCCCCTCCATTACTATTTTTTCTATGGTATAAATTCAATTTTTAGCTCAAACTTTCTGGACACCTAAACTTGAGCTGGTCTGACAAAATCAGAAAGGACAAAATTAAACAGCAGTATTCCACAGATGGATAAAATCACTAGCAGTTGAAGGCAGTAAGCAAACATTTGAAAACATGGTTATCAATTGAATGTTTACTACAAACTAGATTTGTTTTGATCCTTTCCTTCAGCTTTTCACTAAAATGTAAGGCTGCTTTTCCTATTGAAATAACTGGAAACCTCAACCAAATTGGAACAAACAATTTCCTGAAAATAAGCTTTTTAGAAATCTGTTTGAAAGTGGAACAATTACAAGCTTTTAATGTTTTATGCAGCTCTGTAAGTAGCCTGTAAGTTAGCTAGCTAACTAGCTCAGCAGGAGTCCTCAGCTGGTGCAAACCAATGTAGCCCACTGAAAGCCAGAGGCAGAGCCTACAGTTACCGGGTGCAGCCTCTCCACTTCCCTGCCCGTGTTGCACCAGCTGCATCCTGGATGCAGAAGGGAAGGCTCTGTGATCGAGCTCGCAGGGCCAATTCCCTCATCATCCCTGTCAGGGGACCTGTGGGAGGGTGTCACTGTTTCCTCTTTGGCTGTGTGCCCAGGCTTCCTTTGGAGGAAAACCTAAATGTCTGGGAGAGTTGTGTAGGCAGCAAGGCATGGCCAGTCTGTGCTCAAGGACCAGGACTATGAGGAAGGGGTGATGCTGTGCTCCGCCACAAGCAGAATTAGCCAGAATTAATGTGCTGGAGGATCTGGCATGTCTAGATCACCTAACCAAGCAATGTATGAAAACTCTTTCCTTTCATTCCATTCCTTTTTTATAGTTCTTTTCTTGTAACAAAATATAGTTACTTATGTGCAAGACATAGAGTAATGATTTAGAAGGTCAGATAGGTCCATGAGCAGATGTCAGTCCTAACAAAGCAGGCAGTGATATGAAGAACTTCTGAGAACTGTAGTGCTTGCAGGTGAGCGTGTTCATACCAGCCTATGTTTTGGGGTCTGTCTGCTACTATAAGTTGAAAGTAGGTTTCCTTGGCACCGGGAGTATTAACAAGTCTGACACAAAAGTCTGTTATTCTTCCTTACAATCTTCAGAATAGGAAACATATTACTTGGGCAGCTGAAATGGTCTCCATAGCAGCCTACCATTGCATTAAGTTGGTAGGAGCCTAATTAACTTCTCCCTTTATGCCATCTCCTAGTTATAAAGACAGGAGATATTTTTGAATCTATAATACTTCTATCTGCAGCATAAAATCACTTGATGCTCTTTTAAATTTATAAAATGGATAATATTTTTCTGTTTAGTAGAGGCGCTGCATAGGTAGATCCTGTAAATTATTATAAGAGATTCCAGAATTATATCAATAACGAACATACATATAAAGTAGGAAATTGTTTTTAAAAATTTCATTTGAAAATGGATTGTTCATTCAACTGGGGCCAGGTTCACTTTTACTGTCTTCAGCATGAGTTACGTGTTTCCTAGATGGAGCACTATTGGAGAAACAAACACTATGTAAGGAACATAATTCTTTGATTTAGTAATTTGATTTATACAAATTCCAAAAGAGAAGTGTGATACCCTCAATTCTGATCATAATAGGTAAAGCAAGTAATACCCAATCCCAACCATTAATAAATTTTTCAGGTAAATTATGTTACATGTAGAATGATTTACAACCTTCAATTTTTTTTAATATTTATGTGATTTCATGTTTTAAATATTTTATAAGGTTACACTAAAAAGTGAAAGCAAAAGGTGATGAAAAAAAGGAAGGGAAAAGTGAAGAATATTACTCAATGGAACTTTGTACTTTCAGACAGTGACAATTAAAAAAGGATTGATTGTCTATAATTTCTTCTCTACACCAGAAAAATGTACAGTAGACGTATTAGGTGGCAAAAATATTTGCGCTATAGTTATGATTTCTGTACACACATTATTTCTTTGTACAACAGATATCACCTTTTTACTAGAATTTAGTGTAGATGATTTGAAAATACAGTATTATTAAGCATTACAAATGCCAGAATGATCTTCCAAAGAAAATTCATGACATAATGCTACAAAACTGTGTATTGGTTTTAAAAAAACTAGGGTTCTTTAAAGAGGAAAAAAAACCCCAACTTGACAAGGAGAGAGATAAAAACTCTTTTCTAGTTGTCAAAGTCAGTTTGCTTTCTTAAATTCTTAGATGTGGATCACTATTTGAAAAGTATTCCTGCAACTTAGGCTGAACGTACTCAGATCTGTTGATCTATATTCGATTTTGTGCAGCAGATGTTCTACAAAAAAGGTTGGAGTGTAGATTGGCATTTATGAAAGAGGCAAACAATGGGCTTGATTTTTAGGAAAAAAGCTAATCTATGAAGGCTGAAATGCAATGCTTAATTTATGACCTATTTTTAGGAACAATATATCACTTTCTGTAACAGTGACAGATACACAGACATATATATATATATAATTTTATGGGAAGGAAACAAATGCTCTAATTTTTCTCTGCGTTGTAGCAGTTTAAGGAACAAAGTGCAATAATATCTTCCTTTCATCTCTGTTTGAAAGTTACGGGGTTTTGGCAGGAGAAGGCACCTCCTAGGCTGTAGATAAGGGCTTAGCAGGACTAGTACAGTATATACCATCACAGCAAAGGGACTGTTGTAATATATATTGTGAAAGTGTATTATTCTTGAAACCGTCTGATGTGTTGTGCAAATACCTTGATGATATAGAGTAGTGGAGTGCAGCAGGCAGAATTCATTCCTCAGACTGCTGCATGGGAATATTAACTTTTATAGTGCCATAGAAGAGGAAGACTAGATCATTCATTGATTAACTCATCATGAGACTGTTTGAACTGATGTGTCTTGTATCTTCTCTACCCTGTGTCTGATTCAATCTTCTCAGCAATTGAATGTTTTTAAAATGTTAGAAAAAGAGATGGTTACAAACTCACTAAGAAATAATTGTAGGAATTTACCATAGTTTCATTCAAGAAGGGAGAAAAAAAAAAGATGGAAAGTTCATTTAATGCAGTCACGAGCTGTAGAGTTGGTTTTCACACAAACTGCAATTTGGAGACAACTCAAAATATCTGACCTATTGTAAAAATTATTTTGAAAATCAATTAGGTCAGTAGCTTACCAGCTAATTAAAACAGAACCAGTTTTCATCCAGCCCAGTGGGGGGGAGGAGAGGGAGAAAAGCATCCAAAATCAATAAACATCTAAATTTGCATACTTAGAAAAGGGGCCTAGTTATTTTCTTAAAGGAAGAGAACACATTTAAAAAGAAGTCCCAAAGTAATACTAGCAATGCTAAAGTTTATATGCTGAGTTTTTACCTCTGAGTTTTTGCAGCCAGGTATATATTCCTAAGAAACACTTTTCAAATGAAGAAAAATCACAGTAACAGCAATATCCCATGAAATTTCTTTCTGTTCACTATATTGCCCATGCTCCAATAGCACTGCCCTCTTTCTATCACTTGCATCACCCCAAAAGGGCTTCCCTTCTCAAAATATTTATCAAGGCAGTTTGGACAGCTAAAATGTAATGGGCCAATTCTTTTCTGTTATCCTAGTAGCTTTATAGCAATGTGTTGGAACAGAGTGCCAAAACTGAAAGAATGTATGTTCACTTATCTAAAAGCCGTTATTGCTGAATTTGTTTGAAAGTTTTTAAAGGTATCAAGATAAATTAGATGAAAATGCTTCTGGTCAACTGAGTTATACTACCCCAGCTGGTCCTGTAGCATGGTGAGGGTTAAGGAATGCTAAACATGTGATTCACTTAATCTTTTCCAATTCATTTAATCTTAAACCTCCTCAGGTCTGAAGGTTATGCAGATGACAAGGACAAGGTTATGCAGGTATACAGAGTAAGCCTTTGTCTCCAAGAAACCTGGAGGCCACCTAAAATAGCAATTGTCTTTGACCTCGCTTCTATAAGATGGCAATAAATGATTTTTTGATTCGAACTTGTTAGGTTCGTTGTATTTTTCTAGCTAATGGGTACTTGCTGTCTGTGTGTGTATGAATGCATATATAAAACTCAGTAGCAGCCTGAGTCAAATGTTTATTATTTCTTAAACTGAATAACAAGGGAAACTTTTCTAGAGTTTCTGAAATCTTAACAATAGAAATCTATGAGGTTTCATATCTTCAGGGAAATGTTTTCTATTGCAGCTAAACACCTTTGAATTGGTGATGATTAACATAACATTATGCTGGTATGTAAAAATTAAGGTTCTAAGCCAGGGTGTCACAGCTAAGGAAGTGCAGGTCCTTTACCTGGTCATGGCCATGCCATTACTGACCAGATCCAAAGCTCCCTGAAATGAAATGTAATGATGAAATTAAATGCCATGAAATCAGAACACAATGACTTCCCTACTCACCTCGAAAAAGCCTTTGTAAAACTCCAGATCGAACCTTTCTTGCTAGTGGTTCTGTACATACTTCTGTGATATGCATGTGAATGGGTGCCCAACCATTTTTAGGGATCGAATGCTTTTAATCTGTCAGTTCCTTTGCCTGTAAAATGTTGTTGATGATAATGCTTCCTTAATTCAAAACAGAAACATTATGAAGCCAAATTGTTATTTTGAGAAAAACCTTGAGATGCTCAGGTGGAATATTGTAGAATTGCAGTGTGATATAATACCAAGGTCAAAAGTAAGTTTACTGCTACCATCTGTCTATGTCATCAAAGTTTTATTGCACCTTACAATGTACCAACTTGTGCCTTACTAGAAGAGGATCCAGTTTAGTAACTGAAAATCTACAGATTTCATAACCTGTACAGCAATCTACACAACCTGTAGAAAATCTACAGGTATCATTAAATTATTGCTCATAAGAAGATCCAACTCAAACCCATAGTTTGGGAACAGCAACAACAACAAAACCCTACAACTTTTAAAAGAGTATTGTTGGAAGTAAATATGTGGGGTTTTTGTTTTCTTATGTAAGGAGAAAAATATGGGTATGTAGTTAAAGCAAGTATGTATGCCATGGATACACTGAATTTTGCACAGAATTACATTTCAGATATGTTGCTTACTCTAAAGTCCTTGCCAGTACTGGTGAAACAAAATAGATAGCGCAAACACAACAGTGGGAAATGTTGATACATTTTTCTAGAGTGATCAAGATGGTAAGTGCTTTGATAGATGTTGCCCCGTGACCCTAATAAACAGCCTTTTATAGTCTGCTTTTAAAGATCAACATGTTTGGATTATATTAGTTGAAAGAGAAGAAATATATCCCGAATCAAATGAAACTCCATGGGGAAAGTTCTGCTTGCTTTCTTTGGTCTGTTTTTTGTTTTTTTTTTTTTTTTCCTTCTCATGTGTCAGCTGCAAAACCTGTCTTTAATTTTAAAAGGGAAGTGTGAGCCTGCTCTATCTCTATAGCTAATACCTATGGCAGTCTGTTAGAATAAGAAAAAAGTGATCCGTACATTGGAATTATTTTTTTTTTTCCCTCATTTTCTGGGTTCTTTTTAAAGGCTTAATAAATTAGCAACATACAAACCAACAGCCTGGGGCACCATTAAATCTTCTTTGTTAATTTTGTTAAATCAGTATAGCTGATTCCAAGTGAACAAATTATGAAGGAACAGTGATTAAAGTTTGTCCATGTTTGGAGCATTAATGCAAATGACCCCTCACATCATCTGAGCTCTCTTAACAAAAAGAAAGTGGCATATAAAATGAAGTCTAGGCATTTTGGAGGGCCCCTGTTTACAGAAAAATTATAGGTAAAGCATCTTCTCCATTTGCTATCTTGCATTCTTGATGTATGGCTTATGCAAGTCTAATGTCAATGCTCTTATATTCCTCAAAGGTGGTGAGAAGAAACAGTATGACTCTATATATATATTCAGGTGTTGATAAATATCAGGTTGTGTTTTCCATTTTTATTAAGTAGGAGTTCCTCTGTTGGCTGTTACTCCTTCAGAATACTTTAATTATCACAGATTTACCAAGGCTACTATGTAAATATTTAAATAAACACACTCTCTTCCAAGTTTTTTCATGATACAAGTTATGCCTTAAAAGTTATATAGCTCTAAAAAAAGAATTTAGCTAAACTGTCTGACAGGAATCAATATATAGAAACTGCCAAGTACCAAAACACTAAAACGCTGTTAATGATGAGTATTTAAGTGGAACAGCTGAATAACAAAGAACACAGTTTTAGGATTAATCCAGCTATGGCAGATATACAAAGTCTGACTGGGTTTTTCTCATTCCTACAGTTTAATCTGTTACTCTGTCAAGCAGTACTGTTCTGTAATCCTCACTAAGTCTTTTGTTGGACCTTGAATACTTTCAGATAAACTTTTCCAAACCATGACCTTGGTGGATGACCTAAATCATATTACATATAATGTCTCATAATTTTGGATAGTCTATTCTAAGGTGATGCTGGTTTTTCTGTGTGTGTGTGTGCGTGTTTTAACAAACAAGGGTGGCTTCTGTGAGAAGATACCAGAAGCTGAAGATGTCACTGACTCTTTAAAACCTAGGAGATGATTGGTAGAGTGATGGCAAACCCCAAAGCTACAGACAGGAGGCTAGCATTACTAGGTTCTGGCAGCCACTAATAGTGATCAAGAGAGTTTCTAAGACCAAGCACTTAACAAGAACCAAAACGCTGTCCCAAGAAAAAGGGTTGAAAAGGCTCAAATTTAATATTTATTTTTATACCTTGAGGAATGCAGACTGGAAACAGAAGTGGCAAGGATTTGCTGCAAGTCTTGGAGTCTGAAAGACCAGCTGGGTCATCAGAACAAAGGGATGGGGTGTTCATTGGTTATAAGTGGTTAATGGAGACGTCTGTAGCATCCATCTGTGGATGGATGAATTTTGCAAAATATCTCCTTGGGTCTTCAAGCACCCTGAGTTGCTTTATTTCTGAATCCCTGAAATAATCTGTTTCTGGTTTAGAATTTTTTCTGAGAATCTGATCAGGACTTTCATAGAATGTGGTGGTTTTGGCTGGGATAGAGTTAATTTTCTTTGTAGTAGCTAGTATGGGGCTATGTTTTGGGTTTGTGCTGGAAGCAATGCTGAAAACATACAGGGATGTTTTTGTTACTGCTGAGCAGTGCTTGCACAGAGTCAAGGCCTTTTCTGCTTCTCACACCACCCCACCAGCGAGGAGGCTGGGGGTGCACAAGAAGTTGGGAGGGGACACAGCTGGGACAGCTGACCCCAACTGACCAAAGGGATATGCCATACTGTATGATGTCATGCTTAGCATATAAAGCTGGGGGAAGAAGAAGCAAGGGGGGGGATTTTCAGAGTGATGGCATTTTGTCTTCCCAAGTCACCGTTACGCATGATGGAGCCCTGCTTTCCTGGAGATGGCTGGACACCTGCCTGCCGATGGGGAGTAGTGAATGAATTCCTTGTTTTGCTTTGCTTGCATGCATGGCTTTTGTTTTGCCTGTTAAACTGTCTTTATCTCAACCCACGAATTTTCCCACTTTTACTCTTCCGATTCTCTCCCCCATCCCACCAGAGGGGAGCAAGCAAGCAGGTGGCTACGTGGTGCTTAGTTGCCAGCTGGGGTTAAACCACAAGAGTCCTTTTGGCACCCAGTGTGGGTCTCAAAGGGTTCAAGATAACAACAGGTTTGTTTGGAATGTGCTAGATCGAATTTATAGCTGTTATTGCTGTTTAGCTACTAATTGGCAGGTTCCTGTGCTTGCCGTGGGGCTTGCTTGCCTTACTGTATATCAGAGTCTTGTGCTCGTTAGTGGCTGCTCTTTGCTTTCGCTGCTTGCTGTACTGCTGTGCTGCTGATCATCTTACTCTGCTGTGCCTGGGAACATTTTGATAACAGCAGTGGCCACGCGCCTGGGCTGGCAGATGGCCGGGGCATCGCTGCTGTTTCTGTGCTGCTGTGCTGGACAGGCTGGAGCTGCAGTGTGAACTCCAGTCAAAGGGACTGTGACCTGTGGATGAGTCCATGCGGGAGCAGGACATCCTGAAGCATCTGTGGCCATGGATAAGCCCATGCCAGAGCAGGTACATCTTGAAGCGCCTGTGGCCGTGGTTATGTCTGTGCCGCAGCAGGTATACCCCTGAAGGGATTGTGGCCCAAGGATAAGTCCACGCTGGGAAAGGTACACCTGGAAGCATCTATGGCTGTGGATACAGTCCATGCTGCAGCAGGTACACCTGGAAGCATCAGCGTCCGTGCATGAGGTCATGCTGGAGCACCTCAAAGTGTGTGGCCATGGATAAGCCCACGATAGAGCAGGTACACCCCTGGAGGGACTGCAGCCATGGGTGAGGCCATGTTGGAGCAGGTTTACTTCTGAAGGGATTGTGGCTGTGGGTAAGGCCACGCTGGAGCAGGTATATCTCTGAAGGCATTGTGGCCCATGGAGAAGGCCACGCTGGAACAGGTGCACCTCAAAGCGACTGTGGCTGTGGATAAGCCTACACTGCAGCAGGTATACCCCTGGAGAGACTGTGGCTAATAGATAAGGCTCCACTTGGAGCAGGTACACTCCTAAGGGATGGCAGTCTGTGGATAAGTCCAAGCCGGAGCAGGGGCAAGGGGAGGAGTTCATTGCAATGTTAAACCTGATGGTCTGGTTCAAAGGGGACAGGGGTGGACATTGTAATGGAAATAGCTTTAAATTGTTGTAACCCATGATTTGAGTTGCATATTATAGGAATTACTACAGCAGGAACCACGTGAACCAATGGAGGACACATCTTACAAGAAGCAGTGCAAGTACAGCAGCGACCAGACCTGAGCTGGCTTTGGTGCCCAAGAACTCCATGTAACACACCCCCTCTCCTGTCCTGACTGAACACCATAGCAGATGGAGCCTAAAGTCATGGACTAAACGAACTCAGTAGACATTTTGTGGACATTTGTAGCCATTTTATGAGCATTTTATAGACATTTCACAGGGGTGGTCCATAGACTAAGGGAATGATATTTGTGTATTATATCAAAGGATGGAAAGGGTGGTGGTGAGTAAAGAGAGAATGTACTGGATAGTATGAGACCTGAGCATGATGTAAATGGTATGGAATAAGGGGTGGAGAATGTGCTGGTTTTGTCTGGGATAGAGTTAATTTTCTTCACCGTAGCTAGTATGGGGCTGTGTTTTGGATTTGTGCTGGAAACAGTGTTGATAACACAGGGATGTTTTCGTTACTGCTGAGCAGTGCTCACACAGAGTCAAGGCCTTTTCTGCTTCTCACACCACCCCACCAGCGAGGAGGCTGGGGGTGCACAAGGAGTTGGGAGGGGACACAGCTGGGACAGCTGACCCCAACTGACCAAAGGGATATGCCATACCATATGATGTCATGCTTAGCATATAAAGCTGGGGGAAGAAGAAGGAAGGGAGGGGACGTTTGAAGTTGTGGTATTTTGTCTTCCCAAGTAACCGTTACACGTGATGAAGCCCTGCTTTCCTGGAGATGGCTGAACACCTGCCTACCGATGGGAAGTAATGAATGAATTCCTTGTTTTACTTTGCTTGCACACATGGCTTTTCTTTTGCCTATTAAACTGTCTTTATCTCAACCCACAAATTTTCTCCCTTTTACTCTTCCGATTCTCTCCCCCTTCCCACCGGGGGGGAGTGAGCGAGCAGCTGTGTGGGGCTTAGTTGCCAGCTGGGGTTAAACTACGACTTAGAGTCAGGAGAATTTCATCTCATGTGGTCTTTATAAAAGTGGTCAACTCCAAAGTAAACTGTGTCTTTGAAATAAATAATAAAGATTTTTCAGCACTGCAGTTTGAATATGATTCAAGCTCTTTCAGACTAACAAATTAGAGAAGGGAACAAGTTCAAATCTATATATTCATCATAACTTTAATACTTTGGTTAGGAAAGGAATTAGCCATTAGACATCTATTTAAGTATTTTGTGTGCATGTGCATGATGTTCACATTAAGACTGTATGAAAACTCAAAGGAAAAAATACAATTCTTGATATGATGAGAGGGATTAATCCATATTCTTCATCAGTTTAGGGCCTATTATATATAGAAATGGAAGTGTTCTATTCAGCTTGGGTTGAGTTGCTCATAATTCTTTTAAGACACTAATTAAATGTCTTATATCTAGCAAGTAATAGAGCCTGCTGCCTCTGGCAAATGGAGCTTTGGCCAAAACTTATTGAGTTCTTTAAAAATGTCTGAAGAATAGGGACACTACAATATATTGTATAGAAACCTTAAATCTAGTTTCAGGGAGAAAAAAAGAAAACATTATTTGATGAACTTATGAAAGGAAAGATCTATTGCAGGAAGGATGTCTGACCTTCTGAATTCTACTTTGCAGAATCTGTGACGTGGGGAAGGTAAATTTCCTTGCTAAGAACATTAATTCTGTTTTAAACAATATGTTTAAATGGAAGTTCTATGACCCTCACAAAACTTCAGAAAGATCCCCTTTTAAAAGTAAACTAGTTTCTAAGGAAGGGTTTGATTCCTCCTTTTTCCTCAGAAACCTCAGGATCAAATTATGGTAGCCCATTGTGCAGAAATCCCTTCACGTGCATTGGAGAATTGCGGCTAATTACATTCCAGTGGTGCGATTAACAATTTGGAATGAAAAACGTCAGGCATTTGGTGTCAAAATGTAAGCTGGAGTTCACAATCCAGAGAAATTATTGTATATTTAAAAATGTATTTTGTATTGTTTCAGCTTCCAGTTAATTAACATTGCTTGTCAAGCCTCTCTTACTACCTGTTATATGTGATACCTTTCAGAAGACAAATTAGATGCTTTCTGCTTCAAGCTCTGATAGACTTTGCAGGATAAAACGGGGCCTTTTTTGTATTGAGGGAAGCCTCTCAACCTACTTAATTTTGCACCATTTACTAGAGCTGCAAAAGAAGTGAGAATGGCAGATAATACATGTTCCCGAATCTGTTGAAAGGAGAGCGCTTGAACTTAGTATTCGTTTCAGCCATTAGTCTCTTATCCCTAGCTTTTTGCCTGGAAGGTGTGATATGGGTTTTTAAGGTCATACAGGGAAGTACAAAATTTATAACTTAAACCTAAAACAATAATCTGTAATGCTGTAACCATTTCTTTCTTTGATTTCCATACCATTTATCAGACCTGATGAGAACGGTGGCTCAGGACTGTAATACGATCAAGCAAATGCCTGTCCCATCCAGCTATGTCATCCAAGCAACAAGAACCAAGGTAGAGGAAATGAAAGGCTTCAGCTGACATACAGGCTGACCTGACTTGTATGAATACAAGCTTTTATCTGTCACTCTCTTCCTTGCTCTTCATCAAGAGGCATTTTTGTGTGGCATTTTGTAAACTGGAAGAGCTTACATCACTCATGTTACTTCTGTACAGCACAAAGAAGCAAAACACGTTTTTCAGAAGTACAGCATGATTCCTTTCATGATCTAAAGGAATGGAAATTTGAAGAGTCCAAAAACCTGCTCTGAACTTTACTATGGTATCCCTACCATTATAGCTCATAAATGAAGGTAAAACAGAGAGTCTAGGAGTAGATGCTGAGGTGAATCAGATAGTGATGAGTATGGTGGCAATGTGCAGTGTCAGTACAAAAATGAATTAATTTTGTTTAATTTTTAAAGATCATTTTATTGAAGATTTCACAATTTCATATAGCAGCTACTTGTCTGTGGATGTGAAAAATAATGAGATTAAAAGCAAGAAACACAAAACGAAATCATTTGTAGAAAGGTGTTGTACATTATGCATAGCTCAATAATTGTGGACCTGATTCCGTCAGAATTACTTCAGGTATTCTCAGGCAGTACCAGGGAAATAAACCCCCAAAAGCTATAGGACTACTCATGGAGGAAGTCAGTATGTAGTGAACGAAATTCACCTTTCTAAAAGTGTCTATTTTTCTGTCTAACATACCTGTTGCACTTAAATGATCCTCACATATTCAGAGCATCATTTAAGTCATTCATGTTTGTGCTTTTCTTTATTCTATTCAAAGAACAAATCAGGAAATGTTTGCATTTTACTATGACAGTGGCCCAGGTCAGAAGGGGTTGAGTGTACCTTGAGTTGTCTGCCTGAGCAAACATGCAGACAAACTTTTTCATCTCAAATTTCACTTACAGCTCAGTTCTCTTTTTCCCCCTTTTTTAATGGGAAAAGAGGAATCAACGCACATCAATGCTTTCCCAGACCTAGTAATTTATTTTGGTGTGTGGCTTGCTTACACTGGCTTGGCCATTGGAGGAATGAAATCAGTGTTCCTTTATGATTACTTTAGTATCTGTGTAGGGAGTTGCAGTCTTGTTGAGTTTAACTAAAACAGAAACAGATTCTCTCTCTCTCTCTCTCTCTCTCTCTCTCTCTCTCTCTCTCTCTCTCTCTCTCTCATTGCCTCAATGTCAGGAACAAAAGAAATTACTGGGTAATTCATGGTGGACCCTGTTATTATAAGGTCTCTGGAATTTCCTATGTAATATAATAATCTGCAATTTTTCAGATCAAGTCCTACATTTTTTTGCTCTCATCTATGCTAATTTTACATCCGTGTGACTTCTTTGAAGTCAGGTGCATCCTATCTAGAGGAAAAAGAATTGAGAAATCAGGTTTTTAGTCCTCCCTGCCCCATTCTTGACATACAACTATTTCTGTGCAAAAAGTGTTGCTACTCTATTCACCCTTCCTTCAAAAAATGTCTCCAAACAGCAGCTGCTAAAGGAGAAAGAGGCCTTTCCTAACTATACCTTTTTATGTGCAAGAACTTGAAGTCTAATTAGCACTACTTAAATGCTAATATTGTTAATAATAGCCAATTTATTTTTTCTTTTTTTTTTTTTTTTTTTTTTTCCCCAGGGAGAAAGGAAGTGAAATGAGAAAAAATATGTTAATAGAACATTACTACTACACAGGGAAAATCATGAACCCACAGTAGTGAGGTAGAAGTTTCAGCAATCATTTTTCCAAAATCATAAATATTTTCTCTTCTGTTTTCTCTACAAAGCTTGTTGTTTAGTGTATTCAGAATTGTAAAACATATAGTAGAAAATATCTGATAAGCAGCTTAGAGGAGTTAGGCCTGATGCTGAATCTCTTGGGGTTTTGTTCACTTCCTGGCCTTTGATGTGGCATAAACATTCTGATACTATTGTTGCATAAACATGTTTTTTTGTATTAAATGATTGGTAACAGTTTAAGCCCTCGTAGTCACAGCTTCTAAGTGTATTTTTGTAAGTTGAAGCAACTTTGTTCTCACTTAAAGACACTCTCACCCACAGAAATATTGCTCAAGCATTCTCCTTCAAACAGACAGAAAAATTACTCAAAATAATGACAATGTCTTCTTGAAGATTTTCCTAGGAGTCCTGAGGTGATGTGATTTTGCACTTCCACATCCACTGTCATACTCTGCTACCTCAAAACGTTAGCACAGCGTACACCAATTGGAAGGAAGACATGCAAACTTCAGAAGTGGTTCTGTGTCTAAAACGAAAAGCAAAACCAGCCCCCAGCCCTCAAACCCTCAGCTGGCAGGACAGCCCTTGGACATCGTTCAGGCTATTCTTATTTGTGGCAAGGTAAGAGTGTGTGCGCTAGTCACATGTTGTAGTTGCATTGTCAGCTCGGCCACATCTAAAAATCAGACCTGCTGGCCTTTCAAGGCATAGTAAACTATGAAAAGAAGATATTTCTCTGCCTAGATCCTGCCCTTCCCGCACCTACAAGCACTTTTCCTTTGTTGTTTCCAGCTGTGAAGTGGTTTTCTGCTATGTACCCCTTATGCCTCATCTGGCTCCCATCCAGACTCTTTTGTTTGCTTGTTTCTCAACTTCATTCCTTGCAGCCATCAAAACTGGCTGTTTGCATGGCAGGCTGCCAAGGTATTTGTAGTAGGACTGGTATACTTGCTCCCACTTAGTGATGCTCTCAACAAGGATTTTGTAGCACGATGCTCTTCTTACCATGGCTCTATTCAAGAGAAACACACATAAATTTGCATTTCCTTAGCTATAATTTACAAACAAGTCAATAATAGCCCCTCCATTGCTCGCAGTCAATCTATTAGCAAGCAAATACCTGAGTAAATGTATGTGACCTTTAACTTCCTCTCTAAAATTCTGTGGACTTGAGCCTTGTTTGTCATGGAGTGTATGAGAGGCTACGTATTAAAAGACAAATATAATGGTGCAAAAAATGTTTTGCAAATATTGTACTTAAGAAGTTTTAAATTGTGTCATGAGTAGTTTCATTGTGAATCTCTGCCTTTCATCTGTTTTTTACCTACCAGTAGGTAACTCTTGTTCTTCGGGACTTAACTTTGAAAAACCTCTGAACAATTTCATGTGCAGTTAATGTTTTAAAATCAGCCTGAAAGAGAAATATTATGTTCAATTATGCCCAGTTGTTTCTCCATAATACTCTAATGCCTCCAGCCTGGAATGGACCTCACTGTGTAAAGCCAATGAATATGCTGATGAATTGTGGTAGGAGAATGACAGCTTCAATTAATCAAACAAAATGGGTACTGAATTGAGCATTAAACAAATAGGGCTAGTCATCCATATTTTAGCTGTTTGGAAAATTAAATTGTTATTTGGGTATTTGTGGGATGTGGAAGATCATTATCAGTTCTACAGTTTAATCCTGGATCCAAAACAAACTTCTTGTCATGATAAAGTTTGCAACGTTAATATCCACTTCCCTGTTACTTGAAAGGCTAGATATAAAAAAGTTTATACAGTCAGCAAGGAGTGAGATACTTAATTTTCAAATAAAAACTATTGTCTTTTATAGAAATTTCTGAAATGTTGGAATGCAAATAAACATTTTTAGAGTTGAAAGATTAATGCAGTTACTAGGATAGAGGTTTTTAGTGAGGATGAGGGAGGACCGGGTGTTAGTGTAGCTGTTGACCATGCACATCTACTAGCATGTATATTTGGAGTGCATGTGTAGGAACAAACACCTGTAAACATAGGGCTTTGAACGTGCTATGAAGATAGGTAAAATAGCTTACTCTTAAACAGAATGCATCTACTTAAAGAAATAATAAATTTTGAAGCTAAATTGGACATTGTTTTAAATCATGTTAATTTGTTACTAGTATGTCCTGCAAATGCTATGTCTATGCACATACATATCTCAATGTCATAGACATTTTGTCAATGAGAAATTGAATAGTTTAAAAATTACTGTTTTATGAGTGCACAGATTATTTTTTTAACTGCTTATGAACTTAAAAATACTAAAGCAGTGTCACTGTTAGACTAGAACTGTTTAATAGTTGGGATGAATAATTTATTTAACCAATTTATTTTCTTTTACTCTTAATGAGTTATCTATGAGCAGCAGAAAGCTTTCTTGATTTTAAACATTTTGCGAGATCATTTTATAAGGAATTTTGCTGATAAGTTCTTGGCTTCCAGGTGGTTTACTAAGAATACAGGTAGTTTACTAAGAGTATTAAATATATCTATTAAAAAACAAAACAAAACAAAACAAACAACCCCAAAAAACCACAATTCTGAATGTTAGTTTTCATTGCAAACAAAATTTCCACTGGTGGTCAATTTCTTCTCTCCAAAACAAAATGTTGCGTCTCAAGTGAAACCCTTGAATGTTGTGAGCTCAGAATTCACTTCCAGCACACATTCTCCAGTATTTACTTAACTTGAAGTGTTTTTGGTTACTAACTTGTTTTGGGGGGCACCCGTAGAGAGTAAATTAATGTTTCACTGAGTCAGACTAAGCCATCTATTGCTCTTTTAAAGTATTAAAAATCTTGAATTTAAATATTTCTAGGGAACTACTCCAGGTATTCCAGGTGCTCCCAGCTTCCCAACTGAAGTGCTATTACTACACTACATACAAGGGTAGCAACCTGGATATATTGGAACTGGTAGGTATCTTGCTTGTATTAAAGAAAAATGATGAGTCTTAAGGGAATAGAGTTACAGCATAGTGATCATTGTTGACATTGCACTAATCAAAGACTTGGAGTATCCATTCCCCTCAGGACCCTGAACTTCCTTGAAATCTTCATATTTTTCTTTTTTTTTTTTCCAATTAGTTTTTCATGAGATGTGAAGTTCTAACCTCCCAGTGTTCTTCAGTTAAAGATCATAAAAAACCAGGTCTTGAAGGGACCTTGCATATTTATATCTTTTTTTGTGTGTGCTATTTTGGAACGCTGCCTTGAAGAATGAACTTACTTGCAATATTTTTCTGTTATCAACCCTTCCTTTAAAGCTGTGAAGCACTTGGCAGAGAGTAGCGTTGACAGAGACAATTTGGTTAAGGAAAATGACATAAATGAGGTATTCCTGCTGTTGCCACTTTGTCAGTACTCTGAAATGCCAAGTATGGATGCAGTGTTTTTTCTGTAATATCTCCTGTAGTGCTCCACAGCCTCTGTTGTGAGGAATTTAAGTAAACTGTTTCTAATGAGTACTTTTTATAGGCATTTAAATAAAAGCTTGTCATCACCCCTTCTTCCATTTGCAAGTAAAGCTTGATGAACTGTTTGCTAGAAGCAATATTGTTAACTACTTAGTCCAAATAAAGGCAGTACAAGGTCAATGACTAATTCTTTGGTGTTGTTCTTCACATCATTGCTCCTGTACTGCATAGGCAAAAAGACATTTTTGTACTAATTCTAAAAGTGCCATGTAACTTGGCATTTTGGACAATGAGACCAAATATTTCCTGTATAGTGAAACATAAATTTGTGTGTGTGTGTTGTATATAGACAATATACAGTCAATGTCTCCTTCAGTTTTTCCACTGGGAAAGTTGTATTTTCTGCAGACTGAAATGCTTCTAGAGTGAACTTAATACTTTGTCTTTGTTATATCATTCTATTTCTTAGGTCAGAGATGAAAATGAGGCCATGGCTCTGCCTGTCATAACTGACACTGCTACCATACTTTTATTAATAGTAAACACTTATCTCTTTCCTCTACCTCCCTCTCTCACCTTCCTAACAATGTGCACTGTGTCCTGGGTGGCTATATGCATTCAACAATTTATTCAGTCTATTCACTGTGTCTTATTAAAATTTAAAGCAACTCTGTTGTAAGGGGGTTTGTGTATGTGTAGTTTTGGTATGCAGTCAGTCCACAAATAGAAGAAAACAAATTTTATACTGTGGTTCTTGTACACACTGTATAATGGTACTGATGAGCAGCAAGCTGAATGAATGCATTGGTTTCAGATAGGAGATGAATGAAACCCCAACTTTGACTGAGAAATCCATGTTTGTTTCAGTGAAATTCAGGTAGCTATTTTCCCCTCTTTGTACTTCTTTTTAAAATTTCTAAAAATAAAAACAAACAAACAATCCTCCTCCCCAAAATAAACCTTGACATATAAAGTAAAGACTTAGAATCAGCAAGAAATGTATCCATTTCCTTTGTCATCCTGATCAGTGTCATGCAGTTGCAGTAGTAGCAGCAGTTAAGGTAGCATTTTACTGACTACCTTGAGTACTGGTTGACTGTTGAATCACAGCAGAAAGGAGTTTTTTACAAATGTCAACTCATCCAAGAAAGCAGAAAAGTGTATGAGGGAGTTTCCTTGCACCAAGACAGATGTTGCTATGAATCGCCAATTAATGTGTTACATTCAAAATACTGTTAGGGAAAAAGGAACACACCATATATGTGAAGCCAAGAATTTATTTTTAGTCCAATTAATATTTTAACAGTTTAATAGTCCAAATTATTAGTCCAGTTACAATGGTACATTATTGTATATAATAGCCCAAATTAATACAGAAAGGCCTCAATAATACTACTAATAATTTAAAACTGCTATACAGGAAAACTAATATTCACCCTTTTCTCTGGTGCAATATTAATCTTTCAAATGTCCCTCTGGGTCCTAAGGTTGAACAGCACCTGTATTCCTTCATTTTCCTGGTGTAACTTTTATTCATATCTATCACACAGCGCTAGCTTCTTTGGTATCCCAGAATCTCTGCCTAAATACGCAAGCATTGTGTGGCTGTATACTATGTCAGATATTCTTCCAATAAATTTTAATTACTGGATATTTCTGTGTATTTACATCCTCCTTTAGGTCCAGCTTCTCTTTCTATATTAAAGTACTCTATATTCTGGCTTTGGGGTTTTTAGAAGTTTGATACAATGATGCAGGAGATCCCTTCTCATTCTGTGTTCTCTGTGAAGCAGAAAGGAAATTTCAATCAAGGGGTGAGAAACTTCAAGAAAATAGCTTTAATTTTGAGACAGCTTAGCAAATGAAAACCGAGCTTTCTTTAGGACAGTGAGTAAGAAGACAAAGATCTTACATCTGTTATTTTTATTGAACTATGTGGGTTTTGTTGCATGCATTGTAAAGACCAGACATGCACATCTCGCACAGCGCAGTGTTTCTACTGCTGTCATGTGCAACACATGAGGGAGGGCTATGCAAAGAGGTCAGAAAAAACTGAGAGCCCACCTCTTCCATCTTGTCAGTCAGTGCAGCAGAGAAAACACAAGTGGGGAAGGAAAAGCAGCCCTCTTGTCCCTTGGTAGTCAACAGGGAATATGGTGTGTTCTGGTGACCTGCAAAGCCATAGCTGTTGTGATTGGCATTAAAATGCCACCCTTCTGTCCAGGTCCTCCCACTACCCCAGTGGGGAAGTTGTAGCACTGGGGTGCAGCACCTCGTGCACCCTGACAGCACCATCTTTCCAACCTATTGTTCTTGATGAGAGTGGAACTCAAATCAGCTATCAAGAAGTGATGTAAGTTCTGATCGTTTCATCTCAGCACATACTTGATTTCCCCTGCCTGAGAGCTAAAATAATAACGTTGTTCCTTTGTTGCCACTCTAAATAAAATATGTCAGTACTACTGATAGGCTCCCTGCAACTTCTTCCTGCAGCAGGCTTGGCCCACATGGGTCAGTTCTCAGCCTTTCTCAGAGTGTTGATCTTAGTGCTCAGATATAAGCTTTTACTCTCTTTCTTTGTTCCAGAAATTAAGATGTTTAGCTTCAAAACCACGAGTACATAGAACACTCATCTGCCTCCCATGAGATCTCAGCTGCTTTATGGAAGGGCATAATTTAAACTACCAATGTATTAATTAACTAACTTAATTTTTTATAATTGCGGTCCTGTGCCTAAAAGATCAAGGAACTTGGCTGCAATCAATTTAATGGATTCTTAAGTAGAGAGCTATTTTCTATCCCTATTCTTCAATTATCTGGATCACAGCCAATGTGCTACACAAAATCCATTATTTTAAGGATTGCTAATGACACAAACTAAGTGATTCTGAAAGATGAAATGGTTGGTGTGGTTTTCATTGATTTCAGCAAAACATTCAATCTCAAATCTCATTTGCTTTTCATTCAGTTGTGGAAAATATCTCATTCTGGATTTTTCAGATCAGGCTGAAAAATGCATTACTAATCTATTGAAACACAATAAAGAAAATAAACTGATGGAAGGAAAAAACATGTAATTTTGCCATTGGAATCTCTATTTCTTTATAATTTGATCAAGCATGGTTTTCTATTAACATAAAAATTTGTTTCAGGTTTAATCTTGGTAATATTTCTAACATGAAATTAGGAAGACTTAATCAGTTGATAACCATATCTTTAAAACAGTTCACAGAGTACTAATCCTATATCTTTTCTATATGGAAGGTACTGTTTCTTTTCAGAGAGCTCTGTGAAGCCCATGGAGTCTTTATTTATCAGATACAAGTCCAGTGACTGACAACTTAGAGTTAAGTAACATCTCCTAGGGAGTGGTAGAATCCCTAAAAGGGAGGTGAATTCTGCTGATATTTGATGGAAAAGAAGGATGATGGACAGAGAAGGCCAGCAAACAATCTTGAAATATGTACACTTACATATTTTTGTCATGCTTTGGGGTGTTTCTGTTTATAGTGATAAAAATTTCTCCGCCACAAAATACAGGAAGCATATCATAATTACATTACTTGGTGTCAACTAATTTTTCTGGGTTTGCTAGGTTTGCTAATAATTTTTGGGTTTGCTAGTCACCAGTGAATTCCACCCTGGGAGTACAGATGTCATGGGCTGAAATAAAAGAGTCTGGTTAAGAAATTTTTTTCTGAGAGGTAAAAACTTTTTTTTAATGTCATGTGTACTTCTTATAAAATCAGAAATAACTGAGGAAGAGAAGCTGTTACCAAAGTATTGTAGTTAGCCAGACAGTGGATGAATTGGGAACAGCCAGGCAGAAAAGCTACGAAAGGTAGGTGGTGGGCACCTCACTCAGTGGATGTGGCAATAGAAGTGAGGATGAAGCCTCCTTCATCACTAGGGCTTGAGGAAGTAAGGAGCAGCTGGCCAGCTGAGCAGTTGCCAACTAGGACTTCATCATGCACAGCTCAAAAAAAAAAAAAAAAAAAAAAAAAATCTAAAGTATGAGGACCACTGCTTATTTTCCTCCTCATTCTCCTTTTTTCCCTTCTTTTTTTCCCTTTGATGCTGTGCTGTTGTGTAAGCCATTTGGATTCACTATTTAAGTAGGAATTTTAACCCATTGAGCACCTATAATTTTTTTCAGTCTTTGTTAGTGGTGCCTACAATTTGAACCTAACCCATGCTGCTGCCAATCAGCTCCTGGAAGAATAGTTACAGATAGTATACTATACCTTAATGTATGTGTACTTGCAACTTGAATAAACAAGCTGCCGTATCCTTTTCACAGACCTGGAACTGGACATGGGAGGACTGAAGTTCATACTAAATAAAGCCTTGGGCTTTTTTATTTTATATAAATATATATATATGTACTGTATGTGTATATTCATATGTAATCCTGCAAGTTCTTTCTTAGCTGTCACACCATGAAAACTCCTCAAGTTCTTGAGCTGTTTTTCTAAGCAGCTTAATACAGTTAAAACAGCTCAGTGCCAGGCTTGCATATTGCTCAAAATTTACAAATATGCTTAAAGCTCAAAAGATGCTGTCAGATAGCTTCTGAAAAATCAGTCTATGCACCTAACATGAGATCAGAATTAGCAGACTTGCTGTTTTCCTTTCCTCTGTTTATATACCTGCCTAGAAATTAGAGCTGGATGTCAGAGGACATCAGCTTTTCCTCTTCTTGAGGGAATTCAAACTTAATCTCTCTCATGCAAGGAGAGTTTCCAAATCAAGTCAATGCCTACCCTGGAAGGAAGATGTCCTCCAATACTAGCCTTCATGCCATCCCACTTCGTACCATGTACTTCAGCTTTAGTTTGCCCATGAAAGAGTTTGTGGGGGACAACAGTCCAGTTTCACAATCATCTGAGATAAGGAGGGAGCTCTTAGGGTTCTAGTTCTAAGGACTACTTGTGCGTTTCACATGAAATTGCAATAGGATAAAATAAATATCTTTTCTAGCAGAATGCAAACTTGAGCATAGGCTTCAAACTCTTTGAGGAGGAGGAAGCTTTGGGTTTTAGGGTGGTTTGCGGTTTGGTTGTTTTTTTTTTTTCCAAACCTTCCAGATAAGCATTGCTTTTTGAATCACATTTTCACAGACTTTTATTCTGTAACATTTCTAAGGTAGTGTTAGTGTCAGTAAAATATAACAACATAAAAATAACAGTCAATGTTATGGGTGAATGTCATACAATGCCAGGCATGCAAAGGGTTGAAAAACAGATAACCTTATAGCTGCTGCTGCTCGGAATTGACTAATTATGTTTAATGGGACAGCAAGGGTCAAAATCTTCCTCTGACAACCCTTACAAGTACATGAGAAATAACTTGGGAAAACAGTAGTCTTTAAGACAGTGAGCTACCGGAAGCTTTTTAGCAGGTGAGAAAGAAAGGTGACTTCTCAAGGATTGTTCAGGGAAAAATATAAATAATTTTTCATTATATTTATATACTTAATAGGGTGTTCATTTAGTGATGTATATTTGGAAATAGTTTTACTAGCTTTATGGATCAAGAAATTGATGTCAGTATTGGTGAGAGGGATGGAATCAGGCCATTCAAATATTATTTCCTGAGCAGCTGCTCTTCTTATTTTTCCTACAGCATATTCATAGAGGAAATCTATACTGATATTAGGGTCAAAGTGAGGCCAGCCTTAAGTTAACCCTGAGCCACAAGCTTAGGACTTCCTCATCGTGCATTAACATTCACATCACTGGGGAGGGAGGTTCTTGTTTACAAAGCAGGACCTTTCTCAGAACTGGGCTTTTGATACCATTTTTGCTTTTCCAGTCCTGTCTCTATTTATAAACAGTAAAGAGTACAAGATTTAAAGGAAGGTACTGAAGGGCTGGATAAAAAAGTGGGCATCTGGGATTGTAGCCAGTGGACTTCTGTGCTGAAAGCCTGTAAGTAAATCCCCACCACCCTGCAGGAAGGGCTGAAGAGGCATTAGGAAGCACTTTGGTCACAATCCATAGATGGAAGTTTAACATAGATTTCTAATCGAATTGACAGCGACCTGGCTTAGTGAGCTAAAGTATAAAAACTTAATGTGTAAGCGTCCTAGAGCAGTTATAATATGATACTACCTTGCAGCTACACTTCAATCTAGATATTGAATAATGCTCTTATTTCTAGTGTCGTTAACCATCTCTTGGTTCAACTTGTTGCAATAGGTTTTTGTGCGGGTCTCTTCCCTGTAGGAATCAGAGAATAAACATATCCTGTGACTCCTAAGCCAAATATAAAGATCTATTTACTAGTTGTTTCTAGTGAACTACTTGCAGTCAGGCTTTCATGATACACTTTGTTTTTTTCTTTTCAGTCCCTTCACCCTCATAAACAAAATTCAGCTTTGCTTTTCCATAAATGTGTAACAGAAAGGGGGTAAGCAGACATTACACAGATGCACACACAGAAATAAGAAAGCAAGGTATGTTTTTTAGAATGGTGGATTTTTCTTAAATAAAATAGAGATCTCTAAGGGCTAAATGATGCTCTTTTTTATAAATCTTGTATTGGTAAACATGACATGCTGTAAGTCAAAAACACAAACACACATGCAATGTACCTTTATACAACATAACATGTAAGATATCACTAATAAACGTTCATTTGATGTTTTGAAAGTGGTTTTGTTTTACTTACAGCTCTGTCAACATTTCAACATTTTGTACGTATTGGCTTCTGCACTACACATTGTTCATAATTTACTTGTGAGTATTTGCTGCTGGGTAATTAGCATATGTCACCCAGGAGTAAATGAAAGGTAAAAGTCAACCTGTTGGTCAGTAAAAAAAAAAAAAAAAAAAAGCCTTTCTTTTTGCTATGTAAATTCTTTTTGATCAATGTAAGATATCCAGAAAGGTTTTTGCTTTGTTGAAAAAAAATTGGGAAATGATGGGTTCATGAAATTGTGTAGTCCTTTTGTGTGGTTAAGGAAACTGTAGTTGTAGATATTCTAGTTTTCTGACAAATATTTTGTAGTACAGTAATCTTTCACAATGGGAAATCTTAATTTCCTTTCTTTTTTTAATAGATATGTCTAAGTGAAAATGAGTGGTAAATTTGATTTGACTTTTTCATTTTTCTAAAACTATTTATATACAAAGCTGTTAATGATAATAATACTCAGCTATTTTCTCACATAGAAGATAATTTTGAAATAATAATCACATGAATGTAGAATTATGCTGATATTAAACAATTGAAACCTTCCTTTGACCAAAAGAAGGAATTCAGCTTTGATTACACAATGCTCTTTTAATTAAAAAAGAGTATGCATCTTCTTTCTTAGTACTGACTTTCATGATTTGTTATTTCATCCGAAAGATTTTTGTATGGAAATTAGATTTCGCTTTCTAGTTGAACAAATGTTAATAAAGTGTTCTGCAATCACTCGTTAAAGTTTTAACTGAAGTCACTTTGATTATTTTTGCATCCCAAATGTCATTTTCCCCTCCAAGCATCCCAGCAAACAGGGTTACTGGAGTGAACATTTCCAAATGAAGCAAATAACAAATGTTTGTGAAAATTGTGTTTTAAGTTTTCCTTCAGCCGTAATCATTCAAGAAGATGATTAATCAGGGAGCACATGTACTGCAAAGGTAAACCTCAAATGCACAGATCCAATTTCATGTATCAATTAATTCTAGTGACCTTCTTGTATCCAAACTACTATATAACTCCTGGTCTGCCACCTGGCATCCATGACACTTCCCCCCAGCAGTGTCATTATGTTATCAGCTGGAGGATAGTGAATGAAAATAAAAGGTGCAACCTCATTAGGTAAGAGTTTACTAGAGGTTAGGCTGAGAGTTAGGACTGCAAGGGATACTGTGTTCATACAAATTGAAATGACAAATACTTTTGCAAGCAAGTAAATTTCTCACCTAAGCACTCCCAGTGAGTTCAGCACACCAGAATAAAGTCCATACAGAGATGCTTCCTTCTGGCTGATGTTAGGCTCAGAAATCTCCTCTATCTTAGGTAAAGTTTTGTGGACTATATGGGACTTCTTCTGAGTTCTCTTTAGTACAATACTATCAGTTTGAATGTGTTTGGTTGGTTCAAATTTAGAATCACAGAATCATTACGGTCGGAAAAGACCTCTAAGATCATTGAGTCCAACCGTCAACCCAACACCACCAGGCCCACTAAACCATGTCCCTAAGCGTCGCATCTACACGTCTTTTAAATACCTCCAGGGATGGGGACTCCACCACTTCCCGGGGCAGCCTGTTCCAATGTTTCACCACTCTTTCAGGAAAGACATTTTTCCTTACATCCAACCTAAACCTCCCCTGGCGCAGCTTGAGGCCATTTCCTCTCGTCCTATCGCTAGTTACTTGGGAGAAGAGACCAACACCCACCTCGCTACAACCTCCTTTCAGGGAGTTGTAGAGAGCGATGAGGTCTCCCCTCAGCCTCCTCTCCTCCAGGCTAAACAACCCCAGTGCCCTCAGCCGCCCCTCAGAAGACTTGTTCTCCAGACCCCTCACCAGCCTCGTTGTCCTTCTCTGGACACACTCCAGCACCTCGACGTCCTTCTTGTAGTGAGGGGCCCAAAACTGAACACAGTATTTGAGGTGCGGCCTCACCAGGGCTGAGTACAGGGCCACGATCATTTCCCTACTCCTGCTGGCCCCACTAGTTCTGATACAGGCCAGGATGCCATTGGCCTTCTTGGCCGCCTGGGCACACTGCCAGCTCATGTTCAGCCGGCTGTCGACCAACACCCCCAGGTCCTTTTCTGCTGGGCAGCTTTCCAGCCACTCTTCCCCAAGCCTGTAGCGCTGCATGGGGTTGTTGTGGCCCAAGTGCAGGACCCGACACTTGGCCTTGTTGAACCTCATACAGTTGGCCTTGGCCCATGGATCCAGCCTGTCCAGGTCCCTCTGCAGAGCCTTCCTACCCTCGAGCAGATCAACAATCCCGCCCAACTTGGTGTCGTCTGCAAACTTGCTGAGGGTGCACTCGATCCCCTCATCCAGATCATCGATAAAGATATTGAACAAGACCGGCCCCAGTACTGAGCCCTGGGGAACACCGCTCGTGACTGGCCGCCAACGGGATTTAACTCCATTCGCCACAACTCTCTGGGCCCGGCCGTCCAGCCAGTTTTTTACCCAGCGCAGAGTACACCTGTCTAAGCCATGAGCCACCAGCTTCTCTAGGAGAATGCTGTTGCTCCCTATCAGAATCCAATAATAGGTTGCTCTCTATCAGAACCCAACAAAATAATAATTGCGTCAAAGCTGTTCCTTTAAAAATAAATAACCTAAGAAATATTATGATTTTAAGAAGACCAACAGGAAAGGAAAATGTGCCTTGTTTTATGTTTGTTGTGAAATATTGTTGTCCTTCAATGTTACAGTCATATAAAAAATAGACATTCGTCATGGTCTGTTCCATTGAAATTGAACTTCAGATTGCTCTATTGCAAAGGGAAAACCAAACACAGTTAAAGTATAAAAGTATAAAATAGAATTCAAAAGCTGTGTTGTGAAAATGGGATGAAACAAAATAAAAGGGGTGCTAAATAATGGTATTTGGAAGATATAAATTATATTCTTTCTATGTAAGTTTTTAATGTTTGCTATGTACAAGTACTGTGCTCTGTGAATTATGGCAGGAGAAGGACAGGGGATGTTTCAGGTGGACATGTGTTAGATTTCTATTTTGAACTGAGCAGCTGTGATGATCCATCATACTAATTTTTGCAAACTATTTCTTATATAATGACATAAACAAGATATGTTTCTAAAAAGAGAAGATTCTACCATTTGGTGAATAGTTGTAAATTTGCATATGTTTTAAACTAGGCAAATATGTTCTTCATTTAAAAAGACTTTCTCAAGTAAATGAAGGTTTTGTACTTGGAGTTCGTTTACTATCTTTCTATCTTTCCTTCTCTATGAGTTGAAATATGTTGGCTTTTTTTTTTTTTCTTTTCATTTAGGACTATATTTTATCATCAAAAGTCATTGCCATTATTGTTATTTTCGGTTCAGGTTTTATGCTTCAAAAGTGTGTTCAGCTTCATCTAAGGAAAACGTACTGCTTAGCTCTAACTGATGATAAAAGCTACTACACGTAAAGAAGAATGGATTCCTCCAGCTTATCATTATGAAAGATCATTGTAATTTAAAATTAAATTTAGGAGCTAGAATGAGATTAAATGGAAAGCTCAAGTAGAACATTAAAGAGAACTCCATCTAAATACTGGTATGATTTTAAATTCTAGTCATGACTTACTATTCTGTTCTACAGGGCCAGTCACAAATGTCTGGGATACTTTAAGAAAATAGTGTAATAATTCAAAAGGAAGAGACCCACTGAACCAAAGAAAGAAATTATTTAAAACACAATAACAAAAGATGGGAGAAAAATAAAATATTTTATCATTGTGATATAATGCCAAAGATTTTTGTGTGTTCTTTGTTCAATAGGGTAATTGATCTCTATCCCAATATCAAAGTTACAACCAAGTTTTTCTAGGTAGTCTGCTGAGGCTGAATCATCTAGTTCTGACTGGGTCAGCACAGCAGCTTTTGGGTCATCATAGCTATGTTTTAAGCTAGCAAACAGCTATTTCCTAAAGTGTTTCAGAACATTTGAAATACAAATGTCATACCTTGTTCAATTCTGAATACTAAGCCACGGAGAGGGTCTTCAGAAATGCTTCTCTTTTTGCTTGAAATTATGTGATTTCTTTCTCTACATGTCTAATTTGCACCATCAAGGAATAAAACTTGTATCATGTCATGGAAAAAAAAATTAGAAATTGCTGTATCCTCCAACTTCTGGAACATGATACTTAGGGGCAAAGTAACAGTACATTTCCCATAGCATTGTGCCCAAACTGCTCAGCAGGTTAGGCTGATAGTAAGAATTATGGCCTCTCAGTTTTCCGTGACTAAGAAATAGTTAACCGTATCTCACACAAACATGAATTACTTCTTTCACTAACCAGGCTTTTACTCGTCTTGCTTGTTCACTGAGAGTTTCTCTGTTGGGCGCAAGACCACAAGGGAATTTAGATACCCTGGCATCTAACCACCTGAGCATTTGCTAAAGCATATGTGCTCTGTGATCATGCAACAGCACTGCATAGTCTTAGTAGCCAATGCTTGAATGCAGTAAACCCAGAGGATTTTCAGAACAGCTTGAATTCAGGCCTCCTGCTTTTTCTACGGAGCATTCTGGCACTTCAGATCACTTGAAGAAAAATTCTGTAACAACTTGTCTGCTGGCATCAGCCACATGTCTCTATAAAGCACGGACTGATATACAGCAGCAGACTTGGGCTGACAGTGCATGTGCTCAAAGTGTCTGCGCTACAAGAAGACATGCTCTTTGACATGTGCACTGGGAGCTGACAAGAGCTCGGCTTCATTTCCTGTTGTGGTCCCAAACTCAGCCAAAGCCTGTGCTTGCTAACCTATGTGCAGCCTATCAGTTGTAGAAGTCAGGTGATCTAAACTTAAACTCGAACCTAAAATATAATTTAAATGCAGACTCTGACTTTGAAGCTGCTTATCCTCTAGTAAAATTTACAGCTCTTGGATTAACAGCCCCCTAAAATGCCTAAAAAATCCCCTAAAATGTGATTATTCTTTTTGGAAGAAACCAGCTTACTATTTTCAAGATTATCACAGACCTCTTTTTCAGTGGTGAGAGAGGAAATACTCTTCTGCCTAAACTTTGCACCAAAAAAGTGTCTAAGGTAGCTCATTCAAAAATGAAGCAAGAGGTCATGTCTTTTTATTTCAGAAAAAAGGCTCACTAGCCATGATCCAAGAGGAAGGGTTGTATAAGCATGCCATACTGCACAGACGGAATCTGTTGGGGAGGTAGCAAAGCAGCCCTTCTTCTCCTTTCCTACTTCCAAAATCTGGACTTGACCTGTGCTGCTTGTTTTATCAGGCTGTGCTTTGAAGGGCCAACACAGGGTTTGGGAAACAGGACTCGATTCCTTTCCCTGACTGAAAAGAGTTCAATTTACATCTCCCAAAGTAGCTATAAACTGACCTGGGTCAGGGATGCTCTTGTTTCTTCCTGCTGTAGCTGTTTCACTTTTCATGGACTACTTAACCTTTCAGTGAACCAGTGACTTAGGAAGAGCAAGAGTACAAGTGGGTGCAGGAATAAGAATGAAGATGATACCGTTATCTTGTGCTTGGGACCTTACTTCAGAAATGGGTATTAGTCCAAGAAATGATTGCAAGTATTTCATTTCTCCTGAAAAGGCTGTTTGTCATAATTCCCAAAAGTTAGAAGATTGGTAGCTATGTCCTAATTGATAGAGATGATTGATGGATTGATTGATAGATTGATGGAGTAGGAAAAGCAACTGAATTATTTACATAATCTGAGAAAATTGGAGTCTTATTGGACTAAGCAGTAGATACCAGTTTAGTATTTAAACTGTAGGTTAAAAAAAAAAAAAAAAGGGGGTTGTTAATGTGACAGATGAACCAGGCCCTGAAATATTTTATCATTAAATAAGTTTCACCTGCAAATTTAGAAGTGGATGACTTTTTCCCCCTGGATTAACTAGTTACTTTCCTGAAGCTAAGATATTAGCAAAGCAGTAACATCAAAGGTTACAGTTGTTACTCCTGTGAAATGGGATCTTAAATTAATTGTTTTGTTGAATATGCCACTTAGATGTCATATATTTTGCTCTACTTATGCAAGTCAACTATCTGTAGGCTTAGAACTTAAGTGCTTAGTGTTGTGAGAGGTATCTCTAAATGGTACAGATAACTTACTCTTATTTGTGTTCTTCCTCAGACCCGCTGAAACTGCTAAAGGATCATTTGGAGGTTGAACTTCAAACCCTTTCTCATGCAAATGGTGTAATTCTCAATTCTATGCACAGTTCTGAGGCTGAGCTGTGGGAAAACCTTCTTCCAAAGCGAAGTGAAAAGGCTACCACCAACCCAAGGGTTTTGCGTGAATGGACATTTAATGATTGAATCCAATGGGATTATTCTTATGAAAAAAGACTGCAAGATCTGAACCTTGAAAGTTGTATAGTGAGGACTTCATCTTCTTTTATATTCTGTGAAGTACTGTTCATGTCTATTGTCAGGTGGGTAAAAATTATTCTCCTGTAATAGCCTGACACTCTTTTGAACTGTCTATATGTTTTGGACATTTTAAGTGTTCTGCAACTTCTCTATTGTTCTGCTTCTTAAACTCTTCCCAGCTGGGGATGAATTACTATTTTAAATCAGAAACTTCATTTGTTTATTTTTAATTCTTGCTTGCAGTTGTGTAAAGTGATCGTGAACGCTGCTTTAATTGTGCAGGGGAGTGATTTGTTTGACTACAATATTAAATGGTCTTTTCCCTGAAAGAGCTGTTATGCTTCTAGTTTAGTATGCCAACTGGAAATTTGGGATTTTTTAATTATTTTTTTTAGCTTCTCAGCTGTCATAGTTCCCCCCTTCATGGTTTTTAGAGGTTATGTAAAACAGAGTACATACAGTAACATTTAACGTTGTGCCTACAGAATGACAAATTTATTTTATTCATTAAATTACTGCTGCTTACTGCCAGTACATGGTCCTACTGATCCCAATTCTTCATTCTACCATAGAAGAATGCCTCGGTATAACTCTAAATGCCTATACCAATGAAATCATAAATTACTTTTTTTTTCGTTATCCCTTTATAAGTCTTTTCAATCTTTCCTTTTTTTGCTTCTCACCCTCACACTAGTTTACTTTTTTCACAATCTCTGCACTGTCTTTATCTTACTTGTTCATGTTTGTGTCTAAACAATCAGATGGAACATTTTTACAAGTTGTGTATTTCAAATCCCTCAATGACAGCTAATGTTTTCATTACTTATGTATTCACTTTCCTGATGAGGTATTCTACAATCATAACAAATTAAATGAGTGACATACAGTGTGCAGATATTTGTTTGCTCTTTGACTAGTTACAGAGAAACAGCTTGTACTAGAAAAACAAAATATGTAACTCTGAGTTACTGCAATATTGCCAAGCTAAAGGTGCCACAGTTTACTGAAATTTGTTTCTGTTGCTGAATGCTGTAGTAAAGGTTGTCATTCAGCTTCCATTATGACTCCTAACTGGCATCTGTGGAGAAGTTCTTTAAAAAAACTTGTTTTGATCTAATATTGTACATTGCATACTCAATCTCAATTAGTAATGCATGCCTCATCTTGAGGAAAAGTTAAATGAAAGTCCTCTTATATGTTTTCTGAGCAACTGGAGGATTTTTTTTTTTTTTTTTTTTTTTTTAAATCTAAGTCAATATAAAATGTTTTCCTTCATCCTAATCAGTACCCTCAGTGGTTCCAAGAAAGAAATTTCCAGATTTGGAGTATAGTTAGTCTTTCTGAGTGGTCAGAAGGAAGCTTATAGCCAATTGCCTTTTTCTCAATTTTTTTCCTCTTTATTGCTTTCTTTGCAATAAGAAAGTCTCCTGTTGTCTCCCTGTTGATTGCTTCCCACCTTTTGCTGTTCACACCTTGATTGGAATTCTTACCAATTTTGTACAGCTGTAAAAATGAGGAATGGTATCATCTCTGCTGTCTTCCTGCTATATATGTTTTAATTGTAGAGGTTTAATTTTAGGCTATAACTTTTTTTGTGTCAGCAATTCTAGCCTTCAAGTCCACAAAGATAAGATTTCTTAGATGAGGTGAGCGATATTCCTGCTACACTGCTCCTGCAGAGTACCAAAACTGCAACACATGTAGGGCAAGAAATACAGATACTCATGACATATGGGTGCTTGCTCTTACAATTGTTCTGGAAAGCAAATCTTTGGCTCCTGCTCTACAAGAAAACAGGGTCAACAAACTCATTTGCAATGGAGCAGGATTAAGACAAAGCTTTGCACTTCACAAGCATACAGCAATAAAATTACTTTCAAAGGGCACGGAGGAGATTCATAGTGAATATTGAGCTTATGTGAGGTAACTCAGATTAGGCAGACATAAAAGATCAAGGATCCAAAGAAAGAAGATTTAAAAAGGAAAGGAAAAGGAACACATGGAAATGAGCTACCATGAAAATAAATTGGGGCAGGGGGAGATATGAGAGAGAAAGGCCAGACAAGGTACAGAGACAGAGGTAAAAGCGATGCGAGTGCTAAACTGGATTATTTTATATTTAGATCTCTAGCCTGTCTTTTCATCTAGAAAAGTAATCCACTCACTGTTAAGCACCAGTAAGGTTCCCTTTGTTCCTCTTTTCACCATAATATTTGGCTTTTTTTTCCTATCAGTTTCTGAAGGAGGTCTGTTGTTTATCAGCTTTTCTACTGATGTTATTTGGCAATTTTTTTTCTCTTCAATGGGAATGTGAAAAATGTGGATGTTTATGAACACGCTTTTGTGAGGAGAGAAAAGGGGGGTCATAGATAGTAGTTGATTTATTTTAACAAGACCAGTATTTGGCAAACCAAATTTAAAAAGAAATCTGAAAATATGATTAGTTTGACATTATTTCTTGGATTTATTTTTTTCTTCAGTTCACGTTGCCTGCAGCATCTTATATCTTTCTCCTAACAAATGATTAAGACAGGTAACGCTGAACTTCCCAAACAACCTACCTGACTGTCAAATGACTGTCTCCATTGATGCAGCACACAAGCAAACACGTTATAGAATTGGCATCCAAAATAACCAGACAAGCTGTCCCTATTGACAATTGTTCCTGCATCAGCATATGTATTGTCCTCTTGGATTATCCCATCTGCAGCTGCTTCAGCTCTGATGCCACGTAATCATTTTGCTTGCTCCAGTGGTTCCTCTTCAACAACTGAACTCCATCCTTCATGAATTGCATCTCAATGTCTGTGCCAGCACAAGCTCTTCAGCTGTTTATGGTTCCTCCTCTACTGATGCTATTTAAACAATGTCTTCAAGAGATGCCAGACTGCTCTTGCATATTATCATGATTATTTTTTTAAAGCTCGCTGCATGTAAAACTACCACATAATGATGCCCTTCAATACAGAATGGTAGGGAGTACAGAGAAATTAATTTCTTCTTATGAAACTTTAAAAATGGCTTGCGCTAGTGTTCTTTAAAGCATTGTCTTTGAAGCATTGTCTGTGAATTTGGGAGTCAGGAACACACTCAGGATTTAGAAAGACAAGAATAGCAGTGGTAAAACTTGTAACAAAACTTCAATAAATTCATAGCAGAAGAGAATATTCCACCTTCCAAACCAGCTGTTACACTTGCAATTTATGTGGAAATCAGACTCCCTTTTGATTCAAATTCCTTTGTAAAACTCATCATTTCTATATGCTGCTAGAGCTAATACATGAAGCAAAGGATCACACAAGATAACTGGATGCCTTGTTTTGACTCTGTCGACAAAAAATGTGAGTTGGAATTGTTCTGCTAGTCTGCCTTGTGGCCATATTGTTGTATGGTTCTCCACAGATGAAATTTTCTCAAAATCAGAGGTCATTTTAATATTTCTCGATTTTACTTCTTTAGTTAATTGTGTGTATTATTACGGGCTATATCCAACAAGATATTTGATCACCCAGTTTGCAATGTTGTCAGGATTCACATACCTACGTCCAAAGCTGGGCTGCAGCTGAGGTTTTCAAACTGCTAAGTACACATCTGACTGTACTTTGTGATGCATTTTTAATGTTAAGATTCCCCAATGATCAAAACAAAGTTTTCCCTCATCTCCTTCCTTTCAAAGGTATTCTCAAGACACACTTAATGAATCATGCAGAATACAACATGAATTGCTTTTTTCTTTTACATAACCTGAGGAAATGCGTACACAATGCCATCTCTTCCTCCTCTTCAATGCTGACCTTGGATGGGGAGCATCTTCTTCACAGGGTATGTTCCCCCTGCCAAGCCATTTTAAGCATTCCTATTATAATAAGGGCTCTAGTTTCTTATGGAATCAAGACATGCTGGTTATGATACTGGAAGGAAAACATACCTTGATTTCTATCTGACATGAAGACAAAGTAGATATATTTACTGCAAATGCTAGGCAAAAAAAATTAAAAACAATGCCTTTTAAATTCCTCTCAGAAAGCTTTTTGCATTGCTGTTCATGGATTATTTTATGAAAGGGTCCATCCTCTGAAAAAAAGTGTTTAAATGACTAGTTGGTTGAAAGAAACATCACAGGGTAAATGTGTTGCATCTTAAGTATGGTGATTAATATGTTCTAAGGTCCTTACTGTGATTCATATTTGGCTTTGCAACTTTATTTCTTTATCCAAAATAGCAATATGCTAAATTCTAAGGATGGCAGCAGGAAAGCAGATAATTGTTCTATATTTGATTTTTCCATTTTTATCCTTTACTTATGTGTAAGAAAAAAAGTCAGATGATCAAAGATAGGATTAGCACTTGATTCCAGAAGGAATCTTTCTTCTAATTTAAAACAAGAGTTTGGAGATGTACTTTAGTTCTTTTGGAGTGCAAGGTGGATTCCCAGCAATGAGCAAGCCCTCTGTAGTTCAAAGCAGATAAAATGGATAAATGTGGATATTTTAGAGACTTTCTGAGTTGAGCCTTTTTTCCCCTCTGCATGAATGCTAGTGTTCATATTAATTTTGTATGATCCTGTCCTTCACTTGTTTCCTCTCAACCCCTGGTTCGTTCAGAGTACCAGCTGTTTGTTCCCTTTCCCCTAAATTGTGGATGCATTTCTGGTTTGTTGTACTAAAATAATCTGTGTTGATATGTGATGATCTGAGATGGAGAGACAGAGAGAGAGTGAGTATGTGTATTTGGACTTCCATTTTTATTTTGTACAGTGCTCTATTTACAGTACAGTGTGGCAGTGATAATTGTCATTGCCCACTTACCTGGAAGTCTCTTAGAAGTGATATATCACTTCTTAAAAGAGTTATCTTTTTTGAGGGATTTTTAAAATTGCCAACGAACTGAAGTACCATTGTAACAACTTCTCAGTTGTTCAAATACAGTGTTCTTAACAACTTTATTAAAATGGTTAGGATAAGTAAAGTGACAGATTACCAGGTGCTCTATGTAGGTGGCAAACATCTGGTCAGGCAGAAAGTGTAAACTTAGAAATCTACGTTGACTGACTTAGACTTTTGCTACAAACTCACCAATATTTCCTTTTAAGATCAGTACTGAAATCACAGTATCTTGTCATGGCATGTGTTCACTGCAAGCTGATGTAACCGTATTCATCTTCAGGCAGCATAGTACAAGCATGTAAACAAAACATGTTTGATCTGTGCTGTTTTATTCTTGATCAAAATGCCATGGCTTTCAAATTGACTTTTTTTTTTTTTTTTTTTTTTAATTAATCCTTGGAATAAAGAAAAGGCAATTCATACTTTTTTTCCTTTCTGAGTTGCAGCTCTAATCCCAAAACAGCAAGGTCCTCATACTTAAATACCTGACTGCATGCTGAGTAGTCCTGCTGACTTCAACGTAAGTCTTGCTTCAAGCTACATATATTTGTGTGTATTTGGGGCTAGATTTAACTCATTAACTATCAGACCTATTTTACAAAAGAGCATACTTTAAGAATTTTTCCCCAATATTCGTGTATATATTTTGTTTCCTTGCCAAGGTATGCATTAATGGAATGAACATTGATAAATTCAACACATTTGAGTAAGTGGTTTCTATATGGATAGGTGATGAATCTCAAAGTTCGGCTTCTTCAAGTGTGGCAGCTCAGCCTTTGCATAAAATAACTGTATAATTCAATAAAATAGGTCTTAGAGTGGAATTAATCCCTAGAAACCATTCTTACTTTGTGCAGAGGATTTGCTGTTTGAAGGACTATCAAGGGAGGACAAGAAATGCTCTTGTTCTGTGGCATGTAAATGGGCCTGTGCTGGTAAAAATTCTGTACGTATGTGTTTATAGTGAACAAGTTCTCATGTGCTTGAAATTGGTGGAAATTTCCATAGTTTTAGAGATTTGGCCCATAAAGCAGGCAAGGAAGAGACACAAAAAGCTTTGGTGAATCTATTTTTCACATTAAGATTATGGTCCCGAGCAAAACTTTGTAGAGTTCACATGGCTCTAAAATTAAAATATATTTACATGTGATATTTATTTGACTTACAGTTGTAACAGTAATCATAATTCTTATCTTTTTTAATTGTGTGCATTCAAATTCATAACAAAGGTGATGATGTTGCATTGACATACCTGAACTTAGTCACACAAGTAATTCCTTTATTTTTTTTGAAAAAATTGATTGTAGCACAGTTACTTACCTGTGTAGCTGTTGCTTTACTGGTCCTGTAGGAATCCAAATTTTGAATATAAGCTCCTTAGCAAGACCCCAAAAGACCAATTTAGATGCCCTAACTTAATATGTAAGTTCACAAAGCCCAACCTAATATAGCTACCTATTAGTTTGGATCAAAGTTTGTAAAATAACTGAGAATAAGTAGAGCTGACGAGATCAGATTTTCCATTTTATTGGAAATTTCCTGAAAATGAAAATGTGATACTATCTTAAAATTAAAGAAAAAAAAAATCCAAATCCATCTTACTTTCAAGTTCTTTGAAGCTTTAAATTATTTTTTTTTTATTTTAAATATATACTTAAAATTTTATAGTAATAAATCAACATTTTTTAAAATGACAGCACCCTGGTTTCAGCATGATGAAAATGCTTCTTTTTAAAAAAATCAGTGCATTTACCTGAACATTTCAATTCAGCAAAACAACACTTCATAGGAGGAAAATATGTTCCAGGAAAAAAAGGAAAGTCAGAGCTGAAAGGATTGAAAATAAATTTGTAGTGAGTTTTTATGTGGGATGTGAGAGAGCCTGAAAAAAACAGATGTAGCAACCTGCTGAGCATTAGGAAGCAGAAAGAGAAATATTCAAGAAATAATTTCAGTGTTTTATGCATTCCCACTATTTATCTTTGCCATAAATCACATCAAAGTATCTGTATTTTATACAACATAGGAACAGTTATTTATTTATTTATTCATTTTTTTCACTCTCAACAATTCTGTTTGGGGTACTGCATCTACTGCCATCCAGACCAGTGGTCCAGTCTCTTAGACTGTGTTTGCACTGTCAATTGTAGCAGCATTTTAATATGCACTTGTGCTCCTTTGCCAGACCTAGCGTCTGTCACCACAATGGGGAAACTGGAGAGATTAGGACTCGCCTATGTCATGAAACACTAACATGACAATAACAGAACTCTCACTGATTTGAATTCATTTATAAACCTTACTTGCAGGAAACTCGCCCTGCCTGCATCTTTTAACTCCACCCTCTTTTGAATTTATTATTGATGACTGAATTATTCAAGTCTCTAAAATCAAGAATGGTCTAATGAAGAAGGCATAAAAGCAATGCCATTTTCTTTCTAATTAGTCATCCTTTCTGATTCCCTAAAAACCATATTTGTGCTTCATTTCACAGTAAAATGGACATCCACAGAAGGGACCTGATTATCTGAGTCATCATTTCTGACCTCACACTGAAGAGATCTGTAATGCAAACACTAAAATAGGTACGAGTGGGACTATCTGAATGACTGTGGAAACACCAGGCAGGAATACCAGAAGAAGGGATGTAGGAATGGCACAGTTGGACAACACCTACATTAGTAGGTTGTCAAGATCTGGGCACATTTCCATGCAGCTTCTCAGCACCTCTGGGATTAGGAAGAGGACAGTTTGCTCAAAAGACTCAAGCCATCAGGAAGCAGTGGTAAGAAGGTGAGACATGACTGAAGCCTTATGACACCCAGATACGAGATGAAACAGTAAGCAGAAGATAGTGGCTCATGGAGGTGAGATAAGCTAGAGAGGCAAAACTTCCTAATCACCATCAGCTCTGAAAGACTGTGCCAAAAAAGGCACATCCAAAACCAGCACATGATCACCAACCTCAAAACAATCCAGAAGACATAATAAAGCCTTGATAACAACCATCCCTCTTCTTCCACATCGTCCCAAGGAAGCCCAGATGTCAGGATCACTTGGACACATGCCCACTGGTGTGAAAGACTGTGAGTGAAAACAGTTTTCTTTTAAAATAAAATCACATTTGCTACCAGAGAGATGCATATGGAGCTTTGCTATTCTATTGCTACAAGACCACAATCTTGCTTGCTTTCAAAATGTTGAAGGTCAAAGGTGGGGTCCTCAGCAACCCCTTCCTTCTGGCCCTGGAGCATGAAAAATGCCCAGATGCCTCTGTATTAGACACCACAAAGTCTTCTGCCTGGCACAGAGGTCTGAGTCCACTTGAGGCTGAGTAGCTTCACGCTGAGCTACTAATGCCTAAATCCTATGAGAATAGGCACTTTAGGCATCTCTCTGATCATGGAACAGAACTGCAAAAAAGCATTCAGAGTTGAAAAAAGAGACAGTAGTTGCATTTCCTTTACCTTTTTAATATAATAACTGAGCTTTTAGAGCAGTAACTTTAACGTTATGGGAACAAACTTCCATGTCTTGCTGTTCAGTAGTGTGCCTTATCAACCATGCAGTAAGTTTAACTTTTTGCTGTTGTTGACAAAATTAGCACACTAAGAGAAAGAAGAAAAAAGCAAATATGCACAAACTGATCTGGTATGGTGGAGCTCTTTAGTTCCCATGGGATTCAGCAATAGTATTTGTATTTTATTCATAAGTTACTTAGTACAAAATCTTCAAAAGGCACTGGAGCAGAGAATGAAAATCAGGTACCTTCGATTTCCTGGTGAATTCCTTGATATCCTTACCCATAGCTTTTCTGCCCTAAAGATACAGTCTATCCATTCTGCAAAAACATCAGCAAAAGAATCTAAGTCTTTTCTATGAAGTCTGGAATGGCAGACAGAGTAAGGCAGTTCATTCTCAGGTTGGGAATGGGGGTTTGAGACTGCTGAGTCAAGGCAGAGGAATGAAACTACATCTCCCATATAAAGGCTGAGTGTTGTGAAATGAATTAAGAACAACATCACAAGAAACATTATTTCTTTAGACAGAATTTGACTGATAAGACAATCCCTTGCTGGTTTGTGGAAGAAAAGCTTGGATGCCTTTCTCTGAGCAACAAGCTCAGAATGATGAAATCTTAATGGCTGAGAGAAACAATGTTTAACATGTTTCACTTTTCACAGTGTTACCTATAACTTAAAATGCCAGCCCAGTGTGCTGGCAATGCTGGCTGCCTGGGTTGGAACCTTCAAATCCATATTTGGAGTACAATTATTTTCAGTATGTGAATACATGTAAAAAATAGGAACTCAATATTCAACAGATCTTCCTTCTGCATGCAATCGGTTGCAGATGCTTCTTCTTGAGTCAAAAGTGATGTTAAAGATTTTTGTGTTGGTTTGTTGGGGGTTTTTTTCCACCTCTTCACTGCTGCTCCTTTCTCCTAGGACAATGATGACACTGAATTCTGTCCCACCTTATGTATTGTGCAGAGGTGCTGGTTACATTCGAGGTGGACCTAACGGGAACTGAAGGGAAGCCGATACTGTTCTTCGTACGTGCAAAGCCTGAAGTTAGTCTGATTTCAGATTCCAAATAGAGGTTTGTGGGATTTGATTAAAAGGTAACTTTATCTTTATTAATGGTATTTGTAAACAGCACTCATTTACCTCCTGGTACTCATCACATTGAATGCTGAAAAACAGAATGATTTTTTTATGAAGGAAAGTTTCCCTCTGCTCTGCAGAGGGACCTGGACAGGCTGGATCCATGGGCCCAGGCCAACTCTATGAGATCCAACAAGGACAAGTGCTGGGTCCTGCACTTCGGCCACAACAACCCCATGCAGCGCTACAGGCTTGGGGAAGAGTGGCTGGAAAGCTGCCCAGCAGAAAAGGACCTCGGGGTGTTGGTCGACAGCCGGCTGAACATGAGCCGGCAGTGTGCCCAGGCAGCCAAGAAGGCCAATGGCATCCTGGCCTGTATCAGAAATAGTGTGGCCAGCAGGAGTAGGGAAGTGATCGTGCCCCTGTGCTCGGCCCTGGTGAGGCCGCACCTCGAATCCTGTGTTCAGTTTTGGGCCCCTCACTACAAGAAGGACGTTGAGGTGCTGGAGCATGTCCAGAGAAAGGCAACGAGGCTGGTGAGGGGTCTGGAGAACAAGTCTTCTGAGGAGCGGCTGAGGGAACTGGGGTTGTTTAGGCTGGAGAAAAGGAGGCTGAGGGGAGACCTCATCGCTCTCTACAACTCCCTGAAAGGAGGTTGTAGCGAGGTGGGTGTCGGTCTTTTCTCCGAAGTAACAAGCGATAGGACAAGAGGAAACAGCCTCAAGTTGCGGCAGGGGAGGTTTAGATTGGATATTAGGAAAAATGTCTTTCCTGAAAGAGTGGTGAAACATTGGAACAGGCTGCCCAGGGAAGTGGTTGAGTCCCCATCCCTGGAGGTATTTAAAAGACGAGTAGATGAGGCGCTTAGGGACATGGTTTAGTGGGCATGGTGGTGTTGGGTTGACGGTTGGACTCGATGATCTTAGAGGTCTTTTCTAACCTCAATGATTCTATGATTCTATGATTCTATGATTCAAATTAAAGATTTATTTGAAAGACACCTCTAAACAGGCTGCAAAAACCTCTAAACAAGCTGAATCTCTACCTCTTCTTCACTTGGGAAAACAAGACCTTGAATTAGGGTCCCAACTCATTCCTTTAGTAGGGTTCAGATGAATTTGAAATGTAGCAATCAATAATCTGATTTACATCTCAGCCAACACCTTCTGTGTCTACTCTGTCCCATTAGGACCTCATTTATTCTAGCCTTTTCTCTGCTGAGAGCTGCTCCCACCACTGCTTTGTTAGCCTGGGAGGGCTGCCACAAGGGAGTGGGATCCTTGCTGCTCAACAGGGTTTGCTCTCTGGCTGGTGGAGCGGGTCGACAGAGAAGCCCTACCACCCGCTGTCAATTCTGCTCAGCAGATTTTTGTGTCTCTGTTTACACTCTGCTCAGCTATAATTGACAGTTCTGTCATCATTTCTTCACCATCTTTGGGTGTATTGTTATAGTTGAATACATACTATAGATTGGGAAGAATCCTTGCTCATCACAGCTGTCGTTTTCCTCTTCTTCAGTTCTTCTGTTCCTTTTTCTTATTCTTTTAGTAGTGTAAATCATACTGCTTATATTGTATATGCATTGACAGATTTTTTGACTGACATGCAAATTAATTCAGAGGAAGAGAAAAAGAACATTTTTGTTCCTGACACTTCTTTATTTTTATCTTTGCATGCCATCTCTGACAGGCTTTAAAATCTTATTCGTGTTTAAAAAGTAATTTTAAATAAAGAGCAATTTGTTATATCAGAAGTGTGTTACTACAGCATCTTGCTTTCCAATTTGTTCAAGTCTACACTAAGAAGAGCTTCTCAATGATATGCTTCTGGCACCAAACAAGATCCCTGGAGTTCCAGTAAACATATACTCTTTTTTTTAATCTGCTTGAGGGAGATTTTTTAATGATCCTGGACAAGAGATTTTCCTCTAGTGCCCTTTACCATGCTCCTTCAGGATTGAACAGGCAAAGCCCTGAGAAATATTCGCAATTTATAAAATTAAAGAGGATGGTCCCAGAAAGGGTCATAACTAAGAGCAGAAAACTCATTGTCATGAATCAAAAATAACAGCAAGCAGACCTATTGTCTCAGTATCAGTAATGGATCAGCTACGGCAATATAAGACTTTTGCATTTTAAACCTTAGTTATTGGCTCTCAAAGGACTGTTTCTGGTTTTCATTTTTCCAGTTCAACTGGTCTCCTGGTAATTTTACTTTCTTCAAGAAAACAAAGGATTTATTTGCTTTTCCCTTTTTATATTTACTTACATTGGAATTAAAAGTACCTGTGACCTGCCACCTCCCCAGAACGTCAGCCTTGGAATAATTTTGTGAATTCTGAGGAAATAGAAAAGCAATTTTATAGAGAGGAAATTGCCTTCATGTTTATACTAGATGAATTATAATCTTGTGTGGGATTTTTTTTGCCAAAAGATCACAATTCTCAAGTAGAGTAGTGACCTCAATTTTTCCTCTTGTGGTAGAAAAATGTTGGATGTCCTTTTCTCATTTCCTGTTAGGGCATGGTCACCTCTGAGACCAGTGCTACCCACTGACTACTCAGTGTTGTCCACCCCAGAATTCAAAGGCATTGCAGGAATTTTTGTGTTATGTGTAAGCGGTTTTCAGGGAGGAAAACAGAGTCTATTGAATGGAGAGTAATGTATGTGAGGAAAAAATCACAACAGCAACAGTAAAAGAAAACATAAGAGTGGGAATGCGGGTACTGAAGAAATGGAAATGTCATTCAGAGAGGAGCTATGGGAAAGAAAAAAAGTGGAAAATTAATTCAAGTTATTTATTGTCATTGCTCTTGTTTTTTTCCCCATTTTCCCCTAAAAACATTTTCTTCTAAGAAAGAATACTATCTAATACAGGAATACGTCACAGACATTTTGGCAGGAAGATTTCTTTTTGCAGTAAAATTTTTAGCATAACATATGATTTGATGCAAAATACTATTAACTGATTTGTTGTCCTTCTCCTTCTCATATAGGTTTTTCAGTCCTTTGTGGTTTCTTGGCTAGTGTCTTGAATTTAGCTAAAAGCTATGTTAGTCAGTGTATGTGATGCTCTTAGCTAGAGAGGAAAACTCATACAAACAACATGAAGAGTGAGTTTTCATTACAATCGGTTTACTTTAAAATTCTTTGCACTTCACAAGCTTAGTTGTGCTTGATTTGTGTTCCTGAACAAACAAAGGAGGAGGAACAGCTTTGGAAAATTCAGTCCTTTTGGAGCCAATGAAAAAAATTCCTCTTTCTTTTTTAATCAGCTTTCCACCTTGCTCATGGAGCTCAAGGAGAGTTTTCAGTGTCTAAGTGTCGCAAGATGTAAGACATAACATAACATAACTGGGCAGTATAGTGATTATGGGTGGCAATTAGTCATTGATCAACTATCTTCTTAGTGGCTTGTGTAGAATGATGCTTTCTTGCTACTCACAAGCTAGGAGTACGAATTTAGACCTTCTGTCTTGCCTACTGGTTAATAGGTGCCTTAGAATAATCTTACAGTGACAGTTTCTTGTATCAATAATGAGTGTAAGTAATGAAAAAAACAATAAACTTTAGCAGCCTGTAGACTTTTATGTTTGCTTTCTACCAGTTACCTTGTTTGCATTTTAGAGAAGCTATAGACTCTTTCCTACTGTGTTTCCTCTGATGCTGGTGGTGTAATTTTGAGTAAAGCTCCAGCTACCACTGCAGTTATGCAAAGCAAGTATTGAATTACTGGGGTTAAAGCTAAGTATGTAGCAATTTTTTTAAAGAAAAAGGCTAAAATTGGTTTTTTGCTTTAAATGTAGAAAGCCCAAATCCAAACATTAACTTCCTGAAACTGAACTTATGAATAGTGCAGATTAACTAGCCTGCTTGAGACTACTTTTCTTTGCTTGACATAAGAGTTAAGTTTATTTTTTACTAAACTTATAAAAGTGAAGGTTTTTACTAACCTTATCCACCTCAGAATGCTTATTTTTGCATTATTCATTTAAAAGTTACTTGCTATGGACATATCACAATTCCTGCCATGTTCATTTGTCTGACTTCTTCCCTCCCCTCCCTGAATGTGCCTGTAATTCATCATTGATTTCCTTATTTCTGAAGTCCATAGGAGTGAATATCTTTTAAAAACTTAAATAAATAGTTTTGCCTCTCTCTTTCTTGTCACCTGCTCAGTAATTTCTGTTGAGATTGACCTTCCTACCTCTAGGGCATTTTGGAAAGCCTGGGGAGGGGAGGAGGTGGCTTTTTCCAGGTGATCATGTTTTTTTCTGAGGGAGGCCCATTTAACAGGACACTTGACAATCTCCTTTCCTTCACACCAGCTCATCTCCTGCCCCAGACTTGCAGAAGATTTGAAAAATGAGAATAATGTACTTGAAGCAGAGGCAACAATTTAAGCTGTGTGCTGTTAGGAATGTGTGCCTTGTTTCCTTCGTCTGCTGAGACCAGCCATGCAGTCCAGCTGCCATTGATTTTAGCTGCACAAAACTGGGACCCGAGTTCCATCTTTAAGCAAATAACTAAGGAGATGAAAGAGGCAATTCCACTCTGGAGATCTTTTCACACCAAGGTTTTTGAGACAAACGCTTATCATTTTCTGCCTCAAATGTATCAATTAAAATATTTTGACTGAAACTTTGGAAAATGAGTAAAAACTGATAGGCCATATTACAGGTAGTATTTGGCTAGGTTCAGTAGTGAAACATTTCTCAACAGTGAAGAGGTAATCATGCGAAAAGACACTTGGAAGAGTGTTGTTGGTAAAGAAGCATACTGGGTGTGGTAGTTTATTTTTCTTTTAAGCTGTGTAAGTGTTTCATCCTTGTTTATCCAATGCTCAGGGGACATTCCCATTAACAGCCACCTGTGTAAAAGGCTTCTTTGACCCTTTCAGTTCATGTTTCTGTTATGCTGGGAACTCCTTAGCAGATGTGTCCCTTGGGTGAGCAGATTTCCAGGACATCTTTTTTAATTCTGAATATCAGTTTAATATGCAGAATATGGGGGGAATCATTTCTTTTCAAGAAAATTTATCAAAAACTTTTATCACTGAATTGTGCAATAAGATTACTGGTAAATCATAATTTTTCAGTGCAGCTAATGGAAAAAATAAATCCATCTAGGCACATCTAAGCAAAGTATTTACAGCTCCCTTAAATAGCCTTTCTAACTCATATTTCCTGTATAAATCAGTCTTGTTTGTGACCTTGGCAATACATCAGCACTACAAAAATAACTAAATTGCTTTCTGCCAACTCAAGCTGAGGTTCTTTTAACTTACCATTGCCTTCAATTTCACAGGAAATGTCCTCTCTGATTAAATACAATTTCAACATTACAAAATGTTTTAGGAAAAAAAAGTGTAAGTATATACTTAAAATGATACCTTCATACTACCAATCTGAATTTTTACTACCATCTATGAGCTTGACCACAACATACTGTAAATATCTGTTGACATGCAATCTCAGAAAGAAGTCTGGCTTCAAGTTTGTAGTTATAAATTCCTTTTAAATTGTTTTTAAAACCATTGCATTTGAAATGTCCTTCTTTTAAGTTAGGATACATCCCCATAGGAATTTCCTAACGCTTCACTGGAGGGTTTTTGTCCCTGTGCCAAAAGGCCAAGAAAGCTAGTCCTCTTTTTGTTTGTTACCTCTTTTGAGCCTAACCTAAACTGCCTGCTGTTTCTTTTGAAAGTTTGTCGTGCTTCCATTGACACAAGTCCTGACCCAAATGCTTATTGCAGCTTGTCTTCTGCTTTGTAGTTTCTCAGGCACAGAAAGCAAAACTGTCATAAACTTTTAGATTTTATTGATGTCAACATATTGATGTTAACAAAAGATCATACTGGGAGATTTTGGTCAGCTTTCCTTTTATCTGGGCATTGTCCAGTCATGGTACAATATGTGTTCACAACAAAAGAAGTTTTTGGTGTCTAAGGATGGAGCATTGATAAAAAACAAAACAAAGCAAAACAAAGCAGCTAGCAAGGAAAAACAATGCTCAAATACCCTTGGGGGAGGTTTGGGTAATTTGTGTGAAAGGAGTTCATATTTAAGAGAAAAATTGATATCATTACATTCTCATTACAGTCCTCTCCTCTCCTCTCCTCTCCTCCTCTCCTCCTCTCCTCCTCTCCTTTCCTCTCCTCTCTTTTTTTTTTTTTTGAGAGAAGGAATGAATGAAATTTCCTTTGAACTAGAAACTTCAATTTCACCTGGCTCTGCAAGCAGTTTAATTCCAGTTTCATCAAACACTTCTAATGTGCTCATCCATGAAGTCCTGTGCATAAACATGGTTTTACCAAAAGCCTGCCCTCCAGAATGGGAAGTTACCATGCCCTTACATTCTGTACACTTTTTTGTCCATTTCCTTTCCGCACACAAAATCATACCCAAAGTTCCGATGTTGGCCAAAGCCTTTAAAAGAAAACTATTCACATTTAATCAGTGGAGATGTTAATTACTAAAATCTCAGTGAGATTTACTAAAATCTCACTGTGATTCCACCCACAGTGAGCAACCGACTCTCATTAATGCTGGAATGACATGAATAACACCTAAGAAATTAAAATTTACATGAGGAAGAACAACCAGGCAAAGAGACAGTAAATAGGAGGGAAAAAAAAAACAAAGTCAGAGGCTCAAAACTGAAGGCATAAAGTTGTTGAAGGCTACAGGAGTGTTTTCCAACTTCAGTACTTGGCTTTATAACCATTACGTTTACTTATTTTGTTGGGGAAAAGGATCAGGGGAAGATTTTAAATGCAATGAATGTTACATTTGTAATAAAACAGCTTTCCTACACAAACTCTGTGCCACAGCGTGCTCCCTTCTAACCTGAAAACTTCCCCAAAGAAGAGAGGAAAGCACTGTCAGAGCCCCTGATGCCTTCTCGTGATCTTCTGCTGGAGGTGGTCACCTCTACAGGATAGGAGGGAAGGTTGTAATGTTGCTTTTTTGTGGTGAAGAGAACTAGTTCTTTGCTGCCCAAGGGGCTGAGGAAATGCGTATTGTGGTCAGCTTGCTGAAATGATGCAAGACCTATGTCCAGTCCCTTGTCTTGCCTCCCCCAGCTATCAAGGTGAACTAAATAGAGTCTATAATAATGGGGTTGTGTGTCTTATTTCTGCCTGAAGGTATTAAAACTAAAAACTGATTCTGCAGTTACCTTTTTAATTAAAGGGCAGTGCAACTTTATAGCTTTCAAAAATGTACTCCTGATTTACAGGAAAATATAAAAGTCAGAAAAGAATTGGGTTATGTAATTTAAAGATCATTATTGTTATTCACTTTGAAATAATACTTCCACGTTGGAGTTGAAGTCAATTATTCACTGTGATTTGTTCTTTTAGAAATGGGACATGGACAACAATTTTTTCAGGCCTCAATCTTTAGCTAAGAGTGAGTGAGGGTAATTGTTGTAAACAGAATATTAATGTAAATAAAGAAAAGATGGCAACAAATTAGAAGTAGAGATCTTCCAGGAAAATATTTTATTCTAAACAAGAAGGAAAAATTTGTGGAGGAGAAGACAAAAACATCTGACTGATGAATTTTATTACAATAACAAGGTCCCCTGTTTAAAACAATATATTTATATTTAAAAAACAAAACAAAACAAAACATACTATTGGCCTTGACAAAGCAAGAATGTGGTTGCAGATGAAGATAATGGAGCTTGAATGGATACTCTAAACAAGAGCATACTGTAAGATTTACATGTGGGTTTTTGAATTCATGAACATCTTTTCTTTGAAGGAAAGGACTAAAGTAGGCAGGTTTGGGGTTTTTTTCCCCCTCAACACACCAAACAGGATCAAGGAGATTTCCTTTCCTTTTACCTACAGTGAAGATATAGCAAGCACTGTCGGCTGTACATTTGCGCTCCTCCCAGCCTGATGAACCAGAATTCGAAAGTGGCTCAGAAGAAAACACAGCTAAGTTTGGCGTGAGAATTAAGCTCCTAATTATTTGTACAATGAGCAGAGACATTTCATTTTCTGAAAGTATTTAATTTCCTTAACTAAGAAAGGAATAGCAACTAAGGAAAAGTTGGACTAGGTACTGCTAGTTACCTTCCAACAGGTAGAAAAGATGAGAAAAGAAAACATGAGTTTTCCTGAATGGATCTCAGAGGATCTAAAGTAATGAATCTCAGCCAAATTAAAACAGGTGTCTTTTATCCAGTCTGTCTTCTGGTATATGTAAAGAAATGACAAATCTTTGAGCAGGGAGGTAGGAAAAGGTGGCGGCAAGTGAACAACTGATTCTTCCCTGAATTTGTTATTGTTGCTTTCTCCCTCAGTCCTGGAGCAGTGCTACTCAAAGCCAATTTAAGTGGCTTGGACAGATTCATCACAATGTAAAAGTGATTTTTCTTACATTATTTTCTCCTCTGTGACTAACTTACTAGGAAGAAAGGAAGCTGACAGGAGGAAATGTGAAGAGGATAGAGATGCTACTGCTACATCCTTGTCTTAGCTACTGTTTCAGGTGCTGGTGCTAGCAGACAAATATGCAATCTGTTTTTACTTTCCATTTGCAAATGCTACACACTAGAGAGAGAGTAAAAGAGCTTCAAGCCATTTGAATGACCCTGAATATGAACCAGCTACTTATAGTAAAATCCTCTTTTTCTGCATATGTATATATTTCTGGTTTTATACCCATGTATATATTTATCTTTTTTTCCTCATATTTATTTAATGTAGATTTCTGACTGATACATTAAATTAAGAATCAGATATCTTTGCAGGTGCTAATACTTTTATAGGTGATATTTAAGCTTTTTACTTATATCCAAATACAATGCAATTTTATAACTTTTCCATGCTGTGAAAAACAGTTTCATGCGGTGTATTGGGTTTGCGTGGCAAGGTTTTGGTAGCGGCGGGGCTACAAGGGTGGTTTCTGTGAGAAGCTGCCAGAAGCTTCCCCTATGTCCGACAAAGCCAATGTCAGCCAGCTCCAAGATGGACCCGCCGCTGGCCAAGACCGAGCCCATCAGTGACAGTGGTAACACCTCTGGGATAACATATTTAAGAAGGGGAAAAAGTTTCTGTGCAACAGCAACTGTAGCCGGAGAGAGGAGTGAGACTATGTGGGAGAAACAGCCCTGCAGACACCAAGGTCAGTGAAGAAGGAGGGGGAGGAGGTGCTCCAGGCACCAGAGCAGAGGTTCCCCTGCAGCCCATGGTGGAGAGCATGGTAAGGCAGGCTGTCCCCCTGCAGCCCATGGACATCCACGGTGGAGCAGATATCCATCTGCAGCCCGTGGAGGACCCCACACCGGGGCAGGTAGATGCGCCCGAAGGAGGCTGTGACCCCATGGAAAGCCTGCATTGGAACAGGCTCCTGGCAGGACCTGTGATCCTGTGGAGAGAAGAGCCTGCACTGGAGCAGGTTTGGTGGCAGGACTTGTGACCCCGTGGGGGACCCACGCTGGAGCAGTCTGTTCCTGAAGGACTGCACCCCGTGGAAGGGACCCACACTGGAGCAGTTTGTGAAGAACTGCAGCCCATGGGAAGGACCCATGTTGGAGAAGTTCGTGGAGGACTGTCTGCCATGGGTGAGACCCCACACTGGAGCAGGGGAAGAGTGTGAGGAGTCCTCCCCCTGAGGAGGAAGGAGCGGCAGAGACAAGTTGTGATGAACTGACTGCAACCCCCATTCCCCATTCCCCTGTGCTGCTCGGGGAGAGGAGGTAGAGAAATCGGGAGTCAAGTTGAGCCCAGGAAGAAGGGAGGGGTGGGGGGAAGGTGGTTTAAGATTTGGTTTTATTTCTCATTATCCTACTCTGGTTTGATAGGTAATAAATTAAATTAATTCCCCCAAGTTGAGTCTGTTTTGCCTGTGATGGTAACTGGTGAATGATTTGTCCCTGTCCTTATCTCGAGCCACGAGCCTTTTGTTATATTTTCTCTTCCCTGTCCAGTTGAGGAGGGGGAGTGATGGAGCGGCTTGGTAGGCACCTGGCATCCAGACAAGGTTAACCCACAACATGCAGTGAGAGAAAAAAAATCCAAAACACAAAATAATTCTGAGTCTTCATGCTACTGACCTCCACAATCAAATTCATCTTCATTAAATAAAATCAGTGAGTATTCAAGGAACACTGCAAAACAGAGTCAAGTAGACCTATGCAATTATTCTCCTTTAAAGTTTTTTTTCTTTTCTACATTCATTGGGCTTGCTCAAACACCTTAAAATGGAGCTCTAGCAAAAATCTGAACAGACTACCTGTTTTCACGCTGTCAAGAGTTAAATGACAAGATTGGAGACCCCTCTTTTTTCTTTAAAGACTAATAAAAGATGTTTAAAAAGAAAACGTTAAAATCGGACAAACTTACTTGTTAAATTAAGAAAGAACCCAAAAGTCTTAGTTGCCTCATCCCCAAAGGTACTGAATAAACCGGAGAAGGCAGATATTATTTTTTGTGGTCCCAAGTACATGGTTTCACTGTGCTGTCCCATCTAGATAACCTGCTCAGGTCTTTGCTACACACATTCACTGCCTCAGCTTATGAGTGAAAAGGCAGAAAAATGCAGAAACACCTTTTTCTTTCTGATATAGAAGCTGGAGAGGGTAGGTTCCTTTTATGCCATCACAGTAGCCAGATGCACAAAAGACTGGAAAAACTGAAAAGGAGATTCAAACTTACCACTTTTAAGCAACGTTATTGAGGGCCTATATTTACCAATGCCCCAGGAATCTGTGGAGTGAAAAACAGAAGGCAGTTTAGGAGTTCAGTCTCTTGCTGCAAAAAATGGATTTAATGTTTTTTTTATCCTTTTAGCCCTATTATTCAGTGTACCAGTACAGGTTGCTTTAAAAAGTCTGTCTTTGGATATCTCTCTTACATGAAAATAGCTATGAACAACAACAGGTTTTCAAATGGGTTTTCTCCCTACTCAATAAAATATTGTTATAAACTGTAAAAAAACCAGAATTGTCATAGAAAATATACTAAAAAAAAAAAAAAACAAAAAAACTTTTAGAAGTCAAAAAGACTGCTTTCTGAGAACATCAAGTTTATGCTCTAAGTTCCAAAAGTGTTTTTGTCACAAATATCTTTCTTTGAAAAATACTTTTATTAGCCTCAGTTTTTAATAGGAGAAAATATTTGTGAGGGTTTGTCAGTGTTCATTATATTATCTGTTCCTTTTTCATTAACATTAAAGTAGCATATACAGGTGGATTTTTTTCGCCAACCTGCACATTCTGGTCACATCCATTATTTTTCATATGGTGAGACAAATCTCATAAGATAGAAGCAGATGGTGACAGCTTCCCAGTACTATCAAATCAAATTGAGATAGCAAAAATAAACACTGGTCCCAAGCTTAGAAACTAGGTGAACATTCTGCCTTCTGAAAAGCTGTGCCAATTTCTTTAGAAACCATGAACAAAATAATGTTGATTAAGAAATAACCATGCATCTCCAAAAATAATTCTTAGGAGACATTAGTTTACTAGAGACATGAGACTACCTTGTACTTAATCTTCTATATCAAGATGCGTTTTGTTTCAAAAGAGTGAATATTCTCCCTCTGGTCTTTGTGTTGAGAAAGTGCTCTGATCAATGATAATTCCATGTCACCTGAGGTTCACTATTTGAAATTCGAGAACTACAGGTAATATTTGCACTGTTTCTTTAACCTCCCTACGGAACAATAAAAATCCCTAAAATATGCAGTAAAAATATTGCTACTATATGATGAAAATCTATGTAGTAAATATCACCCAAGTTCACTGACTCACTAACAACATCAAATTCTGGTTCTGTATTTTTCTCCTTTTATTAATTTCTTTCATGTATTAATTTTTTCACCACTCAAAAAACCTTGTACCAAGGCACATGACAAACAACTGAAGGAGGAAAAACAAATACACTGGGAACACAATATATACATTAGATTGCATCAGCCTTAGTTATACTTCTGATTTTGAGCATAAAGTATAAGGAACAAACATTTTCATTGATTTAGGACTTGGAGCATATTTGCTAGTAGGAAAGGCTAAATTGAACTCATTTTGGTACTATGAAATAAAACTATCACCTTCTAGGATTTCACTCTGGTAAAATCCATTTGCTTTCCTCTTTCCTCTCTTCCTGTCCACCACCATGGACCCATACAATTATATCTCTTTTGCATTTGGCCAATGCAAGTTAGCTTGTCTAATCAAAAGAGTGAGGACAACAGACTGTCTCAAAGAAATTATTACCAAACTTTTTAACATAGGTCAAGTCTCTCCTTGCTCTCCAGCCCACCCCCCTCAACTACTTTTTTTTTTTTTTAGTTAGCCCTTGTTTCCATATGTAACATTTTCATCTCAAATGATCACCTTTGGTAAATTTGTATGTAACAGAAAATTGAATATACTACCAATGGAAAAGTAGGGCAACTGATTGAAAAGCGGTACTGTTGCTATCTTGCAAAACTGTTGGTTTTGACAAAAGAATATAAATAAAAATGCCTACAACATTAGTGCTTGTATGTGACAGTTGAATAGTGAGTGGAGCAGTGGAAAAGAAAAGGTTTTATGAGAAGTAGGCTGGGACAATAACATAGCATTTGTGTGATACTGGTATCACATATTTTATAGATAGGGAGAATAACTCAGTTCAGGCAGAAATGTTTAGCAGTCCCTCTCATATGGAATGGTCTCTTTGTTATCTTCCAGAGGGTGACTTATCCTGTAAAAAATACGTTGCACAGCCCATTATGTGTCTTGATATTCATCACAAAATAAATGTTATGACAAATTAATTTGATGAAAAGATACCATGAAAAATATCACAGCATAAATGAAAAGTGTTATGACTAACAGTGTTCATAAATTAAAAATTGTTCTCCTTAATGTAGTCAAAGGTAGTTTGTATTTTAGATTTTGATATATGCTGTACCTGACTGAAATAAGTTGTATCATCTAAACTTTAGATGGCAAAATGTTAGATCACTAACAGGGTGTATGCTATGTGTGCTAACACAGGGCTGAGGGAAAGAAAGTCCTCTTGTGTTGATGAATAACGTAGTTCTTATAATTTGGTATCGCACTTTGCAAGAGGGAATGGCAATTTTACAGTAATTCCTCTTCTCATTCAATCAAATTCTCCTGTAATTTTAAGGATGTGAGAGAAACACAAAAGGTCATTTCTTCAAGTTTGGGTCTATAATCTCATTAGAGTAATGGGGGAATTCACAGCCTGATTTACTGTTCTGTCCTGCCTGAAGAATTTGGAAAGACAGAATCACAACAGTTTAAGCATGTCTTTTTGATTTAATTTTTTTCTCCTTTGTAATCCCAAACAGTAGAAACATAATTTTTAATAATTAGAAGTTTGTTTTTTACAACCTTAATCAATGCTGAACATATCTGCTAACTTAAAAAAAAAAGTTATAATCTATGTGGCATAGAATATTAAATGTGTTAATTTTCCTGTTGCTACTATACTTTTTCTTACCTTTATTGCATTGATTTTAAGCCATCAGAAAATATATAGCATGGATTTCCATTTACTTCCTTGTTTATGGCAAGGATCTCTTTGACATTTAACTGCATTTCTTAGATCCCTCTTTTCACCCTTTCTCATCATTCTTCATCTTTCCCCTACATTGTCCTTTTCTCCGAGTCTTGGCTTTTTACCTGAAGGGACATGCTGAGGAGGATCAGTAACAATTTGGGATTCTTGCTGCCACGTCTGTCTCGAATCCATTTTCCTCATTTCTAAAACCTGAAGTTCCTTCCATGTCTTACAGGGGTAGAACCACAACAGCATTAGCCCTGTCAGATGCTTTCCCCAACTCCAGGTTGCCTTCACATCCTCAGACACAGAGGTATTTTGCTTCGGGTGACAAACCCATAAACCATTAATTAATCTTCAGATCTCAAAATTGAGGATTTAATATTTTTATATGATCTGAAAAGTGGTCAGGAACAATAAAATGAGGGGAGAAGAAGATTACTATATACTTCATTGGATACTTTATTGTTTTAAAAGTAAAAGCTGAGAATGTGGGGCATACACAATCAAATATTTAACAAAGGAGCTTAAACTTCGATTTTAATATGAATTTCCACTAAGTCTTCACTACACACTATTCTGACATTTAAGTAAATTTAAATTTATTTACCACAAGATATGCAGCAACTAGAAAGCATATGTCCACTAATTTAACAATATTTCTGACAAGTTCATATTATCTCCTTCATTAGAGCAGTATTTCCGTTTCTTCCTTACAGAAATAATCTTCCAGCACTCCTTATAGCAAGGGTGTTTTGGTGCATGGACTCATCCTGCAAATGTTCACAAAGTACTAACATAACATTTCAATAGTACTAAAACCTGCTCAAGTTTACTTGCCAACTTGTGCCCCATTTGCAAGTAAAATATGCCTTCCTTCCTAATCATCTGCTGCTTTAACTGATCGTTTCCCATTCGTTTAATAATATATGCCAAGTGCCTTCCAAACATGTTTTATCCTTAGACTGTCTCATCATCATTATCTTGTATGGTAGCAGTGCCAGTCTCAAAAGAAATGAACAACATAAGGAACTCAAATGTCTAGGTGGCAGGTCACTTTATAAAAAATACAAACTGTGAGTAGTAAGGCCTATCTGAAAAACACTAAGGAGTTTTTTAAAATGAACAAAAATGAAAAGCAGCTGGAGAAGCATTTGGGAAATTTTGATCAATCAATGAGTGTTTTAATCATTATCTATTATTTGTGAATTGAAGGATCTGAAATATGTTACCATAGTGATGATACTGGAAAAGTATTTGTTTCTAAAATACTAATTGGAAAATAATGGTCTTGATTCCATAGAAATAAGTGTGTATTACATCAATCAAGAAGGAATGGCTAGTTTTGAGTGTAGTGCCAAAAAGGTACAGGTATCCAAGGAAAAGAAAGAGGTATTTGTGTTTGCAAACTTTATGTGAGTCAACTTTAATTTTGTGAGTAAAAATATTGTCATTGTTATTTGAGAGAGATTTAGATAATCTAGCAACAGGACCAAAAGTTAGCACAATCTTCCCCAAATAGCTTCTGAGACCAGTTTGTGAAAAATGTTCAAGATGTATTTGGGAGAAGAGATACTTTTAATATCCTTGGAACAGTGCAGCTGGGTAGCAGAAAATGTATGACATAATAAAAAAAAAAAAAAGATAAAAAAGATAATTAATAGAAATTAGTTCAATCATTTCAATATTTCAATCCCCTTCCCCAAGCCATACACTTTTAATACCACATGACTCACTTCTGGGCCTAAGTGTATATTTTAAGACTGGATAGCTGTTATAAACAGTGATAAAACTTGTAATCTGGATAAGAGATTTTGGTTTTTTCCCTACATGCCTTAATTGTGTCTGATGTATGTGGTACAGAAAAACTAGTTCTACTTTTGCACTTGAAAGTTTAAGGCAGAGGTTTTGGGGTTTTTTTATGTTTTTGTTCTTTGGAATACTGGTACTTCATTCTTGAGTATTTTTTCAGTTTTCTACTTTGGAAAATGTACGGTAGCATACAATTACTTTGGAACACTCAGAATATTCACTACGGTAATAAGAGCTAATAATCTTGGGACAGGTAATGAACAAAGTTCAATGCTATTTCCAGAATGGACGGATCTATGCAAATTTTAAATACTACCTGCAGCACGTGTGCTCTCTCAGAATTTTATTAATAAAGACAGACAATATCTAAGCAACAAGACAAATACTAGTACTCAGAAAATGTAGTACATATAGTTCAAGACGGAATAAGCAGTTAGCACTTAAATAGTGCTTTACAGTTTCAAATCACCTTCCTAATATCCACAGCACCAGTGTATGGTAAGTTTCTACTTACAGCCTTGACTACCAGCCTACCTTACTGAGGTGGTATCAAGACATCTGCCTGGGACTACCACGTTACTGATTAAATTATTTGTCACATTTGGGAGGTGAAGAAATAGTGTTTAAGAGGAACCCAAAGTAATTTGTGCCAATAAAACGTGCAATAACAATTCAGCATGTTTACAGTTTTATTTTAGAAATGTTTGTCTGCATTTCACTCATTACTGGATATCAATAACTTGATTATGCAAAGTAACAATCTGTTTTCAAGCTTCCAAAGAGACCAAGTATATCACCTGCATCTAAACTCCTTCGTGTTATGCACTGAAACTCAAAAAACATGGAAATTTGCTTCTCAAAATGACGTTATCTCAAGAGATGTCAACATTTCCAATGTTACCCCAAAATACAATATGGTCTTACTTTTATGATTGAAAATTTATTTATTGCAAACAGAAGAAAACCTGGTAACAGAGATAAAGTAATACACTTGTAAGCTTAAAAACAAACAACAAAACACCAATACCTCCCCTCCTCCCCAAAAAAAACCTCAAAACCCATGCACTAATTTTCTTTTCTTAGCTGTTTTTTCTTGTCAATGTTCTGTTTTGCATCTCCATCAGTTTAATACTTTCTCAACGAGCATGCTATGATTTCTGTTGTCAACTTGCAAACTGTGTGCCCTAAGTCTGAACTAGTTGGCTTCCAAGCAGTTTTCACAATGCCCTTTGTCTGAGTGCAGAGGACAAAAGAATGGATAGGCCATATGTAAAGGACACTTGTCCCCCTTATCTCATAGTCTTGTTACAGTGAGCAACCAAAATAAATGTTTAGATGTGAACAACTCTCAGACAGCATCGGAATTTCAAATGAGACAGAAGAGTTCATGGAGGCAAAAGTATTGAAGGCTGATGAGCACTGTGGAAAAAAAACAGAATAGAAACTTTTTCCTCGCTACAGCTGGTGTGACACAAGCTGCTTCAGGATCACGGAGAGCATACTTGGAGCTCTGAGCTGCAAACTGCTCCTTGTTAGGGGAATTCGTCTTTTATAAAAGAGATTTAATTGCAGCCATCTTCAAACAAATTGAAAAATAACCAGAAGGTAAGTGAAAGATTCATTTAATAATCTCAATGAGACAGAGCCTAGAGCATCTGAAGGCCTTTAACAAGTGCTAATGATTATACCTGAGAAAATATCTGGTTCTTATTCAGAATTATTAATTTAGGTGTAGGAGGGAGGATAAGAATTGACATGAATTTAATGTGGAGAATAAAAAAAAAACCCAGAAGTGAAACTTGCTGAGTAAAATGACTATTGTTAAAATAACTTACAGACCCAAATGTTTGCTAGTTCCTCAAGACATGAGGTACTTTGTCTTCTATGTATTTTTCAAGGAAGAAAGGTGGCTTTTCCATTGTTCCGCACACAGTTGGTTTACCAACACATTCCAACACCTTCCGGTAATTTCCCAAAAGCAGTTTTTCCTTCTGGTCTTGGAAAACATATGTGTAGAGTCCCAGATCTCTGCCATGTCAGGAAACAGTCTCAGATGAGATCTGAATCAAATATGCTCTATAGTATTCAGTATAACCTAAAATCACATTATATAGTCATAGTGCTATACTCACTGTGATATAATTAACATCTAACCTGAAAATCACACAATCACTTCTTCATCCAAAGGACCAGAGAAGCAAAGCAGGCTCACTACACAAATGAATCAAACCATGGCTTGCTTGTGGTGGATCTTCTCCCTTCCATTCCTCAGGTCTGTGTCCTTGGATCATCTTGATATGTGGTACTTTGTTGTTGTTGGTTATAGTTATGTCACTGCCAAGACAGAATGAAATCATACATTCATTTGTCACTATCTTTTCAGTTATGGGAATTGAGCACTGATAATACTTTTTTTTTTTTTTTTTTTTTTTTACTTTTAAAGAGGTTCAGTGTTCCTGAGTCCAATGAGTCTGTTGGCTGCAGTACCAAAGTCGGAGTTTCTTCTTTGCTACAGTTTCTTCACCACCTGAAGAAGGAAGCCTCAAACAGAACTAAAATGACCTGACCCATGCTACACTGTAAGCTTTTATTCAATTTTCAATAAACTACTACTATGAAGTCTTCTTTCAGCATTACACCTCATCCCAGCTTTTCAGACTCTTTGAATATCTGAATTTTACATTATTTTCCTCAAATATATTAGTTTGTATTTTTCTTATTTGAAACTCATTTTCTAATTTTCTGCCTGGTTCCTTAATCTCACTCGGTCCCATTTGTATTATGCCTTTGTGCTCTCTGGTGTTCACCTAAAGTTCTAATTTATTCTCACCTGCACATTTCATTAATGTATTTTTACTCCCACATCCACATTATTAATAAAGACGTTAAACTGAATGAATCTCTACAGAATGCTATTAAGTATTCCCCCCTGCACTCCAGATTTAATACTTTGAGCCTTTATTTTTCAGTCAGCTCTCAATCCACGTGACAATCCTCTTCTGCAAGTCATTGGGAAATAATTTTCAGTACAATTCTGCAAGGTATTGTATCAAGCACTTTACTAGACTCCAGATAAATATATTGCATTCTCTTTATCCACTAAGTAGGTGATTGTGTCAAAAAAAAAAAAAAAGGCAAAATCTGTTTTTAGGAAATAGCCGCTGTACTTTATTACTTGATGACTGGGTTTGGGATTGGGGAAAGAATAATCTGAATTATTTTTTATAACCTTTACACCATGATTTATAGAGCACTGTTTGCAGCTTTACCCAGGATCATTTAAATTCCCCTGGCATCAGGATCTGTTTCTGCTGCTTGTAGTGTTTAGCACTAAACCCTTGCTCTCAGGATAGAATAACAGGGCAAAAGGCTCCTTCAGACCGACCCTTCTGCTGAACTATGGCGAAGCTTACAGCAGGTTCTGCTGTGAATGCTATAGCCAAGTATGCTGTGATATATCTCCCACAGACAACAAAGTCACCTTTGTGCTATCTGGAAAGCTTCCATCACGCTCTCACGTGGAAGAAGTGCCCCCGACTCAACCTTCTGACTGCAGCGTCTGGGAAGACAGCATGCCCCGTTGCTTTTGTGCTGTTTTGTTTTTGCTCTTTTCTGAGTCTGCTTTCTAACACACTTTCTTTTCTATGTTAAATTGTTTCCCTCCCTAGCAATTTTCTCCCAGCTACTTGTATTCTTTTCTAATTACTAGGCGCAATTAGAGTAATTCTACTTCTTTCTACAGGTTCTGCAGTTTGACAGTGGAATCTGACTGGGACCAGATTCAGCTGTGGTTATCCATCTAGAAAACTATGTGTTTGCTTCGGGAAGGTAAGTTGGAGACCTGGTGTATTTGTCTAACTGCATAAAGCAATACTCAGCACCAAAAGAATGCTGCAATCTTTCATTAGGAAATAATGCAGTGGCTGGAACGGAAAAATCACTTTTTCACTTCTTTATTTTAGATTTACGCAAAGACTGCACCAAAAATAATCAAGGGAGTCCAGCCACAAGATCAAATTTGGAATTGTCCCATAGCAAGCAAAGGCTAGGAGAAAAAACAATTTGCCTTAGAATCACTATTGGAATAGCTGCATTTAAGACTTGCTAAACTGTTCAGTTCCAAAGAGGGTATTTTGACATCCAAGCCATGTGTCCAAATGTTTCAAACCAAATAGTAAATAAATTATTAAACCTGTGTGGGCTGCTTATTTCCATTTCAAATAAAATACAAATCAAATATGACATTTAAAACTTTTCTATAATGTCTATACAGAGTGGTAAGAAGAACACAGACTTGTAAAAGAAGCTTGTTCAGTGCTTACAGGACTGACCTATCAATAGTGGAAGTCATTAAAAATACAGATCTTCCATATGATGATTCAGGAGAACATTTATGGCTTAAAATGTTGAAAGGTTAATACTGACAATAAAGCTAACGGCTGTCTCAGTTTCCTCTGGCATTCATTCTCCAAATCCCTTTGGCCAGTGAAGTTATTTGTGACATACCCCCTGTTTAAGGTGTCCCTAAGATGTTTAACTTGATTATGCTTGTGTTAGACTGTGGAGATCTTGGTTTGCTGGGTTTTTTAGTAAGGTAAAGACAAGCTGGCTCTTCTGCTTCTGTCTGTAACAAAAAGGACAGTATCTGGTAAGAGTTCTGTTAGTGTTTTCAGGCCTTTATAGCTAATGAAAATTAATTTGCAATAAAGCAGTTCTTGGGTTTCTCCAGTTGAAGATTCACCCTGTTTAAAGTAAGAAAAGATTGTACATAAGGCATGAGGGAGCTCTTCTACACACTGTTGTTGGGCACATTTTCTGTGTGCGTTGTGATAATATCTTCAGAAGTTACTAAGAACATTCAGAGCTCAGCAAGGGTGGTAAGAAGCAAGCTTCACTAGCTCATCAGAGCAGAGAAAAAGAAGACCATAGAGTATATTCATGCTATACTAACTTAGATGTTCTGAATGCTCTCTGGATGAAATTCTGCTGGCACTGGAGTCAAGACAAAGTCTGGCACTTTGTTTAGGTATATAAGACTAGTGCCTAAAATACATATGGTTGTTATGGTGTCTTAATTTTTATTTTACAATGCACATAAGTTTCATATTTTAACTTCATTGTTATTTTAAAACTTATAAACATTATGATTCTTAAGAATATGCTTAGGACAAACTCTGTGTACAATTTAGCAAAACTAAGTTATGTCTTTAATTATTATCAATTTTGAGATTTATAATAGTTTGAGGTGTGGTTTTTTGAGATAGTTGGTTTTAAGTGAACAAATTTAGAAAGCCACAACAAAGGAGCTGTATACATGGAGGCAAAGAGAAAATGTTTACCTGAGAGTTTTCCTCCTGGGTTTTGGGTTTGTTTAGTTTGGTTTCCCCCCTGCCACTCAATCATTTATCTTATATGAATCCCTACCTACATTTTGGGGTTGGATTTTCTGAAGTAAGTTAAGATTTTATCTGTTCAAACAGAAGTGCTTTCAGTGCATCCCTGAATGAAATATAAATCACTGTAGACCATCTAGCAGATGTGCCATTGGCTCCCTTAATGAAAAACTAGGTAAGTAGACAGCTGTAAGCAGAGGCACAACCTGAAATTTCCAAGACAGTTTCAAAAATAGTTCTAATCACTAAAGTTTTAGTAAGTATTCGTGCAGGTACTTAAAACACATGGTAAAGTTCTCGGTGCCGGGGAAGATTATGGAACGGTTCATCTTGAGGGCGCTCACAAGGCGTGTGCGGGATAACCAGGGCATCAGGCCCAGCCAGCACGGGTTCATGAGAGGCAGGTCCTGCTTGACCAACCTGATCTCCTTCTATGACCAGGTGACCTGCCTAGTGGATGAGGGAAAGGCTGTGGATGTGGTCTACCTAGACTTCAGCAAGGCCTTTGACACTCTTTCCCACAGCATTCTCCTAGAGAAGCTGGCGGCTCACGGCTTAGACAGGTGTACTCTGCGCTGGGTCAAAAACTGGCTGGACGGCCGGGCCCAGAGAGTTGTGGAGAATGGAGTTACATCCAGTTGGCGGCCGGTCACGAGTGGTGTTCCCCAGGGCTCAGTTTTGGGGCCAGTCTTGTTCAATATCTTTATCAATGATCTGGATGAGGGGATCGAGTGCACCCTCAGTAAGTTTGCAGACGACACCAAGTTGGGTGGGAGTGTTGATCTGCTCGAGGGTAGGAAGGCTCTACAGAGGGACCTGGACAGGCTGGATCGATGGGCCCAGGCCAACTGTATGAGGTTCAACAAGGACAAGTGTCGGGTCCTGCACTTGGGCCACAACAACCCCATGCAGCGCTACAGGCTTGGGGAAGAGTGGCTGGAAAGCTGCCTGGCAGAAAAGGACCTGGGGGTGCTGGTTGACAGCCGGCTGAACATGAGCCGGCAGTGTGCCCAGGCGGCCAAGAAGGCCAATGGCATCCTGGCCTGTATCAGAACTAGTGTGGCCAGCAGGAGTAGGGAAGTGATCGTGCCCCTGTACTCGGCACTGGTGAGGCCGCACCTCGAATCCTGTGTTCAGTTTTGGGCCCCTCACTACAAGAAGGACATCGAGGTGCTGGAGCTTGTCCAGAGAAAGGCAACGAGGCTGGTGAGGGGTCTGGAGAACAAGTCTTCTGAGGAGCGGCTGAGGGAACTGGGGTTGTTTAGCCTGGAGAAGAGGAGGCTGAGGGGAGACCTCATCGCTCTCTACAACTCCCTGAAAGGAGGTTGTAGCGAGGTGGGTGTCGGTCTCTTCTCCCAAGTAACAAGTGATAGGATGAGAGGAAATGGCCTCAAGTTGTGCCAGGGGAGGTTTAGGTTGGACGTGGGGAAAAATTTCTTTACTGAAAGAGTGGTGAAACATTGGAACAGGCTGCCCAGGGAAGTGGTGGAGTCCCCATCCCTGGAGGTATTTAAAAGACGTGTAGATGAGGCGCTTAGGGACATGGTTTAGTGGACATGATGGTGTTAGGTCGATGGTTGGACTCGATGATCTTAGAGGTTTTTTCCAACCTTAATGATTCTATAATTCTGTGATTCTAAAATTAAAATTTTTCGTTATGTTGCTGGAGGAAAATATAAAAAACCTTCAGGAGCTGGTGAAGATGGACAGGGACGTTCTCTTATGAATTTTTGTAATATGGCTGGTCAAAAATGTTCTGTTGAAAGTAATTTCCAGCAGAAAACTGTTTTTTACTAAAAGCCCAAGCTTGCTGTTTTGCTGTCTTTCAAGCAAAAGATTAGCAATTTAAAAAAAAAAAAAAAAGGACAACATTTTTTTGCCCCTATTCTCTTTGCTTAGCAACATGCAGAGGCACTCAGCTCTTAGTTGACGAGCCTCTGTCATATGTCAACAATATTTCCTATAGTTTTCTTGTAACTACTGTTTTGCTGAGTTTTAAATTTTTTTGTCCAAACCTAGTTTTTTATCAACTCTGGCTGATTACTGCTAAATAAATTGAAGAGGTTTTGTCCCTAGTCCTTAACATGTATTTACAAACCTTCTGATATGGAAAAAGCTTTTGCAAAAAGGGAAAGAATATTGCTTACCATGTCCATGATGAATAAAATAAGAAGTTGATTAGATTAGATTCCAACACGAAAGAACCTGGATTAGACATTATGAAGAACATTTTGATGATAAAGATATTGAAAGCAACAGAATGAATTGCTGGGGAAAACTGTAGCTGCCGTCATGGGACACCTTTATTAACAGGTTCGATAAACATCAGCCAGGAATGACAAAGATACAATTGACCTTGCCTGAGGCAAGGTGCCAGACGAGACTTCTTGAGGTACTTTACAGACTTACTATTCCATGATTCTATCCCCGTAGCTGTGTATATGTCATGAGTAGTTTCACAGCTGTCAATGGAACAACTCAGAAATGTTAACCTCTTGTGAAAAACTCTCCATGGTCAGAATATTTACATCTGCAGTCTGCTACAATCAAAAAGATGAAAAAGCATATATTTTTTTAGCATTCAGTTTTCTGCTTTTTTGGGTTGTTTACCATCTGTTCTCTAGCATAAGTTGCTCAACATATATTTTATAGTATGAAAAGATAAATGTCTCTTACTGGGTATGGGAAAAGGTCAGATTATCTATTCCTTGGAAATTTTCTTTTGCTTTTTAAAGCTGCATTTTTATATAAAAGTAATACCCAGCAGAAGAAAAATGTAAACAAATGTATTCTCAATCATTAAATACTCTATTTTGAAAATTTTTAAATTAAATTCGGAGAGCTTTGAGGTTTCTCAGGATTTCTGTGTTTCAGTTTCCTGTTACTTCTGTAGTCACTAGGGAGCTGAGAAACAAAAACCTGAAAGGAATCCAAGAGTTATCCAGCATCCCTGAAGCACGGAAAGCAGTTCTTCATCAAGAAGTGCAGAAGCCTGAAAGTTGGTACCTTAACTATCCTAGAGAGCCCCTACTCCAACTGGGACTGCCATGGGTTTTCAGCTCCAAGTTTTCAGGCCTTGTGACAAGAAACCCTGAGGTCCCTAGTCCTATGACAGCCCACAGAATGGGGCTGTTCTTGAGATACAACTTAAAGAAAACTTGAAATGTCAGGCTCTGGGACAGGGTTGCTCCAGAGACAGAAGCCCAGGAGTGCATAGAGCCACATAACTGTTTGAGTCCACCATTCTTCACTGATCTGGCATGATGAGAGTGGGCTGCTGGAACCACTGCATGCCACTTATCACAAGTTTGTTGAGCTTGCTTTCATAATTTTCATAACTTCACATTTTTCAGTGAAAATCTGTTTTTACTTGGAAAACAGCCAAACAGGTTTATATTTAATGTTATTTAAAGCTTTGGATGGAAATCTTCTAAAAGTAGTTTGTAAGGAAAAGCAAAGTTGAAAAAAACCCCACAAACCAAAACTGAAATATATTTGCCTACAAAATCAAAGTTATTTCATATACTAGGTCTGCTTCACAATTCTGCCAATTTTTATGGGCTTGTAGTCACATGTTTCTGGGGGTTTTCAAATTTTGCTTCTCTGTTGCTGTGTGGAAGATCCATGCCAGCAACACATGAATTGACTAACAAACTGAGTGTATATTGGAAACAGCTACTTTGTCAATACACAGTGTCCTGCCAAATGCAAAAATGTCAAACAAATGAAAAAAAAACAAAACAAAACAAAACCAGAAAAGAATTATTGTTTAATCTCTTATAGTTAGTGTAGTTTCAGTTGTTCCTTGCAGCAATTCCAGGTAAAATGTTTTCAGGCAGAAAATATTCTAATTGACAGCCTTTCTTCAATATTACGTAAATTTTAACCCAATGAAAATTACACAATTAACTTCTAACTATAAACCATAAAAGTGATTCACTAAAGAGTAAATTGAATAATTTTGTTTAGTCCTGGTATTTTCTCCATACTTGGATTGTTGTTAGGGTGTTTTCATTGTGTTGTTGAATAATAATTATATGACGTATATAAACCGTTTAAATATTTATGATGTGGTGTTTAGCTTAGTTGTTACAATTGCATAAAACACAAGGACCTAGTCCACTGTATTTTGGTAAAAATAGAACCCTGCCTACTTTAAGTAATGAAGAAATTTCTTGGATAGGATACTATCTGGAAACCCATTCAGAAATAAAAGGGGAAGGAGACAGTGAAAGGTCACAAAGAAAAAGATGAATTGCCCATACTTAAGACAGAGAAAAAGAATCTGAAAATCCTCTATCCAATTGTATTCTGACATTCAATAAAGTCTGACTTGCAGGTTTATTCTCAGTTCTTGCTTTACAAAAGTAGTTCCTGATTTTTTTTCTTCACTGTATATTCAGAACAGGGCCTTCATTTTCTTCTCTTCTCCCAGTCTAAAGCTCAATGACTGTAACTGCTAATTTTGACTACCTTGACACATTCCCATTGATTTCTTTATCTGCTTGATCTGTTGTGGTACACCGGAGACATCAGATTTTAGACTACATATCCTACAAGATCTATTTAATGTTTATGATTCAGGTTTTTTATATGCACCCCAAATTCACATCTGTTTTAACACTGTTGGGATGATTTTTGAAAAGAGTATGCTCAGTTTGACTTTTAGTGAGCTTATCTGCCTCAAAATCCTTATAGGATGCTTTGCATAATGCAGTCTTTCCGTTTACCTGTTCTCAGATTACAGCTACTGCTCTCATGTATTGGGCATTCACATGATATTTCTCATTTGTTCTACATCTTGGTGTCCTAGACATAAAGTTTTGTTTTTCACTTAGATTTTTCAGGTACCATTTTCCTTAATTTCTATTTCTCCTTAGTGCTTTATTCTACTTAACTATTGATTTATCCTCTAATGATTCATTCCTACGTACCTTCTCAAGGAATGTCTACACTGTAATCTAGTGCTGTAATCCAATATATGATTTTTGACACACTTGTGTGGTTTGCACACACAATATTTTTATGTTGGTTTTTTTTTTTTCCTGTGTTTTGATTCTCTGTTTACTTGTACAAACGGGGAAGGAAAGGGGGAGGAAAGGAGTTAAAAGGGTTCTTTAAAAGGCACTGAATTTGCAGACAAGTTCATTTGAATTATTCAAGTTTTCCAACACCCTTTTCTACACAAGTGCAATGAGGGTGGACGTGTCCTCCTTTGATGGACAAGCAAGAGTTCTAGAGACTTTCCACAGAAAGGACCCAACTCACACGTCAGTGCAGAAACAGCAAGGATGTGTTAATGTGGGTACAGGTTTGTTGCTGAGTGCTTGCATTTAGGCTTAAAATGCTGAGGGTTGAATGTGATCTATAGATATGTCTTTGGTGTTATCCTAGCAACACTACTATCACTTTCATTCTCAAGCTTACTGTGGTCAGTTGACCCTGCCTGGATGCCAGGTGCCAACCAAAGCTGCTCCATCACTCCCCCTCCTCAACTGGACAGGGAAGAGAAAATATAACAAAAGGCTCGTGGCTCGAGATAAGGACAGGGACAGATCATTCACCAGTTACCATCACGGGCAAAACAGACTCAACTTGGGGGAATTAATTTAATTTATTACCTATCAAACCAGAGTAGGATAATGAGAAATAAAACCAAATCTTAAACCACCTTCCCCCCACCCCTCCCTTCTTCCTGGGCTCAACTTGACTCCCGATTTCTCTACCTCCTCTCCCCGAGCAGCACAGGGGAATGGGGAATGGGGGTTGCAGTCAGTTCATCACAACTTGTCTCTGCCGCTCCTTCCTCCTCAGGGGGAGGACTCCTCACACTCTTCCCCTGCTCCAGTGTGGGGTCTCACCCATGGCAGACAGTCCTCCACGAACTTCTCCAACATGGGTCCTTCCCATGGGCTGCAGTTCTTCACAAACTGCTCCAGTGTGGGTCCCTTCCACGGGGTGCAGTCCTTCAGGAACAGACTGCTCCAGCGTGGGTCCCCCACGGGGTCACAAGTCCTGCCAGCAAACCTGCTCCAGCACAGGCTTTCCATGGGGTCACAGCCTCCTTCAGGCATCCACCTGCTCCGGTGTAGGGCCCTCCATGGGCTGCAGATGGATATCTGCTCCACCGTGGACATCCATGGGCTGCAGGGGGACAGCCTGCTTCACCATGCTCTTCATCACAGGCTACAGGGGAATCTCTGCTGCAGTGCCTGGAGCACCTCCTCCCCCTCCTTCTTCACTGACCTTGGTGTCTGCAGGGCTGTTTCTCTCACATAGTCGCACTCCTCTCTCTCCTGGCTGCGGTTGCACAGCAGTCTTTTTCTCCTTCTTAAATATGTTATCCCAGAGGTGTTACCACTGTCGCTGATGGGCTCGGTCTTGGCCAGCGGCAGGTCCATCTTGGAGCCGGCTGACATTGGCTCTGTCAGACATAGGGGAAGCTTCTAGTATCTTCTCACAGAAGCCACCCCTGTAGCCCCCCCGCTACCAAAACCTTGCCACACAAACCCAATACACCTATATTCATCATATTCATAGTGGTGTACAAATCCTTGTAATCAGTGAAGAATTAAATTTACTGCTCAAATACTTCAACCTAAACACTTTATTTATTTCAGTGGCAATGATATTTTAGTTATGTTTTTTTTCACTGAAGATTCTCATCTCATCAATCCCACCTGAGTGGTCTTTCATTTATGCTGATGTTCTTCTGGCTTGAATCCATAGGTGAGTATGGGTCAGGATAAAAGTAAATTTTTCTTGAAATTAGCTTCATTCATTATAGAAATAGACTTTTTCAAATCCTAGAACCCATTTTTTTACTTTTCTCTAGCTGGCTGATAGACAGGGTGACATGATAGTCCTCTCCCTGCCTTTTTATTTCATTGTTCTAAAGAGTGTTATACAGTGTGGTTAGATCCAAGATCAAGTAAATAAACATTTGAATTTAGAAAAGATAAACCAAAGAAAAAGTTTTTTGTAATTCTTTGCTGCAGACTGAAAAGTCTGCAGGAATCCAACAGAGAGTGATAAATTTGGAAGATATTTACAGCATATCCTTCTTATACCTGTTAAGCGTTCTAATTGTATCATTATTGGGATAAACAATGTGCCATCTCTCTGTGAACATAGGCAGAGTTTATGAAATATTTATCATTAAAGACATGCTGTACTAATAGCTATAAAATAACCACAGGGATGCATTTTTGGGAATGAGGCTGGTCCATCATGGGTTGTCACAGGAGAGAGATACATTGATATTAGTCATTCTGCCAATGTTCACAACTTTGCTCAAGTTATTGATTCTGTGCTGAAGGGGGAAAAAAGGCTAGTCTATCGGTTTTTCATGATGAAAATCAAACAACATGAAAAAACCCTCTCTTTTTTTTTTTCTTACTAGATCCATGACATACCTTTCTTCACCGGCACCTTTAATGACAAGAAACTCCAGTATGGTTTGATGGCTATAAACCAAGCTAATTACACAATCTGAGATCTTAGGTTTCTGTAAGTCAATATTCAGAACAATTTAGAATATATTTGAACAATGTAGACATAACGATCAAGTTACGATATTAATTCTTTCTAGGTAGGTCCAATATATTAAAATATATTTTCCTCTCTGTTTGAAAAGTTGGAGCATTCAAATACAATCAAGATACTTTTGTCTATTATCCATCTACACCAAATGAGCAAAGAGGCAGCTTTGTGCTGTGCATACTTTCTTACGTTTTAATGATGTGAATTCCTTTCTGTCAGACATAAGAAATTCAGAGAAGTGACCTCTCAGCAGCTTCTTTAAGTGGTGCTGAGTAATACATAATTTATCTGTAAGAATAAGGACTTGCAGACACTCAGCATAGGAGTTTAATAAATAATATGTCTGAATACTTTTACAGTACATTGTCATATCTGCTCTGAATGCACAGGCTAATGTTTTATATTGAGTTCTAAATTTGGGAAGTATTATTTTTCCTTCTTTCCATAAAACTTTGGATACTTATTTGTGGGTTAGGTGGTGGTAAATTCAATTCCTTCTCTTCATGGAACTGAATGCAGTATAGGATAATATAAGATAACACATGCAAAAACTTCTGTAGATATCTTATGCCAAGTGTCATTCTTTCACCCACCTCTGAAGAATACTACCTTTATTGTTCTGTGTGTTACTGTTCTGTTTGACTGCACTGGTGAATTTCCTGAGGTTGTTTGTCAGTTTTAGTACAAAGTAAATGTTGCTTAGATGCTCCAAATTGATTATGCTCACCCTCAGGCAATTTCACAATAACCTATTGCAGATTAAAATCACAAAATGCTATGTCACCTCCAGTCCTTATTAAGATAATTGACCCTCCTACTGAATTAATAATCTACAACCTGGTTGCTTAAATAAGCTTGCTACCAAATAGTTCTCCTAAAGTCTAAATGGTAACATATTTTGATGAGATAATTGAGCTTGTTTGGGTTTTTATTCAGTTAAACATCCTGGATTGACAAGAGCATATTGCTTAAAATTCATCAGAAAAATGTGGAAGGCTCCATATTTGCCAGGGATATTTTTCATAATTCCTAAGTTATTTTATTCACTATCTTTCTGCTATTCAAAAGAAAAATTACAGGTGAAAATCTAAGCTATTCAAACTCAGTTATCAGTGCATGTATAATTTGACATTATAAATTTATTGGTCTGAAACAAAACTTTTTCTATGATAGTAGGATACCTTCTTCTATATTTTCTCATAATTAGTATGGGTTTACTTGAATTTTTAAATTAGTAGGAAATTATTTAATAATGAATTAAAATTAAGCTGCTCTTTGATAACTTGTAATTTCTAATAGAGATGATGACCTTCAGAATGCTTTGGCTTTCTCTCAGTGTGGAGATTCATGCATGTTCCTAGCTAAATGTATGGGAAATAGGCTTATTTCGCTTTTATATTGCCTACCCTTTGCTTTCTTCTCAGATGAATGCTGATGAAATTAACAGGCAGAAACATATATGAAAACTCTTTTTCCCTCATTAACGCAACGATTTTGCATCTGGTTGTCATTTTCTGTACCCTATTGTTGCCTCCTCATGTTCCCTTTCTACCTACCTCCCTTATTTTTATGTTTTTCCTTGTTCTAGCATTTCAAGTAAATATATACTTCCTTCAGACATGGCAGACAAATGAGCTGGCTCAAGCAGCTTGTTTGAAAATATGATCCCCTTAGTTTCTTAGCTATTTCCTTTTCTCCTAATTAAATAGAGGGGGATTTGCTTTTATTTAAAGCAATGGCAAGCATATGTCCATAGCTGGTTAGTTCATTATAAAGCAAATTGATCAAATGGAAGCCTGCTACCATGAGCAAACTCTGGTCAAGTTCTTACTTAAGTGAGGAACCGTAAAGGAGTTCTGTAAGACTAAACATCTGTTGTATTTCACCCCTTAAGTACCACCATGTACTTCACTGTAAGTACACCTGCACTTACATGGTGAGTAAAAAAAGTTCTGTGTATTTTGTACTCAAGGCCTGATTCCACATTGCTTGTTTACATAAGTAACCCATGGGGAGTCAGACAGGCTATTAGTATGAGGAAAGTTGTTGAAATTCAAACTTCAGGTTTTAAAGTCTTTATAAGGCATACCGGAAGTACTCTATAAAAATGTACAATATCCAAACAGAAAAAGTTGACAAGAAAAATCTTGTACATCATAGAATCATAGAATCATAGAATCACTGAGGTTGGAAAAGACCTCTAAGGTCATCGAGTCCAACCATTGACCCAATCATTGACATCATAGAACTTTCTTCATTCTTGACTGTGTTTTTGCATTACTGATGCAGCATCATCATTTCTTTTTAACTCAGAGGATGACTTTTAGATAACTGGGCATATCAGTCAATATTTACTGTCAATTTCATTTCATTGCATCACACCTAGTACCTAGATCAAAACCCCTGGGTGTTAACATACACATCCGTTATTCTAGAACTACTTAGCAGTCCTGTCAACATACTTTTCTGAACTTCTTTTACAATGGTACTGTATCTTGGTAACAACTTCTTGCACCAGCCAGCTACACAGAGAAATAGTCAATAAAAAACCAATCAAAATAATATATAAAATATCCTCAAAACGGACAAAGACATTGAAAGAGCTAAAATTAATTCTCTCAGCAACCAGCTGCTGAGTGAGTCCAGTATACTAGTAAAAATTCTTTATCCTTCCTGACTTTAAAGTACTTAACCTTTTTCAGGACTGGTTCTTGAGAACATATTACTTTCTCAAGCTCCACCAGTGGTAATAAATTTAGCTTTCTGTATTTGTTCAAAACAGTAACCCAGAAAATAAACAGTGATCATAAGATGCACAGATCAACAGATCTGAAAAATCTCCACAGTTGCCCATATTAATTTCCATATTCACCTAAGTGAATAGTCATCCCCTCCAACCTTGAAAAAGTCACATATCAAAAAGAGTCATTAAGTTATTAAGTCATAGTTACTGTAGAAAACAGGTCAAAAATTATTGTTGCATTATAATCAATAGCAAAGCTTCCCTTTACTTCACTAAAGCCCAAAATTGCCACAATTTGATTGCATTAAATTGGTACTTTTTTTTTCCTGAGGTTGTATTACTTTCTTTTCCACATCCATATTTCTGATGTAAGTTTTTCACCTTAAGAATAGTTCTATGCCTTTATACAGGATAGAGAACTACAATCTGTGTCACCCGTCACCACTTAGGATATTGGAAAGAAAAAACTTTGGTAAAGTAAGCAGGTGGATCTGCCAATCTCCTAGTTAATTCTTAACAAAGAGTTCTAATGATATTTCTTCCCTGTAAATAAGTTATTTCTCAGAATATTGTAAACACATTCCTACCTTTCAACTTTTACTGAAATGCATTAGGATGTATTTTTAACTTATACATTGCTGTTTCATTTTACTCACTTTTAAGTTGGCTGTTGACTAATTAAATTCTCCCTGGGCTCAGGAAGTTATTGAGTTTTTGAATAACACTAGTAAGTTCTTTGCCATTCTCATTCTCACCAGCCATCAAGGTTCTAGATGTCTCAGGACTGATCCCATTCATGATCAAGTCAAGACTGTCATTCCTTCCATGGAAATGCTTCGTACAGATAGAGAATGAGAAATTCCACAAGGTTAAAAAAAAAAAAAAAAGGGCAGCAGAAATAATGTATTTATTCCAGTCTCTGTCACTTTTTATCTGTTTTCCTCAGGGTCCCTCTTTTTAATATGTATCCACAGAGCCTGCAACCTAAAAAGTTACAAGGTTATGCTGCAAGGCAAAATAAAATGCTTGAGAGGTAACTATTATTGTGCTTATTTTGCATATAGATAAACAAAAGCTAAACCTATTTAGTGACTTACCTGAGATGTGCTATAGTGGGACCGCTTCTTCACCAGAATGAGAGAGCTGAGGTGCAGATCCATGGTGTGCTTACTTTATTACAGCTATAAGCTCCTACCAACTGAAGTACCTTCAGTCCTTCTGATCCTACCCATGGATCCACAAGCCACACATACTCTGGCCATAGCCATTTTCCTTGCATTAGACCAGCAATCATATTACTGTGGGATAAACCAGTTTTAACACTCTGATCAGACAGAATATTAATCAATGAGAGTGAATAAATGTATATATAATGATATATATAACAGCTAGAAGGAGTTAAGGATATAGCTTTACTCCATCACAGATTGATCCAAAGATTAAGCAAGCCATGCCTTGCACAGTATATGACTGGGAGATTTTCAAGATAAAATGTGAATTGTTCACTAAGGTTCCTCATGGGCAAAAATAAGCATGGGTCAATGGCAGTCTTTATAAAAAAGGCTGGTATCCCATTTCTCTGAATGATGTAAACTAAGTTGACAAACCTTTGTCTGTCTACTCTTTGTCTGGCATAGAGTCCTGTTTATTCCATAGTTATTGCTGGCTGAGAGGTGTCTGCTGGATTGTGTTTTTTAACACCCTGTGATAGAAACTCTTTTGTGAACTGACCTAGCTGATACTGTTTAGACTATGCCTAACAGAATGCAGCTCAGCTTTTTGAGTGGCCTATAGGTTTTGATGTGAAGCTCTGAGACTGATTTTCTGAGTGTCAGGGGACTTGTGGAGGGTGTTCTTAGAAGCACTCCATCTTCTTCATATTGAACTGCACCTTTTTAGAGTTTGCTTCATTTTGAAGTTATGGTATGATTCACATACCAAGTTATTTTCTTCTTGTGTCATTTTCATTGTTTCCAGTTAGATAACAAAAGAAAAATGGCTGTTGTTGGAGTAGTGTTAACACTTCTTAACTGCAGGACAGTAAATACTGGCAATTCTTTCTCTTACTCAGCAGGCAAGATATTTCCCAGTAATGTCTAATTAGAACACCACTTACAAGCAACACTGACTAGATAGGATATTAAATATCCATTTAAAGAAAATACATGTCTCTGAAACAGGATACCACTTGCTAACTGTTGGTCACTAGATCCACATTCTAATACAATGAACTGGTGTATATTATAAGAAAACGTGTATGCATATTTTATTATCAGTTATGAGAAAGGAGATCTACTCTATAAATTAACAAATCTAGGTCCTGCATTTGAATATTCTCTGAGATAAGGTATGGCTCAATAATGTTGAATTTACCTGACAGGTAATGCTTTAATTACACTGGTACTGCTTCAATAATGAATTATACCTGTAGTATTTCAACTTACTAGGAAACAGCTGTAGAAATAAAAAGTAACTCTAGGATAGGAGTACATAATAAAATGGAGCATTTTCTGCTTGCATATATAGTATCTAAGATCTAACAGATACTGCCTCACAATTTTGGGGTGGCAATAGAAATCCAAGTAGAATAAAACAAAGATTTGCTCTTGTTATGTTGGTTCACAGAATACTGCCTACATAATCTAGATGAAGGGTGTTGCGGATGCTTATCTTTGATTTACAACTCTGTAACTCCGCTAAGCTCTGGTTCACGTGGGTATACTCTGAACAAAATGTAAAAGAGATAAAACAAAGTTTGGCTGCCCCACATAAATATTTTAATCCACTGTAATCAAGTTAAGGACCCAATGATAGCATGCACAAGTATACAAGCCTTTAGTTTTGCATACCATATTAATATAGGAGTCACTGCAGTTGATTTAATTTGAGTATTTTTAAACATACATTTCTGCAGGAGCCTTGAGAAATGGGTGTTTGTCTTTTTTTCTTACACTGTATCATAGATTTTTATTAGGGAAGTACTTTTGTGTGTGTGTGCATGACTATTTTTTGGAAATTCAGATAACTTGAGTGTTTTTCCTTGTAAGAACACATTTTCCCTCCCTAAAGGTACCATTTATATTCCTTGGTTGTTTTTGCCCACTAGATAGTCTTTACATGATTTTCAGTGCTGTCTTATAACTGCTTCTAAATGTTTTTCTTCCAAATATTATTTAAAACTTTGTTATATAGTATTAAACTTTCATTTATTTTCTCAATTTACTGTGTGTGGAAAGTGGAGGAAAAACATTTTAACACTGTTTTTATGATGTGGCATATGAAACTCAGTTTCATGTGTGGTTTGGTACATGAATTCACAGAGTTAAATTCTTTCCATGAGTCAGGAGTAAGCAATATGTAATCAGCCATGAAGTTTGTGTTTCACAAAGCTGCTTACACTGAATAATTCAATATTTGAGCTTTAATGATATTTGAATATGAATTTGTATGTAGGCTGTACAGTGGATAGATGAAAGAAGGCAGACAAACTTTTGATTTCTGGTTGAATCATTAGCATCTGAGATTGTTTTTCAGCCCACTGTGGGATCAGCCCTCCCTGAGACTGACACTCGCCATGCTGCTTCCCATGACAGGCATCCTCCACCACCTCTATAGGCTGTGCACAGTCTCCATAGCTTCTCACAGCTTTTCCCTGAGGATCTGAGCCACCTAACCCTGAGGGGTGGCCTCTCAGTGGCAGGACCATCATCATGAGATGTCTACATCCAGGAAGAAGGTGATCTTGTACCACCTGACAAGGGCCAGAGACAAGACAAATCCCGTGGAGGTCAGGGCTGGTGCTGTTGAGGGGACACTCCCATTTCAGCTCATGCCTCCACGCCGTGAGCCTGGTTGTGACTAACGAGGCTCCCAGGCTGCAGCCTGGGAAGCGTGCTGTGGAGCACAGCTTGTCTCTGGGTGGGGGAGGACAGACCGTACCCATCACTGCTTGTCAGTGCCAGATGGGAGGGGAAGGAGGGGGGGAAGCCAAAACCAGCGCAGAACATAGGAAACATATTTCAGAAATGTCTGCACAGGGATTTTCTGCCTACACCAGAACCGTTTCTGGGCTGCTCTCCACAAACAGGGTGAAGGGGGCGAGAGGGATCCACAGTGGCAGTGATAGGAAGAGGCAGAAGTTTTATTTGCTGTGGTGCTTGAAGCATGGCTCTCCTGATGATGCCCCCACAGCTGCCTTTAATCCCTGGAGCTGGGGCTGCAACAACACCTGGTCAGGCTCAGCCACGCAGGGAGCCGGCGTGCTGCAGCACCGTGCCCTGACGTGCCAGCCAAAGCGCCCTCGCTGTGAGGCTGCGCCATGTGCTGCTGCCCACAGCTGCTCTGGCAGCGGACGGTGCCGTGCCCGCATGCACTGGGGCTCCTGAAGAGCCAGTGGATGGAGGCTCAGCAGATGGGGACTGGGGTGAAAGTCCTGTGGGTGTTGCACTGATCGTGGCAGAGTCATGTGCAACAAGAAGCCAAAGGGGCCGGTTGTCCTGACACGATTTAACTTCATGCTGGTCTGCTGTGTGGCCAGGAAACTCCTGGAAGGATCCTGAGCTGTGACAACAGTTTTCACCCCAGGAATACTGATGGAATGTGCTGGCATGCTCAGTCCTTCAGAAACAGCGCAGACTCAGATGTATACTTTAAAAAAACTAATAATGTGGAATGTATAGATGTGAATCGGCTGTCTTGAAATCAACCTAACTTCAAGGCAGCGTGAGGCAACAGCCATTTCATGAGTAACAGCTGCAAAATTTAAGAATAAAAAGAAAGCATCCTCAGCTCCAGAAGGTCTGTCCTCACTGCCTCAACATACCTTGTAGACATACTTACCTCCTCCATACAGTCAAAGGCTAAGTCCAGTTACATACCTTACAGCTCAGGTCATGCTAGAAAGTGTCCTTCAAACATTCTTAGTTTCATAATCAATTTATTCCCAGGCTGTCCTGGGACTTCAGTCCAGATTCACTTCCTAAAAAGGTTCTTCTACTTCCTTTCAGCTCTCAGAAGATGAAAATATTTTTGGCAGATCATATGCTGTGGCCTCTAGGTGGTAAAAATAAATTTTTAGCCAGACTTTATCAGATGGCAGAGGTGAGAAGTGAAACAGTTTTCCCCCCCATTTGGGAAGAAAAATTTATAAATTGATGTATATTCCTTTTTACACTGCAAATTTGGAATTTTAGATCAACTTTCAATTAACAGCCTTGCTTAACATAATGCTATAACTGGGATTAATGAATGTAGACTGTTATTGGCTGCTGATTGAGACTAGACACAAGAGTAGTCAACAACTCTGGGGTCATGGTGAAGTTTGGGTGATAATGGGACTATGTTGGCTGATAGCCATACCTAACTTGAAAGAATACCATGACATACAGTCGCAGCTGTTAGCGTGGAAATAATTATAAAAAGCCTTTTACACAGGTCAAATTTTGCCAGCTAGGCTGATACTAAATAATACCTTATTCTTTGAGTATATTCTGTCTCCAAGCAGATAATAAATCCAAATTAAAGTTTGAAGAGGAAGCATTATTGGCATACCTTTCTTCCTAAAAAATTAATCTGCTTAAACATAGAGGGACATAGTTCTCGATTTCTCATAAAGATCATTTCAGGTTTGAATCTGTGAAACAAATTGGAATCTGAAATAAATAAATATTCATACTTTTCATTATGACATGTATTTTAAAACTTTTGATTGAGTTGGTATTATGTTATCTCCAGGTTATTAAAGATTCAGGAAGAAATGAGAGGAACAGTCCAAACTTCTGCATTATCTAAAGTAGACCGTACACTGAATTTCTAATAGATTTTCTCTCCAAGGGTCTTAATCCCAGCCTCTTTCTGGGTAGTCTGAAAAGAACAAGATAGAATCTGCTTATCACCCTTTCCCCCTGAAAGCACAGGAAAGGTAAACAAGAAAGGCAACTTGTCAGCATTGAGGCAATTACTTCTGTTTCTAACATCACAGCCTAACACTGATAAGGGAATTTTATGAGGGATTTTTGTATCCAGATTAGAAGAAATCAGCAAGTGTGCTTGGGCATTCTGCTATCTAGATTTCATACCGTTTCCTGTGTCCTTATATAACTAAAGGCAAAGTTATTTCACTTTAATTTCACTTTGCTTAGGAAAAAAAAAAAGGCCAACAAAAACCCCTATTGATTTATTCTGTGCTCTGTTATTTCATTTTACCATAGTAAACTATGAGAGGAGATGCAGAGCTGCATTGTCTCAGTCCTAGCAGTGAAAGATATACCAAGAGGAAAGAAAATACCTTTCCCGCATATCTATAGGTTATGCCCACAGACAGTCTTTTTTGTGGAAAGTACTTGTCTTCCCTTGCTGTGTTGGTCCCACTCTGCAAGCTGGTGTGAAAGGTTAGATAATAGATCTTTTGTTCGTGATCCTCCCCCAGAACAGAAATATCTGCTCTCAGGAAGGAGAGAAATCTGCTCTCTTTGGTAGTGGAAAGATAAAGGAAAAGGTAAAGTCTTTAAGCTTTTGCCCATAGAACAATCTTTTATAAAACCAGGAACAATCTGGCCAATTATTTGCTCATTTTGAAAATTGTCCTGTCATTTTTTCTCTGCAGGTCATAACAATCTCCAAAGCATCTTTCTCACCTAGAAGTTTAAATCCCATTGAAAGGTGATGGGATTTGAGTTCCTAACTTACTCAGCTTTTTTTCAACATTGGAGATTCTGCTTAAGCAAACATCAAACTAATCCAATACTGGCTTTGTTTTTCATTTAAGACTTGTTTTTGGAAGGGAGGCAGGGGCAAAAATAACCCCATAGAAAATCCTTTTTTCCTTTCCCTGAACTAAACAATTTAATGCGAGGGAAAACTTCATAGGGATGGATTGCTTTACCTAGAAAAGCTAACCTATTTTATTTTGAAATATGAAACCAAAACAAAATGGGTCAATGGTATTTGATTCGTGGGCAAAATACTGGTCAAAATAACCATGTATATGGCATGACCATATGTTGTATCATCTATGGCTTCACAATAAGGACTTAAGAAGACCTCACCAAGCAGAAGACCAAATTCATAGTGTATCTATCTCTACACTAATCATTCATGTGGAAAGAAACAAGAAAAAGAGAAGTTGACAGTCAGGTTCTAGTAAATAGTACTTCCAAGACCAAAATACATCTTTGAAAATCAAGAATTAACAAATAAATTAACCATGTTATGACTGTCACAAGAAACTCTTCTGTCTCCAGGGTAAAATCACAAGCAATGATTTCACTCATTCTCCTCCCCCCCAAGAAAACCTTCCCACTGAATTTACTTACTTTTTTCTTAAATAACAGTGAAATCTTTCCGTGGAATGCACAGATGGCCAGACAGGGCATGCTCAGTCAAATAAGGGAGAAAAATTGGAACAAACCTCAAGGGTAGACTGTGATATATCTGTGATTCTTTTTTTTAATGTTATGATAGTCTTAACCACAAAGTAAAACGTCTATCAACAGGCTAAATGTAACGATCCTGTGGTTGTTTCTCAGCCCAAACTTCTATTGATTTCAGAGCTGCAACTTGAGCAAAAGTACAAAGTTTGGGTTTAGGAGGCATCTGCCAATCCAATGACAATTCACAAGAATTTACTTTGGAAGCCGCCCCATATGTATTCTGATTTGGCATACAGTGTTACAGATCTCTTCATAAAAACACCCCATTTTTCAGATTTATTGCATCTGGTTGAATTTAGTGTAAATAAGTTTTGTTAGTGTAAATATGACTATAGTATAGTGTAACCAATATAGTGCATAGTGTGTATCGTGTGTAACCAATATGTGTATAGTGTAGTGTAACCAATATAGTATAAATATGTTTTATGTGAAGGGAAAGTAGCTATTTTGAAAGATTATCAAATTGAATATGTTTAATTATGTAATGTGAATTTCAAAATATATATGTATTATCCATTAAATGCTGACTAAAATGGATTTTTTAAAAATACCATTCCAAGGATGGGAATTTTGAAGAATGTTGACGGTAATACAGAGTAGCAATAGAAATTCAAACTATTGTGTGTGAAGAATAAAGGATTTGCTTAGATGTTTAAAGATGCATTGAAACTAGGATAAGAGATAAGAAAATAAAACTGACACTCGTCAAACTAAATGCTGACTTCTGTATTTGCTTTAGATTAATTCCTTTGATACAGACAAGATAATAAAATTGAGTGAATTCAAAGAGGAAAATATACAGTAAACACTTAAAACTATATCATTTTAAAAGAGCAGCAATGAGATTAAATAAAAAAGTGTTTGTATTACATGAAAATAATCGTCACTACTGAATCTGTTTTCCATAAGCTTTTAAAACACTCACGTAATTTATTTGTGTATGCGAGAATGGGTATTCTGTATTTTCCACAAGAAAGTACCTCTTATTTGAGCTGTTATTAGCCACTTTCTGTATCTGCTTCACAAGAAATTGCTTTTTTAGAGCCTAATCCCACCCTGAATTTACGTAAAATCTGTGAATGCAAAACATGTTTCTGTGCATTCACGGAAAATACTTCAGAAGGCTCAAGTTTACCTTTAAAAAGATTTCTAAAGTGATCCATCTAAGCAGCAAAGCTTTTTTGCATTAAGTGACTGGTAGTCAGTACTTCTGAGAAATATATCAGCTATTAAGACCTCTGAATTTGGAATGGACTTTTAAATGTCTCTGGTCCATGTTGGCAGTCCGGGATGTGAAAGAAGTTTTTATATATCTTTTGTGTGTGTTTTGCTTCTTTGATTTAGGAGCACCGTCTGCATTAGAATCAATTTGTATTTTGAAGTAATTTAGGCTTTAGTCTGAACCTACAAAATGGGGTTTTGAAATCAAAATGGCATTGGCATCTGAGCTGAGTCTGAGAGTTGTGCTCCCCTCTGGGGATATTCAAGAGAAGTTAGGCGTCTCAGAACAGGAGTTTCCTGAGATAACCAAAATAATTCACTGAGGACACAGTAGGATTTAAATCACACCCTGCTCTCTCAGGGGCTTTGGTGCCACTTTGCCACTACCAGGGAGCAGCTCCTCCTGTTTGGGGAATTCTCTGCCCTAAATGCTCTCTTGCAAGCAGGCCCTTCCAAAAGGAAACAGCTGCTCCTTAATTAATTAATTAATTAAATCAATCTCACTTCAGGAGATGGAGGAGCTTACAGAGGATGTTTTTCCCTCTCTCCCACGCCCACTGATGCAGCAGCAGTGGTGAGAGAGTCATCAAGGATGTCAATGGTCTGAGTTCAGTTTCCTTCTCCACCTGCATGAGCTCCAAATATCTGCCTCCCTCGGCCCAGAGGTATGCTCTGCGTCTCAGGCAATGGACAGCTTTTCAGCTGCAGTAATCTGCAGGGATGTTGGAAGCTGTTTATTTTGCGTAATATTCAGTGAGCCAGAGAGACATAAGAAACTGGAGATCAAGTCTGTAGGGAAGTGTTTGGGTCATTCAGCTTGAAGAGGGAAATCCTGTGTTTCAACTGTGCTCTGAGCACTTTTTGTTTGTTCTACATTAAGCAATCACTTGATAAAATACTGAAATACCTATAAGAACTAGGACTGGAGCACAGGCTATATCCAGAGTATAGAGCAGACAGGAAAAAGAGTCAAAAGTGTGTCTCATTAATGCATGTCAGTGGAGAAATCTGCTGAGCTGCTCAGCCCTGTCAAGTAGTAAGGGCTCCTGAGCACATCAAGAAGAAAACCTGTAGGCTCCTGTATCACTTCTAGTATTGAAAGTAACATGCGTTATTGTTTAATGACTTAACTATTAATATTATATCAACTCAGGAGTTAGATGCTGGAGTTCTGAAGATCCAAACTCAGAGCAGAGATGCCTGGTTTTATGGTTTTGTTATTAAGCATTTCTAGAAATGTTTACGTATGAGTAGCGTGGCTTGGGGTCTCCATGTCTGAAAACATTAGCCATTGTACCTTATTGTAGCTCCTTTGGAAACTTTATTTGCCACCTTAACAGCTGATGCTTCATGATGACTGATAGAAAGTTCTATCAGTTGCAAGTGTGATCCTAGTCCCACTCCAAAAATATTAAACCCAACAAAATTCTGCTTCCTCTTGGTCTTGGTTTTTGGCTTGTGTTTTGTTGTTGTTGTATTTGTTTTGTTAGTTTGGTCTGGCCTAGATATATGGTGATGTTGGTTTATAGCAGTTTAAGGATTTTCTGGTAATGATTTTAAATCAGCTTTGTTCAAAACCATCGCATGAAGTATGTTTGTGAACATTAGCTCTCAAGAATATAGAAATCATCAAATCTTTGGTGATGTTTAACTAGATATATTATATACATTGTTGTAAACAATGTCTCGGATAATATCAGAGGAAATAAGTAATAAAACTGAGAGGGCGCATGTTGCCAGGGTCAAAGGGAGACAGGAGTAAAATTATGTACTGGATTATTTTTCCTGACCACTGTAGAGTTAGGAAAGCTTCCTTTATATTGAAAACTTTCTTTACAGTGCTCCAAGTTCCAATGCCCTTTGCTTAGACTACCACAGACAGAAATTATAAAGAAAATCCTTCACCAGTATAGGGGTAAGAGATATTAGATGGACAGGAGTACTGGCTAGGAAATATGTAATTTTCAAATTTTTTTGTTCTGCTTCGGAGAGAAAAAAAAAAAGAACATTAGGAGTGTGTGGGAAGAAAGAACAGTAAAAAAAGTGATAGATATAATCTAGAACACTTATTGATTCAGGAGTATCCACTTGCACCATTGTGGCAGATCTAGGTTCAAGCATCTGTTCCAAATCAGATGGGCTATGTGGTTATGTATTTTAACTCCAAAATCAGTACCTTAAATATTGTGACATTAGTATTCTGAATTTAGGACTCCTCCTTACAGGCCTCCTTCTGAAAAGCATCATGGAAAATATTTGAAAGTATATTTTCCAACACAGAAAAATTTCTTTAAATATTCCTCATCAGCTCCACTGAACTGACATTATGGGAACGTTTAAGAAATAACACAAACCGAGGAGTAGAGTAGAGCACTTGTCTTTGCATAAATATTTTCTCGAAGGCATTCAAGACCTGGGCCTTCAAGATTTGAGTTGCTCTTGTGACATGCTGTATAGCATGTGTCCAGCAGCAATAGCTTTTCCCCTCAAGCCCATTGCTGCATCAAAGTTCCTTTTCCTCTGGGAACAATATAAATTTAAACACTTTTATATCTCTTTAACCCAACTCAAGAACTAACTTGTGCTGTGTGTCTTGATGTGAAATTTTGCAGAACTAGCATCTCTGCCATTCCATCACTCAGGGATGCTGTTGGGCATTTACCATGGGATGTACCACTCACCTCAAAAAAGAACAGGATTTATCTTCATAATGAGAAGTGTACAAAAGTTCTACTGGGCTGAGAACTCAGCTGGAATTGAAGTTTTCAAAATGGTAATTCCTATTTTTCTGGGATAAGAAAAGAAAATAAAAACATTTTAAAAAGACAGATAATTATTTTTAAATTTAACTTTTAAATTAAAAAATAATAGACAAGTGTCAACTTGAAGGCTGAATGAAGCACAAATTCTAAAACAAAAGCAAGTATATATTTACTTTGCAAGCCTATAGTATCAACTTTGGTGGTTGTGCTTGAGTACCTCCTGTACTTTCCATATGTTATTAAACTATAATGATGCATAGATCTTGGGAAAGCCCTTTGCAAAGGGATGGATTACACTCTGTAGTTCTAAAAGGAAACTCAAGGTCAATTACACTGGAGTACAAAGTAATGGTGGCATTGCATTGTGACTGATGTGTTCAATGGCCTTCTAATAGCTTCTACCCTACCTGTAATTTCAGATGCAGCGGTCCATATGTTTTAGCACTTAGAATAAGTGATGCTGTTTTAAAATAAATAAATAAAATCTTAGCGCTAAAGGGCACATTCAAGTGTATAGAAAAATTACTACCAAGTCTAGGCAGAGGGACTTCACTGTGCACATTCAAGTGAGTCATAAACTGCTCACTGAATCAAATTCATGAGCTCCCACAAGAACTGGGGCTGGAACAGTACAAACCCTTGACATTATAATCACTTATTCATACAGATTTTTATTTAGTTTTTTCTTTGTCCATCTTTGACTATTTCTTGTCTTGAGGTTATGAGGAAACATGACAGAAACATACAGATGTTGCTGTTGGAGGTTCCTTAGTCATTAACATCAACATGGAGAAGCTAAGGTATTTGCACTTGGTTTGATATGGCAATGATATTTAAGCTCTCTTAGTGTCTGAGCAGCTTCAACAAGGAGCCACTATTCATGCCTCAAAGAAGACATGGAAAAATTTTCTTAAAATTGCCTGCTGTTTTTACATGCAGTCAGTCATCCATGGCCAGGTGACCGTGTACAAAGGATAAAGAATGCAAGAGGTTTTAATATGCATCCAAAGACTGATGTGATCTGTAAGAGTGATCTCTTGTGATGTGATCTCTTTTTTCAGCTTAGTCAGTCCAACTCTTGCTGTAGATGTTAGCAAAATTCAGCTAACTTTTGAATTGCCACTGGAAGACATTGGAAACTAAAATAAAGAACCTTCTTGTTGCCAGGGACACTGATTCAAGAGACTAGAGTAGCTGATACGGAGACATAACCAGAGCCTTAGGTAATGTCAGCTAGTAAGGAGTCTGGATGCTTTGGCCAAATTTGACGGGCCAGTGAAATTAGTGAATATCATTCTAATTCATGACAGCATGGTAGTAAGGAGACTTTTGCTGAGCACCATGCAAGAGTTTGTCTACACACTGTTCTTGTTCAAACTCTTCTATGCAGCAACATTTTCCAATGCATTCAGAAAGAGTGATAAAAAGGTCTGATCATTACCATAAAGACAGAATAATTTCAGTTTGTAAAGACTTAACCCTTAACCCTTAATCAGATGTGCTAGAGCTGCTTGCCTGTGATTCACTCTCTGTCAATGTTTGCAGCTTTGTTGGTGCTTCGCTGAAGTGAGTGGAATGTCTTGCTGACCATTTTGAATGCTAGTGCCAGAATAAAGAAAGCAGAGCTCTTAAATCATTCCCACCCTACAGTACAACATATAGAGCAATTACATGCATCAACAAGGGAACACTGAAATTTGCAGACAAGTTTTCCTGTGTTTGCACAAGGCTTCTCAAAATACCAATGTTGATTGACTCAGTTCAAAGGCTCAGAAATGTTACCAGGTTTTTTTTACCACTGTTGGAGCTCCAGCAAGAAGATATTGATCATCATGGCTCTGCTGTTCCTTTTGAGCCTTGGAGCGTAACACTTGCCCCTTTTTAAGTTCTGGCTTACGTTATGCACAAAGTATCTGACATGAAGAATTTAGATCTATGTGCACTGCAGTTAAAGTAGGGTCCCTTTACAGGTCATGTGTCTTTCATGAGATGTTTTCTTAGTTCTTTAATACTTGTATCTGATCCTTACTGAAATGATTGTCTGTGAATTTTGTGACTGAGCAAGTTACTGATGTTTTGTTCTTACTTTGTCTAATGGCCTTTCTGACTCCTCTGAGCAAGAGGCTGTTTTGATCCTCTCTTGGCTCAGAAAACTGCAGTGTCCTATTTGGATGTCTTTACCTGTGCTTCACGTTATCTCTGCCACGTATATGGTTTGATTGGTTTTATTTATGGGAACATTTAAGAAATAATATATCCCCCCCATAGCAGGGGGGTTGGACTAGATGATCTTTAAAGGTCCTATTCCAACACAAACCATTCTGTGATTTTGGGAATATGTGGGTGACGGATCACTCCCAGTCTTTCTTCATCTTTTCTATCTACTCTGAGGAGTCCACATCCAAGAATGGCAGCATTTCCTGTTTGCTGCAGTTACTAAGAGTCTCTCCGTCAGAGATGAAAGAGTTGCTGAGTGGGTGGCAAAAGCCAAGGAAACATTCAGAAGGAAGCTTTTTTCTTTGTTTCTGAAAGCATTAGCTTTGAAAAGAAAAAGATATCCCATTCCAAGCAAGTAAACATAAATATTTATTTCTTCTGTATATGTACCTAATGTCTTGGTGAGCTTTGAGTATTGATATTGGTAAAGCTTATAAACAAACCAAATAAACAAATGCACAGTTCAAGAAATCCTAGAGAAAAGCAAACATAGAGATTATGCAGAGCTGCTTCTATAGGATCTGTAAACAGTTCTGTACTGTGAAAATCAAACTACTACATCACCAAAGAGGTGATGCCACAGAATGTATTGCATCAAAAGAAAATTTCATCATCAGATTGGAATAAAAAAGCATTAAGAAATGAAACTGTGAGGAAAAACTGATTTTTGTGCTTGTTCCTGTAACAGTTGAACAACAACAAAAAGTCAGGAAAATTGCTTTGGATCAATCAGGAAGTAATTTTATCTTCCCATTTACTGTGAAAAGTAAATTGTTTTGGGAAGAACAAAATGTTTTGTTCTTGGGGAAAAAAAAAACAAATTTTCAAGAAACTTTGAACTCTAAGAATGTGATATTTAGGTATTACTTGAAACAAAATGTCATATGTGAAACAATTGATTCAGTGTATTTTAAAATGTTCACATTAAATATTTTATCATTTTCTCTTATTCTTTCTTTTTTCAATAAATTGGTGTGACTAAAATAATTGTTTTAGTGGACTTCTTTTGAGTTTGACTGCTCTTCCTGGTGGATGTGGGTAAAAAAAAACAAAACAAACAAACAAAAAAACCCCAAACAACCCTCAAAAAAACCAACCACAAAATAAAAAAACAACAAAAAAAATACAAAAAATGTTTCTGAGGAAACCTTGGCCTATTTCAGCCGGCTAACTTCATAGATTTTTATCTGCAGATAAAGGCATCTTTCCAAAGCACCTGTCTGAAGTCACCTATAGTGAGGGGGGGGGGGGGGGAAGCAAGGATCTTCCTGCCTACCAATAATTAGATTCAATAAAAAAACTTAAAGAATCCATCAATTATTCAAAGGAATTGCTGCTTTCACATACTGAATACTGCCATCTGTGCTATGGATGAAATTCAGCCTTAGGCCTGTGCTCTATCTAAATCCTCCATGTTTTTAAAGTATATATCTATATATATTCATTATCAACTCCTTCTCCATCCCACAGCAGAAAATGTAGCACAAGTGGGGATAACTGAGTCATTTTCTCATTATAAACTACTTTACAATTCAATGCAAAAAGGAAAAAAAAAATAACCCTTACATTAATATGTATAAGAATTTTTAAAGTTGAGAAATGTTCCACATAGAAGCTAAATCAATCCCCTTCACATATGTACTATTTTATTACAGAACTATACTTGCTGTTTAGTTTCATGCTTCTGTATACTTTTGCATGTTTATAACATGGTGGAAATATTGTAGTGTGGAATATATCTTCAAATTTGATGATCTGGGGTACCAAAACTATTGTTGGGTTGAATTGTTATTGATATTTGCAAATTAGAGACAGCAAAACCAGAAATAAATCAATATTCCATGATTAATTATATATTCAAATTAAATATGCTTAAGATTCAGTGTGAGATTCAAATATATTTCTATGCATAAGTATATTTATTTCATGCCTGCATCACTGCATACTCAAATAAGCTAGGTTCAGCTATCTACATATGTGGTGTGGGACTTGAATCAGTACTTTGTATTTAGTGGAATTCTCTTACGTACACAATTTGCTGCATTATAATCCAAATATCTAGCACTCAGGTAAATTTGCTGGGTTTGTATTTGTTTGATTGTTTTAGGAAAACTGCTTTAACATAAGCAATACTGCAAAGTATACCAGTACAGAAAGAAATATGGTTCAGTAAATGTAGAGCAAAATTCTGACTGTACTTAATCTGATGTTAAAACTCCAGCTAGTTGAATGGAGCCAGTACTTCAACCCCAACTGTGCCTGGTTTTGTGGTATACTGCCCTTTGCCAGGACTAGAAGTATAGATAATTTTTTGGTTAGTAACCTATTGTCTACTCTGAGCAGTAGACATGGGTGATAACGAGACTAATTTAGATATGGCTACTTACTTAATTTCAAATTACTAAATCGTGAGAGGGATGATCTGTAAAATGCGAGGGGATGTGTCTTGTGCAAAGTACAAGTGAAGTACATTCTCCGTAGAAAAGCTGCCTGAAATGGAGCTAGAAATTTTGTAAATTGTTTTGCTCCCGGTCAGGATGAAATTGTTGGACCAGCCGAGTGTTGCTGTCTTTGTGTTTCAGCTCTGAACTGTCACGCAAATTGCAGTTTAAGTTTCTCATGTGCTCACTTCTATTCTTAACGTGCCCCTCTAAGGCTAGGTCTCTCTGAGTGTATCATCACTATGTGACTTCTCATGTTCCATGCCAGTTCGAGTAGGCTTCAATGGCTCTGAAGGATGTGGTATGAAGCCCAACCTACACAGCTAGTAGGGCCAGAAGACATACCTGGAAGGAGCTAATCCTCTACTACCACAAGCAGGCACATTACAGGATCTTTTTTAATAAACTGACAAGTCACATCTTAGCAGCTATTAGGATTTCTCCTTCACTTGACAAGCAGTCCCCAAACCCCACCACTCGAATAGTCAGGAATTGTCAGCCCCCGGGTTCTACAGAAACACGTTACTTTGGGTAAATTTCACAAGGAAGCCAGGCATCTTGCAAAAGCACTTTGCATTGCTGCCAGCTGGCATCCTGATGGGTTGACAGGAAGCAGAAGGCCTCAGGAGTCCTATCTTTCAGGCATGCTGTCCTCAGTTGTCTGGGATCAAAGTGTCCATAGTTCTCAAGGAAATCATCGCTAGGGTTGTCTTAGTGCCAGTGGAATTTAAAAGACGTGTTTTTGTGGGGAATTGTAAAATTCACGATTTTTTAAAATGGAAATTAACTACAATTGTGTAATGTTTACGTGCTCTCTGAAACAAGTTTATCATTCTTAGCCTGTAGATATATTAAAACAGAAACCTACATATTCCCCTCAAAGAAAATAAGCTTCTTTTAACTCATTATAATATCTAACTATTTTAATTTTTGGTAAAGATCACTTTGGACATGACTAAATTCGATCGCTTCCTTTTCATTCTTTCTAGCTCAGAGAGATGCTAAAATGTCACTCGGTACTTGTGTCATACCACAAAGCATTCAGTTGTTTGACCTTCTGTGTATATTGCTGTCCGCTACTTTTCTTCCTATCTTATATACTTCTTTTTATTTTTACTTCCTACACACAGTAGTGTTTTTCTCAACAATTTGGATGCTGATGATTGGCAGTAGAGATAGCTCATACTTTTTCTGTTGAAAAGAAAGATGGTATTTCATGGAAAGCGATTAGGATCATTGTCAACACATGGTATTTCAAGAAGACTCAAATGGTAAATTCCTGGCAGAATAGTAAGATACATTTGATGTGGTAAGTCACTGAAGAGAGAAATGTATCTACGCAGCCATTTTGTATATGAAACAGTAAGTTAACTTAGGGACTGCTTGACTATTCCCTTCATTGTGTGTTTTTCATTATACAAAAGACTAACCTTTTTGCTATAGTCCCCTACTATTTGATTTATTACACTTTGTTAAGGCTAATTAGTTAATTTTGTTATTTAGAGTGTTCATTGTTGACCTCTTTATATTAGGTATGCTGGCTACATAGCAGAAATATAACTTTTTCAAGTACCAGAATAAAGTTGAAATAAAGTAAAATAGTCTTCATGGTGAACTTCTTTTGTCTTGTGTCTCCACTAGAGTTATGTGCTTTTCTTGGCTAATATGGCAAATTCCGATTCTTTATTGTATTTTAAGATTTTTACTATTTTGAAGTAATCATGCAATACAACAACTACAGTTTACTAGCATTTTTGCAAGGCATCTGAAAACCAGGCTTCCAGTATTTAATTCTGGTTTAGGTTTTTATTCTGAAAATGTAGAGCCATTGTGTTTTAACATACAGAAAATTTTAGCAATTCATTTTAAGAAGTTATTTGGTTCATGATGAAGTGATACAGGATAATCCTAGACTATTATTTTCTGTGGTATTAGTTCCATTTTCACAGAAACTACCATGGTTTCATTTCCCGTGTCCTCTTTTTCATAAGAACATCAAGAGAATAATTACTGGGAAAGTCTTATTCTCACACTGCAGTGTATATGTATCCCTTTAAAGCCGAGTTCTCCTTTGTTGATCTCTGTTAATTTTGCTTTGCTTCAGACCTCTCTGTAGGCTATTTATAGGTAACCACACATTCACAAGGACAAAATCAAATCTCTACAAATAATTTCTATAACATACTTTGCTTTGGATGCATGCAAAGACAATTTCATTGACACATAGACCATTTAAAGTAATATAAACTTGTTTTCCATTATGTCTTCAACACAACCAGTTAATATTGAGCCAGTACACATTCTCTGTTTCTATACCATTATTTCTAATTAGCTTAACAATTGACTTGTATCTTTTCAGTGCATGCCTGCTATTAATGCCATTCTGTTTATAACTTTTTGGCTACATTTGTGGTTTTTGTGCCAATTATTCTTTCCTATGCGTGATCAGCAACAGAAGTAATCGGGCATTTAGAAAATATGACCTATTAGCAAAAAGTGAAAGAACTGGTGTTATTTGGAGAAGGTGGAGGGATATATTACAGCAGTCTCTAATCTCAGCTTGCAGTCTTTGCAAAAGGTTGCAAAAATAAGAGAATAAACTGTTCTTGTTGTTGCTAGTGAATGTGGAGAAATAATGGGCAGCAATGGAATTTTAGATTAAACGCAAGAAAGCTGAAAGTGTTGCATTAGGTTACCTCAGGAGGCACTTGGATCTCCATTATTAGAAGCTTTTAAGATTGGACAAATATTGGTCAGAGATGGTTTAAATGTAGTTGATCTAGACATTAGCAAAGTTACAAAAGCATGTCAGGAAACAAAAATATAGTTTATTTGTAGAGAAATGTATGAGAGCAGCCGGGGTTGTAGCTATTTAACTAAAATAGATAGTACTGATAGATATGAGGTAACATGTTGCTGTTAATAAATTTAAGCAAATTGAAATTGCTTCAACAAGTGAGATTTAGTCATTCCAAAGTGAATGGAATGACTAAATCATAAGGGCATTTTTCTGAGAAGATTGAAGTCCTTGCTTCAGATCAGGTGGGGCAGGGACTTGAATACAGGAGGCCACATATGTTAGTGAGAGCCTCAGGTACTGGGCAGTTTGGTTTATCCACCCACTGCGCAGTCCCAGCCTCAGCCGGGTTTGTCCTGAGGATGGCTGCCAGGGACGTCCTGCAAGCAGGACAGCTCTGGCATTTTGAAGGCTTTAGCATTGCTTGAGTTTTAAAGCATCTTTGGAACATACATATAAGTGCTTTAGGGACATTACTGGAAGAAATTTAAGTGCTGGGGGAATTCATGGGACTGTTGGACAAACAGCAAGCTGGTAGGGTATTAATGTTGATAATTCCTTTGTGAATTTAGCTGTGCGGAGGCCAAGAGTTAGGCCTTATGAGTGGGGCTTGGTAAGGAAAGAATTCCTTAACAGGAAGGCTTGAATTGAAAATTGAAACAACCTTCCCCCATCTACAAATATTCTAGCTGAAAAAAATAACAATGGAAAAAAATTCAACCTGTATTCGAAACACTGAAATATTTTGCTTGACCTGGAACAATTGTGAATGGAAACCTCCCTAAACTAAGTGCTTTTTCTTTTGCAATTGGATTGGGCTGGCAATACACACAGTGGCTGTGGCTCAGCTGACTGGAAGTAGCTTGTTAAACTCCCCGGATCCAAGTCACCGGTTATGTGTACCCTTGGATGAAGCGGTGATACCCAGGCTTCAAACAGAGAGATATCACATAGTTGTAAATAAGAAATCAGATGAATTTGAGAATTTATGTCCAAAGTGTCCCAGTAAGAAAGTTTAAAAAAAAAAAAAAATCAGTATTGTTGCATTCTGCAACACTGTCTCATGCCCACCACTCTCCTACATACAGCCAAGGAATCTTTCTATTAGCATAGCTCAAAACAGCCTTGAGGCTTGCCACGCTACTCCAGTTTCAGAGACAAGCTTATCAGTTTCTTAGAAGTTACAGCTACTTTATACAGAAAGGGACAGCTACGACAACCGGCTTCAAGCCTTCTATTGCTCTGTTCAGGGTAAAATATGCACCACGTTGCAAGATCTTGCTATTTGTGACTGAGTTGTTCAATAACATTTTGGGTGTATTGGACCAGAGTAGGCGCTGCTGGCATACAATTGGGTTAAAGCATAAAATGTAAAATTTGGTGTTTACATGAATTTCCAGATTTCATCATGTTGCTTATTTAAATAATTTCACAACTAAAAATGTTAGTTAAAAAAAGATACTGACTGACTCATGATCTCTAGATCAGAAGCAGATTTTCTGTGTGGAGATGATACCAAACCAACTTCTAACCCACATAGAACTCATGTATAATTCTTGTAGGCATGAGCTGTTGAGTTAAAACTATGTATAGTCTTGAAATACAAATTTTCTGTAAATTATTCAAGAATGTCTTCCATACAAGGCTGATAGTGTTACATACAGTAGAAGGAAATGAGTTGCTTAGGAAAGAAGTATCCATCACTGGTAGTGTGAGCATTAGCTGACTTCACTCATAAATGCCCTGATCCCTGTAGAATTGCAACCAATTAGAAAGAACCTTTTTATAGCTTTTATTTGCAAAAAAGAAGGGGGAGAGAAGGGAGTGAATAATACCCTTCCAGCAGAATACCTTAAATACCTTCACAGACAGATGTGAAACATTGATGAGACAATATGGCCTTACTGCCTTGGAGTGCCTGTCTGCAAAATACAAGTTACAGAATTCCAATTTTTCCACTTTTTTTGGAGCCATTTTGCTTGTAAAAGTGTTGTAATTATAAAGATTTCCCTCAGATGACAGTTGTCTGCAAAATATTGACAGGAGCTCTTCTCAGCTGTCTACTGTACAATTTAACAGACTCCACATTCCTGGAAACACAGTGGAATTTTTATTGTGCCACAGAGCTATTGACATGAACTTTACTGTTTGAGAATGGCAGAAAATATCTAGGAAGCAAAATAGAGACGCTTACATAATCTTTATCATTCTGACAAATCCTTTGTTATACTCGGCCTTTGTGGTCCTTGGAAGTTCCTGAGGAAGTGTGAATGTTCAGATAAGAAGGCCAACATCATCCATCAACTCCGCAATGGACAGATAGAATAGGCTGTGTCTACCTTTTCCTTCCAGTGCTTCAAATGCTGTAAAGGAGGTTCAAGCCATATTCGTTGCTCAGACCTTCTAGTAAGGTTACATGAGGCAACTCATAGTCAGAGAGAGCAAAAGACGGATTCTACAAAGGCAAGGAATCTAATCTAATTCATTTATATGCATCAAGGATAGTGTCAGGAACCTTATTACAAAATTATGTTTGTAAATGTCTCTGCAGTTGTGGCTCATTCAAAGAAAGACCTGAAAATAATAATATCTCATTGTTCAGCAGCCTCAGTAAACTTTGTCTTAACAATTAGCATTTTAAAGAATAAGGCTATGTGTTAACCAGCATCAAACAAACAGTGGCATTATGTTGAAACAAACATAAAGATAATAATAAATACACAGTGACAGAATTCACCTTTCTTTGAGTTCTCACAAAAACACAGGCAAGGAATGAAAATATTAAGCTGCCTATACAAAAGGTTAGCACTTCACACTGCAATATGCAGAACTGTGTTGAAATAACATAGTTTTGGTCCATGTATGGTGATAACATTGCATAGTGTTGCTTAATATTGCATTGCCCTGCTCCCTATGCTCTGCTAAAATGGTGAGGCACAGAACTGTTAGTCATAATATGTTAGTCAGAGATAAAGTGGGAGCTTTGTAAATGTGTCATCTCACTTAAGTTGTTCCATTTAATGCTCACCTTCAGATGCAGAGTGAGGAAAATGCAAGGAGCTGGCAATTGATCCGTTCAGGGTAAGTTATAGTAGCTTCCAAGAATAGATGACATGGCAGCATAAGTATCGGCTGAGGGACACAGCCCACCATGTTTCACAGGATCATGTTTCAGCAACATGTGCATGAGCTGGATTTAATTGATTGAGAGCAGCATCTGAGTGGGTGCATAAGAGGGGGAGTGCTTTCTTAATGTTTCTTTGGTTTTTTTCCTGCTTTTGATTAAGCAAAACCAGAAAACCAAGCAAACAACTAAAGCAAAGTATACTGTAGGGGTGCAGACCTGAAAAAAAAATCCCTAAGAAAATGAGTGAAAAGACATTTAGAACTGTGAGCAGATAAAACATTTCTTGCAGTTTGACTCATATACATTAATGAAATCAGGCCTTTAAATATATATTTTTTGTACATGAACAACACTATATTAAAGAAATTCCTAATTCCATTAGCTGTTTTTCCTCCTGAAGAGACAAGCTTTATTTGACTGTTCAACTCAAGAAGGGTAATGATAACTGATATATATTATGAAGTAGCAAAATACAAAACGTGCATTTTTTCTAACATGATAGTCAAGCAAGTTTATAGATAACACTAATAAAGAATGAATGATCACTTTTCTGCATGGATGAAAAGTGTACGTGAAGGTAATGTCACTATAGGGACACTGCATATAGGATATAAAATGAGAAAAGGAAATATTTTAGAGGTGCTATCAAAAAGACCTCACAGGCTTGTAGTAAAGATACGGAGCATAATTGTGGTTGTTAATCATGCCAAATATTTACAGTCATACCTGAACTGTAGCTGTCAAAGCCGGTTGTCTTTGTGGTGTTCTGCAAAAGAAAACACTAACTATATTTGCTGCAGCATTAAGTGATCTAAGGATTATCCTCCTTTTAGACAGGCTCTCTTCTCAGCTATCTAGCTGATGCCTGCTTGCCTTGGTAAACAAGAGGGGACCACATATTCAGTTGTTTTCTTTTCATAGGAGTTTCCTTCTCCCTAGACAGCCATTAGTATCCCATTTTATCTATTGCTATTTGACACATATGGACACCGTTACTATAATATGTATAAATATTTTATTTAAAACCCACAGATGGACAAAAGCTATTTAAATCCTGCCTCACTGAAGGGAAACAAGGGCTAGAAAGAATAAAATTATGCTGACTAAGAAAAATAAGGCTATAAAAATAAAGCGTAGGTATATGGCAGGTCATTTAACACAGAATGAATAAAAGTAGTGTTGGGAAAAACATACAGCCAGAAGCAGGACTGTATACAAATTTGGTTTTAGTTTACAATATAATCTTAATTACTATAATCATAACTCAGTGTAATCATATGTTGGTGTTCCCCCAAAAATGTTAAAAGGATATCTATGTGGCTAATGATATTGACATTTTTGTTTAGGAATATGTACGTATAATGTATAAGCTAAACAGGAAGGAGGGATAGAATTAAAGCAGCCTGGGCAGTCTTCTAGCAACAGAAATCAGCCATATTGGATACAAGAAACAAAAAAACCCTCACCACTCTTCAGTTTCTGAGGCTAGATGGAAACGAAATCCTTATCTGCAAGACAGGAGAATTAAAGAAGAAGTAGTCAAAAGTTTACAAAAGTCCCACAAAGATGTTTGAGTGTGGCCAAACCTATTGTTTGTTCTAATTTGGAATATTTATGTATCATTAAGCAGCAAAAGCAATAGTTAGACATGCTGGCAAGGATGAGACTAGGTACCAAGAAATGAGCAGAAAAAATGAGAAGCTATCCCAGAATCTGTTAAAATGATAGACTTTCTACTATGTGCAGGTGAAATTAATGTGCTTGCTAGCTGACTCAGAAATTATGGTTAGCAGGCTGCTCTTGACCAGACAAAGTTTGAATAGCAAACTGCCGGCGTAATTATCAATATGATACCTCTGTTTAATGGGAGTGAAAAACCTCTTCCCATATATGACGTTCCCATGTAGTGAAGGCTCCACATAGCAAATAACAGTTGAAAGCACAGTAAGATGGGATTTACTGAGGGTTACCAGCAAGAGCACGTCCAAGGCCTGTGGATGCAAACAAGGGTTGTTTGCCTGTGTTGAAGCTTTATATATTTGTTAGTGTTGCTTTATTTTCTAGGTTGGAGATACCTACATAACTTTACCTTTCACAAACACAACTTTATACAGCATATAACCAGCAAAGTGGTTTACCCCGCAAGTAATATAAGGTAGATTCATCTCAAATATGATGTAAATTAATCTCATAATTTAATTTCTTACGGTCATAAGAAATGATTGACCCTTAGAAAAAGACGTATCATTCTACTTACGTTGTTTCTAATACAAATGTAATTTGAATAAAACATAAAGATGCAAATTTCCCTTAGCTTTCAGTGCAAAGCTATTAATCATTTTTCATCTTTTGCAATATTGCATTTCCATTTTAGTATTCATATGACAATTTATTCTAATTGCTCAGGGCACTTACTACCATAGCCAGCTTTTACATTTATTTGTTTCAAATCTCGGTTTAAACCAAATGTGAAGTTTATTACCATTATCGTCATCAGTCAATATATTTGACTAAAATACTGAAAAATCCTCTTGAAATTGGTACTTGTACAAGTTAAGCCCAGGTAGATAGTGACTGCAAAGGGAATGTTTTTGCAAACTAAGGCTTTCTCAAAAACCTAAGTGATTGGAAATTTGTGATCTTCAACAGATTTTGGATCAAATATAGTTTCATGCTCTATTTACATTTTAGTAGACCACTCCGTTGTTAACAGTAATAAATTAGTAAAGTATTAACAGAGAACAACTACAAAATATGTTTTGTTAGTCTATGGAAAATCCATATAGACTGGTGAGTAAATAGACATTGGGTAAGATTTTGGTTTTATTTTTCATTTTTTGGTGTAATTATAGGCACCAAAGCAGATAAGGAATTTGAAGGTAGAGAAAGATATAGCTTTAGGACTTTTTCCAGTGTGGGAAACAGCTAGGAAAAAAAGACCAGTGTAGTACAAAACCAAATGTAGTCTAGAAGAAACTTCTAAATACTGAATTAGAAATTATATTTGAGGAAGTTCTGGTCAAAGTAAACTTTGTTAGTGAAAACAAGATCTTGTGTTTGATGCCATGAAAAAGAAATAAACCAGAAGGGGGAAATGACATTGGACAAAGGTTGGATTTTACATTAACCTTCAGGTTGCAGTGATACCAACCCAAAATGAAGGCAAACTGCCGCCACTAATGTGGTATTTGCTAACCATTTTGTACTCTTTGTATTAATGGCCATAAAGCACCACAGCACCTTTGGTAGCATATAGGTTACGCATCAAACAGAACTAGGAAACACTTCTCTCTGGACTGGCAAAAGTAAGTCTGAGATCTACTCAATTTGGAGCAATATCAATCCTAAAAATTTACTTTTTTCCCTAAAAAAAATCCTCTTTCACAGAAACCTCAGTTTTTCATCAACATTCTGGTGCGAAGTTCCCAGACGGTTCTGTTGACCAATATGTTTCACGCAATGGCGTCTGTCTGACTGGAAGTAAGAGTCTGATATGTATTCTATAATGAGTATAATCTCATTGTTTCAGGGAGCATGCAAAAAAGCATGTTAGAAAGTGTTTTGTATTTTATTGAATTTTCTCTTCCTTGTTCAATTCACATCTCAGCTTCCCTTACTTCCCCCCTGCCCGCCCCCCCCCCCCCCCCCCCAAAGGGTAAACATGGGTTATGCTCTGATAATGAATGAAGTAAAATGCAGTTTATGGGAATGATCTTCAAACTGACAAGATTATTTTACCTACTGGCTTTCTGGGAAGCTTTTCACAGTTCCTTTTTTGAATACATGCTATTTGCTCCCAGCTGGAAACACTGTCAACTTCACATATCCCTAGGTCTTGAGAGTCCTGGGAAATGAAGCTGAAACTGAATGTTGTTAGTTACCATGCTATGATTTGAAAGGTTGGTGAATGTGAGGCAAGCTATATGATGTTGGTACACAAGTCACTTTTCTCATATACAGTAAATTGCAGCACAAAGAGTGCATAAAAAGCAATTAAATGATTTGTGAAACAGGCTCTTGACATATTCAAAAATTACTAAGGTGAATTACTTCTTGGATTGTAAGATAATTATAGCACCAGTCTTCTCATCAACAATGTAGTCTACTCATACAGGCACAATTGCAATGGAGTGCTGTATTTTTATATGTGGCCCACACTCTAATTAGCACATTCTAATTTCAAGCTTAAAAGAAAACCACACAAAACATATGGCTTATAGCATTTTATTGTTAACAACTAAGCTGTGCGTCTCACTGTGAGACAAAAAGCCAATCTTTCTTTTCTTTGATTCAGCCTTGCTCCCTGCTTTTTTATTTCTATCAGATAATTAAATAACCCAAACAAGATGAAATGAGTTACTTAATTTCTTTAGGAATTAGAAGTAATTTAGGTTTGAGAAACTACTTTTCGGAGTATTTGAATGTTTTGTTTATAACAGCTTAGTTCAGCTTGTTTGTTCACTTATTTCTTTTCATCTGCGAGACTTAAAACCAATCAATGATGTCCTGAATTCTCGCTATATTTAATGAGAGAAAGTGCTTGTTTTATTTTGCAGTCAAATGCTCCATACTTTCCAAATATCTTCCTTTCCCCCCCCCCCCCCCCTATTTTTTTCTTTAGGCAGCATGCTAGTAGCATTAGACTCCCAAGCTGAGGATGTTGCTAACAGCAGAGTCACAGAGCATGCTAATTACTTGCAGAGAGGTCTCAAAGGTTGGTGAGAGACAAATTCTGATAAGGTAGAGCAATTGCAATATTGATAACTTCCTTTTCTTGCTCCTTTCTAACTTTTTTCCTCTGAAATGCTCACAAGTCTGTGTCTGTATCTCCAGTGAAGAATAAGATGTCTTCATGTTAACAGAGCGTTCTTGGTGGATTTTTGTGGTGTAAAGCGGATGGCAGTGCTCCTACTGTCTCTTCAGAAGTAAATACATTAAGGGTAGTGTCCCACTGACTTTTTGATGAGACAGGTCTGAAATCATCAAGGGCTGGCCCTCTTCTTTCCATCAAAGAGTACAAACAGGACCTATAGAGACCACTGTCTATTGAAGACGATAATAGTAATTAGCTTTTATGATAGATAAATCTTCATCCTCTGATGATCAAAGACAGCTAAAATTACCAAATTATATGTGGCAGTTTTGCAATATGAATAAAATAAAGCAGCTTTATAATCTCTATGATGTTGTTACATAGTGTTAAGTCTGTTTTAAGTGCATTTAACATTAGTTTGGTTGGTTGTTCCAAACACAGGAGCTTATTTTTATTAGCAATATTTCTCTATTTAATCAATTATTTATTCTTGATGCAATAAAATTATCTGATAAAAGGCATGAAAGAAAGGATCAGCATAAGGGGAATAGGAAATTTTTACTGCTTTTCTCATTTTTCTCTTTCCTTCCTTTTCTTTTGATGTGTGTGCTTTTGTATCGTTCTTTCCATCTTTTCTACCCTTGCACAACTGTTACAGTCTTATTAGAAGTAGCACTTTCTGGATTCCAAGCAGGAGGTGGGACTCCCTGACCTCCCTCAAGATCGGTTCTATCCAAAAAACAGGAGCAGGTGACCTGGCACTGGTGAGATAGATAGCTGTAATTCTTGTCACAGAAGATAGGAACCTCATTCCTGTGCTAATAGCAAAATCTCCTCTTCAATGAGGCAAAGAACTGAGGGTCTAAGGGTCTAGAAGTATGTTACCATTTAGAAATCTTTTTTGGTTTTTTTTTCCCCCTAATGAGCGAGGTCCCTTATCCCTGTGGTCTGCCTAGATAATGTTTTCTTTTTTTTTTTTTCCTTTCCAAATTAAAATACCCATCTAAAGTAGAGAGGAATTAATTTTTTGATCTCAGCAATGGTGACACATTTCTGGGCGCTCGAGATATATTTTTTTTTTCCATCCCAAAGTTGGTGCATTGCGGGGAGTGGGTAATGTATGTTTTCCTTTGAAAGCACATGTGTACGTTCACTGCAGTCTGTCAGGAACATAAGGGATGAGTGACTTTAAACATGGTTATGCTGAGCATTGTGATATCTAACGTCAGGCAGCTCATTTCTAGAGTTCCCAAATCCTGTTGTACATGTATTGCGTGCACCCTGGCAGGAATCTCTGAACAGGATCCAGCATAGCCAGGATGTGGAGCCAAAGGCTCTACATGTGGAGCCAAAGGCAACCTGCGCAGCAGGAAAGCCTTTACAGACAGGGTTTTGGGAAACCGTGACATCAGGAGTAATTTAAAATGACCTCTTTCACTTAACACTGAACTTCCAGTGTCCACGTGGTCAGTTCACAGGTCTCAACTGCAAAGCAGCAACTAAGAACTGAAGGGTGAGATGGTAATGAACAGCTAAAAGACAGTCACTCATTAAGCTACCACAGCTATTTCCCAAGCAAACGTCTGATTGTATTCCAGATTCATTCATGGTCCACTTTCATGCACACAGAAATTAGAGAGCTGGGATCTCTCCTCTGGAAAGGATCAAGCGGGAGGGAAGGTGGGCAGTGTCGAAGAAGACGGGGAGCCTGCAGGCGAATGTGAGTGCAGCGTGCAGGCGTGAGCCAAGCAATGGGACCCCAAAACGGCAGCAGGTCCCGTGGCTGCAGAAGGATAGGGACGCTGGCCAATTTGTAAGAGATACGCACAGTGAGTAGTTGGATTCTGAATAGTTTCAGCATTAAAAAATTGCATATTGGGACCAACCTTTAACTTAAGAAATGAGGCAATCGTAGCCCTTACTAACTTCTAACTGAGAAGAGATGAGTAGGATGTGAGTATACACTTTTGGATTTAAGCACCTAAATGCCATTTAAATCTGGTGCTAGGCATTTATTTCCTGTTTTGAATTGGAATCTAAGTTTATATTTAAATTGGTTTAGGAACTTTCTAAATAAAGCAATAAAATAAGTGTAAGGAAAAAAAAAAGTAGCAGTCTTTGAGAGTTATCATCCAGTCCTGATAATGACCTGAAAACTTCAGGAACAAAGACACCACTTCTCTTGTTGCTTTCAGGTAATAATAGCTATGCATTATTATTATTATAAAAAATATGAAAATACAGTATGTTCCGTAAGGGAATAACTCTTGTTGCCAAGGTGACTGAGTAGAATACATCCCCAATATATAAGTAACTTTCAAAAAGAGAATGATAAGACAGTTGGAGAAAAGAGGTAGAAGAATGGTGTAGTGCCAGGAGGTATATAACAATATATTTCAATGTTATTATCCAACTAAGAGTTATTGTTTCCATCAACTAGACTAATTTGAAGCTCAAAATTACTATTTTTTTTGCGATCATAGTCTAGTTTTTTCAGAGCATGCTCAATTTTATCTACTAGAATCAAAGATTTTGTTACCTGTTTAAGATGTTTGTGAAAAAATGATTTGAGGGATATTTTTGTAGCATAATTTCATATTAAAAAAAATATGTAAAAGATGGTTTTGTATGAGTGTATAATAAATATTTTTGCAATATCATTTGAGTGCTGTCTTAATCTATACCAGCCTATTTTGAGTTGATAGTCCTAAGCATATTTCTGCCTCTTGACTGCATAAGGCACTTAGGCTGCTAAACAAAGGCCACATCAAAGTCAGCTCAAGGGCAGCATCATCAGAGAGGTGAAGCACTGAATTAGCATGAGCTTATGATTTGGTACTACTAACAGAATTCCTTACCTTTCTGACAAAGAACTACACGTTTGCTGCCGAGGAAGGACTTGGGCTCCCACTTTCAAGCGGTAGCTTCTCATGTGGATATACAGTGCTGCAATTGTTGAACTGCCTAGGCTTCATGTTTTCCCCATCATTGGGATAATAATGACAAAACAATGCACTCCTATCCATTCATACTACTTTTTTTGTGCAGTGCCCTGCAACAGAAATACATTTGCCCAAATAAGTATGAATTTTTTAATTCAACTAACTCCCTCCTTCATTCCTGGTTGTTCCTAGGGAAAAAAAATTGAAAGTTATAACTATGCTTGCATTTTGAGACCATGTTCTACAATAGTGGATAACAGGTATCCACATTTTAATGTGGATGGGATATACTTATTGTTCTCTGTCATGTCTAAACCAGGAAATGTGAGTATCCTGAGATATGGTTGTGGAGAATTGAAGATCCAGTTAATCGAATTATTAATGAGTTGAAACATTTAGAATGCTCATTGTAAATATAACCTAAGAGTTAACTGGACTGCATGTTAGAACTGTTTCTTTGTGGTTGTGATAGTAAATGGTTTAAAAGGAGCAGTCGTATACAGTACACTATACATTTTTCATCAATGACCCAGTGACACATTCAATACCATCTTACTAGTCCAGAAGTAGTCTTGTTAACTGCTCCATTGCTATACTGTCTGGGCAAACAACCACATTTGTGAAGGTCTTGGTCATAACCAGTCATTTAATGCTGAGATTTTATCCATTCTAAGCCTAATTTTAGACTATGGATTCAGCCAATATGAAAACACACATGAGGTTCTTTTAGAAAGTGGATTATAAAATAACTTCCTGTGGGAGCACAGTAGATATTTGGACAGGTAGGAAATACAGAAAGCTATCTTAAATCAAAAATGTTCAAATAAATTGAGTCTTAGCCCAGTTTATGGATATTCCAATCAATGTGTTAATGAGTCAAGAGCTGCAAAAACTTTAAATAACAGCGAAAAGTGTTGCATCAGTTTTGCCTATAGAAACAAATTAAATTTACAGCTGCAGCTATATTTTGTAAGGAAGCTCATATAACAGGCAATACCAGGTGGCAGGCATATTTTTGGAATCCTGCTACTCTGCTGTGTTTTCTTGAGTATCAGATTGCTTGTTCTTTAATAAAGCTAATTAATTTTACTATCTGATACAAAAATAAACAGATAAAAATTGCTTAAAGAGACTCCTTTATAGCAGGAAAGCCACCATTGCAAAATTCTAATGCCAAATACAGCCCTCATTCACACATGAGCTGCCTAATCTGTGGCAACATGGTGTGACAGGGCAAAAGGGTGTTCCTCCTAATCAACGTGCAAGATGTGTAGAGGTAACACAAGCTGGAAAGCATTCCTCCCTGAAGAGATGAAAGAAAATGGGCCCTTCTGCCTGTCAGTCCTGGTCCAGACATGGTACCATGCCTGAGCTTAAAATGCAGCCTTTCAGCAGGCATGTATTTTAATGATGACATTTGACACATCCTCCCCGGAGCACAGCTGCCTTTGTATTTCTCTCTGGCAAAGTGTTTCAGATGTTTCATATTCTAACATCCGCAAGCCAGATTATTGTGCAAACTGCAGTGTCCAAGAGGGAGACATCCTTTGCTGTTCCTTACTTTTCCTCCTTGTATGATCTGAGAATAAGGAAAGATTCAGGGTGATTTTATTCCTTCAAGTTACGGTTCAAACATGTCCAGGGAGAGATGAAATTGTGATCTTGTCTTCAATAAGCCTCTTGCATAATTCAAGTTGCAAACTAGCTCTTAGTAAATCTTAAACAAACAAAACAAATAATCTCTTATGGAGAACTGCAGTACAGAAGCTTAAATAGTACAGTGTAAAATCTTATTCCTGTCCTACCAGATGTTAACCTTAATTCTCCTTCATAAATAAGTAGTGAAAATCAAATACAGTATATGAGCAAGAAGAGGCCAGATATTTCAGACTGCAACTGGTATTTTTCCTATAGAAAAAGAACTCGCTAGCCTGAAGTGAAGGTGATGCTCAGACTGAATTATTTAATAGGAATCTACATGTGTTCTTCTGAACTGCTAAACAGTGTGTGATGTTAACCCTGTGATGTGCCCTTCCTCACCTTGTGTGATGTTAGCTGATTGACTTTTCCTCTTTTTCTTCCTTTTTCTTCCCACCTGTTTTTCTTGTTATTAAAAATACTTTTTGTTCTATTTTACTTCTTTATTTTTACTTTTATTTTCCCCCCTTAACTCCTGTTTTATTAAAATAATTGTTAAATCAGTGACAAAATTCTACTTGACATCAGTGGGACCAAAGTTTTACTCTGAGTATGCAGACCTATTGGGCACAACTTCAGAAAGCTATTCTTTTCTTCCTGCTCCTCCATGACCAACTTTTCACACACACGTCCTTTGAGGCCTTTAAAACCAGTTATTAACTCACATAGTTGATCTCTGTGTGGAGAGAGGGGGGGGGGGGGGGGAAGGAAAAAAACACCAGACGGTACTTCTCAGTGGAACAAGGCAAGACACTACTGGTCAATGACATACAATCTCCATGAGACCCAGGGATCAGCTAATGATAAAAGACTCTCTCCAGTGGAATTTGTCCTACACAGACCTGCACTAAAGTGCTCAGAATGCAACAAAGCCAGTACTGATCTTCACGCATTAGTTCTTATTCCATATTCTATGCAATTTGTTTGTGTGTTTTGTGCAGATGTATGTGTGCATATCTGGTAAATACACCCACACAGGTAAATAGTTGTTTTAAAAAATTGTGTTAGCAATGAATTAAAGTCATTAGATTAAAATTAAAAATTATCACTTTAGAACAATTTTACATTTAATGGGTATATTATCAGATATATGTCCTTTCCATACTTGTATTATTCTTGATAGAAATTTTCCCAAGATATTTCCAGCTGTTAATTTTATCCTTAGACAGTAAACTGGGATTTCTGGCTGATAGATTTAAAAAAAAAAAAAAAAAAAAAAAAAATCTTTCTTGTCTCCTTATAAAATTTGACTTTGTTGCTATGTTATAAGGACTCAGACTCCATTTCACCGGTGTTTGCTGACTAATTTGAGCCCATCACTAGCTACTGGCACAGTCCTCTCCAGAGGTACCATATGCTGACCTCCTTCATGTTGCCTTTTGAATTTTTTATTTCCAGCAGGTGAGTAGGGGCAAGAAAATGAAGACCCATCTTCTAATGAAGCTCCTCTGTGTCTTGCATTTACTGTCTGTTGCTGATTGACATTATCATGCCATTAATACCTTATCATTTTTATGCTATATAAGTTTCTATTGGATGATACAATTTTTAAGAGATGCAAGTACTTATTTTTTCTGTTTTCTTTTCTATCACTTTTGTTTAGGTAATCTTAAATATTCATATTAGTATTTTACTTTTTTTCCTGACCCATATATTCTTTAAACCTTTACATATTCTTTTGCCTCCAAATGAGTTAAGTAATAGTATAACTGGCATGCTAAAGTTAATTTTTACAAAGCTGAAATAGAGACATATTCAGTTATGATTTTCTTGTTTAGTGGGGTTTTTTTTCATGGTATATTACCAATTCAAAACTCTTTGACCTGAAACTTATAGTACCAGTTTTCTTACCTATCTTGATCTGCTCAAGCTAGTTGTGGAATTGAAGAGCGTATGATCTGTTGAGTTGTTATGTCTCAGAAAATAACTGGCACCAAATCTCAGCTTGATTAACTCATATAGCTAGTGAACGTGTCAGCATGGGCATACTTTCCTTGTTCCACATATAAAAGTTGTCCTGTAAGTCCCTATAGGTATTGGATTAAACCTTAATTTTAGATACTTAATGAAAAGAGGAAACTATTGTCAGTATGAAGTTTGACTACTTTGCTTCTCAGGAACACAAGATAATCATACTTGTTACACACACACAAAAAAATATAGTTTTGGTGATGTTTAATACTCTTATTCAACAGAGAATTTATGCACATGCTTCAATTCCAGCTGAAACAGGACTCTAGTATTCTTTGTGATTTCTTCCAGGTCCATTTTCTACTGTTACCTTCTGTTTGGTAGCAAAATCCTTCCTAACCACTCATTCAGTAGGATGAAGCTGTGCTTGTTTTGATATTACATAGTTTCCACTGAAGTTAACTTTGATTTTGTCCTAAATAAAAAGAAAGTTTATCCTGTTCACATAACTCAGATGTGTGAAAGCATTTTATAGACACAAAATTTTGAATGAGTTCTGATGAAATCACAGTATAGCCTCAAACATACGGAGAGAAACCTACCCAGTGGTTTCTTGCCTGTTCTTTATCAGTAGCAGAAGGGCCCAGGCATAAGCAAAGAAAGCTCTACCAAACCCAGGTAGTCTAGCCCAGTGCATGGAAAGACATCCTTCTGACAGACAGAAGAAAATACCATATGATCTAAGACTTCTGTTCTGTGACGGTGTTGACGAAGCCAGAGGTTGGCAATATGTGCACTGCAAACTCTGAAACTGTCCTGAGAAACGGAGGGACCCCATCCTGGCTGCTCACCCTCGCACAAATGGACTGCTGTGTGAATCTCCTCACGACCCTGAGGTTGCAATGGCTCCTTCCCTGCAAGGTCCTTACCATCCGTATTTGGTAAAAGTGCCAGGCATGTTCATCATACCTTCTTTTTAGGGAGAGAGCTAGCACACTCTTTTTCTGTCAAGAGGCAAAAGACTTCTATTCTTTCGTGAAAGGAAAATTACTTGAGATCTCTCTCTATTTTACAAAAAATATCTAGCTGAAATAGGGAACTGGGCTTTGTATATGCTTAAGAACTTAGTTAATACATATAGCTTAAGGTTGAGTTAGTAACCTCAAGTGGAACTATTACTACTGTGAATGGTTTGTTCTTTGCTTAAAATGTTATGGGGTTTTTGTTTTTTTTTTTTTTGGTTGGTTGTTTTTTTGTTCAGGGTTTCCTGTAAATATTGCAGCATGAAAGGTAACATCCAAAAAAAAAGACATACGCAGTTTTCTCTGTCATTTGCATAATATACATTAGAACTTTAAGTAAAGGTGTGGGAAAAAAAGACCAAACCCAAAACTGTGAACTATTTGAAGAGAAAGAAATGGTGGTAGAGGGCACACAAGTTGTTGTGGAAAATTACTGTAATGAGCCACTGAAACAGTTATGTTATTCCTAAGTAAGTCCTCAGTGTAAGGTGAAAACATTTACATGCCTTAAGGAAAGCAATGATTGCTCTAGTTCTGAGAGGAAACTCTCTGCCTTGCTACATCATCATTTTCATTGCTGACTTTTTCTTTGTTGTTTTTTTTTTTTTAGTATCCTTTCCTCTTGGCAATATGTGAAATTACTGCATTCCAACATATGTGAAATGTATATATTACGTACACAACAGGGCTGATGTCTCTAAGGGTACAGCCACGCTGCTAAATAAAATAAGGCTGGGATGAAGTTCACCTCCTTGATTGTCATCACCACTAACCTGTCAGCCAGCTCCCTGGCTCTGTGTTGGAGTGCCCCGACTAACCTTTTCTAAAACAAAACTCAGGTGTACTTCTGGGAACAGCTCATGATGAGGACTGCTCCCCAAAACAGTATGAGTAAAACTGCACCAGGTTTGTTCCCCTTCTTTCCACATAGTCCTCTAGTGCTAACCCAGAGGTCCTGGCCCTCAAACATGTTCGCATAACCTCATGTCAAAAAACCCACTATCTTGGTGGGTCCAGCATGCCTTACATTATTTCCTACATGAATGGAAACCAAACCAAACTGACTGTTACTTTTTTGGCACATTGCCCATGGAGAACCAAGGCCAAATCTGTACAGTGCAGATGTGGCCAATACGGACTAAAAGATACAATCTATGTTCTTTGTGAATATAAGGTAGACTTGCTATGGATTGCTCATCCTTGGATTACAGATCTATCCCTGGAGCCCTTTCATTTAGAAGTATAAAGAGAGTCCAGTATTTTCTAAAAGAATACAAAAGATCTTCTAGTAAGACACATTTTGTTTACTAAGATCCAGCTTCATATTCTATTACTGAGAAAAGCTTGTTGAAAACTTATTTGAATCAAAAATTCATTTTTGTATCCTAAAAATGTGTATGTGTATATATATATATATTTTTAAACTAACTGAACTGCCAAGTGTAAATTGTTTTTGTTTTCACTAAGAGAAAGTTTAAGGAATGTGTCAGGTGGTAAAAGCCTATTGCAGTTTTGCAAAGCACCACTTTTGGTTGATAGTTAAAATATGATATATTATGACATACTTGATGAAGTTGTGGGAGAGGAGTTTGGACATCAACACAAAGTTTCCATGCTCCATTAACACTGATGTTGGAACTTGTTCATTCACATTACTATTAAGAGTGGTATTCCCAAACAGAAGATGGAAAAATGGCAAAAAGGCTGTAAGAATAGCAAGTAGAGGCAAGTACAGTTATGGTTCAAAATCCAGTGTTAGAACACTACCAACAAAAGCAAAAAAAAAAAAAAACCAAACCAACCAAAATCCCTTCAGGCTGCAGTCCTTTAGTAACCCCTGAAGCCTAGCTGGTAAGTTAGAGCTAGTCACTTGTTTCTACTTTCTACCAGCTCTGAAGGATATGCTGTAATACAAGTCCAAGTATACAATGTCCATTTTGAGATCAGTTTGGCTGTTCAGCATATGGGAGGCAGAAGGGAATGCAGTGCCTATTAAAATGCTTATGGAAAATAGATAAAGCCTTTCAAACTTTAATAACATGCTATTTGATTTTGTCAGCAGATAACATTATGCACAAAGTATTGCATACCCAGGTTTAAAAGCCTGAAAGTCATCAGTCTGAGAAGGATTCCAGGAGATGCAGTGCAGGACAGCTAACTCCAACATATATTGACAAGCTGCCAGTTTTGAGGGCATGAGTAGGACACAAGAACCATTTACTTGAGTATGTGGAAAGGAGCTGGATAGTCTCATCAGGAGTGAACAGACAGGACAGGCATGGACTGGACCAAAAGAGAAAATTTCTGTACAGGCATATTAAGCAAGATCTAGTAAGTGAGGTATTACTAAATGTATTTGTTTGTGGCCTTCTTAAGTTGTTCTGGAGACAGCTTTATGCCAAAAGCTCTTAAGTGTTCACTTAAAAAAAAGCAAAAACAGAAAAACAAACAAACAAAAAAAACCCCTGAGCACCTCCCAGATTCCTGGAGGTATGTTGTTGATTTTCTACTCAGGCTGTTTGAGGTGGTGAGCACCTACTTGTAGGAGAGGAAATTTCAGGAAGTGCCTTGAGGAAAAAAGTTCATTCAGCCAGATCATGGACAGAAGGTTATAAACTACATCATTCATCAGGATCTCTTTACCTGATCTGGTTGGGAAGGGGGGAAAAAAAAAACGTCACAGCTTCCCATTACTTCCCTTTTTCCTGTTTTTCTTGGATTTGTCCTTAACACATGCAAAAGGAATAATTCCCTTTCACTCTTTCTGCCATTCCGGGAACACTCATGGCAGAACCACTGACTACATGGTTAGATATTTCTGTATGATATTGCTGTAAATCTGGTGTGGTTCATTTGCACTCAGCACAACAGTAAGGCTCTTGTCCCCTGCCTGCCCCGCGCTGCTCCTGTGATGGCTGGCAAAACAGTGGTAAGGTGATCCATAAATCAGTTACACATATCTTCTAACAAGTCAGTAAGCAGACATTATAACTTCTCTTATTTATTCTTATTCATTGTTTTGACCTCAATCCTGGTTGCAGTGCTTAATATGATTTATTTGTTCATAAGATGCTAAACTAACAATATCGGGTTTAGTTTGGACTGCCCATGAGACACAGAAAAGAAGTGCTGACATGATATTGCTAAGGGCAATGGGCAGATTACTCTGCATTAGATTCACATGGTGAGTTTATTCATCTATATTTATAGTGACTGTAATTGTAACACCTGGGTGATATATATGCACTGTAAAAATGTTGAGAACTGTCCATTAGGACAATTAATTCTCTGTCCAGATTCTGATTTAATTGACACATTGTGCCTTTGACTGTGTTACTGTTTTTAATTTAAGGCATGCAGTAGGGAAAAGCCAGCTCTCACAGTTGTGAAAATATGTGGGTAGATACTTGGACACTGGAGGCTGAGTCTAAGCAGGAGGGGGATAGAGAGTATCATAACAGAAGCAGTTACAGCATAGTTTTAAAGATTGTATTGTTTTCTTTGTTGTAATGATACTGGGCAAATTTTATTTTATGACTAGTAATTTGGATAAAAAATTGAGCTTAAAGGGGCTTGAAACTAATCAAGGTTGAATTTGGTTAATAGTTCTGGTCAGAAAAAAGAGGGGGAGGAATTTAAAAAATGTCAAAACATATCATTTTGACCTTTCTGAAATGAAATGTTTCATTTTAGAAATGCCAAACCATCTCATTTTGACATTTGTAAAATGAAACTTTAACTTTTTGATTCAAAATGGCATTTTTTCCTTAAAAAAACCTACATTATTCAAATAGTATGAAACAGAGGTAAAATAATTCCAGAATACTTTGAGCTGAATAAAAATTAAAATTTTTCAGAAAGATCAAAATGAATCCCACTTTTCTTGCAATTACTTTCCTTATTTGTTTTTTTCCATCATTATTGTTGGTATTATTATTATTGTTTTCTCATGTGTTTTCATCCTTCCCTCTGTTTTGCACTAAACTGAAAAATCTGTGCCTTGCTGTATTGTAATTTGGTTTGAGATTTTTCTTGGGAAGTGTTTTTCCCTGCAGTTTCTTTTGATTTTTTTTTTTTTTAAACCTATTGTGGATTTCTAAGTGCATATTTTCAAAAAGCAGCGGAAGACTGACGCTCTAACCTTAGGACAGTGCTGCAGCAAAAGTATTAGATGCACGGTCTAGTGAAAGAGTACACATGCCCTCCACTTGGGAACTACACCAGAAGAAACCACTGAAAAACACGCTTGAGCTGCTTAATCTCACATCCTGCAATGTGCTTGTTAATTTTGAAATGGATTTCCAGGAATTTCTGAATGAATTAAAAGACTACACCAGCCACAGTGTAAAGAAGCATGCTTAATACTTCTGTCATTAACGGGCCTTAGCCAACAGTCATCTTTACTACGGTCTTGGAAATGGCTCTTTTAAAGAATTGGATTTCTTCTTATGATTTTAAAGTAGATCCAAATATAGAAATGCTTGATGGAGTGCCAGGCAGTGAATGAACCTAGATCAAAATTGGTTCCTAAACTATAGCTAAAAATACACAGGCACATAGTTTAGCTCAGTAAATTCACCTGGAATGAAGAGCAATACTGAGTCTGATATGCAGTCTTCTGCATTTTCCAGTACTCATTTTTACGAGAATAGTGTTCTATTCAGTTAGGTTTGGTGTTGTATGGTGCACAACATATGGCCAGTGGAAGGTCACTGCCCTTGGAACGGAATTGCCTAAGCAGCAAGGATAGGCAGGAAAATGGGTGTACAGGTATGAACAAATTTCTCTAGGTAATGTAGCAGGATAGTGGTGTATTTGGAAATCAAAAGGTAGTAAGTTGTTGTACAGTAATGAGTAAGACTTTGAAAGTCTTTTAGAAAATGAAAGCAAGTGGATGACTTTTCAGTCCATGTGAGGTTTGAGGGCAAGCCTGATATAAGTGTGGAAACAACACTGAAGGCCAGTGATTAAAGTTGAAATTAAAAAATGCATCTTATTACAGACTTCAATTTTTTGGTCATAAGAAATAAGAAAAAGTTCATCCAGATAGCTAAATAAAATATTCATAAAATAAGTAATAAATAAAAAAAAATAAAAACTTAATTCCTTGTGGATTCATTTTTGTGGCACAATATATTCTAGAGCAGAAGCATACCTAATCTGTCCTCCAGAAGCCTGACTGTTTATAATAAGCTCTTCTTGAATATGAGACAAAATAGTTTTTGAAGTCGAAGGAAAGTGTAGACCACATTCCACTTCTGTTGTGTTATCTTGTAAATATTTCAGCAGAAACCAGAGCTGTGGTCTGGTCTGAGGGGAGCTAGCCAGTTACATGGAGATCATTGGAAACTGGGAGCATTTTGTTCCAGACCACACTCCAAATCCAGGTAACTCAAAGACAGAAAGAACTGTGGCCAGATGCATGTATGCAAGAGCTTCATTTTAGCAAAATGGCAGGTAGTGATAACAGTCTTTAGATACACTATTCATAAACCACAGAGATCTAGACAGCAGCTATGTGGATGGTAAGAGATTCTTATACATACTCATATAGCTGATGAGCTCATGGTATTTAATCACACTATAGACAGAATACAGATGTGATATGTTTCTTGCAATGGTTTACATGGTACATTGCTTATGGTGCTACCTTGTGACAGCTGGCATTTAACTTTGGCACTTCAACTGCCAGTGGAATATGATTAGATTGTTAGAAATTTTTTTAGATTCTCTGATTATGAAGAAAAACTGAATAAAATAACTGAAGCTTAACCAACAAGACTCATAATCCCAAAAGCAAGTAAAATTAAGTCAGCATGTTAGGTCAGACAAAATATTTTGTGGGATGACCTATGAAAGAACACTAGAATTTCTCACAAGTCATGGGCTGTTTGATGCTGTAAGTGTCCAGAACAAGACAAGAATCACTGTGCAAAGTGCTTGCCTTGTAAACACTGTTGCAGTTATATGCTGGTGCTTGTCAAGTCTGTGCTGTGGTATTCTGGATCAAGATGTAAATTCCAGGAATATTTACTTCCAACTCCACCTACACTGGAGAATACAGTGAGAGAAAAGTAAGTAAAGATTTTCAAAGGAATACAGAAACTTTAAAAAAACCATGTATTTGTTCTGATCTATAGTACATAATTCCTGTATTAAGCTAAGAACATCCCAGAGGTTTTTGGTTTGATATATAGCAGTAATGTTGTTGAAGTTAAGCTTCATCACAAGAGCTTCTGATGCATGGAAGATCAAAAGTTGCATCTCAAGGAGTTTTCAGCTAAATGAATTTGTCTTGGCTATACCTAATTCTAAACCAGTAATCCAAAACCTGATGCAACTGAATGAGAAAAAAAGTTTTGTTTGGTGAACAGTAGCATTAATGAAGTCTTATTTCCTATCCATTGCGTCTCATAGATGGAGTCTTTAGGGTCTAATCTTTTCACATACTTAAGGTATTTACAGTGTTACTATCCTATAGACATACTGAAGTATCTCATAATGGTTGAGTTGATGCTGCAGCCTTTTTCAAAGTGATGAAACTAATGCAGTGTTTACCCATTTTTAAAGAAAATTATAAAGACTTAATACCTTTAATACGCCTAATTTTCTTTCAAACATGGTTGTGATTTTCTAACAGTTATTCAAAATTCAATAAAGAAGAAGGCACAATCGTAGGATGCAGGGTAACAATATTGGATGTTACTGACTCTTTTCATTGGAAATGAACACGTCCTGTCATCCAAAAAGGGCATATTGGAACATATTTAATACAGGAGAAATAGATGCAAGCTAATATTTCTAGGCAAGGTAAATATCCATGTAATCATCGCATTTGAGAAATGAAAGATCTTCTAATTTTTTTCTGGAAACATTTCATGTCTGTGATATTTTAGGATGTGATAAATCTAATGGAATGTAAATGAAAAAAACCTTTCAACACTTATGGTAAGAAGATGACTAGAAAAATTTGAGTGCAACTTCGGTGTCCATAATGTATGGACATTAAAAAAGGAGGATAGAGAACAGTGATTTTTCCTCCTTAACGTGACCTACAAAGTACATTCATAAAAAAAGTAAGTAGAAACAGTATCACTAATCAGACTAGGGAGCATTGTGTTTTGTGGGCTATGGAACTCTTTTAAGTATATGGCTATAAATATTTTCACATAGGCAAGGAAGGAGAGGTGGTGGGGTAGCCCTGTATGTTAGGGAGTGTTTTGATTGTCTAGAGCTTGATGATGGTGACGATAGGGTTGAGTGTTTATGGGTAAGAATCAGGGGAAAGGTCAACAAGGCAGATATCATGGTGGGAGTCTGTTATAGACCACCCAACCAGGATGAAGAGGCAGACAAAATATTCTATAAGCAGCTGGGAGAAGTCTCACAATCGCTAGCCCTTGTTCTTGTGGGGGACTTCAACTTACCAGATGTCTGCTGGAAATACAACACAGCAGAGAGGAAACAGTCTAGGAGGTTCCTGGAGTGTGTGGAAGACAACTTCCTGACACAGCTGGTGAGTGAGCCAACTAGCAAAGGGGCCCCACTGGACCTATTGTTTGCAAGCAGAGAAGGACTTGTGGGTGATGTGGTGGTTGGAGGCCATCTTGGGCATGGCAATCCTGAAATGATTGAGTTTTCAATTCTTGGAGAAGTAAGGAGGGGGGTCAGCAGAACTGCTACCTTGGACTTCCAGAGGGCAGGCTTTGGCCTGTTTAGGAGACTGGTTGACAGAGTCCCCTGGGAAGCAGTCCTGAAGGGCAAAGGAGTCCAGGAAGGCTGGACATTCTTCAAGAAGGAAATCTTAAAGGTGCAGGAGCAGGCCGTCCCCATGTGCCGAAAGACGAGCCGGTGGGGAAGACCACCAGCCTGGCTGAACAGAGAGCTTTGGCTGGAACTCAGAGGAAAAAAAGAGGGTTTATGACCTTTGGAAGAAGGGGCAGGCCACTCAGGAGGACTACAAGGGTGTTGTGAGGTTATGCAGGGAGAAAATTAAAAGGGCCAAAGCCCAACTAGAACTTAGTCTGGCTACTGCCATAAAAGACAATAAAAAAATGTTTCTATAAATACATTAGCAACAAAAGGAGGGTCAAGGAGAATCTCCATCCTTTATTGGATGCGGGGGGGAAACATAGTGACAAAGGATGAGGAAAAGGTTGAGGTACTTAATGCCTTCTTTGCCTCAGCCTTTGATAGTAAGACCAGTTGTTCTCTGGGTACCCAGCCCCCTGAGCTGGAAGATGGGGATGGGGAGCAGAATGAAGTCCCCATAATCCAAGGGGAAATGGTTAACAACCTGTGACACTGCTTAGACACACACAGGTCTATGGGGCTGGATGGGATCCACCCAAGGGTACTGAGGGAGCTGTCGGAAGTGCTCACCAAGCCACTTTCAATCACCTATCAGCAGTCCTGGCTAACCAGGGAGTTCCCAGTTGACTGGAGGTTAGCAAATGTGACACCCATCGACAGGAAGGGCTGGAAGGAGGATCCGGGGAACTACAGGCCTGTCAGCCTGACCTTAGTGCAGGGAAGGTTATGGAGCAGATCATCTTGAGTGCCATCACGTGGCACGCACAGGACAACCAGGCGATCAGGCCCAGTCAGCATGGATTTATGAAAGGCAGGTCTTATTTGACTAACCTGATCTCCTTCTATGACAAGGTGACCCGCTTAGTGGATGAGGGAAGGGCTGTGGCTGTTGTCTACCTAGGCTTTAGTAAAGCCTTTGACACTATTTCCTGTAGCATTCTCCTGGAGAAACTGGCTGCTAGTGGCTTGGAGGCACATACTCTTCGCCAGGTAAAAAACTGGCTGAATGGCCAAGCCCAAAGAGTTGTGGTGAATGGAATTAAATCCAGATGGTGGCCGGTCACAAGTGGTGTTCCCCAGGGCTCAGCATTGGGGCTAGTTCTGTTTAATATCTTTATCAATGATCTGGATGAGGGGATTGAGCGCACCCTCAGTAAGTTTGCAGATGACACCAAGTTGGGCGGGAGTGTTGATCTGCTCGAGGGTAGGAAGGCTCTGCAGAGGGACCTGGACAGGCTGGATTGATGGGCCGAGGCCAATTGTATGAGGTTCAACAAGGACAAGTGTCGGGTCCTGCACTTGGGTCACAACAACCCCATGCAGCGCTGCAGGCTTGGGGAAGAGTGGCTGGAAAGCTGCCCGGCAGAAAAGGACCTGGGGGTGCTGGTTGACAGCCGGCTGAACGTGAGCCGGCAGTGTGCCCAGGTGGCCAAGAAGGCCAATGGCATCCTGGCCTGTATCAGAAACAGTGTGGCCAGCAGGAGCAGGGAAGTGATCGTGCCCCTGGACTCGGCCCTGGTGAGGCCACACCTCGAATATTGTGTTCAGTTTTGGGCCCCTCACTACAACAAGGACGTTGAGGTGCTGGAGCGTGTCCAGAGAAGGGCAACGAGGCTGGTGAAGGGTCTGGAGAACAAGTCTTATGAGGAGCGGCTGAGGGAACTGGGGTTGTTTAGCCTGGAGAAAAGGAGGCTGAGGGGAGACCTCATTGCTCTCTACAACTCCCTGAAAGGAGGTTGTAGCGAGGTGGGTGTCGGTCTCTTCTCCCAAGTAATTGGCGATAGGACGAGAGGAAATGGCCTCAAGTTGTGCCAGGGGAGGTTTAGATTGGATATTAGGAACAATTTCTTCACTGAAAGGGCTGTCAAGCACTGGAACAGGCTGCCCAGGGAAGTGGTTGAGTCACCATCCCTGGAGGTAGATGTGGTGCTTAGGGACATGGTTTAGTGGTGGACTTGGCAGTGCTAGGTTAATGGTTGGACGTGATGATCTTAAAGGTCTTTTCCAACCTAAATGATTCTATAATTCTATGATTTGTAAGGTTTGTAGTCAATTTAATAGTTAAAATAATTTTTTATTGTTTTTTTTCTTTTTTATGTTAGCCTTGCCCAGCCCGCTAGAGCTAAAATTGAGAACAGCAAGAATTCGCTTACAAATCATCATAAGAAAAAAAACAAAAAAAAACAAAAACCAAAACATATTTTAGTCTTTCATTAGTAAATTTAAGATAGAAAATATGTAGGACGGAGGCAGAGAAAATAAAAGGATCAGTAGTTAATTAACTCTTAAACTGACATGTAACTACAAAGTGGCTGATGAATGGTGAAATAATGATGCAGTTACCCAAACTAGTTTCTGAGTTTTCTAAGATAAATATTATGACAGTACTCAAAGATACAGCCTTTTCATATTTACAATAGTTATAGTTGTTGCAGTGCTCAATTATTTGCATTTTATATTCTTATTTTTAAAGTATTAATTTAAACAGTATTTAAAAAAAACCAAAAAACCAAAAAAACAAACCTACAGATATGTCTTACAATTAAAAGTGAGCAGCAGTCCCCCCTTACAATTACTGGCATATGTTTCCTCTCAAGATCCCCTGAGACTCCACTTAGAAAAGTAGTTAACATATTTGTGTGTTTCATTTATTGGTTAGCCTGAAATAGCTGAGAAGCTCACCCTCTTCTCTGAATTGTTGAAGCTCTTCCTTATGGCTGATTTTACATATATATATATATATATATATATATATATGTTTGTGTGTGTGTATATCTATGGAGGGGTTTATGGGGTTTTTTTGTTAGTTTGGTTGTTTGGGGTTTTTTTTACTTTTTATATATCCATCTTGTGTGTAAATATATACTTGTGTGTACTTATACATGTATGCATATGTGTATATATGTAAATATGCATGCATGTGTTTGTGTGTAGGTGTGTCTTTGAATGTAGTCTAGACAACATGTAGGTGACTGTTTATTTCAGAACTGATCATGTGAAGTATACCATTAGTTTTGAGTGATACCTAAGGTTGCCTGAGAGTAGCCAGATAAATGAAAAAATTCAGTGTCTTCCACGTAAATATTTTAGCATCAGGTATTTCATTTGGAGAGCACCAAGCTCTGAAGGCAATTTTCCCTCTGATAGCCATGACCCAAATATATCGCAAAATGGGATATCCAAATATTAGTGAACAGAGAGATCTCTAGTCCATGCTGAAAACTATTGGGTAAGACCACACCATTTAGTCAGCTAAACACAGACATCTGAGAACATTTTAGATGCCCTGGGATATCCTCCTGCCTTCCATTTCAGAAGGATGAGTTTCTCCAGTCTTCTGTATGCAAGTCCCATGGACACCTGTTTGGGACAAAATGGGTTATCTAAAATGGTATTGGACATCTATGCGCAGATAGACCTGCATTTGTTAGAGGTGCCTCAGAGCTAAAAATTTCCAGTCATCACTGCTAATTTGCTGCTGGTAAGTTCCTAATTCTCTTAAGACCCAGCTTGTAGGCAGATTCGGGGAGCTGCCGCTACCTACCAGAGGGGAACCACTCAGAGCATAGCAGGAGCACAACCAACTCAGAAACCCGTACCCGGAGTGGAGTGGAGCAAGAAAAAGTAAGGCTCCTGGGCCAGGAGCCAGGCTGTGTCCATGCTAAGCAAGGCAAAAGGATCTTGGTTTGAGAAGCTGAGTGTTTTATGGAGAGACTGGTAGGGATGCCTGGCCTTAAATTTCTGAAGAATTGTGGTGGGAGGGAGGGAAAGGGAGCTGACTTAAGTAGCGTAGATGCTTATGATCCTCTTCTGTGGAGCAGGAGTGTGGAGGATGGCATGGACTGGTGGTCACGATACTGAGTAAGCAATCTTGGCAGAGTTGGGAGCTTCTACAGCATCAGGGGTAACAATTGTGCAAAAAACTTATTTAGAGACTCCTGCCCTAATACAGCTAGTAGCCCATCCATGCCACCTATTTTTGAGCTTAATATACTATTCTTTGCTTTGTTTAATTTATGGAAAAACCTATATAACGTAAAATGAAAATGAGCTAACATCACTGCTTGCTTCCCTAGATATTTCAAAATAATTGATAGAAAAACAAATTATGGCATAAGCTAGGAAACAAACTTTTGCACACAAAACTGTCAGAAAAGCAAGCAGAGAAGGGAACAACACTGAAATAGTTCTGTATGACTACTGAGGAGCCAGTAATATCACGTTTTCATACATATGAATTGTTTTTTATTTGATAGCTAGTACTGTAGTGGAGAAAAAGAAATCATAATACACACATTACTCAAAATTGCAGGATATTCTAATCCATTTTGTCTTTCCCCGATTTTGTGGATTCTATTTCCTGCCAGCCTGAGTTTCTAAACTGTGTCTATCTCTGTTCAGATCAGTAGTGTAACAGACCAAGCTCAGTCCTCAGATATTATGAGGTTTTATAATTGAACGAGTTACATTGGGGTTACAAGTTACAACATGTCTTCTACTCTGTACTGAGGAAGCAGATGTATGTTCTTCTCTCTTACGTGAAATAGCTTCCTCTCTGTTTCGTTGAAAAGTAAATTTTCTGAAGTAATCTTGCTTATGAATACATGCCACCAGCACAGTTCCCACAGACAACTGACACTTGTTATCTTTCAGCCTACAATACCTTTTACATGTCCCAAAGTACTATGACATTAATACAGATACACAAGAATTGATGATCTGCAGTTCTTAATTATTTTGTTGTTGTGCTCCATGTGGATGAATATGTTTAACTTCAAGCAGCAAACTTTGAAAAGGTAATCTTAATGCTGATTTAGGGATCTGTGGAAAAAAAGCATTTCTTGTTCAATGCAGCATTGAAAAAGACAGATCCATAATTTCTCATTAACTCAAGCATAGATAGAAATATCTTGCTCTTGCCTGCCCCTGTGTACAATGCAGAATTATTGTTGTATTGGTCTGCATTGTTTCAATTGCTTGATTTTTCACTGTAAAAAGTACACAAGTACACAAGTTATTTGTGTTATATCAAGGCTATGAAGTCAAGCATGGAAAAGTTAAGTTGCCCATACATATTTGTTAGAAGTCTCTATATGATGCCACAGTGGTTTTGTCTGGTAAATCCCTGTCCCATTCAGTATACAGAATGGATGGTGCTTTTATTGACAAAGCAGTCAATATTTTTATTCTTTTTTTCTTCTGTATGTAGTCATGTCTATTTACTGTAAACTGCAGACAATGTTACCAACACCTTCATTAATTTTGCCATGTTCTTCAACACAGTAGTATCTGGAAGCCTTGCAAAGACTGTGGCATTTAGTTTTATAACATTATGGTGGTCAAAAGTATCTCTCAGTTTTGGTTTCATACTGAGACAACTGATTTGTCTTTTCAGGCTTTTTTTTTAGGTTAGTTAGTATTGTAGTTAACTGTACAGACTCTCTTGATAGCAGCTGATGCTGCAAATACTCAGCAGTTCTGCAGATTAGATCCTTAGGTCCCAGAAAATGAGAAATACAAATTGGTTTAGCGTAAGTTAGTTGCGTCACATCATGTTTGTCACTTGCAACCTTCTCACTATTGGCTGAAATACACATATGCATGTATTCTTTTTAACTAACAGAGGGATGACAAAGAAGTTCAGGATTGTTCCTTCTTTGGCCTCCCATTGAGATTGGAAATGTGAGGCTCAGATATAAAATCGGAAGAGGGAGCAAAAGGAGAAGTTGACCATAGAGTTCACAACAGGAGCAGGGACTACCTTCCCTCCAGTGTCCTCACCACTCTTGATCTTTCACATCCTGCCCAGACTCTCATCTCATTGTTGGCAGGCGACAAGCAGAGAGTGAGCCCAGGGCCACTGAAGTATCTCTTGAAATTGGTGACAGGGAGCAAGAATATGTGAAGAGATAAAATGAACTTTTATTTTAGGAGACAGGCTGTATTTCTGACAGTTGGACCTTCTTTCTGAACCACATAGCCTCCAGCCCCATCCTGCCAGTGAGGAAAACGTCAGCCTGAAAGATTAAAGTTCAGCAAAATTATAAGCTACCAAAATCAGGGCTTTATAATGGGAACTGTCATCTAACTTGAATAATAGTCCCATTCATAATACTTATACTGGATCTTAATCTCACTTAAAGTGAAATTACTCTGGGGACTTAAAATAGGAGTATTTGTAATTTAAATGCCTTCTGAGACTCTTTACACCTCAGATATAGTGTACAATGATGTGCTATGTGCTCTCTACAAATGTGTCTGTGTGTACACAAGTGTCTGTATGTCAATATATACATTCCATATGTATTTTTAGATAGATAGTAGTATACAGATAATAGTGAAACCAAGGGGCATAATGATGATTTCCTTCTTTAATTATTGTCAACAATATTTTTTTTTGTTTTGGAAACATCTGACAACACATTATTTTCTGTTCCCCTTTTCACTGGCAAATATAAAGATAAAATAGAGTAAACAGCAGAGGGGAAAGAAAAAAAAGGGGGCAGAAAAAAGAATGCAGAGTAATAAAAAGCAAATTATTGTTATGATCAATTGTGGAGAAAAAACAAAACAAAAAAACCCAGGGAAAATAAAATACTTCTCTTTTGAAATGCATGCTATAGAAAGGACTATGAAGCATCCATACAGTCGTCTTTGTTTTATGACCAGAGCTACCACATACTTTCTGTGCTCAGGACTGAGCACTGAAAACACTGAATTAAATTTTCTCAAGGCTAAAACTTCTCAATATTTTTAACATACATTTATACCATTACTCATAAATTTTCTATTAGAGACATGATCACAGTGAGCTCTCAGTGGGATACAGAATTTCATGCTACTTATCCACCACTGGCCATAGCTTCTCCTCTTCAGCAGAAGCTCATCAGTTTGTGTAAATTATCATTGCTCTTGCAGTGCAAGATTGATGCAGTAGAACTTTATTGTAGCTGATGCACATATGCCAGACTTGTCTAGTATTATAACACTTTCTGTCACCTTCATCCAGACAACATCTGGCAGCAGTTCCCAGAGTGACATTTCGGACATGGAAGCAGAATTAACATGAAGAAAAATATGGTGGCAGTGGCAATACAACCAGAGAACAACATCCTCCCCAATTAAGATGTTTTTATACAGTGTCTTAGGAGTCTCTATTCATTCCCACCAGTTGTTTTCTGATATGTAGTTTGCAATAGTCCAGTTTTCCAGAGTGTTCTAGGTCAACTGCTCTCTGTGAGAAAGGTGGATGTCAGCTCTTTGAACCTGGTATTCAAGAGTGAGGTGAAGATATGGTTCTTCAGCCTTGTAAGCTATTGTATACAAGTATGCTCTTTCTCTGTGGTTCACATGCTGTGAATAGAATTCGCTGTAATATTGGCAATCACTTCAAAGTCCCCTAAAGTGGAAAGCCTATTTCCACCTGCTACAACTTGTTATATCTGTATTCTTGCATGTCACTACTTATGCAGTCTCTTCTAAAAGTTCCAGTGAAATCCACCACAAACATAAAAGGTGAGGAAAAAAATATTTATTAGAGGCTTGAACCCATTTTTATGGGAATTAAATTGTGGCTCTTAATTACTAAACTTAAATTTTGAATAAAAATGCAAAATGTAAGAAATTCTGACAAAGCTGTAGTTTATGGTTTCCAGAGAAAGGAAGTTTTAAAAATTTTAAATTTCATATATTTTAGCTGAGAAACTCAAACACACGTAATGTACAATTATGTGTCATGCTATCGCTTATTTGCTTCACTAAATGCATGTAGAATTTCTAAGCCAAAAAGATTGCATATTGTAGACTGCACCTTGTCAATGTTTACCTACAAAAAAGAAGAGGAAACCTTTTTAAAGAGCTTCAAAGTATTGTACAGACAGACTTCCCACAGTAAGACATCACTAGCTGGATTATGACTCTGTACCACATTTCCTAGCCACACAGTCCCAGTCCCTTCACAGGTGAAGTAATTGGGTCACTTACCCTTCATGCGTAAAGTAATTCTTACTAGCTGCCATTACTAGCTTTTTTTGTGTGCTATGTGTCACTTGTTCTGCTACAAAAATAGGGTTACTCACCTTAACCTGGAGGACATAGAAATGGTACCCAGGCAATGAGAGAGAAACAGCTATTTGCCATATCTACCCTTTCATACAGATATCTTTTTACTGTTACGGTGTAGCTTTTTCGAGCTTTGATATAGCTATCTCGGTATTAATTCATTTTTTTCTCTTTTCTCTTGTCTCTTACTCTGCTGTGGGTTTCTGAAGTTTCTATATTTTTGTTTTGCTCTTTATATGCTTCCTCCTTAACCATTACAGCTTCTTTTTTCCTTCCAAGGCTCTTTCGTACATATTCTGTAATTTCATATATAGAAAGCATAGACAAAACCAAACCAGAAACATTCTAATATGTCTGAAATAATATTAAAATTTTAAAAGCAACAAGTAAGTCATATTCAGCTGTGCCACAAAACAAAGTAAAACTACTAATTACAAGCTTCTATTGTTAGCAGCAGCAACCTTGAGAACTCCCCTTATACACTGAACACTTTTTAATTATTTACCCTACTGCAAACATCGGAATTCACAGTGTCTTTTCTTTGTTTACCATTGCGTCCCCAAGGGACCAAGGTGAGGAGAATACAAAATAATTTTCAAGCCTTATAGCTCTCTGAGCAACCCCTTATGTCCATTTGGAAGAAAAAGAAGTGTGACACTCTACTTTGGGGATCTGAATCAAGTTTCTATCTTGTGTGTGCTTAAGGATCAAAGAAGTCTGAGAGATGGAAAAAGCCTATTAGACTTCATCATCTGGCCACCACCTTTGTAAATGCAGCAAATCCTTCTCAAATAGAGGCTGTAAATAGAAGGCAATGACAACTGAGACTTCATCATTAATTTCCCAGGAACTAATTGCAGAGGCTGGATAATTTTACACTGACTTCAGTGGCACCCTGCAACTGTGAGTCTACAGGATTTTGTTTGCAGGCCAGTCTTCTGATGATGTATCCGTGAGAGATCCTGCCTGCTGGTGATAATGCCCTTGCTCACTGGGACCTGTGCTCCAGCCAGGTCCTCTTTGTGGGGCTCTTTTTCCCCATGCGTCTTCATCTACGCATAGGGAATCTCTTGCAACATGATGGATGCAGTGGAGAAACAGAACATTTCAGCACAACTGAAATCTTTCCATCAGCTTTCTGGTGAGAAAAAGAAAAACATTTCTTGTTGTCTGGAAAGGGCAGAATGATCCGTCTCAACGTTGTTCTCAACCCCAAGTACTAGCAGTGAGGGCCAGGAGGAAATGCACAGGGCACTGGTACTACAGCTGAAGAAAATAAGAATTTCACTCCCCCTAACACATCTGTTGCCCACACAACTCTGAGCAGCTTTGTTCGCCCATGTCCTCCAGCTTCATTCCCGCATGTCCTCCTGCCAGCACGGTGCCCTGGGTAAAGCACTCAGCAGAAAACTACTAAGGTGCAGGTAAGTAACTGGTGTGGGTAGCTGCTCTCCTCTCATTAGGGCCGTGAGTGCACCCCCTTCCCCAGTGGTTTGCTGCCTCTGCTCAGGGCCAGCTTTTGCCAGAGCAGCTCTGAGACACCTTGGTAGGGGGTCAGCCCCATCGCTCAGGAGCTGCATTTAACCTGAGTGTCTGGGCCCTAGTCTCTGAGCTACGTTGCAGCTGCATGCCAGACCCCTTTGGTTCGGTCCCTGCCTGACTGACCAGACTGACGTCAGTTTGATCTGCCTCATCGCTGTGGGCTTCCCTGCAGAACTGGTCTCTTGGCTGTTGAACCTGGTTGCTGTCACTGGACTTGCTCTGCTCTTTTTGTTCAGGCAGTGTGGGACAGCCCTCCTTTGGCAAGGCCACAACAAGAGTTCAGTGTGAGTTATCAAGCAAATAACTGCTCTGCTGAACATGCAATCCAAGCAGGATTTTGCAGATGCTTTCAGATATATATAAAGTTTTCCATGACGAAGGAAAAAGATAAAGTTATGAATTATAGTAACTGAAATAACTAGTTTTATTCATGAAAGCACTCAAAAACTATTCAAAAATTTTCTCCTGTTTACCTAGCTACAAAATTGTAAGGCAGGTTGCCTGGAGACAATCAAGGTCAGACAGTTGTCAGTAAAGAAGGCATGTTCCTATATAGATAAAACCAATTTCCTACTAATCTCCAGCCTCTCTTGGTAGCACTGATCAATTAAAGTCAGTGACATAAAAGTTTGGAAATGCAGCTGCAAGGAAGTGATTCAAGAATTTTGGCTTCTGGATCTGTCCCTCTATCATCAGCAGAGAAAGATCCCTTGGGCTTAGACTCACTGCCAGGGGTGGCAGCTGGTAGGGAAAATATTGGTTTTACTGCAACTGCTGAAACATGAAGCAGTTAGTAGCAGCAGCTGCCCAAGAGGGAAATGCACATTCCTGTAACAAAATAGAGAGGGAATGGTGTGCAGGATCCTCTAGGAACAGTGTGCAGGATCCTCTGTTGTGGGGGAACCCAAGAGATTCCAAGGACAAACACCAGAACTTGACACAAGCCTACCAAAGAACAACAATGATTCTTGTGAGGGACACCTGACTAGTCAAGAAGGGATTACTGAATGCACGGTGGAAACGCCTCAAGCTTTGATGTGGGAGTACATTATGCTTTAGACCTCAAGATGTGGCCATGTGATGAGACCCAAGACTGCTGAGATGGATGTAATTTACTACCCAATTGGCACTGACATCTGCGTATACTGGAGTGCCTTATGAAGGACAGCTACACATCTGGCCTGTGTCTGTAGTGTCACTTTTCCATTATGCCAATATCTGAGGATCTTGGGGTCAGAAGTTTAGTTACTTCTAAGTAACTAGTTAGAAGTAGTTACTTAGTAACTAAGTACTCCCAAGGATAACACTAACTGTTGGGTTTTGTTCTGGTTTGTTTTCTACTTCATCTCTCACATGCGCAGCCTTCATAGTTCCTGGGGGGTATGCTTGCATCTCTGTTCCATAAAGACAGCACATGGTGGGAGAATGGGCTGGGTGCATAGATTTTATAGGTGTCTGCAGTAAGGACATGAGTGCTGGGTGGAACTTTCCACTGGGTTATCTCCTACTCTACATCTGCAAAGCAGTGTGAAACATTTAGATTACAAAGCTAATGATCTGAATATCCTTCTTTCTCTGAATAATGCATTTTTTTTCTTTTTTCTTTTTTTCTTTTTTCTTTTCTTTTTTTTTTTTTTTAACAGCTCTGACAGTCTTCCTTAATTTCTCCTAGTCTACTCACTAAAGTGTTGTCAGACCACCTGGATGTAAGTACTACCTCATTCACCTTGGACTAGAATGATCCAGCATTTTTAAGACTCTGGAAACAAGAAGTTATTTCACTGCTCAGCAAGGTTTTCTTTCTTACTGAGGGCAAGAAAATTAACACAAATTAAGACTTTTCTTCAGGTGAGTGAACTGGCATCAACTCAGAAAGCTAAAAATGTTAATTTAATAACCTTATGCGAGACTATACCTTGGCATAAATTCAGCAAGTTAGATGTGCTTTAGGTATATAGTTTTGTCACAGAGTTTTTGCTTTGGCATTAGCCAAGCAAGCTTGATGTGCTGACTGCTGAGCAAATAATTTTATATAAGTTTTTTTCTTTGACATCACCCTATTCAGCTAAGGGTGTTAACCTGTTCAATTTCAGTCCTGCAAATAGGAGATATTGATCCATTGACCTCACTGAAGCATTTACATTGATATAGGCCCTGGAAAGTAAAGATGATGGGTTTGTCTTTATGAATATTTTTTACTTGAAATCAGTCTGGTAAGCAAGGAGTGCCAAGTCAGTAAATTTAAGCACTTTAGGTTTGACATCGACTGCACTAGCTAGAAGTGATGATCAAATGATCTTATCAAGGTTTTGACTTTGGTTTTGATGCTGTTGTAATTTAGCATCTTTCTTTTTGGTCATCTATCTGTCTTCTAGATTCTTTTTTTTTTTTTTTTCTAGTTAAAGTTAGAGCCATGAGAAGCCTAACCTAGCCATGGGAGAGAAAACTAAAGCTTTCTTTTTTGTGAACTAGAGATAAGTTGAAGGACTAAGAGAATGATAATTTAGTAGTATTCTAATTCATTTTAGGTTTTGGTAAGCCTCTGCTTTTTATGTGCTGTCGTTTCACTTATGTCTTGAAAGTTATATAGGTATTTGTAAAGGGGTTTTTTTGTTGTTGTTGGGGAGTGTATCTGGATGAAAACCAGGTCAAATCTTCTGGACTGTGTAGGAAACACTGTGCAATGCTTTTCCTTCTGTTTTGTTTTCTTTTTCTAGTTGCTGAAACAGGAATTTCCTCTGGCTTGTAGATAGTATATAGATAAATGTTGGTATGCTTTTTTTTTTTGTAGCCTAGCAGTGAAGAAAGTTAGTAACTGGGATGTTAGCGATCCTTGGGAATTTTAAACTGGAATTTTAAACTGGAAAATTTGATTTTTCCATTAGAAAAATCCAGATATTTATTCTGAAGGCTGTTGTCAAATCTTTTTTCTCCCCATATATCACAATCTCTTCTGCTGTTACTAACTTTAAGGAACTTGAAAAAGGAATGAAGACTGAAAAGCTGCAGTACTAATGCTTGCTCCTTCAAGATAATAAAGGGCCTTATCAAACATAGACAAGGCAGAGGCTTAGGGTTTCTCTGGTCTCCTGATACAGTTGTGGGTTTTTTTCAGATCTCCATATGCAAATGTTGTGGGGGGTGGGGGGTTGGGGAACACATACTAATATTTAACTAAAATCACAGAAGAATTACATAAGCTGTAGAGGTATTTTTATAAGGTGAGACTGGAATCTCTTCACCCCACTAACTAGAAGGGAAATAACTAGTGAAAAGAAGGAAATCCAGCAGAACAGCTTCACAACTTCTGAAAATAAAACTCTGTATCAAGAGACAAGCAGATATGATGGTAGGTATTTAACCTCAAAACATTGCCAAAGAAAGAGAGACCTGAAATAATACCTGAGAAGCCAATAATAATGCAATGCCCTTTGGGATGGTATTATCTACAATGGAAATTTTGAAAACCTCTGAAGATTATGGAATGAGAAGAACAATAGCTACCTGCTGCTATTCAGGAGAAATTAAAAAGCCATAATAATGCACATTATGCTGTCTGAATGGGACACGTTCCCCGTTTGGTGAAATCACTTTAACCACTGATTCTTAATGCTGCATGAAAGGAAGTTATTTGCTTCTTCTAAAGAAAGAGTAAAACACATCTTTCCTTCTAATATCATCAATTCTTACGTTGACAGACAAAAATATCAACTTTTCTCTTCTGCTTTTCATCTTTCCTTGCCTGACCTAGCCCCAAAAAGTAACACTGAGTTTTGTTTGGTTCACATGTCAACTATTATTAGTCCAATTCTGGTGTCATTAGTCATATAATCAACCTCCATGTTCAAAATCTATGTCTGAAAATGAGGCAGATCTATTGCTGATTTTTATTGCCAGTAGGGCTGCAAGTGCTTCAAGTAGCACTAAAGTCTGCAGCTGTCTTGCTTTATTTTCCTCAGATGCAGTATTCAAAGAGCGTTGCCCCTACCATGTTAGTGGACTGCTGTTTACCCCGTCTATATCCCTCTCAACAGAAAGGCATTTATCAAAGTAGAGGTGTCCCCTTTGCTTGGTATTCAGCTAACACTTCATTTTCCTTAATGTTTTATGGTAAGAACATCACTCTGAGCTCGTCGAAATCAAAAGGAGTTGAGCCAGGACCTTCTAAAGTCTGTGACAATGCAGTGGCTCAGTGTGTCAGAGGGTGTGTGTCAATGATGTTATGAAGGTTTTGACGTGGCAACAGGCAAGCAAGATAGAGCAGCTACAGAGCACTGCACCATTTTATCAGCATAGCCCACACAAGTCTGAAAGATTTTTGATCTGAAATAAGTTCAGTAAAGTTGCTGCTCCAGTAAATGATTGTTATCTTAGTAAGCCAGAGCCTCTGATCTACTGCCTTCACAGGGTATGATCTCAGATGAAAACAGGCTAAGATTAGTGATCCAATAACTTGGAAAAGACCAAATCCTGACATTAACCCCACAAAGTGGCCAGCTAGACCAGTAACCTTACCAAAGACCCTACCTTGATATCAGTCTAACAAGTCAAAATTAGCAGTATCTATAAAGCCCCTAATTTGAAATCGAGGTGCCTTTGAGTTTTGCCTCTTAAGTAGATCCAAAAAGTGTGTTTTATGTATTATCCTGTAAATGTGATATGCCCCTTAGCTTCTGAGGTTGTTTGCCTGAGGCTTTCCAGGGTGTGTGCTTGTTATGTTCACGATAACTGCAGCAAATTTGCTGCTGCTGCTACAACCGCTAAGTGACATCTGAGTTAAAATGTAAAAGTTTCTGGTGCCCTGAAGCATGGGGAACTGGCATTTATCATTCATATTTCCTGTTGGTAATTTGGGGGGGACCTACTGTATTTAGCAGGTGAGTACCACATAGCAGTGTTGGAACAGTACAAAAGGGCATTGCATTGATTCTTTTGGTACTGCAGATTTTCTTGTTTCCTTGGATCTACTGCTATATACATGCCAGCTTGCGGTGGATTTGGGACATTTCACAGAAGTGAAAGACTGCCCTTCCATGATTAAACACAGGAGTTAGTGCAAGTTGTCTCTCAGGTCACTCGGTATTCTAAGTCTGAAGAGGGTCAAATAAGTGCCTTAAGAAGTTTTTCCAATGATCTCCAGTAAGTAGGTTTATTGTTCTGAGAGTTGCACATTCTCCCAGGCAGTCAGAGGTACTGGGTTTAGTCACAAAGCCGGTATAAGTAGTTCTAACATTCTTTCTCTGGTCATTTTTTCTGTCTTCGTGGTTCAATTTTTCCTGCCACCAATCTCCTCAGCTGCACAAAATCTGTTCTGTGGTGGGCTGAGCAAGAAACTGATCACTGAACTCAGCTAATTAAAAGTACTCTTTTAAAGAAAAAAAAAAAAAAGACCGCAGTGTGCCAAAATCAGTTGTGACAGATGGCATCTGTTTTGCCTGTCCTTGCTTTTGTTTGCCTTTAAGAAGCCTTAGCGAGGTGAAGCCTCCAGAAAGACAGGGAAATTGCTTCTTTCTTTAGGGACCTGTTGTAACTGCTCAAAGAGGGATGGCTTGGGAGACTGCAGAGTGCGGCTAGGTGCAGCTCCTGGAGTCACCTTGAGACTGCAGTGAGGAGCAGAGAGATGTCAAAGCAGGCTGGGCAGAGTAGCTCTGCTCAGAAAGTCATCAACTAATTAAAGCCTAGAAACCAAGCAGGGAGAAAATTTTTATTTCTAGTTCATTTGACCTACTTGGTTTGAGTTTTCTAAATTTAAAAATAAGGTATTATGGTCATCTTTATTCTAAAAATCCTGGGGCATTCTAGCTCTTTTTTAAAGGGCTTGCTATGAGAAGAGAGATTAGGCAGGCGCAGGTCCACATCAAAGCCATAGCCAGCTCTGTTATAGTGAAACTACAGCCTTAAGTAGCCTGTAAACTATATTCATAGCCAAAATCTATCAGACCGTTCCTGGTATGTTGTGTTCACCAAGCCTTTCCTGACAACTTTATACCTTTTGCGTGGAAGTGTTCCTCCCTCCTAAAAGCTACGCTTGCTTGTTGGCATTCCTCTTGTTCCTCCTGCTTGCCATCTGACACTAGCATTTATATTTTAGGTGTCTTATGTCTGATATGAAGACGCTTGCCTAAAATGGGCTTCAAAGAGTGGTTGGCACCAATAAAAGATATACTCTCAAGCCAGGAAGATCCCAAAACAGTATTTCTAAGAAACACAGAAAAATTTCTGCATGATATTGATGGCTGAATTATTTTTAGCAGAGCCACAGAATGGATAGTTTGGTTCTAAACCCACTTCAGAAGAGGGTAGGTTAGAAGATGAAGAGTGGCAGAGTCTAATGCTTACCTGGAAGTTTTGTAGAGCTTCCAGAGTAAGGCTGAATTGCTACTGGAAATCAACTGAAGGAACTCAAGTGTAAGTAGCTATTGCATATAGGTCTGAAGACAGCTTACAAGTAGACCCGTTGAACAGTATAAAGCTAACTTCAGTCAAGCACCTGATACTGGTAGTAGTGAATTCTGTCCTTAAGGAGCATTATTGCTGAAGAAACTTCTACTAGAATTTTAGATACTCTATTGTATTTATAGCCCAATACATGCCTTAAATGTACAGACTCATATCTTGAAGTGGAGTGAAAATTACATGGGAAGACAAAAGAAAAACATGTTTTTGTTGCTGAAGAGAAGTATTGAAATAAACTGGAATTTCTAAGAGATTAAAAGACTGATACTTCATGGCTACCTACATTGCAGGAATCTGGTAGCGATGATGAAACTGTGAATAGCAAAGTCAGGCAATCATTTGTTGGGACAGAATAGAGTCTGTTAGTAAAATAAGGATGATATAAAAATACATTTTTTTTCCTCTTGTATTTTGCAGGTGATCTGTGCTATTCTTTTTTTTTTTTTTTTTTCTTCATCCTCCCCCATTCATTTTTTGCAAGGAGAGGGAGAGGGGATGATCTGCCACTATCCAGAGGTGTTTCTAATTATAGACCAAACTGACCAGTGAAAAAAGGTCTGCAGGTTGGCTAAGGATTCTTCTAAATTCACTTCTGTGAATTCCACTTCCAGAGGAATCTCTCTTTTCTACTTGTCCAACCATCTACCAGTCAGCTATTTTTAATTCATGGGCTGATTTCTGGCAAGCATTGCTGACACTAAGCTGGTTTCATGCAGTAAAAGAGAGGTGTCTGATGGTACTCAGGGTGCATCAACAGTTTTCACCAGGGTTAGCTAGCTTGGAAAGCTACAGTATCCCAGCTACTTTGTGGTATTCTTACCTCTTTTGCATAGGGATTTTGTTTAATAAGAGCTTTGGGACATGTATTGTTTTTACTCTATATTTCTTCATAATACAGTGTGACAGGACTTATCAGAAGTTCCAGCAGCACCCTGATAGAAATAATTAATAATATTACTTGGCATTAGGCAGTTCCTGCTCGCAGATTCCAAACTGCTTTTCAAAAAGAACAACTGTTAATATCCCCATGTTACTGAAAGAAAAGCGAAGGAAAAAAGGTTTATTATGCAGTCACACAGTATGTCAAGGGAAAGTAAGGGGCAGAATCCACACCACCTGACTCTCACCTGATCACCCTTTTTGGTTGCAATGCTGGTGGCATGTGACATTTGCAGAACCCTTCATCTCCTTCTCTGATTCTGTGGTTAGGGCTCAGTGCATTTCCAAATGTTAGATGGGGAGGGGGAGGCTTGGAGACTCCTGCTTGCACCTTGCTATTTCCACTTCTTCTCATAATAACTCACAAAAGATTCAAGCTACAAAATATGTGAGGTAGAATATGTGGCTACTGACTACTGTAACACTCTGACCGAGAAATTGATAGGATGTCACTTGCTAGGATGTAATTTCCAATAATCATATATCTTCTGTTTACCTCCCTCTTAGTGATTTACTGTGTAACAACTCCCCACCATATATCTGTAGGAAGCTTCTCTGCTCACCTTGGTTTCTGCCTTTCAAGATACTGCACTGCATGATGATAAGCTTCAGAGAGAAATGACTACTGTCGACAAACCCAGTCATCCATGTTGTACATCGCATTACCTAAATCCCAGGGGAGTGTCTATCTGCAGGTGAATGCTGATGGCAGAATCCATTGAGAGAAATGGCTGATGTTGCGCTGTTTATTTGCATACAGAAGTATCTGTAAAGCATCCTATTATTCTATTTCCATATTCTTTTCCTGACAATCATTCTCTGAGGACAGACCTATAAAAATGAGTGTTAAAAAGCTATGAAGTACCTTAAGAATTTTGTTTTTCTTAAAAAAAAAAAAAAGTTTCATTTCTACTATGTAAATAGTAATAAATGAGAAGGTGAGAGAGACTAGAACTGAAACCAGGAAAAGAAAGATAATTTAATTTTACAGAGCATGTCAATATTTTGCTTTTGGTGTTCTTTCTTCATTTGGTATAAAAATATTTCTCTTCAATTGTCTGTGAAAGAAAACAGAAATGTGGACTCTGGGCTAGCTCAGAAGCAGCCCACCTGATGTTTTTCCCCAGAGCCATGAAATACTGAAGCCTCAGGAACAGTCAATCTGTCTTCTTGGGACCTGTTTGGCTAAATTCTCGGGGAACTGGTTGCTGTCCAGCAAACTCCCTTAGCACTGTGGCAGAGTTGAAATATCTCTGCATCTCACTTAAAGTTCAGGAAAATAGTAAATTTTGGTTAAAAAAAAAAAGTTACAATTGTTCAAACTTGCTGCAAAGAGAAATGACCTTGTATATTTAGTTAAGTCTTAAAAATGAAGTAGTCATCATATAGACAAAACTGGGAGAAGGCAAATTCTGAGGTACATTTAATGCTCCTTTACACCAGTCTGTATAAATAGGCATTAATGGAGTCACAAACTGGTTTCAGAGAAACAGCCTTAGAGCATATGACTGTTCTGGCTGACAAAATACCTTGTTTAGGACCTCTAGATGAGCTCACAATGTAAAGGATATCTCAAGGTGAGAGTGGGTAATAGTAGGAAAAGAATGAGTTTGGTCTAGGGAATGCAGTTATTTCTACTTTCTAGAGCCTGAGTTCCTGCAGGAAAATACAGAAATACTACAAAGTTGCTTTTGCCTCTCACTGCTTGGAGCAGGGGGAAAGACTTGAGAGGTATAGCCTTCATTTCCAGCAAACATATTGTTTTTTCAGGGAGATGAGGGAAGAAGCCTTCAGTTCCTTTAGGACATTCAGGAAGAATACCCAGCTGATACCAAGCCTGCCTACCTATACACCTCATTGAAAGTCTAATTTCTAACATGTACAGAGGCAGGAAAATTACAATTTCAATAAAGCTGTAGGCTTTTTTCTTCACTTTAGCTCATCTATTTTAGATGTTTCTCAGTGGCATGAGATTCAATTAATTAATGTCATGCAATGAGGTAAGTTAAACCTCATTTGCCAGGCTGGGCTCTAAGCTTTACCTCCACAGTTTCTTGTTCTTGAGGGCTTTAAGGGACACTTTGAGCATTCTGCACAGGTGTGTTTGATGTCCATTATTTGCAGTAGGTGCTTGAGAAATAAACTTCCTTTCCCAGTAGTCTATGTTCTTTCTAGTGGGTCCTCTTATTCCCTGCTGTTAAGCAGACAGATACCTTGTCCTTCTAACAGAACTTACCATTTTAGTTTAAAAGCTTTGGGTTTGGTTTGTTTTTTTTTTCCATTGATGTTGTCACTATAGCTCTGGGGAGAATGTTTGCCATATAACCACATGCCCCAGAAAAGTATACTCAACAAAAACAACAATATTTACCTTTGCTGTGTAAATATGGCTCTTTATTGTTGTCAGCTTTAGTTAATAGAATACCAGCTTTGAACAAAGGATTGGACTACAGAGTAATTTACTCTGCATACTAAACATTTTGAGGTAAGTCAAAGTAGGCATGAAATAGAATATGAATATAAGCTTCAACCCTTTTCCTGGATATCTTTTTACTGAACTCAGTAAGACTCTGTGAATGCAAGATATTTTGCAAGGCACTGAAGGAATGTACTCAGTTCATGACAAAGTAGGGCTGATCATCACTGCTGGCAGAAATAGATATTCCAGTCTGGGGAGGTTTTGGCTCCTTTGAAAGTCATTTGGTTCTCTCTTGGCAGGGAAAAATAAATACTTTTGGAACCGTCTTTGTGAGGGAGCAGAGCTGCAGAAGCTGCAGTTTCCGGGTCAAGAGTCCTTCAGGCACCAGGATAGTGCTTTGAGCCTAAGAATTAAGATTTTGCAGCCTCCTACTTCCTTTGTAGTCCTAGTAGAGGGTTGCTGAGACACCCAGGTGGTGAAATTGCAGCAAATATTAACAAAGGCTTGCAGTATACAGTTGCATTTGAGGTTAAAAAAAAGATAAAAATAATAGTAACTATGAATATCTGTTTGTGGCCCGATTATTCACATTACAGGAATTACTACTCTGTGATTCTGGTAGCATCCTTGACTTCCACAAGTCTTTGTGTCATTCTTAGCCAAGAGTAGCTAACTAGCAGCATTACCTGTTAGCAGCATCTGTTATCAGTACGCAATATTGCATGTGTTAACCACATAAGAGAATCACACGTGGTAAGGAACAGATGAGCTGAGCTGCAAGATTTGCTGGGGATTGAATTAATGTTTATATAATTTTATTTTAATTATTCAACCAGCTGTGCAGCCACATCCATTTAGTGAATAAGTGAGACTATTTTTAACCTTTGGTCACTAAATACGTATTTTAGCCCAGCTTTTACCACTCTAACCAAGTTAGTGTTGCTTGCTCTTCTCACTGTGCTTATAATTAATATCAGACTAAAATATGATATGAGTCAAGCAGAATTTGAATTTAGTTTCCCTTTTTTATATTCTGAAAGTTAGTGAAAGTCTGAGAGTGAGAACATGCAATCCTGTTCCTCACTCAGCATCTAAGCGTGTAATGACTTTGTCCTGTGGCAGAAGTGTGGAGAATCGCTTTTATAGGGGTTGCAAGTATACTTGTGAGACACTTCTGTTTTTCTGAGTAAGAAATATATATGCAGGGATTATACTGCAATCTGCAGGAGATACGAAACTTTGCCAGCCAAACCTAAGTAATAAACCCAGGAGGATCTGTTGATCCAGAAAATGGCCTGGTCTGAGAGAGGTTAATTCCCAGCCAGCAGTAAAAGTGTTTGGTAAGGTGCTTCCAGCTGGGAGCTAATTAGATGTCACTGAGCCTGCTAGGGTCTCCAGGTGGCAAATACGACACATCCCATGTCACTGTCACACTTCAGCACTCCTGTCACATGTCCCTGCATTTCAGAGGGGTCTCTCACACCTGGTTGAGCTGTGGGAAGGCTGAAGGCATTTTCCTTCAGCTGTGCCTTTCAGCCTTAGGTATCAGATGTGGGCCCTGTTACACTCGTTGCTGCTGCCTCCTCTTTTATTGCTTCCCCTGCTGGATTATGATGGCTAAGAAAGAGCTGCTTGGTGGGAGAAGGAGACATTGTTACAGGGGTTTGTGTATGTGGAAATGCAAGCTTACCAAGTAACACTCATGAAATGGGCAATATCTGATATATCTAGCTGTGCCTATATTGTTGCATCTTGAGCCACAAGCGAGGTCAAACATGATTTACACTCTGTGTCCACATTGCCAGTTCTAAGACACTGGTGGCCACTTCTGTAAGTTCATTGCTGCTTGTGATGTTAAGGCATCCTGGAAGGAGCCTGGGCTGAGGTCTCTGCTGAACACTGGGAAGTGTGAAATTGCTGTGTGGCAGTGAGAGGGATCACAACACACCTGGCCACGTGCACTGTAAGGTGGGACGTGACGACCGGTAGGGAGTGCTTGGGATAGCACTGCCCCTGCTTTCTCTCTTGCTATCTGTGAAAGCTCAGCTGAAGCCAGAAACTGAGTCTTGCCTGTGTCTGAGCAGCCTGGATGGCAAGGCAGTCTGGACACAGATTCAAAATGCACTTTAGGAGAATCTTATGAAGTTTACTGCTTTTAAAGAGGAGAGTTAAGTCACAGCTAAATAGAAGCTATATAAAAAAAGAAATTATTTGTAGGACACATGAACTGCACTGTGCGGTTTGAGTTTCTGAGTTAAATGGGACAGACAAAGTGAAAACTCCAGCTAAGCTGCATTGTTTGCAGACACTCCTTACTTAGTCACAGCTTGGAGTTTCAGTGGAAACTAATGTTGTTAAGGATATCTGAAAATAAGGCTGTTTTGGTTTAAGAGCCTAACTGCATATTTAGAAGTCTGGCCTAACTTTGAAAACACAACTCTCTACAGCAGGTTGTCTTATACATACTAATAACATCTGAGAATGTTTCCAGTAATGGGTTTGAAATAGCTTTCTTCATTACCTGAACAGCTCTGAGGATAGTAAAATGGTATTTGTCAGATAAATTATTCAAGATATTCCTTGTCAAATTTCTAGTGCATTCTTCATGCAATTTTTGTAATTATTGACTTGCCAGCTCTAGCTATTTTGGTGGTCCAGCTTTTCTTTAGAATTGAGAGAGACAAGCTTTGTACAAACATCAGTGGCCATCGTAACCATTCAGTTTACAGCCAGTCAGCTCCTGTGAAAACTGCAGATTAAAAACAATCTGTTCTTGCATAGCTGGAACAGCAGGAATTGACTCAATAGGTGCTTGAACAGCTCTGAGCAATACTAAACTGTAATGAATTTGTTTTCCTGAAGAAAGGTGAAGGCTCAGGGTTATATCTACACAGGACATCCACAGAGCAGAAACTTATGGGAATACCGTGAACTACCCAGAGACATAGAGTGGGATTTGTGTGTGTGTGTGCTTCCTTCTTTAGTGCTCTCTCTTTATCACACAAAAGCAGTTACCATTTGCGCTGGTTTGGGAATACACTGGTGCTAATGCATTTTTCCTTAAGTAATTTCCATGGTTTGGCTTTTGTGAAGTCCAGTTGCTTTTTTTACTAAACCCTTTTGAATCTGATATGCTTTTCAACTGTCTTCCTTTTTCTTGCCTTGCACATCCACTGATTTTAAATTGGGGGCTTTCCCTGGTCAGGGTATTGAATTTTACAGGATTTTTACAAGATGATTTGCCCAACTAGCCATATAAGAGGAAATAGCACTGCAGTTTTTAAATGAGATATGTTTGAACTTTGCGTGCACATTATGTTCAACTTCATATTTTCTTCACAATGATATTAACTATAAACAATAGTGAAAACATCATTTTCTTTCATTTTCTTTTTTTTTTCCTATTTTTGTGTTGTTATTAGTTGATTAGGCAAGTATATATCCAGCCCTACAAAACTGAGTTGAAAAAGCAAAAAGCTTCTCCCTTCAGAAACAGAGAGAACAGACTACCCCTCCTGCAAAGGCTGGGGCAGCAGCAGAAGAAACCTGAGCCCTTGCTCCCGTGGCTTAGAGCCACGGTGGCCTCACCGGTGGGGGAGGTTGGGGGAAACAGCTCTGCTCCCACCACGTGCAGACAGAGCAGTGGGAAAAGAGGCTCCCACAACCCAGCAGTGTCCTCTACATTTCAGGTGAAAAGGAGCAAATGCTCATTGGTTCAAAAGGCTATTTGGACATATTCTCAAGAACTTCTTCACAGTTAAAATGAAAATGAACAGGATAAGATTTTGCCTTATTATATGATTCCTAGCAGCATTAAAACTTGCCTCTTAGAAGCTGTCCATGAAAAAGTCCTAGTCAGTCTATGAGTTAATTAAACTTTACTCTAGATCCTAACTTAACAGAGAAATAAGCTGCTAGATTTTTTCTAATTAAACATAATTTTCACATTTTACTTATGCAAACCACATAATCATATGTAAGCAGCTGAGACTGTCTTTCCTTAACTCAAAATATTAAAATTTCAAGTGTAGTAATGCTTTAACTTAGTAAAACTAAATCCCAATCCAGCCATAGATTAATGCTAATAATTAAGAAATTCCAGGCATTTAACATTATTGGGAGTCTGATACAGCAAAAGTGTTAATATTTTAAGAATGTTTAGAAGACAAGTGACTATAATATTTTTCCATAAATATTTTAATATTACATCATATTTTTTCTTAGCATTAAAATATCTCACAGAAAAGAAAATCATTTGTGGTTTTTTATATTGTGCATGTGTATGATGCTAGTTTTACCCATCCAATTCAACTTATGTAACACTTGCATTATGTCATAGTTATGGCCATAAGAAAGTCTAACTAGCAATTTTTTTTTTAGTTTTTTTTCCAATTAATTCTTTTGTACTTCAGTGCAGAGAAAAAGAAAGGTGCCTCCAAAAAGCAGTCATTACTAATAGATTATGGGGCAGTAATACAAAAATTCTTCATAATCAGGTTGCATTCGATGCTAATCAAGAAGAGATTGTGTAGAAGGAGAGTTTTTAATTCCCTGTATCCAATGGACTTCATTCCTTTCTGACTTTGGAGTAAATGGTAAGTTGTTGGCTTTTTCCATTGGAAAAAACAGAATCATAGGTGCAAATGAACAGAGATAAATCAGCTGTCTGTAAAACTGGTAATTCGAAGAAGAGAAGAAACCCAATATGTTTAGTAGATCAGCAGAAGACTTCAGAGCTCTCCATTAGGCAGCTTCTGCTAATCATTGCCATTTTCAAAACTCTGAGGAGAAGTTCAACAGAAACTAAATATTGATGTCTTTACCGGGATGCTCTATTTTTGCAGTGGTGATCTCAGGCTGGGAAAGGAATTGGAGGAAGAACAGAAAAGCATCAAGAAGCTTTGTTCTGCAATGAATGCCTGAAAGCTTTTTCCCTTAAAACTGTGGCCTCAGTGCATATATGCACATACCACCTTTTAGCAAAGTAACCCTACTCAGCTCCCATCAGAGCCTGCAGTAACAAATCCAGAGCCTGTGACTTGAACTCCACTGTTGGTGGGTAGTGCCTGCAGGGAACCAAGCACAAGGACAGCGTGTTCTCCGCCACCTGTGTTGCTAAGCAGATGGGTTGCTGTATTTCCTACCAGCTGGCACAAAGAGTACTTGCAGCTCTGGGTAAGGCAACATCTCTTTCAAGCTCAGCAATGCCTACAATAATCCCCAATTCCAGAGGAGGAAAGTAGGATCCACAATCAATAACATGAGATATCTGTTACGGTAACCAACCCTAATCTTGTTAAAATGACACTGAAATAAAACAAAATACGCTAGATGGAAATACTGTAGCTGGAGATATAGTGAGCTATAGTAATTCAGTAGCTGGTGAACCATGGTGTTTTTCAGTTCATTTCCACACACAGTAGGTAATTACTTCATTTCCAGGCTTTGGTTAGAAAGCCACTAAGGGAATCGATAGGGAGTCTAGTCTCCAGATAAAGTGTGTTCACCTTTAATATGTATTTTAAGTGTAGCCGCTGCAAAGTGCTTCACTGCACAATAACATTTTCACTGGGTGACAAAATCAAGTGACTGAAAAGCAGGACAGGCATTGTGAAGGACAAAGGTAACATTATATTACTTACATTTTTTGGCATGTTGCCATTATTTTGTTTGTAGCTTTAAGGGGAGTAGAAATATCTCTTTTGCATATTTAAATGCAGAACACATTAAAATGCAGGCTAAATGGAGAGCTCATTAAATATAACTGGGTTTTTGAAACATTTATTGTGAAATGTGAGAGAACATTATTAAAAGTACACATTTGTATGCTATGGGTAACTCAATTATGTTCTTAATGGTCAGTTGAAATCTAGCTGGCATACAGAAGAAATTTCATACACATTTAAATTAAAAGTGTATTTTTAATGCATTTTGAAAATGACCCAATTTGACACATATAGCTATATTTGTAAATAAATATTAAGGTTTGCCTAAGTTATCTAGGCTCAAGGAGATACTACCTGTTCGATAAATGCTTGATTTAAAAGAAGGAGAAAAGGGAAAAAAAAAGAAAAAAGAGGAAAAAAGCTATAGTGTTATCCTGGGAAAACACGGTGCTGCTGACCACAAAAGCAGCTGGGAGAGCTTCATGATACAGCCCAATTTTATTGTATTTGAGAAAAGGACTCAGCAGTACAAGAAACAGTTACAGAAACAGCATTACTGCGTGACTCAGGAAACTTCATAAGAGCTTAATTCTCACTGCTTCACGAAAGCGCTGGCTCCTATCACGCTTGGACGACTGTACTTGATATCAATGGTGGAGAGAAGCAGTTTTGTTCCCGTTAGTTCTTTCTGATCCATGTTGCCAGCATCCAAGCAAAGTGCTTAATTAGGGTAACCTCAGGACTCTGGACACTTCATCCTCTAATAGCTTGGGATTTGCCATGTCACTGAGATCTCCCATTCATGTGTCTGGTCCAAGAGTGCCAGCTGCTCCAGGAGCCATGACGATAGTGGTATTGACTTGGTGACTGCCTTAGCCTTTACCCAGGGAGATAGATAGAGTGGTTATTTTGACTCTGATGGTTTTACTCATGGGTTAACAGTTAACTGCTCAAAATCTACTGAACCTGAATTTGAGGTGTCAGAATCTGTTTCCTAGTGACTGAAATTTTAAGTAGTGGGTATTTTCTTTTATATTTTAGTACCTTCTAAGTCAGGATAGTTCTGTAATAATACGTAGAAATGTTCAATTCTAAAAGATCTAAACCCAAAACTGATTTACTGAACTATCCATTTTCCCAGCTCTGATTAAGGGAACACATCCAATTACATAAGTGTATTATTAATGCTCATCTGTAGTGTAGTAGAATTAAAATTGCAATGCCTCCCAATCACAGTCTAAACCGTGCAGTAATCAAGCATTAATTTAGCAAGTTCATTTTTCCATTATGCTGTTTTCAACACAAAGTTACCATATTAGCATATGGTACCATAACATTGCAGCTCAAACCAAATGCGTGTTGGGCATAGGAAGCATGAAAGACGGCTTGCATTAAGTACAAATGGAGGTCATCTTTGAGATACTGTGGTCCATGCTTGGGACTGCACTTATCTTTAATCACTTTTAAAATGGAAGATAACAGGATGTGATTGAAAATCCCTAAATAGTAACATTTACTGAAATGAACAGTAGAAATATTTAGAAAGCTCACTATTTGAAACTTTTAATGTTTCCAATGCCGTCTCCCACTTGACTCTTGCCCCAATAGACCATATCAAAAGAGGCCTAACATTATACCACTGTATTGAGTTCAAAGCTACGGTAGAGTGTCCAGGAGTCTAACTCTGCCCAATTCAAGTTAGTCTTTTAAGTATGTGCTACTGTATTTAAATATCAAATTAGAGAGGAGGGAGAAAAGTTAGTTTTGTTCTTTTTCTGTGGGTTTCTGTGTGGCAAAGAAAAAGTCTTCATAAAATGATGCACTGTAAATAGCAAAAAGGCATAGAAGGTTTATCTTTGAAAAAAAATTATGTCCTTTGCAGTGTGCCAAGGTTTAAAAGTAATTTATCATTATATAACTTCAATTTTTCCCTTTTTTCCCTAACTTGATCCACCTTTTTCTTTTTTTTACTTTTTCTTCACTCATTTAGATAAAAATAGGCAAATCTGTGAAAATAATCCATCCTCTGTCTGTCATTCATGCTTTTATGATATGTATTGCATTGGTAATTTTACCTACTGTGAAATTTTTGTTCTTAGCCAAGATTAACTAGGCTTCAAAGTACTTTCAAGGCTAATAATACAGACAGTCCTTATATAAGCAATCTGCTCATTTGTGAGGATTTTTTCTTTGCAAGTTTGTGATAATATAGGACTGTTTTTCTTTAACTCACTGGTCTGCACTTGCATTATGCCATCTCTTGAGAATCTTTTCCATAGCGGCAGCCATGCACAAAGAAGAGGTATAGCCACAATTCAGAAGATACACTTGTATGTGAGGCAAGAAGTATTACCCTGTAATAGAACCTTTGACTAAAATCCAGTACAAAACTAAACTTGTAATGCTTTTTTTAAAAGAAAAATATGTTTAAAGAATGATGTTTTGTATTTAATGGACTAAATTTCACTCTACTAAAAAAAAAATCTCTGTTTTTACTTCTACATTGTGCTAGTAGACCATGACTGTTCCCTTGGAGTTTACTCTCTATGTTACTTGCTAATGTTGGCTTAAGAAAAACAAATACAGGCAGGTGCTAAACCATCAAATAATAAGTGAAGACATGCCAAATTGCATAACTAATGGCACTGTAAATTGAAAATAATAAGTTAGGGAATGGAAGTTTATATTTTAGGCCTTTGCAAAAGCAGACTGACTTAATAAACACTAATGAGTACTTATGGGCTCACATATCGTTGAGTATTTTTACAACCATGAATATGCATCATGAACTACATAGAAGATCTTATGTGTATTTTACTGGAAAATAGTAGCTGGATGTGAAAAATTCTGAATCTAAAATTAAATCATTCATTTTTTAGCTTTTTCTTATACTTAAACCCACAGTAATGTTCCACATTTTAATTAGAATAAGGTGAAATAGTTCAGGCAAAACAAAAACTGTCCAGAGCTTTTTATACCATTCTCTGAAATTAATTTTCAGGTTTTAAAGTTACTGTTTGGGTTTGTTTGTGGTTTTTTTCCAGGGGAAACAGGCAGGAGTGTCCTTCTGCTCCTGAAACGCAATGGCAGTTGTTCCCCACTCTGACTGTGAGCCTGAACCATCTTTCCTGTGGTAGCAGGATCTCCTCCTGCTCCTGGGTGACTGGAGCAGCTGCTGCCTGAACCCTCTCTAGAACTTCTAACTCAGAAAGCATCACGCCTTATCTGACCTTTTTCTTACTAATTCTTGTATGTCGGATGATTGTAGTAGTTCGTGCTGTACGTACTTGGTTGGAGACGTTGCCTTGTTTAGGACAAACAATCTGTGAAGACTGTGATCTGGAGTGTTTCCATGCAGCACACTCAGTGACACACATTCCTATAGCTCCCTGGACCAAGGCACAATGGCTACTTGGTTGGATGAAGCTTGCCATGCTATATGCACTTTGAGTTTTCTGCAGAAGTGATTTTTTTTTTTGCCTAGCTCTTTCACCTTGGTATCATTCCGTTCCCCCTGTGCAAGCCTAGACTACAAGGGACAGTCAGCAAAGGAGGAAACAACAGTGGCTAAAGCTCAGAGAAGCGTGCGTTACTCTCCTGTGTTCTTGGTGAGTGTATTAAGAACTGGAGGAGATGTTCACTGAATTATGAACCAGGAGCCCAAGCTTCTGCTGGAAAGTCATGAGCCCAAAGTAGCTAAAGTATGACTTTTTATTCTACACTAGCTGCTACTAGGAGTTAAATTGCAGAGGAAAGGGAAGGGGAAAACAGTACAAATGGGAGCTCCTCATTTGCTCTATCAGTAACCATGAATTCATTTAGGACCATTTATCCCGTGATCAAGTGGAATTTACCTGGCCAACTACAGCTGGAAATAAGCAGCTGCATGAATGACAGTGAAAAGTGGGACATGATGGTTGTCATTGATTTTTATTGTGAGGGTGGGACAGCAGATTTAGCCAGCCAGCAGTATCAGTATATCTCAGAGTGGTTAAATAATTATGAAGATCTTATGTCAACATAAATGTTCTTTTATCAAAACACATCTATGGAAATGGGAACAGTGAGGTAAAAGATAGCTAGGTGTTTTTTTTCTTTTTTCTTTTTTTTTCTTTAAGGGAAATTTTGACAAATAGGAAAAGAAAAGTCCAGAAAACCTAAGTGTTTAGGGGTTTTTTACATCTTCCAAGAAGAGCCCAAAACTTTTCATTAGATTTTGTTATTTCTTCAAAAGTATTTGTTTACTTGAAACTACTTTTACCCTACTGAGACAAGTTATAGACAGAATAATTTTTAATAAGTTTCTATGAACTCAGTGTACCACTGAGAAACTTGTGGCTCAGCTTCTCAGCAGGTCTGAAAAACACTCCTCTGACTTCAAATAACAGGCTCCAGTATCATTTACATCAGTGAAAATAGGCTGACTTCTGTCATTCAAAAAACCTGTGATCCTGAAATAGAGATCAAATAGGAGTATGACATAAAACTGATAACTGGAGCTATGTAAAATCTTCAGTACAAGGTTGTGACTGTGGATTGTTTTAGCTTTCTTCGCAGATAAACCATTTTTTTAAAAGAGGCTTTTAGCACTTCTAAATGATTTCTGAAGAAACAAATGATGAATGTAGTTAATGCCTGTTTTTTGACCCACTATGTCAGAGACTACCAAGAAAATCTTATGTCTAGATTCAGCCATGATTAATGACTGAGAAAAACAATAAAGGAGGTAGTAGGATCAGTTGCAACAAAGACTGCAGTTAAGGTATTGTCTCAAACTCAAAGGCCTGATTACCTGAACAAGAATTTATAAATCCAGGCAAGGTAGCCTATCAATTACTTTTTAATCTATTTTGGTACACAATTTTGCATGTGTTCTCACAGTTTCCTAGAATTATCTGGACATGTTGTGGTAAGTTTTCAAACTCTGCTTAACAATGCACTGATGCTTTTTTATTAAACATTCCAGAAAACAAGAAGCCCAAGCCCTAAGTGTAGGAAGTAACGGAGGAACCAGAATTTCTTAAATTCTTTGCTCTTGTATTTGTGTTTTTCATCACAAGATAACTATTTGTCTGGTATACATAAACAAGTTTATATAAAATTTGGGTTTGTAGATGCTCATAAATGTTCATTTGAACTCTGATGTACAGGTGTACACATTGGCTTTGTTATGGTGATACAAAAACCTTAATTCACACTTTTCTTCAGTCCTGATGGGTACTGACAAACCCTGACTCAGACTGAAAAACCAGCACTGCAGGAACATACACATTTATACACAAGAGTGTGTACTAGGTAGTTTTGCTGCTATAAGTGAGCTGAAAACAAATGATGATGGATAACATCTGAAAGTTGTGCATAGTGGTGCACCTATCATAGGCTATCCCCCTTTGTCCCATGGGATTCCACTAATACAGATGTAATATGGCTTCCTCCCTGAATATAAAAACTGTAAAGCCTGTCACCAGAACAACAGATAGATTATATGATTTCATAAAGAATTCATGACAGAATAGGTGGATAAATACATACATGTTCCAACCACAAGTAAGGAAAATGTTTTTCAGCGAAATAAGTCATATGTTCTCCTATGATGTGGTGTCTGCATAGGATCCATATGCTGGTTTAAGCTTGTTAAAGCCTGACAAATGAGGAAGTTAGGTTGTTCAGAGTGTTTAAATACCCTGTAGAGGTAAATGACTGTGCTGAATGCAAGCTTGTGGAAGTTCTCATTATTTGCCATTCACCCTTTTCTCACTGTTTCTTGCCCCCCCCCCCCCAAAAAAAAAAAAAGTGCTTGAAATACTTGCTGAGTTTAGAGAAATTTCAGTTCTGTCCAGTGTCTGTCCTTCTCAATTTTCATCTGTTTTCTGTAGAGCCTCAAGCTTGTTTTAGCAGTGTAATCTGTTTAACTGACTATACTAATTTACAAAGTCATTGACTAACTTGAAGAGATTTGACAAGAGATTAAAAGTCTTCAGGATAATCCAATTTTCACACACTGTAAAAAATAAGATAACAATTAAGGAAGAAAGTGAGTTTTAAATATTCACTTTTGGTTTTGTTGGTTGATTTTTTTCAATCAAACATGATGGTCTGCAAATTGCTGCTAAAATGCTGCATTGGAGGAGAGTATATGTGTGTAGAGGTCATAAAAAGCCTTAGGATAGTTCAGGTAAATAGTCAAACAGCTAGGAGACATAAGCCTGTAGGAATCAGGGAGCCTGAATCTAAGGGCTCAAAAAGCTGTTTATTATCCACTTTTCATTGTTTAAGCCAAAGAATGGTTGTCTCAAGCAGATCCTGTGTTATTTCAGGGTTTCACCAGGTCTAGAACAATGTCAAGCACGTTTTAATGTTCTGCTAGGTTAACTGCTCTGCTCATGCAGCCCTCCTGCTGAGTAGTCCTCGTTCAGATATGCTTCTAAACTTATTGCATGTTTTTAACTTTGAGGAAAACTCACAGGTCTCATGGGATCTCACTGTGAATTTTGTAACATTATATTTCCTCACTTTATTGATGGGCTTCATTCCAGCAATAATTCTGATTTGCTTTTTAAAATAATTACTGAATTTCACTTTTTTTCTTTATTCTAAGTATCAGGGACTTGTATGTATATAAGTAGACAGTTTTGTTTGACACAGGTTTCTAAAAATGAAGATTAAAATGAATTTCATTTTTTTTCATAAGGAAAGATATATAGGGATAAATTTTGGGCAGCTCCAGGGTAAAAACAAGTTAGTAGCTATCAAACTTTTCACTTCTCACTCCTTTCGCAAAGGCATTCGCAAGAATCTTACTGATAATCTCACTGATATCTATATCTGGCCTGTTCTTTCATGGGTGATAATTACAGCAGCAATGGAAAAGAAACAGTAGAAACAGATGAACAGGCATCAACTTGGATGGCACTGTTGGCAAAGTAGCAAGGCAATTTGCAGTATGTGAAGAGAGAAATGCATCTACTTAATGAGGGTCAGAATTACGCAAAGCCAGGTTAGTGAAGATGAGTGCAAAAGAAGCAGCTAATAGTGAATTTACAGAGATTCACTCTGTATTTTGGGGCTTGCTCCTTACTTTTTTCTGAGTAGATTCTCCATAGCCCTTGGCAAGTCTAAGTGCAGACCTACCATATAATGAATAAGTCTGTTTATATAGTGCCCGCAGTGTGCTGGGGGCTATGTAGTTAGTCCAGCAAATATGGTACCTGTTTGCAGGCATATAAAGCAAAACAGTAGCCATGTGAGACGCTAACTTTTTTTTTTTTTATGTTCTTTAGGCAGCACACGTTTTTGTATGCATTTTCTGCCAAATCACTTTAAGATTTCTGTTCCAGCAGCATGCATAACCAGGCACAGTCAGCCATATAGACCTGTGCAGAATAACTTGTTGGAGAATTTTAGCTCCTGGTTTGTGACCTACTTATACTTAAAATGAGACTTAGAGATGAATGTATTTTTTCCACATATACCTATGCTATGCAGAGCTACTCTTAAATTTAACTTTGCTAAATGTTATGCAAATTCAGTGTATTTTACTTTCACAGTCTGGAATAAAAGTGCTATGCTTTACTTTAAGCACAGATTTTGCATAACAATATTAAGTTCCATATATTATCTTAAAATGCAAAATGTATAAATCTATGTGGTTGCAAGAGCATAAGCAGAACATATTACTCTGTTAAAAGGAAAGCATAGTCCCAGCAGCGTACAGCATCTGTATATTAATCAAGCCCACTGGTGGCTTTGTTTCAGGAAAAAGAAGTTAACTTTAACTTTTTTGCTTTCATTTATGAAGTATGAGGAAATATTAAGCAATAATGCTCTCTAGAAGACAGCATTTAATACATGAAGATATTCACATTTTTATCATACTAGGCTAAAAGAAAAGCCATAAAATTTTCAAATTTATAAAGCTGCAGCAGAGATAAACTCCTAAAATGATAATTTAGCTGTTTCTCTGTCAGTCAAAAATAGCAGTTACAGTTCAGTAATCAGATCCTAGTTCTCAATTTGTCCCTCTTAAAAAATGAAAACCTCAAAGTTTTCTTAATTAAGCAGCCATATTTCCATTAATGTAAGGAAAGCTTCAGAAGACAGAGATGTTGATTATGCACCAATCCCTTCTTATGGCTCTATCCTGTGTGGAATTGGGCAATGGCAGGGCCAGGGGAGGCTCCAAACAGGTGCTGAGAAAAGCAGCAAGGCAATTATTTAATTCAAGGAAGAAGAATTACTTTTTAACCCCCCAAATCATAGAATCATAGAATCATTGAGGTTGGAAAAGACCTCTAAGATCATCGAGTCCAACTGTCGATGGCAATAAGATTTGCCAAAGAAGGTAGTGGCTACTGTCATAGATGTGGGAATGAAGAAGGAAGCAGCAGGCTGCCCTTTCCTTTTCTGGAAACCCTGAGGAGAAAGGAGAAAACATGGAGCTGCTGCAGCGGACACTGGGGATGGGCTTTGGGAAATACACCATTGTTGAAATTTCGGTCTCTTTCCAAGTGAAATGTTTATGATACAGAACAGCACTGCCCATCTCCCTTTTTTCGACTCCTCCACTACACAGGAAAATCAAGAGTCCTGGGCCGAATGCTGGGGCTGCTGTGGAAAATGTGCAAAGGAAGGAAGGGAGGGGTGGCCTGAACAGTTTCCATTTGCTCAATTAAAGATCAAGACTCAAACCAGGATTATTAAAAGTCTGTGTGGACTTACTAAAATCAAACCAAATTTGTTTTTTTCTTTCTACTTTTCTAAATTAATTCTTGGTTTCAGGAGAATGCAGACAAGCTACCAGCTATAGAAATAGTTGCTCCCACTATGGGAAGCCCCACAGGACAGATGACTCTTGTAACTTTATATAATTATGAAACAAAACAAGAGCCGGAGGGTATTATTTTACCATATCTGTAAAAATTTTTTTGCTAGATTGGTTTTGAGTTATAATATTATATTGTTTGTACAATGTGGAGTCTTTTATGAGCTTAATAATTAAGCAATATTAAAAAAAAAAAAAAAGGTAAGGTGGATAAGAAAACAGTTTTTGCCTTTTTGGTTTTGTTTTTTTTTTTTTAACTTAGAAGTAACACTACTCAAAAACTAAGCTTCCTTACACTGTGGGGCTCTGACATATTGACTGACCATGATGTTGTGTGATTCTGCTGTAAAATCACTAACAAAATTGTTTCTACATGTTTGTAGTTCAAGAGCTGCGTTTTCAAAGATATTTAAGCTTTCAATGACAAAAATTGTTGTCAATAGTGATGCATTTTCAAATATATTTAAGCTTTTATTGACAAAAATTGTTGTCAATAGTATTTTCTGCAGCATCTGTTGAAATCCATGGGACTTTCATTAGTACTGTTCCAATAAATGTAGACAATTCACCTATGTGCTTAACTGCATCTTTGGGTGCCTAAACACTTTTGAGAATATAATCTTAAATGACTTGTTTGCAGTAACGTAAGAGCTTGTGACCGACTGCTATCATTTACCTGCACTCACAATCATAATCTCTTCCCTACCCACCAGAACATCCTTTAAAATCTACTGAATAAATCACCTATGCCTAAATAATTACATGTTCAGGTTGTAAACCATTAAGGTCCATTGATTTATTACAAACCTTTAGAATATGATGCTCTGGTTTTGTAAACATTCCCAGGCATATCAAGAAGCATTGCTTCTGCCAGACAAACAAGGCAGAGAAGTGGTATTTCCATGGTTTTATCTTATTCACCAGATTCTGGAAAGCATATATCCACATGAATAATGAAGTTCTATTCCTCACAAAATTAAACCTTTGTTTAGGCATGTTGTTTATCCTAATTGGAGGAAGCATAAAAAGTCAAATTTCCTTATACTGGTACCCTGATAATAGTAGTGGTAAAAGCCGAAGTGGTTGCTTTCTGCTGTCTTATGTTGAGTCTCAGGGTGCCATAAATAGTTAAAAGTTTTCTCAAACCAAATGGTAAAAACTTGTGTTAAAAGCTCATGGATTTTCCAGTTCACTGTACAGATTCTTCTCACAGAAAAGCAATTTAGTCCATACTGGATTTTTAAAGCTGTTATCAGTGCCATAAATGGTTTGACTATATTTAAAGTTACTGTATGTCTTTCATGTGTGAATATTATTTTTAAGAAAAAGGATAGGAGGGAAATAAAAATATGAAGCTTTTTTTTGAATGCCATATTAATTAACTTGAATTTTTAGATTCCGTAACACATTGCTAGTGTGATATAATTTAATGTATAGTGTGTTCTGCCACATATTTACCACTGATTTTGAAAAGAACTTTTGGCATGTATTTGTAGGAAGCTTATTTTTTTACTTGTTGTTGGTTTGCAATGTGCTCACATGCACAAAACTTATTTTTTTATGTGATTTCCTAATTGTTCTATATGTGATGCAGTAGTTGTTGCATGGCTGTACATCAGACTGAACAGAGCTGCCTAGTTGCTGTTTTCACTTGATGATAAGCATGTCATAAGCCTTACAAAAGGGGAAAGGAGAACTTCTGTCTTCTCTATGATGACTCAGGAAAGTCATTTCTAGACAGATTGATTGAAAGGACTTCCTCGCACACTGCGTCTGTTCTGGGTATCAGTGCATAGATCAGTACCCAGACCAATGCTCTGGATAACCCTATTTTTAGTTTTATGACTGATACTCCAAGCTGATCTTGATTCCTAATCTTAAACCTAGACTGGCAAGTTCCAACTTAAATGTCTGGTAAATTAAACTTATACTCCCCTGTTTCCTGAGGATGACATAATAAGTTAGAAATTAAACCAAAGCTATTTTGGTTTGTATTGTTTAATCTACGTAGCCCAGTAGAATATATTTTTTTGGTTCTTCATTGATCACTGCAGTGGGTTAACCTTGGCAAGCTGCCATATGCCTACCAAGCTGCTCTCTCACTTCCCCTCCTTTGTGGGACAGAGAAGACAATAGGATGAAAAAGTTAATGAGTCGAGATAAAGACATTGCTTACCAATTATTATTGTGGGCAAAACAGACTTGGCTTGGTGAAAAATTTATTGTCAGTTAAAATAGATTTGGGTAGTGAGAAACAAAGACAAACATTAAAACACCTTTCCTCCCCCCTTCCCCCATGATCAGCTTTACTCCTTCACTCATGACTCTTCTACTCCTCCTCACCCAGCAGCGCAGGGGAGATGGGAGAGTATGGTCAGTACATAGTGGTTTCCCTGTACTGCTCCTTCCCTCTCACACTTTTTCCCCTTATCCAGCATGGGGTCCTCATGGGCTGCAGTCCTTTAGGGATGTCCATCTGCTCCATCGTGCTCTTTCCAGGGGCTGCAGGGGATCCCTGCTCCACACCTGGCACACCTCCTCCCCCTTCTCCTTCTCTCACCTTGGTGCTCACAGGGCTGTTTCTCATACTTGTTTCCTCCCTCTGCTATGCAGTGTTTTGCACTTTCTTACATACACTTACTACAAGGCTGCCTCTGCAGCCTCCTGCTGCCAACACCTGGGCACCTGCACCTGATACACTCACTCAGACACCAGCACTGAGATCTAGGGGTACTTCTTGAGTATGTAGACCAACTTAGCAAAATGTATAGCTCCAACTACTTTCACGTAATGTGCTCAGGACCTTGTACAAATCATAATGTACACCCGCCACCTTCCACTCTGTGGTATCCATTTCTCTTTAAAGATATTCCCTAAAGTCTGCATTGAAGGTTTCTCCAAAGACTTGGGAACAGCTTAGAGTTTGAAAAGATGTTCTTAGCTGTAATTTTCACATGTAGCATTTCCTTTTTAAGCTCCTTAGCCCCTGTGCTTAGGGATGGTAAGCGTGGGCATGCAATCTAAAAAACTGCAAACAGTGGAGCATTAGAACTGAAACATGGGGGATTTGTTTCTGTTTTGTTGCCACTGAATATGAAGAAAGAAGGGAGAATATAGGATAGGATATAAAATAATTTTTTCCTACACTTCATACAGAAATATGCATTTAAGAGGTATCAGTTTGAGCATCATGATAAAGAACTAAAAATCTTCCCTTGGAGTATCTGGAAGAGGAATGTGTTTAACTTACGTTGTCAAGGTAACACCAGCAGCATTTGCAGGCCCCTTGAGTGCTTTATTTTCCATTTTTTAGTATTTGCCTGGTTTGGTGACCAGAGTTGCACACCCGTCAGAGTGTTCTCAAGGGCCAACAGGTCACTGCTGAAATCTACCCATTAGACCCCTCCACTGCTTTGAGGTGATCTTGTAGCTATGTGAGAAAATAGGTCGTTTGAATTTTTTTTCCAAGCATGACAGGTTTGAAAAGTCCTGTCTAAAATATTTTTTACAAAGTTTACTTGACACTTACAATGCACTTTGGAGGAAGGGAAGGGGCAGAAAGAATTAAAGCCACAAAAAACGGGGTTTGTCCTTTTTGTTTTCTACCACGAGCAGAATGTCATTGTGCTGGACACCACACAGAACACAGGATTAGAGTTAGGTTTTGAAAGCCCCCTTTGTAATGCAAGGAGCTCTGCATGCTTATTTTTTCCACTGGGGCTTTGCTGATAGAGCCATAGAAATAATTTCACAATTATTCTGTTTATTCATTATAGTGCACTAATTCCCTGTCTGAGTCTTTACTGCACATTAAACAATATGTGTCCGTAAATTAGTTGCAAAAATATACTGGCAAAATAATTAGCTTTCTGGACCTGTCTCTGCATTTTTCATCAGAACGGTTGCAGCCTCTACATTGGATTTCACAGTATGGTGACTGTAGCTGCAGGAACACTGTGGGGCTCTATTTGTGAGAAGTCTCATGAATTGAATCCCACGGTTCTGTCCACAGGGGGTGACTAGCAATGAACCAGCCCCCATATATTAAAATATACTGAAGTACCTTTTCAAGGGCAACTGCCAAATGGTTTTCCCTTTTCACAATTAACAGCTAACTTCTCCTGCTCCCCTCAAAGGTGCAAGCTTCTTACTTAACTCCATGACTTAACTTTGATTATTTCGACAGGCTCAGTAGTATGAGTTTATTCTCTTCTGGGACTAGCTGTCTTTTCCCCTAAATCTTTTAGAGGTTTTTTGTCATCGGCTGCAGGCAAATATCTGTTTTCTACATTTGCTAACGTATACAGCCTGGAATGTAAGCCATCATGTTTTATGAGTAAGATCAACAGGCATAGTTAACGTACTTTCTTAAATACCAACTGGAATACACAGAATGTGTCTTCATTGGCATTTTAGTTCTGATCTGAAATGTGTTTTAGTAGTGAATCTCTCAAAATCATTTCCCGTGCTATGGTCTTAGAGCAGATGGACTGGATTTCTGTTGGGTGAAAATAAACTGGATGATGTACTCCAGGAACATTCATAATCCTCTCTGACCTCTTATGGTTATTCAGTCAACAGGACAAGAATAGAGCTAATCTGAGGTTAAAAAAAAAAAAAAAATATATATATAGTCTAGATATCAGGTCCTCAGAAGCAACTGTTTCACTCAACAGAACTGCGTAAGATGGACTGAGCCAATACTAAGTCTCATTGAAATCAATGACACTTTATTCATTTCCCCAAATGCTGGGAGAAATGACTTCACCATTTCCTGAACTGACCAAGAATTTGCATCTCTGAGAAGACAATAATTTAAAACTTTGGTTTAAATAGGGTTGCTTTCCACTATCAAGTTCTAATTAACTCAGTGTAATTTCTCTCTGTATGAAAATCAGTCCGAAACCATAGAGTCCCTTGAAAAATCCAAGTATTTCTGGTTTGACTAAATAAAAAGCAATAACAAAAAAAATCTTATGCTATTTTGATAAAATTGCACACAGTTTTAGAGAGAAAATAAAACTTGAAAAAGAGATAAAATTTCTATAATTTCATAAAAAACTGATTTGGCTCAACTGGAATTATAGATGAAGGTTTTATGCATCTTCTCTTCTAGTCATTCCTTTTTTTTGTGTGTTGTCATCTTCCAAAGCAAAATTCTGATGAAAGAGTTGGATAAAGGGTAGTGCACTCCAAATCGTTGGGAAAGTACATTACTTGGCTGACAGCCATTTATAATTAATATCAGAACAGCAGTAAACCAAAATGACTACTTTTCCACCTGATATAACTTGTCTTCTGTCTTGTCCTCTTTAAACGCACTATATCTATTGGCATATCCTTCTAAAATCCCTTTCAGTGCTGTGTTTTGATCTCTTTAGCCAGTTGATCCCATTTTCTCACAGTGTAATTTTATTTAATTGAACAATGTTCTCTTAATTAAGAAATAATTAAAGTGGAATTTCACTTAAAATATCTAGACCTTACCTTCTTTCCTGTTTTGCTCAAGAAGATGATCTGTTAGAACACCTGTGTTGAACGAAAAAACACAACTTGTATTAAGAGGTTAAACTGTTTTAATCATAATAAAAGTTATCTTAGTACTGCAGATAACCAGAAGGATCTTTTCAGTCTCCTCCTTATCTCTTTTAAATCTCACAGAGAAATGAGAAATCTCTTCTTATATTCTCCTGGATCTAATTTACATACTGTCAGCACTCTCAGCTGGTCTCAGAAATTGACACATGCAAGAGAATTAAAAGAGAAATAATAAGATGAATTATGAAAGAAATGGATATTTGCAAAGAACATGCACAGAGCATACAGTAAAATAGAAAATGTAGCAGTTAAGGGTCATGTATGCATTTCTTCTTTTAATATAAGTACATAATTATGATTACTATGTCTGAAATCCAATTATTTGGGATTCCAGATATTTGGGAAGAAAATTCTGTCAAAGACTTTCCATCCTATTATTTTTATTCAGTATGTAATATCAGCGGAAGCAAAATGATTCAACACAGAATATGAGTGCCCTTGGCTATCTCATAAATATATATATAAAATATATATAAATATATACTGTATATATGTATATACATATTATATATTTTGTATATATAAAGAAGCCTTTGATACACCAAGTCAGATGATATTAATAACAACAGCAGGCTAGTGCTAATTTAAACTTTCATTAGGTTCCTGCTAGTAACTCTTCAACTTCATCATTCCTTGACAAGCACAAGGGGACAAATGCCACTTTTCATTTTCCAAATATGCTACATTTAATAATGAAAATGTTTTTAAGCTTTATGTTTCAAATGGGAGCTTTTAAAGTAGAATGTTTTTAATAAGAGTGAGGTGTAAGGATCCACCCTGTGGCAGAGCTGACCAGTCAAAAGTTAGGGTGAGGAGAATGAAAGGCATGAGAATTAAGGATTGTTTTAAAGAAAAATAAGCAGGCCATATCTATGTGTGTATATACACACATTCTTGTCATATTTCCACTGAGTACTTTTGAAAAGCAGTAAGCGTTCAGAAATAATTTACTTTTTTGAAAAAATCCCATGTTTTGAGTAATATATTCGGACCATCTCTAGCAATTGCTAGTTCTGCTGGTAATTGTTGAAGACTGAAAAGCTCTTGTTATGTGCATATGTGATAAACTCCCCAGAGATGGCATGGCAAATATTAAACCTGCTGTATATGCTTGATCTGAACCATAAAAGCAAGTGCATAATCAAATAAAACAGGCCTATAAAGTGCACTCACACTTCAAAGCTTGTGATTAAAATGTCTTTGTTGGATTCAATGTTTATTGGGCTTCAATGATTTCTAGAGCAAATGTGCTAATTTTACTCAAGGTTTGACCTGTCCCTTTCCAGGACCCAAGAGGATCTTTTTGTTGCATTTCATTGTGTGCGGGGCATAGGGTGGTGGATCTCAGCTGGCATGGTTTTGACAGGTCTGCGGTAGTGTGATGGACAACAGGGTTTGGCCCTATGCAGGCAGCGTGGTATTTCTGCTCATGTAAAATGAGCAGCCAACACCGGCTTCCAATCCAGCCCTCGTGCTGGCAGTGCCCAGATGGTGGATGTAATGGACAGAGAAACATTTTAAGGCTATAGCTATGCATACATGTTACCGCAATATAGGTCAGTGTCTGAATTTGCACAGCATTAGCTAGGTGGTGATAGTTGTTTGACTGACCTCTCTTTTTCAGTTTCATAATCACAACTTTTGCTGTTTGTACTGGTTTTGACTGGGATAGAGTTAAATTTCTTCATAGAAGCTTGTATGGTGCTATGTTTTTGTTGTGGTTTAACCTCAGCCGGCAGCTAAGCACCACACAGCCGCTCGTTCACTCCCCCCCTCAGTGGGATGGGGAAGAGAATCGGAAGGGTAAAAGTGAGAAAACTCATGGGTTGAGATAAAGACAGTTTAATAGGTAAAGCAAAAGCTGCGCACGCAAGCAAAGCAAAACAAGGAATTCATTCACTGCTTCCCATGGGCAGGCAGGTGTTCAGCCATCTCCAGGAAAGCAGGGCTCCATCACGCGTAACGGTGACTTGGGAAGACAAACGCCATCACTCCGAACGTCCCCCCCCTTCCTTCCTCTTCCCCCAGCTTTATATGCTGAGCATGACATCACATGGTGTGGAATATCCCTGTGGCCAGTTGGGGTCAGCTGTCCTGGCTGTGCCCCCTCCCAGCTTCTTGTGCACCTCCAGCCTTCTCAGTCAGTAGAACATGGGAAGCTGAAAAGTCCTTGACTAGTGTAAGCACTGCTTAGCAACAGCTAAAACATCGGTGTGTTATCAACATTATTCTCACCCTAAATCCAACACACAGCACTGTACCAGCTACTAGGAAGGAAATTAACTCTTTCCCTGCCAAAACCAGAACAGTTTTGCATCTGTGATGAGAGCAGTGTTGATGTTTTAGCTATTACTGAGCAGTGCTTGCGCAGTGCCAAGGCCTTTTCTGTTCCTCAACCTGTCCTGCCAGTGAGTGGGCTGGGAGTACACAGGAAGATGGGAGAGGACACAGCTGGGACAGCTGACCCCAGCTAACCAAAGGGATACCCCATACCATATGGTGTTGTGCTCAGCAATAAAACTGGGGTGAGGTGGAGGTTGAACTGACACCCAGTCATCACCACAACCATAAGTTAGCGGTGAGCAATTTATTTTTTTTTTTATCACTTGTTTCTCTTGGTTTTGGTCTTTTTATTATCTTTGTTGTTTTCTTTTTTTTCTTTTTTTAGTTATTAAACTCTTTATCTCAACCCATGAGTTTTCTCACTTTCACCCTGCCAATTCTTTCCCCCATCCCACTGAGCAGGGGAGTGAACGAGCGGCTGTGTGGTGCTCAGCTGCCTGCTGATACTGTTGTATGTATATGAGTGTGCACATGGATGATTCCTGTGAAATAGCTAAGATGCTATAAATCCATATCTCTGCTTGCTTTGATGTGACTTGTGTTGCCCTCCTCTAGATATACATACACTAGCTTGTTCCTTGTGATGTCAGATGCTGGAAAGAAAATTCCATTGATAACATTAAAATATGTCACAAAGAAGAGATATTAAAATATTCTTCACTTATCCTACTACATTTCCCTTTAGGGTTTACAGCAGTGGATCTACATGGGCTCCCTTTTGCTGTAAATAGCATATCCCTGTATAGGAACCTAAACAATGAATCTACTGTTTGGAATTGCCTGATTTCTAAAAATGAGCAGATATTTAGTCCCACAAGCCACAAAGAACAGCAGAAAAATACAGTCATGGAGAAAGGCTGATGAAGGGTTGGATGCAACGCCAGATTTCTGAATGATGTAGGAATATTTCACAGCGGTGGGATTCTTGAGTGCAGTCAGACAGCAAAAGGGATCTTTATAGAACATATAACTTCTATAAATAGTCTGTGAAAAGTTTGTCATTAAAAAGTCAGATGAAAAACATAAACACAAAGATTTTAAAATAATCTTGAATGTAGGCTGTATTGTGCCATCAGTATCTTTCAGTGGTTTTGACAGTCATTTCCTCTTTTAAAAAAATCAATGGAATAATATACCAATATATTCGATGTAGGATAAGTATACTGTATAAGAGCAACGTTCACCTTTTCAATGCACAAATACCATTTCAAATTGGCGTATTTTTATTGCATTTTGACTGTTTTTATTAACAGTTCCATGAAGCTCTTACTTAAGTAACCAATACTAAAAGTATATTTTTTTACTTCTTTTATCTTCTGGTATAAACTTTGGAAATGTAAAACAGTATTTTTGATTCTGCAGTTCTTCTTCCTCGTACATAATCATTTCAACCCCCCAAAACCAGGTGTAAAGTGTTACTGCCTGAATATTCTATTATGGGAAATTCTCTGCCTACTTTGCACAGATCTAAATGATTAAATAAATAATTATACAGAGAAAATCATCTCATAAGAAAAATAGGTTAAAAGGGAAAAAAAAAAAAAGCAGCACATTTTTTCAAAAGTGGAGCAAATGGTTGATAACTTCAGAATAAAATAGTACTTTCCTAGTCTCCTTTCTTCCACAGCTATTTATCCTCAACTACTGTTTCACATTAATTCCTTAAACACTGGGGGGAAAAAAAGACATTGATTTAATTGGAATGAGACTAGATCTTTTTTTGTGAGCTGTTTTGAGTTCAAGTAGTTCTGGGTCAGCATTAAGATTATTGGCTAGATCACTGTTTATTTCTTAAATCCAATGATGTCTGCCTTGTTGTAGGTACTGTTTCATTCTTATCTTCAATACTAGTGTGAAGTGCTACTAGATTTAAGTGAAAGAAAAAGGGTTTGAAGAACAGATGATAATGCCATCTACATTAAAACAAACAAACTCAACATGAAAAATGCATAGTTAGGGAAATAATTATTTTTCTCCTCCAGTTTCACAAAAATCATTAAACTGTATTATACGGTCCACTTAATAATTTTGCTTAACACTACAAAATGTATTTCATTTGGTACTAAAGAATAAATGGTCAATGACTCACATATATTAATTCAGGAACATCTGCCTGTTTACAGATAAGAGTCAGGGGAGGAAGGCAACTGTGTTGAAGCTCTTTCTTGAAAAACAATGTTTTCCCATATTGAAAAAAAAAAAAATATGCAGAGGTAGTAGTTGATTAGTGGATTGACATTGTTTCTCAGATGTCATCATGTGGAGAAATGTTCAGGTACTTTAAATCCTTGCTGTGTCAGTCCCCAGTCTTGAAGTACTTTAGAATTGTTAGTCTTTCGAACTGCTGATAGTCTAAACTGAAGAAGTATATGAAGTTCTAGTCATTTGTCTCATGGTGAAATTAAAATGACCTCCATATTGTGTTTGCCTTTTGTTCTGTTTTGTCTTGTGGATTTTTTTTTTTTTTTTTTTAATGATTGCACAAAACCAACTTGTTTATACTGAGTTCTTGTAAGGTAAGGAGGGAAGGAAAAAAAAAAGAAAGAAAGAAACAAAAATTTATATAAACCCAGAAAGGAATGTTGTATATTGTGAGCTTAAGAAAAACAATTGTGGTTGTTTGGCTCAGATTTTTTTGTTCAAACATAAACTACAACCCATTTTTGGCCTCATTTATGGAATTGGTAAACACTGGTGGGATGGGGGGGAATGTAATTATTGTAGACTGTGGCTAAATCGGTTTCACCCAAAATGATTTAGTTAGCACAAATGGTAATGTATAATGAATGCATGTTGAATGTATAATGCTCTTCCTTGTAGTACTTGTTATCAGAAGTAGTCAATGCCAAAATTTTATTTTCACATACAATGTATTTTATTCTAATTACTTTAAATTAATTTGACCAGAAAAAGAGAGATAACAGTGTGGAGAGAATGTGAATGATAGTCTACAAACATGCAGAGAGACAAAATGGAATTAATTTAGAATTTTTTTAATGATTGTCCTTTTTAATAGCTGGGTGGGGTGGTGACTGAGACTGTATTTTCAATTACTCTTCAGGTCATTAATGTTGATTACATTCTTCTTCTAACCATAAGTCTTTATTTAATGAAAATGTATGCCACCCACTAAGCAGGCATGTAGTTAGGGAACAATACAGCAGGATTTGATTGCCCTATTAACAATAATCATCATGAGACTTTGGGAGTAATAATTTAATGACTTCTTGCACTCTTGTGCTACTTTTTGGTGGTGTTCATTTAGCATGTACTACAATGATATCTCTAATGAAATTAAAAGTTACCAGCAAGCATTATTAGGTAGAGATAGGCAGGTATTGAAATACGAGACTTAACAGGGCTCCAGCGACTGCCATTAAAATATCTGTGGACAAGGTAACTTAATTTGAATAAAGCAGGGTGGCCTCTCAGAAAAGTAATACATATTTTTCAATGACTGACAGGGTTCATGTGGAGGAGATTGGGGGGCAAAGGGGGAGGGAAATGTTGTTTTGTTTGTCTTTCTCCTCCTCACAATTCACAGTCATTGCCAGCCTTGTGGACAAAATGCAAGGCAGGTGGCACAGAGCTGGAACCGACCCTATGAGAGAAAATGGTGGCACAGTTAAAAGGTTCTGTTTTATGGGGCTCAGTCTTGCTTACAAGCAGGTCAGCTGTAAAACTCTCACCTGGTGGGCGTAGCTCTGGTCACACTCTGTTCCCTAAAGAATTCCCTCTTCTGCACTCTGAATTGACTTGTGGAAATCATTTTACAGAGGCAAAAAATAAGCTATCACAGAAGACATTTTACTGTCTTTATATAAAGAACTTCAGTTAGGGAAGGTAGCTGCTGTTGTTGTCTGTGCCTTCAACACTTCTTTGTGCCAGAATGGAGAACTCTCTGTTTCAATTATCTGGTTGTATATTTGCACACATTTTCTCCTCACTCAGCTAATTCTCAGAACTTTATCATACATATTCAAGCTAAAGAGTACAGTTACTAAGGTTGTTACTAAGCAGAGACCTACTACTGAAACAATGTCAACCACAGAAACTGTGCTCTGAGCATCCGAAGAACACGGGCACACAAGAATGAGGAGTCCGTTGCCCGAGTAGTGCTGTGTGAGGTCAGCTGCATGCATGCTCACAAAACCCAATGTAATTCTTTTCCAAAACCTTTCTTCCAGCATAAAGCACACTTCAGTCAGCGTAACCAAAAAATAGAACTTACTCTTTTTGAGATATTGCTTGAGATCGTGTTTGATTATATCAGTCCATCAACTGAGACTCTGTCAGTGAGTGAGTGAGAGGTCCTGCTCCATTCCAGTGCGAAGTTAAACTTTACTGCAGTTTGATGAAATTAATCTATATAACACCAGAGTGAAACTCTCAAGGGACTTTCACAAGGCCAATAACCACATCTCGTCTTGGAGGCAGTACCTAACAGATGAAAGGTTGTAAAAAGGTAACCTCCTAGAACCTCACTGGCATAACTGCTGATCAGTAAACCTAGTGCATTTCAGCGTGAGATCAAAGTATAAGTCACTTTCAGCACTGGCTGAAGGTAAACATTCCCATTTACAGATGACAGATGGTTTAACAAGCTGTTCTTTATTATATTCCACTAGTTACCAACTGCCTAGGACCCTGAAGTTCGTACTTGGTTTGTTGTCAGTCCATCAACTGGTCATATCGCAGAACGGAGGAAATTTAAGCTTTCCAGGAGGGCTTATTCACACCCAAATAAAACAATGGAGATTTAAACTTGTGATGTTAAACAAATTAATTTTCAGCTCACACATAAGTATGGGCAAACCTAATAATGTGTACATAATACAAAAAGGCAATGGAAGACTTTGTTGTTTAAAACAAGCCACAAGGAATACCTGAATTCCCAGTAAAAAGGGAATTTAGGCTACCACATGAGGTCAAAATAAAATGTTTGTGATTGCCCTTTATCTCATTTATGTTAAGCTGATTGGGTATTTATGCTTTGCTCTGTACTAGTGGCAAAACCTCACACTATGTAGGTGCTGGAGCAATCTCATAACTAGTGGAGTGTAGTAGCCCTAGAGTTTCTAATATTGCTTTCACTCGTACCAGTGTCCTTCATACTGCCTGATGCAGTTGGTAAAAGTTCAGTTTCTTGACTTACACCCTGTGATAAAGTCGTGGATTATGTGGATTTTAAGATGACTCCATAATCATGTTTTCATTCCACTTGAAACACACATTTAACATATTTTTCTATTTTTACGTATAAGAGAAATTGTGCTTACACTTCAGAGAACTTTTCACATCATCTCTTTAAATTGCTGTGAATAGGAATACTTCCAGAGTGGGAAGAGTGGGAAGACTGTAAATAGTTAAAAAGTAGTCAGTGTCCTAGAAGCTAATAAGAATGTATATGTACTCTTGTTATAACTTTACAATATATGCCAACCGTCTAAGTAAAACTCCCTACAAATGTAGAGAGTATCCAATATAATTCTGTATTTAATGCAAATCTAGAATTTTGTGTTTAATGTAAATACAGAAACAAAAGTAGATATCCATATGATTAAGGAGGTTATATCCAGCTCTGCACTGAGGCTTGCCTTGAAATTTATCCAGCGGGCAGAATAGTGCTGTTGGCCACAACCCTTACCCCATGACCAGACCTCCCGTGCTGTGCAGCACTTGTAGGCCAAATGCTTCCAGTAGCCATCAGGCTAATTGAATACGCACTGTACCATTGTCCCAGGAAAGATGAGAGTCAGGAGCCAGTGGGTGCTACTAGAACAACTTCTGCTACTAGGGCACTCTTTCCTGAGTGGTTTGTTCTCTTGCATGTACCTGGAAGGGCACCCGCCTGCTGATGGCAGAGAGCAACAGTCCCCGAGTGATAAAACAACCATCCCAGATAAAAATTTTGCCTAGATGGAAGGGCAAAAACCTACTAGCATTGTTCTGTGTAAAGGCTCTTGGGAACTCTCCAAGCTTCAAGTGATTAGAAAGGCAGGTTTGGTACCTGTTCAAGTAACCTGTTTGTCACAAATGGCTCTTCTTAACTGAGGTGAAGGCACAAACCCACTGATTTTGACAGAAACAGGAATCTAGTCCTTCAGTAATGCAGGTTAAATTTTGAGCTTAAGTATCTTACGTATCTTTTTAGGCCCAGGTTCCTGTTTTTGAATAGTTTAATTGTTGCTGCTCTCCAATAATGTCCATTTCAGTAACTGACACCTTATCTCCTTATTATTCTTAAGATCACTTAAAAGAGGAATAAAACTGACTCAAATAGTCATTAGTTAACCAATTGCTATCTGGGCAAGTAGTAGAAATAAGTTTCATTGTTTATGGACTTTTTATGTTTTATCACAGGAAATTTGAGGACAAAACCTAATACTAAGCAGATACAGTGGAAAGCAGAAGGAAGTATCAGACTGCACAGAGCTTTCTAACAATACACAACAAAATTTCTGCATAATTCCCTCACAAAATCTTACTCCTAAAAATTAATAAATGTGAGTGCCAAAAACTAGCTGCTGTGCAAGCTTATAGCTTTACAAGAAGAAAAATTCAACCTGTTAAGTCTTGTGACTGTGGGGCAAGTGTCAATACAAGATTAGATGAGACCCAAAAAGTGCAAAGAAAAAAAAAAATCCATTCTAGATGCTATGTCTTGTAAAGCAGTACAAAGCACATCAGCATTGGAAGGCAGTATAACAGGAACTGTTATGAATATCAATCACAGAAAGTGTTTCTTTATATCCCATAAATTCACACAGCACAGTCTGACTGGCATACAATGTCAAAGTTAAAGTCAACTTTAATGGAAGTAGTATTTCACCCTTGATGCTCAAACCCAACCTGATGTTTTCTTCTATTCGCAAAACATCATGATTTCAGGTCAAACAGAAAAGGTGTTACCTTACAGTATTTATCATGTTCAGGAAACATGCAACATGCTGATGACTCATGTGGAGTGATTCTGGTCACACAATAGGAACTACAATGCTGCAGTGGTGTATATTAAAATAGACTTTTTGTCACTTCAACAAAATTCTGTTTTATTGGCAATAGTGGGAAAGAGTGTGTCACTTACTATGAAAAACAAGTGAAATAATTTCTGTAAGTTTTTTTGTTTTTTTTTTAAGTGTGGTTCTACAAGTTGTATTGCTAAACTCAAGCTTTTATTGCATGATTTGGTGATCTACGTAAACATCCTTTGCTTAGACTCAGAACCACATAAGATGCCTCCTGTATTTGATATATATTTTATCTTTATTTGTATCCAGTGAAGAGATGTCAAGAGGTATTTAATCTGCTCAAGTGTGGCATCAGATGGTTATTATACAAAGTGTATCCATTGTATTTCAAGAGTCTTTGTCTTACTCGTTCATATGGTTGGTCTTTTTCTCCCACTTCAAGGAGTTTTATGCATTAATCTAAACTTTTAGAGGAAAAAAATGTGTCCAGGCATTTTTCATCTGCTTCCACATACAGCACAGAAAGGGAACTATTTCAATCTTGCCCTGCTAATCTTTCCTAGCTCTTCACTTGAGTGGTTCTTCATCTTCCATCTGTCTTATTAGGCAGACACCTTTGTCAAGCACCAGGAACTGATTTCTGTTAGATTCCTCCCTTGGTTATCCTATCTATTAGTAACCTATACTTGAGAGTATTTTCTGAATATTTAAGGCATATATCAAATAGTTGTATCTAAATCTCTTCCACAGAAGAACTCTGACATTAAGAAAATGAAAATCTGTTTTAGTCATACAACATTAAAACTGTTGTTTGACATTTAAAGGATTGTTTGGTGCAGATCTTCTACTGGATTTAGGTTGGGTTGCTTTTTGAATAGTATTTCAAAGGGAAATAAAATCTGCAAGAGAATTTTCTGCAAAAGAAGTATCTCTCAGAAAGTTAAAAACAAAAAAAGATGTTTGTCTGATAAATATTCACTGTAAAGGCTTTGATTTTAATTCCTGATACTTCCCAGAACTCCTAAAGCACAAAAAGAGAATGAAACCAGCTTGGTGATTTGAGGTCTTAGGGTTTTAATAACATTGATAGCAATATGATTAAAAAGTAATGGGAGGCTTGGTAGAGTCAGCAATTCTACGTTACAATTAAAGAGACAAACCTGAGAAAGTGTGATTTCTCTTGGACTTTAATTTTTTGGAATGAACTAATTAAATGCTAATTAAATTTACTAATCTCACTTAAAAACTCTCCAAACTGGGGGGGGGGAGGCAGGAAACCACCACCACCACCACCACAAAAAAAAAAAGCTAACAGAAAAGGCAACAGAGAGTTTTTATATGATTAAGAAGTAAAGAGAACACAGGTGATTTTAGGGTGTTTTCCTTTTATGTTTTGCACCCTTATAGCTCACAGTATTTGTTCAATTCTTTGACACAGAATGGTGATTACCGCTTTCTTATAGAAGTATGTAAATACTGTATATTCTTTAGCTTTGCAGCTTCTTCAATTTATGTTCTGTTTTTGTTGTATTTCTAAAATCTCCAGAGACTTGAACACTTCTCTGTTTACGTATCGCTTATTTGGCATATAAGCATGGGAATGTTTTTCTGCTGAAGCTTTTTCCTTCAAATTGCTTCCACTCATACTGCTGTTGAAATAAGGGGTTTGGAGATTAATTCGTACTGGTGCATCTCTTCTGAAAAACAGTTATGATTCATAAAGATCTTGAGTTTCGTGAAGCTCTAATAACTAAGAATTGAATGTCTGCCTAGAAAAGGATCAACAGAGCTGCAGGAAACCATGTCCCCATGCAAGGGGAAGTTACTTAGCCATGAGAAATGTGCTCCAGTTTAGGATACACATAACCTCACTTGCAACAAGTTGGGTGAAGGACAATAGAAGTAGTAGAGGCACATAGCCTTACAAAAACAGCAAACAGATTGGGAAATAGTTGGGTTTTGTTTGGTGTTTTTTTTTTTTTTTAATCTGATGTGGAATATCTGAGGGACTAGGCAAGTACTGTGTGAACTTCCCAGTAACATCAGTTGCCAGAAATTTTTTGCAGCCCAGCTATATTGATATAGTACCGTCTACATTAATATTATACCAGTGGTGGTAGAAAGTAACTAAATCCTTCATAATATATATACACAGCTAATTGTTCTCCCTGAATAAGAGCAGTGTCCCCACATTTTTATGGTGTCAAGTTAGGCACTTTCCTACAACTACCCACACAGATGTGTGATAGTAACAACCAGGAAAAAATATCAAATTAGAACCTTCTGTAGAAGATGAAGGTTTTGGAAAATTGTTTCAATGAATGTCAGTTATTAGCAAAACAGTGGGACTGAAAACTGGTTATTTTAAATAAATTTGTCTGTTTCAATATTTTATTAATAAAAAACTTGAATTTTCATGTGTCTTGGTTTCGGCAGGGATAGAGTTAATTTCCTTCCTAGTAGCTGGTACAGTGCTGTGTGTTGGATTTAGGGTGAGAACAATGTTGATAACACACCGATGTTTTAGTTGTTGCTAAGCAGTGCTGACACTCGTCAAGGACTTTTCAGCTTCCCATGCTCTGCCGACGGAGAAGGCTGGAGGTGCACAAGAAGCTGGGAGGGGTCACAGCCAGGACAGCTGACCCAAACTGGCCACAGGGATATTCCATACCGTGTGACGTCATGCTCGGTATAGAAACTGGGGAAAGCTGGCCGGGGGGGCCGCTGCTCTGGGACTGGCTGGGCATCGGTGGGTGGGTGGTGAGCAACTGCATTGTGCATCACTTGCTTTGTATATTCTTCTTATTATTCTTCTTATTATTAGGATTTTATTCTATTTTAATTATTAAACTGTTTTTTTCTCAACCCATGAGTTTTTCTCACTTCTACTCTTCCAATTCTCTCCCCCATCCCACTGGGGGTTGGGGGGAGAGTGAGTGAGCGGCTGTGTGGTGCTCAGTTGCCAGCTGAGGTTAAACCATGACATCATGTCAGAATGTTTTTTCTGTGTAAAAACCAAACTTTGTTCTCATTATGAACATTTTAGACTCATAGTAAAAAAATGCTTTAATGATGTTTTAAGAATGCTTTAATCAAAATATTACCTAGACTCCAACATTTAAAATTTGCAATATTGAGATACTTGAGAATTTCAGAATATGACAAAACTTTCATAAGGCAGAAAAGATATTTTTAACAAAATCTCCATATAAGTACTCTATTGATGGAAAAAAAAGCTAGATAAGTTATAATACAACTCCAGCTAGTTTACCAGGGAATCAAGTACCAGGGAATCGGGACCATAGCCAGTTTCTTACGCCTTTGTTCCCCTTGGGCCCAGTCTTTATGGTATTCATTAAGGATAATGTGTTTCTTAAACTGTATCCAACTGGTTCTTTCTACAGGCATTTTTTTTGTGTACAGCTGTTTATATTTTCAGATATCTGTATTTACACATGAAAAATAGAGATGTGGAATTTGATTTTCTAACGACTAGGCTGTTTTTTTCTGTTGAATTCATGCTTATATAGTCTATTAGATATAGATTATTCAGTCGAGATGGACAGTAATGGATGCTGATAAATTCCTGAAGAACCAAAGAGCACTGGGTTTGTTTCCTTAAATAAAATATTATACATGTCTTCACCAAAATGGTATGAAATTTTTGTATTCTTCTAGATCTACAAAGATTTTGGATGCTTTGATAAGAGTACTAGGAAAACATTTTATACACACTGCCTCTCCACAGGCATGATAAACTTTGCTCTCTGTTATGACCATCGTTGCCTTTAACAGCATTAACATCAGGTAGAGTTAAACCAAGACTCCCAGGATTGTCAGTGCACCTGGATCTACTGCATATCTTAGTCACGTCCTGACATACATTCAGGTCTCATTCTGGTATATCCTGATCCTCCCCAAGCCCAAGTTTCCAGTGGAAGAATAAGTAGAAAGAGTTTGTTGTGTGTTTCAGCATATTGCTTAGTCTAAACAAAGTGGGAGACCAGGACAGTGATGTGTATCTGCTCTGAAGTTTGGACACACCCAGTGACGTTTTGCAATAGTTCACCATTGAGGTGATTCTGAAATACGTTGTTGCACTAGAAAACATTTTTTCTTCTCTTGAGTGTAGACCCTGTCGTGTATTAAATATCTTTAAAAGAAATCCATCTGAAGGCTGATGATGGGTGAGACAGTGAGTCTCACTTTAAACTCTTGAGTTCAAGACTTTAAAAATCAAGGCTTTTGAATTCTAAACAAGTTTTGATTTGCCCACAAACTATCTATACATAAGCATAAAACCAGACATTAAAGAAAATAAATCTATAAAAGCCGAACTTTCAAAGGGAGAAGCCAAGGTGAGGTGGAACAGAAATAAATAGGTTTATAAATAATGTTTTCTCCCTACACACCATATCCTGGCAGCAGATATTCTTATAGTTTCTTCTCAGCCTGGGAACAAGGTAATTATGAAAGAGGCAGCAATGTCCATGCAGTGCTCTCCAGTTCCTCAGGAAACACTTCCTTTCTGTTTTCCAACCTGAGGTCCAGCTGGGTGTTTCTTCCCATCAGGGGTATCACAGGCTGCAGGATCCACGCTTCCCCAGTGTGTGCATTCATTCACACAGCACCCAGGGAAGTGTGTGCATTCGCACAGCACCTCTGCCTCTCAACCTCACTTTGTATTCAGGGAGCTTTTCCCAGCTGAGAATATACTTCTGTTTTAAGGAAGGTTCATCCTGCTGTTTCTGCTAGAGATTCCACCTGGCCCAGGGGGCAAAAGTTAAAACAAGGTTAATAGCCCTTACAAATACCTCTAGAGGAATATAGAACAGTAAGGTATAAACAAATGAACAGAATTGATTCAAAGATGTAATACACCTTCAGTTTCTGCATATGACTTGAGCTAGCCCATTCCCAACTGTAAAAGGAAACAAACTGCAAGAAGAATCACTTGACCAGAAACATTCAAGAAGGTCATTGCAATGCTTTTGTTTGATGTTTTGGTGTTAGATAGATACAGTCTTAGCATTCCGTTTAAAGGCTCATGCTTTCCTGATTACTGCTAGCTTTGATGCTATATATTTTGTAATCTAAGGTTGGAATTTCAGATCATAAAAAGCAGGATTTTGCTGAAGACACAATAGGATGTGGCCTAACCATTTTTGTTATTTTTTTTAGGTTTAATGACAGTTTTGTCCCAAGCCAAGAAATTTCAGAATCAGTAAGTTGTCACTTCTCCTGTTTGTTTGTTTGTTTGTTTGTTTTTCTTAACAGAGCTTACACCCTGCATTTATTATTTCCTTTACAGTCCTTAAGCTATTTAGCATTGTACTATCCTATGGCTCAGAGGTTATAATGATACCATGTTGATGTCAAAATAATGGTGACATTGCAGAGATGAATAAATATGTGGTGGATGTTACATATAATTTCTCTCCTAGGCAAAGAATTGGAGCTAGAAGAAACAGAATAATGTGTGTATAACTCTTAGGGAATCACTGTGGTCACTCTTCTCCTCATTTTATTTTTTCATTATCGTTGACATTTCTGAAAATGGAGCTTTGTTAAAGACTTCTGACTTTTATCAGTCGGCTAACAAAATAAGGTTTCCCTGAGGGATAATGCATATGAAAAAAGGAATTATGTGAACCACTGTAATAATAATGTTGTGATGGTATCTTGCAAGATGAGACAGACTGTGGAGTAATGTACTACAGAGGTTATTTAAGAGCCAGAGTCTAATGCCTTTACTCACTTTGACTCCAGAGCAACTTGTCCATAAAGTGGTACTCTATGATTAATTCAATTGCCACTTAAAAAAGGAAGGATGGCTTTGTAGCTAGGATAGTCAAGGAACTTGGACTCTGTTCTTAACTTAGCCACTTTCTTGAAAGAAAGTGAAACCTTGGAAAAATGATTTGACCAATCCCACAGATGGAAAACTCACAATATTATGGTGTTTCAAACATTTTAGCATGTTTATTTTTGCACAGATGAATGCCCGTTAGATATTATCTATGCTTATGCTTTCTCACTACACTGTTCTTCAATCAAATCCCAAAGTTTTTCTCATGCTCTAGCTCTTGGACTGCCCTATTCTGGGGTCCTTAAATATGCCCCAGCTGGAACCAAATCTTAAGGTAACCTATGTGTTGCAACCTGTCAAGTTAGCAACAAACACCAGTCTGCTTGTTTCACACTCTAGAGTGTAAAAAGTTTCCAATTTGTATGCAGAAGGCAGTGTCGTGGGGCCCAGTCTGGAGCTCACTAGCTTCAATTTCTCCATGGGCAAGAAACAGTCTGCTGATTTATAAACATTGGCAGTGGCCGCTATGTGGCAGGATCTCAGCAACCCACAACTGGTTGGATAAAATTTGTTAGTAACTCAAAGGTGTTGTGATACTTCTCTGTAGAAGTATAAATGGCTTAAAATAGTACACCCCTAAATTAATTTCTTTGCTGCAAATCAGTGCAACAGCCACCAGCTGCAGGAGTAGCTTTATGAAATAACCATAATGACAATCAAATCTAACATACGCTGGAAAAGGTGACCTATGCATAAGTCTTTAATTCTAATACTTTTTTCAGTTTGTGGTAATGCATTTATTTATTGCCAGAGATGCTAGTGGTACAATGAAACAAAATGAAATCTACTTCTAATATATCTTCAGAGTCCCAGTAGGGTAGGTTTTGAATCACAAAATAAAGAAAAGAAAAAAATATATATAATGGTATACTTTGTTTTCCCCCCATGTGGATGAGATGTATAGTAGGAAAGCAAATGTTAGCTTGCTAGAAATAGTGACCAGCCATCCACTGGATATCACCTTTTCAACTGAAGGGGAAATAGCTTTCCTTTTAACTAAAATTGCTTCTTTTATTTGTGTTAAACATATGCATTAACTTGGTAGATTCTCTGCAGCAGGTCATAAATTATATATGAAATAAAATAAAAAAAATCTATGCACAATGCACACAAAGAATATAAAAAACTGTGCAATTACTGCTGAGCTCTTGTATTTGCTGTAATATCAACTCAGATGAAATAAAAAATCCTCATTATGCTTTTTCTTCAAAAGTAAATAGGGTGTGGGTTTGGAGTTTCGGTGGTTGTTTTTTTTTCTCTTACTTTTCCTTTCCTCAGTCCAGGAGGTTGCTTTGTTTTTCTAAAATACCGTTTATCATTGCACTTTACCAATAAGGCAATTAAAAGCTTAAGGCAGGAAGCTTTGTCCAGTTCTTTGGACTGGCACCAGGGGTTCAGGTGACCTGAATTATGTTCCTGAGTTGACCAGTCATCTGCCACTATCCTTGGGCCACATAACTTTTTGCCTGTTTTATCTTGTAAAACTTCCCAGGCTCTCACTGTCTCTCTTCTTTTTGGTGCATGTCATCCATCGCAGTGGAGGTGGCAGTCTTCTGGACATCTTATTCACCATATTGCAACAAAAAATGGTAAGTTCTAGTCCTCAAATGTAATATTTACATAGAAAGGTGCTGATTTTAAATGAGTCTGCAAAACTATCTGCTTATTTTGACTTAGGAAATGGCAAAGACTCTATATAATCCAAGATCAGGATGTTTTCTTCCACAACGTTAGAGCTGCTTTAATGCGGTTATTGGCAATGCAGGACATTCAGTGTGGCATAGATTTCTCTTCTTCTTTGTTCTGTAGCTGCAGACCTCTGGCTTCATAGAACCCTTCCCCAAACTGGAGGGGAGAACCCACCATGCTCATAGTCTGTCTTCTGTACGGTCTTGGTGACTATTAGACTGCCTTCAGCTTTGGCTATTGAACTGTGCTTTTTCTGAAGCTTTGCTATCAAAAGGAATGCAAGGATAGTAAAGGTTGTGTGGCAAAGCTATGGGGACAGACACATACCTTGCAGGCAAAGAAGCTCCCTTAATACATTCATTGACAGCTAGTCATATGCTATGACCAAGGTGACAGCATTTTAGAGAAAGACTAATAAGATATTTCTCTTAGAACTCAAATGTTCCAGTTCAGCTTCCCACTCCAAAACTGTGTCTTCCATTAACACAACTGTTTTTACATTTACAGCCTCATCAGTGTATACCATCTGTGAAAAACATCTGAACTTGATTAATTGCTCCTTATTGTGTGCCTATGGCTGCAGAAGCTGGCATGTCCCAGCTTTCATTTCATAAGCATCTGGGGTGAAGATCCTTGATGGAAAAAGATACCATGAACGAAGATGGTGTTAGCAAAAAAGAGTCTTAATTAGCCTACTAGCCAGTCTCAACCATTGCGAATACTGAATATTAATATAACTGGATTACACATCAATCTTCCAAAACTTGTAACTGTATCAAATTTCATAATAAATATTTGGGAAGGAGTAATACAGTTTGCTCAGTATTTTAGTGGTAGGCATTGAAGTCTGTCTCTCCTCTCTTCTGGGGAGAAAACTGTTTCATTTGACAGCTCATTGTGCAGTAACTAATGAAGTAGAAACGGTCACTGTTGAGCAATATTTTCTTAAAGTAATCCTTTCCTTCACTGGGCCATGCCAAGTTATTTGCAGTGCCAATTAAAGTATCTACAGTAATTTTATAGACTTAGAGGAGCTGGTGATATTCATGAAAAATCTGTTACTGTCTTGTCTTAAATCTGTTTTTTTGTTGATTTACATTTGTCATGAACTATCTCAAACAGAAGCTTTTAATGATAATAATAGGGTTGAGGGCAGAGAAAAATGTTTCAAAACATTTTTGTTTGAGAATATTTGTCTTGGTCCAAGTAGCTGTTGAAAGATAACTTTATATAGTAAAATAGCTTTGTGCTAGATATTATGTGATGAATGTGACCTTATTAACTTCCATTCTGCATCCCAATTTCAAAAGGCAGCAATTGCAGAAAGGGACTCTAGCCATAATCTCAGATATCCAATGGGAATTATTTATTTATAAGGCCAAATACCCTGCCTCACCATCTGGCACTTAATTGAATACACTAGGTGTAGTGAAGACTGAACTGTGTTCAAAGGAATTTTATGTAGTGAGATGACTAAAAGAGAGGGAAAATCTGCAGTACAAGGGTTGAACAGAGAACCAGAGGAAACTTTCCATGTTGAGAAGCCTGCTGAATGGCAGGCAGAGTATGTAGAAAGTTGTTTATGTTGCTGCCATAAAGGGGTTTTTTTGTTATTTCTACCACTTTTCTCATCAGAGTTCACTCAAGAAAGTTGAGCAAGAAATGCCACATCTAAAGGCCTGCAGGAAGTTTGGTTGCAGACCCCAGAACTTGCAAGTGAGGGAACCCTTTGTTTCTTAGCGTTTCTTCTTGACCTGTTTCAGAAAGTATGGCTGTGGGAAGAGCTGCGATGCAATTCTCCAGATTTCCTTCATGGTGATTCAGTATCAGTTCCCTTTCCACAGGGCCAATGTTCCTCACAGCAGCATATAAGCTCCTCGGATTCCCTTAAAAATTATCAGCCCTGATCATTCCCTTCTCAGCCTTAGTTCATGACACTTGTTCTGCCTGCAGTAAAATAATTTTTTCCTTCCTTTTCTTCATGGACAGACCATACTGTGGTACCCAGGGGGGCTCTCTCCATTTAGATTGCAGAGAAACAAACTGGACCAGACCGAGTATGAACAAAAGATAAAGTAAAAGAAATAAATAACATCCAAATGGGGTGTGTGTTACTGTAGGTTACACAGAGACAAGGTTTGAGGGGAAAAAAAGTTCAATTTCATTGGAATGTAAAAGGATATTAGAAAAAATCATTCAAGTGCCAAGTAGAAGAATAAATATTTTCAAAGACTAGAAGTCTGACTACACCAAAGCTAGAGTTATATTAGGTTACTTACCCTTTATTGCTTGTTCCTTGTCCAGATCAGGGTTGTTTTGTGATGGTATAGCCATTGGACTGTGATTCATATTGATCAAAAACAATATCATGTTGCAGGAATAAAATAACCATACAATGAATTGAAAATGAATGTTATATTCATTTTAGTCATATGGTGATCAGTCATTGATTGAGACAGTTTATAGTCATCTTATGACTTGGTCTAATATTAGGAGTTTTTGGCAGAAGCTAACATGCTGAGAACTCTTAGTTGAATATACAGATTGTAAATGTTAAATAATACTAAGAGATTAGTTGCTGAAGTAAGCTTATTTAAATTTAGAACATTATTTGCATAGACTTTTAGCTGTGTTTTTCACTCCACTATTGCAGTGCTTCGATTGTGATTATCATCATGTGTTAGTGAACTCTTGTGAGTATTAAAAAAGAGGAACAGACTAGTCACATTATCATGTCATATCTTTGAGGTTCAGCAAGAATATAGTATGAATCATATACATAAACTGTGTGGACTTCATTATTTACAAAGCTATTCCAGCTCCAAATTACCATTGGTAGCTACAAGCTAGAGACCAACTAGAGATCAGCTGTCTTCTCTCTGCCTTAAATTTTTCATATAGCAACGTCTGTTGCTCACTCAAAGTTTTCCAGGTTGGAATAAGTATTTTAGAACTTTGGAAGCAGAAATATGTACATAAAAACTAAGATATACCTGTATCTCAGCAAAGTTCAAAGACTCTAGCGACAGTGTAAATGGTTATCACCAGAAAAGGGTGACAGGAATTAATTTACTCTGCTCTTTTTTGTAGGCTGCCACCAGAGATGGGTGAGCCAATGAAAAAAACAATAACAATGGCAGATTTCATAGGAACTGATGGTACTGAGCTACTCAGACCTTGAGTCTAGACCTGAAAAAAATCATAATATCTGCATGTGGCAAATCATTATTTTGCATTTTTTTTTTTTTTTTCTGGCAGCGCTGTTGAAGAGATTTCTGCACATGAAGTAAAAATAATATAAAGCTTTAAGTTTGATCCACCTTTTTAACAGCACATCATAAGAAGCCATTTGCAGTGCATACGAAAAGGTAAATCAGTCTTGTGAAGCTCAGGAGTAAAACTATGTGTTCATAAGCAACATCTATTGGCATTTTATCTATTAGATAACTCTAGCTCTATAGATCTGGAGCACTTCTGTAACAACTGTCATCAGAACTAATTTGGGAATGTCAGTGGACATGTGGAATTTGAATTGGTTTGTATATGCACAGATATAGACTATGGGAGATACTGTCAGGGTAGTGAGCTGGGGTATCCATGTGTTAGCAGTGAGTGCTGGATGCCCACCACTCACTCTGCAAGGGACGCCTTCCCTCAAGGAAGCATCTAGTCAAGAAAGTCTCTGAACCCTGGTCTTGGTAACAAGAGCTCAGGTTGAGTAACCTCACTCAATGGTTCCAGCCACAGATATAGTTTCCTTCTTTGGAGGCTGTCTTATTCTTAGGTAGTTTGTTCCAGACGATAGCACTACAAGGTTGGTAGACGGCTGGCCTGAAGCTGATTTCTAGTGAGCATTCCTCTGCTTCAGGCATTAGCCACTCATCACTTTGGCTACTATGTTCCCTGTCTCTTTTCCTGAGCAGCTTCTAGAGAGCAGTCGTGACAGAATTTCCTCCCATCTCCTTCCCATCACATCACATTAAGTGACATGTCCTGACCTCCATCCACAGTGCCACTGCGTGCCAAGCTCCTGAGGAAGCACCACCTGATCTGGTACAATCACAGGGTGGAACACCAAAATACCTTCTTGGGCTTCAAAAACAGTACAGACAGATTAGGGACTCACTGGCCGTGGTCTTTCCTAGCAAGTGAAATGGGCCAGAAACGATTCTCCACCCCTCAGGCCGAGTAGCACAACGGCCACTCTGTCCAAAAAGTTAAATTCTCTGTTCTTCAAAACAGAAGGGCCACTTCTGAGCTGCTGAGAGAGAAGTCACTGCTCCATGCTAGCACCAGAACTATGCCTGAGCTCTGTCCAGGAGAGTGCTTGCTGGCCTGGGCCAAAAGGTACCAATAACTTAACAGTATGGGCAGTTGCTTACTGGTGTTGAGGTCCCTGCCCTGGCTACATTCAGCTTACTGTCATAGATATAGCCTCCCTGCCCAGAGGTGCTCACGGGATAGGCCTGGCGTTCAAAACTCTTTGTGTGAATTAAGGCTCCTTGACATCTACTGTAGGACATCATGCCTCTATATGAACCTCAGTGTAGAAATTTAGTTCATTGCTGATACTAGAACAGAAGAATCATCTGCCCAAACCTGCTTTAAAAGCTGCTGGAGCTATGCCTGGGTTCTCTACTGCTTATGGCCTCTTACCTTCCTACCTTGTATTAGTGAAGGATGAGCACAATATAGTGCAGTTGTGCCACACCTCATGCACAACCCTCCCTCCTCTGCAAGTCCTCTATACTAGATTGGCAGATGAAGCAGGCTTTAGCTCTTCTGGCTTTATGCTAACAGGCAGCATTTTTTTCCCTGCCGGGTAATCAAATAGTGCCTAGGGCTGGAGAATAACACAGTATCTGGCTTTTCTGCTTACTCTCAATTCTTCACAGCAAGTGTCTGAAATAATGGAAAGTATTATGGAGCAATTTGATTTCATGATTTGTTCATACTGATGGCAAAGCGTTCCCTATTTGTATAATAAACATCTGTTCTGCTTGATTAAGTACCCTCAGAATAGAACCATTTCAGAGAGTCTTCTTTCACTTCCTTAACCAATACAAACATCTTAATTTTATTTTTTTTAGTGGTCCCTGCAATGTGTGCTAACCTTCATTTGACAAAACTAAAATGACAGCAAGGAAAATAAACTATTGAAACAAAAAGGTGGTTTGTAAAGCCTTTAAACTGTCCATTGAGCTGAAGCACAATAGCTTAGTAAGAAGATTTAGAGGCTACCATGTAGTGTTATGGAAAATTCTTATGCTCTTGAAAAACTTAGGTTTGATTTGTATACTTCCCTGTGATCATTAACCATAGCTAAAATGCTAGCAAGTTTCTAGCTCCAAATGTCCCAAAAGGAGAAGGGGTCAATTCTTTGAGTTTTGAGCTTTCTTCTTTCAAAGACTGGAGCCATGAGAGGAAGAAAAAAAAAAAAAACACAGGAGCTGTTTACAACACTGAAATGCATCACACACTGTTAAATCAATGGACTGCAATGGTAGGAATCTTTTATATGGAAGCCTGCAACAGCCCTGCTAGGACAAGTCACTGATGCAGCAGGGTTGGAGTATTTATTCTTTTATGTGCTTCACCAGGAAAGTCCTAAGTATCCTGAAAGCAAAGGGCAATCAATAACTCATCAGACATAATGTAAAATGGAACTAATGTTCAATCAATTAGGTACCATAACCATTCCATGAAAGTACCAATTAGAAATAAAAATAGTTTAAGTAATTAAGCAACCTTTTAAAAGCACTTGAGGTTGCGAACTACTTTGTTTTCACAAGTGGCATATTCTAACAAGAAACTCTTGTCAATAGCTGCCAGAGATGCATGGCTTCAGATGTTAAACTGGGTTATTTCCACAAATAGTACCTAACAACTCTAGCATACTGAGTTCATTTAGATACCACAGTGAAAAATTTGTGATCTTCATTTAAATACATTTCTGGGGTTTCTGAAGCTGTTTTTCACATGCCTACATGTATGAGAAACACAATGAAGATAGAAAGTATAATAAAAACAAAAAATTATTTTTTAAAATCTTAGGTTCAATTTGGTATCTGCTTCACCTGTGCAATACATATGAGAATCAATTTTTTTGGGCACAGCTGAGGGAGGTATTGGTTCTTTTTATTATTATTAACTTACTTTTTATATCACAGCTGAGGGATCTTATATTTAGAAGTTTAACTCATTTTTGTTGTTTTTCCTTCCCCTTTTTCTTTCAAGGAAAGATGTCCCAGAATCTCTAGGGAACAAGAAATAGAATTTAACTACTTTGTTTACTTTGTCTCTTGGATAATTTGTGGCCAAATGCTGTTTTAATTTATCATGACCTAAGTTAACATGTGGGTTAACACAAAGATTTTTGTTGCTTCTGTGTAATAAGAAAAAAATATTACCTTTATCAAGAGTAGTATCTGTGGGTGAAATGCATAATTTACTGAAAGTTTATTACAGCTGATTGAAAATATTCTGTCCAAATGTGTAGCAGAATAATGAATATTTTCTATGTCTGGAGGGGTTGGATTTTTGTTTTGTTTTTCTAATATTAACTCTCTGTGGACAGCTTTGATTTTTTTTTTTTTTTTTTAATCAAAAAAGCACACTAATAAACTTGAATATTTTGCTTTTACATTAAAATGCTTTCATTTGGTTGAGCTGCCATAAAGACCTAGGACAGCTGTGACATGGTTGCCTTGTCTCCCTCATTTCTTTTCAATTGAAAAGAACAGGACACTCCCTCATTTCAATTGAACACAATTCAGTTGACACTGAACTTCAAATATTAGGAAAAAAAAATCCTACCTGCTTCAGAAATATCAGTTACTTCCTCTGGTGTGAGTAAGGACACTGATCTAGTCAGGCTAGTGTACTGAGCAGATCACGTGAATTCCAGATCCCGTGATTTGAGAAATGGAGGCTTTGCTGTTTAAAAAGGGAAATCACACAATGAAACACAGCTGCTTTGGTAGCATTGCAAACAGCAAGAACTAGACTGCATCTGCTTATGCCAGCCAAGTCCACCATGAATGGAAGGTTTCTATTCATTAAAAATGGAAATTGCAAGATAATATTTAAGTTCATGATTTACCACAGCTACACTAACATTAATTATGTGTCTGTGTACGAGAATTACGGTAAATACCCTATTTACCAAATAGAGCTTCTTAAAGCATGGAAAAGACTGAAGGGACACATCTCATCCCTGTTAGAGAGCACTATTTGAATTCTGCAATGTTGTTAAACCATTGTGGGCAGCGTCTCTCTCACACAAAGGAAGAATGAGAATTAAACTCCAGTTTAGCAATTCAGGAGCACCTCAAAGAGTTGTGTTGGAAAGGGGGAGAACTGGGTCCCAGTCTGTAGTTATCAGCAAGGAAATGGAAGGGCAGTTATAATCACTTTTGGATTTTCTCTTTCCGACTGAATACCTATCTTATCCATGTGGAAGCAAACCCAGAGCAGACTGGGACTGTCCTCTGCCTTGGAATAGCCAGCTGCTTAGAGGCTGTTGCTGGGAGGTGAGTGGTAGGGTTCAGTATCCCTAGAGCACTCCGGGCATCAGACTATGATCTTCAACTTGTTTGGTGAACGCTTTACTAGATAAGATGTCAAGACAAACTTGGGCCCTGTTTGACATCTGTGTAGGTGCTTCATACCTCCCTTTCCGAGGTGTCTGTTTTTCCCAATGGACTACATAAGAAGCCTATATCCTATAATATTGCAAGGCTTGGATAGCTTTCTAAAAGGTCTGCTGTTTCTCAGCCGGAAAATACATTTTTGTGTGTTATGCAGTAAGGAAGATTGAATAACTGCAATGATCTTAAAAGATACTTAAAATCTTGTTTTGAAGAGGGTGGAGGGTTTTTCAGAGGGGACTATCAAAATAGAAGCCCCCTTAGATGTATTTATTACTGCAGAGAAAAGGAGGTTTCAAATAGCCAAGGAGTTCTAGTAGTTGTGTTTTATTTTTGGAAAGCATCAGAACTATTATCTCTACTTAAAGAAAATTTGCTGCCCAGTGAACCTTCCTTTCCCAAGCTATCTTTTCTGAAACACTGCATGTCCCAGGATGTAGATTTGGATTATATTTATGTAAAAGGGGCAAGGTGTGATGTGTGGGCATATGGCTACTGTTCCATATATAGAATATTACCCTCAGCAGTGTTAACATTCCAGCTGCAGGGATCACTCATGCATATGCATAGTCCTCCAGGAACAGAAAAGGTAGGATTATTGTGTGTGTCTGAAAGACTTAATTAACAGATTTCAGGAGGTGAATGGTAGGTAAAACTTACTACAAGCATCACTTTAGTAGTATATCTGTGAAAAGGTAAGTTAAGTTATGCAGGAGGTGGACTGTATAATTACAATGGTCTAAAAACTTATGAAAAATGTTATCCAGTATTTATTGGGTAGAGTTATATAACGTGTATTTTTTGAGCAAGATGAATACAGAGCTGTACTGAACTTCGACCTGCCTGGAAGCAGAATTTGGACCTTGTTTTCTTCTTCTGATCCACTTAATTAATGGAGTCAACAGCAGAAAATGTGAGCTTTTTTAACAGGTGAAGTGCAGGAAGACATTTAATTAAATTAAAGCTCAAAAAATATTAAACCTATGAATGGAAATACTTTTCCTAGGCTCCATGTAATTTGTTTTCATTGCTTCTTGAATGCATTTCAGATATAGGTATATGACCAAGCTACTGTACCAAACAAACCAACAGACATATTTGTCATCTGTTTTGCAGTAACTGCTAACTGCAGTAACTACTCAAGTGCCTGCAAACTCCGCACTGGAAGATTATCTTGCCAAACTTGTCAGATTCCTACAGGTTTGTATCACAGAAATTGAGCATTGGCAAGTCCATTCCAGCCGTTATTGCAGAGGTCTGTGACACTACTCTGCTCCATTCCTTTCTATTGCAAGCTGTAATGGGCATCCTCCCTTCCAACCAGAAGAAGAGCAGGATTAGCAGAGCCCGTATCGCTAGTTGTGATTTATTGCCAGGCAGAGAAAACCTGGCTGCTGGATGGGCTATCGGAAGGACTAATAGAATTCACCTCTCAGCTACCAAGGGTTGTCAGCCAAAAAGGGCCAGTTGTTGTGTCCTGAAGGTCGTTATCTCACTGCTGACAAGACTAGTGATGTAGTCTTATCTATTCGACATCCTCTTGTGCAGATGATGTGTCTGTGGTGATAGGAAGCCCACAGCTGTGTGGACATGCTGGATGTTTCATTGCCATTTTCTCCCTATGGAACTCTTGAATTGGAGGCCCAAATTCTCCTCTTCTACTTTTTGGTAGCTACTGATTTTTCTTTCTCTTATCTCTCTCCTTTACCCAACGATCAAAAGTGTAATTTTGTAAGGAAGGTCCTTCCAAGAACCTTTCCAAACATCTAATTCTGGAGGCAGGAGCACTTCCCCAGTATGTTTCTTACTCATTGGTCACATTTATCATTTGACTTCTACTTCAGTGCTATGTGCAGATAATCAAGGGCATAGGAATTTGACACGAGGGTGAGACAGTATATGTGGGACAGACTATGCCCACAGATCACTGTGGGATATATATTTAATAGATTCAGGGTCGTCCAAGGTGCATATGTGTGTGTTCTGTTATATGCAGGAAGGTTTTCCCACCACTTCAAGGTTTTCCACTTTAAGGTTGCACTTGAAGTTTTTATGCCTTCATTCCAGCTATAACTCCCTTTGGACAGTGCAGACTTCCATGGAACTGTCCTGAAGAGCATTGGTAGGGACACTGCAATAAAATACGCTTCTGAGTACACAGCTTATGTTGTCTTACACCAGGCATTTTTGCACCTGACTGTATAATGGAATTCAGCTTTTTAGTGAAGGGGTCTGAAATGTTTCTCACCTTTTAAACATTTTTCCTGTTCTGTATGTTATTAGAAATCTCTGCTTAGTGATGTGCTGTTTGTTGTTTTGTCTTATTTTAATGAAACAGTATTCCACATATGGTACTACACAGTTGATTGCTACATTTATCTAGCCTTCAGTTTTAGAGTGGCCTGTAGATGCACCCAGGAGTTCCGAGTATCATGTATTTATGAAAGCATTAGGTCAAGAAAAATTGTTTTGAAATGCTATACAAATAATGATCCTGAAAACTATATTTCACTGGGTTTATCTGTGCATATGACAACTGTGCTAAAATAATCTGAGAGTGCTCCTCTGAGTGAAGTTACTGCTCTCAACACTCCTGACAAACAAAACAATTTCTTTCTTTAGTAGCACATACTCCTGTTTTATTGCGTCTCATTCTTGGCAGCAGGAATGGGTTTTGAGGGCATGACACCTCAATGAGATCCTGCAGCACATATGGCATTGTGACAAATGGCTACATTGCAGCATAGAATATGACAGAGACTGTGGCACTGTTCAATGGCCAGCACTGCTTCAAAAAACAAACAAACAAACAAAAAACCCCAAAAAACCTTTCACTGGAAACAAACAATAGCATAGTCTTTAGAGAGAGACCTAGAAATCTTCAGGGGGGCTCTCAATTCTTGGAAGTTATATGAAACCCTTTTCACACCACCCTGCTTCTTCCCACCCCAAGAGGAAATCTCGTTCTCTGTATGAAACATACTTCTTTATGTTGGTACAGTTGATTTTAGGTTGCAGATTATAAACGTAATGAAGAGGAGTGTTACTGATGAAGTTAGAAAACAAGAGTCTATGCTGACATTTGTGGAACATCATTGCTAATAGGCATATGTAAAGATTTACTGTTTATAGCAGTGGTAAGCTATGATGCTGCGCCTCCGACTCATGGGAGCTATATATTTTGTTCTTTAATGCTCATTAGTGTTGTAGGAGACTCAGATTTTAAAAGGGTTTGCCTAGGTAGGTTGTCAGTTGGTGATGAACATAATTGGTGCAGTGAATCTTTCTGACGGCTCACAATCATAATTATTTTCAGAATATCAACAGAAGAGCTGTAATGCATGGTTTATAGCATTTAGCTGGTGGTTTGTGCAACGGTGGGCTTTGTTTTGCAGCTATACCTACCACACCAAAGCAGTTTTCTATTCTCTCACCTTCTGTGGCAATCTCCATCTGAAATCTGTTCATGTGACATACTCCCAAAGCTGTAGGATTCACTAAGACTGCATGGATGTAGCTAAAACCTACAATTTGGTGACAACATTTTTAATTATGAATTTCATAGTTATAGCATCTCTCTATAGAAACCAAAAGTTTAATTACACAAAAGCAATGCTAATTAGGGAGGGAAATACTAGGGCATTAGATTAAATAAATCTAACAGGGAAAAGTTACTCATTTGGCTACTACCAAATGCTCATGAAGATTTCCATTTTCTCTTTGTGATCTGTGATGGGATGCACCTCCTGCTCTCGGAGCCACTGCTCTGCATTGGCTTATGCCCGAGCCTTGATCTGGGGCAGCAGCACTCATGGCGCTTGTCCTTGGTGCTTTTTCCCTGGGGTATGTGGTCATCATCTGCTGTCAGCTGTGAGTCATGCAAACACAGCTCTGTGCATGAAGACTTCTTTCAATATCTGGAGGTCAGCAGTCTTGTGAGCTAATCTTACAGCTCCTCAAACTCATGCAGTGCTTGGGCATGGGCAGCCGGCTCCTGCATCAGGTGCTGGGAGAGGTTGAGCAGGCTGGTCGTGCAGAAGGCCAGAGACAAGACCATCTCCTCAGACACGCTCTTCTTGCTGCAGAGGAGGTGGTCGAGGTGTTTCTCCTCTAGGCAACAGCACAGCTGCCTCAAGCTATCATCCAGCAGCAGCGGGAAATTCCTCCTGTGCCAGCTTGATGGGGTATGGTCATCAGGAGTTGCATCATAGCTGTCTTCAAGGCATGGGTGGAAAAGTCTGTGCTGACCAGTATACAGGTGCAGAGCTGCAGATGCTTGAGGCAGAAGCTGTTGTGCTGGGCCCACCTGGTCATGTGCCTGAAGAACTGCATCCCTACCACAGCACAGCTCTCCTGCCATGTCGTGCTGCTGGTAATGCTGGCCTCTACCTACCTGATGGTCAGGAAGGCATCCGAGTCTTCCAGCCACAACCCAAACCTCATATCTATGGAGAGGGTTCCCTTGGAGGCATTTGTCAGCTGGAGCTTGCAGGAGCAGCTGGAAGGCAGCACCATTAGCCAGCAGTGACATGAATGAGGCATAACCTGCCAGGCTGCTTTCACCAACATCTGGAACCAGCAGGAATTTTCTCCACATTGAGGTAGGAGCCACTTCAGAGGGTGTATAGGAGGCTGGGCTCCTGATTTCTCCTCAGCTTGTCTGGGCAGTGGGGGAGGAAGCACTGCATGTTCCCGCACCAGCTGCTCCCTTGTGCACATGCACTCCAGCTGCACGTGGAGGCAGGAGTTCCTCGCTGGCATCTCCCCCAACAGTGCCCAGCTCCAGGTGGAAGGTGTGCCCAGGGGAAGGACTCAGGGGCACAAGCAGGTGGTAGAGGGCCTTGTTCTTCCAGGCACTCCAGCCTTCATAAACACAGCCCACCCGTATAGCTGGTTACAGCTGTGGCTTGAAGGTATTCCTGGGAAACTTTCTGTAGGCACAAAAAAGAAAGGGCAAAATGCTGCCTGGTAGTGAGGGGTGAGGGAGAAAGTGTGAGAAACAGCCCTGCGAAAACTGGAGGATAAGGAGGAGGGGGGGGGGAGGTGCTCCAGGCACTGGAGCAGGGATTCCCCTGCAGCCCCTTGAGAAGACCATGGTGAAGCAAGTTGTCCCCTTGCAGCCCCTGGAGAGGACCATGCTGGAGCAGATATCCACACTGCAGCCTGTGGAGAACCCCATGCTGGAGCAGGCAGATATGCCCTGTGCTGGCACAGACCCCCTCTGTATTTGCACTCTTGCTTTGAAGGGACTTAGGAAAGCCAAAGCCCAAACCAAATTGAGTCTGGCAAAGGATGTCAAAAGCAACAAGAAGGGCTTCTATAAGTTCACAGGTGACAAAAGGAATACTAGGGAGAATGTAGGCCCACTAGTGAATGAGGCACGGGACCTGGTGACACAGGATTTGGAAAAGGCTGGGGTACTCAAAGCCTTCTTTGCTTTAGTCTTTACTAGCAAGACTGGCCTTCAGGAATCCCAGGCCTCAGAGAACAAAGGGTAAATCTAGAACAAGAAAGTTGTTCCCTTGGTAGAAGAAGTTCAGATCAGGGAATACGTAAGCAAACTGGACATACATAAATCCATGGGCCCTGATGGGATGCCCCCATGAGTCCTGAGGGAGCTGGCTGATGTCATTGTGAGGCCACTCTTGATAATCTTTGTTTGATCATGGCAACTGGGAGAAGCGGAGGAAAGTGAATGCCACTCCTATCTTCAAGAGGGCAAGAAGGGGGATCCAGGGAACTACAGGCCAGTCAGCCTCACCTCAATTCCTGGGAAGGTGATGGAGCAACTAATCCTGAAAACCATTTCCAGGCACATGAACAACAAGAAAGTCATCAGGAGTAGTCAGCAAGGATTCACCAAGGGGAAGTTGTGCTTGACAAACTTAAACTTATATGATGAAATTACTGGTTTGGTAAACAAGGGGAGAGCAATGGATATTGTCTGCCTAGACTTCAGTAAGGCTTTCAATACTGCCTCCCATATGATCCTCATAAAGAAGCTGATGAAGTATGGGTTGGATGAGCAGACAGTGAGGTGGACTAAAAACTATCTGAACGGCTGGGCCCAGATGGTGGTGATCAGTGGCATGAAGTCTAGTTAGAGGCCAGTAACTAGTGGTTACCCCAGGAGTCAGTATTGGGTCCAATTCTGTTTAGAGATCCCATTAACAATCCAGATGATGGGGCAGAGTATATCCTCAGCAAGTTTGCTGATGACACAAAACTGGGAGGAGTGGCTGATATGCCAGAGTGTTATGCTGCCATCCGGAGGGACCTCAACAGGCTGGAGAAATGGGCTGATGGGAACCTCATGAAGTTCAACAAGGGGAAGTGCAAGTCCTGCAACTGGAGAGGAACAGCCCCAGGCACCATTATATGCTGGGTGCTGACCAGCTGGAAAGTAGCTTTGCAAGAAAAGGACCTGAAGGGAAGTTCTAACAAAGATGGAACCAGGCTCTTTTCAGTGGTGCTAAGTGACAAGACAAGAGGCAAAGCACAAAAACTGAAACACAGGAGGTTCTGTCTGAACATCAGGAAACACTTTTTCTGTGAGGGTGACTAAGCACTGGCACAGGTTGCTCAGAGAGGTTGTGGAATCTCCATCCTTGGAGGTATTCAAAAGCCATCTGGACATGGTCCGGGTGGCCCTGCCTGAGTAGTGCTGTTGGACGAGATGACCTCCAGAGGTCTCTTCCAACCTCAACCAGTCTGTGATTCTGTGAAGTTGCCTGTTGGAGCCTCTACAGGGAAGCTAATGAAGGAAGCAAGGTGAGAGATTCATCCTTTTGATTTACTACTTGTGGCTTATATGCACAAAGTTATCTTTCTTGAAGTAGCTCTATGCAATTTTTTTTCCTTTTTGTATCTCACTGAATTAACACTTAGGCTCAGAGGTACTTGCGCTATGTACACAGACACAGATGGCTCATGAAGCATAAAAAAAGAAGCTATAAAGAAGAAACTGTCGCTTTGTCTTCAGAAGTGATTTTTTTCCATGCAATTTGTTTGCTGAAACATCTAAATATTTCTAGATTGTGTCTGCTGTCCCCAAAATATACTAGAACACAGCATTATTTTTTTGGAACTTGATGCAGTTTCTTGAATACTAAATAATCTGTTCATTCATTACTCCCACCAGCCCTTACTGATACAGAAGTGATGCCCACAGAAATAGAAGTGCTTATTGCCTTGGGCATACTTTGTATTCCTAGTCTTGAAGTTCCAGACCAAAGGAATGCATTTATTGCCTTTTGCTCTATTTTATATATTAATTACACATTACTAAATATTATATATTGAACATGCAGTCTTCACTTGATAAAATACAGAAGATCTTTAACAAATGCTATGAAGATTAAATCTTTCCACTGTACTTGAGTACAGGAACATCATAACACTTCTCAAGGAATTTCTAGGTAGGCTGCTTTCTCAAGTCTTCTGTGAGGAGATATCAAAACACTTAGAAAGTGGCTGCTTCACATTCAGAAAAAACAGGTCATTTCTGGCTTTCTGTAAAATATAGTATGGAGTGCACATTATTGCTCTGCACCAAGTTTTCCCCTCCATCTTCAAACCACCACTTTCATCTGACTTTTGCTTTTAATTTCTCAATATTTTCTACTGTTTAAAAAACACTCACTCATGTGACGTTGCTCTTACTGGACTGATTGTTATTTCCCATCTGGAAATAACATGTAAATTATCATTTGTTTATATGAACTAGAAAAGAAAAACAATAATTTCTAGCTTTCATTCAACAGTGATAAAATCCAAATTTATTTTTGGACAAATTAAGACCTCTTAGTAGTGGAACTCCAGTAAAAACAGAGGGCACAGTTCTAGGTTAGCTGAACTCTTGGAGAACCCACCCTCTGTGCTACCCCTCCAGTTTTTATCAGTCCCAGCACCTTGTAGTGTGTCCACTTGTCCTGGACGCATGGACATCCTGCGAACCAGCAATGACTGCTCAGCACGCAAAATCTGTTCTTCAGGAATTGTGACCAGCTTATGAATACAGTAACCCAGAACAGCCTATTCCAAACAAAACTGCCGTATTTTCAAAATGACAAGAACAAAGCATGACAAAAAGAGGGTGCATTGTCATAAAAAACCCCCACCCTCCAACTCTCAACAGATGTAGTCCTACTTAAAAGCAAAATAGGCCACAGAGCAAATACAAAACTCTAAGAAAAAGCTGGATATATAATGGACACAAAATATTATACACAGTTTGCAGGCCCATCACAATAATTTCATTAATTCTAGTCTGCTGGGTTTTGCATTGATTCACAGGCTTGGCATATGTCTTTTAGGACTCAATGTAGAATGGTATTAAAACGATAACAGTGCACACTGCTGACTTGAAAGGTATTTCAGTAGGGATAGCAGATACCTGAAAGCAGATTCTTAGGTGGTATAATTTCTTGTGGCTCTAATGCATTTTAGCTCTACTGATTTACATCTGCTGAGAATCTAGTCTATGGGAATTCCTTGATGCTCAGCGCTATCATTCTGACACCTGCCAAAATGTCAATGGGACAATGTACCATAAAAATATCACTCCTTGATAGAAATGAATGTAACTTTAAGATCAGTCATTTGTGTTAACCAGATTCTGTTCTCATCTTAATAGAACTTTTAAATATCTGTTTCACCACCAGGATAAATGGCTGAGCATATATATAAAACTTCAGTATTATCATATAATTTATTTCTTAATTTACCGTTAGTATAGAACCAATCTTCTGTTGAAGAAGACTGTTGGCAATTGGGTGCTATATATTTGACATGTAGAAGTAAAATCTGTATTCCTGAGAATACAGTCTTATGATGATTTTTATCATAATTTTAAAAAAAGGGAAGCAATTCATTATTATCCTTATTTTATAGCTCAAGAATGGGATGTTTAGAACAGTGAAATGACTTTTTCAAGAAAGTCAGTAATGGGAAATAAAATATTGTTAAAATGACAATGATATTTTATAATAAATGTCATTTTATAAAATGACAAAATTCCATTACCTTCAGGGACACCAAAATTCCCTTTGGAGTCTTAGATATAACCCACCTGTCTAGTTCAGCACCTTATTCACCAGGAAAGGTATTCTCAATCTTTTGCCTAGCATGGAACACACCTTTTAATAATAACCCCATAATTTCCCTGGGACTGCAACCAATGAAAAAACCATTAAACAACAGGGTTAGAATTTGAGTTCATCTTGTTAGCTGTAAGAATAGAAGACTTCTAGACCACATAATCTCAGGGCTCCATAATCAACCACTGGTTCATGCATAGCTGTTTGAGAGAGACCATGCTGAAATTTACTACTTTGCAGTAGCTTAATAACCTGTGTTTTAGGTATCATTAAGATTTCTAAGCAGTTCTTGACCTTTGTTCACAAATCTTTTTTTTTCCTAGTAAAGTGGTTGTTGACTGTGCCACATGGATCATTTCCGTGTACACTCCAACCTGTAAGCATCCACAGTCACATAAGGATGTACAAATGTGGAGCTGTAGACTAGCTTTAGACAGTCCTAAACTCCAGCGACTATACAAGATGAGACCTGGAAATGGTGAGACAGTGTAGTCAGCAAGATTGATAATGAAAGCAATGTACTACGGCCAACCCCTGCAAAATCTTCACAGATTGAGGAAGGATTTCATGGAGAATAATGGGGAAAATTTGGAGGCATATATTTGAAGGACTTCCCCCAAGCGTTGCAGACAGCACAAGAGGGAATGCAAAAGTAACTAACGAAAGATGGCAAATGACTTGCTTGGAAATTATTAATGTTAGCTGCCTGTTGTGCCAGTGGTTCTGAATAGTTCTTCAACCCAGTACTTGTAAAGCAGTGTTAGCTTACTTTCTGCAGATTGATTATCTCTTACAACATGCTTTTGGTTACCCGAGTAGTATCTGACTCTCTGAACAGTTCCAATGGCTTCCATAACAGTGTCTGTTCAGGAGGATTTTATTCTGACTGTCTGAGTCTGGAGTTTCGCAGCTTTAGGGTTTTTTCCTCAGTAGTATTGTCAATGAGAAGGCCTTATTTTTTTTTTTAAAAGTTCACTTCCAAAACTGTCTTTCTGACAAAAGTAATGATGAAACAGGTATAATAAAAATGTGCCGTAGCCAGCCACTTTGTTAACAAACAGGACAGTATTATTTCTACAGTAGAATGACACAATTAGTGAGGAAAGTCACACATCCGGCCATAACCACTCAGTGTGTATTGGTTGCAGAGTGATACCCACTGATTTTCTGCAACTGCTTCCCTCAAAAGATGGAAGATTTGACCACTGAAGAGAAATCTTCTAGTTCCAGGCCAGTTATTCTATGGCATGACAATTATTTTTTTTTTTTTGGCAGGTGATGTGTTTTTTTGAGGAAGGTGGGAATGTACTTTTTGGGCCCTCTTTGGACATAACTTCTCACCTTCCTCTTTCCCTGCTACTTCCTTTTTCCTTTTCATTGAGGCTTCTACTGTTTTCCTTTCATTCCTTCTATTGTGGATTTGTCTGCTAGGTTTAGCATCATGCAGCTAAAACCAAATCAATAAACCCAGCAGGAACTAGCTGAGTAAACCTGGAGTAACTCTGACATTTCTGTTTCATCCTCTCTTGTATTATGGATTTCAGGAGTGCTGAGCTAGAACCATTGGTCTGTTTTGCACCATACCTGAACGTGAGCTTGTTCAGGGGTTCCATGTTGTACTTTGTCCATTGTATCCTAAACTATGTATTATATTCCTTGGGAGGGGAGAGAAAAAAAAGACAAGAAGTGGAGTAAATACTGCAAATTACAGATTAAAGTCTATATGAGGTGTGGGGATCTCATCCACAGAGGTATAAACCCATACAGCTCTTTTGCTGATCCATACAGAATTTTACTCAGTATTGCTTACAAACTCATTTATTGTCTCTGCCTCCTGGACTCTTTTTAGAGCTACAGATAACATAAAAGTTTTTTAAGCTCTTCTGTCCCTGCACACCTTCAACCTTTATAAGTAAGGGGTTTCTCAGCAGGAATAAGGGAGGCACACATGGAGAACTCCATCATAAGTAAATTTAATGTGTGTGTTTAGTTAGACACACTTCTTAAATGAGCTGCTTTTTATAGTACTATAGTTTACATACTACTCGCACTTTGCATATCTACTTTTTTTTCTTTAAAAATGTATTGTTGAGTTGCAGACTTAGTTATCAGAAAGGCAATACAAAAAATCTCTTCTTGATGACAAGTGGATTTTGGCATACTCCAGACATCTTACTGATTCTGTTACTCTATTAAATGTATTTTCTAATAAGTTAGTTCTGTATACAATGCTTCACATAAATTATATGGGGTGTTTTCACTAGAGACGGAATCAATTTTCAGCTTGTAATGACTTGATAGTATGTTTATTATATTCTAATAATATGACTTTTTGTATTTAATTTGCTTGTGATCAAGTTTGATTTGTTTGAATTCATCTTTTCAGTGTCTTTTTATTACTAATGGTTGGAAATTTTCTTATTAATAAATTGTTTTCCGGTGATTTGGGGTTTTTTTGGGGGGTGAGATTGGTTTTCTTGTTTTTTTATGGATGGATGGATGGATGGATAAATTCTCTCAGTGACTACGATGTAAATTAATAGTGACACTGAGGTCAGTGGGTTATTACATGGAGGGGAAGGGCAGATTTCACCATGCCACACCACAGTTAAGAAAACACAATTCTATTGTTACCAGAAGATGTATTCCAACGTCTTTTACAAAAGGGAGGCTGTTCAGACTGATTTTAGTTTGATGACTATTTCCTTTGGACTTGTTTGACAAATATATATTGATTCATTTTTATTTTAGTTTTTTCTCTTTTAAATATATAAGCAATATCACGTGATGCTTATTTTTGAATCATTTAGAGTAGTACATTATGTAGGTCAGAATTAAAAAAACAAAATCACAAATATTTGAAAAAACTTCACAATCTGATTACAGCATAATTCCAGCCTTTTCTCATAGGACTCTTCATCAGCAGTATTCACAGAATATGTAAACACTTCACCTTAAGTAGGGAGGAAGCAATAATCCCTGGTCAATTGGTCCACAATCATCATTGCACTATAAACAGCTGGTGGTGAATAACTATCATCCTTACTGAGAATTGTAGCATGCACAGAACACAATGCTTGCTAACTGTTGTGTGTATCCCTTTGTTAAAATATAAAAAAAAAACATTTCCAGTTGTGATGTATCTGTGTGTTTATAAAAAGTTTCTTAAATTAAAAGGGAAAGAAAAGATGTAAAAATGAAATGGATTAAAGGTCAGTAAATATTCTGGCAACTCAATTTTAAAGGGAGACATGAAATAATTATTTAAGACATCGGAGGGAATAGCAAATCAGAAATAAAGCAATTGTATCTATGGAAGTGGGAAAATTTGAGAGAGTAAAAATAGCCAATGGTACCTTTAGAATTGCAAGGAAAAAAGGGGGAAAAGTGAGATAAAATGCTATCTGTAAGAATTAAAATATTCATACATTTTATTATAGATAATAAAGAAAATAAAACTTTATTATAAAATCATTTGATTATTATGACCAAATTATCCAACTAATTGCAAAACATTAGGGGCCCAGTTCACCCAGGCTAAGACACCTAGTGCCATTTGAGATTATCAGGCCCTGAGTACTCTAATAGGCTTTAATGGCCCTGACCAGCCTCACCTGGGACCCCCACCCACACTCTTACTCATGGGCGCATTTCAGCTCAGGCCAGGGCCCTAGTCTCACTCTACCTATGCTGTCTTTGTCCCTGTCTCCTCCTGGGTGAGCCCTGGCTCTGACTCTTGCCTTTGTCTGATGCTCACTGGGCTGTTGGTGGGAGCTGTTACTGTCAGCATATGGCTCTGCCCACCTTGCTCAGGTACTGTGCCCTGTTGGGGAGGCACCACTTGTGCTGGGGTCACCCTTCACTACTGGCTTGTTCTCCCCTTGTGAAGCAGCCCTGCTCTTGCTGCTCCCTGACAGAGATGTCCTAGTTACTGCTTGACCCATGCAATTGTCTCAGATATGGTATCAGACCTACAGATGATCTGTGCCCTTTCATAGTGGTAGCTGGAGGCAAGATGGGATAACTCATGGTATCTCAACTAGCACCAGATGCTTGTGTAGAAACAGTTGATTTGACCCCTAGCTGTGATGTGTTTCCATAAACTTTTGCTTTGAGATTGGTCGCTGTGGTGATTGAATGCTTACTATGTCCCTTAAGCAGAAATTTAGTCTTCATTTGAACATTTTTATCAATAGAGACTTAAGTTCATTATCTTGTGTTTATGGCTTTTTGCAGGTGTCATAATTCCTATTTGAATGTTTCTTCTCTTACAATTGGATCTATGTGGGTTTTTTTAATTGATTCAGAACTAGTAGAGAAGAACATGGCTTTATTTCACCGGAACAGTGGAAGACATTTAAGCAGAAGCAAAATGTAGTTAAGGACAAAATTTGCTCCTGATACAAATTATCTATTCTGGACTTGCATCCAGAATAGACTTTTTTTTTCTTTTTTCTTTAAATATTTAGTGGTCAAGCTTTTAGTTTTGTTTCTTTTTGGGGGTTTTTTTTGGTTGTTTTTTTTTTTTTTCTTCAGGAGACTACATCTTCAAGAGTAAAATGCTAGGGCATTGGTATAAGTCTGTTTGATTTTTAGACTCATTCAGAAAAAGTATCACAAAGGTGTCTTTGTGATTCACTTCTAGTTTATATGCTTCATGGACAACAAATGGGATAGGCAGGTCTTGAGTGCTACCTTTGCTTCATTTCCTGAAACAATTTCTGTAAAGTGACTAACTCAAGATGGGAAGTAGTTAAGACGATAAGCGCCCCCCCCCCCCCCTTGTTACAGTTCTTAGTCTTCTTGATTCACTTAGCTTTTTTTAGCTAGGGTATTTATATCCTTCTTGTGGTGACAAATAGGAATTTCTCAAGCAAGTACGTGTGCAATTATATGTACATTTTTATCCCTTTCCATGAAGTGATAAAATATCATAGGAAGAAAGTAATATTTCCCTCTTTCTATAATTACATTACATTTAATAGATTGTTTTTCTTAGTTGTATGTGGTCCTGATGAGATTCAAGTGAAAATGTTTCGGTTTATTTCTTTCCAGCAGTAAAATCAGCTTCAAACATGCCTTTCTAGTTCAATTTCATTTTCCTAAGAGCGGGGGGGGGAAGCATTGGTTCTTATTACTAATGTCACTTATTTGGTGTTTACCTCTCCCAGATTTTGTCACAGCATCAAATGTAAATCCAACCACTTTGAAGAGTTGTTTATTGGCAGGGATTCCTCAGCCATTCTAGGTAACTAGTTATTATGCTCATATGTGTGAAAGACTGTCTTTCTAGCAATCTATATTCTCTTGGAGGCAAAGCTCATTACTCCTTGACCAAACCTCCTTGAATCTGGAGGAAAAACTATTCACCCTCTATAAAAAACATTTTACACACTAGAACAGTGCTATCATTAATCAGCTCTTCCCTCCCCTGCCTATCCCTACAGTCCTCAAGAACAGTAGTAGTATGGTATTCAAGAATAAAAACTATTTTTGAATCTTTTCTAATGTATTGTCTTTTAAATCCCTTGTTTCTGTTGCCTTTCTCTATGCTCCCTCCCGTTTGTCTACATTTTTAAAGTATAGACAAGCTGAAGTGTCATGGGAAATTAGGAGAGTAGAATAGCAAGCCATGAGATGAACACTTAATAGGTCACAGAATGAGACTTGCTCACTTGTTTTCAAAACTTCATGCCACACAAATGGCATAATCTGTAGACCTGAAATGTTTGCTCTCTATCTGGAGCTGAGTCTTATTATAAACTATTGACAAGGACTGAACCTAGAGTAGATCTCTGCAGAACCCTGTTTGATGTCAAACTGAGAAGACTTACTGAAAGATTGCCTCTGGATGATGTTTTGATTAGGTTTTTGGGCCTTCTCTTTTTTTTTTTTTTTTGTAGCTGTGCACACAGCATATAGTAATTTCATTTTCACCATGTTTTCTTAATTTCTTTGAGAATGTTATGTAGAACAGTTTATGACTTCTTCCCCCTTATCCACTTTGCCTGGCGTAACGCAGTCTGTTTCTTGACACTTTGTTATTCTTTCAAGGCTTTGTAAATGGATTGTTTAAGTTGTTCCAGTATCTTTCTGGATACTGAAATGAGGCTGACAGGTCTATAATTTTCTCGTACTCTTTTTTCCTCTTTTAAAAGTTAAAGACTAAGTTTTGTCTTCTACTGTCCTGTGATACATCATCTACAGTACCGGTCATGGGAAATAAAGCAATCTCCAAGTCATTAGTGATTTACTACTACTTCAAATTCTTGAGAAAGCCCTGGTTACTTAGATACTTCCATCTTATTCAAATATTGCTTAATCTCTCCATAAATAGGTGAACGCTGGCTATAAATAACCATTTAAATTCTATTTTCAGTACTATGAATGACAGGGATATATTATTGAGGAAGCAGAGACTGAGTATTAAAAAGATGTAGGGAGGAAATTATTTCGAATTTAAGGAGTTAGTTACTAGCTCAATTAAATCCTAAGTCATAAAAGAGTCATAAGCTAAAGTCAATGCAAGAAGTTCTCTTTACTTAAAAAAAAAAAAAAAAAAAAAAAAAGGAGGGAAAAAAAAATGAGGGTCATCAGTCTGAGCTTTCTTTAAAAGTTGTACATTGGTCCTTAAATTCTCTTATAGTTATTTTAAGTTCAGTGATAGATTTAGAGTTTTGCCTGCTTAGCTTGCTTCTGTATAGAATCAAGAGCTGGACTCTTAAGAAGTATGCAAGCTGTGGATTTTTAGAATCATTGCACAATTCAGTTTAGGAAAACATTTAGAGAATATTGTACCTAATTAACTGAGAATTAAATAACATCTTGCAATTTGTATATAATTTCTTTATGGAATTAATTTCTGTAGCCTTTTTTCTACCTTCGTAATGATTTTAAATCTAAAAGGAGAAGACACTGAGTTTGAAATTCCAACTAATTAAAGGAATTCTGTATTTTATTGATTTCTTGCCAGAAGAGAATAGTTTAAAAGCAAGCAAGATTACACTAGGGGAAGCAATAACCCCTAGCATATTTGATAGTGTATTTCAGCGTTTGAGTTTAAGAGTTTTATATGATTTTACATAATGCATTATATTCTTAGGGTTTTATCTAAGGTCCAACTACTATCTAAATTTTAAAGTAAAAGGAAAAAAAACATAGGTTGCAAACACAAAGGAAAATCTTGTACAAAGTTAAAAACTAGAATAAATAAATTAGAGATCCTGCTCAATCTGACATATATTTTAAACACGTACTCATGATGATATTCTTAAAGGTCACAGATTATCTCAAACTGCAAGTTACCTTTTAGATAAAAATGTTGATTATAATGAAAGTGATTGTAAATGTGCTTTAAATTGTTCTTTTCTTTGAGAAGTCTCTTGTTCTCTCCTCTTTCTTGTTAGTTACTGTGTGCTAGCAGAAGAGAAAGCTCTGCTACAGCTGCGTAATATGTGACATAGTAATATACTGTATAGACAACAGTAGTAAACCCACCTTTATCATGTATTTACATATACTTTGAAAATATGCTTCACGTGGCCAAATGCAGGCTTGAGTCCCTATTCTTACAGTGGAACTGTTACAGGCCAGACACAGGTCATCTGTAAACTGAACCTTTCAAGGATATTTCTGAGAGGACGCTAATTTAGGCATCTGAAAAAACCATGAATGTAAAAGGCAGTCATATACTTTTTGCATTTGCCCTAATTGCAGCTAGAAAGCCTATGTCCTACAAAATACATCAAAGCTTCAGGGAAGTAAACTAGGTTTAGAACATGGAACTCATGGATTGTATACCATAGACCTATTATTAAGTGATTTTAACATTTCTGTGCATTTCATATCAGTTATTAGTCATGAGCCCCACTTTCCAATCTAAAGGGAAAGTTATTAATTATCACAAATGAGGCTTCCTAAAGTTACTTAAGGTAGGGTTGAGGCTAGAATGAAAGATTTATAATTTAAGGCAGCCTAGTTTTCATTTTTCCAGCACAGAAAGACTGATGAACATTCAGATCTGGAGACTGATTTTTTTTTTTTTTAAGGCAATTAAAAAAAAAAAAGAATAAAGCAAGCTCCAGTCTGAGATAAATTTGCCAGTCTGCACCTGAAATGTATTGTCCTAATTTGAAGCCTAGCTGGTTTTGACCACATGCTTGATCTAATGTTGGACTATTTCCTATTTTGAGATGGGTGTTTCGTGGAATATTTGAAATTGTTCTGATGACATAACTTTTTGAAACAAAAAATACCTTTTTGTTCCCAGATAATATTCTATCCCAGATAATATTCATTTATCTATATCATCAAAGTAATCTTCCACTACAATAAAATATGAATGAAAATAAGCATTCTGTGCAAACCAACCATATTTGCATGTTTTTTCATATGGAGTTTTGTACATAGCTTCTAAGTCTTTCATCTCTCCATGCTAAACACTGAGAATTTCAATGCATTTGTATAGACGCACTTGTATTTCATAACTCAAAATGCTTCAGGTGAACTAACCTTCATTTTTTTGCATAATCATTTAGAAGAAATACAGGGGAGAATAGATATCTTCCTTTCAAGAAATAAAAAAAAGTGCTTCAGGTACCTTGTGGTAGTAATGTTTGAAACTGAACAGCTGAGTTCCACACCAAGCCAGGGCCTTCTTGCTGCACCCGGCAATCCTGGTTTCATCCTATACACAGAGTTACATAGCAGCTACAGGAAAGGGATGAGGTACAGTGCATCTCACAGTCCTGATGTACCAGGCATCCCCATTTAGGAAATGAATGAAATAAATAGTAGTTGCTGCTCTACCCTAACATATGGGTGATTCTTGGAAGGAAAATCTGAAGCATGGAGCAATGGTGTGCAACTTAGTTGCACTGGAAGCCTTGCAGAAGACATTGCATTTGAGGAGTTAGTGATCTTGAACAGACCCTGTCTGCTCTTTTGGGCCTTGTACTGAGGGCTTGGGAAGCCATTATATTAGCATGACTAAGCACTGTAAGTGAATCTTTTGGAGTGTCCCATGCTGGTCTGTGCTGCACACTGGTGGATGTTATGAGAGAGATGACATTCCAGCTTGCTAGGAGAAGATCTATGGTTTTGCTTGTTACACAAAATAAAAGGCACCACAGCACGGGATGAGGAAGGAAGCTTTCCACAGACAGAATCTGTGGAAAGCCATGGGAAAATCCACCCAGGTCTGCCCAATACTTCACAAAAGTGGGGTTCCCAACATCTAAAGGGACATAAGATGTACTTGCTATCTATATTCCTCTTTTTATCTTACCTTTTTAAAACAGGTATTTTATTACGCCATTTGTCAGGCCTTTTTGAGATCCAGAAAGAACCCCACTCCATCTCTCCCTTTCTCCCCCACCCCCGGTGTAAAACACTAGTCCCTGATTGAAATGGTGTCAAGGTGCAATAAGGCTACAGTTGGATATTAAGTTTGTAAGACATGCCACGGAGCATTCCTGGGCGATAGTGCAGACTCTGCTTACTTGTTGATATGGGCCAGCAATGTCATGCATGAATTAGTCCAGGCTGACCCTGGGAAGAAGTGACCTACTGGCTTCTTTGGATTGGACAATGACATTGACTTCTCTCTAGCTTCAGCCCTGTCCAGTCCTTCAATGAAGCGGTAGGAAACCTAGTGAGTCACTGTCTGCCCCTGCCTGCAAGCTATTATCAGATCTCCCTCCTGCATAAACTCTTTGAGACACAAGGTATTTATTATGGGGTCTTAGCCTAATGATACTTTTGCTAGGAATATACAATGTAAGAGCTGATGGTCTAGGTAAGGCGAATGTACGCAAATAACTGAGGATGGTCTTAGGAATGTTTTGAACTTTTGTTTTTACAAAAATACTAGCACACATTTGCAGGACTGAGGCTATAATGATACTTACCAACTTTTTCTTAGTCCCTGAACATCATCTGCTCCACAAATAGGTATGTACACTTGCCAGTGACAACTGAATGCATCACACTATTTTGTGGTCGCGCAATGTAGTTTTGTAAGAAGGATTTAAATACTCGTACAGAATGGTGGAGAACTGAATTCAGTTCAACGTGTGAAACTTTGGTGTATATACAGCTTCCAAACTACCTTAAACTAAAAGTGTTATCTCATCTCACCTAAATAACCAGATCCCGTTTCTACTAAAATGAATAGCAAAGTAGTTGTAAATACATTTAAATTTCTTTTTTGTTTAATTCCTTAGAAGAAATGCATAGAAAAATGTGACAGCTAAAACTAATTCAAGATGCCAAATTTTTGTTTCTGTTTTACATTATTTTACATTGTATATTTTTAAATTAAGCAATCAATGAAGGATACAGCCAATATGGTGTTTCTGTAAAAACAAATCTCATCTGTACAATAATTAGAATATAGATAGATGTTCCAGATGGTACACATGCAAAAAGAAGGCTAGCTGTATACCAGATGGTATTATGACCATACATAAAGCAACTTGAGAATCATTATAATACTGTGACATGTCATATTAGATGAATAAATACTATGTTTTCCTGAGAAAAAGGTAAAATCATCAGTAAATTAAACCGCACGAGGCAGATGCGGCACTTATCTAGGAATTACAGTCCTAGAGGAACAGCAATATTGGAGTAGGAACTTAGAGGCTTTATTTCTTTAATTCATTCCCCTTATGAAAAAAGAGGTAATTCTAATTTGTCTAAAGTATTCTTTACATAATTAATCTTAGTGTAAGCAACTTTAAAGAATTTAGAATACACTGTACTGTTAAAATGGAACCAATTTTTTTTGCTCCCCCCAAGAATACTCAACTTTTATAAACACTTCTATTCCTAAGATTTTATTTAAATGCAATAGACATTAGAAAAAAGCTTTGCAGTGAAACATCACGATTTCTGGTAAAGCATGACAATTCCTGTGATAAGGTACAAGATCAATATGACAAGATCTTTCTGGATGTTGTTTATATTAATAACATATTCAACAACCTAGATATATTCCTAACTGTGAAAGTGGCCTGCACCATAACTAGAAAAAATGTTCTTATACTGACACTATAAAGAATTCCTAGAGCTAATGGAAATGCTCATGTGGTGTGACATGCATTGTTATTAGCAAAACTGTGCTAGTATTTGTATAACTTGTGCAAAAGATGGGATGATTTTGCTTACAGAAGTGCGGTGATGTCAGTACATGAGATATATACTAGGAACATGTTGCTGATGTAGTATGAGGACATAATTTTAACTGTAAAATTTTTCCAATAGAAACATAGATTCAGCCATAGCTGAACGGTTTCTCCTGAGTGAAAAGACAAATCACTTGTTTCTTATTTGAATTAGGTCATTCTGTTAATCTGGGGGTTTGAGTCAAAAAACAACACCTCTAGCATTAGTTCATAAGAATGAAGTTGTAAAAGTATAAAAAATTAATGCACTAAATATGTTTTTGTTTGCTGTTGAAGGACCTGACAGCTACTGTAGGAAAACATTTCCATGTTTATTAGACATATCACAGTATGTAATTTGTTAATAACCCTGCAAGGAAGCAGGCTATATTTGTTGCAGGGGAGCACTGGTATGAAGATTACTTTGGTCATTGAAATGCTAGACATATACTCAGGGAACATCAACAAAAAATGTTTATAAAAACAAATAAACAAACAAAAAAAAAAACCCCAAACCAACCAACTCCTGCCCCCTCCCCAAACTCTCAAAAGAGATGGTAACAGATCTTCAGGCTAGAAGGAACAGCTACATCATCCAATCTGATCTCCATATATCACTTGTAACATTGAATAGAACATTTCCATTGATAAAAGCAACTTGTCTGGGTAAAGCCTATGCTCCAGAAGAATGTGCAGTTGTGAACCGAAGACCTCTGGAACCATGAGAATCCTTTGTTTTCTTATGGAGCTTATTCTGATAACATATTTATTACGGGCCTAGTTTAAAAAAAAAAAAAGTCCAATTTCTCAGTTGAATTGTCTGTTTTCAAGTACTTATTCTTGCTGTACCTTTCCTCACTGCATTTGCTTTCTGTACTGTCTTCTAAGGATAATTGCACGCACTACACAAGTCACCTGTCTTTCTTTTGAAGCTGAAAAGAAGCTCAGTTTCTAATATTACTCATTGTTAGGAATTGTCTCCTCATCTCAAAACCTTATTTCTAGACTCCTGATCTTTGTTTGAATGGTCTAGGTCACAAATTGATCCATCTCACTTTGCATGACTTTTTCTATCCCCAGTTATCTTTCTCCTAGTTTCTAGCATCTACCGATGTTTTGAGCAATGATTCTTCATCCTGACTTGATGACTAATGTGGATCTAATATTGATCTATGTGAAACACTCTTAAACTCCATATATGCCTAGCATCAGGGAAAGGGGTTTTATTTCACAGTGTTTTTCTCCAGCATCTAGATCCATTGCCTTTATGGCTACATCTGCTATGCTTTTTAGCAGTTAAAACGGTTGCACAGATAGCATAACTTCCAGTAATAGTTACCATGGTTTTGTACTGTCAGAGCATGGTGTTAAAAGATGAGTCCCACACAAAAAGAGGAAATAGTTCAGCCCAGGTTCTAGCCTCAGTTATTTCATGCTGCTTTTACATTCAGATATGTTATGTCCAAGGCAGCTGGTATGTTCAGAAGTGGTTTTCAAAATCTAAATTCTCCAAAGGAAGCAGAAATAATAGAATGTATAATTAGGTCTATTTGTTAATACTCATGTTTCATAAGCACAGAAAAATAACTTTTGTAATTTTCACTACAATTACTTCTTACTAGTAACTTTCAAATGTTTACAAATAAGAATGATGCATTTGTTAAGACATCAAAATGAAACATATCTGCCTATTATAATTTTTGGGGAACCTAGGCCAGTGACTTGCCTGCAGAAATGCTTTTAATATACCTGCTGATTCATTATCTGGTAGTTCAGAGTTGATGCAGAGTTGACCTACACAGGCACGTAAAATTTTATTGAGCACTGCTGATTTTTTGAATGTTTATAATCTGGAAACTTGGATCTAAAGGAGAAAAGATACGATTTGTCAAGTACCAGAATGGAGCTAAAATACATTGGGAGCCTTTTAGTATACGACAGAGACAATACCCATCAGTGTACTAAGGGAGGGCTATAGGCATGATAACAACAGCCAGGAATAACAATGTTTCTTCTCCTACTGTATTCATACCACTCTCTAGCACAGAGATCATTTACTTTGGGCACATGATAAAATCTTGATATCTGCAGAAGGAAAAAGATATATCTATATATGAGTTATACTTCAAGGAATTATGTCTCAGCTTTGCTAAGTTCCATGATGTAAACACCTGTATGCTGTAGCCCAATAAAATAAGATTCAAGAAACATTCATTTGACATGAATGTGTTATTTTCAATTAGGAAAAAAATAAGGAAAACCTAATTAGTGAAGACTAATGGAGAATAGATCATGAATTTGAAAGAACAGCAATGAAAAATAGAAAAAGTTGACCAAATAATTTTCTATTAATATTAGATAAATAGATGTATTTGCCCGTCACCTGTGGATGATAAAACCTTAGTGCTTTGTGTACTCGGAGGAAATGGTATGTTACTGTATACTGGTACTTGCTCCTGTACTTTCACTGATATCCACCAGAAAAATATAACTTTTTTGCATAGGTCCACAGGCAAAAAAAGAAATGTGGTCTTCAAAATTGTAGTCTCACCTTGCTGAGATTTTTCTGTTTCCTTGCTTCTGCCCACTTCCTTTTGATTACAGGCATTGACAATATGCTACATTTTTATCTTGTCTTCCTTTAATTCTAGGGCATAGTAAACTCTCATGTGCAAAAGTTCAGATCTTCAAAGAGGAAAAACAATTTTTTGGTTTAGTTCAACTTGTTGCAATAGAGGGTGCTCAATGTATTTGTTGTTGTATTTAATGCAGTTGTATGTGAATTCTGTATTCTTTTTGGACTGAAAAAAAAATGGAAATCTGATTAAGTATGTCTTTTAGCTAAATGGTTTATGTGTGTACAACTTAACTCAATGCTAATATTTCACTAAATTTCCTGGATGGAGCTGGATGGAAAGGACTATAAACGGTATAGATCTATAACCAGAATTATAAACAGTATAGAGCAGTATACAGAAAAGATATGATTTGACAGAAAAGGATGTGAATTAAAGATTTAATGTAAAATGGGGATAGTTAGCAAGAGGTTTCCAGAAGCAGTAGAAAAATGATCTACAGAAAAAGATATTTAAAGATTCTTTGGAAAAACATTTAATATTGAACTACCATCTAGAGAATGACTCTCAAACTGAAGTCTGGTATTGTTGTTAAGTGAAAAAAACCCTCAATCTGAATATTACCCAGAGTCAGTTATCTCTAGAGCCATAGGTCAGTTGTCATTCTTTATCACAGAGAAAAATGTACTGGAAATTTAGCAGAGGCTATTCAAGCCGTGACGAGTGTTACACAGCACAGTTTGGTTTGGGTTTTTTTTACAAAGATATTATGAAAAATATCCATCTCATGTTTTGGTTGTCCTTGTGATCTCTCCAACAATGCCACACTGGACGATTTATCCCACTTTAAATGCAGATATAGCGCAGCAGAGATGATAACCAGCAGACACCTTTACACCATAAAGTAATTAGCACTACCCCCATCCCTCCCCCCCACTCTTGGTGAACACTGATTTTCCTTTATGAGAGCAGAGGTGTAGTTAGATGTACCTAGGCTAGCACAGCTGGGCTTTGCAGGTCCTGGAGGGAAAGGAGCTGATTACCAAACTGAGCAGCTGCACAACATTCTTAAGAATGATTTAGCAGTTTTCTCCTAATTTAAACTGAGTGGGCTCCAGAGTTTACTGAGACACTCAGACTGAGGACAGATGTAATTTCTGTATGTATGAACACATACCAGACAATTTAGGTCTCCCTCCATTCCTAACCGAAAGTGAATCGCCAGTGTCATTTTAAGAACAGTGAATGCAATATACTGTTAGCATGAGATAATCAGTCAGCCACTTACTGTAATAAGTGAAGTGTCATCTCAATGAGTAGTATGATGGGAACTGCATTATTATTAGTACTCTATTGTAAAGGGGACAATGGAGTATGAGCCAATGGAAATTTTTTTTAACTATTTCTGTGGAAGTTTAACTTCAACATCTTTCTTTCAGTCAAATAGTGGTAAATATTTGTAAAGCAAACCATTTCAGTTCTTCCTAAATAAATCACTTGAAATAATTAGAGCAGGCATAGTTCATTTAAGCTATGGAGTAGTTAAAGTCTTAAGGTCTTACAAAAAGAAAATGCAATTACTTATGTAGAATAAGCTTGGCATTTACAAAACTTCTTGTAAATGGTTGTGAATTGAGACACTTGTCAGGGTGACTTTTTTCTTCTGAACAGTTTATTTTAATAAACTGGTGTGTTCTTATGAAACCAAAAGGTTTTATTCCTTATCAAGATCATGTGAATCTCAAGTTGAGGTCCATGAACTATACTTGTTTTCTCGGATGTAAACTGATGGCATAGACATTTAGGAAAAGTCCAGTTTCTAGGATTTTCTACTGATGCCGCTGCTATTGTACCAGACTTGTCTAGGGTGAAACATCGGTACTCTTCTCTTGGCCAAAGCCTAAAGTTACTTGTCCTGCTTTTGTCACTGACTGATATCTGATGGAAACAAGTGGAATGTATATTAACACATTCTATCAATCAAGACTTATAGGTAATCTTCCTGTCTTGTGAACCTCTCAATCTAGGGTAAGCTACTGGAAAAGAGATAAATTTTGGTAGTTATTAAAAATTACATGTTATTAAGGAAAAAGTAGAATTATTGCATTATTTATCAAACCTCATTAGCTAAATAATATAAGGAACAGACTCATCGCAATTCTCTTTGTAGACATCAAGTGAGGCGATTGCTTAAATGGGAGATGTACCAAAAACCAAGAAGTTAAAACTCAACTTCTTTTTAAAAGCAGCAGTTTAACTACTTTTAAAATGTACTAGTAGAACACAATTATTTATATTTTCCTATCATTTCACTTTAAACTCATTGACATGCAATCATTGCAAGTTGCCTAATGGGTTTGTTCCTCCCACCCTCCAAAAAAAAGTATCTAGACAATATGAAATAAATGAACCATATAATTACCAGAATGTAACTTGGTAATTATTGTAATTTACCAGAAATCCAGATTTTTTTTTTCCTCAATACTTCCACTTTGAGGTGATGTAGAGACTCCTACATGTCGTGGTTTAACCTCAGTCGGCAACCGAGTACCACACAGCCACTCGCTCACTTCCCCCCCCCCCCCCCCCCCCCCCCCCAGTGGGATGGGGAGAGAATTGGAAGAGTAGAAGTGAGGAAAAACTCATGGGTTGACATGAAAACAGTTTAATAATTGAAATAAAATATAATAATAATATTATAATAATAATAACACACAAAGCAAGTGATGCACAGTGCAGTTGCTCACCACCTGACGACCGATGCCCAGCCAGTCCCAGAGCAGCGGCCCCTCCAGCCAGCTTTCCCCAGTGTATGTACTGAGCATGACGTCACACGGTATGGAATGTCCCTGTGGCCAGTTTGGGTCAGCTGTCCTGGCTGTGCCCCCTCCCAGCTCCTTGTGCACCTCCAGCCTTCTCAGTCGGTAGAGCATGGGAAGCTGAAAAGTCCTTGACCAGTGTAAGCACTGCTTAGCAACAACTAAAACATAGCTGTGTTATCAACTTTGTTCTCCTCCTAAATCCAACACACAGCACTGTACCAGCTACTAGGAAGGAAATTAACTCTATCCCTGCCGAAACCAGGACACTACAATACTGATGATTTCAACTTCTGAAACTTCTGTGTTCTTGACTATTCTTCTAAGCAGTGCATTTTGAGGTGTCTTTAACATTGTTGAAAATCTTACTGCAAAAAAAAAAAAAATTCTGAAGCATCAGATGAGCAGTTAACATTTAGAAAAAATCCCTTCCAGCTTTATGTGGTCCTGAATGAATTATAAACATTTGAAATCTCCTCTTTCAGTTAAAGGTTCTGTGTAGGATACAAATAATGGGTTTTCTATCAAAAAAAGTAAGATGAACATGAAAACTTATGTGTTCCAAGAAGTAAATGTTTTTATTCCAGAGACTGTGTACATACACTCATTAGAAAATATGGCAATAGACTGTCCTTCCTAAAATGAAATCAATGGCACATAACATTGACTTTTGTACCCAGTCAAATAAGTTGTAGGCTTTAGCAGGTCTGTTAGCAAGAAGAGGTGCATTAGGGTAAAAAAAGTTGATTTTTTTTTTCTTATTTTTCTTTTTCCTCATTGAGAAACATTATACTAGAGAGTCAAAGGTGAAAGTGGAAAAAAATAGAAAAAGAAGGTATAGGTCTTGACTGTATAAGTACTTTAGGAGGATTGCAATGCCTTAAGCAAATATCTTGGGCTCATCATGGTCCACCACAGTACAGCAGTTCTTGGGTGGCCATAGGAATGACTGTAAGCACAGTATATTATTGAAGCAAATATATCTGTTCTTGAAGGTATCTGTCTTCTGTGTAAGCCTTACCATATTCTGTAAAGCTATGTGGTTCAGAGGTCTTTCCATATGGAACAGTACTACAATGAGAACATCTTAGAAGATTTGGTAATCCTTCAACCTGTGTGCCTACTAGAATTGAGGGCAAGTTCTTTCTTCTTTCCTTTTGAAGTTTGTTTAGATTTCTCTTTCTGAAGGAACACAGGAAGCCTGTCACTTTTTTTTACAATATGTTTCTCTGAATAAGTGATATTGGTGACTTCTGTGAGGTTTGTTTTTTTTTTTTATATGAGTAGCTTAAACTCAGCAAGAACTGTGTATGAATGTGTACAGATTGGGGGGGCTGGGGAAAGGGATATAATTACTTGCTTTTAAGATGTAGATTAATTATTACAAATTTCTTGGTAACTGTTATAGTTATAAACACTTGTATGTATCCTCAGGAAATATTAGTTTCCCCTCTTCTGCTCAAGAATGAAAAGCTTCAAGAGCAATGGCAGTAGGCAATGAACACTTGATAATCTTAAGCATCCAATTTGCGTGCTCAGGCACAAACATACATGCACAAGCATTTAATTTTGAACGTGCATTTGCCAGTGTTGTGGTTTAACCCGGCAGGCAGCTAAACACTACACAGCCGTTCGCTCACTCCACCCCCTCCCCCAGTGGGATGGGGGAGAGAATCGGGGGGGGGGAAAAAGTAAAATTCATGGGCTGAGATAAAGACAGTTTAATAGGAGACAAAAGGAAGGGAAAATAATAATAATGATAAAAGAATATACAAAATTAAGTGATGCACAATGCAATTGCTCACCACCCACTGACCAATGCCCAGCCAGTTCCCGAGCAGTGATCACTGCCCCCCGGCCAGCTTTCCCCAGTGTATGTACTGAGCATGACGTCACATGGTATGGAATGTCCCCGTGGCCAGTTTGGGTCAGCTGTCCTGGCTGTGCCCCCTCCCAGCTTCTTGTGCACCTCCAGCCTTCTCAGTCGGTAGAGCATGGGAAGCTGAAAAGTCCTTGACCAGTGTAAGCACTGCTTAGCAACAACTAAAACATCAGTGCGTTATCAACTTTGTTCTCATGCTAAATCCAACACACAGCACTGTACCAGCTACTAGGAAGGAAATTAACTATCCCAGCTGAAACCAGGATAGTATAGAACCATAGAATCATAGAATAGTTTGGGTTGGAAGGGACCTCTAAAGGTCATCTAGTCCAACCCCCCTGCCATGGGCAGGGACATCTTCAACTAGATCAGGTTGCTCAGAGCCCCGTCCAACCTGACCTTGAATGTTTCCAGGGATGGGGCATCCACCACCTCTCTGGGAAACCTGTCCCAGTGCTTCACCGCCCTCAGCGTAAAAAATTTCTTCCTTTTATCTAGTCTAAATCTACCCCCCTTTAGTTTAAAGCCGTTCCCCCTTGTCCTGTCACAACAGGCCTTGCTAAAAAGTTTGCTGCCATCTTTCTTATAAGCCCCCTTTAAGTACTGATAGGCTGCAAGAAGGTCTCCCCGAAGCCTTCTCTTCTCCAGGCTGAACAACCCCAACTCTCTCAGCCTTTCTTCATAGGAGAGGTGTTCCATCCTACTGATCATTTTTGTGGCCCTCCTCTGGACCCACTCCAACAAGTCCGTGTCTTTCTTATGCTGGGGGCTCCAGAGCTGGATGCAGTCCTCCAGGTGGGGTCTCGCCAGAGCAGAGTAGAGGGGCAGAATCACCTCCCTCCACCTGACCCAGGTGCAGGACCTTGCACTTGGTCTTGTTGAACCTCATGAGGTTCACACGTGCCCCCTTCTCCAGCTTGTCCAGGTCCCTCTGGATGGCATCCCGTCCCTCTGGTGTGTTAACCACACCACTCAGCTTCGTGTCATCTGCAAACTTGTTGAGGGTGCACTTGATCCCGCTGTCTATGTCATTGATGAAGATATTAAACGGTACCAGTCCCAATACGGACCCCTGCGGGACACCACTTGTCACCAGTCTCCATCTGGACATTGAGCCATTGACCACTACCCTCTGGATGCGACCATCCAACCAATTCCTCACCCACCAGACAGTCCACCCATCAAATCCATACCTCTCCAGTTTAGAGAGAAGGATGTTGTGGGGGACGGTGTCAAAGGCCTTACAGAGGTCCAGCTAGACAACATTTGTACCTCTTCCCATGTGCACTGATGTAGTCACTCCACCATAGAAGGCCACTAGGTTAGTCAGGCAGGACTTGCCCTTGGTGAAGACATGCTGGCTGTCTCGAATCCCACCCTGCCCTCCATGTGCCTTAGCATAGCTTCCAGGAGGATCTGTTCCATGATCTTCCCAGGCACAGAGGTGAGACTGACTGGCCTGTAGTTCCCCAGGTCTTCCTTTTTACCCTTTTTAAAAATGGGTGTTATATTTCCCCTTTTCCAGTCAGTGGGAACTTCACCTGACTGCCATGACTTCTCAAATATGATGGATAGTGGCTTAGCAACTTCATCTGCCAGTTCCTTCAGGACCCACGGATGGATCTCATTGGGTCCCATGGACTTGTGCACCTTCAGGTGCCTTAGATGGTCTCGAACCTGATGTTCTCCCACAGTGGGCGGCTCTTCACTCTCCCAGTCCCCGCCTTTGCCTTCTGTGGATTGGGTGGTGAGGCTCGAGCACCTGCTGGTGAAGACCAAGGCAAAAATGTCATGAGTACCTCAACCTTCTCCATATCCTGGGTAACCAGGTCTCCCGTTTCATTCTGGAGAGGGCCCACATTTTCCCTAGTCTCTTCCTTTTAACCCCGATGTACCTATAGAAGCTTTTCTTGTTGCCCTTGATGTCCTTGGCCAGATTCAATTCTATCAGGGCTCTAGCTTTCGTAACCTGATCCTGGCTGCTCAAACAATTTCTCTGTATTCCTCCCAGGCTACCTGTCCTTGCTTCCACCCTCTGTAGGCTTCCTTTTTGTGTTGGAGTTTGTCCAGGAGCTCCTTGTTCATCCAGGCAGGCCTCCTGGTGTTTATGCCAGACTTCCTCTTTGTTGGGATGCATTGCTCCTGAGCTTGGAAGAGGTGATCCTTGAATATTACCCAGCTTTCTTGGGCCCCTCTTCCCTCCAGGGCTTTGTCCCATGGCACTCTACCAAGCAGATCCCTGAAGAGGCCAAAGACTGCTCTCCTGCAGTCCAGGGGAGTGAGCTTGCTGTGTGCCCTCCTCGGTGCCCTAGAATCATAGACTAGAATCATAGAATCATTAAGGTTGGAAAAGACCTCTAAGATCATTGAGTCCAACTGTCAACCCAACACCACCATGTCCATTAAACCATGTCCCTAAGCGCCGCATCTACTCGTCTTTTAAATACCTCCAGGGATGGGGACTCCACCACTTCCCTGGGCAGCCTCTTCCAATGTTTCACCACTCTTTCAGGAAAGACATTTTTCCTTACATCCAATCTAAACCTCCCCTGGTGCAACTTGAGGCCATTTCCTCTCGTCCTATCGCTAGTTACTTGGGAGAAGAGACCAACACCCACCTCGCTACAACCTCCTTTCAGGGAGTTGTAGAGAGCGATGAGGTCTCCCCTCAGCCTCCTTTTCTCCAGGCTAAACAACCCCAGTTCCCTCAGCCACTCCTCATAAGACTTGTTCTCCAGACCCCTCACCAGCCTCGTTGCCCTTCTCTGGACATGCTCCAGTACCTCAATGTCCTTCTTGTGGTGAAGGGCCCAAAACTGAACACAGGATTCGAGGTGCGGCCTCACCAGTGCCGAGTACAGGGCCACGATCACTTCCCTGGTCCTGCTGGCCACACTGTTTCTGATACAGGCCAGGATGCCATTGGCCTTCTTGGCCGCCTGGGCACACTGCCGGCTCATGTTCAGCCGGCTGTCGACCAACACCCCCAGGTCCTTTTCCAACAGGCAGCTTTCCAGCCACTCTTCCCCAAGCCTGTAGCACTGCATGGGGTTGTTGTGGCCGAAGTGCAGGACCCGGCACTTGGCCTTGTTGAACCTCATACAGTTGGCCTGGGCCCATCGATCCAGCCTGTCCAGGTCCCTCTGCAGAGCCTTCCTACCCTCGAGCAGGTCAACTCCCACCCAACTTGGTGTCGTCTGCAAACTTACTGAGGGTGCACTCAATCCCCTCATCCAGATCATCGATAAAGGTATTGAACAAGACCGGCCCCAAAACTGAGCCCTGGGGAACACCGCTCGTGACTGGCCGCCAACTGGATGTAACTCCATTCACCACAACTCTCTGGGCCCAGCCGTCCAGCCAGTTTTTTACCCAGCGCAGAGTACACCTGTCTAAGCCATGAGCTGCCAGCTTCTCCAGGAGAATGCTATGGGAAATAGTGTCAAAGGCTTTACTGAAGTCCAGATAGACAACAGCCACAGCCCTTCCCTCATCCACTAGGCGGGTCACCTGCTCATAGAAGGAGATCAGGTTGGTCAAGCAGGACCTGCCTCTCATGAATCCATGGTGACTGGGCCTGATGCCCTGGTTGTCCTGCACATGCCTTGTGAGCACCCTCAAGATGAACCGCTCCATAATCTTCCCCAGCACCGAGGTCAGGCTGACAGGCCTGTAGTTCCCCGGATCCTCCTTCCGGCCCTTCTTGTAGATGGGCGTCACATTGGCAAGCCTCCAGTCATCTGGGACCTCCCCCGTTAACCAGGACTGCTGATAAATGATGGAGAGTGGCTTGGCAAGCTCTTCTGCCAGCTCCCTCAGCACTCTCGGGTGGATCCCATCCAGAACTCCACCATTTCGTGGTCACTGCAGCCCAGGCTACGCCTGAGCTTCACGTTCCCCACCAGCCCCTCCTTGTTGCTGAGAACAAGGTCCAGCGTAGCACCTCTCCTCATTGGCTCCTCTATCACTTGGAGAAGGAAGTTATCATTGACGGATTCCAGGAACCTCCCAGATTGTTTATGCCCTGCTGTGTTGTCCCTCCAACAGATATTGGGGTGTATCCACCCCTTATTCTATACCATCTACGTCATGCCCAGGTCCCACACTTTCCAATACATTCCAAATAACTACCACCACTTTTCCTGTCTTTTGATATATACACACAGATATCATTCCCTTAGTCTATGGACCATCCCTCTAAAATGTTCATTGAGTTAATTTAGCCCATGACTTTGGGCTCCATCTGTCATAACAGTCCTTCAGGGCAGGAGAGATGGTGCGTGGTGTTGCAGTGTTGCATGCTGAAGCCAGTTTTGGTCCCATCACTGCTGTACTTGTCCTGTTCTATTATCGCTGCACTTTGCTTGGTTTCATCAAAGTTCATTCTTCATTAATCTGGGTGATTCTTACTGCAATACCATTGATATGGCGTATAGCCACCTTAGAAGTGGTGATATACAGTATTATATAGCAATTAACATCATACAATTTAATTCATTGGCTATTCTCACCCAAAATCAAATCCCCTTGAGGTACACATCGGACTTCCCCATCCTATCCCATCACCCACCAAGTGCACCTACATCCTTGAGCAAAAGCAATCCCACGGATGGGTTTGCCTTTGCCTGAGGCAGGAATAACCCAAACTGTTCTCCCCAACATATTTTTTACGTGCACTACAGGGACTTTACCCCCTTCTACAATACATAAAAGTTTTGACTGGGCAGGGCCTGCTCGACTGGCAGATTCCCTCGTGTTGACTAACCAGGTGGCCTTTGCTAAATGCGTATCCCAATGTTTGAATGTCCCACCACCCATTGCTCTCAGCATAGTCTTTAACAGTCCATTGTATCGTTCAATTTTCCCAGAGGCTGGTGCATGACAGGGGATGTGATACACCCACTCAGTGCTGTGCTCTTTGGCCCAGGTGTCTATGAGGTTGTTTCGGAAATGAGTCCCATTGTCTGACTCAATTCATTCTGGGGTGCCATGTCACCACAGGACTTGCTTCTCAAGGCCCAGGATAGTGTTCCAGGTGGTGGCATGGGGCACAGGATATGTTTCCAGCCATCCAGTGGTTGCCTCCACCATTGTAAGCACGTGGCGCTTGTCTTGGCGGGTTTGTGGGAGTGTGATATAATCGATCTGCCAGGCCTCCCCATATTGATATTTCAGCCATCGACCTCCATACCAGAGAGGCTTTAAACGCTTGGCTTCCTTGATCGCAGCGCATGTTTCACGTTCATGGATAACCTGCGCAATAGTGTCCATGGTCAAGTCCACCCCTCGATCACGAGCCCATCTCTATGTTGCATCTCTTCCTTGGTGACCTGAGGTGTCATGGGCCCACCGAGCTAGAAATAATTCACCCTTATGTTGCCAGTCCAGATCTACCCGAGCCACTTCAATCTTAGCAGCCTGATCCACCTGCTGGTTGTTTTGATGTTCTTCAGTGGCCCGACTCTTGGGTACGTGAGCATCTACATGACAGACTTTTACAACCAGGTTCTCTACCTGGGCAGCAATATCTTGCCGCAATGCGGCAGCCCAGATGGGTTTGCCTCTGCGCTGCCAGTTGCTCCGCTTCCATTGCTGCAACCACCCCCACAGGGCATTTGCCACCATCCATGAGTCAGTATAGAGATAGAGCACGGGCCACTTTTCTCGGTCAGCAATGTCTAAAGCCAGCTGGATGGCCTTTACTTCTGCAAATTGGCTCGATTCACCTTCTCCTTCAGCAGTTTCTACAACTTGTAACGTGGGACTCTATACGGCAGCTTTCCACCTCCGATGCTTTCCCACAAGACGACAGGACCCATCAGTGAACAGGGCATATTGCTTCTCATTTTCTGGTAGTTTATTATACATTGGGGCCTCCTCAGCACGCGTCACCTCCTCCTCCTCTGGCGATATTCCAAGATCTTTGCCTTCTGGCCAATCCATGATCACTTCCAAGATCCCTGGGCGACTGGGGTTTCCTATTTGAGCCCGTTGTGTGATCAGTGCGACCCACTTACTCCACGTAGCATCAGTTGCATGATGTGTACAGGGGACCCTCCCTTTGAACATCCAGCCCAGCACTGGCAGTCGGGGTGCCAGGAGGAACTGTGCTTCAGTGCCGATCACTTCCGAAGCAGCTCGAACCCCTTCATATGCTGCCAATATCTCTTTTTCAGTTGGAGTATAGCGGGCCTCGGATCCTCTGTATCCCTGACTGCAGAACCCTAGGGGTCAACCTCGAGTCTCCCCTGGTGCTTTCTGCCAGAGGCTCCAGGTAGGGCCATTCTCCCCGGCTGCGGTGTAGAGCACAATTTTTACATCTTGTCCTGCCCAGACTGGCCCCAGGGCTACTGCATGAACTCTCTCCCATTTAATTTTTTCAAAGGCTTGTCGTTGCTCAGGGCCCCATCTGAAATCGTTCTTCTTTTGGGTCACTTGATAGAGAGGGTTTACGATCAGACTCTAATTTGGAATGTGCATTCTCCAAAAACCCACGACGCCTAAGAAAGCTTGTGTTTCCTTTCTGCTAGTTGGTGGAGACATGGCTGTTATTTTGGTGATCACATCCATTGGGATCTGACGACGTCCATCTTGCCATTTTATTCCTAAAAACTGGATCTCCTGTGCAGGTCCCTTACTTTGTTTTATGGCAAAACCGGCCTTCAGCAGGATTTGGACTATTTCCTTCCCTTTCTCAAAAACTTCTCCTGCTGTGTTGCCCCATACGACGATGTCATCAATGTATTGCAGGTGTTCTGGAGCCTCACCCTGCTCCAGTGCAGTCTGGATCAGTCCATGGCAAATGGTGGGGCTGCGTTTCCACCCCTGGGGCAGTCGGTTCCAGGTGTACTGGACGCCCCTCCAAGTGAAAGCAAACTGTGGCCTGCACTCCGCTGCCAAAGGGATTGAGCAAAACGCATTAGCCGTATCAGCTGTGGCATACCACTGGGCTGCCTTTGACTCCAGTTCGTATTGAAGCTCTAGCATGTCTGGCATGGCAGCACTCAGCAGCAGCGTGACTTAATTCAGGCCACGATAGTCTACTGTTAGTCTCCACTCTCCATTAGAGTTTTGCACTGGCCATATGGGACTGTTAAAGGGTGAGTGAGTCTTGCTGATCACTCCTTGGTTCTCCAGTTGACGAATCAGCTTATGGATGGGAATCAGGGAGTCTTGGTTGGTGCGATATTGCTGCCGGTGCACTGTTGTGGTGGCAATTGGCACCTGTTGTTCTTCGACCCTCAGCAACCCCACAACAGAAGGGTCCTCTGAGAGACTAGGCAAGGTAGACAGCCTTTTAGTTTACTCCGTCTCCAAGGCAGCTATACCAAAAGCCCACCGGTACCCTTTTGGGTCCTTGAAATACCCTCTCCTGAGGTAGTCTATGCCAAGGATGCACAGAGCCTCTGGGCCAGTCACAGTGGGGCGCTTTTGCCACTCATTCCCGGTTACGCTCACTTCAGCCTCTAATACAGTTAGCTGCTGGGATCCCGCCGTCACTCCAGAAATACAGATGGGTTCTGCCCCTGTATAGCTTGATGGCATTAGGGTACACTGTGCACCGGTGTCTACTAGAGCCTTATACTCCTGTGGGTCCGATGTGCCAGACTGTGTCGAATGCACACAGTCCAGTAAACCCGGTTGTCCCTTTCCTCCACCTGGCTGGAGGCAGGACCCCTTTAGTCCTGGTCATAGCATTTGTTACTCACTTCTTGTAAGTACGAATCAGAAGTCCCTTTATTAAGATTGGAAGTAAAGTCAGCCCTTCTACTCTGTCTGGGGAACTGCCCACTGGAAACTGGAGGAACAATTTTCCTGGAAATTCCTTGAAAGGAAAAAATCCCTTTTGTGATTGTTTTCCCTTGCAACTCACGTACCCGTGCCTCTAGGGTCGAGATAGATTTTCCATCCCACTTCCTCATGTCCTCTCCGTGGTCACGTAGGTAAAATCACAGGGTGGCCCGTGGCGTGTATCCACTCTATCCTCTCCCTTGAGCAAAAGAACACTTACTCCTAAGGGATGAGATACTGGTCCGTACAGGTGGAGAGTAGGACATATCCTCTTCGAGTTGCTGGACCTCCTGGGACAGTTTTTCCACAGCCGAGATGCAGGCCCATAGGGAGGAAGAGAGACTTTCTTCGTTTTGCCAGAGTTGGCCAGCCAATTCATCCACTGTTTGTTCTTCTCTGTCTTTCCAAGTCATTACTGCCAATAAGTTGGTGTATGATGATGGTGCATTCCGTACAAACTTCCACCACATGGGTCATGTGCACCTGACTTTATCTGGATCTTTGGATAACTGCTCATTGTCCAGGTCATCATAAATCACCTCTAGCACGGCTAATTCCCTCAGTTACTGGATAACTCTCTGCGTGGTGGTCCACTTGCCAGGGTGACATATGACATCTTCTTTGAAGGGATACCTTTCCTTCATGCCTGGCAGGAGTCGCCTCCAGAGGCTGAGGGCTTGTGCCTCTTTTCCAATCGCTTTGTCAACGCCCCCTTCCCTAGAAAGGGATCCCAGCTGCTTGGCTTCCCTACCCTCTAATTCCAGGTTACTGGCCCCATTATCCCAGCATCAGAGCAGCCAGGTGATAATGTGACTGCCTGGACGATGACTGAAATCTTTTCACATATCTCGCAGCTCACTCAGCGATAGGGGTTGGGTGGTTACAATGTCATTTACGGGTTCTGCCTCTTCCTCCTCCTGTTCTCGTGATGGCCCTGGTTCATCTTCATCCCTTACTAAATGAGCTGATCTTCCTGTGTATTTCTTCTTGTGTATATGTGTGACTGATACTGGCATATGTTGGTTCTCTGGTTCAGCCACCCCTGTTGCCAGGGTTTGAGTAGCCACAGTGCCTGTCGCAGGTGTTGGAATAGCCACAGTGCCTGTCATGGGGTTGATCTCTAGATGATATTGTTAAATAATTGTTTAACCTTAAATAAGACCTGAACCACATTCAGGAGACATAGCAATAGGAACATGCTGGTTTGAATATCCCAAGGATATTCAAAATTCTAACAAGCTGTTGTAACTAGCCTGAAGGAGAAAGGGAAGGTGAAGGAGTGGGAGAAAGTGTTCCCCCCCCCCCCCCCGTCTCCCCATAGATTGGTTCCCCGAGGAGAAAAGGTAAAAGGTGTAATTATTAATAGTTTCCGAAAAGTTGCTCCTGAGGTATGGAGATGGTGGCAAAGCTGAGTATAAATACAGAAGTGCAAATACAAAAATTAGTCTCACAACCAAAAATTTTATCACATCATAAACCAGTAGTGTTACTCAGTGCAGCAAAATTATATCCTTGATCCATCTGCCAGAGGTGATAAACAGCAAAACAGGGAACATATACTGCAAGCAAGGTGTTACAGAACACAACTTTGAGAGCAAGCACGACAACTTTGAGAGCAAATTAATCAACATTGTGACCAGCGACTATTAAACCAATATGATGAATGCTTATAACAAATTTGCCTTAACACGCTCTGGTCAGATCTGTCATTATCTCAACCCTTTGTGCCCCACGTTGGGCGCCAGAAGGACTGTTGTGGTTTAACCTGGCAGGCAGCTAAACACCACACAGCCGTTCGCTTGCTTCCCTCCCCCCCCACAGTAGGATGGAGGAGAAGATCAGAAAAAAAAGTGAAATTTGTGGGTTGAGATAAAGACAGTTTAATAGGAGATAAAAGGAAGGGAAAATAATAATAATAATAATAATAATAATAATAATAATAATAATAATAATAATGATAAAAGAATATACAAAATAAGTGATGCACAATGCAATTGCTCACCACCCACCGACCAATGCCCAGCCAGTTCTCGAGCAGTGATCACTGCCCCCCAGCCAGCTTTCCCCAGTGTATGTACTGAGCATGACATCACACAGTATGGAATATCCCTGTGGCCAGTTTGGGTCAGCTGTCCTGGCTGTGCCCCCTCCCAGCTTCTTGTGCACCTCCAGCCTTCTCAGTCGGCAGAGCATGGGAAGCTGAAAAGTCCTTGACGAGTGTCAGCACTGCTTAGCAACAACTAAAACATCGGTGTGTTATCAACATTATTCTCCTGCTAAATCCAACACACAGCACTGTACCAGCTAGTAGGGAGAAAATTAACTCTATCCCAGCTGAAACCAGGTCAGCTGTTGCCCTACAAAACAAAATCCTATGGATTGTATCTAAAAGGCCAGGTAAAGGGTAATTTTCAGGTTCTTTAACAAGACACTACTTGCTCTTTCTCTGCAGCTTTAGTTCAGTGAGAGTTCAACTGAAAGCTTCTGGAGAAGTTCTTAGATGAGTGAATCATAAGGATTCAATCTCTTTAAAGCCTCTGGATGAACCATGAAGAAAAATTGAAGCAGCATGACCCTACAAAAAGTCCATATATATGTAACAGAGACAAGTTGTAGTGTTATATATTACACATATAAGCTTTATTAAGCCAATGTGTTTTTTTAACTTTCTACAAGAACACAGGAACAGAAAAAAAAAGTGACCTTTTTCTTATGGAGGATGAGAGGGAAATGGGAGGCAAGGAAAGAAACCATGTGGTTTTGGGGGTTTTGTGTTTTGGGTATTTTTAATTGCATGTAAATATTTCCCTGAACATTTGAAAAATCTCATGATGATTTACTGTTTTTTTCTGTATCCCAAACATTTTGGGTTACAATCTCTTTTGACCTATCCTTACTTCGTGTTAAGGGAGAGAAAATGAAAGGAATTTTTAAACATTAACATATAGAAGAAACAAAATATTTTTTTTTCTAATGTGAAAAAGAAAAAAGGTTATGTTTTCTGTGTACATTTCCCCTTTATTTTGGTCATACAATGTTGGGCAGCTGAGAGATTATTTTATTTTATTTTTCTCTAGTGGATGTCTTTTAACGCATGGCCCACCCAGGAAAAACTCATTAAATTCCACCTCACTGCTATTTTTTATTGTAAGGAACTAGTATTTGTTCAAAAAAGTTTGGGTGACCTAACTGTATTCCAACAACCAAAAATAATGAACTGATTTCACTGAGAATTTGTTCTGAGGACATAGAATCCTTTAACAACTGCAGTCTCAGGAGTAGCAGAACAGTCACCAACATCTTTGCCTCATACTTTTAACAAATAAAAAATATTAAGGGTTTCGGAGGGCAACAAAAAGGAATTCTGTAGAACGATTTTCTTCTTTGAAAGAATCCAGCTAGTCAGAGCAGGAAAAGAGACTTTGTCTAACTAGAATGGATCTCCAAGGCAGAGGAGTACAGCTAGCAATTCTGTTTCCTGCCACGCTCAGTGCCCTTTAGGCTAACAAACTACAGAGTTTTTGGACACTAAAGTGGTAGACAAGTCATCAGAAAAGGTGAAGGAAGTAAATTTGCCAGTTTTATGATGAATGAAAAGCTGTTTTACAATAAGTATGTTACGACTATTTTTCCAACTGTGTTGCACTATAGTTAATTTAATACTGTCATATACAGTGTCAGAGCTAAAATGGAAGTGTTTCATTCCAGTTAGAGCTAACTGTTGCAGACTGCTCCTTTCCAGCTCCATCCTTTCTGCTGGGAGCTGCACTACCACTGCTTGCTGCGAGGGAAGCTCTTCCTCCCACTGTTGTCTCAGATCCAGACAAGAAGGTCCCATTTCCATGGAAAAGAGGAGCAATACCTCTTGTACCAACTCTATGGCTGCCTCTTAAGCCAATTATTTTAATATTCTTTTAGCAGCTCACCCCTGCATAATAGTAACTAAGTTTTATGACGAAATGTGTATAAAGTCTGAAAAACAGACCGCTGTGTGTGCTCACATTTTATTGATCATTGTTTTGATGGTTGTCTCTTAGTACTCAAAATCTGCTTTTATTTACACTGATGTGAATTCAGAGTGATTTTTCTGAGATGTGTCAGGTATGTACTGCTGAAACACATGGCATGATTTATCTGAAAGGTTAAAATAACAAAAAGCTGTATGTATTTGGTTAGTGGGACTATTGAATGCCTTGTTATTAGCTGATTCTTTCTCTTCTTTGGAGTGCATGTAGTGCATAATGAGGTGCAGAGGGAAGACATGGCAACTATTCTCAAGGGATTTATGTAAATAAGAAGTATTGGCACTTTTCTCAGCAATATTAATTTTTTGAGCAAAATGTTAAATAAAAAAATGTCAAGGAAATGGTGCATAAAGTGTGCATGAACCAGGTCCTAACTCTGTAATCTAACTCTTGGGGAACAATTAAGGCATTACAAAGTCTCAAGGCATTTATCTGTCATTTTTGCTGGGACAAGGGGAATTAAAAAAAAAAAAAATCCTAATGGAAATCTTAATTATACATACCTAATTATGAAAATTTCACAGAAGAGAAGTGCAGAAAAGGAAAGCTTCCTAACATTAATAATGCTGCTTATAAAATACCATAAACAAGGCTGATATCTTGGGAGGACCCCTGATGGAATCCTTCTCTAATCTTCTATAGGAAAAAAAAGCATAGTAGTAAGGAAAATTAAAACAAACCATCACAATTCTGCAAGCAGAATTTTAATAAAAGGTAAATGTCTTTACCTATAGTGGAATCAAACACAATACACCTTTCTTTAATTGCAGACATTTGGAAGTGTTTGTATATGAAGTATTCATATTTGCAAGGAACAAAGCAGTAGCAAATTACGATATTTCCATACTACCTAGCATAAGATCCTGCCTCAGCTGTAATCATAATCTTAAGAATTCAGAAGGGTTTTGGAGCCCCTGGTGCACCAGCGATGCAGGGGTGGAAGAAGCTCCCAGCCTAGGCTCCACCGCGGGCAGACCCTCATGGCTGCCTCTTCCTCAGGGAGGCCGAGGGCAGTGGGACCCAGAGGCACACAGCAGGGTAAGTGTGACAGTGGGGAAAAGGGGTGCTACTGTGGAAGGCCTTTTTCATTTAATTTCATTGACCTGGACAAGCTCGAGGAGTGGGTCCATGTGAACCTCATGTGGTTCAACAAGACCTGCACCTGGGTCGGGGCAACCCCTGGTATCAATACAGGCTGGGGGATGAAGGGATTGAGAGCAGCCCTGCCAAGAAGGACTTGGGGGTACTGGCGAAGGAAAAGCTGGACATGAGCCAGCAATGTGCGCTCACAGCCCAGAAGACCAACTGTATCCTGGGCTGCATCCACAGAAGCGTGGCCAGCAGGTCGAGGGAGGTGATTCTGCCCCTTGGCTCTGCTCTGGTGATACCCCACCTGGAGGACTGCATCCAGCTCTGGAGCCCCCAGCATAAGAAAGACACAGACCTGTTGGATCGGGTCCAGAAGAGGGCCACAAAAATGATCAGTGGGATGGAACACCTCTCCTATGAAGAAAGGCTGAGAGAGTTGGGCTTGTTCAGCCTGGAGAGGAGAAGGCTTCGGGGAGACCTTATTGTAGCCTATCAGTTCTTAAAGGGGGCTTATAAGAAAGATGGCAGCAAACTTTTTAGCAGGGCCTGTTGTGACAGGACAAGGGGGAATGGCTTTAAACTAAAGGGGCGTAGATTTAGACTAGATATAAGGAAGAAATTTTTTACGCTGAGGGTGGTGAAGCACTGGCCCAGGTTGCCCAGAGAGGTGGTGGATGCCCCATCCCTGCAAACATTCCAGGTCAGGTTGGACGGGGCTTTGAGCAACCTGATCTAGTTGAAGATGTCCCTGCTCATTGCAGGGGGGTTGGGCTAGATGACCTTTAGAGGTCCCTTCCAACCCAAACTATTCTATGATTCTATGATTTCAAATTTTTTTTACACACACACACCCCCCCCCCTTAACAATTTTAACTGTATCTTTGTCGAGGCTTTTCTGTACTGGGCCCCCCAGGCTACAAGGCCACCAATGTGCTGATTGAAAGATCAGTAAGCCCTGGTCCCATAGGCACAGCCCAGGCTGGGGTTTTGGGGTGACTGAACAGAGGCCAGCAGGGAAAGAGGTCTTGACCCCCAGAAAGTCACACTGGTTTAAGGAGCTTGTGGTTTGGTATACAAAATCACTGATTAGTTTGGTCATTTTTTTCTGCCTGACCTGGCAGGATGATGAGTAAGGTTATTTTTTTTTAGGTCACACATTGAATTTGGAGGAAGATTCAGCAGCTTGTACTTTTTTTTTTCTTTTTTGGGGATGGGGGTGGGTTGGCAGTGCAATGATTTACTGCTCCTTTAGGCATCCAGACTGTGGGAGCATATGGTTCTGAATGTCTTAAAGTTAATTCACTGTGTCACCTAGCCTCCATCGCTCCTATTGGGAAAAGCTATCAAGCCCTTACCTAGCAGAATTTAAATGTGAAACACGTAAAAGACATTTCAGAAAACACATAAAATACTTTTCTAGATGAATTTTAAGTCTAGTAAGATCTATTTAATAGTGTATGTAACCAAGAACAAAAGACCTTCTGAGAAAGAACTGGTTTAAGAAACAAAATTAATACTTTTCCTAAAAGAATTGGATAAACAGTTATCCTTACTGGGGTGATCTGTGGTATGAAACTTTTATCGCATCAAACAATAATGAAGGGTGACATTTAAATCCTCAGCCATTTTAAATGGTGACTGAAAATGAAGCATTACTGATGTCTTTGACAAGGAAAATATATGAAGTAAAAAGAGATGTAGCACAGAGATAAGCTATTTATTTTTACTGACCTCAGTCAATCTTGTCCTTGTTTTTTAAATGTTTTACCAGTCAACATGCTATAGAATATGCCATTCATTAGACCTGTCAGAAGCAGCAGCTTGGGTAAATAGATGGGAAGGATTAGCAGAACTCTATGAAAGGCAGAAATGGTGATAATGCTGCAGAAAAATGATACACCAGTATCTAAAAATTGCCTTTTGCCAGTGTGCCAGAGATATGACAGACTCCAGCGGGCATGACAAGTATGCTATGAAGTAAAAAAAAAAAGCAGGAGTTGTAAAGCCTTTTTAACATGTTTCATACTTGAAATAAGAAGTTGGCTGGGTTTTGGGTTTTGGATTTCTTTTTTGTGAGGTGATATATATGCTTCGTAACAATATATACAAGATCAAATTAAATTATTTTTTTACTTTTTTTTTTTAAAGAAGATGCTTGTACAAAAATGTGCTGATGCAGAGGTGTTAGATGAGAAGGATCTTGTGTCAGGTTGATATTGCTGACTGTAAAATAGCTACATTTGATTCATCTGTACAAGAAATACTTAAGGACTCCAAGTTCTCTGTGCACCTAGCACAGAGCAGTGCTTGTGCTTGTGTAGAGATATGGTGACAATGCAAATAATTATCACAGTAATGACAGAATCCCTGGGTTTTTTTACTAATTAACAAAATAAGGTTTATTTTATTTTACCAAAAGACTGTACAGTTTCTTTAGGAATATTCATTCATAGAACAACAAACTGATCTCAGGCCAAATCCTAGTTATTTTATTCAAAGAAATATGATCTTAGTACTTGATCTGTTTCTTAATTAAGCAACACATTGAAGTATGTGCTTAAGTGATCCTTATTTATTAGCATAACTAAGCTATTTTTATATTTTTATGAAGGCTAAGATACATTTAGGACCTCTGAGAAATAGGAATGTTGTTGATGGCTCAGCACCCCAGTGAAATACTTCAAGTAGTACCTTATTCTAGATACTGTCAGGGAAAAAAAAGTTCTCTGTGATGCTCATAACAAATTGTATCGAGTGACACCAAAATCACTGAAGGGGAAAAGGTATAAAATTTAATCTTGGTCACAGCTAGTGGCCACATTAGGCCTTATGCTATGGAGGTGAGAGGCCTAGGTCTGCCATCCTTCCCTTAGGAAACAAGGCTTCATGGATTGAGTTAGGCTGACATAATGGGGTGTAGAATTTCTCCATTATACAGTGTAAATTCTATGGCTTTAAATATAGATCATAGAATGGTTTGGGCTGAAAGGGACCTTAAAGATCATCTAGTCTAACCACCCTGCCATGGGCAGGGACACCTTCCACTAGATCAGGTTGCTCAAAACCCCTTCCAACCTGGCCTGGGGGCATCCACAACTTCTCTGGGCAACCTGTTCTGGTGTCTCACTACCCACACAGTAAAGAATTTCTTCCTAATGTCTAATCTAAATCTACCCTCTTTCAGTTTAAAACTGTTACCTCTCATCCTATCACTACATATATATATATATGTGGGTATGCCAGTTATTTTTGAAATTTTGCTTCATTAATGCTTTCAAATTTGTCTAGTTCTCGATAACCTAGTCAGGATATTAAATAGCACTCATTATTTCAGTACTTTTTTTCTCTTGGAAAACAATTTTATATCTTTGTACTAAATATATATTTTGGAATAGAAATACCTAGGTCTACTTATATGGCAAAGAAGAGAAAAAAAAAAACTGTGTAAAATGAGAAACGATTGCTTGTTGTAGGGTTGAATAGGTTTCAGGCCTCAATAATATAAGAATTCCTGAATTTCCATGTTTTTCTTGCACAGATAGTTGTAAAATCTATTATGACATGAAACAACAATAATAAAACATGGGGGAAGGGAAATATGTCAATTAAAGTAAATTAAGAGGTGACTGACTTGGGAATCAGAATACATTCTTGGAGAAATGAAGACACTGTACTCTGCAATCAAGGTCGTAGGATTATAAATATCTTCTGAAATAAACATTGGTATATGAAGATATTTCAAGATATATTAAAGACTTTCAGTGTTTTCCTAGGGTTTATTTTCTAACCTGTCTGGTTTTGAAGTTCAAACATTATTAGTTTATTCAATTTACCATGTTTTAAACGCAACTGAAGGATATGCTAGACAAATTCTTTATTGTGAACATATATGGCTGTTCTGGTAAGGAAAGCTCAGCAGCACCATTTAAGTACATTTAAATAGAATCCTTCATATATTACTTCTATTCCTGTCTCTTGGTGCTCATGGAAAAAAGGCATTATCAACAGGTTCCTGAATAGCAGAAACACATGTTAAATTCAGTTAAATGTTTGGTCTAGTTAAAAATGAGCAGTAGTGAAGAAAACTGGAAGTAGGAGTGAGCTGAAATTTTAAATCCCCAAAATGAGGTCCTCCATATCAGAAATCATGCTTCAATTCTCGATATAGGTACAAAAAAGTGGAAACTACATTCAGCAACACCTAAAATACAGAGTCCTATATTATTTGCTCCAAACTGAAAAAAGCTCTGATGCAAAAGGTGCATGGCTATGCACCCTTCGCTGAGGAAGGCAGAAGAAAAGCTGGTTTCTCTGGCTCCTTACTAGAGGCTCCCTCACTGCAGCAGTGATTCTAAGGTAAAATCCAGCTCATGTCTCGTTCCTTCATTGCCTCCTGTTTGGGTACATATATAGGAACCTGATCTTCAATATTTCATAGAGCACTTCTTTGATTAGGTAAGTGGCTTTTTACTGATACTTATTTACATATACTGTATTTATCTACCATGGTTAATATTTACAGTGAATGCATATCAGGACCTGGAAAGATATTAACTTAAATCACCTTTATTACCATGCTGGAGTATAAAATTTCCACAGTTGTTCAAATAGGAAACATGCAAGCTGGCCAATTGTGTTCAATATTAGGTGTCACACTAACAAGCATGACTTTTTTTAATTCCTGTGATTCATCACAGATGTGAATTTGATGGTCTCAATCTAGTTCTTACTTGGGTATGGGCTAGTCTATGTAATAACTCATTATTCTTGCCTAATACAATCCCAACAGTGGAGAAAGTCTTTAAGTTGGAAACAATATAATATATTAAAAAGCTGAGTGGAAAAGTTTATATAGAACTCTAGTTTGCTTTTAAAGAACATCTCCTTCGTAAGCACTTGCAATGTATCACATTTTTAAAAGAAGAAGAAAATTCCTTTTCTTATTTCTTTCCTATTTTTTAACTTTCTTTGTTATGATTACTGCTATCTCACTGTACTATAACATTGACTGTTCTACTTAACTGGTTCTTTTGTTATGCTTGTATTAGCTGTGCATTTATTTTTACTTTTCTTTTTTTTTAGTCTTGAAAGAAAATAGTATTATCCTGCCCTCAATCAGCTAATCAGTACTCCTACACTCAAAGTGACTCTACATAGATCTTTTTTCCCTGCAAGATTTAGTATTAATGTCCAAAGTAGTTGTTGGGGGAAAGGATGTTTCTTTATCAGTCCTTTTTTAAAAGAACATGCATTATCAGTAAAAAAAAAAAAAAGACCTGGAAGACAGTTCTTACAAGACATCATTTATATTGCAATACTGCTGATCCATCCTTTACTCTCTTTTCAATCTATACACATGAAATTCTTCCTTTTGTTTTGTTTAAATCAACTCATATTTGCATTCAGAAATGGCATATGAAAAGGGAAACAGACATTTCAGACCATTTTTAACTGGATACCAGTGGGGGAGTAGAAGAAAAACTACAACCTTTTGGAACATTTCATGAAACAACACTCAAAAGTTTAACTCAGTTCTGTACTCTTTAGTATAATAATATACCTTATATGTTCATGTATGTCACTGTAAACTATGTAAAAAAAAAAAAATGTGGCTGCTACTAGATTTGTAGCTGAATGGAGAATTATGTTTTATAAATATTTTGCACCTTATTATGCAGAGGCATAAATTACTATAAAAATGCAAGGATGTGGAAAATTAGACCCAACAGATACAGTTTTTCCGATCTAATTCTTGCTACATGCCTCTGGGGTTGATCAGGAATTTTTATAAGGGGCAATTCTGTAAGATTAAGTCACCAGAATGATCTTGTAATTAGATATCTGTCGGGTACATCAACAGCTTTTTTTTCTCACTGTTTTTAAAACATTATCATTTCTATGCTCTAGTTACAGAACTGTTTTCTGGTAAGTGAGCGGTGTAGTTATTCTATTTTTTTTTCTCTGTATGTTTAATAGTTACTGTGAGTTGTGAAATCCAGTCCCTGCCAATGTCAAATCAGGAGAGCCTTACTATATTGAAGTCACACCAGCAACAGTCCACCAGAAAGATTCTGTGTCTTGAGAATTTTGCCTAGCTTAAGAGTATTCCCTGTAATACGGGAGTAAAAGCCTAGTTAGTGTCAACACAAAATACACTGAGTGTGAGCAGTAAACTTTTATTTATTCAGACTGAAGAAGATATCACAAATGGCAAGTGGGACATAGCCTTCAGTGGTATGTGTCAAAAATTGTTGGGATTTTTGTCTTTTGGGTTTTTTTTTTGCATACTTATATATGTGTATATATACCCCTGAAAAGGACATGAAAAACCACTTAAGCTTTCAAAAAAAAAAAAAAAAATCCCCAAAAGATAGAGAAAGAGACATTTACTTAAAACAGAAAAAAGACCAACAGTTAGATCCATGTAGCACGTGCACACCCACATGCTATGGGAATGTAAATGAAAGACTGGGTTTGATATCCAGGATACCTTTCTTGTTTTCCATCCCTGACCCAAGTTGCATAGTGTGTTCTCTTAGTTTAGCAAATTGAGACTGAATTACTTCCCTCTGACTCAGTTTCCCATCTGTAAAATGGAAAAGGTGCTAACTTATTGTTAAAGCAATTGAAAAATTACTTTTAAAAAGAAAGAAATAAGAACTAGATAATACTACTAGTATTCATAATCTATTACTTTTCGTGCCTTGCTGGTTTTTGCTATAATAGCTGTCGTGGTTTAACCTCAGTTGGCAACTGAGCACCACACAGCCACTCGCTCAATCCTCCCCACCCCGGTGGGATGGGGGAGAGAATTGGAAGAGTAGAAGTGAGAAAAACTCATGGGTTGAGATAAAAACAGTTTAATAATTGAAATAAAATAATAACAATAACAATAACAATAACAATAACAATAACAATAACAATAATAATAATAATAATAATACACAAAGCAAGTGATGCACAGTGCAATTGCTCACCACCCGCCGACCGATGCCCAGCCAGTCCCCGAGCAGCGGCCCCCCCGGCCAGCTTTCCCCAGTGTATGTACTGAGCATGACGTCACACGGTATGGAATGTCCCTGTGGCCAGTTTGGGTCAGCTGTCCTGGCTGTGCCCCCTCCCAGCTCCTTGTGCACCTCCAGCCTTCTCCGTCGGTAGAGCATGGGAAGCTGAAAAGTCCTTGACTAGTATAAGCACTGCTTAGCAACAACTAAAACATCGGTGCGTTATCAACTTTGTTCTCATGTTAAATCCAACACACAGCACTGTACCAGCTACTAGGAAGGAAATTAACTCTATCCCTGCTGAAACCAGGACAATATCCACCCCTTATTCTATACCATCTATGTCATGCACAAGTCTCATATTTTCCAGTACATTTTCATTAATCACCACCCCTTTTCTTGAGTTTCTTTTAATATATATATATACACACACACAGATATCATTCCCTTAGTCTATGGACCATCCCTCTAAAACGTTTGGTGAGTTCATTTAGTCCATGACTTCGGTCTCCACCTGTCGTAATAATCTTCCAGGCAGGAAAGATGGAGATGGTATGTGGTGTTGGATTGATTCATGTTGAAGTCAGTTCTGGTTCCATCATCACTGTGCTTTGCTTGGTTTCATCAAAGTTATTCTTCATTAATCTGAGTGATTCTTATTGTAATAACATTAGTATGGCATATAATATTATGTAGTACTTAACACTACATAATTCAGATCATTGGCTATTCTCACCCAAAATCAAATCCCCTTGAGGTACACATCGGACTTCCCCATCCTATCCCATCACCCACCAAGTGCACCCACATCCTTGAGCAAAAGCAATCCCACGGATGGGTTTGCCTTTGCCCGAGGCAGGAATAACCCAAACTGTTTTCCCCAATATATTTTTTTATGTGCACTACAGGCACTTTATTCCCATCTACAGTATGTAAAAGTTTTGACTGGGCAGGGCCTGCTCGACTGGCAGATCCCCTCATGTTGACTAACCAGGTGGCCTTTGCTAAATGTGTATCCCAATGTTTGAATGTCCCACCACCCATTGCTCTCAGTGTAGTCTTTAACAGTCCATTGTATCGTTCAATTTTCCCAGAGGCTGGTGCATGACAGGGGATGTGATACACCCACTCAGTGCTGTGCTCTTTGGCCCAGGTGTCTATGAGGTTGTTTTGGAAATGAGTCCTATTGTCTGACTCAATTCTTTCTGGGGTACCACAGGACTTGCTTCTCAAGGCCCAGGATAGTGTTCTGGGCAGTGGCATGGGGCACGGGATATGTTTCCAGCCATCCAGTGGTTGCCTCCACCATTGTAAGCACGTGGCGCTTGCCTTGGCGGGTTTGTGGGAGTGTGATATAATCGATCTGCCAGGCCTCCCCATATTTATATTTCAGCCATCGACCTCCATACCAGAGAGGCTTTAAACACTTGGCTTCCTTGATCGCAGCGCATGTTTCACATTCATGGATAACCTGCGCAATAGTGTCCATGGTCAAGTCCACCCCTCGATCACGAGCCCATCTCTATGTTGCATCTCTTCCTTGGTGACCTGAGGTGTCATGGGCCCACCAAGCTAGAAATAATTCACCCTTATGTTGCCAGTCCAGATCTACCCGAGCCACTTCAATCTTAGCAGCCTGATCCACCTGCTGGTTGTTTTGATGTTCTTCAGTGGCCCGACTCTTGGGTACGTGAGCATCTATGTGACGGACTTATACAACCAGGTTCTCCACCCGGGCAGCAATATCTTGCCGCAATGCGGCAGCCCAGATGTGTTCGCCTCTGCGCTGCCAGTTGCTCTGCTTCCATTGCTGCAACCACCCCCACAGGGCATTTGCCACCATCCATGAGTCAGTATAGAGATAAAGCACTGGCCACTTTTCTCGGTCAGCAATGTCTAAAGCCAGCTGGATGGCCTTTACTTCTGCAAATTGGCTCGATTCACCTTCTCCTTCAGCAGTTTCTACAACTTGTAACGTGGGACTCTATACGGCAGCTTTCCACCTCCGATGCTTTCCCACAAGACAACAGGACCCATCAGTGAACAGGGCATATTGCTTCTCATTTTCTGGTAGTTTATTATACATTGGGGCCTCCTCAGCATGCGTCACCTCCTCCTCCTCTGGCGATATTCCAAAATCTTTGCCTTCTGGCCAATCCATGATCACTTCCAAGATCCCTGGGCAACTGGGGTTTCCTATTTGAGCCCGTTGTGTGATCAGTGCGACCCACTTACTCCACGTAGCATCAGTTGCATGATGTGTACAGGGGACCCTCCCTCTGAACATGCAGCCCAGCACCGGCAGTCGGGGTGCCAGGAGGAACTGTGCTTCAGTGCCGATCACTTCCGAAGCAGCTCGAACCCCTTCATATGCTGCCAATATCTCTTTTTCAGCTGGAGTATAGCGGGCCTCGGATCCTCTGTATCCCTGACTGCAGAACCCTAGGGGTTGACCTCGAGTCTCCCCTGGTGCTTTCTGCCAGAGGCTCCAGGTAGGGCCATTCTCCCCGGCTGCGGTGTAGAGCACAATATTTACATCTTGTCCTGCCCGGACTGGCCCCAGGGCTACTGCATGAACTATCTCTCATTTAATTTTTTCAAAGGCTTGTCGTTGCTCAGGGCCCCATTTGAAATCGTTCTTCTTTTGGGTCACTTGATAGAGAGGGTTTACAATCAGACTCTAATTTGGAATGTGCATTCTCCAAAAACCCACGACGCCTAAGAAAGCTTGTGTTTCCTTTCTGCTAGTTGGTGGAGACATGGCTGTTATTTTGGTGATCACATCCATTGGGATCTGACGACGTCCATCTTGCCATTTTATTCCTAAAAACTGGATCTCCTGTGCAGGTCCCTTACTTTGTTTTATGGCAAAACCGGCCTTCAGCAGGATTTGGACTATTTCCTTCCCTTTCTCAAAAACTTCTCCTGCTGTGTTGCCCCATACGACGATGTCATCAATGTATTGCAGGTGTTCTGGAGCCTCACCCTGCTCCAGTGCAGTCTGGATCAGTCCATGGCAAATGGTGGGGCTGCGTTTCCACCCCTGGGGCAGTCGGTTCCAGGTGTACTGGACGCCCCTCCAAGTGAAAGCAAACTGTGGCCTGCACTCCGCTGCCAAAGGGATTGAGAAAAATGCATTAGCAATATCAATTGTGGCATACCACACTAAGGTCAAGGTTAATGTTTTAAAAACAAACCTCACAAGCGAAACATCACTAATCACTGCAGACCACAGCAAACTGCAAAAACCAACACCAATCTTTAACATGTACAGCAAAAAAAAGAGCACGATGCAGATTATACAAATCAATATCGAGAACAGAGAAACCACCATTGTGACCCACAACTATTAACAGATATAAATTCCTTAATACACTCCGGTTAATCTGTTACTATCTCAAACCCTTTGTGCCCCATGTTGGATGCCAAAAAAAGAACTGTCGTGGTTTAACCTCAGTTGGCAACTGAGCACCACACAGCCACTCGCTCAATCCTCCCCACCCCCTGGTGGGATGGGGGAGAGAATTGGAAGAGCACAAGTGAGAAAAACTCGTGGGTTGAGATAAAAACAGTTTAATAATTGAAATAAAATAATAACAATAATAATAATGTAATAATAATAATAATACACAAAGCAAGTGATGCACAGTACAATTGCTCACCACCCAACGACCGATGCCCAGCCAGTCCCAGAGCAGTGGCCCCCCCGGCCAGCTTTCCCCAGTTTGTGTACCGAGCATGACATCACATGGTATGGAATATCCCTGTGGCCAGTTTGGCTCTGTCCCCCTCCTAGCTTCTTGTGCACCTCCAGCCTTCTCAGTCGGTAGAGCATGGGAAGCTGAAAAGTCCTTGACAAGTGTAAGCACTGCTTAGCAACAACTAAAACATGGGTGTGTTATCAACTTTGTTCTCCTCCTAAATCCAACACACAGCACTGTACCAGCTACTAGGAAGGAAATTAACTCTATCCCTGCTGAAACCAGGACAATATCCTATCAAATACTCAAAAATTTTGAAGTCTGTCAGATGTATGAGAAAAGGAAAAAACAGAGATGTTATTCTGAGCTTGCAGAAAACACCTGGATCATTTTAGAACAAACAATTAATTTTCTTCAAACTACATATTTTAGTATTCACTTGTAATTAACATTGGACTAATTTACAGAAACGTTTATTTCTTTGATCTTCTTTGAATGCATTGGTGTGTTCCTGTGTACTGTAGTGAAATTATAACCTAGAAAATGATAATATCCTTCTGGTTTGGATGATCCGTAACAGTTCCCAGCTGATTTGAGGGTGAGAGAGACTACATATAGTGTTTTGGAAAAGTTTCTAACTATTAGTTGGGTAATTTCTCTCCTAAAGTTTGTGTGCCTTCATTTCAGATTCTTGGCTTGTAGAGACTTATTTTTACATCCTGAAATAAACAGGAGCTTTGTGACTGACTTCAGGATTTGACCCAGCTAAGTGTTTGTTGTTTATTATTTCATTTATTTTAATGCAATTAGAACTAACTTCCTGTTCATCCCTCTGCTAAAGAAGGCCTAAAAGAACATAGAATCATAGAGTCATAGAATCATTAAGGTTGGAAAAAACCTCTAAGATCATTGAGTCCAACTGTCAACCCAACAGCACCATGCCCACTAAACCATGTCCCTAAGCACCGCATCTACACATCTTTTAAATACCTCCAGGGATGGTGGCTCAACCACTTCCCTGGGCAGCCTGTTCCAATGTTTAACCACTCTTTCAGTAAAGAAATTTTTCCTCACGTCCAATCTAAACCTCCCCTGGCGCAACTTGAGGCCATTTCCTCTCGTCCTATCGCTAGTTACTTGGGAGAACAGACCGACACCCACCTCGCTACAACCTCCTTTCAGGTAGTTGTAGAGAGTGATGAGGTCTCCCCTCAGCCTCCTTTTCTGCAGGCTAAACAAACCCAGTTCCCTCAGCCGCTCCTCATAAGACTTGTTCTCCAGATCCTTCACCAGCTTCATTGCCCTTCTCTGGACACGCTCCAGCACCTCAACGTCCTTCTTGTAGTGAGGGGCCCAAAACTGAACACAGTATTCGAGGTGCGGCTTCACCAGGGCCGAGTACAGGGGCACAATCACTTCCCTACTCCTGCTGGCCACACTATTTCTGATACAGAAATAAGATTTTCACATAATGAAGTAGTATAGAGGAGTACAGGCAGTGTGTGGTATCAGAGGCTTGAAAATAGGGACCTAGTGCAGTGCAGAGGAATGTGGACATGGCATGGTAAGATAAGTGGCATGTGGTGACACTGGAGACTCCAGGACTATAAACAACTCAGCAGTGATCATTTAGTGATAATTAAAGAAAAGCAGGCATGGGAGCTGGACAATACAGGTTTTAGGGCATCAAAGAACAAGTATCCGCTATATGTAAGACACTCCATATGTAGTATGTTTAGGTGTAAAGTGGAATTGCAGAGCCATGAAGAAAAAGCAAGTTGTAAAAAGTGATAAGATACAAAGATATAAATAAGCCCCAAATGGGCCTTAGAAAGACAAAAAAGAAATCATCTTCCTGCCACCAAAGAGGAGAAAGAAACCCCCACCATCAACATCATATCTTTCCCTCTGAAGGACTTGGGATGCTGACAACTTGCTGTCAGACTCCTCCTGCCCCCAAAGTTTAGCCAATAACCTTAGGACCCAGAAGGATAGTGGAAGGGTAAGCCATAACACTGGGGAATGGCTAGATACTAGGAATTGTCTGTATAGCAGTTTTAACTCTATCATTATTGAGATCTTTTTCTCTAGTAGTAATTTTTTTTTTTTTTTTGTCTGTAATGATTAGATTTGGAATTCTTTGTTTAGATGGTTGGGATTTAATTATACCAGCAATAAATTATTGACTTTGCTCATTAGGAGTGTTTCCTTTTGGCCAAACAAGTTTCTGAGTATGTCAACACCTCCCCAACTCCTATATTATTGTTACACCTCATCATTATATAAGATGTTCAATATCTGTTGTACCAAATAAAAAATAACTCAAATTATTATTTACGTATAATGACATGGTCAAGAAGGAAGTGAAATAATATTTCTCTGTCTTTTCAATAACATCTGCAGCATTGACTTCCAAACAAAAATTTAAGTATTCCAGGTGATATTGGTTGTTTGCAAGTGTCTCGCCATGTGAAAAAACAATAAAAAAACCACTACTCATAACTAAAATCTGTGAATCTTCATCAGCAGAATACTTAAGTATGTGTACTCCCTTCATGTATTCAGAGTTTTTTCTGGGAACTTATTGTACCAGAGCTACATCTTGAGGGATGTAGGGACACAGCCAGCAATGGCATTTAATGAATTAGTGGGTACAGGAAGCAGAATATAGCTGTATTACACAGGGCTAACCCAGCTTAACATATCCTTTTCACTAATTTACTGCAAGCTGCAGAGATATCTGTGGTAGGCAATAATAAATTGAACTCCAGACCTAGCTTCCTTTTACTGTAGGGGGTAAAGATACCTCTCAAATTTTGAAGCACAGTTTAGGAGGGATTACAGCAAAGGCAGGGAAGTAATGCACTGACTGAAAACATTACGATTTAAGCCTACATAGACAAACAGTTGTCATTCTGTGGCAAAAATTACTCACTAAAGCTGTAGCGAGTAGCCTAATTAGAAAAGTAACTTTAGTGAAATCCCCTGAATTCTCAGGGCTTATTTTGTCAAGAACTAGAGTAACATGGATCAATCTTTATGATTCCAAAAAATCAAATCCTGAACCTGATCCTTCTGATATGTCCAGCCTGAAATTAACCCTCAGGTTTTTTTTTCATTGTTAAATTGTGCAGTGAAAAATGTATGTGATACAACTGGTACTGATATTGAACTATGTGATATTTTAGCATTGCAACAATTGTCATACATATGTAATAACACATGTATATACCTGTGGAAAAATACATTTATTTTGGTTTTATGGTATAAATCTATTGTATGATGTAATAATGATAAGCATAATTAAAACCACTTCTCTTAACTTACTGGGTCAGTCTGGTTTCATCACTAACTGCAACGCATATATACAATATAATGTATATATTATATACTTTATTTAGTTGTGTTTCTTTTTTCTCCTGATTTATCACTGAATCAGGTTGTTTTCTATTTAACATCTGTAATAGAATGTATATTATTAAACCCTAATACGAAGCTGGCACTCTACCAAGTTCAACATGCTAGTTACAAAGTCAGGGGTAGAGCAGAATCTACTGAGTTATGGCCCATGCAGCTGTTAAGACAATTTAGGATAGCACGAATTTGATTTGTATAGATATGCCAATGGGAAAACAGATTCAGGTTGTGGGATTTTATATTGAAGGCTATTGCATAGATAAAATAATTTTTCAAAGAATGTCTTTTAATCCTATTTTTGAATTTCTTTCCACGATTTTAAAACTTCCTACCAACAAAACATTTTTTTTTCCTTAAGAAATGTTACAAAAGAAACATGTTGGA